>NC_060214.1:29682500-32082500 GCF_021130785.1 Homalodisca vitripennis | reverse complement strand
TAAGGTACACCCCATGGTCGTTTTAATACAACCGTCGTCACCCATGCATAGAAACTGCATAGAAAATATAAAAGTTTTGTATTTTGTTAAACATTGTGTAGATCACTAACTCTAAAATATTATAGAAATAAGTAGTTTTATTACCACAAACAATGTATTGGGAGGAATGTAGTACCGAATGTTTAAGATTTCAATTAACTTTTTTGGGAAGCAAAAAAGGTTTTTATGGTATGATTGTTTACTACAAAACTACCTTGTAGAAAAAAATTTTCCATCTAAAAATCAAACAACAACCACAACGGCTGAAGTTAAAAACAGTGAATATTTTACAATATGTACCTGAGTTATATAGATTCAGGGAGTGACATGTTTTTTATTTATAAAAAATGCAATTTAGAAAAATTATTAAGAAACGTTTTTTTTATATTAATTTTAGTTAAAATTATAAATGAATGAAATCACATCACTGCCTGAATCTATAATTAAAATACACTCTGAAAAAATTTCACATCTTCATCTTTAGCCGTTTATGTTGGGCCTAATTACAAAATGCATTAATTTCGGACAAAAAAGGCTGCAATTTTCACGTAGAGTGATACAAACATTGTGGCACTTTGTCTATAATCAGAGAAGCTATCTTTTAACATAAAGATAAGCTATAATTTAACATAAAGAGATAATTTTCCAAACCCAAAATCAACTGTTCCACCTTTATTCACCACCTGAAAGTTTCTGCAAGAAAATGCATTTTCCTATCATAGGCTATAAAGTAGTTACAAAGCTGGAATATTCCTAAAATAAGATATGAAGACACAAATAATTCTTTAAGAGCCGGTGATAAATTCATTGCCACTGGCGGAGGAGCTGTCATGTAGAATTGTGCAAGAGCTTCTCCCGGAGCGTATTTCCGGTACTGACATTACGCTTTCTCCATCGTAATTTTCCGAGTGGTGTAAAAGTAACAACTACGCGACACTCACCAAGAGTGTTCATTCTTTATGCTTATCCGGCAGAAGAAGTGAGATTGCATTGTAACAAAGGTATGCGTCATGTTTTGTAATTAATAATTAATTATTTAGTTTTCAATCTTGAATGTTGAAAGTATGTGTAACAGTGATATTTGGAGTTTCTCTGTCAATTTCTAGTTGTAAACTGGGAACAATCGGCAATGAAAACACGTATAAACCGTTATTAGCAGCTTTAATAACCGTTTCAAATTTTGAATGCCTGATAACGATAAACTTGTCAAGGCAAAAGCATTGTGCTCTGTAAAGAGAGTATTAGTTATTTTGAACTTCTATCGGTTTTAGCCTTTCTTTCTGATACTGTTCTTATTTATAATAAATATTCTGTATAGTTTTAAGTGTTATTAAGTCTCTTGTCACTAGTTTAGTCTCTTGTTTCCTTCCACTAACGGAATCGTTTTGTTGCAGGTACGTTGAGAAGGAATCCATTTCTTGCAAGTTTGTATGTTATTGTATATTAATTAATGGACTTTTCTACATTCATTATTATATTAGGTACGTTTTGTATACCTATTGCAATTCTCCAAATGGTACCACTTACGGAAATTTGTACTTAACTTCACCAAACGTGATCCTCATAACCAAATACTGTCCCTTAGTTCGAAAGTTAATGTATATAACGTCACTGTGTTATATAGAGTAGGTGTGAAAACGATAACTGTCCCCAGATGACCCTATCAAGTTTAAACCATGTACCTATGATCTTTTTGAAGGACGTTCAGTATTTTTATAATGCACAACTCCGTGATTCATGAACCTAAAGAAATAGTAAAAATAAAGATTTGGAGTGCACATTACATGTCCAAAACATTTTGTTACAAACAATTTTCGAGATATCGATTACATAAAATTTCAACAAGAATTTTTGGTTACCGAGAACTGACAAAAGAAATGCTGCGAAATAATTCAAATTTGGTACAAAAGTGGGTCTTGTCAATATTTCAGGTAAGTTCATTGGCCAGCTTAGTTCGCTATTTCTGTCCAATATGGCTGCCATTCAGAGAATAAACAAATTCACAACTTTATACGCCTGGAGAAATTGTGTTTTCTTCAAATTTAGTTGGAGTGATGTATTGCTAAAATAAACCGTTTTAGTAATATTTTAATTGACACGAAATATATCTATTTGTTCCCACTGAGCCGGAAAGGGCTATTTTCCTTGGATTATAGAAAATTGAATTGCTCACTATCGTTATATAAGTTAGCATTTCGTGATTAGACGTTGAATTGCATTAGAGTTGTATTATGATTGTGCACCTGACACACGAGATCCTATGCACTAATTGATTGGGGAGACCGAAAGTGAATGGCGGTGTACCATTTGTGGATTTGCCATTGTCGAGGTGACAATATTGCCATTGTTGGGGCCTTGGCATTGTTCCTCGAAAAGGAGTGCCGTCAATGGCCGGTGAACAATGCAATTACAGATTGAACTTGGTCCAGATCCAGACCGTCATAACGTGCACCGGTACTTCTTCAGTGGCGATCGTACAGTATATATATAGTGTTAGTGATACTGTCAGGCACACTGTAGTTTCCGTAAGTTGTAAGAGTTACTTGATGTAAATCACAACTAATGTTTATAAATAAATAAATTGTTTAAAAATAAATGCAATTTTATGTAAGCGATGCACCATCAACAATAGGCCAACTTTATTAAGTTTACTGCCTGTAGGAATCTAAGTGAAAGGAAAACCCTCTACCTTTAGGTCTCTATTCAGAGAAAGGCTGGAACTTATTTGACAACTTGGTTAAAAAGCAATACATGATCTTTCTCAATAATGATGTAGAAAAGTAAATTTAGTTTTAAAGCTATAGTGAAACTAGCATATAATCTTCGTTAATAAGTGAACCTGAAAGAATATCTCGGAACGAGTTTGAAAACCATTGCGTATACTAATTACAATTAAAACACATAGACTTTTAAAACTTTTATTTTTGTGAGACCTTTCGATAGCAAGGCTATCTTCGTCAGACACATGACTTATGTCACTTGAGAGACTAGAAACTTGATACCAAGTTTGTTGTTAGTCGAGGTAGAACTCTGTTAATTTTCGGGAAAAAAGTAGGAAAGTTACCAGTACATTTAGTATAAAGTTGTGTTTCTCAAAATATGCAGTCACCACTGCCAGTGATCCTGTTAACCCTTTGCGTTCCTTTTATAATAATAAAACGAAGAAATAATTTTAATAATACTTTCAACAATACTGTAGTTCTGTTTAGAATATATTCTTCGTTGTATTAATTCTTATACAATTTATTTAATATGTCTAAATCTAAACCTTCTGGCTGTTCAGCTCTTTTCTACTTGGTTGTGGGTTTCTTCTGAAATAATTGGACTCTTAATAGATACCTGGACCATATGGAAATGTTAAGCCACTGCCATCATGGATGACTAATTCACAGCGAGTGCCCAGTAGACCTAGAGGTAATCAAAGATTTGATGGGGCGTTCAGCCCAATTGTACTTGGTTGTGGCCGTCTTCTGAATTGATTGGCCTCGTAATATATTCCTGGTGGAGATGGAAATGTTGGGCCAGTAGCATCGTGGACAACGACTAATTCTGAATGAGTGACCGGAAAGACCTGGAAGTGTTCATAGACTGGGTTGATCCTACTGGCCGTCAGCCCGTTTCTAAGTAGATTGTGGCTGTCTTTTGTATTGATTGCGCTCGTAATGACTTCTCTGGCGTCCGGATGGAAATATTGGGCTAGTAGCAACTTGGCCGACTACCAATACACATAACTGATCAGTACTCCTAAACGTGCCCAAAGACGAGGTTAGTTTTTTTATGGAATGGTTTGATTCTTAATAGTATTCCGAGCTTGGTGGTAGTGATGGCAGTAGGCCTAGAGGTTGTAGCAGTGGCATAGCTGAGCGAGGAGGAGGAAGGACTGTGGGAGTCTGACGCAAGCCACAATGGGGCATAATTAGGAGCCCAAGGACACAGGAAACGCGGCGACCCCGTGTCTACTTCAAGTGGTGTCCTGGACTTACGGAAACCACTTTCCAGGTGGCGACCGTCATCGGCAGGTGGGCATTTGGACATAGACCTCCCGTGGTGGTTCAGAACACCGTGCACCACCATTGGGGCTGTAGGAAATAGAACACCAACTCTCTTCTGTTGAAGTGTGGAGGGGAGGACAAAAAAGGCCATCCTAGAAAAGGCTATAAGTTTAGATATTAAATTGTTGGTTTTGAACTTTAGAAAGATGGGATTTTAAAATTGTGCTTTTGGTGACCGTAGGAACTAAATGGAGTAGGGGTATCCAAAAAAAGATTTACTCTAGAAATATGGAATCTTTGAAGACCAAATCTAAATCTTTTAAGTAGCCGTGAATTACAAGTAGCCAAGCGGGGTACAGCAAATGAATGAAACAGTGTAGACTTTAATAATTGGTTTTCAAACTTTAGAAAGATGGGATTTTAAAATTGTCCTTTTGGTGACGTTAGGAACTAAAGGGTGTAGGGGTATCCGAAAAAGACGTACTCTAGAAATATAGAAGTTTTGAAGACCAAATCCAAAGTAGTTGCGAATAGCAAGTAGCCCAGCGGGGTACAGTAACTGAATGAAAATATAGTGTTTAATAAGTGATAATTAGACAATCGTTAATGGTAAAAGCGTTTCTCGCAAATTAGGAGTGGTAAAGCACAACTCTTTCCCCTCGTCACCTGAGGATTACGGAAAAAAACGAGTCTGGTACAAGCGACAAATTTCTCTTACTTACATGAACAACAGGTATAGTTCAAGGGAGCCGGGTAGGGAAGCAATTATCGAGATAACGAGTCGTTTTCCACTTGTCTGGCTTTACAGCAGATGTAAACGACGTCAAAGCCTTTTAGAGCGGTTAATCGTCTATAATGTGTACAGCGAAGGGATGTAATAATATCGGCTAGTGGCCGGCCAGGCGCGGACTTCTCGCCAACACACATAAAGCCAGCAGTCCGCCTTGCCGCCGGTAACACCGAACAATGAAGTGTAAGTAACAGTTTCTCAGTTTACACCTAACCTTCCGTGTTATGGTTATGTTATGGCTCGTAAACTGAACAGGGAGCGCGCGCGCACACACACACACACATGCACACACACACACACACACACAGTCGAACCGATAGTGTTACATTCGAGGTAACCGGATGAGGTGGAGTAATTATGTAATTGTAATGAAATAATAAAAATTTCCAACAGAGTGAGTGTTGAAGGACCCAAAGATCGTGACAACTCTTAGCAACGAATAAAACAAGAATTAATTACGTGTTACTATTTGAAATGATAAAATATCGTACCATTGTGTGATCGGTTTGTTTAAAAATGTGTTCATTCCGAGATTTTGCTAGCATACCGTAAACAAATGTCTATATAGAATAAATTCACTCACACAAATATAATAAGAATACAGTACACATCTGTAGTAAGCACAACAGACACAGAAGGGATAGGTGGTTTGTTGAGACTGACAACACGAAGCTATATATAATGCCAAATGGAATTAATAAACAAACACACTAGATTATGCTTTATTTCATTTTTGATTAAGTAACTGTAGATTGTAGAAGACAACATAAGCCGGCTGCATCACACTATTTGTGCAGACCTAACCTCAATACATAAACTCAACAACTAATCAATGAACTCGCCTCTATAGGACTGGGCAGTATAGTAGGAGGAATTGCCGGCAGACGAAATTGCATAGCGTAAACAATGCAAGCGCAAAAAAAGCAAATGGGAGTTTGTTTTTATACGTGGTGATGATTTTAACTGGGAAAATGGTAAATATAATATAGATGTAATTGACATTTGTATTTTTGAAATAGTTTAAAAGTAGGGTATATTTGAAATTGAAAATAATCGTGATTACAAATTGAATAATTTTGTAAATAAAGTACTTTGATTATTAATTACTGAAATATTAGATGTAAACGTAATTTTCACCTTCAATGTTTTTTGACCTTTAGATCCCAAAATCAATATAGTTCCTCATTGGACTTAGAGAAGCCTATGTTCCAAGTTGCTGGTAACTCCAGATCCTTATTAGAACCTTAGAACCGTTATTTGTCGAGTGGCTGGATAGACAGACAGACAGACAGACGGATAGACGACACGATTTTAAAAAGGTCTTGTCGGTTCCTTAATAAACACAGTATTATAATAATATTGAGGAATTGAGCTGCTGTCTATACACACTTTACACTTTATTCTTTGTTTTAGATTTTATAATAGCATAAGACGTTAAACACATAAACGTGGTTCCTAACCATTAGAGAACGTATTAGAAAGAAGGAAGATTGCTTACGTATTAGCAATTGAAACAATGTATGGATTGTCATGTGTGTGTGTGTGTGTTTTTTTTTTTTTTTTTTTTTTTTTTCAATAAATTTGATTATTTGTATATATATTATAGTTTGATGTATCTCATTTCAGTGAATACAGACTTTAATAAAATTTTACGTAATCATAAAATAATGAAATTTTATGAAAAATATATAAATTACTTTAGTCATGGTTTACTACATAATTTTTCAAGCTTGTTTTAAACTCAAACTCATTTGTAGTGTTTTTTTTGTAACCCTTTTCTGAAAATTTACGAAACCCTGATTCACAAAGAATTGAGTTTTTTCGTTCTTATGATTCTTCGAAATAATCCAGTATTTGGAAAAGGTCTAAAATAAAATCTTTTTTGAATTGCGTGAAAATATTTTTGGTGTTCTGGACCGGCTGAGTTGTTGAGTTGTAAGCACCTTTTTCAGTATGTCCAAGGCGTCCACTAAAAAGTGTCGTTTCGTTGGAAAACACATTATATACTGTGTACCAGTTGAATTTAATTGCAGCGTGTTTTACATTCTCTCGGTTGTTGCATAATGTTGTCGGTTGTTGTCAAAGAAACAAACTCGACTGGTGTGTGTGTGTCTCTCTTAGTAACGCTCAGACCAGAAATAATTAGTTTTACACCGGTCGTTCGGTAATCTTTATGTCGGCATAAATCTTGGCCTCAGCCGTAAAGTGAGGTTTGTGACGTCTGCGTGACCTCCACGATTGTGTCGAGTCACACAATACGGCAATCCTATCGACGATTAGAGGCTGTCGATAGTAGGTAGTGAGCGAGCGAGTGAGTGAGTGGTCCGTACAGTACATTATGTGGCGTACGACTGACTGCGGACCCCTTGACCCCCCGGAGCCGCGGTCACCACCTCTGACTCCGCAGAGAATTCATTTTTATTTAATTACAGTTGTGAAACTATCTGATTGATTTTCCATTCGATTTGGCGCGCCTTTCGGTGCGCGGGGCGGTTAATTTAACGATTATGTTGTTGTTGTTTATGTGCGCAGATATCGAGTTTTGATACTGTTGTCGGATTAATCGATAATTATTCGGTCGGGTTCCTACCCAGCCGGTGTGAAAACACAAGGCTGTGGCCGTTCTGTACAGATGGGTGGTAATAATTTAATACCCAGGGATCGATTCGTTAGCGGTAAATCAATACACTGGGTGGAATTTCGGCACAAATATGTATTAGTCCGGTGGTAACGTTTTATGATTTTTGAACGACGTGTTACATATTTTCTCTCCTGCACGAGGAATATAAGAATAAGAAATAATTTATTCCTCCAGTAGTTTCCAATGAAACTAATGTAGACATTTGCATGGGATTACTAGCCATACTATTTATTAAATACGTATAGCTAGCACAACGTAAAGTAACATAATTATTTGTATATTAACAGTCGATAGTTGTCAACTTAAAAACTTGCGGTTCACACTGTAGCGTTCTTAATTTAATTAAATGTGAACAATTACAACTGCTCTTTTCTCGAAAAAAAAAAAAAAACAAAAAACACATACCTAACACAAAAATTCTAACAAAAGTAAAAATACTTAAATAAAGTTACTTAAATGTAATAAAGTTAAGAAAATAAATTATGTACATATTTTAAAATACAAAATAAAAAATATCTTCAATGTGTATTAAAACCACATTGAAGATATATATTTTTTCTATCTGACTAACCAATAAATCCTCAAGCAACTCACTCATTTTGGCTTTTTCTAAAAGCCAAATTTTTAAACTTATTTTTAAATAGTTTTTTAAAATGTTTTTAGTTTTTTACCGAAATAGGAACATGATTAAACATTTTTGGGCCTAAAAATAAAATTGATTTTCTGAAAATAATTTTCACAATATTTGTTTTGTGATATTTACACAATCTAGTGTTTTCCAAAGTAGGTAACTTCAGTATTTATCTGATGGTTACAACAAACAACCAAAAATAATAAGTAACAACAAATAGGAAATAATGGAGGAATTAAAATATACAAATAAAAAGAAGAAGATAAACTAAAACATAATTCTGTCCAATGGAAATGTTTTGATAATTTTCGTAATTGTGATGTACGTTTATAACGTCTACAAATGATTTCACCATTATTATAACACTAAATACTACTTGTGTACCTACGTGGAGTCACACACATTTTTATAATGATAATTGTAAATATTGAAGAGGTTGTTGCAATCTGTGAGAATTGTTTTTTTTACCAAATCGGGTATAATTTGCGACGGAATGGACCATATGTTTAATATAAAACTTCCAGTAATGTGCGATGCGTAATCTAAATGCGTGTTTATGATAGAAAAAATGTGCAGCATTGTAGGAAGGGGAGTTGCCATGATGTTTAATTGGAGTAAGTGCGGCGGCGTAGTACTGTAATCCATCTGCTTAGTGGTCACACTTACAGAATGATCTCGTCTAAGGTGTTGCAGAATCAGGTTTCGTGAGTAGCACGACACGCACACTGTCACCTTCGATGACAGGGAGCCTGGCAAAGGTGTTTACATGTCTACACGATCCTTGCGTGATGAGGTGTGGAGTTTGACATCAATAGCTGGGTTACAGCAGCCTACTGATAACACCTGTAGTTCTCTGTCGGTGACATGGATTCTTGCAAACGTTTCCAGTCGATCCTTGCGTGATGAGGTGTGATGTTTGAAATGTGTAGCTGGGTTACAGCAGCCTACTGATAACACCTGTAGTTCTCTGTCGGTGACATGGATCCTTGTAAACGTTTCCAGTCGATCCTTGCGTGATGAGGTGTGATGTTTGAAATGTGTAGCTGGGTTACAGCAGCCTACTGATAACACCTGTAGTTCTCTGTCGGTGACATGGATCCTTGCAAACGTTTCCAGTCGATCCTTGCGTGATGAGGTGTGATGTTTGAAATGTGTAGCTGGGTTACAGCAGCCTACTGATAACACCTGTAGTTCTCTGTCGGTGACATGGATTCTTGCAAACGTTTCCAGTCGATCCTTGCGTGATGAGGTGTGGTGTTTGAAATGTGTAGCTGGGTTACAGCAGCCTACTGATAACACCTGTAGTTCTCTGTCGGTGACATGGATCCTTGTAAACGTTTCCAGTCGATCTTTGCGTGATGAGGTGTGATGTTTGAAATGTGTAGCTGGGTTACAGCAGCCTACTGATAACACCTGTAGTTCTCTGTCGGTGACATGGATCCTTATAAACGTTTCCAGTCGATCCTTGCGTGATGAGGTGTGATGTTTGAAATGTGTAGCTGGGTTACAGCAGCCTACTGATAACACCTGTAGTTCTCTGTCGGTGACATGGATCCTTGCAAACGTTTCCAGTCGATCCTTGCGTGATGATGGTGTGATGTTTGAAATGTGTAGCTGGGTTACAACAACCTACTGATAACACCTGTAGTTCTCCTTCGGTGACATGGATTCTTGCAAACGTTTCCAGTTGATCCTTGCGTGATGATGTGTGATGTTTGAAATGTGTAGCTGGGTTACAACAACCTACTGATAACACCTGTAGTTCTCCTTCGGTGACATGGATTATTGCAAACGTTTCCAGTTGATCCTTGCGTGATGATGTGTGATGTTTGAAATGTGTAGCTGGGTTACAACAACCTACTGATATCACCTGTAGTTCTCCTTCGGTGACATGGATTCTTGCAAACGTTTCCAGTTGATCCTTGCGTGATGATGTGTGGTGTTTGAAATGTGTAGCTGGGTTACAACATTCTTCTGATAACAACTGTAGTCCTTCGGTGACATGGATCCTTGTAAAGATTTCCAATCGGTCCTTGAGTGATGGGCTTCGGAATTTGGCATTCAGCATAATGGGTTGTAACTGGTTTACACCCGTGGAAAAACATTTAGACTAGCTTAGCTTATGTTTTTGTTAGGTTGTTGGTAGGTGGTCCTTAGTAAAGAACAGCAGGCGGTGCCTCTTTCACAATCGGATCTTAATGTACTCACCCACTCTTTATTCGTATTCGCCTTAGAGTGTGCACTTGAATATTTCACCACCTAAAGAATCTTTAATGTGCTATGATAACATGTATTTTTATCTGTACTGTCACGATGTCTGGTATCTGAGAAATTGCCGGATGGAAGGATTGCACGTCCCAATATCCGAAGGCCACGACTGTACTTTCACTGGGGCCATCATCGTGTAATCCGCCGCGACTGTACATTATATAGACTATGTTATTAGCGATACAAGGCCCACGCTAGCGTGCCAGGCTACTGCAATCCTCGTTAGATTGGCATGTTATGTTATTGCCATCGCTTGATCATTACTACAGCCATTGTGCAAGTGTTGTGCGGGTAGTTTGGCATTATTGTTTCACTCGGTGAAGTTTGTTCTGCTAGTGTAGTGTACATTTCTTCTGGCAGGTGTTAAAATAGTATAAATTCCTGCAACATCTGCATAATTAAAGTTTTTAATAGTATACTTATTTTAGAGGCGTTATGGTTTGTAACTTCTTTAAATTCTCAGCTTTTCCCCAGCATATGTGATCGTATTAATTTTATCCCGTGTCCTATACATGTTCATAATTAAATGTTTTTAATCACCCTGTTCCTTTTTCCACGTCTTGATTTTATACCTCTATATGTTTATAGTCTTTAACAGAAAGTTATTTAATAAATTCATATCGACTTTTGACAATGTGGTATTTGTAAGCAATTGTGTGGAGACTGTTTAGAGGTATCTATCCTCTGTAGTGCTCTCAGAGGGTAGAAATGAAAATATTTATTTTATTCTCTCTATATTTGCATGATGTCTTTCAAGCGGCGAAACAAGAAAAAACGTGCTGGCACTTTCTCTAAACATTTCATATAGCTTGAGAATTAAAAAAACAAGTTTTTAAATAAGTCAAACATTTTTTCACAAATGTTTACTGATTCATTGGGGACAATTATATGTTCTTATGAATTGTATACAAATAGTTTGAGGTGCATATGCTACATTACACTCTTATTCTTGCATTACTTTTGTAAGGTGTAGTTTCCGGAAACAAACATTTTTAATGTGGACTTTTGCTTCTCCAAATCCAGCAAAAATTAAGGAAGTTAAAGTAGTATTTATTGTACCAGGCATATCGTGGCTAAAAGGACTCCTTTGACATCTTGAAAATCAACGCAACTGCTTAAGAGGCAGCTGTACTGGCCGTCATCCAAGCTCCATAAGAGTTTAAATCCCTAAAATTGTATATGATATTTTTATTGTTTTTCTTTTAGTAAAAAATTTATTTTATCGCTTGAATACTCCAAAGGTATAAATTTTACAAGAAAAACTACAAAGGCGTTTAGGTACGCATTAGTAATATCTTTAAACTGAGACATCTTCCATAACTGTACGACATTAGTGCGTAAAAGCCTTTGAGGTTTATATTGTTGTTATGGGGTCGTTTCAGCCCTTCGATTGTGTTTTGATACCACCACCAAGGACGAATTGGCTGGTTGCCTGCAGGGAGAGGACGGGAACCGTTCTTGTGTTCTCGCTAACTCATCCTGAACCACAGGACGCCGGACTCACCGAGCCAAGATTTTGTCGGAAGCAATATCGTTTGTTTGGCAACACACGCGAACTAGGACAAGGCGGTCAGCGAGTTTTTAACCGGCATCGTAACGTAACGGGACCGTGATGCCTCCAATCCTGTGGAAACGCCAACATCACATCGCACAGAGGTGTACAGTTTACCCGGTACAGCGTATTAGCCCGCAATTTGGGCGCCGACTGTAGTTCAATCGTCCGGAGATCTGCTATTACCGCGCTTGCCCGGCTCATACGCGGGCGAACCGTTACTGACTCTTGACAAGTTGACGTGGAGGTCGAGGAGGTATGTGAACCGTTCCGGCTCCGTGGACACGATCGCCTGCCGTGGAGGTGTCCTGGGTGGTTCATTCGAGAACCTAGGAAACTCGTAGTTGTCTACCGTTTTTTTTAGACAAATTGTTTATGACTATATTACCTCTTTAAATGTTGTGTTCAAAGCTACAGGTAAAACAAGTTTTAATAAAGAGGCTAACCTCTTCCATTCTAGTAAAATTAGTTATATTTCACTGTTTAATATTTGCTTATTACTAAAACTAATGATTTCTGGAATAAAAGGTGACAAATGATACGAAAGTACTTGGGCATGAAGCGTTCAGTTAGAACTTTGAACCAAGCTAAGAAAGGCTACAGTCATCGGAATCCCGGGATTAATATATGGACGCGAATATTATGAATTTCGCTGTTGTCACTATCGCTATATTGTTTTTTTTTTTTTTTTTATTTATATTTGTGTTAAATTAAGTATATCTTTTGTAAGGGTGTGAGTTCATCTAAAAGACTTTTATTTTGGGTTTTGGTAATAAACAAAGGACTGCTGACTTTTTACAACCTTTGAACGTGTTAAAATGTGGATTTTAGAGGGTAGCTAACTCATAATGAGAGTGAGCTACCTTCCGTGCGTATAACATGAGTTTTGCTGGTTCCTAAGATTTGTCGGATTTTGGTACAGGAGTAATGTCATATCTAATGCGAGTGAAATGTTTAGTTTTTACCGTATCAACAGCTGTTTTTGTTTTGGAGAAAAATTTTAAAAAGCTTTTAGATTCGAGATAATCATAACTTTAGCCATACACCTATCACATTTTACACGAATAAAAACTACTAAGATTTGTTACATGAGACAAGAACTTTATGAGCGTGAGCTTGGAAGCCATTTGCAATTAGGCCGTATCGAAAATCTATTCTATTTTTTAAATTATGTAGCAAAAAATCATTCAGGTCCCATAAAATATATGGCACTTATAGAAAGTATTTTCTTGCTTACTTTGAATTTTTTGTTAATTTCCAGAAAAAAAATTGAATGAGCTAAAACAATTGTAATTACAAAGTATAGTAGAAGTTAATAAGATTACCTTTTTCTTAATTTCATATCTAACAAGCTGTGTACTTTGAAGAGGGTTCGCTGCTGCTGTCTCACAAAAAGTTCCTAAAACTTGAGGCACTCGAGCAGTTGTGGACATTCGATGAGGTAGTTTAAGACCTTATACAAGATCGTGGCATACTGAATCCTTCGACTCTTCGAGCATAGAGCGACATTGAGTTCACGCCCACTGTCACCTCTTTGGCCGAAACATCCCCGTACCGTAGACTCTGGTCACACTCCCACCACCTTCACAAATTCGTCCTGTACGTGTCGGGCAGAGCACTGACTTGACCCATGTAACATTTTACACACATGCAAAAGAGTCACCTATTGTCAACTTTAGAACATTTTGAATTTTAAAAAAGTGCCAAAAATAATCCTAATTTATCCTTAAATTACTTAAGATTTTCTTGACAATTGATTACACATAAAATTAAATACAAAATTTAGCCACCAAGGTAGTTAAAAACATATGACAATTTTGCTTTCAATTATTTATTTACTACATTTACCTTAACCTACAAGTACCTGAAGATGAATTTAATCGAATTCCAAATGTACATTGTACACAATCAAATCGATCAAAAAGTGTTAAAGGTGTATTATTGTATATTATATATCAACCATTTTTCGTGGCTACAACTTTAATATGTATATTTGTGCTTAATCCCATTGTATATAACAAGTTTTGTTTACATTTTACAAACTGACTTCATGAAGAGCATCTGAGATCACATAGTAATAAAGAACAATATTAATTGTTATATTACATGCCATATTCGTGAGAAATGTTTTCCTGATTCATAGAAAGAAATATTGATATTTCACTGCACGAGGCATAAAGTGAGGCATTGGCGACGACGGCCACAGGTGCCATTAAAGCATCCCTTATTTGTAGTACAACTATTTATACAGGTATGTCGTACACACACTTTGATGTAATGTGCTTGAAGCTTTTATTTATTTACGATACTTAAATAAATTTTTGGTACTTTGGGATTGTACCGACCACACCCAGACATGAATCGTTATTTGACATTTTGCTTCTACTGATTACTAGATTAGCGTAGAACAATATTTCGTCAATATAAAACAGGAATTGTCTTATCGCAAACCCCTCCCCATCCTCAGACTGAGGTCAGAGTCGAGCGGTCTAGTAGATACCGTGATTGCAGAGTCTCGCCGCCCGTTCAGCTGGTGCGTCGCTTTATTTTACTTCCGTGTTTTACCCCTACATTTCTCCAAACACAAAAATTCAACAAAAACAAACATTACCAAACAAAAACTTAACTCATTATTGAAAAAAACAAACAAAACTGGTTTTTATTCTTGATCACACTCCGCCACCCAAAATGCGAGTGCCTCCAGTCATCAGCGCGGCTGCCGAAGCCGCGCTGATGTAAACGAAAGAAAAACATCCCTCGAGATAGTACCTATCAGTAAAATATCAAATTTTAGAGGGGCTGATCAGAAATATAAATTGAATTGTAATGAAAAGGCACTTTTGTACCGTGCAAAAAAACTTAAATAATCATGTGATGCCGCGCGGCCTACCGTAATCGGGATTCTCGAGAAAGATAAGATAACAGCGACAACAATACCGATCACAATACCTGGAATGCTTGTTGATTGATGGAATGTCAGTTCTGTTACTCAACTAACTCGTTTTATAACGTTCTAAGTTCATTGAAAAAAGTTTAAGCGTTGGAGGCATATAACGGAATCTGACCCCATTAACAATTGATAATCGTTGTAAGTTTGTAATTTTGTAATTAAAGAGTTGTTTTTTCGTTGTATCATGTTTGTTTCTATAAATTTAAATTTTTATGTTCTTCATACTGGTGTGGTCGGTATAATCCCAAAGTACCAAATTTTCTTTAAACACTTTTTTCTGTTTCAGTCATTTAGTTAGCGCACTTGCTCTATTGCATCAAATAGACAATGTTTTAACAAAACGTTGTTGCTAGCTTTAATTCTTTCAGTGACTTTACATTTTGCTTCAGATACTTTACATAAACACATGCATAAACAAGATGATACATAGTAGATATAGGGACTATCTAGAACTATTCTATACTACTGTAAAATATTCTTCTTTATTAATGTAAATGTTATTTACAATGGTCAATGTATCAGGTTAGGAACCTGTCAGTTGAAACGCTTATAGATGATGTACAGAAAACTGCGGCATCCCTTCGGGTTTGCGTGCAAAAGGAGTTTGAGTGTTATGAATAATCCGATAATAGCTATGAGTTATTTCAACTGTTGACCACACACTATTGATACTGCAGGGACAGCAGGACTGTAGAGTAAGTGATAATAGTCGCTGGCAATATGCCCTGATCCTACGTATCACCGTCGTCATAAACGTCACTGCAGAATAGAATACAAGTGTGATTAATGATTAATAGATACAAAATACACAGCATTTTGGTTACATTGATCATGTTATTCTCACTATGCAATGTTATTATCGAAAAATTTACATTTTTAAATATATTTGAGTGAATGCAGTTCCTGTAGTTCTGAATAGAATTCTCAATAAATTAACTCTACATTCACAGAGAGAAGCACGTTCATACATCCCTTTAGAATTACTTTCAACCACTGTTATATACCGTTAGGGTGGATTGTTGTTAATCAGAAAACTCCATCAAGAACATAATATGAAGCAGTTAGTCCAGATGAACCCCTATTTATGTTTTTATTAATAAAAGGCATTAGACTAGTATTTAACTGGATAGTTTAGTTGTTTTAAATTTCTTTTAAATTAAAAACTTCCATATATAAAATTATGTACATAAATGCATTATTCTTGGTTCATTATTACTTTGTCACCATTTAGCTAGAATTGGAAGTTTAAGATTAATGGCCCTCATCGGTTATTTGTACATGCGGCACAAGCAATTATAGCCCTCCTCGAATCTAACAGGTTAAGTGTTTGTAGAAGTAAAGCACCTTAGTGACTTTTAATTTTAATAATAATTAAATTCGCCATAAAAGCTGAAAATATAGTCACTCTAAACACAGGTTTATTAGCAAAATAAGTAAAGATTCAAAATTGTGGGCAAAATACAAGGTGAACAACGAACATAGTAACCAGCCATATGCTCTGTAGAACAGTAATGTAGAAGACGTTTACCATCATCAGCCACAGCTCAACATTTGGTGGTCATCATGTGTAGTGCGGAGTAGAACCGCTGAGATACACTTTTACCTCGTCAGCAGCCAGAGCTCGAAATTTTGTGGTCATCATGTGTAGTCCGGAGTGGAACCGCTGAGATACACTTTCCTCGTCAGCAGCCAGAGCTCGAAATTTGGTGGTCATCATGTGTAGTCCGGAGTGGAACCGCTGAGATACACTTTTACCTCGTCAGCAGCCAGAGCTCGAAATTTGGTGGTCATCATGTGTAGTCCGGAGTGGAACCGCTGAGATACACTTTCCTCGTCAGCAGCCAGAGCTCGAAATTTGGTGGTCATCATGTGTAGTCCGGAGTGGAACCGCTGAGATACACTTTCCTCGTCAGCAGCCAGAGCTCGAAATTTTGGTGGTCATCATGTGTAGTCCGGAGTGGAACCACTGAGATACACTTTCCTCGTCAGCAGCCAGAGCTCGAAATTTGGTAGTCATCATGTGTAGTCCGGAGTGGAACCGCTGAGATACACTTTCCTCGTCAGCAGCCAGAGCTCGAAATTTGGTGGTCATCATGTGTAGTCCGGAGTGGAACCGCTGAGATACACTTTTACCTCGTCAGCAGCCAGAGCTCGAAATTTGGTGGTCATCATGTGTAGTCCGGAGTGGAACCGCTGAGATACACTTTCCTCGTCAGCAGCCAGAGCTCGAAATTTGGTGGTCATCATGTGTAGTCCGGAGTGGAACCGCTGAGATACACTTTCCTCGTCAGCAGCCAGAGCTCGAAATTTGGTGGTCATCATGTGTAGTCCGGAGTGGAACCGCTGAGATACACTTTTACCTCGTCAGCAGCCAGAGCTCGAAATTTGGTGGTCATCATGTGTAGTCCGGAGTGGAACCGCTGAGATACACTTTTACCTCGTCAGCAGCCAGAGCTCGAAATTTGGTGGTCATCATGTGTAGTCCGGAGTGGAACCGCTGAGATACACTTTTACCTCGTCAGCAGCCAGAGCTCGAAATTTGGTGGTCATCATGTGTAGTCCGGAGTGGAACCGCTGAGATACACTTTCCTCGTCAGCAGCCAGAGCTCGAAATTTGGTGGTCATCATGTGTAGTCCGGAGTGGAACCGCTGAGATACACTTTCCTCGTCAGCAGCCAGAGCTCGAAATTTTGGTGGTCATCATGTGTAGTCCGGAGTGGAACCGCTGAGATACACTTTCCTCGTCAGCAGCCAGAGCTCGAAATTTGGTGGTCATCATGTGTAGTCCGGAGTGGAACCGCTGAGATACACTTTCCTCGTCAGCAGCCAGAGCTCGAAATTTGGTGGTCATCATGTGTTGTCCGGAGTGGAACCGCTGAGATACACTTTCCTCGTCAGCAGCCAGAGCTCGAAATTTGGTGGTCATCATGTGTAGTCCGGAGTGGAACCGCTGAGATACACTTTCCTCGTCAGCAGCCAGAGCTCGAAATTTGGTGGTCATCATGTGTAGTCCGGAGTGGAACCACTGAGATACACTTTCCTCGTCAGCAGCCAGAGCTCGAAATTTGATGGTCATCATGTGTAGTCCGGAGTGGAACCGCTGAGATACACTTTCCTCGTCAGCAGCCAGAGCTCGAAATTTGGTGGTCATCATGTGTAGTCCGGAGTGGAACCGCTGAGATACACTTTTACCTCGTCAGCAGCCAGAGCTCGAAATTTGGTGGTCATCATGCCACACCTTATAATTTGGATCTTATTTAATGTATTCCTGAGTCAAGGTGGAAAGATGACTCATATTATAAACAACCATCTTGTGAAGTGTAGTGTTCATTCAGTTTTGAATCATCGGTGTTTTTTTGTCTCTTGTTATTTAAAATGGTTACTGTCAATCTTTGGAATTTTTTAAAATTAATTTAGGTAAAAGTTTTAGCATTACTATAATAATTGGTGACGTAAATGTCCTTATAAACACGAGTTTCTAATTTTGAATTTGTAATGATTATTCGCTAATTTAATACTATGGATACAAAACTTTAAAATCTAATTGTTGTCTAAAAAGCGGAATATCAATTTTCTTTTTGCTTTGCTGTAATACATATGTAGACACTTGGTAAGGGTATTTAGAATTGTTTTAAATTAAGAAAGATGCTTGGGGCTGACAGCGTTAATCATTATTTGTAGCGCTCGATTTCAAAGATCCCAGGATCCAAGCAGTTCTAGAAAACATAAAGTAAAAATACGTTTTAAATATACACCATGAAAACATCGGGTACAATGTTTTGTGTGTATACACTGCAAATTTTTCTATAATAACAGTATTATGTAATTAAAACGTAACATAACACCAAATTATGCAATTATTATACATTTGTCATAGTACAAACTATAATATTTGAGGATTTTTCACTGAGTTTAATCTGCAGTATTGTAATTCCTGTGCTCACGATGATTTTTGCATTAAACCTATAAAGTATAATGTAATATTAATTAAGTCCTCTGATATTCCAGAATATATTCAGACAAGTGTGGTGGCCATGTCTTGAATGTTTATCAGTTTGTTTTACCCAATCTTAAACGAAAATGTATTACATCTGAAGAAGTGGTTAGATACTCGAAGGATTCATTTTTTTGTTGCTCCAAAACATAACATTGTTAAATATCTGTAATTAAAACTCTGAAATCTTCCATCGTTAATCTTAAACATAAATATGCGTTCCACATTTCCCTTGCTAACATGTTTACTGTTTAGAAACTAGGTACTCCGATTGTTATACAGGTACAGATATGTCAGTTACCTCTGACATTGTCAATTTCTGCACTCAAATCTGTTTATTCCGCATTTCTGAAGGTTTACTGTTTAGAAACTTAGGTACTCCGATTGTTATACAGGTACAAATATGTCAGTTACATCTAACATTGTCAGTTTCTGCACTCAAATCTGTTTATTCCGCATTTCTGAAGGTTTACTGTTTAGAAACTTGGTACTCCGATTGTTATACAGGTACAAATATGTCAGTTACCTCTGACATTGTCAGTTTCTGCACTCAAATCTGTTTATTCCGCATTTCTGAAGGTTTACTGTTTAGAAACTTGGTACTCCGATTGTTATACAGGTACAAATATGTCAGTTACCTCTGACATTGTCAGTTTCTGCACTCAAATCTGTTTATTCCGCATTTCTGAAGGTTTACTGTTTAGAAACTTAGGTACTCCGATTGTTATACAGGTACAAATATGTCAGTTACCTCTGACATTGTCAGTTTCTGCACTCAAATCTGTTTATTCCGCATTTCTGAAGGTTTACTGTTTAGAAACTTAGGTACTCCGATTGTTATACAGGTACAAATATGTCAGTTACCTCTGACATTGTCAGTTTCTGCACTCAAATCTGTTTATTCCGCATTTCTGAAGGTTTACTATTTAGAAACTTAGGTACTCCGATTGTTATACAGGTACAAATATGTCAGTTACCTCTGACATTGTCAGTTTCTGCACTCAAATCTGTTTGCAAAGTATTTACGTATATATGTCAGTTTGTACTTGAGATACCGTGGGGAGAGAGAGAGACAGACATTTTCCAGCCCCTCGAGTGATAGGCTTCGCTAGCGCTCAGCCAATAATTTATTATAAGCTGCCAGTGGATTTTTACGTAGGTGCGGTTAGCAGCGAATGTACCACTTCTGTTTATAGTTTAAATTCAGTGATTTAAAAAAAAATAATTCATGTTGCTTTTTTTATTAATCCATATAATTAATGCACTATAAGTTTCAATCCTGTTCTTCTTCTTATCTTCTCCAAAGTTTTAATTGAAGACACTCGGTACGTTAATCACGTACCACACATAGTCATATTACATCCTGCTCGCAACTCTCGGTTGTGACCCTGACCTCGTAACCCCGCTGTGAACTGTGACCCCAACAGGTATTGTTGACCACTTCCGCGATCATGCATTAGCTTGCTGATCTCATGTGTAATCTACAACTGTTTACTAGTCCGCGTGGCATTGCGTATTTCCCCAGTGAGGTTCGTAGATGACGACCACGTCGATGTCGCTACTGAAGGGATAGTCCGCTCTAGATGTTCAGGGACAGAACGGAAAGAAAGGGGCGAAAGTAAAAACGAAACGCCCTGTGAACGTGGACCTTCGGTAGTGGCCGAGTTCTATTGTTTTCAAAGTTATTGCCCGACATTCACAGTTTTTATTGTTTTACTGACAACGATTCGTCGGAGAGCGGAATGCGTAGACACCGGTTGGAAGGGCAGGGCGGAGTGAGCCGTGCTTGTCGACGAGTGCACCTCGTTTACGGAATGATTGAGGTGGAAAATGTCGGTTGCTCTTGCTTGCGGTTTGGGCATCGAGTCCCGGTGCGATATGGAGAACGGTGTTTTGACGCGAATAACGTCCGTCCTTTTCTCACCATTCAGAGTGGTGGTGGCCTTTCCCATCACATCGTTTCTCATCCCAGTGACAGACTACTCTCGGGAGAAAGGTCGGTCCCGGCGTACAGCCGGGTGGGAATTGGGTGCCATCCGGAAATGGGTTCTGTACACGAAACGACTTCTTCAATTCCGTCGGGTCTCTACTGGCCTTGAACTCTCCGGATTGCTCGAGAGAATTGGCAAGTCTACAGCCGCCCCGCCCCGTTTACTTGACCGCTCTTCGTCACAAGTCCGTGCATCTCTCGATGTTGCCAACCTTGAAGAAGGAACAAATAAGTATTGTAGTCTCGTGTGAGAAACTGATTACCATTGCCAGAGTCTAATGTCGTTACAACAGATACTACATCAGCTCGCAGATTTCGCACGGTCGCCGGGCGTTCCCCGCAGCCCATTTGATTATAATGACGAACCGTCCTCGACAGTTCGGCCTTGACTTTTTTACCCTTGAAATCACACACATTATTTTCAGATTATGTGAACTGTAATACTGTATTCCCCCTGGCAATCAGTTCTACTTTATTTTACCGCGATGCTTTAATCTTGAACGACAGTTCCATACCGTGAAGAAGTCTCGAGGTGTCTCGAGCAAATCGACTTGATGAAGATCTGTGCACCCTCCGATATGTCATCTTGTACAAGGACGCAGAAGAGATTCGGTTCCAGTTCTCATCTTTAATCGCCTTATTCTCACACGCCCTATTCTAATAAGTTCCCACAGAACCGTCTGGATAACCGATCGCGATTCCCAGTGGCCGTCCGTAATCCGTGGACTATGGAGAAAGCCGGAGATCTCCTGCCATGGGAAGTGTTACCGCCGGAGAAACTGCGATTTGGCTCTCATCACATCCTTCATCCCAAGAGGAAGTGAATTATCGACTGCAGTCGCTTGTGCCGGAAGTGGATATTGATAGGATGTGATTGCAGCGGTTCCGCGCAAATTCTCTAATCAACTGTGACCGCTATGTCGATGATTTCGTAACTATGAATCTTGCGCTGAACATTCATGGTCGGGAATTTAATATCAGGGTTTTACTACCGTCAGCCAACACTTGAAATTGTTCCATCATTTCCAAGTAATGTTCTCTGGTAAACAGCTTTCATGAATTACCGTATGTTTAGACCCTTCTCGATGAAATTGCAATAATCCAACCGGCAAGATCTGAAATTAATGACCTTGAGATTTTTAAACGTTGCCAACGCAGATCAGGTGAAAATTTAACAGTTGATCAAGGTCGCGCCGGTCAAATCAAGAGGAAAGCCACCGTTGTAAGAATGTCCGCAACGCCACGCATCCAGCTGCTAGCGAGCCACAGCAAATTAACATCACGTGAATGTAGCTGGTAATTGTATTGACAGCGAGTCGCGAAGGCAACAATCGGACGTCTCATTTACAACCTCCTGCCTGCGCACATTGTCGTAAATTAGTGCTGACAATACACTGTAGATCGTCAACTAAGCCGTTGTCTTTTCTTCTCGTGAACAGACATTTCAATTTCCTCAAGGTAATGTGAACAGTCCGCATTCGTCAAAGAACAAGATAAATAGTAGAAGTAGGAAATATATGAGAGAACCATATCTATGATTGAGGTCAACTGGAGTTGTTTGTTGTAGGCAAATGCAGTTCTGACTTCATTTATGACCCTTCTCAGATTGGGACTTATCAAATGAAATTCCCATCATCATTCTAGTGAATAATCTAGTGTATATGTAAAATTTTCGTGGATAGGCAATACTGGAATTCTTTTGCAGATTATATCAATCAATAAGCAATTTCTTTAGTTGATTTGAGATTGTTTGTTTGTTTTTGTTTTGTTTATGGTGATCATTTTCTTCCCTATGAAAAGTTTGTGCTTGGTAATGCATTTAAAGTTATTCACCTGTGGATCAATTATCCACCATAACTGTTCACGTTAATTCTTCAAAACAAAAAAATGCTTAACTTCAATCCTCCAAATCCTGGATCTTGAAAAGATGTTGCGATGAGCATTTGCCAACTGACATTGGCAACCCGGTGCCAAATAAATGACTTCACTAATTAATCGATCAGAGGCTCTGTAACCAAGGCCACCCTTCACTGGGTTCTCAGACCCAAGCCTTCACAGGCTTCACACCTTGTCCCTGTCTCCGGTTTGAGTAAACTACAAACTGTCCACGTCAAGGCCTAATGTATATTTATTTATTGATAGCCTGGTTGACTGATTGATTGTGTCTGTGTGCCACATGCATCCCACACCATTCCTATGTTTGTCACTTGGTTTTGTAAGTGTAATATGCTTGATATTTTCCGAATCTTTGTGTATAAATATAATACTGTAGCGGGTACGGTGGTTATCGCAAAATAACCGAATCAAGCAACACCGAGCGTGGCTGCTGCTTTGATGGGTGTGTCCGCTGAGTGATCCTGTCCTTGCCTGCAGCCCGCCTGTCCGTTTATTGATGGTGGCTCGGAAGTCACATTTAACACGGTGGTCCCCAGGTTAAATATTAGAGAAGTCTTCTTAACCATTCGCCTGGTAAATTAAGATAATCTTTGGCTTTAAATATGGTAGTACTGTACTTTAATTAATTAAGGTGATTGATAGAATAGCTTTTTTGGAGTTAGATTAGTGAAATATTATGTCGTCCGTCACCCAGAATTGCAAAAAGTAAACACTGCATGGAAAACAAAAATAAAGAAACGATTCAAGTGTATAGTATGCTCGTCATGCTTTGTTTTTGGCCTGACATGATGACATCACATCACATTACAAAAATCACATTGTGTTTTTTATAACAGTATTTTTATTTTAAAATTCCGAGCTGAAAATGTGATTATTCTTGACACATCCTGAAACTATACGGTCATTGGTCATTCGTTTATCTTCAACGACCACTTTTACTCTGACATTTTACGAGGGTTCGTTACACCTTATACGGGTGTCTATCCTTTCCCCTCGCCAACCGAAGTTGTTTCTCTATAATCTAACTTGCCGGACCACTCGGGTTCTCGCCAGTCCGCCAATCAAATCTATTGTCAGTAACCTCTAAGGATCTGCAGGAGGCGTGATGCCCGCGGCTTCGGTTGGGCAATCCTCGCGGTTCGTGAAGATAGAAAGTTCGGCCGCGGCGCTATCCGTGTGACTATCGATAACGCCATCGATATATCGATCGGTGGTGCGGGACTGACACTTTCCACGGCGCACCTTGCTCGCCACTCTCGCTGACGCCGGCGGATGCCGATGTTCGGCTCGTCCTTCTACTTGTCGAGTCGATTTGTGTTCGAAATTAGTGCAGAATATTTTCGACCAATCTCGTAACATTTGTTGTTCGTTATACAACTAATAGTAAAGTTTACTCTAAAATTTTAACGGGGGATTTTTTGGATCTAATTCCTTCGTTTTTTACATATCGAAACCTTCAATCGATATTTTACTAAAACATATGAATAAATGAATTTATTTCTAATCAATATAAACACAATTATGAACATTATCATTTTTGGGAATTGACTGGCTATTTTTACAAGTAGTGTGGCCAGTTAGTAAATTGAAAAAACAATAAATACACATTTAAGAGGGTCTAGCATCTTAGATTACTTTGTGCCGCCGTTTGGGTATCTACAAAAATTATTTATGGAATATTACAGTTCAGAAAATAAATTGTATACAATAAAAAAATACACAAAATAAATAAATATACACCACAGATACAAACACAAATATAAATAACAATAAATAATATTAATAAATATCAATAAACAATGAAACGAAGCAATATACAAGATATACAGAGACCATGAAACGCTATCAAAGTACCTTACACATTATGACATCATAGTACTTAAATAGCGCCAATGTCTTGCTGCAAAGTAAGCCAAATAATTAATTACTTGTTGACAACATTTTTTTTTTAATTTGGAATATTTGTAATGGAATGTGATTAAAACACTTTAGTCTGAAATAGAAAAGAATGGCGAAAAAAATGTATTTACCTTGGGTAGTCTAATAATATTACTATTTACATATCGAGGCAAGAACGTAGCCAGGAAAAGGTTGAGGGGTGAGGAACCGAGACGACTGATTACCATGGTTACACATGAAACCAATGCAAAAATGCAATACGGAACTTGTTATTGCTTAAATTGAGATAAGGCTTTATGCATAGTAAGTCTATAGGTCTATTTCTTGAGATGTGGTGCCAGACAGATAGATAACCCGGGAGATAGACAGAAAGAAATAAAAAGTTTCCAGCCCCTCGAGTTGTAGGTATCGGTTATTAGCTAAGCTAATTAGTATAAATAATTGAAACAAATTAGATTTCTTTAAAATTTTTTACCTATAGTGGAGTTGAGTAAGGCGTAGAAAGGCCCGATTACGTAATCAAGTCAGCATGTTTTCGCCCGAAGAGAAGTAATTGTTTCGATGTGTCGTCGTCGCTGCTCCTGATGGCGCGGCTTCAGTTCACATGTATTACACGTAGTTTCGTCATAGTCATAGCCCCAGTTTAATCCGGATTATCTAGTGATTTTAAGTCGATCAAGTCTTTCTATAATGAAAAACCTCACTATATAGCGTATGTGAATTTAAGAAGTGTCTGTATTACTTCACGCTTCTTACTAGCACGTGGCTACTTACAGTTTCGGATACTTAGAGGATATAAATATGTGTTAATTATGAATTGGAAAATGTTGGTCTTAAAGGGAGTGTAAAATAAACATACCATGCATGATTCAAGGAATTAGTAAAGGACATTCTTACAATGTGCGTTATTATAGTAATTTATTTATTTCAGCTCATTTTTAGTCAGTTAATACATTTATATCACGCCGCAAATTGTTTGCGGTCTTAATAGACAGTTAAACCAGCTGTTTTGACAACAAACTGTTATTTATTGTTCATAGAATGTGTCAGAATATGGACAAACAATTAATGTATGATAAATGGAGTCCACAGTTTTGCGTAGCTAATATTGAATGTTCTTAAATGTAATATTTCACAAAAGACACTCGGACTTTCCTAACCTTCCCTGTAGCGTGTACAATATTTGTTAGGTAAGGACACCCACTTACTACACATTACTTTTAACTATTTTTATCTTAAATTAGTTTTTTTGCTTAATGATTTAGTTGAAGGAGGAAAATAACGTGTTTACGTAAATTTGCAAGCTCATGACTTTTGGAACCGTTAGAAATTAGTCGCTTATTGTTTATAACAGTTGAGCTCGGTGGTGGCTGTCGATCTTGAACTCGTATTTGTGCAAAATACAATAAAAAATACGCTGAACCTTCTTTCGCTCTTAATATTCTGGGCTCCCTACATACACGTGTTGATTGGCACTATTCAAAGGTCCAATTTTCCCAGGGGTATAATTATTTTTATTTTTAATATCATTGCAAAATTAGTTCGAAGTCCTGTAAGTTTATGTCATTCTCTACAGAATCCTTGTGTGACGTCCTATGTAAGTAACTATTACACGTGCCATACAAAGTGAAGGCGTAGATAATGGGAGGTGAACGCCTGGCTGTGGTAGTGTTGATGGAGATACAACTACGGGAGTTGAAAGAATCATTTCTCATAATTGTCATCGTAAAGATCGACTAGAGAAAAAACTGTGATGCCATTCAAAAACATCCTGAAACAGTTCAAGACCACTGTTTCTTGAAAGAGGAAATACCATCATATCTATATCACTAGTCGCAAACTACTTAGAATGGCAATGTCACAGAAGCAAAGATCACCAATCAACGCTCGAAATGGGTTTGCATGACACACTCCCGTCTTAACCAGTTTGTGCTGACGAAGGGTGACGCTACGTCTGTGGTTATCCCACCGTTTCATGGGACCCAAGTGTCATGAAACGCCGCGATTCGACTGGCTCATCATTACGCTGTGCGTAGCCTCTGATGACGTGCATCGCGTACTTTGCATCGGTTCAAACGAGCCTAACACTGTAGAAGGCCGTTTTACGCCCCATATAAACCGTCCCGTTAATACAGAAGAGGCCAGGGCGTATAACGGTCGCGGTAAAGCCAATAAGGAGCTACCTCATCGGCATATCCGCACCACGGTGTGTACGCGCGGTGCCGGTGCGGTGACCAGCATGGGTAATGGCGGAAACTGATTAATTCACTGCCGGAGTCATCTGCGCCCATTGAGTTGTCCATTATCGCTGCCGGTACACGGTCCAGTTGGCCGGCTCCTGCTGGTACCTTGTCAGATGTGGTTAACTGTTAGCCCGACAATTCGTGACATGGAGGTGACCGTTTGGAATCCATAATGATTTTTAGATTCCTTCCAAAATGGCCAAGACTTAAGTAAAGCAGTACTTTGATCTTGAATAGTGAAAGGTATGAGGAATAATCTTGGTCGTGGAAAAGCGAGGTTGAGAGTGTGAGTTATGACCTTAAACTTGAACCCTAATCCCAGGGAAGTGATGTGTAAATTTCCTTTGGATATCCCTTGTATGGATAAATTAAATTATGCGAACTTCCCAGAAATCCAAAATGAATGTTAGATGCCTTCCAAAATGGTCAAGACTGAACTAAAGCGGTACTTTGATCTCAAATAGTGAAAGGTATGAGGGAATAATCTTGGTCTTGGAAAAGTCAGCTTAAGAGTGTGAGTTATGAACCTGAACTTGAACCCTAATCCCAGATGTGTTAATTTCCTTTGGATATTCCTGTGTACGAGTATATAAATTAAATTACGTGTACTTCCCAAACATTCTGACTTGGACTAAGAAAGACATAAAGAATTCAGAACAATATTGGATTAATACCTAAGCAAGGACTTTCCTCAATAGAGAATCTTGTGTCCATTTACGACCACAATTCCTGGAATGAATAATCCAACGAATTATTGGCAATAATTTTACGTTCTCCGAGTAGTTTTTCATCTATTTTAAATTCTGTTTAACAGCATTTGAATTGGTCTCCTGTTCTATAGCTACAACGGGGAAGTAAACCTTTCATACGCTTCACTCTATGCACCCATTATACAAGAGTTGTTATGATTGGAATTCCAGAGCAATCGCGTATTTAACATGGCTTCTCACATCAAAGGTATCATTCGCTAGAGGAAATGAACCGATTGCGGACAGCAACACTGGCCTCACTTGCAGGCCGCTACAGCAGTAATACCGGAATCCATTTCATAGCCGGCCCCATAAGGATACATTGGATGCTGTAATGAAAGCGCAGATCTGGGCAATCGCAGAAACCGATCTCTTATGCGGCGCATGCGCATAGTGCCTGTCCGCACGCGATTGGGCTGTTGAGTTTTATGGTATGTGGCAGAGCCGTGGCTGGTGCATTCTTCATGTTCGCCGTATACCGTTAATTAATTGGCGTTGAGAAAGTTTAGATTTCGCAGTAAGAAATAATTTGGTGAGGTTTGAACCTTGGCTACGAGGCATCGCCTCCTATCAGTGACAATTAAATGCAATTTAACCTGTCCCACAAACTTGCCTAACCGGGAGCAAAAAACGTCCGATATCTCTAAACCGTGACATGATCGTCGGTCCGTCATGCTCGCATATGCCTTGACGGATTTCGTTGAAGAAGGTATCGTAGGAATTGTAATAACAGTGCCAAAGTAGTTGGTATCTTGTAAAATTGCTATAACTGATGTAAAACAGCTGATAACAACCGAAACAACCAAAGTTTGCTCCCCCTGACTTCTGCAAGCCATCTTGAAAGTATGACGGATTTCGTTCAAACAAGTATTAATAAAAATGTCAAAATAATTCGTATCTAGATAATGTTTTAAAAATGTACTGGTTTTTTCGTTATTTTACTTTAAAAATGTCCAACAGACGCCATTTTATTAATGTTCATGAAAGACCACGCATATGTTTTTATTTTCCCCTTATATATTCAAACCTATGTACCAACTGTTTCTTTAGTTTAAATAGTTTTAGACATAGTAATTTTTCTTTATAAAAAATACAAAATAGCGGCTATGCGAGAAATTTCTCGACCTATGTTTATATGGAATCTTGTTGTTTGAAATGATGAGTATTATTACCCACAGAAGTTTGTGACGACCTTTTGTGATATAATATGTATTACATTCAACCCTAGATATGTACCTAATATTGCATTGTCTCTACAATAAATTCTCTTACAACAAGAATGACAGGGCCAAGGTATGGATATAAACATAAGACAAAGCAATCTGTAGTGGTACATGGCTTGATACATCACTTAAATTAATTTCTAAGAAACTTATTCCGTAAATCCAATAAGAAGTAAATGGCAAAATTTGAGTTATGGGAGTTGGATGGAAACGTAATATCAGCCAGTAAAACTGTTTCTCATTCCATACCTATAAGAAAAAATATAATGAATGAAGTTGCACATTTGGTACTTTTAATTTCAGATGTGTGTCAGTTTATATTTTTTTTTAAATCTTTAAATTGAAAAATAAATAACAAAGCTGCTAAATACTTAGTGTGAACTATTTGTTACATTCCTAATCTTCTGTTGGAAAAGACATTCGGTATTTCTTATTTTGTTAGTTCTAAAAATAATCCTACTTTATTGTAGTCATGGCAGTGACTCTAAGCGTGTTCTAAAGTTATTCTTTTAGTACGACACCAGTTCGATTGTAAATCATTAAAGCGAATAAACAAATATTAAAATTTAATTAAATTATGAAAGTTTACCCTGCTGTATATTTACAATATTCGGACAACAATTGTATTCCTAACTTATGTCGACAGTAAAACAAAAAACTTAAAACACATATTCTTTAATCACGTAGAATACAAACGTTTTCCTGGTAATTTTTCAAATTACGAATGCAATTACCAGGACAACAAAACGTTTTTACTCGGTATTAAAGTCTATCTAGCGATTTTGGGTGGTTTTGCTTTCATGGATCTAGGCCTAGTTCTTTAGGGACTATTAAATGAATAAATGGTTGTATCCATAAATATTGCAAGCGAAATATTGTATACAAAGACAACAATTAAGGGAAAATGTATTGCACGAGAACATTGAGTTAAAGTCTGTCCTTCTTTTATTTTCGCGTATCTAGGACACACTACGAAAGAACGTAAACAGTGACTAGTCTCAGGCAGCTGGCCGTCAGCCCGTAAGTGTAAACATCGCGGCAAACGTAACCCCTCGTAACCCAGATACCCGCCGATAACTGTGCGCCCAGGCCGTCAGGACTCCGGGAGTGTACAATACTTCGCCCGGGTTGGGAAATCGGCTCAAAGGGAACAGAAGAAGAGGACAGGTGGTGGTGTAATGACCTGGGATCTATTGTATCATCGGTGACCTAGTTCCGGCCGGTCAGCTCGGTTTGGCCGGTGCCGGTGCACTCTGCCTGCGCTGCGCACTTGCGCGGTGCCGCCGCTACGGTAATGCGCATGCGCTGCACTTGTGCGGCACACTAGCGCTACCTACCGTCACCTCCCACAGTTAATTGCGATAACGAATCGTGTTCGCGTGAATATTGAACTACTGTTGTTGCTTTTCCGTGCGTGTTCATGTTGCCGGCGCGAGAGTTTTTACATTTACCACTACGATTTTTTTGTTTTTTTTTTCTTGTAGTTAGTTGGTTAAATTTGTTCTGGCCTCGTTTTACTTCCTTTTTCATACGATCTTCCATCTTGTCTTAAGAGTATGATGATAATCTCATTATTGCGAATAACTGTAGTACAAATGAATCGTAATGGTCGATATTTTTACATAAGTAAAAACAAATTAAGCCTGTCAGAAAAATTTGTTTATTCACACCAAACTACATCCACTCATCAGTTCCAGTCCCATTCTCAACTCTCCAATGAATTCTTTAACATAATAGAAAACCTTGGACACTAAGAGGGGTTTCAATCGAGTTTTAAACATGTTAGGATTTTTAATTGATCATGATGACAGTAACTTGTGAGGGCAGTTGTTTAAATGCTTTTTTCCTGTGCTGTTGAACGCGAAATTTTTCCCCGCCTCTAATTAGAATAGAATAGAATAGAATAGAATATATTTAGAATAGATAATATAATTCTATATGGATGAGCATCCCAACCTCTCACCATTTTTACTTGGCATTGGCAATCAAGGATCACTTTCTAGACATAAAAACAGGATGAATTCGGTAATCAAATTTCCTTTAAAGCGTCTCTGTATTACTTTCTATAGCTCAATTTCACCAATAAAAAAAAAATTAACAATTTGTATGGTTATTATTATTATTGTTATTATCATCGCTCCTTACGTACATGTGTGCCTTGTGTGTGTGTGTGTGTGTGTGTGTGTGTGTGTGCGCGCGCGCGCGTGCGCGCGTGTGCGTGCGTGCGTGCGTGCGTGCGTGTGTGTGTGTTCATTCTTCACGACATTCTTATTCATGAAATCGATAGTGAGAATCTCCCTAAGAATGGATCTCATCCTTAAAGAGCTAGCCTCTCAGTGCCTTAGCCTACTTTACGGTGATAAGACTAATATTTATGTGTTTGACGGGGTTTTAACGTGTTTTCTATACGTTTGTCTATACTAGGCTGATATGGGTAAAACTTGACAAGAGATACTTTGTTTAAGTTACTAAGTTCACATTTTGTACTGTTATAATATTGTTACTGTATAGTCTACCACTTTTATTTCCATTCAATAAATTTGTATAAATGGCAATAGCCCAATATAGAATAAGTCATTTGACAAGTACTTGGTCCTCCGATCACGTGCTAGTTAGGTTTTTTAAACGCATACCTGACAGAAACGGCCAAATACAAAATTACATATATTTATATACATACATAATTTAATTATAGTGCAATTGGTTAGGTTGCATTATTAAGGCGTCTGCATTTAGCATAACTTCATTCATCGGGTGAGGGTACCGCACCTGGGAGTAAATAATAGTTTACCAGGGATGCTACAGGTCAGGGAAATCAGGGAAGTCAGGGAAAATTCAGGAAAAAAAACAGGACTGGAAATCAGGGAAAAGTCAGGGAATCCGGTCTCAAGTCAGGGAAAAGTCAGGGAATTTCGACGTTGGTCAGGGAAAAATATAAAATCCCTTTACACAAATAAACTTACTGCCGCCGCGCCGAGTCCAAGCCTGCAGACGACGCGGCGCATGAAGCAGGCAGCTAAAAACCCTGGGGATTGCGTCGAAAAAAGTCAGGGAAAAATGAAAAATTTGGTCTGGAAATCAGGGAAAAGTCAGGGAATTTCATTATAGGACTCCTGTAGCAACCCTGTTTACGTACTGATCTGCCAACAACATTGCTACTATGACCGATCTCTTATAGTAACATTTTCAACAATTATTCAGCTCCCCACACTAACCAAGGTTTATCGGTTGTAGACAGTAATTGTCTACCGTACTATTTGTTGCGGTTTTTGTGTAAGTCACGATTTGCCGGTGCCTTGGCCACGGGGTCCCGTTGTCCGGCGTTGTTACAGTGCCGCACTGGACCCGGGTATTTACATTGTTTAAACGTGTAATTGGCGACTTCCTACGGAAATTTGCTAAAAAGGCAGGTCCGGACCTTGGCCGGGGGGGAGGGGGGAAGATGAAAGGGTCCGTCGTGGACGCTTGGCCACGGCGTCGTTATAACTGGACCGTGGACTGCTCACTTAGCAGGGTCGGACACCACCCCCCACCCCACCCCTCCCACGCCCCATCTTATACAGGAACGTGACTTGTACGACATTTTTTACATTAAGTCGGGGTTAAAATTAAACGGCACATTTTATGTAGTAGGTTACATCACAGATAGTTGTTTTGGCACTGCCCATTGCGTGGGATTGTTTTCTGCTGTATAATTAGCGAGGAATAAGGAAAAGGAATAAGCGAGTGGATAAAGTCACTATTATTATCAAGCGGACTAGTTTCGGCGAATTCTGCTCTCTTGCTCTTGTGTATTTACGTGAGATTGTTTTATGTTGTACTATGAGGCACATGATAAGCGATCGCATAGTGTCACTATTAGTAGGAAGCGGATCGGCTTCGACGAATTCTGCTCTCTTGCTCTTGTGTATTTACGTGAGATTGTTTTATGTTGAAGCGATCGCATAAAGTCACTATTATTATCAAGCGGACTAGTTTCGGCGAATTCTGCTCTCTTGCTCTTGTGTATTTACGTGAGATTGTTTTATGTTGTACTATGAGGCACATGATAAGCGATCGCATAAAGTCACTATTATTATCAAGCGGACTAGTTTCGGCGAATTCTGCTCTCTTGCTCTTGTGTATTTACGTGAGATTGTTTTATGTTGTACTATGAGGCACATGATAAGCGATCGCATAAAGTCACTATTATTATCAAGCGGACTAGTTTCGGCGAATTCTGCTCTCTTGCTCTTGTGTATTTATTTACGTGAGATTGTTTTATGTTGTACTATGAGGCACATGATAAGCGATCGCATAAAGTCACTATTATTATCAAGCGGATCGGTTTCGGCGAATTCTGCTCTCTTGTTCTTGTGTATTTACGTGAGATTGTTTTATGTTGTACTATGAGGCACATCATAAGCGATCGCATAAAGTCACTATTATTAGGAAGCGGATCGGCTTCGACGAATTCTGTTCTCTTGCTCTTGTGTATTTACGTGAGATTGTTTTATGTTGAAGCGATCGCATAAAGTCACTATTATTAGGAAGCGGATCGGCTTCGACGAATTCTGCTCTTTTGCTCTTGTGTATTTACGTGAGATTGTTTTATGTTGTACTATGAGGCACAACATAAGTGACCGCATAAAGTCACTGTTATTAGGAAGCGGTTCGGCTTCGACGAATTCTGCTCTTTTGCTCTTGTGTATTTTCGTGAGATTGTTTTATGTTGTACTATGAGGCACAACATAAGTGATCGCATAAAGTCACTGTTATTAGGAAGCGGTTCGGCTTCGACGAATTCTGCTCTTTTGCTCTTGTGTATTTACGTGAGATTGTTTTATGTTGTACTATGAGGCACAACATAAGCGATCGCATAAAGTCACTATTATTAGGAAGCGGATCGGCTTCGGCGAATTCTGCTCTCTTGCTCTTGTGTGTTTACGTGAGATTGTTTTATGTTGTACTATGAGGCACATCATAAGCGATCGCATAAAGTCACTATTATTAGGAAGCGGATCGGCTTCGACGAATTCTGTTCTCTTGCTCTTGTGTATTTACGTGAGATTGTTTTATGTTGAAGCGATCGCATAAAGTCACTATTATTAGGAAGCGGATCGGCTTCGACGAATTCTGCTCTTTTGCTCTTGTGTATTTACGTGAGATTGTTTTATGTTGTACTATGAGGCACAACATAAGTGATCGCATAAAGTCACTGTTATTAGGAAGCGGATCGGCTTCGACGAATTCTGCTCTTTTGCTCTTGTGTATTTACGTGAGATTGTTTTATGAACCACAGTATAAGCGAGTGAATACAGTCAAAATTATCAATTTTTAGTTGCTGAGCGGTGCGATCCCCACTACTGAGGTTGTACTACACTCTCCTAATGTAACTGATCACATTCCCAAACAGTTCTATAGCAGCACCGGAACTACATAGTTAGTGAAGATGCAATCCGATCATAGGACAGACCGCGGCACAGTGCAATCATTGTTATATTCTTTGAAAGGGGTTCTTGGAATATTGCTAATTGCCATTTATTTATATACATATAATGTATTAGTTTGATGTTTGGCTACACTTCAGGGTTAGAATAGAAACACTTCTTTATGGAGGCGAAATTAGAACCATATTGTTCTTTTTTAAATTTAACCTCTTAAATAAAAAAAATAATCTTAATAGTACAAAATAAGGCTTATCTAACGAAAACACATTATTCCATTCACACAGTCACGATTCAACGAGTAGCCCTGCCGCCCGCTACGATCATCCGGTCCAGGCATTTTCGTCTCAGCTGCACCACAAACCGTTCCCAGCTTTCAATTTGTTTGACAGGATCTAGTAAGGAGTTCCATAATCTACAGGCGGTAACGGTGAAGGATCGGTTATAGGTTGTGGTTTTGTTGTATTGGATTTCTTTCCAAGGTTGGTGGCTTTTCCATGCCGCAGCGTACAATATTAATGTATAGTTAATTTTAGGGTTTTAGATTATTTTAACGTTTTTTATAGTTGTTCTATAAACTAATAGAACATGGATCGTTACTCTGGAAGCTTAGTAAGGAATGATAAAATATATGTGGGCGAGCAGTGCTGAAATAGACGGAATAACCAGAATGAGGAAACCAACGCACATTGGTCGAGGAAGGATACACATGTGATATAAAGTGAGACTCATGTCTCTCGTGAAAGTAGGTGTGTCATTGGTGTTTTTTTACTAAGGGAACAAATAGCGTGGCAACGCCGAGGAAAGTACCTACCAATGTTCAAAGAATGTGGAGTTGGGGCCAGGGCGTAAAATCCCAATTTCGTGTAAGAGAAGACTCTAGTCATAAATAGTGGTCGTATTTTTCTCACCACTAAAATAGACAAATAATGAGGAAATCTGACCAGTATTTCGCTATGCGTAATAATGTAATAATAAGATTAAAATATTGGGATTTCCTTATCGCCAGAGGTAACAAAGCTCGGAATCTTGGTCTCTTAAGATTGTGGAGGGCTTTATAGATACTAAACTCTAGGTCTCTAAGGTTATGGAGGACTTTATAGATAGTAGGTCTCAAAGATTGTGGAAGGCTTTATAGATACTAAACTCTAGGTCTCTAAGGTTATGGAGGACTTTATAGATAGTAGGTCTCAAAGATTGTGGAAGGCTTTATAGATACTAAACTCTAGGTCTCTAAGGTTATGGAGGACTTTATAGATAGTAGGTCTCAAAGATTGTGGAGGGCTTTATAGATACTAAACTCTAGGTCTCTAAGGTTATGGAGGACTTTATAGATAGTAGGTCTCAAATATTGTGGAGGGCTTTATAGATACTAAACTCTAAAGTACTAGGACTGTATTATGGAGGACTTTATAGATAGTAGGTCTCAAATATTGTGGAGGGCTTTATAGATACTAAACTCTAGGTCTCTAAGGTTATGGAGGACTTTATAGATAGTAGGTCTCAAAGATTGTGGAGAGCTTTACAGATACTAAACTCTAGGTCTCTAAGGTTATGGAGGACTTTATAGATAGTAGGTCTCAAAGATTGTGGAGGGCTTTATAGATGCTAAACTCTAGGTCTCTAAGGTTATGGAGGACTTTATAGATAGTAGGTCTCAAAGATTGTGGAAGGCTTTATAGATACTAAACTCTAGGTCTCTAAGGTTATGGAGGACTTTATAGATAGTAGGTCTCAAAGATTGTGGAAGGCTTTATAGATGCTAAGCTCTCAAATATTTTTCCTGCTTAAGTAATCACGTACATAGTTGTGTACATTTTAACTTTTGAAACATTTTGATCATCAGATATGTGTATGTTGTGCTGCTTCTAATAATTTAAAGTACGCTATTTGTTGAGGATAAAATTTTTTTATAATTCCGTGGCATTCAATATAGTAGGCCTATATCTGCAATAATAGAGCTTCGTCGTCATTGAAATTAAATTTCAAAACGATAAATCCCCAGTTAAATTTCAAGATTTGGGATTATCTGCTATCACTTAATAATTGTGTAGCGCTATTTTAACCACAGTGTTCGTTATATTTTTGTGTTTACATTTCTCTCATGAAGAGAGACTTACATACCGGTGTCTGAATTTATTTTTCGTTTGTTTAGTATCATTTTATTGAAGTTATGGTCACTAATAATATTTTTCTTTTACAGGTGAGTCTCGACTCTTCGTGACCATCTATACGTGCAGTCACGCAAGTACTCCGCTTTACGTACAATGACATTTACGTAACCTAGAAAAAACACTTTCTCACTCTATGTTACATTTTTACTCAAGTGAAGTTATATATATATATATATAATGCTAATAATTAATCAATACATGTGATGGGTTGTTCCACAAACAAATTAACATTGCTATCCGTCTGTCTCAGAGCAATTGAATTGTTATTGCAAGTAGCGCTAATTTTAACAAGAAGCGGCGACCTTCCCTGGAGCAATGGAGTGCCCATAACTTGCCTAATACAGCAGTCGCCCACGGGATGACAATGGCTTAGCCGCAGCGCAGCCACCACACACGGGCCTTGTGCAGTACAATTACAATAATCAGTACACCGACATTGTACTGGTGCGATGGTGGACTAGGCGTACGTCCAAGGTTGGACCACCGCGCCGCATCGGCAGTCCTACCCTCCTTTACTTTGCACTGCACCAATTTTCTCTAAATTCCCTAAAATATTTAAGCTATGTTTGTACTGCAGTGAGTTGTGTTTATATCTGACTAGAGCAGTGTACATTTCGTACTCAAGAAGAGTGTTGGTTATTATTGTTTGGAAGAAATCCTGCCTGTGACCGAAGCAATTTCATCAGTACCATCGATGTTGTACTGTATCGACTCTCCTCTTCATTACTTTGATAAGATTCTCGCACAGGCCAGTGACCCATGGGCCTCGGACACGCAGAAAAGTTAAGGGGATTGGCCTCTCCTTTAAAAGAAAAGTAGTGTGATATCTTTCTCCCCAAGGCAACCAATGGAAAACATTATATTAGTATAAAAAACATTTATCGTTCTGAACATAAACCAAATTAATCACTTACTCAGTGTATGTCTTTAGGCAAAGAAGTGTGACTATTGAAATCGCCCCTCTGAATGTGTAAAATATTTGTGGAACACGTAAATTAAATATGTTGTTATTTATTTATTCAATTCCATTCTTTGCGGGGGTTTTAGACAAAAAACATGACATAAACATATTATTTACTAGTGTCTTCAAATGCACACAATTTGTGAACGCCTCGTTCAAGGTGTTATAAGTTATTTAGAAACCGTAGAGAAGTAGATTTATAAAATATTATGACTATCGGTCCTATGGCGAATACTGTATTTTGTGTTTATAAATAAGCCGCATGTATTTTTTTGAGTAGAAGGATATGTGTTATGTACCGAAATACAAAAATTCGAACCTTAAACATTCATTTTCGTTTGTTTAAATTTAATTTTTTGAATTTTTGAAAATAATTAATTGTACTATTAACTGTTCGGATGAGTGGGAGGTTTTCTTACTTTGATTTTCTAATCATCCATTAGTTTTTTGAATGATTTATAAGCAAGTAAAACAACACAAAAATGTCGTGTCATAAACTAAAGTTTGTAGGAACGAGCCCGGAAGAAACGGGAATGTTTATATACCGTCAGCGATTGTTTAATCAACAACTGTGCCAATAGGCCTCCCCAACACACGAGCAATAGAATGGTGCCGATAACCTAGTTTCTAACGTGGCGCTAGAACTAGCACTATAACCGTGACGGTAGCTTGCTACTGCTGTTGGGTGTTCTGCAGACCCAGTTAGCGTAGTCAACTGTTTTACTGTTTTCTGCCAATACGCAGACCAGGACGGTAGTATATTTATCGTCGTTAAATGTTTAAAAAATTAACGTTTCGAGAATTGGTATATCATCCATTCATCAGGTGTCACCATGACAATTAGCAAAAATAAAGGTTGTGTTTGCTTTTGTATCATTCAAGCACCCCTAACTGTGGTTTCAAGACACATCCTTACTTGCAAAAAACCTGAACGTTTCGGGAACTGGTATCTGATCCCTTCATCACCATGACAATTAGCAAAAATAAAGGTTGTGTACTGAGTTGTGTATTAGCGCATTGTTTCTTGCTTTTGTATCATTCAAGCATCCCTAACTGTGATTTCAAGAGACATCCTTACTTGTAAAAATACCTGAACGTTTCGGGAACTGGTGCCTCGCCACTTCATCAGGTGTCACTATGACAGTTAGAAAAAATAAAGGTTGTGTACTTTGGGGTTTGTTCAGCGCACTGTTGCTTGATTTGTTAGAGTTCAAGCATGCCTACTTGTGGTTTTAACGTGTAACACATAGAGAAGTGATTACGTGCCAACCATTGAAATGGTAGTCTTATTTGATTTACAACATTGTTTGTAAACCTGTTACCTTTTAAACTTTTTAAGCCATTCATAATCAGTAACGCATTGGACCGTGTAATCTGATAGGTCAAATAATAATAATAATACAATCATTAATAGATCAAATGAATTTAAAACGTTTTCCCGGGCCAGAGACTGAGTAACACTGGATATAGATAGATTCATAACCTTAAATGGACAGTTAACATTTTTATCTTGTAGATTTGAGTTCGTTTTCCGTAAAGGTAAGAGTATGTTTACCAATCTGCCAAAAGAGCTCATAACTTTTCCATGATTCCAGTATCATACTGCTAGGCTAAATGTAATTAGCTTATCATAAACCACTATTTACACTAACAAAACATAATAAATCAACTACCGCATCACTAATGCAGATGATCACATGCTAATTAATCCTCATATATAAATAACTGAACATTCTGGCCATAATAATGTATTTCTCATCTTACTTCGTTAAGCTGCGTCGTAAATTCAACATGGCGGCGCCGTCACGCCTCGGAGTCTTTGAAGTCGAATTTCACGAAGGCCTTCACGATAGCGTTAATCGGGAAAAGTGTTATCACTTAGCTGGATGAAAATGACTGATAACAGAGTTGTTATAGGCGTAAATGTTTAGGTGTTCTAATCTAATACAAGATAATTTTGGATTTTTGGGCTAAATGAGTCTTGATGTCCAACCGGGGGGGGGGGGGGGTAGCTTCAACTTCTAAAATAAGTGTTTTCGTGTTCCTAGAAATTGATTGACCCAATCCTTTACTTCCAGGAAGTCTTTATTTTACTGACGATAAAACTAACTCAGTTGTTCTGCTTATAAGTTACCACGTTGGTAAAGTGAAAAACGTGAAATTAGTAAACAAACAAATAGTACCACTCTGTGATCATACAGATAAGCTATGGAGTGTAAAAGTAATCGTGTACCATTGGAATAAAACCGTGCTTTTACATTTTCTTAAAAAATTGCCAACACCATTGGTTAAGTTGTGGTGTTCAATTAGTAATAAACATTCTAGTAAATATTATTCTACTAAAAGATTAGGGAAGATACTTGAATTATTTCATACAGGTATACTAGGCGTGTACCCGGGTTTGAGCAATGGAGTGTGTCATTTAATATCTCACATACATTATTTACCGACACGACGATATATCTAGAGACAGACCAGTATCAATATGTGTAATCACATCTAACAGGTCGTAATGCCGGTGACGGACACCTCGCAGCAACCAACACAATGATATATCCAGAGACATGGCAGTATCAATATGTGTAATCACATCTAACAGGTCGTAATGCCGGTGACGGACACCTCGCAGCAACCAACAAGACGATATATCTAAAGATAGGGCAGTATCAATATGTGTAATCACATCTAACAGGTCGTAATGCCGGTGACGGACACCTAGCAACAACCAACACGACGATTATCTAGAGGCAGGGCAGTATCAATATGTGTATTCACATCTAACAGGTCGTAATGCCGGTGACGGGACACCTCGCAGCAACCAACACGACAATTTATCTAGAGACATGGCAGTATCAATATGTGTAGTCACATCTAACAGGTCGTAATGCCGGTGACGGACACCTCGCAGCAACCAACAAGACGATATATCTAAAGACAGGGCAGTATCAATATGTGTATTCACACCTAACAGGTCGTAATGCCGGTGACGGGACACCCCGCAGCAACCAACACAATGATATATCCAGAGACATGGCAGTATCAATATGTGTATTCACACCTAACAGGTCGTAATGCCGGTGACGAGACACCTCGCAGCAACCAACACGACAATATATCCAGAGACATGGCAGTATCAATATGTGTAGTCACATCTAACAGGTCGTAATGCCGGTGACGGACACCTCGCAGCAACCAACACGACGATATATCTAAAGACAGGGCAGTATCAATATGTGTATTCACACCTAACAGGTCGTAATGCCGGTGACGGGACACCTCGCAGCAACCAACACAATGATATATCCAGAGACATGGCAGTATCAATATGTGTATTCACACCTAACAGGTCGTAATGCCGGTGACGGACACGTAGCAACAACCAACACGACGATTATCTAGAGGCAGGGCAGTATCAATATGTGTAATCACATCTAACAGGTCGTAATGCCGGTGACGGACACCTAGCAACAACCAACACGACGATTATCTAGAGGCAGGGCAGTATCAATATGTGTATTCACATCTAACAGGTCGTAATGCCGGTGACGGGACACCTCGCAGCAACCAACACGACAATTTATCTAGAGACTGGGCAGTATCAATATGTGTGTAATCACATCTAACAGGTCGTAATGCCGGTGACGGACACCTCGCAGCAACCAACACGACGATATATCCAGAGACATGGCAGTATCAATATGTGTAGTCACATCTAACAGGTCGTAATGCCGGTGACGGACACCTCGCAGCAACCAACACGACGATATATCTAAAGACAGGGCAGTATCAATATGTGTATTCACACCTAACAGGTCGTAATGCCGGTGACGGGACACCTCGCAGCAACCAACACAATGATATATCCAGAGACATGGCAGTATCAATATGTGTATTCACACCTAACAGGTCGTAATGCCGGTGACGAGACACCTCGCAGCAACCAACACGACAATATATCCAGAGACATGGCAGTATCAATATGTGTAGTCACATCTAACAGGTCGTAATGCCGGTGACGGACACCTCGCAGCAACCAACACGACGATATATCTAAAGACAGGGCAGTATCAATATGTGTATTCACACCTAACAGGTCGTAATGCCGGTGACGGGACACCTCGCAGCAACCAACACAATGATATATCCAGAGACATGGCAGTATCAATATGTGTATTCACACCTAACAGGTCGTAATGCCGGTGACGGGACACCTCGCAGCAACCAACACGACGATATATCTAAAGACAGGGCAGTATCAATATGTGTATTCACACCTAACAGGTCGTAATGCCGGTGACGGGACACCTCGCAGCAACCAACACGACAATATATCTAGAGACAGGGCAGTATCAATATGTGTGTAATCACATCTAACAGGTCGTAATGACGGTGACGGACACCTCGCAGCAACCAACACAATGATATATCCAGAGACATGGCAGTATCAATATGTGTAATCACATCTAACAGGTCGTAATGCCGGTGACGGACACCTCGCAGCAACCAACAAGACGATATATCTAAAGATAGGGCAGTATCAATATGTGTACTCACACCTAACAGGTCGTAATGCCGATGACGGACACCTCACAGCTACCAACACGACGATATATCTATAGACAGGGCAGTATCAATATGTGTACTCACACCTAACAGGTCGTAATGCCGGTGACGGACACCTCGCAGCAACCAACACGACGATATATCTAGAGACAGGGCAGTATGAATATGTGTGTACTCACACCTAACAGGTCGTAATGCCGGTGACGGGACACCTCACAAGCTACCAACACGACGATATATCTCGAGACAGGGCAGTATCATTCAATATGTGTACTCACACCTATCACGCACCTCGTAATGCCGATGACGGACACCTCACAGCTACCAACACGACGATATATCTATAGACAGTGCAGTATCAATATGTGTACTCACACCTAAACAGGTCGTAATGCCGGTGACGGACACCTCGCAGCAACAACACACGATATATCTAGAGACAGGGCAGTGTCGATAATGTGTAATCACACCTAACAGGCCGTAATAACCGTTGACGGACACCTCGCAGCAACCGACACGACTATATATCCAGATACAAGGGCAGTAATCGATATGTGTAATCACACCTAACAGGCCGTAATACCGTTGACGGACACCTCGCAGCAACCGACCACGACTATATATCCAGATACAGGGCAGTATCGATATGTGTAATCACACCTAACAGGCCGTAATACCTTTGACGGACACCTCGCAGCAACCGACACTATATATCCAGATACAGGGGCAGTATCGATATGTGTAATCACACCTAACAGGCCGTAATACCTTTGACGGACACCTCGCAGCAACCGACACGACTATATATCCAGATACAGGGCAGTATCGATATGTGTAATCACACCTAACACACCTAATGCGTAATACCGTTGACGGACACCTCGCAGCAACCGACACGACTATATATCCAGATACAGGGCAGTATCGATATGTGTAATCACACCTAACAGGCCGTAATACCTTTGACGGACACCTCGCAGCAACCGACACGACTATATATCCAGATACATGGGCAGTATCGATATATGTGTAATCACACCTAACAGGGCCGTAATACCGTTGACGGACACCTCGCAGCAACCGACACGACGATATAATCCAGATACAGGGCAGTATCGATATTGTGTAATCACACCTTTAATACCGTTGACGGACACCTCGCAGCAACCGACACGACGATATATCCTGATACAGGGCAGTAACGATATGTGTAATCACACCTAACAGGCCGTAATACCGTTGACGGACACCTCGCAGCAACCGACACGACGATATATCCAGATACAGGGCAGTATCGATATATTGTGTAATCACACCTAACAGGCCGTAATACCGTTGACGGACACCTCGCAGCAGCACCGACACACGACGATATATCCTGATACAGGGCAGTTAACGATATGTGTAATCACACCTAACAGGCCGTAATACCGTTGACGGACACCTCGCAGCAACCGACACGACTATATATCCAATACAGGGCAGTATCGATATGTCTAATCACACCTAACAGGCCGTAATACCGTTGACGGACACCTCGCAGCAACCGACACGACGATATATCCAGATACAGGGCAGTATCGATATATTGTGTAATCACACCTAACAGGCCGTAATACCGTTGACGGACACCTCGCAAGCAACCGACACGATCACTATATATCCCAGATACAGGGCAGTATCGATATGTGTATTCACACCTAACAGGTCGTAATGCCGGTGACGGGACACCTCGCAGCAACCAACACAATGATATATCCAGAGAGACATGGCAGTATCAATATGTGTATTCACACCTAACAGGTCGTAATGCCGGTGACGAGACACCTCGCAGCAACCAACACGACAATATATCCAGAGACATGGCAGTATCAATATGTGTAGTCACATCTAACAGGTCGTAATGCCGGTGACGGACACCTCGCAGCAACCAACACGACGATATATCTAAAGACAGGGCAGTATCAATATGTGTATTCACACCTAACAGGTCGTAATGCCGGTGACGGACACCTCGCAGCAACCAACACAATGATATATCCAGAGACATGGCAGTATCAATATGTGTATTCACACCTAACAGGTCGTAATGCCGGTGACGGGACACCTCGCAGCAACCAACACGACGATATATCTAAAGACAGGGCAGTATCAATATGTGTATTCACACCTAACAGGTCGTAATGCCGGTGACGGGACACCTCGCAGCAACCAACACGACAATATATCTAGAGACAGGGCAGTATCAATATGTGTGTAATCACATCTAACAGGTCGTAATGACGGTGACGGACACCTCGCAGCAACCAACACAATGATATATCCAGAGACATGGCAGTATCAATATGTGTAATCACATCTAACAGGTCGTAATGCCGGTGACGGACACCTCGCAGCAACCAACAAGACGATATATCTAAAGATAGGGCAGTATCAATATGTGTACTCACACCTAACAGGTCGTAATGCCGATGACGGACACCTCACAGCTACCAACACGACGATATATCTATAGACAGGGCAGTATCAATATGTGTACTCACACCTAACAGGTCGTAATGCCGGTGACGGACACCTCGCAGCAACCAACACGACGATATATCTAGAGACAGGGCAGTATGAATATGTGTACTCACACCTAACAGGTCGTAATGCCGGTGACGGACACCTCACAGCTACCAACACGACGATATATCTCGAGACAGGGCAGTATCAATATGTGTACTCACACCTAACAGGTCGTAATGCCGGTGACGGACACCTCACAGCTATCAACATGACGATATATCTAGAGACAGGGCAGTATCAATATGTGTATTCACACCTAACAGGTCGTAATGCCGATGACGGACACCTCACAGCTACCAACACGACGATATATCTATAGACAGGGCAGTATCAATATGTGTACTCACACCTAACAGGTCGTAATGCCGGTGACGGACACCTCGCAGCAACCAACACGACGATATATCTAGAGACAGGGCAGTGTCGATATGTGTAATCACACCTAACAGGCCGTAATACCGTTGACGGACACCTCGCAGCAACCGACACGACTATATATCCAGATACAGGGCAGTATCGATATGTGTAATCACACCTAACAGGCCGTAATACCGTTGACGGACACCTCGCAGCAACCGACACGACTATATATCCAGATACAGGGCAGTATCGATATGTGTAATCACACCTAACAGGCCGTAATACCTTTGACGGACACCTCGCAGCAACCGACACACGACTATATATCCAGATACAGGGCAGTATCGATATGTGTAATCACACCTAAACAGGCCGTAATACTTTGACGGACACCTCGCAGCAACCGACACGACTATATATCCAGATACAGGGCAGTATCGATATGTGTAATCACACCTAACAGGCCGTAATACCGTTGACGGACACCTCGCAGCAACCGACACGACTATATATCCAGATACAGGGCAGTATCGATATGTGTAATCACACCTAACAGGCCGTAATACCTTTGACGGACACCTCGCAGCAACCGACACGACTATATATCCAGATACAGGGCAGTATCGATATGTGTAATCACACCTAACAGGCCGTAATACCGTTGACGGACACCTCGCAGCAACCGACACGACGATATATCCAGATACAGGGCAGTATCGATATATTGTGTAATCACACCTAACAGGCCGTAATACCGTTGACGGACACCTCGCAGCAACCGACACGACGATATATCCTGATACAGGGCAGTAACGATATGTGTAATCACACCTAACAGGCCGTAATACCGTTGACGGACACCTCGCAGCAACCGACACGACGATATATCCAGATACAGGGCAGTATCGATATATTGTGTAATCACACCTAACAGGCCGTAATACCGTTGACGGACACCTCGCAGCAACCGACACGACGATATATCCTGATACAGGGCAGTAACGATATGTGTAATCACACCTAACAGGCCGTAATACCGTTGACGGACACCTCGCAGCAACCGACACGACTATATATCCAGATACAGGGCAGTATCGATATGTGTAATCACACCTAACAGGCCGTAATACCGTTGACGGACACCTCGCAGCAACCGACACGACGATATATCCAGATACAGGGCAGTATCGATATATTGTGTAATCACACCTAACAGGCCGTAATACCGTTGACGGACACCTCGCAGCAACCGACACGACTATATATCCAGATACAGGGCAGTATCGATATGTGTAATCACACCTAACAGGCCGTAATACCGTTGACGGACACCTCGCAGCAACCGACACGACTATATATCCAGATACAGGGCAGTATCGATATGTGTAATCACACCTAACAGGCCGTAATACCGTTGACGGACACCTCGCAGCAACCGACACGACGATATATCCTGAACATGGCAGTAACGATATGGGTAATCACATCTAACAGGTCGTAATGTCGGTTTGTTTTTCGTAACCGACCCGCCTTGGATTTGACACTGACAAGGTGTTTCTTGTCGGCCAATACCACACCCCGGTCAGGGCCGTACTACTTCCTGAGATTTGGGGTTCTTGTTGGGTGCTAGACTTTTCAAAACAATTCGGTATGAACAAAGTACGTATGTATATTAATGAGGTAAATGATTCAGCTGCAATGTGCTGACTGAAGAAGTTGCCATTAAAAAGATTACAAATTAAAAATACCTGACAAGCGTGACAAATTTGTGTTCGTTTTATTTTGCCTATGTATGTAATTTGCGCAATGTAACAACGGGGTCTAACTTGTTTTAAGTTACAGCAGTTAAGTGGGCATGCTAGTGAGCTGAGGCTTTATTTATGTATGGAGATGAATATACACAAGTAGAGAGGGACCCTCTTCATATTTATGGGGATAAAGTTTCAATTGCTTAACAACTAGTGTCTCAATATCAAGGGAAGAATTATTAAACATACTACTATTATCTCTAATGGTTTATAATTTATATTCAACATAGTTTCTTATGGGGAATTTTGTACTGAATGTATATTATAGACAATTAGTACGAAGAGATAATCGTATGTTTAACACTGATTTATCATAAATATAAATTTTTCAGTTTTTATTTATGAGCTTGTTTTTGTGGTTTAATTTATATTTAGTCTAACTATAGCACATATGGGTTGGATAAAAATGAGTTGTATTTAAAAATATTTAAATATTTTTTAAGGATGGCCAGTTTAAAAATAAGTTTGAAATATTTTAATTTTGTCTCTACAGTGAGATTTATATTTTTTGATTATTCACTCTCATGTTCTTTATTTTGATTGGTCATGGGCAGTCTTCGTTTACGTAGCCCGCTTCATAGGGTTGTTTTTCAACAATCAAAATTTAAATTTTCATAAATGTACTATTAATTCTTAACTTACTTATTCGTTATGTGACCTTGTGTGAAATATACGTTCTATTTTTTAATACCTGTGCAATGGAGTCATATTCAAATTGATTGACTTGTAATTTGAGGTTTTGGCGAGGACGTTTAACGTGTATTTTATATCTTGTAAATTTACATGAAATGGCAAGTGTTGGGGATTAAGTTTTTAAGAATTTATATCATTTGAAACAAATCGCAACGCTAATTATTCATACTAAAATTTTTTTCCGAATCCATGTTGGGAAAATTAGAATTCCTCGTAAATGAAATACTCGGCATTGGTGGTGTCGCAGCTGAGGGGGGGGGGGGTTCTAACCTCCATTGTTGCTACGGCCCTGGCCTGAGCCCACCAGGACTGTGCAGGTGTGGACAAGGCCGCCCGAGCTTCATCCCGAATGCAATCCTTCGGCGTCGCGTCGGGCGTGGACACTACTGAACTTGCGGTTTTTATTGCGCTAGGTGGACAGCAGTTCTCTGTGATGTTTAAGTTTAAATTTCTATGTATCTGTCCATATGTTTATAGGCGGGGGTGAAAACCGACAACTCTTCCCTACTTGATGTGGCCGTCTTCAAGTGAGGGTATTATTTTATTTATTTCTAAAGGGGAAAACGTTAAAGGATGTCTCATTCTACCAGGCGAAGTTAGTGCTAACTATCCCTCTTTAATACTTAATCTGGGAACTAATGCCTTAAGTATAATTTGCGAACCACCACCAATAGCCCACTAAACACTACCAAGTACAAACCATAGTGATTTAAATATTTCTAAGATTTAAATGTGCAAGACTGTTATTTTTTAAATCAGCTATAGTAAAGTAACGCATAAAAACGCCTTTCTATTAAAAAAAAAAATATTAATGAATTTAAATAAATACCTGCAGGTGTTTGGTTTTGGTTTGCTACTGTGTCCTTTAATACTCCCGCAATCGTCTCTCTCTAAATTCCATATTTGAGAATATCCATAATTAATAAAGTCTGTAGCTATAGTATTTTCTCTAGTATTTCGGTATTTTGTGTTGCGTGAATGAGCTAATATTCGATAACGGATATAACTTTGAGTGCTTGGCTACCTGTAAGTACAACGATAGTAGTATTTTAGCCCGATATTTTTGTTAAATTCAGCACGAACCTTCATTTATGTCAACGAGAAGCCCAGGATAAAAACAGTTCAGCGAGTACTATAACAATGAAATGGATTTTAAAACGTCTTTATTTACAGACTCGAAGGTAGGACTTAAACTCATCTCTTCCACTTAACCTGTAAACACAAAAAAAAGGAAAAAAGTATCATCGTTCCCATCACAATAACGTAATACTTCTGAGAGATTTATTATTTCATGAGTTGGTCAGAGATTAGAAGTTCAGTTTAAATCAAATATGGGCAAAGAGAGCCAAGCCGTGATTGAGGATGTGAATCAACCGATTGGTCAGGGCATGTCACTTATTAGACGGCATATTCCCTAAATTTTTGGATTAAAATTCTATCGCTTATGTCTTAAACCACAATAGATTCTGGGAACGTCTAGACCAAATGGAGCAGAGGCCACGGTGGAACCGGTTATGCAACACTATTCTAGAAGGTTTCCCAAAAAGATTCCATTACAAAAGTTGACGTAATGATGACGTATGGCTCGATCCTAATATAAAGATCTTTTTAGTCAAATACGGCAACGAAGCTTTAGGATGGAAGTATTAAATCGATAGACTGGTCTGGGCTTCTTGAAACTGGACGGATCTTTTTCCATGGAAATGCTACGGCTTTTAGCGTAATCAACATGGACACTGAACATGTTTGCGCCAAGAGGATAAAACCGCAGTGTGGGATGATTTTCACCAAAGTTGTTTTTGAAGCTAGTAAAAAGTTCTTTTTGTAACTTAACTTAGTCCATGTTCGATGGAATACATTTGTCTTAACCGTGGATCCCGGAGTACAGGTTTCGTCGTGGATGAAATGTCTCGTTGTGATCAAAGGTGGCGTAGCGGTTATTCGTTCAGCCTCTTGTGCGATCCATAGAAATGCAAACAACTTTCTTATCCTTTGCCACAACATTTGAATGAAAACCGATCTTTAAACGCCAATTTAGTCAGATGAGTTTTTACAACTGAGCTGTATTTATCACATCTGGAGGTCAAAATCAGTTGTCGCCTCATTGTAAATCACCAGAGTACTTGAAGTCGTCAGTGTTTCGTTATTATGCAGTCTGAACGTCGGTAATCACAGCGTGACTCACTGCCGTGAAGATGAGTTAATTGGCCGACAATTGGTCTTGGCGGCTATTGGGCTAATTGGACCAGTCAGAGGAACGGTCAGTTGATTGGTAATTGTCACCCGGTAGCAGCAGTGGCTGTGACGGAAGGATCAAATATTGGACTTACAGTGTCAGCACTGCCCTTGTCGTGTTTGCGTTTCCAAATTCTACATTTTCACGTGTAGACCAAGTAGACCGGTACAGGATCTACCTAATCCGTGCACGTCACCGAACAATCAGAGCGTGGTGTTAGTACCAGGCCGGTGGGTTGATGATGGTGGCATGCGGGAATAGGACGAGTTCTTTCCAGCAAATAAAATGGTTATCACTTGGGAAAGTAGCTTTCACGGTTTCAACAACGATGAGTCGTTCGGTCTGTTCAATTTTATCGGCTTAGGTTGTGTGTTGATCTGGATTATCGTTTGGCGTGCTTCAGGCAACCCTGAGGTTGCTGGAAGTGGTCACTAAGTCGGTCATTGTTGGACGGGGTGTGGTAGAAAGACCACTGAGAGTGTTCAGGGTGTACTGTACATTTTAGAAACAATATTCGTGTTAAAACTTTGTTAAATGTCCTTTTTTTGGTGATAATAAAACTATGAAATTTACCTTCACTACTACAGTTTTTAAAAGAGTAACGGGTTTCTATTTGGAAATAGCGTTGTGACTACATTTACGTATGGTATATGTAACAAGGGCAGTCCATGCTAACAATGTAACTATAGGTTAACTGGACTTTTGAGACTCGTTGATTATTTGAGTTTCCTCCGGTGCACCGTTAGGTAAATGGTATACAATTATTCCCTAGGGTTTACTCTACAGTATTTGTTTCTACATTCCGGCGTTTCTGTTGCTGCAGTAACACCCATCTAGGATTCTGTTGTGTGGTCCGAAGCGAATGCATCCCTTCCAGCTGTTTGCCTCCGTACCCTTTTTCGCACGACCGGAAGGCCAGCGGTGTTCCCGGAAGAGGCGGAAGGAGGCTGGAAGGTTGGCCGTAGGCGCCAAGGTCGGCCGAAGGTGTGGTCGGACTCCGGTGTTGATTACAGGTGTCACTGTCTGCAACACTGGGCCTCCAGGCGCAGGCTTCCCTTGCGTGGCCCTGGCGGCGAGGATTCCAGGGAACTGCACCTGGAATCCGGAATACTCCCAAAAATGGGCACACAGAAGAAACCAGTTCTCAAAATCAGGTATAAGATGCTACAGATCTCTGCGGTGGGCTATAACGTACGTAGTTCTTCGCCAGTCTGGTCCTAAGTGGTTTCCACGGCCTGTTTTCTTATTTAATCTGAAGTGATTCTGTTTTCCCCTTCTTCAGTTCTTTCTTCAGTAGTTTTATATTAGAATTTGACAAATAGAATTGATTTTTTACATGTATGTTCCACTGGCTGTTGATCTTGAGATGATAAAGGTCAATCCAGCGACAGAATTGTGGTTGAATTCGCAATATCAAGCATTGCACAAAAAGTACAAGGGAATGTAGACAATTATGTTGTATTTGTTAGAATATGACAAAAATCGACTGATAAAATTAATCACAACGTTGTACTATAAGTCTGATGGAAGGTTGGTCATATGGATGGCTCTTGTGTGAAACGTGATATTGAAGATAAACATATAATTTTGTAAGCTGATTTATACATAGTTGTTGGTATAATGTCTCGTTTCATTAGGCATGTTATTAAATTATTTAAAAAAAATTTAGATACCTAGAATCGTTAAATTTTACAAGATATCTAAATAGTTATAAGTATACAAGTAGTTTTTAAGCAATGCAATTTTAAATATTGTATATTTTCTCTATTGTACCTCATACTACAGTCAAAATGTCGCACAAATGTAAAAGATTACCTTTTCAGATTTTTTGAGTGTGAACAATTAACTGAAAAACACATTTCACAAATTAATATAAGTAGTCGCCATATTGAATGATAGGTGTTATCCGTTAAAGACAATTAAGTACATTCATACCAGATTTAGGAATTATTATATTATAGTTATCTCCAACGGTTTTGCGATGTTACTAAGTCAGTGTAAGTCAATAAAATTCCATTGGTCTTACCGTATTATACTGCTGCAACTTGCACAGTAGTTTAAGCTATTAATGTTTTGGTAAAAATATGGCACGCGATAATCTGAAAATATACTAACTCATTAATAACGTATACACTTATGTCAGACAAGTTAATCCTCATTTTACATGATACCCAACTGACAGAGATATGGTTCTCCAAGATCCTTCAGTAAAGATCCAGTATTATCAAATGAAATAATGTGTATCAAAACAGAGCGGTTCAAAATAGCCATGTAATTTGCACGCATGGAAGACTCCATACAGGGTTTCTCTGGGTACATAGGTGAAGTCTACACGAAGAGTGCATTATCAAAGACCTTTGCCATTGCAATCGGACGTACTCTAGCAAAGATTCAATGCGCTAATCCTTCAGTCACCATTTCTATCGATCTTTTTACAAAGTACAAATTGCGAATACCAGTATTTCTTTCATTTATTCGGCGGTATTGGACTTCTTATAGGTTTTGAAGTTCAGTTTTTAATATCGGTTGATAAACCTTTGTCAGCAGAATTTGACCTTGACATCTTTTCTAGTTATTTTAGAATAAAGGCCGGGTGAAATAGAAACAGTGATTCTAAAACATCCAAGATTTATCATCTAAGTCCTGACTTCCAAGCCTTGGATCAGAACAGCCACGGTTTTGACAAAGGGTATTTTTTACATTATAGTCCTTAATTTCTCTTGTCAATTAAAAATGCTGTACAATATCCTGTCCTAGAAGGTTTCGTAATCCAGGTTCCAGCATTGTATGGCTTTTTAAAATTTTAGTGCTTTCAGTTACATAGTACGCACCATGTGTTGGCTGTTTAATTTGAATGTTCCATCCTACTCTCTCAACAGTCAGTGGTGCGCAACTATTGAAGACTCTGCCATTGGTGCATTCTACTAAATACCTTTGCTAGTTATTGCGATGGAACATGAGCAGTGCTGTAGAGCGGTTTACCGCCGCAGTGCAGAAGAAGCGGAAAGGACAGTGTAGCGGATGTTACGATGCTAAACGGCACTTATCACGACCAATCACGGCGCGGCCCTCGGGAGACGTCGCGTTGCGGAGGAGGGACGAAGCGGTTGCGGCGGCGGCGGCGGAGTGTAAACCACCTTAGTGGGTCAGCTGACCGCTAGAGGCCGGCGACCAGGCCGAAATATCGCCGTTAGTGTCCGTCACACTGCCCACTCACTCCTCCGCGGTGGTGTCGACGGCGACTCTCAAAGTCTTCAGAAGGACTAGAAGAATCCGTGCAAGGATATTATCGTTCCAACTCTACTTCGGTGGATGCGTACAGTGAATGAAGTTCCTATGTTGCGTGCATTAGATGCCCCAATTATCGGGGTTACTAGTCATTTAGGGCGGATTTTTGTCAGGAGTACAGTGGTGATACAAATAACACCTCCTTTTGTCGTGCGTTGCCAATAAGGTGCGGAATTCGGATACTTGGATTCGGACCCCATTTGGATTTTAAATCTTGGCTGAGGACGGAAGTCGTTATTACCTAAATCTATCTTAGTTACGGTCTATTTAAGACAGGTATATTGGCTGTAAATATTGCATACTCGTGCTAACCATAAGTTACCAGAAACTACACGATCAGGTGATCTGTCCAGTTTTTTTTGCTTCTTCTTCTTAGGATAAGAAGCTTATAAATTGCACTTAGTCCTGTAAGAACCTTAGCGCTGCTTCCGGTGTGGTAGGATATTCATAATGGGTAAGGTTAGGGGGTAGGGGCCGCCTTCTATTGAGATCCATGGCCAAGAATTAGGCCACTAATCTCAAAGTCATGTCACCCCGGAAGAAGAGGAGGCCAGCTCTGAACCAGTCTCTCCAGTCAAAGCAGGCAGTGGGGTGGCATACCCTTGTTGAGGCAAGCAAGAACCTCTGATAGTTAGGGAACGAACCCCATCAAACTGCAACAGTCGTCTACCGCAGTAGACTAGACCCATCGAACTGCGCTTGCACCCCAGAATCTCGACAATTGCGGTTAGTGATGTTCCGCCTCCTAGACATCCATAGGGTTGCCCAGATTTAAGTGACACATCATCGGTTTTCGCTGTGCCCAGTGGTAGGTTCAACTGGAAGGTATAAACCAGCCAGAAGTGATCCCTGCAGGGTAAATCTGTCCAGTTACGTCGGATGAATAAACAGGAAATTCATGAAATCTATCATCACTTAATACTGCAAATAATAAAGGGATACTGTGGAATGATATATACAAATTTCGAATGGATCCCTTGCTTGCTTTGAATCACGCCACTCCACTGTATGACTTGCTAATTGTACTGTTTCCATGTGGTGTCTCAGTGGACCCTTCTCCACATTGAGAGAGGAGTGAAAGGCGAACTTGAGAGTTACCAGGTAAACGTCTGCATCTGAGATACGGACAATAAAGCGACTGGTAGCTTCATTCCGGATTAAAGGAGCGTAACGCGTGAAGGTGCTGGCACGGTCCGGTAGCGAGTCCACGGCCGTAACACGTAATGGACCAGGACCAGGTATCACTTTCCATGCTCATAATCATTATCATCGCCCAATCATCGATCGACCTTCTCTTCAGTTTCACTTCCGCCTACTTCCGCTCCATTAGGTGTCGGTATCCGTGTTCTCGATGTGTTAGTTTCACGAACAACTAATTTTTTGGTTTAACTGCAACTTTAGTTTGTAATGATAGCTGGGTGGAAAGGCATCGTAGCATAAACACGTTTCTTATGCTTAGCGTCTCAGATTGTAAATGACGCCTTGCCAGTTATGCCTCAGTGCTTGTCAATGTCAACTCTCAACACTAACACAAAATCACTCGGTTTTATTTTGAGAAGTTCAGGCAGTGTTAGTGAATCGAGTGGTACCCTCTCATCTCGGCTTTCGTTCTCGAAGATGGTCTATAGTTGGTTCGAGTTTTAGAGTCCACGAAAATTTTAAGCTATTTAAACTATAAGTGGTATCTTCTTATGTCGGCTTTCGTTTTCGGAGATGGTCGACCTCTCTCTATAGTTCAATCGTGTTTCACAGCCCACGAAAAGTTATTTAACAATTTAAACTACTAGTGACTATATTAATACATTAATTATTTACATAATCTCACTTTGGATAATATACTATTTCAACACCCCTAGCATTTTGTTAAACGAACCGTTCCTTCTTGACCTCACCTAATCAAATTTAGATTTTAAGTGATAGGGTTTGTTTTTTTTCTTTAATCCCAGGGAACCATTCCGAGTAATGTAATGCAGTTGTGTTCCCTACACATTTATTTTCCCAGTGCAACACTGTTAAGTCGTAATTCATAGCTTGCTTAGTTAGGTACTTATTCTTTTGTTCACGCGTCCAGGAATGGAATGTTGTCTAGGCAGGCGGCTGATACCTTGTTAACACATGGACGCTGATATAACATCGTGAACTATCCGTTCTCGTCGCGTACAACGAGGTTAGCTAGTTATGTATGGCGCGGCGCGGCGCGGGCGCGGTGACCCCCGTCTGTATAGCGCATGCGCGTGAGCGGCTCGTTATTAATATTAAACATGCGCATGCGCGGAGGAATGCCACCTTACGTGGGCACAGCCGTGGCGCAGGCGCAGTGCTAGCCTAGATATGAGCGAGCTCTCTGGTATGAGGTCGGATATCGGGAAGCGTGCGCAGGGTTTTGCAACCGATGAATGCCGAAGTGATGATTCCGCTGTAGAACATTGAATGGGCGCTTGCGAGTCTTACATGGCACTGCCAGTTCATTTACTTAGGCTTTTTTGGTCTTACATAACGGCACTAACGATGGACTATGGTAAACAGAGTTGTAGTCTGAGATTTAATTCAGTAAAATTCTTTTTGGAGGCACTTCTTCTTCAGAATTAGAATGTCTGGTAAACAACAGTGTAGTTTTCAATGAGTACCTGCAGATACTTCAGGAATTGATGATAGTATCTTTAAAATTAATATTATTAAAGACATCAGAATTTTTTTTTATATATTTGCAGTGAAAATTAACACTATTTTGATTAGTGTTACTCTTTGTGGACTAGAAGACGCGACGTATAACTCATGGCACGGTATGAGGCTTTCCCACGTGCACATTCGTATTTGTGTGCTTCATGTCTTACTACTAGTTGGTATATTTTATGAGGATCGTTTTAAACAAACCACTCATACAATTCACATTGTGCTTCAATAGTCATTCAGATAAAGTGTTTGACACCTTTATAAGGAAGAAAAGAGTATAAACAATACACATTGTTACTTTCGTTGCATTTCAAAAAGTTCTTGGAACTTGGTCTGTAACAAGATGGTTCGTAACCGTTTACAAGAGTTATGAAAGTAAATGATATAATCTAAATTCTTTTCGAGAACGACTACTCCTTTACACTTTAATTTGATCTCCTTAAAGTATTGTACAACCTCATTAAAGTCCGTACAAGGGTTGAATTTGGCAGACAGATCTTCCCCAGCAGCAGGAGTTGTGCAGAAAACAGTGATATAACCATCAGTTGAGACTATTCAATATCGGAGCCCATTGTCTGGCGGGCTCCAATGTTATCATATTCACACGTATAAGGGTGAATTTAGTAGACGGACTTTCTCCAGAAACAATTTTACACAGGGTAATCCAACCTCATAATTCAAGCAGTTGTGCAGAAAACAGTGATATAGCCATCAGTTGAGACTATTCAATATCGGAGCCCATTGTCTGGCGGGCTCCAATGTTATCACATTCACACGATTGAGCGAATCTCCTGCGGCGTCGATAGCACGCGCGATGACCCGTGGTGTCGGCAGTAAATCAAACCGCCTGTTGGGCCGCGAGACCGAACGTGGAACGCATGAATGGGGAAAGTCATTCCGAGTCTGTCCAGGCCGAGCCATATCGGGCAGTGTCGGAAAGCGTTGCCCTTTGGCGTCCCATCAATACGCACGTGCGTCCCGGTGAGTGGGCAGGTGCGAGAAAGTGCGTCTGCTGTAGTGCCAACTCGCAGCGGCCACCTTCTCCAGGAAGAAAGTACACAGGGACGAGAGACTCGTCTGGAAATTGGCACCGGGATATAGTGTATCGCAACAGCTAATCTCAGATGTTTTTGTGATTTTGAACTGGGCAGTAGCGTAAGACCGACATCGGCACTTAACCTTCTTGGAATAACCGTGTAGTGTAAGAACGAATCTTTCGTTTGTTTGATCTCAAAGGAGAACGGTTCTGCCCAAGGATTCAGTAGACAGCCAGGAGACAGCGCGGCGGGTCAGCGTCTGCGACACTTAACCGTGTAGTGTAAGAACGAATCTTTCGTTTGTTTGATCTCTTGCTTCACCGTAGCTCAAAGGAAGAACGGTTCTGCCCAAGGATTCAGTAGACAGCGCTGCGGGTCAGCGTCTGCGACACTTAACCGTGTTATGTAAGAACGAATCTTTCGCTTGTTTGATCTCTCGCTATACCGTAGTTCAAAGGAAGAACGGATCGGTCCAAGGACTCAGTAGACAGCCAGGAGACCGCGGCGGGTCAGCGTCTGCGACTCAATCAGATCGGTCTCGGTTATCCCGTCAAACAGAGCAGAACTCCCCCGCGGTCTGCCCGTTGTCTCTAGTACCCGTGTCTGCCACGTTTCGCACATGATTTTCTGGCCTGTTGCCATTTAATTGAAATCTTTTCAGTGTGCTATTGGGTATTATTCAGTAAAACGCTGACGCTTTCATGAAATGCCCACAAAGCGCAATCAGTACCTTGTGGAGGTAATTTCGAAAAGTTTTGGAATCAGTCATTGCATAGTAGTATTGTTTTAGGATGCAGTATTCAACAGTTTGGTCCAGACTTTCCACTGAGGTTGTTTGGGGAACTCTAGATTTCAATTCTTCATTGTCGCTGACCTTTTAAAACAACTGCACATTATTTACAGCTAAAATTAAAATCCAAAATATTGTAAGAAATAAAATCCCTATTAGATTAGTAAGCCATGAACGTCTCATTCATAAAGCAAAATCATGGCCATTTTTATACAGAAAGAGTCTGTTCGTGAGGCTCTTTTCCAGATTTTCGCCTAATTGCTGTATACTGTCTCAGTTAAATCTCTGTTATCGAGACGTAGCAGAGATTTAAAAAGATTTTTATATTGGTATTGGGAAGGATGTATTATTGGGAAAAAGATTCAGAGGATATAGGGCTTGTACAACTGTCAATACCGTAAGGTTTTGTAAGTTTCTTAGAAACCATATTTGGTGGGCCATATTAGGATACGCGTGCAGATGTAGCACAGGATTACATACTGGAGTCGTTCATCCTTTTGTGGGACTATGCTGAAAGTCAATGTCTATAGGGGGAATGTGTATGCACCCACAATCGCCTAAACTATCTCCTTCCTCAAAATACGTTTGTACTGTTTTGAGTGAACTCGAGGAAACGTTACTTCAATATTGTAATGGTTGTTTATAGAGTTGAATATAGAGTGTTTTTTTTACCAAGTATGAAATCAAGATCCTTTGCTTTGATAGAAAAACCACGTACATTTCGACATTCTCCAGAAACCAAAATTTAGGACTACTTGCAGAACAACACGTTTCAGGCTGTAGCCTAATCTGTTATTCATCTATGAGTAAAATGTGAACCCTTTAAGTGGGACGCATATTTCGAAAAGGAATTTGCATACTTGTACAAACCCGGAGGCGTTAAATATCACGCTGCGCTTGTTATTATTCCCGTGGAAGCACTATTAGGGAAACCAATAACTCGGTAACGCTGAGCTGTGAGAAGCGGCACAATTAAAATAAGCGTAAATCATGTTGAATGTCTGAGTATTCCGTCCGTACCCGTACTCGATAATGGCGGGTTAATAAATATCCGCACACGCGGCACGGTCGGGCCGACAGTTCATTTGCCGGGGTGAGACATGGACCTGGATCTGCGCTGTTAACCGTAGCATTATGTAGTCAGCAGAGAACTCTATTCCAGGATTGTTGGCCAACTTTTGTCAATCCCGGGAATTCATGACCGATTGTGACCTGTTCAAGGAATTCCGGTTCTTGTCTTCTGTAGGGTTTCGTAATTGATTCTGGTCACTCCGAGGGCTGATTCTTCTCGATTTTCCTGGAATCGATAACTGATCTACGCTTTTTCAGAATTAAGTCCACGATCCTTGCGAAACCTGGCGTTCTGCTCAATTCCGAACTCACAAACTGACACCAGACACCATTGTGAAATCTCTGCTCCATCAGAGAGGGCTTTAGATGATGACCTTCGCTAATGCTCAGCTAGTAGGTAGTTCCTTCCATGATACTAGGCTCTGTGTTCCTTCAGCAATGTACAATTAAAATTAAAAATACATTCTTATATCATTTATATATTATTCTGACAGTCCATTTGCCGGAGTGAGGTATGGACCTGGATCTGTGCTGTTAACCGTAGCATTATGTAGTCAGTAGAGATCTAAATTCCAGGATTGTTGGCCAACTTTTGTCAATTCCGGGAATTCATGACCGATAGTGACCTGTTCAAGGAATTCCGGTTCTTGTCTTCTGTAGGGTTTCGTAATTGATTCTGGTCACTCCGAGGGCTGATTCTTCTCGATTTTCCTGGAATCGATAACTGATCTACGCTTTTTCAGAATTAAGTTTACGATCCTTGCGAAACCTGGCGTTCTGCTCAATTCCGAACTCACAAACTGACACCAGACACCATTGTGAAATCTCTGCTCCATCAGAGAGGGCTTTATAGGGCTGTTCAGAATGATGACTTCGCTAATGCTCAGTTAGTTCCTTCAACAATGTACAACTAAAATTAAAAAAAATTCTTCTATCATTTACATATATTTAAATTTTAATCGGATGTGTTGTTGAATTTTTTGTAAGAATTGTCATCACAATTGTTTGTTTGTTTGCAGGCAACGAGGAAGGTGGCAAAGTGTGGATATCTGTTCGTAGCTCCAGGATGGGACTTTACCAATCCCCTCAACAGAACGAAGGTAGGTTTATTTATTAATTGCTTTAGTTTGATAGCAGATAATAATTCAAGTAAATATAAGTCTTCTTAATTTGCTAGCCTTATACGTGACGTATATCTAGGTTACTTTCTTGATTCTGACCAACAGACTTCTGTTGCTCTTTGGTTGAAATGTAAAGCAATAAAACTGCCTCGGGTAAACCATTATTGTTCCCATATTAATTATTACGAATTTGCTGTTCGACTGGTTTTGTTGTAACTCAATATAACTCAATTTGTTCCTGGGTTTAACATATTCTGTGGTATTGGTAACTGCAGGTATTTCTTCTGGTGCACTGTACTTCTGTTTCTCGCATCCGCACCGACAAGATATGTAAGCGAGTCGAATGGTTGTTGGAGTAAAAACAATTTAAAGTTTAATTATTTTTTCGTTCTTCACTTCTTCACCTTTAAATTAAGAGCAACATTATTGATTTCCAATTGGATCGGTAATTTGTCTCGTATCCTACTAAACGAGGTGTTTAAACGATGTGCTCTTTTTAAGTTACAGTATTTGTCTCTTGGATTTTTTTAGTTACATAGGTCTTTTTGAAATTTTATAATATATTTTTTAATATATAAAATCTACGATTTTCATCTATTAGTTTTTAAATATATGTGGGCAGCAAAGGTTCCGATTTGATAATGATATCCATGCCGATTTTTGAACACTGCAACTTGGATCGTTTTAAAGTTGTGGATTTTTGTAAAAGAAAATGCGTACATGCAGAAGACGGAAAAATAATCACGAGAGACTGTATACTTAATTAACTTCATAAAATGTTTGTCTCGGTTAAAGGAATGATTCTACAAAGCGTAACCAGGGAAATACGACCTCCCTGTAATAATGCGTTGCCCTTTGAGAACTCAAGTTTGTAAGATCATTTTAGTGTTTGTCTAGTCAATATGTAGCAGAGCGATAAAAAGACCAAATTAACAAGCCGTATGTTTGCAGGCGGTAACGTTAAAGTGGTCCATTATGTATTTTGTTTTTAGTATCACGTGTAGATATGCCATAAGTATGCACAAATTTGCCAAGCAGTTAGGTACAATAATTAGCACGATTATATTTGCGATAATGTGCAATAACACTATACGTTTGCGATAATGTGCAATAACACTATATGTTTGCGATAATGTGCAATAACACTATATGTTTGCGATAATGTGCAATAACACTATATGTTTGCGATAATGTGCAATAACACTATATGTTTGCAATAATGTGCAATAACACTATATGTTTGCGATAATGTGCAATAACTAGTTTTTAAATTTGGAACTTTCTCGAAAATCTGTAATTTTGTGTTGTCAAAACTGTAACTGTACAGTTACGGGTAACTGCTAGTTCTTTATATTTGATAGATTATATTATGATTAACGATGAAATGGAATGTTAAATTCTTACGAGATGTGTGTACTTGTGCCTTGTGTATTATCTGTACTATTTATAATTTTGCCCATTTTACTCCACCGGCTATTGCGTGCAAGTAGTAAGTGAGACGGTGTCGTAAAACTTGTACGTCACAGCACCGTTAAGTTGAAGGAGTGACGCGATTTGGAGATGCTTATCACATCCTGCGCAACACTAGAACACAATAAAGTTAGGCCTGAGAGTGCGAGCGGTGTAATGTGCACTAGACGTGGGTTCCCGTTGTGGTGCAGTATCTGATGGCAGTGTGACCTTGCACCTGCACTCACACACGTGACCTCACTCCCTCCCCCTCCCCTCCACCACCTGCTACTTACTTACTCCCACAACATGTCAACGTGCCGAGCAGAAACATGTGAATCCACTCTGTACACGTATGTTCAGATGTTTGGTTACGTAACGGCGGCGAGCGTTAGTGTTTGATTAATTTTAGGCCAATTTCATTTTTAACTGTATTCGGAAAAATGTTATAAAACTCTCAAAACAGACCTAACTGTTTTTAATAAAAACATTCTAATCTTAATAATTTGATTTGTATATTCTTATACGGTTTAACACGTGGACAGTGTAAACAAAATAGTAATTCAATTTCATGTATCGACCACAGTTATAGTTGAAATTTGTACAGGCATATAACTTGGAACGTAGGTTCCAGATGTTTGGTTACGTAATGGTAAACGTTAGGATTTGATCAATTTTAGGCCAATTTCAATTTTCTCTTTCTTTGGGAAAAACTTATAAAACCCTCATAACAGACCTCACTATTTTAATAATAACATTCTGATCTTAATAATCTGATTTCTATGTTGTTTAACGGTTTAACAACAATGTGGACATTGGAAAACATTGTAATTCAATTTAATGTATGGACAGTTATAATTTAATTTGTGTACAGGAATATGGTATATTTATGTGTGGCAATAACTTAATTTGATTTGACAAAAGTGATCGTGTTTTATATATTACCTGAAAAAAACTGCGAATAAAATCATATTTGCTAACTGTTATTTGTCTCCAAAGATTTTATGTATTAATTCACTGATTTACAATTACGATAATTAATAATTGTCTTGCACACCATAAGAGGTTTGAAGTCATGTCCGGAATCAAGTGGCTTGGTACTGTAAGTGGACCGGATTTTCACACAAATGGCGAGTGACGGAACTGAGTGTATGTATATCATGTATGTTAACAAGCCCGGCCGTCATCACGCCGTCACAGACCGCGCCGGTTGCCTGGAGACCTAGTCGTGTCCCAGTTCGCGACCGGCCTACTCCGTATTGTGATATAGGACCCATACATACGCTCGCTATATGCACGGTCGGAGCCAGTGTCCGTGTATCCGCCCGGGCCGCTCCCATATCCTTCTCCCCGGCTGTGGACCATTCAGCCGTCATGTACTGAGTACCGGTAGCGTATCCACAATTGTCCTGTCATGGGTCGAGAACAGGGGGAGGAGGTACCCTCTTAATTAAGGCGATTTAGTTTGGAGTGGCTGTCTAAACTGCAGTCTATGGTTTGTGTGTTGTATTGGTGTATGGAGAGTGGAGTATTACTACACTTTTTATTATGATATAAGGTATAATGTGACGGCTTCCTTTATAGTGTAAAGAATGAACGATATCAAATTAACCTATACACACGCCTCATCTTCAAATTAAAATAATCAAAAATTCACTTGGGAGTTATAATTTTGGTATCTGCACTTACAAAATTAGTAATATTATTAAGGTTTGCGCCTCCAAGTCGGAGGTCCCGGAATAGAACAAACTTATATGAGATGCTGTCGATTCTAGTTTTAGAAGCTCCAAACAAATCGTTGTCATGGAAAACATCGTAAGAATAGTAGGTGAGTGATATCACTGCCGCTGTGGTTGAAACGACCATAACAATCGTAGAAGGCTGTAAAAGAGGGTGAGCGATGATCGAAGTTGGTGCTCTGCAAGAATAATTTTTTTGGATTTCGCAGGATTTTTTGGATGTTAGGACGCATGAAGAGCTCGTAATACTGATTGAAGACCTAAGCTTTACTGATTGGGACGTAAAGATCATGGTAATAATCATGCATTGAATTTGTAGCCAGTGGGTTGTATGGGGTATAATGTCCGGAGGTACATTGTACAAGGACAGACACTCGGTCTACGAGGTTCAAGTTCCTTCCTTACCGTTTATGCAGATGAGATCAGGACTCATTGTAAATTTAAAATACAAAGGTCGGTGCTAGTAGACACAATCTGCGTTGGCATGCTGTTGTGCAGTATCCCGTTTTTCTTACTTTGAATTATGAAGAAGGATTACAAGAGTCATCCTTGGGGGACCCCCACGCTTCTTCACTAACAATCACTCTAATGCCAACACAAACACTGTGATTCAGCAGGGCTAAATCAATCTCGTCGGTGATATGATTGGCCGTAAATTTGACTGGCGTTTCGCAAAGTTCAACGCGGGAGTTAATTTTAACGGCGCCGATTAGGGTCAGCGGTCACGGCAACTGTGTACGAGTGTAGGCGGGGGATGTTACATCGTGGAATGTGGGCTACGGCCAGTTCTTGCACAACGCTGCACGTTCACATTCGATGGGTGGGAACTGTGCCAGCTGCCAAGCCATTGTCCGTCTGTCTGGCTGAGCCGACGCGATGCAGAGGTTGTGTTAGAAGTCGATCCTTCCATTGCACGCTGAGTTGTTGACAGTTGAGACGACGGAAGCCGTGTCTTTCAGTCGTTCGACCTATCGGAGCTTACCATTCTAGATTAGTTTCATTTGATACCTGATTATATTGTTTTTATAATTACTTTTGTTGTGTAATGGTAACCGTTAGAGTTTGATGAATTTTAGGCCAATTTCACTTTTCACGTTTTCAGGAAAAAACTTATAAACCCCTTAAAACAGACCTCATTTTCTTTTAAAGTAATGTACTGAAACTGTGAATGGTGTATCGTTCGGTTGCAAGGAAGAATAATAGTTCTTTCCGCCATTACATTTCCGTGGTTGTTGCTACTATTATCGTGTGAGTCATTTAGCTAATAGCAATGGTCATGACGACAACTGCGGTAAGACACTTGACAGTAAGCCACAACACTGTCACAAAATAGCGGCGGCAGATTACTTTTATATAACTTAATAGGAAATGGCTGGATGCTAAATAAAATACCGAGTTGCATCATCGCTACATTTTTGTGCAATATCTCTCTGGTAACTGCCAAGTACTCGTTTTTTTGGATAAAAACGAAACACACACACATCACGAATTCAAGTTATATTTTCATTACACTGAGTAAACACTCGGGTTTTTTTAATCAGACTCGATTGTGGGTGGGGTAGAGATGAGAACCCTACAAGGACTTAACAATTGTTGACTGGTTTCTGGCGGTTTTCTGCTGTCCCCTTATTGAAGCGATGGATGTTAGGAAGTTATTTTTAAGGTAAACCAAGTTAAAAGAATAACGGAATAAGGCTTTTTCGGCTGTATTCCACCGTTTATGATAGGGCCTTCAAAACTACCTTCTTCCAAGAGCCTTCCCAAAACCAATTTATTATTCTTCTAAATATCGTATCCGAATCTTTTTTTCGAAGAATTTGTAATGATAAATGTTGGGAATTGATACAGTTTGAGGATGCATATCAGCCATGCTGATGTATAGTCTAGACTGCTGCAGTGTTTACAGAAGGAATGCGTAGTCAGCAGCTTCGGCTACTGGTGTGGTGTTGACCTCACTATCATCCTCACTCGCAGCGCTGCTGTGGCTGGGCGCACAGATTGTACAATACCGTTGTTTGCTGCGAATCATCTTATACCTCGTGATTGCTGGATTACAGACAGACCCCAGCTGACCTTGCAGATCTCACCTGGATTCCCGTTTTTCAAGCAGTTCTTTCTTCTCATTGTTTCAGCCATTTGTACTCAGTCAAATAGGATCGTGACAATTCATGAAAGCCAAGAGATCAACCTAATTTCTTGTAACTCTTGAATCTGCAATGGGAGTTTTTATCCCCTTGTCGTCTATGAGGTTCAGGAGCTTTTTTACCTTTGGAAGTATGGAAGTTGAGGAGATAATAGACTTTCTCCATTTCCTTGAATTCCAGGCTAATACGTTTCTGCAAGGAGGTTCTCTGAGTTTCAAGTTTGGCTCGGTGCAGAATCAGCCAAATCCGTAAAAAGTAAATAAAAGGGTAGGCACCTGAGCCTAGTCTAACTTTTACCCTTCCTTTTAGTCCACCGTCATCTGCGAGAATCTCACTAAAGAGACACCACATCCCATTTCAAACGCTCCTGTTTTGTCCGTACAATGTAAAGCTGAACGACGTTTTTTCCTGACGTCTTTTTTTGCAACATCGGACACAGCACGACGCCGACCGTTTGCAGTGACGGCAGGGGTTCGCAAGACGAAACCAGTTCGGTGCCGCTTATGACTGCGTGAAAGATACTACGTACTTCTTCACTTCAATGTTGCAGATTTTCACGTGTGATTTTTAATAACTTGCGTCCTTTCCTTTTCCTGATTACATAATCCTTTAACAATTACGCTTGAAAATCAGTTTAAAGTTCCAATTTTAGGCTTCATAGACGTAGAACACTTGCTGTGTAACTCGGGCGTATAATAACCAAGGGAACAGAAGTGGACCCAAGCAGTAAATATAAAGAGTAAGTGATGGCTGTAGGAGAGCGGGCCGCGCGCCGCTCCGCACCATAAGGAGATATCATTGGCTATAAATTAGAGCTGAAGCCCGACTCTGCACTCATCATTCATGCGGTAACATATGGCTCGGTCTCGGGTGTGAGAGCTTTACCGTCAGCCCGCGGGCCCCGTCTCGAGAGAACTCGATAATTGATGTTTCGTCATGGAGTTTAAAAGTAAGAAGAGATGAAGTCTGTGTACAAAGCAACTATAGTACTAGGCACATCATTGGGATTTTACCGCACCCCACTTCCCCCCTCACCTTGAGGCGTCTCAATTCGTTCCGGTTGTTTACATCCGGTTTGTTCTTCAGAGTTCGGTTATTCTGGTTTTTATTGTATCATTAATTTTGCTCGCATTCTGTGTAAATGCGTGTTAATTTAAATTGTGAAGGTAAATGATTCAGGAAGATAGATGAGAAGTAAAGATTAGCAGCAACGATCACTCGATTGTTGAACTCAGTTGATTATTCCGTCACTAGATCTTCCGTTACAGCTGGCAACACCGCGCCACAAGCCACGCTAAAGAATTTTTTACAGGGAAATAATCACTGGCTTCTCAATTTGTGCTTGATGTACGATTTAAAAAGAGTTCACTGTAGAAAGTGCCTTTTGTTCTATAGAAAAATTAACGTTAATGCCCACCCACTCGCTTTTAGATCTCTAACGATAATCAGACGGAGCTTTAAAATGTTTAGTTTTCCAGATGGTTTCAATTTAATACGTGGATAAAGTAAACAATGGCACTTTAAAAAGCTAGCAACAGATGTAACTAAATACAAAAAAGCTATATATAAAGCTAGCTGAACAACAAAGAGTAATTAATGAACTAAAAATAATCTAACTATTCTGACGTCAGATCACGATGGACGACGATCTGGCAAGTTATCTAAGGTTGAGAAAGTATCGATCGGAAATGCTCACCAACGAGGGCTCCGGTGGTGCCCCGGGCAATACCCTGGAGATAGTACCAAAACTCAAGCTTAGATCACGTGAGCGCTCGTAAAGGTGAACTTTAACTTCGGCACTACTTGTGACATGTGCATGATAGATAGGGACAGAGTGGTTTCCGGATAATACCAAAGTACCTAAGACAATTTATGCAATCGAACACCGATTGTAACACCTTTAATTCAATTTCAAAATAAACCCAGCGTAATAGTGTAAAACTACTATCCAACCCCTGGTTTGTTGGTTTAGAAACCCTTGAAAATATATACCATCCAGAGTGACTTCCTAGGATTGAATACTTTTATTTGTGTCCGAGCCGAATTTCTTCAGTACAGTACATCTGTATGTGGGTTTAGTCTGCTTAAATAGGTTTCAATTTTTAAACCTGAAGCAGACGTTTGCTAGAGTCCAAAGACCACGAGAACGAGGTAATCGAGTAAGAATGTTAAAACGAGAGCGCCATGAGCATAAAAAAATGAGAACATTTGTCATCGTTAAGTGTCACAAAAACCGCCGCCAAATAACTCTCTAAACGCGCAATAATAAATCATGCAAATGTAGTGCTAAACTGGTTTATACGCGTTGTTGCGATTTATAACCTCAAAATATATTTCAATTATTCACGTTTCTATAAATTGAATTCAATTTTTGTAATGCAAATGTGGAGTTCAGCTCTATTTCATCTCTCCTCATAGTAAATCGTCTGAATTGTGCTCAACTCAAAAGTCGCATTAAGTGAACTCTTCCCACCATAAATGTGTTAATTTGTTGAGTTAGAAATTAACACGATACGTTGACTCTTTAATTAATTGCTGTTTTATTACTGCTGTAAATTTACTTATTCAAGCAATGTTGATATAACTACTCTACCCCAGTCTCGAGTGAAATAAATTAGTGATGCAGATCAGTTGTGAGGAGTGGAATAATGTGTGAAAGTAGTGAATGCGACAGCCTTGTGCATTGTTATATAATTTACTCCATGTAAACATAACTAGATCATCTGTTATTTTTAAAGAAGACATTAAGTTATTGTTTATACGTTCTGATTGAATATTTAAGGTTATCTAGTTGTATTTTGTTGATTAAATTGTAATGAAACTAAGAAAACCTTTTTACAAACTAAGGCTATAATCAACAAAATACAACTAGATAACCTTAAATATTCAATCAGAACGTATAAACAATTACTTAATGTCTTCTTTAAAAATAACAGATGATCTAGTTATGTTTACATGGAGTAACAGTTCAATCAAGAAAATAAAATAGTTTCTCCTCGAAGAGGATCAAGAATAAGAAGGATCCCTGAACGTTTCAATGACTAACTTCCTAAATTCAGTGGGGGAGAATGTTATATAATTTACTCCATGTAAACATAACTAGATCATCTGTTATTTTTAAAGAAGACATTAAGTAATTATTGTTTATACGTTCTGATTGAATATTTAAGGTTATCTAGTTGTATTTTGTTGATTATAGCCTTAGTTTGTAAAAAGGTTTTCTTAGTTTCATTACATGCATGTTTGGGGAAGACTGGCAGTTTTCACACGAAAACGCTAATGCTGTTGACGCAGGTTGTTGTAAGTACAGCACTTATTTACCTGTGCACACAAACAGAATGTGCAGCGATGTTTGCACTGTTGTTGGCTGCCAGACTCCCACTAGTTCTAATTACCTAACTAAGTATATTACTCCTTAATACGTTTGGAAAATAAAAACAAAAACATACATTGGAATGTGAGATTTACCAGTTTATTAGAGCTGTGAAATTCTGTCGTCAAATGCGTTTACATTGTTGTAATCCACTTCAAACGTCCAAACACTGGTTTAGATTGATTTTGATGGATTCTAAAATTATTTACCCTCCCTATTTTTTTTTTATTTTTTTTTTTTTTTTTTTTTTTTTTTTTTTATTCAAATTGTTTTACTGGAAAACCTTAAGGGCAAATTGACAACCTTTCATAAGAGGCTCACTTAACCCTTAGCATAAAACTTGAGGATTAGGAAGGAATTTTAAATCTGTTTAGCAAAATTAAATTAGTGAAGTTTTATTAAAACATTATTGACACAGAGAACCGCGATATTTAACCATAGCGCCAGTTCTATTACGTTACTTAGTTTAGCGTTTTAGTTGGATATAAAACATATTTTGTTAGCTTTTGGGGTTTTTTTGTAACAGCATGTCATTTGAGACCACGGCTGATTTTATATTTAGGTTATTCAATACAAACTTTGGAATGGGCAGAGAGCATCGGTGTTTGTCTTCCTTATCGCAACAATCTTGGGGCTTTTTACCGTATTTTTTGGTTGGTTATTTGTTTGCGTATAACCTCTCACTCAATTTTGGGATTAAGTTATTGCTGTCGCTTTTTCAAAATCATAAGCCTGCTAAATACTATAGGATTTTAAGAGTTTTTGGAGTTCGTCTAAGAGAAAAGTTTAAATAGGTCTTGGGGAAATTAGTATTAAATTTTTAACATGAATTAGTATTTATTATTTTTAATATTAAAACAACTGTTGTATCTGGTTCCAATAAATTTCCAACAGCTTCTTCTCATCACAATTAATTAATACCGAGGAGAAAATACTGGAAATTGCAATGTGGAAATTGTTCAGAAACAACTTGCGTAAAGCTTCTAGCACGAGATAAGCGTGTTGATAGCGAGCTAGCGGTCGTCGTTCTCACGCGATTTGCAAATCGTAAACTTGATATTGTATCGCAGAAATAATTTTGTATCGCACTCGTTGGAATGCACACGGCAGGGCTGTATTGTTTTGTTGTTGCTGTAATGTCTATGTAAAGTTACTGATATATATATATATATATATATATATATATATATATATATATATATATATATATATATATTATACGTTGTTTTAATTATATGTATACAATAGTACCCAAAATCGTTGGAAGAATATTTAACAAATTCAATATCAATTACAAATTATTATGATTAAAATTTTAAGTTATGTAGCTACTATGATAGAGTAACACAAGTAAATCGTGATTTAAACTTTTAAATTTAAGTCTGGCTCACCTCATGTGTTTTCGTAGAATATTTATAGTCTGTAGTAATATTAATGGCAAATGTTCTAACTTAAGTAGACTGTATTAGTAGAGTTTAAAATTATAATTCATGGAGCTACAAATTTTCCTTCAATATTCCTAACGTAATGCTTTAATCTCTGTATTATATTTAAACAATTTCTGACATTGTATCGCAGTCGTCAACTTTAATAAATTTTGTAAATAACCATGTACACATTTTCTATACGTCAGACATACATTTTATACATTCATACAGACACATCCATTCCGACATCAGATCCAGCGTTTATTAATTGATTTCTAAATTTCTCAGCGGCTCATCATGAATATATATTTTTTTCTTGCAACAAAAGAGGGCTTGAGAGTCGTCTGGAGCTTGGGGCTTACTATGGCTAGTCTCTTTATTTTATCATACAGTAATATTTGTTTACAAACATAAAGAAAAGTTTTCAATTCCTGATCACAAATATCAGACTGGACACAAAACATGTCTTATGGTAGACATGTTTGGATGAACTCTGTTTAAAAACTCGGTATTTTACTTTGGACCAACATTGTTTTATCTTAATTTGACTTCAGGGCCCACTTGGTCGGAAAGGCATTTTACGGTCTTCAGGAGATCCTTGATGAGCCTATATCTTCGCAGTTCAATCTGTAAATAAACTATGCATGCGTGTAAAACTTATTTTTAGCATTACGTGTATTTTATTTATCTAACGCAACTCGTATGTCTTCTGACTGTACAGTGCAACTGTGTCAATAAACGAGTATTGAGTATAGAGTATACGGTAACATCTGGACGAGAGGTCGGGGAGCAGTGAAAGTGATGCACCTGAGTGTACAGTCCAGTAGGGGTCGCTGCCTCGTTACGTCATTGTGGGAACAGCACATCACGGCCGGCCTTACTGCCAGGGTCGACTCCGCGATTTCTCCATATCGACGTGTTGTTTCCACACGAGTTATAGCTCAGCGTTCCGTCCTTATCGTCTTAGGAGCCTGCAGTTTGAGTTCGCCTAGCGGAATTTCGATCTTTGGAACTTTTAAACTTTTGGAGACAGTATCATCATCGAGTTAAGGACGAGTGGACGATATATTAAGGCAGTAAAAACTCCCATATACCAGATGTATTGTATTTGCACGGGGTTTGACTGATATTCTGCCCAAAGTCATATCACATCTATCGGGCTCAAGTTGTATGCAGCGTAATAGAACGAAGCTTTTTTAAAATAATTTTAGGACTAAAGATAACGTCTACTTTGAGAGGTGCTGCAGACAGTTGGGTACACCCCCAGCACGTGTACGGGCATCTTACGTCGCAAAATTGATCAGCTTTGAAGTGAGGATTTTGAAAAATTTACATCCCGAAATTATAATTCCAGATGTTATTACTGATTTTAGGTACTATATAATGTAGAATTCCACCTATTATATCCTATTCAACCTCTAATAATTCTTCTACAACTCGAGAGATGAGTTGCAATGAAGATTGTTTTATCTCTTTGAACAAGAAGCTTAGGAATTGCACCTAGTCCTAAAAGGACCTTTGCGCTGCTTCCGGAATGACAGTATATTCTGGATGGGTAAAGTTGGTGGTAGGGGCCGCATTTTGTCGAGATCCATGAGGAAACATTTAGAGCATTAGTCTCAGTCATGTCCCCTTGGAAGAAGTGGAAGCCAGCTCCGAAACAGCCTCTCCAGTCACATTAGCAGGGCTTTAGCACGCCCTATATCAAGTACCTTTGACCCTTAGAGATCCCCACCAACTCCAACAGTCATCTCTCGCAGTAGACTAGACCTATCGAACTACTCTTGCCCTTACACCCCAGAATTTCGACATTTGCGGTTAGTGATGTGCCGCTCCTGGACATTCATAAGGTTGTCTAGATTTAAGTGACACATCGGTTATTGCTGTGCCCTGTATGAGTTGAACTGGAAGATTTTAACGAGCCAGAAGTGAAAAAACCTGGGAAAAACTCACAGTGCAGAAAAGGTGGAAAGGAACAACTTGTCTGCGTACTGACTCTCCCAGTTATTGGTAGATAGTTTCCCTGATCTTCCCTCATATCGGTAGAGGACGAGGATTTTTGTAGTTTCTCATCTCTACCTCACAGTGTATGGATGCCACGGGTGGTAAAGTCGCCACGGGTGGTGAAGTCAGCGTGACCTTCCAGGAGCCATTTTCCAGGGTTCCTGGACAATCCAGATAGCGGTGTCCGAAGTGAGACCTGCGAGGGTTTCATCACCTTGAGGTGTCCAACTGAACGAGAAATATAGCAATAAATAAAACACTTGTTGCATACTAATAGAATTTTAAAACGCTTCGAAGCTTGTAACGTAATGTGATAGGTGTTCTACAGCTGTAACAAAAATTCGCACCAAAGTTGTAGTGTTTGTTGGCTGAGAATGGAACATCGTCATTTCAATTTTGTTTTTAGCCAAGATTTCTATTTAGTTGGTATATAAATAATATAGATTCTAAATGGGACAATTCAAGAGTTTTATTAGAACCGAAAAGGCATGTTCCTTTGGAATATCTTTTTCTATTAAGCTTTGTGACAAAAAGCACTCCAAGAACATGAGATGTTGGCGAATTCTTTGTGTTAAATAGGGAAACACACGATGGTTAGTAAGTTATATTTACTGTTCTCTATGTGAGTTTGGCAATTTTAAAATGCCGGAAGCTTTGTCGCTATTGTCGTGTTGGAACCTTATTAGAACTTGAAAGAATGGATTAATTGCACCTGTAACATTCAATAAATTATAAGATCGCAGGTGTTTTTATAATTTCGCCATTTTATTGATATCCAACTCACTTTGCCTAGGGATAGATCGGTCTGCGGGGTTTATCTACATGTAGACGAAGAGTCGAAGCGTCGTGGTTCTTGTGATTTCACGGTTCCGAACAGAAAATTAGCAGATATTTATCGATAGGTTAATGCGGAGGAAGCTGGTCGAGTTAGCGTTACTGCTGTTCCTGGACTGGACACGGTCTAATCAGCATAGATAATACGGTTGATTACCAGCGGCTACCAGTACCAGTCAGTTTACCGTGAGAGATTGACCTTTTCGTCGAGTAAGTCGGTCTTCTCCATCCGAGTGTTTGTACAGACACACACATACTTTCGTATAGTTCAACTTATTTTCCTGCAGAGATTTTGTTGAAAAGGTTATTCCAAAGAGTGCCGATTTTTATTACTATTATAAAAATTGTAATAATTAATGTTTTTCCCTATTTTGGGCGAGGAACTACCATATTCGTGCAGTGAAACTTTTTTCTTCCGTGGGAGGAGTGATCCTATGTTACAACCACTGGAATATCACTTTTTATGGTTTTAGACTTGGGAATAATGCAATTCTTTAGTTATGGATATTTTCACTAACCCTTTGTATGCATTATGAAAGGGTTCAAAGTGACATTAGAAACTGTTGTTCAGTAACTTGCCAGTACTACTAGGACCGGAATACCTCCATGGTCCGTACCTCACATAAAAGTTATTTCCCATTGTTGCAATTGGCCAATGATGCTTGCTGGCGTACGTATATTTTCAGCAAGCGTCTACCACACGTAGTCCTTCATCCTGAATCGCAAACGCACACGAGGATTTGTCTGCAAAATTGCTTACGATTCCACAGTTCCAACGTCTGATATTGTGCTTGTAAATTTTCCTGATCTTGCTTGATTACTAATGTGATGGAGTGTCAATAGAGATATGAGTACGATTTGCAGATAAATCTTATAAATTTATGCAGGTTTAATTACTGGTGTTATTTAGATGCTTATAATAATGACATTATACGAAAAAAGTCTTATTTGTTATAAAAATTATATTTCAATTTCATTTGGGAGACATTTCCTTTGGAAACTTAGGAGGTGCTACAATGCAACCATACTTTGGTCTTTATGATTTCGTTACGCCTTCCATGATCTTTATGATCTCGCACATTGATCTTCCTTAAATGTTGATTCCCCTTTAGTTTTGGATCCTTACTTTTTACTACAAAACTGCAATCACCAGTGAAAACGGCTCTTAATTGAATTAACCCTTCCAGTGATACTTTGAACAGGACGGGTCAACAATGATGCGGATCGATCAGAACGCCATATGGCCGGAGAGTAAGTCGTAGTCACCTGTCCATTAATCAGCTGGTTATTATTCCTCTGCGGCCTGTTTGATGTTATAATTGGCGGTGTGTAGACGTGGCCCCAGCCTCCTAGCTTAATGTCGGGCCCGGGTCGACTCGTCTTCGCTGGCTGCGTTTATTTATCGTGATTACACAGAGTGGATGTTGTGTTCTTAACGGGCAGTTAGCGTCGTGCACCGTCATGTGATGTATATGGAGGCGAGATGAATGTGGAACAAGAGGCAAAGCCAGATGCGACATCGGAGCTTCTTTAAGTGCTATGAGTATGATGTGACTCAATATCTGAATGGAACAATCTCATTTTAAATTTTGTAGCATCTTGAAGGACCGTTTAGAGTGAGACGAAGGACTTTTGTTTCTTCTTTTTATTTTTATACTTTATTTAATCCTTCAATCAATTTGAAATTCCAACTCATCAAGGTTTAATTTGTGGGTTACAAACATTATAGGTAATGGAGCGAGTCCTAGGATTTGGTCGAAATTTTAAGGTATCTCTGGATCCCAAGTACAGTTTTAGTTCACGGATTATTGAAACCTATTACAATTGTTGCATTCGAGCGGCAAAATTGAATATTACAGTTTTAATAGGACAATCTATAAACTATTATCTTAACTTATCTCGCGATAACCGTGTCAAGCAACGTCGAATGAGGCTACTGCTTGGTTGGATGATACATCGCTGAGCGATCCTGTCTGTTGGTGGTGGTGGTTCGGAAGTCACATTTAATAAGCCGTTGAGCTCCAGGTTGTATCAGAGAGGGCTTCTTAGCTCTAACTTCGCCTGGTTAAACAAGACATACTTTACTCTTTACTTTGCTTTATTAGTCCTAAAAATGAAGTATACTTTTGAAATCACACAAAACAACTGTAAAACTTGAAAGTTTGTAATTTTCTTGCAATGCATAGTCTTTATTAGACGGTTGAAAGACCTTAGCAGAGGAAAAAGATTTTTCTATCAATATATTTTTTTTATATCTTAAGTAATGGTGATGGTTATAAATAAAGTAACATCATTTGCCGTACTGAATTGTTGTGGTAAAGTTATAAAATTTACAATTTGTAGTTTTTGGATATTTTTTTTTATTTTATATGCCATCAATAGACTTTATAATAACAATTTGTTTTTGATTTTAGGTAAGTGGCGGATGGAGTTTTTCACATCGTAAGTAAATTTATTGTACAGACACGATTCTGGTTTCCAGAGCTCCTTTCATAATTTTGCAAAGTTATGTTATTCTTTTTAGCAACAATCTGGTATTCAGAAAAGATGTATCTGGTTGTATAAATTTTAAGTAATCGATATAGGACGTGAATACGCCAAGTAGCAAGAGCAACAATAGAGATCCTTGTGGTACGCCAGACACGACTATTAAGACGATTAAGGGATTTCCCTCGTTATACTCTAGTCCGTCCTTGTTACGGTGCCTGAAACACGCGGCCATTAACAGACACTCTCTCCGCCGCGCCGCGCCGCGATACAGTTGATACAATTACCGCAAACTGTGCGTGTCCAGTGCGCATGCGCTGTAACCATATGAGCTGCGCAGCGAAGAAAGCGCGCGGATCTGCGCAGTGTTGCTCCGCCGCGCCGCCGCCGGCTTTCTCGCTAATCGCTTAATAAAGCGGTTATGTTTCCGAGCGACGGGGACGCGGGACGCTTTCGCCCTAATTGACCGGTTATCGTGGAAAGTCCGATTGTGATTGTTCGACTGACTATGGACCGGCCCCCGATCTTTATGGGATCGCGGGTAATTTATCGGCCCTCCTCATTCATTCGACTTTCCTCCTCAGTTTTAATTCGCCGCCGCCGACGCGGGGAAAGCGCAGTATCGGAGACGCTCCGTGCCCTGCGGTCCGCGTTAATTTTGTTCCGCGCTTTTCAGTTGTGTAATTTAATTTGTATGGATTACTTTTAGCCTGAGAATCTCCCAACTGTCGCCGACTGTCGTTTTAATTGTGAGATTTGTAGATAAAAAAATAGTGGTAATCACTTTAATGTTGGTTGCACGGAAGTAAAATAATTATCAGTGTTGTAATGATTAATATTTCCGACTTTGTGTTCAAACTAATTTTCCCCTCTGGCTGGGTGGACGAGACAACTATTAATTCTTCCTCAGTTGTTGTACTTCAAATTCATTCTAATTCGTCGTGCCGTGCAAAATATACTGAATGGAATTACATTGCGTTAATGCAACCAGCGCGTGTAAGGTTGCATACAATTGTTTCGTAATAGACAAAATTAATACTCGATAAACACATAGTTGATTTAAAACCAATATTATTGAACGTTTTTGGACTGTTCACAATTAAACATCTTGCAACACTAAAATCACAGGCTAAAAACAAAAAAAAAGTAAACATTTAAATGTACATTGTATTAATGTAAAACATTTTGCAATCTGCAAACTTATGGAAAGTTCTTTTGAGTACAGTATTTGAAGATCTCCAAATGCTTGCCTTTGATGCTCTATAAACTGATTGAAATCAAAAGTATTTATTTAAATTTGAGTTTAATTTTGTTTGATTTTGTACGTCAATTGGTGTACGACGTGAACCCCGTTCACAGAATTTTTGTTGAGGATTGTTGCCCTTATTTTTTTGGAGTATAAAATCAGTTATTTCTTAAGCCGCGTATCCATAAAAATTCATAGAGTCGTCAAGTTAAGAACGGTTCACGTTTTATCCCTTTCCATTAAGGTTCTTCTGGTCGTGTATATATAACGAGGGCGTAGTGTGATCGTTACATCGGGCGTAACGACGTCGGTTATGGCTGGTTTATATTCTCTCAATTATTAATTTCTTGCTATATCCATTCGCCTTGACAAATACGTTAAGCAAAGAAGATGATGATCTTGAGGGATCGTTTAGAGTTTTCTAGTCGTTAACTTGTCGAAGAAACGATACGGGCGGGTTGAATGAGGCTATTTTATGTTAACGGAGCAGAGGTTGTTTACCACCAACTGTATTGATAGTTTTCCGTTACACTTTTTCAATGGGATATCAGAAAATATGTATTGCAATCAATACGATCAATCGGAATGCGATTGTTTCAATATACTGACAGTAATACTGACCGAGAATAACAGTCGGTTTTGTTCACAAGCATTAGTCTCGTCAGTAGTTCGAATGAATGACAGTACTGATCGTCTAGTTTTCAGTTCAGTCTCAACTTCAAGTTTCCAAAGTTGAAAATTTAATATGAAATAAAAAATTTTGCTTGGGGTTTAATTTGCTTGGATTATCAACCCTGTAAACAGCGCACATTTTCTTCGTATTCATTCTCAGCCTTATACAGTGCTAGACAATACTACTGACAGTATATGGTCTGTAAGCTATACCATACGAGATTGGCCGAACAGGGCGTATAAATTACTTATCGCTAACGTGACACTTGGTGTGATTGATGTGGATTGTCAGTCAGTATGTTACTCTCCATACTGATAGGCCAGATCAACCATCTAGGGTCCGTTACAGAAGATATAAGGTTGTCAAGGAATTACATGTGGTTTTTCCGTCGTTATAATACTTCGTCCCGATTAGATCAAGGAATATAGGGATGATGAATTTTCCAATGCTTCACATTTAATTTTCTATCGATTACTCGGATAGTGAATAGAATGAGTACTGTATAGTGGTATCCAGTTGTACTTACGACAATCAATTTTTCATTGTTCTGTTTCAGCCAAATATATATTTGTAAGCTGGACTTGTCAAAAGACAGTATTCTAGATTGATGAAAATATTGATGAGTTTACTGATCGCAAAAATCCCAGGGTTTATGAAACAGAATCAGAAATTCTTTATTTCTTTGTAATCACAAGTTACAGTAAGAATAGGCCTAAATAGCCACATGGGACAAATCCTGTTCGTACCTGTAAATTCTACTAAAATATTATTCGCTTACTATACAAAGAGAAAGAAAAGGGAACAAAACACAAGAAAGCACAGAAAATACAATAACTTCTACATGAAATATATGTGCAGTATTTATTAATATAAATAGGTCCATACTAAGACTGCTACAGAATAGTTGTAGCCATACTTAATTACACCAACTGCCGCAATTGACTAGCACTAAAGAAATAATTTTCTTCTTTTTTTTATCAAAGATTTGAAAAAATATGCAAATAATCAAAGTAATAAATGTATTGAAATATTATTTTTTAAATGAGCAAGACCCGGATTTACATTTACTTTCAAATAAGTTACAAAGTGACAAATTAAAATTTGTTATAATAATGTATGAAGTGAAAGTTTGACTTTACAGACATTAAAATACTCGATTAGACGCGGGAAGACCTGCTGTAACACAGGGCTTGTGTAGGTAGTCTCCGTCAGTAATTTTACGTATTCAAACGTACTCAGGGCTGATTAGTAGATCCGCGTAATCAGCTCGGGTACCTCCATAAGCTAGGCGGTGATCAGTTTTTTGTATAAACCTGCAAGTGAAACCTGCAGATCCCTTACACGAGAATGTATTGTTCTATGTAGAAATATCACGATATAGAAAGAGTTTGTGCAAATATCAGCAGCTTTTACCACTCTGGGGACTTGCATGCCAACGTATTGTGCATGTCTAATGAAATTGTGTTGTGTAATCTCAGTTATCACTGAATCATGATGCGCGAAGGTGTATAGTAAAACGTATTTTATGTTTAGTTGACTTACTGAAAGTATTTTCGTCTCCTAAGAAAGTTAGATTGAGGAGTAGCGTTTCGGTTTGATTAAACCCAGATTTTATTTCTGATTTTTGCAAAGCGGAAAGTGGGTAGATTAGGGTTTTTCGAGCGTCTCCCCAAGCAACTATTCCGTACAACAGGATAGACTGCGCACAAGCAAAGTATACATACTTTCTTTGATCGTAATTTAGTATCCGACTAAGTTGATAAGAAGCATTAAATGTTCTCAATCCTGCTATCAAATTTAAATTTCGAATCCTTAGAATTGTTAGTGGTTCTTAAGATAAAGTCAGCTGTGTCTGACAGGCGCCACAAAGAGCGACTCAACTGGTAGCAACATTTTTGGACTCAAGAATTGTATTAGTTTTTATTTAATGCTATCACTGACCACAATACTTGTAAGAGTGGTCAGTGTTTTCCAGAGAAATTTCCATTTAATTTGTTTTGTGCATTATCCTCATTTATTTTATAACTAGGCCAGTGAAGACGAGGTTAAATAGTTGTCAATACTACTTTTTTATTTTTTTTTATCTACTATAACATAAAGTGGTTTGGTTTCGAGCCTTTGTAGAAAATATTACAAGTGTCCTAAGGACTTTCCAGCAGTGGAAACTTTTAAACATACAGAGAATTCAAAACGAGCTATTCCATCACTTTCTTTCTCATTAATAAATGTATGTATTTACCAATTTTCTAAATGGCCACAGTTTTTCAGTAATCATCCTTAGATTAAAATCTGCTATACCTTTGGGGGAAAATAAAAAATAAAAGAAGTTTAGAAATTTCTAGTCTGAAATTGCAAGGTTTTCAATTAGAGAAACTGAAGTTACAAAACTGTAAAATTGGTAAATACAAAACACATATTTATTGTGAATTAAAAGTAGGTGAAAATTCTTTATATAAAATTCGCTACTTTTGTGCAGATTTACGAGGTTTCAACTATGATACGCTTACAAATGATTCTGTGTGTCTTCATAACGCATCCATTTTAAATAGCATATAACATTATCTTGAACAGTTTGAATTAGTTATCCATATTAAGCCTGCTCCGTTCCTCCTAACCATTAAACTACATGAATGGTGAGTGTGGGGGGAGGGGGGTTGTTATCGTGATTAGCGTGTGTTTGATTTATGGTCGAAGGGCTTCAGTGAGAGGACGATCAGTCACAAGGCCCTGCACGTCACGGCGTGCCGGCACAGGCGTGTGTGTTCGTGTCAGTCCTTGTGAGGGTCTGGTGGAGTCCGAGCCAACAGGATACTGTACGGCGTACACGGAAGTGTGCGTGTGGATACATACAACATCGGTGAGCCGCGACTGTTGAAGAACAAAGCCAGCAAAAGTAAAATAGCCGAAAAAGAAAAAAAAGGAATGGAAAATGAAGGAAAGTATCCATAGTATTCTTTTTTTATTCAACCAATATCCAAACGTGGGATAGGTGGAAAAGATACTTGACATTTTCCTACTAGTACAGCGCTCGGGTCCTGTTCAACATTCTAAACAATCTTCTTAGTAAGTACCTCGGGGAAACCTAGCCTCGAATTTCCTAAAAGTCGCCTTCCATAATTCTGCAACAACAATTAAGGGCTTAAATGTTGTTGGGCTCAAAATTTAAGATTCATTTCAGAGGTCAAACTCACAATCGTTTCATTAAAATTGTGATATTGTAAATATTCCTCACTGATACAAAAGCATAATCATGTATCTAAGGTGAAAGCCTACTGAAAAAAACTATACCTTGTGTTGTATTTCAAACATTATAGGAACTTCGGTTTTTTACGTACGCATTCTTGTTTCAAATTAAGTCGAAATTTTAAACAAGTAATGCAGACTTTGAAACATGTGTTGGTTTGTTTTTATTTAATAATATCACTAAACATATTTCTGGTGCGGGGATTGTTTTACTTTTTCCGCACTGCTTCTTAATAACAACAGGTGTTTTGGCGCCACTCGTCGCGCGCGCCTGTGATCCAGACCGACGTTCCTTACGCCTTATGTAACCGCGTTCCAATGTCCCGCCTGTCGGCACGCGGAAACCATGTGAGGAAAGTAAACGTGACGGTCCGCACCTGAGGAAGCACGAGCTTTCCAGTAGAAAGGTCGCTGTACTTTCCCCCTGCGCAGTGCGGCCCTCTCGGAGGCGGACGACTCCGGAATCGAAGCCGGGGGTTTCACCGGCCGACGTGACCGGACCACATTTGATTGCCGCCAAATTATTGGGTTCCCCGCCAAAAATCGTGGGGCGGTTCCGCAATCGCACTTTTGTTTGTTGCTCGGAGTCGGGAAAATGGTAATGGGCTCGCAATTTTCCCTCCGCCATCGGACCTCTGATGTTGGCCCGTTAGAATGTCGTGGCTCGCCTTTATGTAATAAGTTTGTTGAGACAGCCAATTCTACTGTTACATAGGCAAACATAACGTTGGTGACAATTCTATGGCATTAGTCGAGGAATAATTATGGTTTAGTAGTTAGTTTAATGGCTAAACTAGAATTTAATGGTATTTCAAAGGCTCTTTCATCCTCACGTGCAGAATAATTAATTGCAGGTAGAAGCAAACATGGATCTCCCCCCATTTCCCTTTGAAGTATTGGCTGGATTTTAAGAAAAGTCGTAAATAATCAGGTTCTCCAAAATGATCATAATTCTTGGAAGTTTCCAAATTATATATGCTGTGCCAATACTTGGTCTGCAAAACCATTGGTTGTCCTCAAATAAATGGTCAAATTAGAATACAGTTGTTCTTGGTTTTCTGTTCTCTCTTCAATACATGTCTGGATCATACAACTGTTTTATGTCGTTGGGTGCTTAAGCCTTTAGTATGTGTTCCATCTTGGGAAGAAAATCTCAACGTTTGAAATTGTGTTTAGATCCACGCACCAAACAGGATTACTCTCTAGCGACTAGATCTCCAGCTGTTCTAGAACTCCATGAGCGATAGGTGTATAGACTACATCTGACGTTTCGGCAGATCATGTGGAATAAAGGCCGTTGACTTTATTGATGAATGTTGTGAGCGGAAGGGCTCCTGACAGAAAATCACTTTTGTTAGGATGCTCAAGATAAATTAATCACACCAACAGTCGCGTCTTCATCCCAATTGGCCTGGCCTATCAATCATTGTCGAAAATTCACCGTTACTTTTCATCATCAACTAATTTTACACTCGACCATTTAGTAAAAAAAAAAACAATTAAAACTTTTCGGCTCGTCACTTATTTGTTTAGAAAATTAACTGTAAAACTAAATTTTGTTTGCTTATAAATGGGATAAATTATCTCCGTTTAATTCATTCAGTGCTGACAAAATTTTTAGTTTTATCTTAAGAAATAGGCTTATGAGTAAATTTTCACCATTCATAAGTTTAAAATAGCGCTTAAAATGGATAAATATTCTTTCCGGAAGATGTTTATGTTTGGAATGTTTTAATGGTATTATTATATTTTTACATCGTTCCAACTTTCCTCTGCCTCTGGTAATGTAATTAATTAGTGAAATACAACGGCTAGTAGGGCATGTAAGAGGAAACGCTGAGCCTCAGTTTTGCACCAGTGACTTATTCAGGAGAGAGCACGTTCCCGTTCCCCAACCTGCCTCGGCCAAACAATTATCTCTTCTTACAAGGGTATACAAGTCTTGAACTAATAACGTTTCTGATTGCACATTTCACTAATCTTTTTAGTGTTACGAATTGAAGAGGAGTCGTGAGAAATATTTATGTAGGAGTGTTTGCTTTACTTTCCTTTCACCCAACCATGTGATCAGGATGAAACAACGGATGAATCGTATGTAATGTATTTCAGAGTTAGACATTTAGAATAGTACATTCGATTTGGACTTCTTTTCTTTGTTTATTATGGCCACTTTTACAAATACTAAACGGTATAATTATATATAAATTTAAAACAAAAACTCCAATAATATTGTACTATACAATTACTATATATTAATATACTATATATTATTATTGTAACCACTTTTATTCAGTTATGTGGGCCTGATGATGTGTTAATTGAGCACGAAAGACCTCACAGAAATAAAAAAAAATATATATTATTGGAGTGTTTGTTTTAAATTTAGAACTAATTACAATAATAACAGAACTTCTAGATTGTGTTGTAATATAAATTTTAAATTGACATTTCCAGTTTCCTACCCGTTAACATATCCTGCAAGCTTAGTGTAGGAATTTCTATTATTGTACCATGATTCAGTAAAGCAATTTCTCTATGTTTTTATTTGAATTTTCCGAATATTCTATGTTTTTATTAATATTTCCAAACTATGAGGTAAATCCCCCCCTCCTACCCTTCCAACATGAGTTGTGATGTGTTTGGGATCTCCGAACTGAAATTCTAGATACGCTATTGTTTGACGCAGTTGATTTTTCTCTGTGAACAAGCTACTTGGGTTCTCTAGTGTGGGAAACGAGATATGTCACCAATTTCCCAACGGCCTAATCGGCTAATTTCCCAACGGCCTGCGACAGGTGCGCTACGGCATCCGGCGGCGAGGTGCGGCACTTCACGCGGCACGGCTCCATTCATAACATCGCGGTCACGAGATCACCCTTATCACATGCCGTACTCCCCCCCTCCCCCTGGCCACCTCACCATTAAGTGCGCCGTTGGTCTCCCACATTACGGGCCCGAGAACCGAGTCACGCGTGATCACCTCCGGCCTGGCCCTCCGCGGGAATAGGGAATTTGGTAACACCTCTCGCTCTCGTGCGTGGGCTCGGCGTTGGGCAACCGTCTCTCTGTGGGTTTAGGTCAGGGTCATGTGATCGGAATACCTGCCACACAGAAGTCGAACGAGAAGATGGTGAGGATTTTTACTGTATAAGCGACGTTGTGTAAGCACGTGGCTTATATTTTAGTTTCCATGATTTGTATAGTCCTCAATTACAAGTGTTAAAAGTATAAGTGCATTTGTGTGAAATATATCTACCAAATAACACTTTACCGTATCAAGAAATGTGCAATTCGTAAGCGCGTGAACTGGAAATGATTTGAGCTAGTGATAAATTTTTTTTTTATACTGCTAGGATTTTGAAAATATTTACCATACTATATGGTCCTACTACGTTTCATGTTACCATACCCATTGTATGGTGTAAAGTACACGTTTTTACATCTCTGCCAACTCCTGTTACCTTGAAATCTGCCAGCTATCGTGAAAGGCGTTTTATTTGAACAATATTTACATCTTAGGTATGAATTCATAAACACGATCTTTACTCATTAGAAAGTCTTAGCCGATACGGAGATTTTTCTGAAAGTATTTTTTGCTGTTGTCACACAAATATTGTCAACAAGGCGTACAGAAGTATATCACAGTTTAGTCATTCTATTTACATTACACTGTGCAAGTTAGATTGTTCCCTGATTGTGAATGTTTTTTTCCCCATCGGGTGTGTACCAAAATTTGTCGGGAGATTTTTTGCGTATTTTTGGGATCCAAATAAGACGTTCTGTATAGGGAAAATCTATATGAAAATGTTCTATTTGAGAGCTACAAGGTTGGGGGAAAATCATCATTACCACTCCTCATTATTATTATTAACGAAAACGGAACATCTAAAATAAATCGAACAATATCAAAGAGTATTGTTTTTAAGACTCATAGCGCTGGTGAGGAATATAATACTCCTTCATATTATACTCTGAATATCACACGTAGATTACCCTTTAACCCGTCTCCAAAATAAGTTTTTGAAAATCGTAATGAAAAGTTGAGAATTATTGAAGCTGCGGCCAAACATCTTTAAACCGCCCATAAGATGCAGGGAATCTGACAACCAGAGGTAGGATATTCCTGTGTATTTGCGTAGAAGAGCAGTTTTACAAGTGTGAGTCACAGCGCCCGGAGCAAGGCCTAGTCAGTCATGCCTGTTGTCAGTTATTGGTATTACTCCACCTGTCTATAGGCATATTAGTGATACCTGCGACATGAAACCTGCATTCAGGATAATCGATGGGTTTTTAAAGTGACCATGAAAATATTCTCGTCAGCAGCACACTCGCTAGGGGCATTTGTGCAGTTATTTATTGGCGTTATACTTCTGATTGTATTAGCCGCACAAGAGATAACTCATCCAATGCCATGGAAAATGTGGGCGTTCGAACTGCCATCTCTGTGGAGTTTGAGAGGCTCGGGTAGTAAGCAATCAAAGTTACGTGGCGCAGCCCTAGCGGCGGACCTCGGAACTAAATTAAATAATCCCCCAGACCTCAGCAGACCTCGTACAAATGATTTATCACGTGTGTATCTAATACAATCAAAGCTTGTAAACACATTTGAAAAGTAAACATCTTATAGATAAGAACCCACTACTGAGTCAATTTTGGGGGTTCATTCACTAACCTGTTTACGCGCACTTATGTTCTTTATTGTACTGTTAATACGTTAAATATATTTTAAACGTTCAAGGTTTTAAAATGGAGTAGCAAGATTTTTGACATTTCATGCATACATAGGTAGCCACCGCGAAAAAACGAATACGTTTCAAAAACAAACTGATGCCACCACAATAATATTTTGGTAAAACCTAAAAACACACAAATTGTTTTCGTCTGCCACATACTTTAAATTACTTGACTTTCATGAGGACGAAATCCAACACAATTTCAAATCAAATGCATCAGAACATCAGTAAAAATTGCATTATGGCAAGCGTGTATTAAAAGTTTCTTTCTGTATTCAGAAATACCGTACATTACAAGATAAATATATTTTCATATGTAATATGGCCATATGACTGCGTAGTAGGCCTTATAAAAGTAATCAATAGAAAGTGAATAAAAAGTTTACAAATAGTAATATATTTTTATTAATCCAATTATATTTCTGGTTCTTATTGTTGTCCTTCAATTTACTTAAAGTAGGATGTAAACTACATTTTTAATTAAGTAGAATTTTAAAAAGTGATTAGTCTTGTAGTAAAGTTGTTTTTTAATAAATGGGGTTTTATCAATAAAAACAAGTAAAAAAATATGTACTATACATCATGTCTCAAAAAAAATCTGAGACCTATTTGTAAAAAATATTCAAAAAAATGTATTGCACTAGCTTAATGAAAATTTAGTTAGTATCAAGTAAGGGTAGTATTGAGTAATTCAGGTCAAGTTTGTTTCAACTAAAAAACTGTTTCGACCCGCTCCACTATAAGCTTCAACTTTCAATTGTTAAAATTACTATATCCGTTATCCAGATATAACGTCATAATAAAAACAGAGTGAAAGAATAATAGGATGTCAGATATTTGCCAGCGTTATGTGTTACAAACATAGAAAACGACGTTTTGAGGACTGAAATGTACCCTGTTTCTCAGGTATTGTAAAAGCAAAACTACGAGCGTAGCACTGAACTTGCCACGCACTGAACTAAATTTAACGACATAAACTAAACTGGATAGAATTAACACAAGCGATGTCATTGCACAAAACTAAGGACACTTAACAACACGTCACACTCATCAGGGAACGTGGAAGACTGATGTCTAGATGGGAAAATCTAAAATTCTATTATCCCTTTCAAATCATCCATCGCCAATAACAAACTTTAAATAAGAAATATAAATGTTATTTGTTATTAAAGAGCATTGTTCCTGACTGTTATTTGTTATTAACAAACGCTATTCCTCTTGTCAGGGAAAGAAAGAGAAATTACCAACTATCAACTTGAACTTTTCCTGTATGTATGGACTGAATCATCCAGACGATACGGAAATGCGACTGAAGGCTATTTTGAGTGATTGATTGTTTAACAAGCCGTTCAAGGAAAAGAGATTATTGGAAAATCTTTATTGGGTGTATACCTTCAGCTCCTTCTCTTAATACATTCCTTCACTTAACTTGACATACAAACCTCCTTCACGGTGTTGGCATAGTACAATTACAGACAGACGTATCGTGTCGCGCGTCATGAAGACGATACGCTTTTCTTATATGGAATTTTAATGAACAGCTAGACTGGTTTATTTTTGTTGTTGAAACTTTGCACAGTAAAACAAAGCAGTGTAAATGTGCCGTTAGCCGGCAATATAGTCAAACCGTGTCGGCGTTACAATGGTTGACCGTGGTCTGTGGCCGAGCTTAGGCTGTAACGGATGTACACAGAGCAGTACTGAGTGTCATTGGTGTTGGGGGAGGGTCGGGGGGAGGGTAATATTTTCCCACTCATTCCCAGTGTCATAATTGAATATTCATAAATAATGTCAAAAACTATTATGGCTCCAAATTGCAATTTTATACGAATACTTTACGTTCATTTATCCTGCTTTAAAAAAAATACACAACAACGGATTTCAAAAAAAAAAAGATTAACAGAAAATGAAATTGTTTGCTCCACAGAAACAAAGGGACGCCTCCTGCTGTTATGGTTTGGAAAATTCCCACTGTTTGATTTTCTGAGGTATCCAATTTGTCAAACTTCTGCGGTAAAATATCTTAAATGGTTACGTAATAATTTTATGACTTCCTTTATCATACGGTTTTCAAATTTCAAGAGAAGATTTATTAATAGAAACAACTGCAGTTAGTTAGCAGTGACTTCAGCGTTTGGGGGAATACAGAAATCCGTTGGTTAGGTTGGCAAATTCCCACTGTTTGATTTTCTGAGGTATCCAACTTTCAAACCTCAGGTAAAAGATCTTAAATGGTTACGTAAGAATTTTATGACCTCCTTTATAATAGGATTTTCAAAGTTCCTGTGAAGATTTATTAATAGTTACAACTGCAGTTAGTTAGAAGTAATTTCAGAGTAGAGGGAATACAGAAGTCTAACTGGAAATCTGTTCACAGCGCCATCCGTTGGTTAGGTCTAGTAACTACCATTGGTGGCAGTTGGCGCATCACTAGCAAATTCTGTGGACTGGGACGTGCTGTAGTTAGTTACTAACCTCAGTAACACACGTTTGGACTGTATTTGGACGTGATCACTTTCTAGAGGGGTTCAGTCAGAGAAAACCCGACTTCCTTCCGTCATTATAGATATCTATATGTTCACGTTAAACAACCGGCAATCTTGCACCTCTAACTACGATTTGTATGCAATTATAAATAGGTATGCATTTGTCATTTCGTATAACTGTGTTGTAACTTGTAAATCTGAACTATTACAATGTAATTTTTCACCTATCTTGTAAAACCGTAGTAACATTAGGTAAAGATGGAAACTGTATTTAATTAAGTATGCGCTTTATTCTGTCATGAAGCTCTTAATCTGTGCTTCATATTATGAATTATTAGCTCATGGTTTAATGTATGAATTATTTAATGTGTCACTATTACTTTACACGAGGTCGGTCAAACGTGATGTTTTCTTTACAGCCACCCGAATGCAGTATAGCGTTTTTTTTGTGCACAGGCGAAGTAGTCAAAATGTTTGTAATTGTAATTCGTTGTAAAATATGAAACATATATTTTTGGTAAGAATAGGAAGGACATAATATTGACAGTTGTCACCCGAGAAGGGGTCGCTGACTGAAAATTTTCAATATTCATTGTGCACTAACGGAAAAGAATCAAAACTACGAATTTGGCGCAAACTCGACACCTGTGAATGATTTTATTAATGTTAAAATATATGTGTTAAAATATAAATTTGAAGAAGGTGTCACCATCAGTAGTTGTATTTTAAGTTTTTTGGAAAAAAATATTAGAACTTGTGGTAACTGTTCAAGGTTAAGACTTAAAAGTACAGGGCAGTCGCCTTTCACCACTTTAGAGACATACAACCGTAATATTCCTAGCCTGTCGAAGTGAAAACATTTATATGGGTGGTCCTGCATATTAATCTTGATCGTTCTTGTAACCCGCATTTTTCCACTAATTTTCCCTTCTCGAATGTTAAATTGAAATTTGTTCTTGTTCTTGTAGTATCTTCTGTAGCAGCCAAAGCTGTAAGGGTGTGTTCTTCCAATGGTAGCATTCAACGTATTAATCCTCCAACTGGCTCAATATACTCGATCGGTAAAAATCCAAGTGTCCGAAACAACCCTAGGACCCAAACATGTAGTATCTGTTTGAAAACATGAGTCCTCACTCCATTTCCAACTTGCCTTTTTTACTCTCTGTGTAATCTTCCAAACGTTAGTAATATAATTGGCATTATGAGTATTATTAGTTGAAAATCTATATCATACCTAATTGTCGGGTCATGTGCTCAAAAATAGGAGAAATTAACCAGTTATTCTTTTTAATATTCGAATCCATCAAATCAACGTTTTTGACCAACTAAACAAACTCTGATATAGCTTCCAGAAGAAAGCACTTGCCATTGCGATTGTGAAGACTGAGTGCACTTGGCACCAATCATACACTGGGGTTTATTGGTGTTAGCATTACGAGGTCGTTAGGGACTGGGAGCAACAAAGACTACTCTCAACAATGTAAGATGTCCTGGAATCTTTCGATCTTGTTAAAGCGCGATTTGCCTTTTTGCCTGTGGAACCTGTAGCATCTAAGTGGTAATGTGTTACAGCCATAAGTTTGGTAAAGCCTGCGTTTCGGGAAATTCCTATAATTATAGATGATGAAAAGTGGCTCTCGAATATTTTCGTTTATTTGCACATTGTCGTCTATTATGGGTACATCAGTAATCGCCGCTCGGTGATTAACGTTCCCATTTAAAGCTGCCAGCACAACAGTTGCTACAAATCATTGACGTTTTAACATTAGGGCAACTCTTACAGAATGTAAAGACCGTTATCAGCCAATGTTAACAGGTCTAAAACGTTAAGGAACACAACTATACCGTGAAACTAATCTCTTGTTGTCTTTATGGAACCAATCTGTTATCGTTCGTTTGTTACATTAATAATTATCTCAATACTATATGTAAGGATCAATAATAGTTTTCTTCTACAATGAGTAATACTAAATAATGGCTGGAAAATAGTTCTGGATAAGCCGTAGATATATTGTCGCCAGGTTTAGATCACGAGGATTTGTCATTTTACAATTTAACGGTAAACCACCGACTAACAATCGGGAAGCCGGGCGGATGACCGAGTACAATGAAAGTGATCAGGGTCCGTTGCGTAAGAGAATTATGTAAATTGGATTACATAAAATGAGTTACATAAATTTTCCACCGGTGTGACATCATAAATAAGCCAGTGACATCCGACCGGTGCCGCTAGCGTTGCCCGGGCTCGGCCCTGCGTTAATTGAGGTGACTTCTCGTAACGGCAAATTACAGACCTATCATTGTTTTATCATCGTTTTCAAATTTTTTCAACTGTTTCAGAATAATCCTCTCTGTCATTAAACATGATTAAGGCGTACAATACCATGTTTAAACGTATATTAGTGATAACATATTCGGTCAAAAAGCATGTGATTGATATCGTAAAAGGATATTGCAGAAATATGAAAATCGTTCATTACTATAAAAATACGTAAGGCGATTCTGTGTGGTGATTTATACAGTGTGTTTAAATAACCCCAGAACGGTTTAATATTTTTGTAACCTTTTCTTTTAAAGCAGTGAGACTTGGTATATCAATATCACCCATACAAATCTAATTTTTTTATGCAATTGCCTAGTTTTGATGTCATCAGCAGGATGTCCCGCAAGGAGTCAGGAAAAAATCTTGAATAATAGCATAGGTCGAGATGTAAATAAAATTAAACGTCTTTTTTAGTAGAACACAAATCCGTAAACCGGACCTCAAAAGTTTTACCCTATCAAAGATGGCAACGTTTTAAATTCTTAACCATATCTATGTGATTATAGTAGGACTTAAAAGTAGAAGGGCCTCGCTTTTTCTAAAAAAAATTACAACAAAAGTAAAAATATCTGATCTTTTTTAGATTAATACAATTTTCCTCCTTTTTCTACCCCTCTTGACGTTGTAACCTTTGTATTGCAGTTGTTTTTTGTGTTTTCAAAATAATCCTCCTGTCCCCAAATGAACGACTCCCAAAATTGTCGTGTGAGAAGATCGGTGAAGTGCCATATCGAATTAAAACATCTTGATAATACAAGACCATTGATAAAAAATAAAGAATTGACACAAATTTTGATTTAACCTATCCTAAATTCATCTGCTGCACATTCTTATTCTGATGAAACCTGGAAGTTTAAGCCATGTGTTTTCATTTGAAGGTTAAAATGTCGAGTAATTTTAAAAGGTTTTGGGGGTTCGTTATTTAACATGTACCACAAACAACCGAAGCTTGGTTGGCTGGAATAAATGTGTAGTAAAGAAAACAAATAACTGTGATAAAAACCTATTAAAGAACTACTTTGTAAAAAAAGAGTAATATGATGACCTACATAAAGCTATTGCATTTTTAATGTATTGGACACATGTCTGGGGATTGCTCCTTGAGGTCCCGCTTTGCCCCAGTAAGGTTCATATGGTTCACTTCACTTTCTTAAAGCGAATTTAAATTGAATTACAATTGAATTTTAATTGGACCCAATACAATCAAGAGTCTTTATTAATGTTTTTACGGGTAAGAACAAGAGGAGATAGAGAAGGCAGGATTATAAAAAGTTAGTTAAAATTTAGACCTAGTTGTACCAGTAGAGGACTTGTACAGAACAGCAGCACGATTTGATATTGAAAAGGTATATCGAGAATGGAACTCGGCAAAGTCCACTTCCGCTGTGAAACAATCATTGTGAAAGGCACTTTGGGGAAACACCGACCATCATCACAAGATAATGAACCCTTCGTGTCATGTGGGCGGATGAATGACCCAAAGGACTCAGGACTGCGGCAGCCGCGTTCTTGGAGTGTTTGGTCACTGGTGTCGCAAGTCGCGTGAAAGGATAACGAACAATGACAGGAAGTGGCCGGGAATGAGGCAATCATATAATTGTGTGATCTCGTTTCGAGTCAGTCACGTGCCCTTGTACAACACGTGCCTATTAACCTAGCACAAATACAGGTTTTGTTTGGTCTTAATGTTAAAAGCCACAATAATTGCGGCATAACACAGAAAATCTCCTCTACAGTGTTCAAACGTTGTATTTAAACATGTTTCAACACATGCAAGGGCAATTAGAAGACTTCCTGCTAAGTCACGGTTGGCAACACTGGTGCGTATCAAGATTATTTTCAGTTAATATAATCTCTTGGGTGAACTGACACCGCTCATCAGAATGTTGGATTTTACTTTGCGTTCGCCATTTGAATCACGCAACATGAGTGAACGGAATCGATCCAAAACTGTTAATGTTTATCAAGGGCAGTCAGCAGTTATTTCAATACACTCCCTAGGAAGTTTGTCATCTTTGGACTCACAACATCTTGGTTGCTTTTTAAAAGAGAGTGTACACTTAAAAGGGAACATTGTGCTTCTCCATCCAATAACAGGAAGATAAGTGTTGTTTGGTATTGTGCGATGAATACTCATATTTTATACTACTTTGAAAATGGCAAACAATAACAGCTGTAGGTTTTTGAAGGAAACAGGATTTTTTCCGGACATTTGCCATCGTCCAGTGAAACGAAAAATTAGTAACACTACGTTTCTTTTGTACGTTTAAAAAAAAATAAGTTAAAGAAAGATTTGTTAGGAAAATATCCACGGCTGGCCCATGAAAATGTCACTTAGCGTGACAAAACACTAGCCCATTCTCCTAGAGTTGGGATCACAACATTGAAGCATTGCGGCACGATTCACTCTCTCTCTCCCTCCCTCCCTCTACCTCCCTCCCTCACACCCTCTCTCTTTCATTGTTATTGATACTAGAAGATATCAAGAAGTGAAGATGCCTTATTTTACCAGGCGAAGTTAGGGCTAAGAAGCCCTCTTTAACACTTTACCTGGGGACCAACGGCTTAAAGGTGACTTCCGAACCGCCACCAATGGCCGGGCAGGCGGGCCGCTTACAAGGACAGGATCGCTCAGCGGTCACCCATCCAAGCAGCAGCCATGCTCGACGTTGCTTGATGTGGTTATCTTTCGATAACCATAGTACCCGCTACACTGCAAAATTGGAAGAGAGGTTAGGTCAGGACCGGGCGATTGTTATGCTATGGTAAGATCTGCTGTAGGACGGGAACGCACAGTTACCAAATCGTGTAAAAATTCAAATTGTATTTTTTGCAGTCGACAATATTTTACAATTTATTGTATTGCATACGTAAGTAGTATAACTTACATTAATACAATAATAGTATGATAGAGAGGTTAGGTCAGGACCGAGCGATTGTTATGCTATGGTAAGATCTGCTATAGGACGGCGAGCGCACAGTTGCCAAATCGTGCAATAATGGTATGGTAGAGAGGTTAGGTCAGGACCGGACGTCAAGGACACGGCAGAATCGGCCTCCTTCATTTCGTATTCACGGGGACTACATTGACTTCCAAGTCTCTAGGCATAGGGAATACAGCCGCAGTAGTTACATACATTCTTTTGGTAATCAAGCAATAACAGCTATAAAACTAAATGTTATATTGATACCCATACTCTTCACTAGAGTGTTTGTTTCGTACATAAAATACAACGGTATATATCAGTGATCGTTTAGTCAATGGTGTATATGTTACACTCAAACACCGAATTCGGACAATGTCCGAAATTTTTACTCACTCCGCGATGTGGACAACGTGAATTACCCACGTCGCGGATTGAGCATTTTTTTCGGACATTGGCCGAAGCGAAATACCCAGAACGCGTTGTGGGTAAGCGAAAGTACTCAAGAGACGAAATAAACACGTTCATCGGAGATTGAGCAAAACCATAATACCCATAACCCGACGTGGGTAATCTAATTTGCCCACGTCGGGTTGTGGGTATTTGTAATTTTGCGCAAACGCCGAAATCCGTTTCCCACAGTCCAGACGTGCAGGTCCGAGACATGCGCCCCCCCCCCCCCACTATCGTCCACTGTTAGCAACAAATAGGCCTACTGTCTATTTTCATTGACATTAGTGCACTGTCGTTATACACAAGCAGTTTTTCTTTGTTCTGTGCGTAAGTGGCGTGTGTTGACTTATTTTAAAGTGCTGTTGTGTTTTGTGATTTTGTTTGAAATGAAGGAATCATTTCACAGTAAATTGGAAGATCTGATGTCCAAGAAGAATGGTCTCACAAGTCGAAATTTTATTATCGAGGAGCCACGCTATGAAGAAATTATCAGCGAAGTAAAGGAGGCAAAACAGAAGAGGAAAAATGGTCAGTCCTTGATGTCTAAAGATTATCGCCGAATCAATCGGTTTGATGTCATAAACATTGGCGATAAAGAAATGTTGATTGAAAAAACAACTGAAGAAATGACAGATATAAAATATTTCTGTCGCATTGATCAAATGTATGACACAATTCATTCAGCTCACTTACGAGTTGGTCATAAAAAAGAAAAAGCTATGGAAGCCGAGCTAAAAAAGAAATTTTGTAACATTACCAGGGAGGTAATTAAAATATATTTGGATCTTTGCGAACCTTGCGCACTTAAGAAAAAGTCAAAAAGTAAAGGGCTGGTTGTTAAACCCATCATTATGACAGCATTAAAATTCACGCTGCCAGGTAAGATATCATAGCATTTCTCTAAATAAGACAGTTTCTCCTTTGCTGACAAATACCTAAGCGTATTTACGCACTGGCAGTTGTTATAATGAGGTATATGGTATAGTTGACATAACATTTATGTTGAGTCGATTTATGTAATTTTTTATTGTATTTTAGGTGGATCTAATTGATATGCAATCAGAGCCTGACGGCGAATACAAGTTTATCCTTAATTATCAAGATCATCTCACCAAGTTTGTTGTTCTACGTCCCTTGAAAACTAAAACTGCTGATGAAGTATCCGACATCCTTTTGGATATATTTTGCTTATTTGGGGCTCCATACATACTTCACAGTGATAATGGACGGGAATTTTGTAACCGGGTAAGTGGTAAAAACAAATTACTGTAGTGAAAAGATTCCACCCTAGAATTTAGTATTTTTGTAATGGTAATGGTACGGTTTTCAGGTTATCGAGAACCTAGCCAGTAAATGGAGTGCCATAAAACTAGTACATGGAAAACCAAGACACTCGCAGAGTCAAGGGTCTGTCGAACGGGCCAATCAAGACGTTCGAGATAGTCTTGTGGCTTGGATGACTGATAACAACACCTCAGGATGGGCAAATGGTCTCAGGATCATTCAGAATACTAAGAACAACAGTTACCACAGTGGGATCAAGAGAACCCCTTATGAGGCAATGTTTGGTTCACCACAGAAAAATGGATTATTAGATTCCCCTTTGACAGCCGACGTCGTAAAAAAAATATAACTACTGAGGAAGAACTAGAAGGAGAGTTCTCTAAGCTTGAAAAAAGTTTTAATGAAGAAGACAACGAAGAAATAAATGCTGTGGATGAAGATGCTTCGGAGATTTTGACAAGGACTGTAGAAAACAATGAACACGTAGAAAAAGAAACTATGTCCAACGATAACTTAACACTCTGTAATATAGATTGTGACAAAGCAATAGATTGTGACAAAGCAATAGATTGTGACAAAGCAAACAGCTGTTTTTGAATGTGGTCAGCACATACATTATGAAGTTTTAAATAACGAAGACCTAGGCTTACCTTTGTGCACTCTTTGCTCAAGAAAATCTGCCATAGACCACAATACGAGAAAACTGTGTAACTGCATTGAAAAGTCAGGCAGCCAAAATGTTAAAGCGTACTGAAAGAAAATTAACTCCAGTCTCAGTCGGCGATAACGTTTTGGTAAACATTCCTGATGTCGACCGGGGCCGACTAGCTCCAAGAAATGTAATGGCTGTTGTAATAAATAAGAACGATGATTCCTATACCCTTGGTACAAAGCATGGAGTTCTTGACAAACAGTTTTCCAGAAACCAGTTCCAGGTAGCTCCTAATAAATTTATTAATAACATCGATGTACCTGATGAACAGCTCAATGTCCGTAAAGAAGCAATGAAGTCATCCGGGTCCAAACAAGGTTTCATCAGATGTGGATGCAAGAAGAAGTGTTCGGGCAGATCTTGCAAATGTGTAAAATCAAATTTAAAAATGCAATTCTAAATGTCACGGTAGCACTTCTTGTGCTAACAAGTAAAGTGAATACTTTCTGAAAAGAACTTTAATAAACATTGAAAGTGGTACATGTGTGAAAAATAACTTTTTTTTCTATTTTCAATAATAAGATACTTGTATTTTACTGTTTTAGTTTTTGTTTTTGATTGAAATAAATGGAATTTCAAGGAAAAATTTGATTTTATTTTACTTGTTATAATGGAATTAGTGTAGGGTATGGTATGGTTTGTGTTTGGAGGCTTTTCGGCGTTTGCGCAAATTACAAATACCCACAACCCGACGTGGGCAAATTAGATTACCCACGTCGGGTTATGGGTATTATGGTTTTGCTCAATCTCCGATGAACGTGTTTATTTCGTCTCTTGAGTACTTTCGCTTACCCACAACGCGTTCTGGGTATTTCGCTTCGGCCAATGTCCGAAAAAAATGCTCAATACGCGACGTGGGTAATTCACGTTGTCCACATCGCGGAGTGAGTAAAAATTTCGGACATTGTCCGAATTCGGTGTTTGAGTGTAACATATATACTACAGGCGGAGTAGCGCCGGGCAGAGCAGAACAGGGAAATTGTGGCAGACGTACCACTTAAAATATATACCACTCGAGTGGCGAGTGTTATGTGATAAATAGAAGATCTTGTAATGCTGCAGTCAAAGTGTAGAGTTGAAAGAATTTTGGCAAGGATGGTAATGGGAGTAGTTGAACTAGTCGAGTGGAGGGTGACTGATAGATGGTCTGAAGTGAAAATATAGTTTCATATAGGTAATACTAGGTTTTTTACAAACTCTCCTTACGCTTAACCTCTTCTATTATATAGATCAAAATAATTTATAATTTCAACATAATAAATTAAATTGGTTAAATTTTTCTGAACCATTTACTTTTACCGCAGCGTAGGGGTCTCTAAGGCCATGGCTCTCCAACCGAGACGTTCGATTCGCAGTGAGGCCACTAAATATTTGTAAGCGGGCTTGCACTGTTTTCCCCTTAAAAACGTTTAGTATGCTCAATTATTGTGCCATTGGCATAGAATGAACCTCCTTCAAATAATACTGGACGATTTATGAATAGATGATGATATGAATAGTGTTAAGCGTGATTTCTGTTACAAGAGTTACAAATGACCGTAAGCCTGTCTCACTTTAAATAATAGAAGCTTGACAAAATTTTAGAACAACCGTAATTAGATAAAAACGTAGCTTTATTCAGAATATATGCACATAGATTTTTATTTAAAAGATAACTCTTACGCTTATTATGCCGTAGCAATAATAATATATGATTATATAACAGTAAACAAAAACGATGATTGTACTTGTAGTATATATTTATATAATTCCACACAAACTCATTCGTCCACGTCCTTTTACCACAACCCCTTGCTAACTCCTAGCGTTCTTCACGTTCCTTCGAAGGAAAACACTATTAAGGTAATTCAAAGATGGGATGTAATAAAGATCCTGCGGTAATTCTTTTAAAGGATCTTTTCATCGCTGAAAAGTGCTCTTATGGTGCGAGTACATTTGATGGATGAGTTTTATAAACTACTAGCGGGCCCGGCGCGCTTTGCTGCGCATTTCAATAATTTTTTTGCAAAAGTTGCCCGCGGCTTCGCACGCAATTTCCCGTTGAAAACAGTACACTATATTCACTTATTCTTTTTCTATCACATTCTAAACATTGCTGAGATAATTGATAGTCGTTCCATCGTGAGCCTCTTGGGCGTATTATGAAGGTATGTACCATATTCCTGCCTCTATCTAGCTGTTACCCACGGCTTCGCACGAAAATCTTAAGAACCGAAGTCCTTATATTACTTAGTAAATTTTTTTTTTTACTATAATAAATTTTAGATTAAATTAGTTATATCTCCGATGCCACGATTGAGCTTGCTTTGTTGTCTCGATCGAGAGAATATGTACACACGGAGTTTTGAGAACCATACTTCTGTCAAAAAAAAACAACTAAGGTTGATTTTATAACATTCTTTATATTTGTAGCCAACGTAAGATAGTAATTATGATATCTGCATTACTCTTCTGATCAAGCATGAGCATGGTTTATATTAAATAAATATTGCAGTTAAAGGTGAATTTTTACGTCAAATTTAAATTGTATTATCTGGATAGTAAAGTCTATGTTTAACAGTGATTGCAAAAACAGTTTAAACAAAATTTGTCGTTTCTCTTAAGCTTACTCTATGCTTTAAAACTATAAGTGTAATATATGTTTACAAAGAACAGCTGATTAAAAATTTGAAAAGACGTTAACATATGTTTGCTGCAATGCATTTCTTATGGGTATTTCTGTAACCAGTGGGGCGGAATCCTGAATCGGGAAAGGGATGGGCATAGCTTATAAACCTTCTCCGTGGAAAAATACATATACGTACAAATTTTCATCATGATCGGTCCAATAGTTCACGATTCCATAAAGGACAAACATACAAACATTCATTTTTATATATATAGAAGATAGATTGTGGAACTGTAATGAATTTTTAGAAAGCAAGTGAAATAAAATTTGTATGTCGAAAAACCATTTAATAATAGTACTGTTTTGTATTACAGAGATGGCAGAGACGATGGTTTGTCCTGTACGACGATGGGGAACTGAGCTATGCACTGGATGAACACGTAAGTTAACTCATAGTGACTAGTGAACTCACAGTAGTTTTGGACAATATGCAGTGAAGCCAGCAGTAATCCACCACTATGACGTTTTTAACCCCGCGGAGGATTATCCCTTTGCTAGAAGGGGTCTCGTGGGCTCGAAAAGGTTTCCTTAGAACCCTCCTCCTCCGTCGCTGTTTGGCTTCTCCCCTGATTGATCCACCCCCGCCTTCTCCTCGGTCTTCTGTAGAAGTTATTGTAATACAGTTCTAAAAAATGAAAGGGTCGTTGTTGGTCATTTTTCTAAATTCATCAACTTTGGACTATGAACTCATGCCTGAACCGTTAGATGAACCTAGAATGGTCATTTCTGAATTACTTTTACGTTTGAAGGCTCACCCTGAATCCGTAGGAACGAAAGATCATGTCAAAATCAAAACGGTCGTTGGATTTTTCTCATGTGGAGTATGGAAACCTAGACGATTGTATTTACTCGAGGAGTAGGCTACGGTTTCGTCCATGACAGAATCGGAAAACGGTAGAGAATTAAAAAAAATTCTTTTCCAATAAATTTGGATGGTTGGAATAGCCACTTGGAGTTTTTTTTTTTTTTTTTTTTTTCCCTTTTTTTCTTTTTTTTTTGAATAACTGATGAGGCTTTGGATTTTTGCGATGTTAATAGCTATAGTTTTGTCCTTGACTATAGTTTATTTTTGACGATCGAAGGATTGTGAAGGAAAAAGGATTTTTCCTGACATTTACCATCATTTAGTGAAATAAAAAATCGGCAACTCTACGTTTCGAGATTTTCAATCTGATCTCTTCTTCAGTCGTAGGTGGTTGGTAGACGAATGCAGACGACGTGTTGTGACCTGTATTCTGTAGTTCAGTTTTAATGATTAGTATTGTGTATAGCCTTTTTATTAAGTGCATGTTTTAGAGTTAGTTAAGTTGACACACAACATGGTATGGTGGTTTTGATTCTTGACTTAGGCGTGTCACAACGCTTTGGTATGATTTTTTAATTTTAAACTAGTTTGTAATTATGTATTAAGTTAGTTATTTACCCGAAGAAGAGATCAGATTGCAGATCTCGAAACGTAGTGTTGCTGATTTTTTTGTTTCACTGAACGATGGCTATAGTTTTGTCCCTGGCTAAATATAAGTCTGGAAAATCTTTTCAGTAGGACGATAGAGTTGGAGGTTTGTCAGGAATTCACTGTCGCGTTTTATGTTATTTTTTTCATACATTCGTAGTTTAATAATGGTGAATGTCTTAAAACTTGATTTGCAAACGTTATTATTATTAATAGACAAATATTTAGAATATATTTGAGAGGCCGATATTTATGTTCCTGGAGCACGCTTCGTGGACATATGGCATCGCCCCTGAACAGAGTAACGGTTGCCGGGTGAACTTTAATGACGCGATATTCCACTAGTTCCCTCAGCTAGTGGTCAGATCTATTGCAGAGTCCTGTTGTTTTAGAGACAAACATAAATTCACATTTCGCCCCGTTAACTCATAAAAGCCGACAGTTGGCCAATTTGTAGGCTCGAACCGGCGTCTTAATTGTGAGCAGTAGTCGTGACAGGACGGGGCTGTCCCTGATTAAGACGGCAGGTTTTATGACAGTGGCCGCGAGTTATGGGCCAGATCTGCCGGATATCGGGGCTCTGCCCCCTTGGCTCCTGGCGCCCACTACAGCTCCCCGGGGTCGGTGACGTAACTGCAGCAGGTTCTGGCAGTCTTCGAATTTTCCGCCAGCGCCATCAATTTTCTGTTTTGATGGGAATTCTTTATTTCGCCGAGAGGAATCGTGTGTTTGAGACAGTTATTATTTCAATATTATACGGTGTCCCAGAACGGGCCATATTTCAACGGGTCAAATCGCATGATCTACAGCTTTTGAGTAAAACGATGGTGTTCTTCCTATAGAATCATATGTAAATAAAGCAGTCATATGTAGCAATCCCATGTTGTTATTTTTGTTGGTTGTACAAATTTTTGATCATATTTTAATATGAAGACACTTATATCCGACAAGGGTATTATGATAACATTCCAACAATCTAGTGTATAACCAGCTGATAGAGCAACTGACATTAGAACAGCTTATTATTGTGGCTCACTGACAATGACGTCACATAAGAGTAGTTGATATCGATTATTATTCGGTTAGTAATCAGATTATTCCTTATTCACCAACAGATTTGTTATACTTAATATCATAGATTTTGCAATTAAATTGTCTAAATGAAACACAAAGTAAAATTTTCTTTGTCTGTTTAAAATATTTTACGATTAAAGTTATCAAGAAGCCGAAATATGAAAATAAATGTTGTAAAAATGATCAATATTTCGTAATTATGTTTTTGAGTCATAAAGCTGTACACACAATTTCAACTTATTACAAAAATCGTTTTCGAATTAAAAATTGTAAAATAAAAAACAAAATGATGACCGGTTAGGTGATTATTGAGTTTTTGAAAATTTAGAAATAATATTTTGGTTTTTCTTCGGTCCAAGAATAATAATTAAAAAGGTTGGTATGGCGTTCTAGGACACACTATATAATAGTTTTTGGTGAATAACACCGATTGGTGGGTATAATCTTTCTAATCCGTGACTAGACATTGCTGATCGACGAGTATAGATTTTCCGACCCGTAGGTGTAGTATATTCGATTTGTAAATCGAGGGGTGTATACGATCCTGATCAGTGGATACAGACCTTCTAACCCAAGTGTAGAAAATATTCCAGGGTGGATGCCGTCTTTACTAAGAGTATCTATAAGCACATGTAGACATTCAATTTCGGACTTCATTATAAAACCGTTACTAAAAAGGTAGTGAGTCCGAAACTGTTTTCCTTTTTGAATGTTTACAGTGGGATCAGGTCAGAAAGCGTTGATTTACTCGTATGAGGCTGGCATTGTGATTACGGCGAAGACTCTTCATTCCTGGAACAGGATGACTGCCATTTCCCGCTAATCTACGGTCGTAGCGGGGGATACGTGACCGTGAGTCACCAGGTCACATAGCTAACCGAGAGTGAAGTGGTCGGAGGTGTGAACTTGACACCGGATTGGCAGTCGCTGCGACTGATTCAACTCTTCCAAGGAACAAGATAAATGTATCCGTGCGGCGACCGCCTCGAATAGCTCTCCATCAATAAAGCGGACTCGAACACTATTGTCGGCCTTACTACAATTTGTCAATTAAAATGCTACGTATATTTTTGTTGGTAAAATTTAAAGCATTGTTATTCACTCATGCGCCAAACTACGTATTGAAATAGTTTTATTTTCTTATTTTGCTGAATAGTCGTTTCTTCTTTGAGAAGAGACGTGTTCTATGTAGACATTGCAAGGATTAGCAACATGAAGGACCCGCCAGACCCTTCTTCAAATCGTGTTGTTGTCAGTCTGTTCGTGTGATAGATAACTTATTTAGAGATCCTAGGGTCTTGGTATAACGAATCCCTTCTTGATCCAATGAAGAACTCTACTGGGACCAAGAGGTCAAAATGAAGAGTTAAAATAAGATTCTAGACCTTTATATTTATTGGGTTATGGGTAACCATGATGGCATCGAGAAAATCGCGGAGTAAACAAATATTTAAACGGACTGAGTACAATCGTCGTATGCAAATTTTCTTGTGTAACATACTTGTAGGGACTATGTTATCCAGATACGTCGTAGCTTTGTTTAATGAGACTGTTGCTGCACTCTGTCACGTCCTTCGATACTCCGCTTTAGCGGTTTAAAAAACAATTATTGTCCTTCGAACTTTCCAAAAGTTTCCACGACTACATCGTTCATCATCTTTAAATTTGGAGAATCAACAAGTAAACAAGGACAGGCCCAGCGTTGTAGTTGTAATGTCTTATACGGCGAGGAGTTTATCATCGGTCTAAAAACCGTCGCCTTTGTCTTAAAGAATGATGTTATATCAGGCGCGTGTTAGTCATAGTGTCGACTTAGCACTGCAACAAGTTACGGTCCGTGCCAAAGTTCCCAGCCATTAGTCCTTGTCGAGGTTGTAGATGCGCCGATGCCCTTGGAATTCAAAGGTCACCATCACGGCCGTACCTGTCCCCCAGGATCTACTACAGTCGTGGGATCTGACAATAAAATTGTGATGTTTTCGTCTCTATTGACAATCGCGTTGAGTCAGGCTTGGTGTAAAGGTTTGAATCTGAAATTCCATTTCCGACTTTGGAAATTTGGAATTATGCAATGGATTACAATTGTTGTAAGAAAAGTGTTGTATGATCGTATACCAACATATATAGGGTGATTGAAAAGTAAATGCACCCTCTCTTAACTATTTTGTTATTTTAGATATATAAAATCTGTTTCCGGCAATCTCACTAGCTACAAAGGGCTACACTAATAGTGATAGTTTTCACTTACTCTCAGGGGACAGGGGGCGAGGGAGGGGCAATTCAAAATTTTCAAATAGCACTTATATTCTTGTAACGTGTAATTTTAAAAGGTCTTGGTTAGTCAATAACAAATACATTAAAGAATATAAATCTGTCCACTTTACACGAAATGGCAGCTCCAAACGTAAAATGTCGAAAAGTAAGTTGCACTCCATTTATCTTGACTATTTTAGATATGTGAAATCTGTTTACGGCACTCTTACTAACTACAAAGGGTTACACTGTTAATGTAACTTAGTAACAATACAACCTTATTTACCAATCTTGGCTAGTAATTGGATCACAACCTCGTTCTTCTTTAATCTCAGTTAGTAACAATAGCACTGTCTTATTCATCGACATTTAATAGTTAGAAACAAGACTACAAATCCATTCACCAATCGTAGCTAATAACAGGACTACAGCTACGTTCATCTGTTTTGCTAGTAGCCAAGACCAAAAACCCATTCGTCAGTCTTGACTAGTAACAAGATCTGAAGCTCATTGCTCGGCCAAGCACACATATGCATTATCGATTTATATTCGCCTAATAATACTTACTTGTGCACGCTGTGTCTTCAGTAAACAACCTTCATTAGTAACAAGACCATAATCTCATTTCCGATCTGTGTCATTTACTAATTTGTTGTTAGTAATAAGATCGCAATTTCATTCCTTGGTAAAGCTCACAATCAATCATAGTAACAAGACAAAAGTTTCATTCAATACCTAGGAACAAGACTAAAATGTCATTCATCAATCATAGCCAGTAACAAGAGCACAACCTCATTCACCAATCTTAGTTATAAGACCGCAAACTCATTCCTCGGTTAAACCCTCATATCATTATCAGTTGAAATTCGCCATACAATAAACACTTGTGTACGTCTTGTGTATCGAGCTGATAAACGAAAATAATCAATGACGTCATCACGTCACGTTTTAGATAATCACCCTTTATTAAAACCAAAATAAATGGACTGATAATCGTATTAGTGCCAAGGTCGATTTTAATGAAAGAGTGGCCTATATTTAACTCTTTAATTTCCTAGATATTTATACAGAGAAACATATAGTCTATACGGTCAAGGATGTAATAAAGCACGAGCCGTAAGTAGGCTATGTAGGACCTTACTGTGAGATCAAGCCATTTCACTCATGGATCAGTCCGTGAATAAATACGTTTCCACCATCACACCACACACCGAGTCATACGCTCAGAGCTCTAAATATAATCGCTCTGCACATGTGTCCCTCCGTGAAGCATCCTGTATTCGTTACCAGACAACTATATACTGGTGTAAACACTTTCACTCATGAATGAGTCAGTGAATAAAGACGTTTCCACCGCACGCCACACACCGAGTCATACCCTCAGAGCTCTAAATATAATCGCTCTGCACATGTGTCCCTCCGTGCAGCATCCTGTGTTCGTCACCAGACAACTATATACTGGTATAAACACTTTCACTCATGGGTGAGTCAGTGAATAAAGACGTTTCCACCATCACGCCACACACCGAGTCATACCCTCAGAGCTCTAAATATAATCGCTCTGCACATGTGTCCCTCCGTGCAGCATCCTGTGTTCGTCACCAGACAACTATATACTGGTGTAAACACTTTCACTCATGGATGAGTCAGTGAATAAAGACGTTTCCACCGCACGCCACACACCGAGTCATACCCTCAGAGCTCTAAATATAATCGCTCTGCACATGTGTCCCTCCGTGCAGCATCCTGTGTTCGTCACCAGACAACTATATACTGGTGTAAACACTTTCACTCATGGATGAGTCAGTGAATAAAGACGTTTCCACCGCACGCCACACACCGAGTCATACCCTCAGAGCTCTAAATATAATCGCTCTGCACATGTGTCCCTCCATGCAGCATCCTGTGTTCGTCACCAGACAACTACTACATACTGGTATAAACACTTTCAGTCATGGGTGAGTCCGTGAATAAATACGTTTCCACCACACACACCACACACCGAGTCATACCATCAGACCTCTAAGTATAATCGCTCTGCACATGTGTCTCTCCGTGCAACATCCTGTGTTCGTCACCAGACAACTACATACTGGAGTAATCATTTTCACTCATGGGTGAGTCCATGAAAAGACGTTTCCACCACACGCCACACACCGAGTCATACCCTCAGAGCTCTAAATATAATCGCTCTGCACATGTGTCCCTCCGTGCAGCATCCTGTGTTCGTCACCAGACAACTACTACATACTGGTATAAACACTTTCAGTCATGGGTGAGTCCGTGAATAAATACGTTTCCACCACACACCGAGTCATACCATCAGACCTCTAAGTATAATCGCTCTGCACATGTGTCTCTCCGTGCAACATCCTGTGTTCGTCACCAGACAAATACATACTGGAGTAATCATTTTGACTCATGGATCAGTCCGTGAAAAGACGTTTCCACCACACACCACACACCGAGTCATACCATCAGAGCTCTGAGTATAATCGCTCTGCACATGTGTCCCTCCGTGCAGCATCCTGTGTTCGTCACCAGACAACTACATATACTGGAGTAATCATTTTGACTCATGGGTGAGTCCGTGAATAAATACGTTTCCACCACACACACCACACACCGAGTCATACCATCAGACCTCTTAAGTATAATCGCTCTGCACATGTGTCTCTCCGTGCAACATCCTGTGTTCGTCACCAGACAACTACATACTGGAGTAATCATTTTCACTCATGGGTGAGTCCATGAAAAGACGTTTCCACTACACGCTACACACCGAGTCATACCCTCAGAGCTCTAAATATAATCGCTCTGCACATGTGTCCCTCCGTGCAACATCCTGTGTTCGTCACCAGACAACTACATTCTGGAGTAATCATTTTGACTCATGGGTGAGTCCGTGAAAAGACGTTTCCACCACACACCACACACCGAGTCTTACCCTCAGAGCTCTAAATATAATCGCTCTGCACATGTGTCCCTCCGTGCAGCATCCTGTGTTCGTCACCAGACAACTATATACTGGTGTAAACATTTTCACTCATGGGTGAGTCCGTGAATAAGACGTTTCCACGGCACGCCACACACCGAGTCATACCCTCAGAGCTCTAAATATAATCGCTCTGCACATGTGTCCCTCCGTGCAGCATCCTGTGTTCGTCACCAGACAACTATATACTGGTGTAAACATTTTCACTTATGAGTCAGTCCGTGAATCTGTCCACGGCACGCCACACACAGTCGTACACTCAGAGCTCTAAATATAATCGCTCTGCACATATGTGTCCCTCCGTGTAGCATCCTGTGTTCGTCACCAGACAACTATATACTGGTGTAAACATTTTCACTTATGGGTCAGTCCGTGAATCCTTTCCACCGCACGCCACACACCGAGTCGTACCCTCAGAGCTCTAAATATAATCGCTCTGCACATGTGTCCCTCCGTGCAGCATCCTGTGTTCGTCACCAGACAACTATATACTGGTGTAAACATTTTCACTTATGGGTCAGTCCGTGAATCTTTCCACCGCACGCCACACACCGAGTCGTACCCTCAGAGCTCTAAATATAATCGATCTGCACATGTGTCCCTCCGTGCAGCATCCTGTGTTCGTCACCAGACAACTATATACTGGTGTAAACACTTTTCACTCATGGATGACGCAGTGAATAAAGACATTTCCACCGCACGCCACACACCGAGTCGTACCCTCAGAGCTCTAAATATAATCGATCTGCACATGTGTCCCTCCGTGCAGCATCCTGTGTTCGTCACCAGACAACTATATACTGGTGTAAACATTTTCACTTATGGGTCAGTCCGTGAATCTTTCCACCGCACGCCACACACCGAGTCGTACCCTCAGAGCTCTAAATATAATCGCTCTGCACATGTGTCCCTCCGTGCAGCATCCTGTGTTCGTCCCCAGACAACTATATACTGGTGTAAACATTTTCACTTATGGGTCAGTCCGTGAATCTTTCCACCGCACGCCACACACCGAGTCGTACCCTCAGAGCTCTAAATATAATCGCTCTGCACATGTGTCCCTCCGTGCAGCATCCTGTGTTCGTCACCAGACAACTATATACTGGTGTAAACATTTTCACTTATGGGTCAGTCCGTGAATCTTTCCACCGCACGCCACACACCGAGTCGTACCCTCAGAGCTCTAAATATAATCGATCTGCACATGTGTCCCTCCGTGCCCTCCGTGCAGCATCCTGTGTTCGTCACCAGACAACTACTGTATATACTGGTGTAACCATTTTTAGTGACATATTCGGCTTAAATGTTCGTCACTGTATTTAAGCGCGCCCGGGTTTGAAGCGCCTTACGGAGTATGTTTCAAGGTGTAAATGACTTTTGATAAATTCCTTTTTGAACAGGCTGTTGAGTTTGTTAGAATTATTAACGTGTTACCAATAATTTTTTCCAAGGTGACCTTATTTTGAATAATATCCAGTGAACTTGCTAACTATTTAGACGCTTGGCTCAGTTAAATGTACTAATTATTTCTGATGACATCCGTTATGGAACATGATTTTTATTTTGTACACCTTTGTAACAAATACAATCAGAATTAATTTTGGTTTGAAATAAACTATTGCTCATTTTATTGAACTGGATGTAAACATTAAAATATGATTTGATCAAATATAATACTATAATACACTCTAAACTGAAATGCTTCAGGGACCACTGCGACGGACGATGTATGAAACAACATACTTTTTGCTTATATTTCGATCACACTTTTCGTATTAGTATATTCATCAATCGATCGAGCGCTCAATTTTAAATTGCAAAAATAAACTTAATTCATGATAAAAAGTTTTACTATGCCTTGATACATTTACTAAATTGTACCTCGTAATTGAGCGGGCATGGACTGGAATTAGAAGTTCATCAACAGAGATAACGTGTTGTATATAAATATAGCATTACCTGTGCGGTCCTCTTCTTATCAAGCAATTCCCTTGACAAATATAACCTTATCAGGACGCAATCCTGATTATAGCACTTGAGCTAAGAACTTAGTGCAATTAAGAGAAGTGGATCCCAAGATAACTGGACTGCTTTACAACATTCGTTTTACGCAACTTTCGCATTTTTATCTACCAACACGTACATGTGGCCTTATATAGTGAATTGGTTAGAGTTGGCTGAGCGTTAGCGAAGCGTATTATTCGAAAGGCTTAACAATTTTGTGTTTTTTTCTGACCCACGGTATCTGGAAAACGAAGTCCACTTTAAGATTTTAAGATTTAAAATTCGCATTAAGCTTCATTTCTATGTTGGTACATTTTTTTAGATTACATTTTCTATGTAGGTAACACTGACTTCGGCATTTTTGGAATTTTATAAACAAAAATTTGTTTTATTACAGTAAATTAGTCATTATTTGTTTGTCTTTGGGGTATATCAGCATTCACTGGCCACAAGTAAACAATGTTAAAAAATAATCTTCCGTGCTGTGCATTATTTTACCTTTTATAGTAATTAGTACAGCTTGGTAGTGAGTATACGGTAACAATGTAGTGCCCGACTTATAACATTCCGTTGTCAGCACACCTTTGAGAATTCTCGCAAGTAGGTCTTCGAGAAGGAATGCCCTGGCAGCGCAGCGTCAGTGCCGGTAGAAAGCTGTTATCAGTCACGGGTCAGCGGCGGCACGCACCTCGCCTCTTATCAGGAGTCGCAGACCCCGGTGTCTTCCTGGTTACGTCATTGAAGCGCCGCGCGCAGCAGGAATAGTGAGGCTTCCAAAGTAGAACCTTTCGGTATGCCATTGCTGTGCCTTGGAAACTGGCTCAACCCTGTCCGTTATAATTATCATGATTTTCATTCTCAAACACAAAGAATTCTTGTTGTTTTAGAAACTTAAAAAATATTGGAAACTGAAACAAATAATATAGTTATAAAGCTTAAAGTTTTTTTGCAAATACTTTTAGCACTATTCTTAATCATTACGCTTAAAAAGTTATAGTACATTTGTGCAATGGCTTAATAATACTGTCGGTAAGTTCAATTATATCCAAAGTGATTACGATTGGAATCTACTACGATGGCTATTCTTTCTCGCGCCTGTTGAATTCGATCTTCACAATAGAATTTCAACACTAAAAGTAGCAAACAATGCGGAACTGTGTTTTATCAGGTAAAATTTACGTAATTGAATATTGAACTGTCACCGCGTATTGTGTTTCAACCACTCGTCAAATATACCGTACTTAATGTATTATGTGGACTAAATTGGGGTTGGAATAAAATAGTAAACCAAGTATGACACGTATAGTTGGTTTCTTAAGTGTGCATTAGATGTGGTAGACAAGGTAAACATTTACAACACTGTGAAATTTGTTTTTGCCAAAATCTGTATTACTCTAATTAGTAAAAATATTATTTTCACCAATGTTTTATACTGTAATTTTTAATGATTACAATGTAAAAAATAGTTGTTTTGTTTCAAGATACGTTTTATACATATTTTAGTTAAATTGGGTGAAAATTAAACTCGAACGAGAATTAATCGATCTCACCCACCGAATGCTTTCGGTTTTTGCACTGCAGGAATAAAAGTTACAGAGCATTTTAAAATTTCCTTTAGAATGTACTATGTTCAATGTTAAACTACTCGACTCGAACGAAGTAGGAGTGTTAATCAATTAGAGGTTATGTCAGATAATAACAGTTGTCGAGAGGTGTGTATGTAGTGGTGTGCGAGTGCCACACGTCTACATGGCCGGCGGAGGAGTGCCCGAGAGCAGCGATTGGTCATGGATCCTCCCTGACGTGGGCGCACTGCGGACCTCGGACCTCCCATCGAGGTTTTGGCGCGGATTATTCCGCCTTTTTTTGTGGCTGGCACCAAGATAGTCCGTGTGGAGTGTGGGGTCACCCCTGTTGAGGTTACTCCAAACGTCGGTGGCAGTTCTATTATTTCTCACTACCAACCCTTTTCCCTCATTATCCTTTTTGAGTGTGCTCGGTACCTTCCGAAAGCTTCCCAAACGAAAATTTTCAGTTGGGGAGTCCAGACTCGCTCACTGTTCCAGCACTGTTCCAATGTACTGGTTGGCCACAATTCTCGCTATTACTGAACATTGATAGTAACAGCGAAGTAGGATTAGGGCAAGATAATTATTATCATGGCAACCAACGAGTTGATGCATATAAACGTGAATTCAACCTTAAATACTAAATTTTAATTGCATTACATTTTACAGACAGTAGTCTCATTGTACGATGGTTTTATTTCACGAGCTTTTCTTCTGCACAGAGATATTTAAAGGTAAAGTAAATCGGAACTTGCTAAGTAAAAAATATACTAATTTGAATGAAGTTATGTTTACATGTTGGAATTTTACGTGCCAAAAGATATATATATATATATATGTAGCAACAGTTTTCTTTCTTTTTTTGTTGCTGTTTAAAGTGTATTTATTCACGACTGATGATTTTGTAAAAAATAACAGGTGTTCGGACATTTGCCGCCGTTATATTACAAAATTAGAACGCTACGTTTCGATGATTGGAATCTACCCTCTTCTTCAGGTGTCAAAACCCTTAAAGTGCAAGATTAACCATACACAAACATTAAACAGAATATAAGGTGATAAATTTGTCGAATTTAAAGTCTACACAGATCAGGTTGCGCGTTAAAGAGTGACTAGAATAAGTACACAACGCATGCGCGCTCTGAACAACACGTACCGATTACATCAGAGGTTGTGAGAGACAGGCCACTTCTGTGCGGTACGTAGGTTAACTTATACTGACAGTATTGACCAATGCCGAGTATCGGGTCGAAGAGACCTCAGACCGGTCGAACATCTGCTAAATTGTCGCAATGCGAATTGGTCGTCTAGGTGTGAGCAGTGACGTATCCCGTCACTGGACTTCCAGATCGCTCCCGGATTCCGCGCCGGTTTGGCCGGTTTCTTGAATCGAATGAATAACCGACTAATTGTCTCGAGAAGGAACAACTTCAACTAGTTGTTTAGTTCTAATTGCGATCACATGAATAAATTAGGTGGCATGGAAATAGTTTGTTATCTCCCACTAATATTATACTGTATTCCTCGATTTATTCTTTTGTCGTGATAATTGAATTAGGAAGGAATTAGCCATTCTTTAAATTGTAGTGGCTCTACTTAAATTCTGAAATCACCGATTGCAATGTAAACAAAAACTAATAAGTTGTATTGATTATAGCAATTCGACTAGAATAGTAATCATCATTCAATAGTGTAATCAGGTTGAAGTCAAACAACCGAGTAATCGATTGAAGAGAAATACGGCACTAATCGATTACCGTACAGTTCTTAACCCTTAGAGCGTTAAAGACCGATACAGTTTCTCTGAAGAAGAGTATGTATTCCGTTCATAGCGTACAAGATGTCAATAATCGCTAATAACACTGGATTGAATTTACGATGTTAACTCTTGGAGCGTTAAATGACGATGGTTAGTGTCTGAAGGAAGCTCGTTAAAGTCTAGTTATGTGTAGTTCCGCTTCTACCGTAGCGGTGTTAAACTTTCTTTAGAGACCAGTAAGGTTTTTAGTATAGCGATATAATTTTACAACAGCACAATTTTTTAAATATAAACTAAAATGGCGTAACTATATTAACATTCATCTACGTCATTGTAGCGCTTGAATGGATTGACATTTTAAGACCGTTTGTTCACCAAACACTTTTTAAGTTTGAGTGAAAATTTGTTTGTTTTACCTTTCTTGAAGTGCGCATCGAATTCAAATAAGAATCGATATTTGGTAGGTTCTGGATGTATTTCCGCTTTACATCCACTGTAGCACACGTGCGGACACCCCCCCCTCTCCCCTCCCTCATCATAGTGCCGATGCTTTACTAGTCTTATTAACTATCAATGCAAAATTGTTACCATATTTAACATATAATATTTTTTCTGGTTCGTGATATTAAAAAGCGAATTACATATTACGATTTTTAATCAGATAATTAGTTTTATTGCGAAATTCAGTTAATGTTGACTTCATAATTAGTTTGACAGCTACAATACATTTCCTGTAAATTTCACTAAAAAAGGGAACAGTCTTTTAGCTAGATATCTAAATTTGCTCAAAATCAACAAATAAATGCATTCAGACCCCAAAAATCTTCCTGGATTTGTTATTGTAGTTTAAAGGGATTTTCAAACAAGTTTTAAAGATGCATTAGCGGAGGTGGTTAACATTGAAGTCACGGAGTGGAATAATGTTTTTTCTTGTGTTTAAACAGTTGGTAAGTAAAACCGAAATTAAATGAAGAAGTACAAGTTAAAGTTGTAACTTTTATTGTTTTAGTTACACGTGTGATATAATGCATTCCTACGGAAGAGGTTTGTTGAGAACTGGGGAATTATTTCTGTTACTTCTGAAGTCCTACCCTAGGACTGCGCCACATAACTTTACCGATCAAATGTTTACTGCCTGAGCCTCTCACTCTATATAGGGCGTCCGAACGTTAACTTTTTCCGAGCCTCAATTTATCCAATATCATTGGATAAGCTATTTTTTTGTAACTAACATAATAAAATGTTGTTTAATGTGGAGTTAGTAAATCGTTTTTATGGCACACCGAGGTAAGATGCCGATTACCAGATCACTGGAACACTGTATTACGAATTGGGTAGTTAAGTACAGATAGGCCAAGCGATCTATGCGCGCGACCAAAATGTACTAGCCATCCAGAAAACATTGACCTCACCTATAAGTGCTGTCATTCTTAATGCATTTTAAAGAACTGAAAAATCATAACACCCTTAACTTGAATACAACTTTACTTGCGATCAATACAGACGTATTATTATTAGTATCGTTCTTTGAATATTTTTCTTGAAAGCTCGATGTTCTTGGAAAAGACGCCCCTCTTCAGGTGGCCAGTCGGCCCACGCGCGCATATCGCTTGGCCCATCTGGACAGAGTTTGTAGGGGCCGGCTACGAACGGCAACAACACATGCGGAACAGAGGATAGATCCAGGACTGGGATAAAATAACCCAAGGACTGTGGCGACGGAGGACCGAAATAGCGGTGGTGGGTGTGGTGGGAGGAGGCACATGTGTCCGTGTGTCACAGGAAAGTCTGTTTCGATACAATCGTAGTGTTGGTCGATTGATACCGATATTGGTATTACCTGAACTCTACTCTAGCTAAGTTATTGATAAAACAGTAAAGCTGTAGGGAATCTGATACTATAGATACGTTTCTATCAGTAATTTTAAGTGTGACTCTTTAATATATAAAATGTTTCAAACTTTTCAAAGTAGGATTTTGCTAATGGTCATCCTGTCAATATGGGGCAAGTCTTGTCATAATATTTTATTCATTAGTATCCTTTGTATTACCAGGACATTGCTAAAAGAAATAAAGTGTTGTAAATATTTCATTAGAACAAATTATGAAGACATGTAATTTTCTTACAGTATATTTAATTTAAAAAGTAGTTAATTTTAAGCCATACATGAATAAAATATATGTTACCCCTTGAAGCCTGGAACATAAATATCTCATATAAATACTGGAAATATTTCACGTTTTCATTTTCAGTCGTTTTTATTTGAGCCCGATACACAGACAAAGTTGCATACATATTCTGCTTTAAATAGCTGCAATTTCTCTTAGAGGGATGATAACGATTTGTCTACCTTTTCTGTTTTAGGGAGGTTATCCTAAGGGGCTACGAATCTAAAATATAAAAAAATTTCCCCGCTAAATTTGAATGCATTGTGTAATATTGCAGGACAAAACTTAGTGGTGTTCGTGAAAGAGGGAATGTGTAAAATATTATTTGAAAGGTTCAGAGTGTTGTTCACTTACTATTACTTTTACCTCGGTAAAGTTAAAGCGTATCCATGAGGTAGGTTAGGTCAATGTTTCCGAGGCACTTACTATACATACAATAGGTAAATGCCGAGAGTATCTTATCATTCTCCCGCATTTTTCACCAGGTATACATCACTTTAGGACGAATGATATTTAGGACAAACGACGTAGGTACTCGCGATAAATGTCTGAACACTTTGTACCCACGAGTAATGGCGAAATACTCGCAGACAACAGACAAACTGGTCTCAGGTGTGGTTTTTAAACCCAAGACAGATTCCTGCACACGTCGACATTTCAAGCCTCGAACAGGGTGGCGATTGCGGGGGGTATAGCCTCGAGCGGGGTGTCAGTAATGAACTAGACTAGTGGTTGTACTATGCTAATGCCAGCTAGCCAGTGCCGTATATGGCCACTGCATACGGGGCGATCATGTTTAATCTCTGTTATTAATTACAGAACTAACGCGTTACTACGAAAGTTACAACCGGCATTAACGGTTTGATTTATTTCACGCTAGAAATAGTAATGAATGTTGCGCCGCTCTTTGATAAAGTGCGGCATTCATTGTTTATAGGCGGGATTTGCAGTAATCATCTTATACGCTGTGAGTGTTCAGTTTAGTTAGCTCTAGTCCACCTTCCTCTTGGTGCAGCGTCTGGAATCTGGCGCTGTTACAGAACTGATTCCTGAGAGTTGGAGTCATGTTCGTTCGAAGAGATAAAAAAAGTCAGTGCCGAAGAGGACATCAGAGACACCTAGACTACAAAATATAAAAATATAGTGTAATTAGATGAAGAGGTGCTCTCATTGTCTCATCAGGTGCACAAATGAGTGCACCTGAGGTGCTAAAGAGAAATGTGAACTGTAGCTAAACTCTTCAATCAAATCGAATCAACCCTTCCCTCCATAGCTAACCTTATACGTTGGTAACACAATTCAATAAGCAGAATGGTACTACAGTCGTCTTCCTCCAATGTGGCGTCTGACCTTCTCTCACTAAGTAGATCGATGTCTTCTCGGGTTATAGGTCTGATCACGGGACATGATCACCTGAGGAAGTATCTTCACAGAGTCGACATCCTTCAGGAGGATCCGTTCTGTAGAATGTGTGATGAGCAGGATGAAACTGTCGAACATTTGCTCTTTGATTGCCCTTCAATAGCAAGGGGGCGGCATGCCATCTTGGGAAGTATGGACAAGGGTGGTGAATTTCCCCAGGAGGATCTGATTGTGTTCGGGGCGGTTTGTGGTACTGTTGAAATGATATACTGGTAGGCCTCATGGTGTGCTTCCGGGGTGGGCAAAAGGCCCTTGAGGCTTACGTGCATGGCAGTAGGCCGCCCCATAGAAGAAGAAGACAATTTTATTCAAATTTCCAAACATGTTCTCCACTTATGGTTTCGTAGTCCTTGCGCTTCGAAAAAATATAGAATTAAAAAAGTAGTGAGCGTTAAAACTACAAGAAATAGTAAAAAAGTCTTTCTTCTACGAAGGAGGCGTTCCTAATTCATTTATCAAATGTTTGCCCTCCCTTTTGCGTAGCATCTTTGGTAAAGGAAGAAATGGCAAAAAATTTGCAGTCAATCCGAGAATGTTTTTCTTAAAGTTACAACTCGTATTGGGGGGGGGGGGTTACATACTATGTGTCTGTCCTGACAGTGCTAGTAACGTTATACTTAACTTGTTTATATCTTAATTTTTTTTAATTTTCAGTTTTTTCCGAAGTGTGCCGTATTGAAATTTGATCTTAACTTTCTATAAAACTAATAAAAACCTTATTTTTCCCCAGAATTCTTTAATATGTCCCCCTTTCCTATTATAACTATGATTACTTGTAGACTTAAAAGAGTTGGGGTACTAATTTCCCGCTTTGGGGTCACTCCCTCAACATTGCAAGGAGGAGATTCCATTAGTCTAGAAATAATGTCCAAATTTCATTTTTATAAGTGGTTCATTCTATATTATACAATAATCGTTAGTTAAGATAACCGTTTCCGTTTTATGTATGTTAAATGGAAAATAGTGAAAAGAAGGTTGTCCTTTTATTGTCAACTGATATAAATGATACTTAATCACTACGCACTCGTGTCTTTGAGAACGCAATAACCATTTTAATTTCTAGAACGCATCTTGTATACATAGTTTTGATAGGGTAGTGTATAAGTAGCTAATAATCTATTTTGAATATTCAGTTACATGAGGAAGAGATAAGGTAGGAAAATTAGAAACGTATCGTTTTGTTTCTATTGCAACACGGCAATTAAAACATTGTCTGGAACAAGCATGCAAATCTTTCATCATGAAAAGTTACGTATAAATACAGAATATTTCCAATGTGATCCGACACTTCGAGCCGGCGACAAAAATAACAAGACTTTAAGTTCACCTTCTTAGTACGGTATTGTCGTTAACAGCATTCGTTAACCCTCACACTTACGTATAACAACCACTAGATTGAATTTTTGTGATTTTGACTAATGTATTGAGCAGTAAGGGTTCGTAAAAATGCAACTGAATACGTCCCACACGTCCCCTGGATACGGATATCCTGATCCTCCTTGACCCAGTAGCCATGGAAGGGTACTCCGGCCTTTCGTGAATATTTATCTAGTCGTAGAGCACCACCCTGAACAGCCTTGATAACCGCTTAGTGAAGTGCAAAATAGCGAGATGCCTTATGTCTTCACGCGTGATTGCATCAACACGCGGTATAGCGGCACGCGCAAAATGTACATAGCATTTTTAAAAGACGGTCGGCTTTCCTTTCCAGTGCTATATATAGTCGCTCCAGTCCGGTGTTAGCGGCAGCTTTCACTTTTACTGCCTTGTTTAGACTTAATTGTGTTATCGAGGTTAGATAGCGAGACTTAAATATTGAAGGTATCTCCATCTCAATGGAACGAGCTAGATTGAGACTCAGGAAGAGGGGATTTCTCGGTTGGTAGCTGAGGTAATTGTGCTATCGAGATTAGATAAGAAGGATAATATGGCGACGAGTTAGATAAGGGCCGTACTTGTTAGATTAGGTAATTGTGATATCGATGTTAAATAAGGAGACTTGTGGAAGGGATCTCGATGGAAGCAACGACTAAGCTAAGGAGCTGCTGCTCGGGGAAAAGAGATGACTTGCTGGCTTAAGAACACTTGACACTCAAATACCCAAACCTTTCTTCCATTTTGTACATTCAGAAAATTATAGTTTAGATCAATTGGATTACAAAAAAACAATTTGAAATTCGAGCTCAATTCTGGTTGTCGTTTGAAAGGATTCACATCCTTGAGGATCAGCTATAATCCATGCCACCCTAAAAGTTCTTGCCTTCCCCGAACCATTACGTGTCTTCAGTGTGAAATTGTAGTTTAATACAAGCACATCCGGTCAATATAAAAGTTTAGTGGGAAACAGGAGACTGTACTGTCAGTCAACGCGTCGTTAGTTTTCTAAGTAAGGGATTCGCTATAGAAGACAGCAATTACCGAGAAATGGTATTCCTAAGATTTTGGATTAATAGCTGGTGAAAATCCCTGCCTTAATGGGTATATTGCTGGTTTAATTCTTCTAACCTTACGCTGCTTCGTACGGTTTGCCCTACATTTGCCCTTTGGGGATACCTGATTGCATACCGTATCATTTTAAGGAAATGACATTGAATCCCAAGTATTAAACCAAATGAGGAAGTTTCAAATTGTCAAATTTGAAAAAGTAAGTTACTGAAATGTTCACGGACGTATTGATTTCTCTAATTCGTAGCATACAATCTCTATACTTTAGTCTGTATTTCTCCCTTAGAAAGGTGTGATCGCACACCGTGCCAATGCAAGCACTGAACTGTGACCCCATTTCTTGCTAGTTAGACACGTCAACTAACCGAGCTGTAAAAACGGTCGCTTCATTTTTTCCTCAGCAGCTCTCCTTCCCAAATGTTTCCACTGCCTGGTTGAGTGAGACCACAGGGAAGAGACGGAGCCTGTCACCGTTTCGCCTGAGCTCCTCAGCAGGAGAATTGTCTCTAGGTGCGGTTGACAGAACCGGAAGAGCTGATATGATACAACTATCCATCCATATTGAAACAACTATCCAAATATTGCCCAGCCCGGGTGCTGATGACGGCATATTATGGAGTAATCTACCCACACCTCTCCTACGGATTGGTTTTGTGGGGAGGTTGCACAAACACAAACTTTTCCAGATTGTTTTCACTTAAAAAAAAAGGAGTCAGAATAATAGCAAAATTGGAATGGAGAGAGTCGTGCTAGGCCAGCATTTAAAACTTTGCAGCTGTTGACACTACCCTGCCTCTACATTTTAGAAGTGTCTCTTTTTTAAGTACAAATGCGAACATTTAAGAGGTAGTAATGTACACTCTTATGAAACCAGAGGCAAGGGATAATTACCGCACTGCGAGACACAGGACGGTAGTTCATGAACGCTTGCCTTCACAGGCAGGCGCTTAATTTGTCAACAGACTGCCAAATTCCATTAAATGTGTAAATATGCCCAAGGCATTTAAAGCTCGTCTGCAATCAGCATTAATCCATGCAGCGTTTTACAATACAGACGAGTTTTTAACACACGATTGGGAGACCGCTGAATTGGCTGACTGACACTGCGGCTAGAGTGGACAAATTCGAATGAACGAGATCAAGAATGGAAACTATGGTATGTATGAATGAGTCCAATTGTCGTGAATGAATGGGAAATTTTAGTTAACATATAAAACTGACAATTGCTATACAATTTTGTACATTGTTTACGCAATAAAATATTTATTAATATTATTATTATTATTATTATGATCATTTCTCCTTAGGGTTTCGTTGATCCTTCCGAAAAATCATCGTTATCCTGGACCATTGATTGCCATATTCAAACTTCATTTACCGCTCTAACAACAATAATGGTACCGTTTATTGCAGTCTCTAAGTGCTTTGGAGCCTTGCAAAAGGATACTGTACCAATTCCTGAATTGCTTAGTTGAAATCAATCGGTGATGGTTTAAGATTCAGTCAAGCCTTGACCGTTCGGAGTGATAATAGAAAGCTCATCTCGTCGCTACCATCTAGACCTCTCCTCATTCCTGGTGATAGCAAAGGTCACTGTAATTATTGAATTCTCTTCTGCGCGAAGTGACAGTGCAAGTGAAATGCCATATCTAAGTTTCACTTTCCAAATGCTGCAAATCTAATCGGAATGTCAATGACGGTTTTTATCCCTGCCCGCGACCGAAGAAACCTTTCCCGTTGCTCAAATTATTGCCTCTCTTCCAATTGTAGTCTTCAGTGTTCTACAAAATTAGACGTGTATTAGTGAGTTGGAACTGCAGGTTGTAGACGTTTGTGAAATTACTCCTTCCTGTCGTGGTGAAAACATGACTCTTGTTAAATACAGATTGATTTTTCGCCGAGTCATCAACGAATACATATTTTGGGAACAATGTCAAGTAAAGTAAAGGTGTCTTATTTTACCAGGCGAAGTTAGGGCTAAGAAGCCCTCTCTAACACTTAACCTGGGGACCACCGGCTTAAAGGTAACTTCCGAACCACCACCAATGGCCGGGCAGGCGGGCTGCTTGCAAGGACAGGATCGTCGCTGCTCAGTGGACACCCATCCCAGCAGCAGCCACGCTCGACGTTGCTTGATCTGGTTATCTTGCGATAACCGCTGTACCCGCGACACTACGCCATTGGCATAATGTGTTTATTATGGTTCACTTTATTTTAGGAGCTAATCTAATCCATCGTGAATTTCGAATGGACCGTACAATTTTTATTGTAACCTGCCTTTTTTGGTCTGTCAAGCTGTAGACTACTGGCCAAAGTAAATGATCAGGCAGGTAATAAAGTTCTATCTATTGGAAAACCCACAGAGCCAGATGAAAGCTGTCATAGAATCCTTATAGACTTCAAGTGAAGCTACTGTTGCACTTGGAAGATCAGACCTTATATTTGTACACCTGTTAACTGGACATTGCAACTGAACTACCATCTGTATAAGATGTAGAATTTCCGAATGGGACGTATTTTGCATCTGTAGAGAGTCCATTCTACACGTCATTCGTCACTGAGAAGTGATTGCGCTGCTGCCGTGGGATATTTAGCTACTTGAGACGTCTTCGGCTTTATTAAAAGCCTCAAAATGACATGGAGAGTCGAGGTGACAGAGGTCTTTTCTTGCTTAATTGATCCTCTATACCGTATCATAATATTTTTGATAGATAAAAAAATCACTGAGTTGTCATAGCTTATGGTGTTTCAATTCAACGTGGAATCGAGATCCTGCACCTCCAGGCCGACAAGACCGGGATCGGGGCCTCCGTGCGTGTTGCCCGGAGTTCTCATTCCGGCCAGCGGTCGCCCGCGCCCCCGTTTTTTGTCTATTGTTGTTTTTCTGGAGTTGTAATTTGAATGAGGTGCTGCACGGCGCGGCGCGGCGCTGCGCGGTGGTAAGGCGGGGACAAAAGCTGGGGACGGCCGCGATTGGCCTCGGTGGCCGATGGCCTAGGTTTTTGCCTCGGTTCCTCGACCTCGCCTTGCCCGTTGTCCACTTCCACTCTGGTAGGTCCCGGGTTCGTTTCGTTTTCCTAGCGACAGTTACACCGCGATGGTTTTAGTTTTGTAGCGTTTTATACATTACAGTATTAGCAAATTGAGACTGCTGAAGGGGCCCAGGTAGTTTTACAATGACACGCCCAGACTCCACACTAAGTGCAGGGGATAGTACCGGCCGCATTACCACGCTATTAGTGTTCATCCCCAATCAAACCCATATATTGTATTCTAAAGCGATTAGTACATAAAAACATTATAGTAAAAAATTCTACAAAAATGTAAAAATACACTGAAACTTTCACATAGTACTACATAGTCATGAGTGTATTAGAGCGCGTATGTATTATAAACGCTTGATCATGTAAACTGGTGGAGCACGCTTGTGCAAGCTTGCCTGTACAAACAAAATTTGAAGGAAAGCGTAGAAAACAAATGGCGTCTTGTAGGTGTTGGTAACTCCCGATCAGGAAAGAAATAAAATCGTTTTTACTACCAAGCTTGTTACTGTTCAGTTGGTTCTGGAGTAGTGTCAGTACACCGTCTAAGTTGTTTGAAATCGTTTTTTCGGAGTTACTTGAAATTTAACATGAGTTGCTTTAGGAACCATAAGTTTTTCTTCAGAAACACACTTGTTGCAAAGTTGGAATTTTTGAGTTATTCTTCCCAATACGTAACAGAATGTGCCTGACATCATCCTAAAATATTCATAAAACCTATCTGGCTGCTGAAGTAGATCTGGAAAAATACAAGCATACTCCCCGTCATCTTCTCGGTCCACATAATATTCATTTCACCCACTCATATCTTTCAACATCTAACAGTAAACACTTTAAAACTCAAGCCATATGTCAAGCACAACGTCCTCATCGTCTGACAGCTCCATTTCAACTATTGGGGTCTATCACTTGCAAAACTTTTTTGCAATTTGCACAAGCGGAAATGACAGGTGCCGGGCTACCCCCAACCGTCTGCGCTCATGAGTATGGATGTGCGTGGGTGCGAGAAGACTGCCTGGCCTTTCAGCCGCAATCTTTATTTGCTACAGTACAAAAAAAAAGTAGTAAACCTTTGTAACTTTGTACTATAGTAGTAAACCTCCACGGATTATGAGATGTTGACACATCTTCTGTATTTTGAAATTGGCCAGTCATGTTTTAGATTTCGATAAAATGTATATCTGCTAGTACTGTTGATCAGCTAGACCAATGTAAAGGTTATAAATAAACTCCATATTAGTGTTTTAGAGTTAATATAGACAAGTTGATAAAATTACAAAATCGCATGCAGTCTGTGCCATTCTTAATTAAATTAAATAGACACAAATAAAATAAATTTATATTAGAAATCTCAATGCGAATGTTGAGTTTAGCTCCAGTCCACCTTCCTCTTACGTGCAGTATCTGAAATCTGATGCTTTTGCAAACGACTGCTTAAAGTCATGTTCGTCTGAAGGGATCCAAAAACAGTCGGCGACGAAGAACGAAGGTGCTCAAAACGAAACCCCCCGCATCGTTTTGACATTGGTGACACCCAGTGATCATCAGATTTCAGATGCTGTACGTAAGAGGAAGGTGAACTGGAGCTATTGAAATTTGTACTAGAAATTGTATTAGAAATTTGTACCCATTGCGGTTCGAGTGTATAATTTCAAATTTAGCTTATCGGCATCTCTCATACATCTTAGCCTGTCAGTCGGCCGGCAGTGTTACTGTATGTAGCAAACAGGCATACAATATGTTACTGTAGCCTACAGTGCGGTACTAGTGACACGAGCGTCCCCAGGCACAACACTCCATTACAGCCTAGACAATACAATTGAAGTAGTTTCCCCAAGGCGGTCACCTTGGCCTGTAGACGGTTTAGCCAATTGTAGTAGTTATCGTCCACAATATTGTACGGCGGTGTACGGGTCCAGTTGTTCCCGTTATATGCGGTTTCGTTACTCTGGTAATGCGTGCTGGCGGTGCTACTTTATCAAAGTAATATTGGTGTTATATCTGATTACGGTTAATATACAGAAAATAAGCTGTACGCGTTTATCCGGAAAAGACTTGTCCTTATCAAGTTCAGGATAATCGTGTTATTGTGTCTATTTACGGGGTTTGAAAATTCCGAGCTTGGAATCGAATATTCTATTGGAATATTGGAATATTCTAGGAATCGTCTTTAGGAATATCTCACAAGATAAATCTACGTTCGTCACTAATTGAAGAAGAACAGCACTTAATCAATAAACTTCCAAGTTAGAGTTCCTAGTTTAATTTAAGAAAAAATCTGAAATCTTCTCTGTTCATAGTTGATTTTTTTCTAATTAAAGATGGAAAGTTTTAGAAAATGATTTAATTTAATTCAATTACAGCGTGTTCTAGTTATCGTAATCGATTGCTTTGTGAAAACATAAAAGTTGGTTAAGCTGATAAAGTTAACTTGAACACGCTGTAACTGAATAATGATTTAGGCAGTGAATTTTAGTTCCGTACCATGAATTTGTATTAAACATATTATTCAGTTAAACGTGTTGAGCTTTGGTTGGCTCTAATTGTAATTGTCTAACAGCATAACAAATACAATTTTTAGTATCGTATACCATAGAGTGATTTGTGTTTACTTCAATACGTGCCCAGAGTTATTGTGCTTTGAGGAAGGCCATTGATAAATAGTGGAAACATGGACAAGGAAACAACACGCAGCAGTATGAGACGTTAAAAACCTGTAAATAGTAACGTTTTAAACCTAATAACAAGTCAGGCAGTAATTTATGGTGAAGAAACAGCTACCGCAATCTTCTTCACCTGTCATTTGGTGTCATGTGGTGATTTGGTCCTTCGAGAGCCGGATCTTAATGTTTAACTGTACTTTTTTGAAGAGTCAAGTGATCGCTGATGGGGAAGGGGGTGTGAAACAAGGGGTTCGTGTGCTTGTATTCATGTAGCGCAATGTAAGTTTACTTGCCCAAAACAATCGGCATCCGAAATGTAAGTGGCATCCAAGGGAGAGACTGTAGGCTACGCCCCCGCCGCGGACGCACGGACACCGCACCGGCTGCTGGAGCTCCGCCCGGGCACATTCCAGCTCGCGTCACTAAAGGTCACCACGGATCGCTCCTCACACCTCGCCTGCTCCCCGCGCGTCTCTTATCAGCTGCAATTATACCGTGAATTCGTCGATTGGCGCTATCGCAGTTTAACAGCAATCGAGACTAGCTCACAATCACAATATTGTATCTTCACGTCAGCGTTTTGTTGTCGGTTGAGTGCAGTTTGGAAAATCAGACTGAATTGTTTTAATAATGTTTAACTGATAAAACACATTTAACTGTCGTAATTTAATATTTTTATTGTATTTTGCAAGGTATATTTTGGTAATATATTTTAGTGTTGTGAAATTAATATTCTGTAATGGATTAATCTGTGCCTATTAACACAATTGGGTAGGGTACGATAAGCGGACCCGGTTTTTTATATCGAAGAATATAATCATCGATACCTAATATTCGCATCTCGAATCCTAGACTATTAATTGATATAAAAGTATCTATAGTCCTAAATAACAATCATATGTTTTAAATTAAAATATGAGTATATAGGAAAAGTCATAAATAATAAAATTACATAAATAATAAACGAACCAGAACGAGATAAATCAAACAGGAAAACATATAAATAATTATGAGCCACAATTTTATATATATATATATATATATATATATATATATATATATATATATATATATATATATATATATATACACACACACGTAATCGTATGTATAATAATAATAATAATACGATTACTATTTGAAAGTGTTTACAGCTGTTGATATAGATTAAGTTAATTGTTCAAAATAATTAATCAATATAGATCGGTTATATCGATAGTTGTGATTAAGTAATATCGGTTGCCAAATTTCGATATAAAACACCGGGTCCGCTTATCGTACCCTACCCACACAATTAATTTAACCCATCATCTAGCACGCATCTATTTAGATACATAATCCTGACTATGACTAGTCTCGATGTCACACACGCACGATGTACTGTCAAGAAAAGAGTTGAAATGATGGAATATGTCATTAGAATGGATCCTTTAAATTGATGCGAGTTAACTAAACATATGCGAGTTATACTGTGAAGCAGGGTTCGTGATACAAATACGTCTACACAAAACTCAACTGCTACAGTACAATATGAGTTGATAACAAGTTGCGTATAATTAACAATCGTGTTCGCGTTAATTTTATGTTCTAACAACAAATATGTAACACTATAGTGACGCCACTTAAACAGTATATCATATTGAACCTCTGGTTTGGCAATGCAACCCACTCTGCCCAACCTACAAAAACAAAAGAGATAACGAATGGATACAAGTGAAGCCGGCCAAACCTCTCGGTCATCTGGTTTATTGTTAATGTCATGTTGCGATTAGCCGCGTCCCACGCCTGGCGGCCTGTCCGAAACCAAGACAGTGTCGTTTATCTCTTGAACAGCGGCTTACAGTCGACCTTGAGGGTTTTATTAATTTCCATGCCGTAAACCTTGGCTTTTGGCTTTCAAATAAATCGTTCACTTCCGCGGTACATAGCCTACTTTCGATTTCTATTGAGAACTACCCGGTGAATCGATAGCGGAGATATACGATGGGCGTGCCAAAAATTGATTTTGAACAATGGACGTGATTTTTTCTGGGTGTAAACAAATCTGTAGAGGACGTAAATATGCTTGTTGCAACACGAAGTGGACTGAGATACTTTTTCATTGTTTAGGTCTTCCTCATGGCGCGGTGTTGGCTCCTTTACTGTTCAACGTGTATACTGCAGCCATTCCTGATACTGTATCCAGACATATTATGTTAGCTTTTCAACATAAAGATTTACACCAGGCGGAAGTAACACTCGCTGATGATTTAAATGTCCTTAAATATACCATTGCATGACGTGGAAGTTGAGTCCGAAACTTGCAAAGATAAAGGTGGCCTGTTTCCACCTGAAAAATGAACCGGTAATTATGAACTCAACACTATTTTTGATAGTATTAAACTAAATCACAAAGAAATACCAAATGTGAAACGTAATTTTTTTCCAACAGTGATCTTAAGTATGGGAACATCCTTAAAAATCAAGTTAATGTTATTAGTTTAAAACTATAAAAATATTTTAAGGCTCAATTAAAAAAAAATCTTTTGGATAGTGCTGCATCCATCCTTCCTCACCCCTAAGGAATCCTGAAGTGGATCCTTCTGAATACAAATTTTGATACGTCCCTGCTCGTAATTTAAAATTAGAAACATTTGGTGTCCATATTATAAATAAATTCAAAACTAGAAGGAGCTGCTCTATATAAGTACGACAGATAAAAGCCTGGCTGTATGACGTGCAGAATTGCGGCTATCTGGTCCTCTATGAAAAAGGTCAAACGTAGACACTCCAGTGTTCGACGTACAACACTAGAAGTAATTTTGGATAAGAAGACTTGGTACAGTGTTTTCAAATTGCATGTTAGAGATGGAAGGAAAATGTGAAGAATCGTTTCTATCATATAAACAATAATGTCAAGGGTAGTTACCATGTAGGAGGTATACAGTTTGATGAATTTGGAATTTAACCGACCTATTATGCACCAGTCATTTAAACAAAATTCGGATGGTTTTGAATGTAGACTTTTCGAGCCAGCTAGACCTATCAATTGGAAAATAAGCTACTCTTTATTTGGCCTCCAAGTGCCAAAATCTGAAGTGCCAAATTAGTCATTATGCGAAACTCAATAATGTCTCGTGTTATAGCCTACCTCTCTAAAATCGTTTACATTTTCACGAATTTTGTTTCGGAAATTGTGTAATGTACGAGTGTTTTGAAAGGAAAAGTGTTTTTTTTTAGATGAGATTTCGATTTATTATAATGAACGTTCGATCGCGGCGAACGATTCCACTGTGGGCGTGGTCACTGGGAGTCTGGTGGGATAACAAGGGCCTGGGTTAAATAGAAGAATGTTTACAGGTCGCTGACCACAGTTATGATTGCCTTTGGTTATTTATGCGTGCAAATTAATTTCGCAAACTAATCGAGTCCGGTCAGCCCGTGAACGAGAACAAAACAAGACGTCTCATTCTGGGCACAAACACGTTAGTTTGCCCTCGCCTACGCGTCTTGCCTGGCTTCACAGGTGTTCTCACAAGATTTCATGTTGTGGTCTCATTCTGGGCACAAACACGTTAGTTTGCCCTCGCCTACGCGTCTTGCCTGGCTTCACAGGTGTTCTCAAACAAGATTTCATGTTGCTGGTCTCATTCTGGACACAAAACACGTTAGTTTGCCCTCGCCTACGCGTCTTGCCTGGCTTCACAGGTGTTCTCAACAAGATTTCATGTTGCTGGTCTCATTCTGGGCACAAACACGTTAGTTTGCCCTCGCCTACGCGTCTTGCCTGGCTTCACAGGTTGTTCTCAACAAGATTTCATGTTGCTGGTCTCATTCTGGGCACAAAACACGTTAGTTTGCCCTCGCCTACGCGTCTTGCCTGGCTTCACAGGTGTTCTCAACAAGATTTCATGTTGCTGGTCTCATTCTGGGCACAAACACGTTAGTTTGCCCTCGCCTACGCGTCCTGCCTGGCTTCACAGGTGTTCTCAACAAGATTTCATGTTGCTGGTCTCATTCTGGACACAAACACGTTAGTTTGCCCTCGCCTGCACGTCTTGCCTGGCTTTACAGGTGTTCTCAACAAGATTTCATGTTGCTGGTCTCATTCTGGACACAAACACGTTAGTTTGCCCTCGCCTGCACGTCCTGCCTGGCTTCACAGGTGTTCTCAACGAGATTTCATGTTGCTGGTCTCATTCTGGACACAAAACACGTTAGTTTGCCCTCGCCTGCACGTCCTGCCTGGCTTCACAGGTGTTCTCAACAAGATTTCATGTTGCTGGTCTCATTCTGGGCACAAACACGTTAGTTTGCCCTCGCCTACGCGTCCTGCCTGGCTTCACAGGTGTTCTCAACAAGATTTCATGTTGCTGGTCTCATTCTGGACAACAACACACAAAGTAACACGTAGAGATGTTCACTTAAGTCCTGTACTTCGTAAAGAAATGGACAGATTTCATCAAAGACTTCATTGTAATTTCATAGCCCTAACTTTCTTACTGTGAAATATCCACATTTAGGTATATGCTACCGACTTTCCCTTAGATTGTACAAACTACTTTTAGATGTCAAAATGACCTGGCTACAGACAATTATTTGTTCCAAGGAGACGGAATAGTGAGCATAAAAATATTACTTTCAATTGTTCTTTTCATTTCATTTTCTGAAACTGAAAGATTATTTTTGTGATTACATCAGTAGTATACCATTATATTCTTTTCTTATCTGAACACTAAAAGTAGAGGGAGGTTGTTCTTCTTCAAGCAGAGGTTCTTATATTTTGGCCTACGCTTCTTTAAAGACATACCTGATCTTGATAATTTTGTATTGTCATATATTACCTTTTAATGGGATTTTTCATTATTTTCTTACTTATCTATTTAAAGTAGTAGTTGTTTTATTTTGATTAGAGTACTTTGGATATTTGCTAGTGTAACACCAAATATAATATTATACTAAAATACGGCTTGTATTAGCAAAAAGCGAAAATGTAACTCTCCCATCAAAATAAAACAACACTCCTTAAGTTAGTAAATAATGAAAGAAAACATGAACTGGCAATGTCAGTTATAACTATATATAATTGCTATAAATTGTACTTTTTCTAAAACGTATGTCTCCAAAATTAGGGGATGCGAGCGTACAAGTTTGCGATTGTTTCCTGTTGGATGAAGTCCTGTTAGAGATATAACACGTTATATAGATGTTTAATCTGTAGTCACGTGATGGATGGTGCGTGTCGCTCGTTCGCCAGATCATAACGAGTGGCAAACCGGAGTGCGTGTGGAGGCACCGAAACGCCCAAAAACCCGCAGGGCGACCGGCGTGTTGTGCGGGGGGCCCGCGGTGGGGGATAATTATTACATGCCGAGGTGGACGCGACCGATAATTTGCATGAGGGAAGATTGAACCCATTGTTTGTGTAAGAAAAGAATTAGAGTTCGTGCGGAGAGCGGAGCAGAGGGAAGTGAAGCCGAGCCGACCGACTGCGGTCGGGCAAAAACAGGTCCAGGCCCAGGACGGGACAGGGAATTATAATTTGTGATGGTGGCTGCACTGGGCTCTGTCATTATAGTGGTGTCCTGCCCGCGCGGCCTTGGCACATGGTAGCGCGTCTGGCCTCATGGTGGTCAATGATACAGGACCTTAGTCGCAGGGCGGTCCTTGGCTCAGTGGACATTATAGTGGTGTCCTGCCCGCGCGGCCTTGGCACATGGTAGCGTCTGGCCTCATGGTGGTCATTGATACAGGACCTTAGTCGCAGGGGAGTCCTTGGCTCAGTGGACATTATGGTGGTGACCTGCCCGCGCGGCCTTGGCACATGGTAGCGTCTGGCCTCATGGTCATCAATGATACAGGACCTTAGTCGCAGGGTGGTCCTTGGCTCAGTGGACATTATGGTGGTGTCCTGCCCGCGCGGCCTTAGCACGTGGTATCGCGTCTGGCCTCTTGGTCATCAATGATACAGGACCTTAGTCGCAGGGCGGTCCTTGGCTCAGTGGACATTATGGTGGTGTCCTGCCCGCGTGGCCTTGGCACATGGTAGCGCGTCTGGCCTCATGGTGGTCAATGATACAGGACCTTAGTCGCAGGGCAGTCCTTGGCTCAGTGGACATTATGGTGAATTCCAACACAGAGAAGGAACAAAAATACATGACCTGTTGGACTCCATCCGGGTTCTGATCGTAATTGGAACCCTGATTCTACATCTTTTGGATTTTCAGAGCAATCTCAAAATCTGTTTGAGTTTTGTCACTTCTTAACATTTCTTAACGTTCCTTTATGTGTTCATATCAACAGATGGTACTCTACACTACACGTTTTCTTAGGATGCAGAAACTGTATGGGACCTCTGAATTGAAATCAGAACCACTGATGATCGCGAAGAGGTAACTAAGCAACCGTTACCAATTGTTGGTGGGATGTTAATGTTTGTGTTAGGGGTAAAGCCGTACAGTTTTAATTTTCTTGATACCGAAATATCAAGAGTTACGGTAGAGTCCGAAACCTACTAAGTGTTCGGAATAGATAAAAAGCAACGTTAACCATCCACTATATAATTTAGAAGAAGTTGCTAGGAGAACTCTGGCGTACACGTGACTGTTATCGGAAATGTAGTGAATGCTGCTAGAGAGGTCTAGAACCGAAACTCTCTTGTTCTCCGCAACTGTAGGATCACGGGATTGTTGACAACTTGACGATACGCAGTAGTCGTTGGCACTGGGGAAGCAGCCGACACCGAACACCGTTTGTCAAAGCCAAGACAAGGCGGTCGAGCCTTCGCAATGTAATGTGTTAACCTGAACCGTCGCCAACCCCGAGCGCATAATCGTTGGCGATGCAACGTGCACTCTTCGGTGACAATGAAGTCGGTGTATTTTTACCGCACAGGGCTGCCGGTGCCAAGTCGCGAGAAACACGGGCACGCACACGTGTTGTGTTGTGTTGTGAGGGGCGTGACGGAAATGTCAACTGCTGGTTCTGGCCGGTAGCCCATCTCGGCGCCCATCGTCCTCCGTGGTGCCCGCCTCTGTGAACATTCGGCCCCGACATGTCACTGCAACGTGAAGTGTTATGGACCGGTATGGTCATACCCTGTAGTGTAATTTTAAGTCTCACAATAGTACGTACGGGAAACTTCACCGTAACTTTACCGCACATGACCCCTAGAGTTCCAAAACTCTCCCCCATCCATTTCTTAAGTTTAAATATATGTGGAAACTCAAATCTTTTCCAAAAACAAGGTGATGCAAAAATTAATCCTATAAATGTCTTGGCTAAGTTCTTTGCCCAGCTTAGTGGGTAATTTCGTTCCAATATGGCACCTCTGTTAACCTCTGTTACTTATGGACTTACACATAAAAAGTAAGTGTCTTGGAATGGATATAACCGTTCCTACACGTTTTGTAATAAATACTGTACAGTAATGTTTTGTGTCGAACATGTATCGATTGCATGTAAATCTCATCAGGATTATTCGATCGCCAAGAACTAGTAAAAGAAATGCTGAAACTTGTGTTAAAAATTTGTGAAAAACGATTTCATAAGTATTTTGCCTAAATTCGTTATCAAGTTTAGCACGCCATTTCGTTGCAATATAGTAACCTTTTAAATAAACATAAAAAGCCCGCTTCTTATACGATACGTCACCTAGAGAAAATTAAAAAGGTGTTTTGGAATCCATATAACATCCCCAGACTTTTGTAATAAACCGTTTTTTTTTATCTCGAACAGTTTTCAAGATATCGATTACATGGAAATCACATAAGAAATAAATGGTTAATATAATAGTAATAATGAATATCGAGCCGACGTTTTACTGGTGAATGAATGCCTCGTGGAACGTTTTCCAACGATATTATCAATCGACAAAATTTAAATGAGCTACATAATGCGGAATGCATGTGGAGGCATTAAGATAAGACCAGAGTGTGATTTCTAAATTGAATATCTAAATCCCTGCAAGATTGCGGGAACAGATAAAGCTTTCCGATGCGGTATCTGTAATGACGGTATAAAATAAATGGAAAGCTATTAAACTCGATTTTACTGGATTTTGCCATTTATGTTTTTTTATACGGACTGTATAGATCTCACTAATGTGAGTTGCAGGAATTTGAGAAGAAAGGTAATCTTTAAGATCCAATCAAAGATTTGATCTTGGAATTGCTACTGCACCACCTAAACAATATTCTAGCAAACAATGGTACAATATAGGTTGGTTCTTGCTATTACTTACTATTGCTAACCTCACTTTGAACAAACTTAATGCAGAAGATTAGTCTGGGAAGGAGCGTGATCCCCCTTCTCAATGTTCCACATATTGATCATATGTATAATCCATCAAAACCCCTAAATGAAATAAGAACACATTATTTTCTTGCAAGAAGGCAATCATAAGGTCAGTGATAATTTGAGAACACACAGAGGATTGCCATATTCGAAAGTTGTAAAAGTGAACAAATGTAAAATAAGACTGGAAAAGGCAGTATTCCCGCTGGTCCTCCTATCATCTAATAGATAAGGGGAAAATCAAAATGGTGTCCTCGAAAGAACTCGAGTGTTCAAACTATCGGTTAATCCCACGAGAAGTATTAGGCAAGAGCTATCCGAATCCTGACATCATAGCTGAACTGCTCGGCAAATCTGTCCTTATGAATGAGTTACATGGCTGGAGGGTCCCGATGGCAGCAGCTTAGATGGGCCCTGAATATGTCTAACTCAGTTATCGCTGGTACTATGGGGCAGTAAACATTTAGGCCATCAGGCCCAAGCATCCATTAAATACTGGTATCTGCGAGCAAGTTAAATCCTTAGACCTTCATCCATAGACCTAGAAGACCAACGGTTGAGTAACAAGCATTCCGCCTGCTGCAAGTATTCTTCAAACCACGTGTTATTGGCTCCTCATCCTTAGCTTAGGGTATTTCAACGTCGTCGTGTCGAGATTGAAAGTTGAGGTTTAGGCATGTGGGCACAAACCACTCAATTCGATCCTAACAGGATCCTCTTGAGGTTTTGCATCCTGAAACCGGTAAATTTTACAACCACACCACTGTTTCCCCTCGCCAGATTTGAGCCTCTGTGGCCAGGGGTCCCGAGACTCTAGGTGCGGCCCTGAGCTAGACACGTGCAAGAACACAGATACAGTCCGCTCTCACACGCACAAACACACACCACGGGGCAACGCCTAGCCCAGATAATAACATGCTACAGAAACACGCACCCCGTCCGCCATTTTACAACTCTTGCTTTTCTTTTTGGATCATCTCTTCACGTCATTCTTCTCGGTCCTTCTTCTGTCCGTGCGCCCAGTTCTGTAAACAGACCTTTGGCTGGATTGTGAAGCTTACAGGCGCAAGTAAACACGGTGGACTTTTATCAGTTGTTGGCGATAAGCATGGAGTTTTGGGGAATGCGGTTAATCAGCACAATGGTACTTAGTATTTCATGGACAATCGACACGTTCCCATAGAAAACCATCAACGTTCGTTGCAGTGCTAATGAATGGGCTTTCAGTTTTGCTTCATAACACATAACCTATCCTTAGCCCTTAAACAATAACTGAAACTATATAAAATCCAAATCAATTAAAACTACTTCTTAATTCATAGAGATTAATAAAGTGTAACAGTTAAACCAGTATTCAAGAAAGTTGAAAATGCATAGTTTCGCCTAGAAGTTTACTAGAGGAATACTGGTCTGTATAGAACCTGTTAACCGAGTTTAAAGTTAGTCCCCCTTGATAAAAAGTGTTAGTGTTACGTAAAAAAATGTTTACAGAATCACATAATGTTAGTTTGATTAATAAGAAATGACTGTTCAGAAACAGTATTATTTTTATTATCGAGCATTCTCGCGTCTTCATAAAAAGCTCTAATTAACCTATAACAGTTTAATTGGTAAATTTCATATCATGGGCGGCTTTTAAGATTTAAAATGTCCTATCAAAAATATACTAAACTGTTAACATATTTTATTCCTTTTTAAATAAAGGTTTACAAGATACGAAGGGGTTGAGCTTGTTGCCGAAAAGCACGAGAAAATAAAGTTATGTTGCAAGGGCGTACTGCAATTATTTAGTATATAATTAAATTTTAAATATAGTATTTTTATGTCTTACGTAAATATAGAGTTATGCGTGGTAAATTTGCGTTCGTTACTTCCATCTACAGCTAAGAACGGGCCAATCGGTTCAATGAGGAGGTGTAGGTGTTGAATCGTGATAGTTGGAAGCTACATTGAGTGAGTAAGTTTGGGCGAAGGATTAAAAAAATTGTACTACTATAGTATTAGCGATAGTAACAATAACAACGTACCTTCTTGAAATAGTTCAAAATGTAGTCACAACACTACTATAGTTTCGGCTTTTAATAAGTTATCTTCCGGTGTCTGTGAGTTTTACTGTCTTCTGGTTTTTTGCTATTAATTATTTATTCGTTGTATTTTGTGCTGTGTTCGTAAATTGTTAAGTTATGACGACTCCAGATGGATAATTCTCGCTTTTAATATTTATTGACACAATCACCAAAAGATGACTTATTAAACTACACTGCGGTACTTATAGTAGTGTTGTAACCAAATTTTGAACTGTATGACGAAGGTACGCAGTTATTGTTATTAGCCAATTCGCAGTTCAGAGCTATATATTATGGAAAATAATATTAGCGATAAGTGAATGCGGCTGAAGGGCCAGGTCATCTCCTCGCACGCACTCACCCCCACACAAACGAGGGTTTGGGGTTTGGGGGTTGGGACCAGCCCGGTAGCAGCAGTCTTCAGTTCCGTCAGTCAGTCACACAATGTTACTGACAGGGACTATTCAGTAACATCTCAAGACTAGGCAATGCTCTGCGACAATATTAATGAGTTACACGTTGTTTGGTGTAATTTTTCTTATGTACTAATCACATTAGAGTAAAATTACAAACAACAAAAATCTGGATTTGATTGAGGACATGTATTTGGAAATACGACCGCGCCTAACACTCTGCTCTTGTGTGTGTATGTGTGTAAGTGTGGATCTACCTGGGCCAAGCCTCCACTCATAAATGCTAATACCCTAATGAGTTCCACCCCCACAGACTGCCCGAAATGGACTTTGAAAATTCCGACAATATTCTATAATATGAATAATATCTGTGAAATCCCTACCGATCGAAAGGTAAAATCTCTAAAAGGCCATTATGAAAATCTGTTTAAAAATACTGACGTTAATACAGTTGAGCCAGCGGCCATTGAGGGAACATCCTTCGCTAGTGCAGATAAACATTGTCTTCAAGTAGCCGCGACTTGTGGTGTGGATCATTACGACTACTAGCCCCGGTGTTATTACAGGCCTCTGACTCCCTCCGGGTGGCTACCGTGGACCTTGTTATCGTTATTTTGCATGTCTTTGTCCTCCTGATTATAAGTTATTGGGCTTGTGCACGAAACGATGCCAATCAATCAGCCGTAGTTAATAGTCGGTAGTGGTAGGGTTGCATTGGGACGAGCGATTCTGGAATACCTCTGGGGCCTTCCTTCGTCTTCTGGACTGGTTTTGAGAAAATCTCGATCGATCGTGGTTGGGCGTGGAATAAGGTCCTAAATCGGTTGTGATTGAACAGAGATGCTTTGAGTGTGTGTTGGATTTAATTTTTAGTTTGTATGTTTTCTTAACTCCACACTCAGTTTTCGCCATATTATATAACCGCTTTCATAATTGTATACACTTTTTCTCAATTATCTTTTGCGATTTTCTGTTTCTTCATTTTTTATGTTTTACTGAGTCGACCACAGTCGTCGTCTTTTCAAACCGATCTTTCTATAGTTCGAGAAATCTTTGAAGTCTTTACCATTGAGTCAAACATTTCTGTGCTGCTTTGTAGTTATATTCCGATTGTAGGACGTGCTGTGCTGATATTTGCTGTACAATGACCTTTAGTGATAAATGCTGTTTTGTGAGAATTATGATCTCAAGTTTGTGTAGACGAATTTGAAAGAACAGAAAAGGTGTGATGCCGTGCGCAAAGCCAATTGGATGAATTAATTTTACTTCACAAAATGAAAGTTTGTCTAACGTATTCAGTTATTCCGTGCGGCAGAGCCGGTTGTTGTTTTATTGTTTCCGCACCCTTTCCAACTTGCACAACTCTGTGGGATTACACAATTTAAATTAGCCACCGGCCCTTTTGCTATGCATATAGATGGACGCCCAGGCCGCCACGCCTCGGCTGCTGTCCACTTAGACGCGAAACTGCGCGTTCATTTCATATAGACATGCGTAACGGACGGAGACGCGATCTCGGTGGCACTGGCAATGGCTGGTGCAGGGTGCTGCCATCTGGGCGGCGCGGAACGACAAGGTCCCGTGTGGGCCAAAAATGTTTATGATACATGCCGCCAGGCGCGTTGATAACAATGGCTGTTTACGTTGTCAAGGCCTCACATCTTGTATCCCCTGTCTGCGGACCACCGTCGGTACATAATTAATCATCAGCCTGTTCGGTTTCATTACAGTTGGAACTGTTATCGACAAATCTTAATAAAATTCAAAGACGATGAGATTTGTATTATAGCAAATCATGGGCGGATATCAAAGCTTTCAAATATTTATTCTCCGATTAGGTTATTTTTATCTTCGGTATTCGATTTGTTTACTAGTCATTCTAGCCAAGGAGAGAAGTTGGCAAACGAGACAGGAAGCCCCGTTTGTTTCGTTTTGGTCGCCAAATCCTCTATCCTACTTAAACTGTTTATAGTAGTAATGTTAGGATTTTGTGGGTTATGTCGCACAGTACAACTACTGAATTAGCTGTCGCATTCATTTATTAACTAATGATTAGCATATAAATAAATTAATTTTAAAGGGTAAATTCCATTTTTTATGAAAATAAAACACAAGAATAATATCTAGTAAACAAACTAAGAATATATTAGAACACATGCGGAAGATATAAATTTGCAAAATCTACATTTTTAACATCTTTTCTTTCGATATTTAACAGTACAATTCAAAATAAAGAAGTACGCTAATTAATAAGCAATTCATAATTTTGCATTGTTTCTACAATACAATTTTTTAAAGTTAGTTTTTGATGATGGAAGGTTATTGCATTGTTTACAAATTTGAAACAGTCAAAATAATGTTAATTGTTTTCCACGTTACCATAACCTATATCCGAAAATCCTATGTCTAATAAAGTTATAATAGAATAGAATAACTTCTCCATGGGTATTGTCTTTGAGAAAAAACAGTGACGTAATATTATATTTATACATTATAATAGTTATTGTTTAAATATAATTCATACCTATCAATGATTATTAGTAAAGTTTAGGGCTGAAACACTTTGGTTAAATTAATGAAGCTGAGCTTTACTGTACATGTTTATATGTTTTAAGGCATGATCTAACAGTTTTCTAGTCATTAAATGTATTAGTATTTAGATAGAAAAACATTCGAAGAAATTATTCAAAGGTAGTTCAGAGACTGGATGAAAATGGCAGACAGTTCCCACTTTTTTTGTTTTAACAAAATGTTAGTGAATATTGTATCAGTTATCTGAACAGTCTGGCTGTAGACTATTTGCAGATCTATCGTAAATTTGTCAGGTGTTGTGCGTGGATCATGTCCATCTACGACACAGTCTGAAGAGCACCAATTTCCAAAATTGCGTTTGTCATCAGTTGCGATCTATAAGAGTCTGCCCCATAGTCACGTATGGTCAGCGCAGCGCGGCAGATGGTTTCTACGCATGCGCGGGCACTGCGCAGCCGCGGAGCAGATAACATCGACGATTTGCCGTTAATTGTGCCGCCATCTGGCCGGTGCTCTCGCTACTTCCGTCCCGCTCCGGCGGCAAACTTGAGACGCGGATCAGAACATGGTATCACGTGTTTCAGGTTTATGATAAGCTGCTAATTTTATGTCTATGGAATTTATCTAATTCAGTACAAAAACTGCGTTTTATCGGAGGATTAGTTGATTAATTTTGTACTTTCTTTCAAGACAAGAATGGATTTTTATCATAATAGTCTTACAAATTTCTGTTACAAAAAATCTACTGTTTTGATAAGAATGCTGGAGACATAAAAGGAGAGGAGATGGGTATTACGAGAGGAGGGGATATTGACTTACTCCTCTGCAGCACCTACAGCTGTGGTGATTATTTTGTTCTTCGCCATACTATAGTACATGTCAGCCTCTCCCTATTTACGCTCTAAAGCAACCGGATTCCTCGTCAATCGATCTCCATTAGATGATGTCAACAATTGACAATTGTAGAGTAGAAAGCACTTATCTAGACGACCAGTCTTAGTGTTAGTATTACGAATGCCACTTTTACTGACTATTAGTATAACTTATATGACCACGTATCCAGGTATTCACGTTGATCATGTACGTACGATCAAGTCAAGTTTTAACCAGAATAAAAGAGATTGTTTTAAAGACTGAACCTTTGTTTGTTGGATGGCATCATGTTTTTACTGTATTGTAATAGGAGTGTGGATTGTAAATATATTTTAAACTTTGTGCTTAAAAATATGACACATTCACATGCATATAGACATAGAACTGGTAATTTTCATGGTTTTTATCAGCATAACATTCCTTACCTCAATGGCCCAGTTTTACTGTCATTATTTTAAAAGAATGACAGTCTGGTCGATCTGTACATATTGATGTGAGATCTGGTCCAGGAAGATTGTTGGTCTTGAATGAAGGAGCAGTCGCCACTTTTTATTCATTAAACCTCGATTCAAAAGATCGAGCCATATATTATCCTTGCTTCTCAGACATTCTTTTCTTCCCCGTGCTTCCTTTGTCCACTGCACATTGTCTGCCTACCAAGCAGGGACTGAAACCATAGTCTATGTGACTGTAACACACAAAAACCCATGGGTAAGAAGAATAGTTACGTACTGTTCAAATTATAAAACACATTTATGGTATATTGTGTGACAGGAATCAGTATTTAGGCTTGTGGCAAACAATGATCTTTAATTATCTTCGGATCAGGATATCAGGGGAAAGAGTGAGAATTGTTACTAGTGCATTATTCAAGTTATTACATTATAAAGTATTATATAAATCCAAATAAAATTTCCGGATAAAGTTTACTGTCCTCATTTGATATTTATTAAAGTTAAAACTACCAAATACGGATTTAATAACAAGCCCCCAGCTTGTGAACTGAGAGGTCCGAGTCAAGATGAGACCGAACGCGACGACGGACGTGCTGGCGGATTAGGAACAAGTCGAGAGGTAGGTCAGATCGTACGTGTGCGATGATGCGGTGGCTCCTATCCGCGTGCACTGGTGCATCTCCTGATAACATCTGCATAATTTGATAAAGGGGCAGCAGCAGGCAGGGTCTCCGCTGTCGTGTCTACTTGCCTACCGCATCATGTGCGTGGCCCTACCTTCATAACTGCTGTGACCTGACCTGAAGTCAGTGCTTCCTGACCTGATGACCTATCAAGATTTTTGTCACATGGAGGCCAGTAATAATTTAATCTGTTAAATAATAAACACACCATTGTTGTCATTAGCGCGAAAGACAGCGATTGCTAAGTATCAGGAAAGCAGAACAACTGGGCAACATCACTTATGTTACTAGTGGCATTGAATCAACCCACATTTGTCCGGTAAGGACATCGTGAGCTGACTGACAAGACGCGCGTTTAAGGTACACAATAGAGATGTTAATTAAAACTAATGATCGTGAAAACTAATTAACAACGTGATGACTGAAAAATCAAATATAATAAAATTACTAATTAACCCTAACAAGTAATGTGTTCAAACTGCACACCAATCTACTCGTATGTTATTAAGGGTCTGTCAGGTCCTTCTTAAAACCTGTACGCGATAGTACAGGCCTAGAGATTTTGGGGTAGGATAAAAAGGGTCAAAGGGCAGTAAATTTGAAAGTAGCTCCGCAAAGAAATGCCGTTACGCTCTGTCAGGTTATTCGAGACTATGCTGTATCCGCCAATTTAGTAAAAGATAATATAAAAGTAAGCCTATGGCATCTTTAAATTAAAACTGCTAAAACTATTAATTGTGTTTCGTAACGATAGGTGCGGATAACAATTTCGAGCATGTTCACGTTCTTTCAGTAAAAATTAATAAGAGGAGATAAAAGTAACAAAGATGCGTATCAATGGCCGCACGTTTTACATCGAATGGATTCCGCATCGGTCTGTGAAGTTTTCTGCTAGCCTGATACTTTGAAAAACTTTCTGATTACAGCCGGTCCTGGGAGAGGAAAATATTTTTTTAAATACAGAAGGTATGAAAAGAGTATTAAATTATATTTCTAAATTATGATAACAGGAAACATGATGTATGAATAACTGTTCTACGCATATGGGTCTTTACGTCTTAACACGTTTCTTTCACTCCTGTAATGTTTTATGTTACGTGTCTATTGTGAGTATTGACAATATTACCAGGGCAAGAGTTTGGAACTATAAAAATAACAAACTGTGAACAATAATTCAGTCTCGTAAACAAAACTGAATAACATTTTTTGGTGGAGTAATTTATTTTTCCTTGAATAAAATATGTTTTTTCTAAAATATTGAAGGGGACGTATTTTGGGTTTTTCAAACACCTTTTATGGAAGGATTCAAAGAAATTCAAAATGTACAAAACATAGATATAATTTAAAAAGCAACTATTTAGCTTTAATAGTTTTTTTAGATATGTTGTTGAGATATTACCAAAAACTGTCTTTTTTGGATATTTAAAAACCTGTCACTCAAAACCCTAAAGACAGAATTTAAACTAGTCTTGGTAGTTACAACTTCCATACGAAAAATCACCAAAAGCTGAGAGGTCAAGGTTCAGACTATTGGTTGATTTGACATGAAATGACCCCTATATTCCAAGTTATGCCCACCATGAGTATAGAATTAAGAGGCTTGTGTCATGTGTAAAGTTTCACTTGTACAAGTTAAACGATATTTGAGTTATTATGTACATTCCAGAATTCATTACCTCACGTATTAGTGTATTTTGTTGAGAAGAATTGGTTTTACTGCTGTTTGTTTATCTATCCAGTGGAATTAATTCTAGATGTTCATGTTTGTACAGTATTCAAATTTGTCTGTTTCGAATGTGTAGTGTGAAGCCGTGTATAACTATCCATGTTTCTCGCCAAAGGGGTATCCCTATTGACTAAAACTTAATCTTTATTTCAAGACTTTAAGGAGAACAATATTTTAGCAATGGGCTAAAGTTGATCTATTGGGGTTATTGGATCAATGTATTTCTTAGTAAATGAACTCTAATTGTCCTGTTACAGCCCGAGACTGTGCCTCAAGCGAGTATCGACATGAACAAGGTGCTGGAGGTTGCTGACGCTGAGGACATCACAGGGAACGCCTACAGTTTGGCCATCACCGCGCCCGACAATGTCCACTTTGTCAAAGGAACCTGCCGCGAGGAGGCCCGCTGGTGGAACGATGTCCTGTCGGTGTTCCCTCGCTCTAAGGTCAGTCGAAGCGTAAAAATATATGAAAAACCATTTAAAATCTCCCTTATCATTTTATTTTACTTAGCAATTGGTTAAGGCCTTTATTCTACATATTTTGTATTTCTTCATCTTTGTTGTTCCTTTTCTTATCCCTGTTCTTCTTATTGTTGTTTCCTTTCCACTCATTCCACTCTTTTCCCAATGTAAGCACACATATCTGGTTTCATAATTCTTGAGTTAGTCAAAAAATTGAACTCAGTCTTCTGATCTTTGATTTTTGTAGAATACACAATTAAAAATTTAGAAAAAAACTAGCCTAAACCCGCGGCTCCGCTCGCGTGGCAGTAGAGAGGGCTACATCAATCAAGCATCGAAAAGAAATACTAATTTTATTATACGTTTTTCCAATTAATTTATTGCTCTACTAATACATCGTAGCATATCATAAAATCTATTATAAAAGTTTTTTGTTTATTTTAATGCGTTTTGGTAAACAACGTTATTAGTTGTATTATTTGGAGCATAAATATAAAGGTTCTTCGGGTTTCCGACTCTTGAGCAAGCGACGTATAATTGACCGTGCGAGAAACATGAGGGTTCCAGATGGATTCCTGCGACGTTAAGTGATTGTCCTTGTGCCTTATTAATCGTCATTGCGAACGCAAGTCGAACGGGGAACTGAAGTCTCTTAAATTCAAATGGCAAGTCGGATGGAATTAAGGGGATGCGAGGGATGAAGACATCTTCCCCGGCAGATGTTCCCGACAAAATCGTTGCTTCAAATGTCAAAAAATGTTTGTTTACATAGAAACGTCAAAAATATTTATGTTTACTTAGTTACTGTCAAAAATAACAACAATTTTTTGTCGCATTATATATGTTTACAAAGAACAGCTGATTAAAAATTTGAAAAGACTCTTTCACTTAATAACATATGTTTGCTGCAATGCATTTCTTACGGGTATTTCTGTAACCAGTGGGGCGGAATCCTGAATCGGGAAAGGGATAAAAAGTATCCTATAACCTTCTACAGATCAAGACGAACAAATTAAAAAAAAAAATTAGGCGAATCCGTCCAGCCGTTTGTGAGTGATGCTGTTACACACGAACAGTTTCATTTTTATATATATAGATGGATCTACTTTGTTCTTAATCAAATTTATTATTTTTTTGTTTTTTGGCGCAAAACTATAGACATATTTTATTTGATACATTAGTAAATAAAAATTTAAAATAAATTGTTAATATGTACACTCATGCTGTATAATAACCTCTGCCCACTTATTCAAGAACAACTTAGAATATTTTCTATTATTAACTATTGGAAATACCCTATAAGATTTCATGAGTGTGAGGAAATTGATGTTTGCAAAACGCTGTTTTTTAGTTCATTCCCCCCCCCCTTTTCCCACTGCTACAGTAATTATTTTTGAGAAGACTTCAACAGTGTCTTAAGATTGTTAATTTGAGATTTTTATCCTATATGCAAGAAATTAAAATCATACGTAACTGGACTGGATAGTGTGCCCACATTCTCCATGTATATTTATACCCACAATGATTTTCCATTAATAGGTTTAGACTGAAGAGACATTATGATGTATGATTAAGGTATCTCTATCTCTCTGATTTTGATGTCATTTGCTGTGACATCCTCACAACCAAATATTGGGGGAATATTTATATTAGCTATTAGATATCAATGTTAGATTTTAATAAATCTTAATTGGAGAATGACTATTTTCTACTTTATTAGGAGTTGCATTTACAGTCATCATGGCCATTACATTAATTAACATAACATGTATGTGAAACCATTTTTTTTATTCAATGAAACTCAAGCCGTTTGACTGAATACAACATATCTTAATTACATTTGTACTTTTTACCGGATCTGTATATAGCTCAAATAATTAGTTTTCTCTTTTCATTTCAAAAATTGTATGTAACTAAGCTTTTCTTCCGTGACAATATGTCTGCTTATTCCACATTGTCTCTGATATGTACTTTCCTTCTATTAAAGAACAATAAATTGTTCAAACTATTATTTTTTTGGATAAGAGAAGCAGAAGAATAATTTAATTATGGTAAAGTACAAAATTAAAATACTCTATTTTTAGTTTTGGAGCAAAAAACAAGTTTAAAAAAGTGTAGAATGATTTTAATTCCTCTTTAAAATAGGAATTAAACAGTGCTTAAAAATTAAGTATGTTATATTTTCGCACAGAATGTATTTTTTTAAGGAAAAGTATAAATAAAAAAATAGTGTTTTGCACGTTTTTTTTTATTTCATAATATGGGGTATGTAATGTTTAATCTATTATATTCAGAAAAGGAAAAATTTCAACAAACAGAGACAATTTATGCAGCGGGAGCATTCTTGATTATGTTTGACAGTAATCTTTCAACCATAAATCTGTGAAGCGTCATTTCAGCATAAACCGAGCAACCCATAGATTAGTCTCAATTACAAATAGTAGTAGAGACGAGGTAGCAATTGATACAAATGTGAATGTAATTGGAGCTGGAGTCGCACTGCCTGGAGCCTCCAGTCAGATCACCATCCATGGATCATCTTGACGTTTGAACTTGTTAGTTTCAGGGAGCTGAGGCCATACAGATGATGTTAGATTATGTGGGGGTTTACCATGAGTGAACCTACTCCCGAGAGGGTCCTGACTGCTTAGATTCTTGTATGTTTGAAGAGTGCCAGGTGCCATGACGCTGTTTCACTTAGATGAACAGGGTGGTTTTTTTTTTTAGTGAAACAAATATCTATGGATGGGATGTCTGTGCACTAGGCTATGGCAAGGGTAGAATCTGTAGGGGAGAAATTATTTTGCAAAACTTCGATCATTGGTCTGTAGTAGTTTTGGATGTCAGACACTTCTAGTGAATATGAAATTTGCCTGGCCAGGTAAAACCCTAGACTTTTAGTCCATTTTTTCCAATATTGAAAAATATTTATATTCTGTATTAGAACATACATATAAGGATTTGGAAGTGGATGTTTTATTTTGTCTTTTTAGTCATAAAGTGTCAATAAGGTTGGGTGGATTGCGAAATTAAAAATTTTATATAAATTTGTTTGTGCTTATTAAAAAATACGTTCTAACTATTGATATCTAAATGATTCCAATTTTTTTATTTTGCCTTATCAAAATATTATAAATGGGATTGTTATTTATAAAAACAATAGATTATTGAACGGTTTTTTGTGTGCTTTTGCTCAGCAAAGACGAGCAATATAACTTAATATGTAAATGTAATTATACTTACATATATTAAGGTGTAACTATAACAAAATCTTTATGTGGAGCCCCATTTAAATTTTGTTTTTAAAAATCTATTTTAAAATTTAAGGTTTGTTTTGATACTTGCTCATCTTTTTCACCCTCTCCCTCTTGATATATGATGTGGTAATGTTAGGAATCAAACATATATTAATCTAATTTGCCAACTGATAAATTAAATTTTCATATAAGGATTATTTGACTCTGAGAAATGATTAAACTTAAAAGTGTAACAGTTGATCTTAAAGTTACTAATTTTTATATGTATTTTATTACGTGTAATAGTTTTATGATATTCTTCTACAAATTTATCTCCAGTCACCTTTGAGTCAGCTATGCAAATAAATTCGGCTCTCTCAGTATATCTAGAACATATACCAAAGTCTTGTATTTAATCATTTAAAATTTAGTACTAGGTTACAATAAAAGTGTTCAATATGACAATTAAAACTTTTTGGCGAACTAACACCTTTTTGTGTAATTCTCCCTTGCTATTTTTTTGTGGACGGATAAACATGTCTATTATTTATTTGTTTGTGACAACTTATTTCATTGAAAATTAAATTTATGGCATATAGTACTTTTTGTATTTTCACTTGTTTTCTCAGTAATTGAAAATTACATGTAAAAGGACGTTATATTTCTCAGCAAAAATATGGTAATTTAGTTTTGACACTAAAATAAAATACAATACAATAAAAGCAATCCAGTTTTGATGTTTAAGATTCTACAGTAAAATTTAGTGTGTTGAATATTTAATATTTATATCATGTTTCCATTAAATAATATATATATATATCCGCAATACAAGAGACATGTTCTGCCCATTCTCTTCAAATTAGAGAAAGGGAGTGTAACATTGATAGGGAAAGAGCCTTGACTCGTTTCCACAGAATTAATGTGATTACAATTTTTAATCAATAACTAACTGGATCTAAACTATAATGAAGGTTGACCGTTACCACGGCCAGTGGGTAACTGGTCCAGTACCTACCGGGAACCTGCTGTAACTGTGACGGATGTGATGCACTGCTGCTCTACCATCATCCGGAGGCTAGCCACTCATTAGCGGAGAGTGTTATTGCCAAAACCGTCCTCCACATCCGTCACGGCCCGTGTAGATTTGTCGAGCTCGTGAGAGATGATCCTTAATTGTGACCAATGTGACCCGTTCTGCGTTATGGATTGGTTGTGCCTGCCATTTACGAACAACTGTGTAGAAATTGAACGATTTGATTCAGTAATAATAGTTGTTACCGACGAATCTTTGATTTGTTTGTTGGCGCACGTGATTAAATTAATTATGTAATTACCAGATAACATTCTATAAATATGAGGTTATACATTATATAATATAATATATAAGTACTTTGGAAGTAGGTCAAAGTACAATTTTTGGGTTCACAGAACCCTTTATCAGAAAAACCACAGAATCATAAAAGAAATAAGCAGAACTTAAACCAAATGTAATGTAACCAAAAAATAATCAAAACAAATAAATATCATGAACAACAAATTTCAAATTAGCTGTGTGTAAAATATTTGTACATTTTTCCATAAACTAAAATTTTGTGTACGAGGAAGGACAAGAGAACCATCTTAACTCCACAGTTAACCTGATTTATATAACTAGGTCTTCTGTTTTCTGAGTACTTTTGACGTGATCAAGGCTTTTTGTTATATCTGGAAATTTGCAGCTCCAGACCACATATGAATTCACACATCAATAGTGAATTTTTGCCATTGTTGGTTTGAATTGAGAAGACCATTTTCCCCCCAAGAAGACTTTGTTTGCACCACCCCCGGCTGTGAGGTTGGCCCAGCAATCATCCTGGGATTGGGACGCCCACAGGGACATTAACACACACCCCGGGGCCAGGAACAGGTCACAATTATCCCCAACATCACATGTGGACGGAGCTGAAGCCTGATCACACAAACACTAATCAGACGTTATGTTAGATTGAACTGTAATCACGCAGATTACAGATGCCCAGTTGGAAATCGCTAATAGCCTTTTTATCGAGTTGTTATTTTTTATGGGCGCTTCTTTTAATATGTTTAAGAACAGAAATAGCTCAAGTTCATGGTCAATGATCAGTTATCAGGTTGTTTTGGTTATTTATAAACATATCAATCGTAATATTGTATTTATTGACTTGTAGTTATCCTTTTAGTAACATAGTAATGTTTCTTAAAGACGATTCACTGATGTTTAGCAATCACTTGTTAGTTTGTTTTCTTTACAATTTAATGTTTTACATTCAGTGCATTGTAATTATTTACAAATAGCTAATCTTTATTGAATTATCATTGCTCCTATTATTCTTAAGAACCGGAAACAAAGCGTTCATAATACTTGTAAGATATAGAGAATTAAAAATTATTTTTCTTAAAATTTGCTGGAAAATATAAAAAAAATTCTGGTTTTAGTTATATTATTTGGTTCGTATAAATCAAACTGTGTTGTGTGAAAAGTTATGAAAACAACGTAAACTCTGTAGGGCTAGAAAAATACTTTGATACAAACATTTTTGTGCTTTGAATATGTTGGTCCACATATATGTTAAGTACTTTGAATAGTGAGCTCAAATTTGATATGGTTGTTAACATTTTCTAAGGAGGGTCTTATTCTCATCATCTATGATGCACTTCAGAAATGTGTTGATAAATAACAAAACCATCAACTAAGCCTTGGGAGCTTCTTATTGACTCAGTCGATTCGTCATCTAATATGTTTGTATCTTTTAGAAGTAATGTTTAGACAAATCATAACCAAAGATAATTCATGTTAATGGTTCAATGATTCGAAAATGATGTTTGATTTGACTTACAAATTGTTTGAATTGTCAAACATTTTTATTTACTTTTACATAAGGACTTACATAATTCAATGTAAATTAACCAACTTTCGTGTCCATCTAAACTTTTTGTTAAAGCATCGCCAAACAGCCATTTTTCAGTGTTTTAAAAATTATATAAAAACAACACATACTTCAAAATTCGAGTATGGTTTTTTACCCAGGATACTGCTCAGGGTTACCATCTGTAGGGAACAGAAGGAACGTTAAATTACCCAACCAAGGAAACACTTGTAAACCGTTTAAAAAATGTATATTATTTTTTAAATTAACAACCCTCTTCGATTTTGGGCTAATTTTTCTCCTATCATCGTTTCCTACATGGAAACATAACAAAGGCACGGTTTAGATTCAGTTTTGGTGTAAGACCTTTTGTACAGAGATTTACCCTTTTACAAGTTTTAAGATGTTAAAACTGCTGACATTCCTGAAACAAAGTCTAATAAGTTTATCTGTGCTGAAAGTTTTGCTGTTGCATCACAACACAGAGTCTACATACTGTAGTATATGAACATGCTGCTCTCAATAGTTTTTCAATTTTGGAGCTATAACACAACTCTTTTAGGACATACCTCCAAAAAACAACGAGTGTTTCCAAAAAGACTCGAGGGGTAAATGCAGTCTTGTGAAAATCAGCTGTGTACCTTGTCTACTCTGTGCTTTTGCATGGTTCGAACAGTGTTCATGTGGAAGAAGTTGACAGGACAGTGGGAGTGACATTGTACCATTATGGCTATTCCTGTGTAAAATCTCTAGTACTGAGCAGTGTTGCCACTCTACATTTAAAATGCAAGCAGACTTTGATGAGACAACTTGCCACTTCCGATCTTTCCATTTCGCAAAATTAAAATTTCTAAACCCGGCAAACGGCAAATCCTTTCTACATCTGTGTGACAGCAACATGGTGTTTTTCATGTTAATTCCAGCTGAGTGACAATTTTGGATTCATTTGATGGGAAAACAATGTCTGAATAGCTGACATTGAGGGAATTGTATTTTATAAACTGTACTGGTGTAGGTCATTACAACTATTAGAATCTGAAATGGAAACAAACAAAAAATCAGTCATGTGTTTATGGAGTAGTCAAATGTATAGAGTAGTCCTTTGCGATTCTATACTGGATGATGAATGGGACTAAATAACAATGACTTAATGGGTTGGATCCGAGTTTCGTTTTATGTAAATCAGTATGTCATATGGTACCTATACCATATGATATAGTATTGATTTTCATGATTTGTGGTTTTATGCCATTTTAAGAAATGACTTTTCTGCTTTAGTCATGATTGTTTTGACATTTCTAAAAATACATGAATTTACAAAAGATTCATTAAATTTTGTCTATGAAGAAAAACACAAAATCTAAAAATATTTTTACTCACATATTTTTAGTTCCTTCGTTTATAATATGTGCAAACAATAGTAGTTTTCATCACTAAAGTCATAAGTGGTTTTTTCGAATGAGGCAAAACGGAGATTGGAAGTATGATTAACTGCTTAAAACACTGTATATATATATATGGAGGACAAAAATAAAAACTTACACGTTTAAGTTAATGTTTATTTCATACTAACATAGTTGTACTGTCAAGTTTACCTATCAGAGTAGTTCTTTAACTGATTTTGTTTTAATTAAATTCTAGCACTTTAGCACAGTTATTCAATTAAATATTAATAACATATCAATGACTTAACGCTTTTGGGGTTTTAACATCAAAGTGAATGTTACAGGGTCGGCCAAAAAGAAATGCAACGTTCCCTGGCAGCCAAACATCCAACACGACTCCCAGCATATTGCAGACTCCGCCTGTCAGGGGTGAGTCGTTTGTTTCTCGTACAGATTTTTTAGTGATATTTCGTTTTCTAGTATAGGTGTGGTTACTGCAATGTTTTATTTAAATGATTATCAAGGAAAATAATAAAACCAACTTAATTAATGCTTTGTACATTTTTTAATAATTGTCGTACTCTAAATAAAGTATACTTTAACCCATAAATATTGATCCAGTATTTTATCATAATTTTATACTTATACTCAATTCTGATTAAGTTGTCTGATGAGGTTGCTTTGTACTAAGGGATCAGGACATAAGTATCAATATTGGATTTTAGCTGTATACCAATAGAGCCAAAATTGGAATCTCTGTAATTCTGACTCTACTGAAATCTTAAACTATACTATAGGACGTCTCTTATCATTTCAAACTTATTTTCACAGTGATTTTGCTCTATTTTGCCTTCAGTGCATCTTCAGGCTACTTTAGCTGTAGATTAAGTTGGATGATTATATTGGATATAGTGAACTTGAATTTCAGGTTTATACTATCTGTTATGTTTATGTTTAAATGCGACTTTTATTTATTTGTAAATATTTGTTGGGTTACACTTTGTACTTATATGATGAGTGTTTCAAGTTAATCTTGAAATGTTATGTTGAAATTTGTACAACAAGAAACATTTAGCCAAGAGACGTGCTTTTAGTATCGAATCAACCCCATCCTTTTGTAAGAAAAGATTCATTAAAATTGTATAAAATTAAATTGAAAATAAGTTATTGCAGTATTAATGTTTACAGTCAAATAAGATATCAAGCCTGCTATCTCGAGTCAAAATACTGTATTAAAGTATATGTATATATATATATATATATATATATATATATATATATATATATAATAATAATGATAATAATATAAGTTAATTTACATGAATATAACATAAAATGTCCTTGGAAATAACTGACCACATTTACAAGTATGTGTGGTCAGTGTGAATTATTAAATATAAACAAATTTACAACATCCTTAAAATAATATAAATACATAGTAAAAAAAAATTATATATGAGTCCAGTCTCGATACATCCAAAGACACTCTCTGCGGCGCTTGGTTTACTTAAAAAAATTATATACATACAGATTATATTCCTAAATTTTTTAATTTTAGGTTTAAATTTGTTAATAAGATTTGTAAATAACACATTACGTGCCATAATGCGTTATTCAGGAATTCAATTGTAACAGAGATGACAGCGAAGAAGAGTAGCAAGTGACTAAAAGTACCTTTTTCTCTACAGATATATTTTTGATATTTAGGTTGGTTCAAATCAGTCATTAACTTGATGTAACGCTGTACAAATTATTATTTTGCATACACAATCTTATTGCAAGATTTACTTTGAATTTAATCTTAATGTCATGACCTGGATCAATTAATAAAACATAATACTGTATTAATGACACTGCAAATGATGTTTTAAATTGGTATCTTTAAATAATTTTCTGGCTCCACTTTTTTACTTAACTCTTAAAACTCCTCATCTCCCACCACTTTGAGCAACCTTCAGACAAAACCCTGACTGTGCTTGTAAACAACCCAAAAATTGACATACAGGACGAAATTCATTATGAACAAAGTAAATGCAAAATTGGTAAAGTAAGCATTAAATCACTGTTAGCCAAGCGAATAAATCCAAAATCAATTCTGTGAAATCTTTAGGACTCTCTTTTTGTTTCTATTGGACTTTTCACGGTTTGTTGCACAATACATTTTCATTTACTGTTTATGGAGGAGAAGGTAAAAACGAATTGCATAAGCAAAAGTAAGATTCTTGCTTGAGAGGCAAGTTGTGACACTCCAGCAGCAGTATCTGGGTGAACCACCTGTCCCTAGATGTTGATGACCCACATGTTCTCTTGGCTGTTGGCCAGAAGTAAGTGTCAAACCTTGTTAGGTGGACTTCCTCCATAACGCAGTGGTCCCAAATAGTGCCAAACAAGGATATGGTTGACCAAAACCGTTAAACAATTTTGGTGACTTTATCGATCAATATCTTGCTCCATAATCAATAGTAACCCATAACTTTAAGCCTAGTAGGCATATCTTGTGATAAATTCTTTATTTTTAAACATTTCACATTGAGAATGATATTCACATTGTTAGATATCGAAGTTAAATAGTATGTTTTAATACTTACTAGTATTTTAATGAGCTTTATTAAATTTATACATATTTATATTATATATTTATTGCCTTAAAAATAAAATGCAGATAAAATTGTATGTTATATGTGTCATTCTTTTTCTCACTCTAATTTCGTTGCAATATTATTTTATTAAATGTTTGAAATAAGTGTATATATTTTTTAGAAAATGTATGAACTAAAGCTTTTAATTAAGAGTTTCAAATGGTACTTCTTCACTTTATTGAACATGGTTGTATTTTTATATCAGCATTATATGCTTGTATGTATTGGTAATATTTGTTCTATTTAAACATTACAAAATTGTTTTGTATATCGATATTTCACTGGAGGACTTTCTAATTCAGCCTCATGTTATTCAATAATTCAATAATTCTTTATTGATGCTACAAAACAGATATAAATCCAATAACATTGCAGCATTTAATACAAATAATTTTTACAATATTATTAAAGCTCGTACATATAAATTATTTTAAGCAATATTAATAAATAAATCATATATTATTGAAGATATTTTAAATAAATGGTACCACAATATAAGAATGATTTTATAAATAAATTAGGACATAGTCAAACCAAGCAAAATTTAAATTAGTTTCTAAAAATTTCAATATTATTGTACACAAAAAGTTCTTGTAAATTAATAGTATAACTTTAAGCTTATCCAATGATGAATTAGTACAATTCAAAAGCATACAACATACAAATCAGGCAAAATCACTCTAATTCTGTTGACAAAAGAAGCCAAGGTCGAAAGAGCATAAATCAATGTTTTGAGGTAGAGTATTATTGATACCATTACTTCTAAAGATTAATGTTACCCTTACCACTTCCCATCAGTAACACATTACGTGTTTGCGTAGATGTCTCCAGTTCTGTGTCCAGCGACCGCTACAGTGGCAGGAGACTACCCGGGGCCGTGTGGGAGGGCGAGGATGTGTTCCCCACAAGGGATGTCCCCGTCACGTCCCCACAGTCCAGTCCTATCGAGACACCTCATCAGCCGTCCATGGAGAACAGGAAAGGTGAGCCCCATTGTCTCTACCGCTTGACGAAATTTGTTTGAATGGACGTGTTTTCAATGTGACTTTGAAGCATACAAAAGATATTTTAGTGTATGAGCGCATGAAGCGTTACTGTGCAAAATATATGTCACATTTCACTTAGAGAATATACATGAGAATTTTGTTCAAAGCTTTTACAATCCTAAATCATCCATTATACATAAAAACATTAAATAATATTTTTATATGTAATGCAGTTAGAGTAATTAAATAAAACTAAACTGGTGGCCCAAAAATTTTTTTCACTCAATAAAAAAAGATTAAAAATAATTGGTATACAATATTTTAATTTTGCTTTATCTGTGACGTTAGTTCCTTCTTCTGTAAATAAAGTAGAACACCTATGTTTGAATTTTAATTATTATCTTTTTTATTTTATATCTGTTTGCTTTAAGAATTTATAATCCAGGTTGCACGAAATAAGTGAATTTCCTTGAAACATGATAAAAATATAAAGTTATTAACTGTAAAAATCACATTATATTATTGTAATATCTGTTAACTGTGATATGTAAAAGAGGCATACATATGTGTGTTATAAATTTTTGTGAAAAAATTAAAAAAATTCCTTTAAAACTTTTTGAAATATAAGTTATACGATGAAGAATTGACAACCTCCTGTTGATGAAACATGTGTGAGGGCATGTAGAGTTGTGCATGGTAGTAAAGCCTGTGGTGTGCAGTGTACATGGGTTCTCCACCCACCCGAGACAAGGTGCCCCGCCCCGACGACAAGGGCCGCACTCGGCGAGTCCAGAATAGAGAGAAACGGGGCCTCAAGACTGGCAGGAGCTACTCTGAGGATCTCACTAAGATGCTGCCAACCTGGCGGACTGACAAGAAAGCGGCGGTCCCTACCTCAGGTACATTGTTGTGCGGTGTTGTGTGCTTCTCATGGCTGTGACGTTTTTATTGTGAGATCCATCATGTAACATATTTTTCGGATAGTACTGAAATGATTCTACTCGTAATTCTGCTTACAATACTATTTAATTTGGTTATTTTCATTGAGAAAGCTTCTGTTTTAGCCATCTCAACAGCTTTAGCCAGTAAGTGTTAATTTTTAGCTAGGTAAATCGTGTTAAAATATGGCACTAACAATTCTACTGTAGATATTAGGCGGACTTATATTTTGTCATATTTACAGTACCCAAGCTTGCTTGGCTGTCTAGATTAAACCATCGTTTGGCCCTTAGTGATTTTTATTTCCTTGTTTAGATCAAATCAAGTTAAATATTTTATGAAAATTACTAATTTGCATGATGATATGACTTTTTAAAGATTGCAAATATTAAAAATTCAATAATAACCATTAAGACCTTCAAAACCCAACTTTTAAGCCCAAACTTGAATATTTATAATAGTATAGTTATAAAATGTTCACTGTAAATGACTTTACAGCAGCTGAACTTTATAGATTCTCCGGAATCTTTCTTGGAAGTTTCGTCTTTCTTAGTAAATGTTAATACAATTTTGTTAAATAATTCATAAAGTAAATCATATTAATGCTTTTAGTTAGCTTATCGTTGTTTATATTTTATAACATCTAAGCATTACTATCCTATTTTAACATTTTAATTCAACATTAATTTTAATCTCCTTCTATCAAGATGGAAATACAGCGATTTGCGGGTTATTCCAGTTTAATAAATTTTTATTTATTTTAACATTAGAAAAATCACTATGTTTTAGCTACTAGCACTTTTGTACAGTTTATTGATTAACAACCTGATAAATTTGTTAAAAATATTGAAATTGTTACTAGAAAGTGATTTTAATTAGTGATTGAATATGTAATCATTATGATGAGCTAAGTTTTTACCACTCACATTGTATGGAAATTGTTAATTAGTGATATTATCTGCGAATTGGCAAATTTTTAAAGGTGCAACAAACTGGACAACATTTAAAAATAGATCATGAAACAGTTGATTTCCAAATCTGAAAGTTTAAAGAATAATTGTCTGATATCTTGGGTAAATATATCTCAAGAATGTACAATCTCACAGTTTGTGACACAAGAGATAAACAAGGCAACCCGTAACAAACAGTGATAAATAAGCTATCACAAGAGAGTGTGGGAAACAAAAATATTATTGTTTACTTACATAATGGAAATAATCACTTGCTTCCCTTCAAATGTTTTAGTTACGTAATGTAACATTCTCCTGTTTTCCCCGACACTTCTTGAATTATGTGGTGTTGCACTTAGAGAAAAGTGAGTAGACAAACGTTCCGCGGCACTCTTGGTCGGTGAGTTCCAGTTGTGGCGAGGTTTGACCACAAACTACTGTGTAAATGTTCACTTTCTCTATGAGCCGACTGACTTGCAGATCCAGATAAACTTTTGGCCAGCAAATCCTTTTCTTGTAACTTCACTCATTTGTTCAGAGAAGTGGTCACTGGCTTTGTAAAGGAATGTTTTGGAATATTGCAAGTGTTAATTTCTTTCCTCCCCTCTTCTTCAAATGATTTCAAAGATCTTCATAGAACATTTGAAGTGTTTGTTTAATACAAGTCCAGTCATCTAACGTCAATATAAATCTCTTAATTGTATGATTATTATACAGTACATTGTACTTGTATGTGATATTAATCTCTAAATGTCTCGTATATAATTTAGCATAGTTAAATCAAACATTACTTTTACCAGTTAGATAGCTTGGGAAAATATTAATATTTCAAAAAGAAGATTTATTTAATTTGTTCATGTTGTCGGCATGCAAATTGGATTAAAATAAAATAACAACAAAATAAAAATATCCACTTATAACATATTAAATGAAAAGAGTTTTTTAAGTGTAAGGAAGGGATAGCAAGTACACACTCATATAATGTGAGAGAAAATTTTCACATTTATTGCTGAAAAGGCATTAATACATTCTTATGTAAAGTTTCGGAGATATTGTTGGTAGATTAGAAAATCGAAATACAAGATTCGTTTTTTTTTTTTTCAACCTCCAATCTCACACCAAGACGGCCAGACACGTGGCAGGTCCACTGTGTGGTCAGTAGTCGATCACGCATATTCCCCACTTCAACATTTGTCACTGCCGAGTTCAAGTAGCTAGTTTTCACTGAGCTGCAATCGTATAAACAGGGCTACCTCTATTGATCCCCTACCAAATGTCAGTTGAGGAATGTTATTCGTATCCTGCAATCAGAAGCGAATAGTGCAACAGAAATCCATTGGAGCATGTGCCATTTTTACGGAGAAAACATTATGAGTGATGGTGTTGTATGCAAATGTTGTAGAATATGAAAAGATGACCAAACTGACATGCACGATGAAGGAGGTCAAGGACACAAGTTTTTTGCTGCAGACGGCCTTGTTGATCAAATTGCTATAGTGCATAGTGAAAACTGTAGATTCACAATAAGTGCTTTGTCTTTGGAATTTTCAGAAGTTTCATGATCTTCTCTTTTCTCTATTGATACAGACAATTTAAATAGGATAAAAAAAGATTTGTGTTCGCTGGGTGCCAAAGATGACTTGACACCCACAAAATTTGCTGAATGGCATTCCTTCAATTTATCCTTGAATTTACCATTGGGCCATCATTCACACACAACACCATCACTGATGTTTTCTCCATAAACACAGTACATTCTCCATTAGATTTCTGCTGTTCTATTCCCTTCTGCTTGCAGGAATCTAATAACACTCCTCAATTTAAATTTGGCGGAAGAGTCAACAGAGGCGGATGCGACTGTAGCTCTGCGCAATCTGACTGCTTGAACTCGACAGTTGCAAATGTAGCTGTGTGATAGACTATTGCGCTCGTCGCTGACCTGTCACTTGTCTGGCCATCATGGCGGAGATCGGAGGTTGAAAAAGATTGCCCTCGTATTTATGTAATCTTCCAAAATCTCTGAACTTGAACAAATTTGTTCAATAGAGAAAGAAGTCTAAAAATGTATGTAAGATTTTTAGACCATCAAATTTAGGAGATCAAACTCAAAAGGTATTTCTTATGTGAAAACCATTTTCATTTTTACTTTATTTTGTAATGGCATCATGCAGTGAAAAAATATGTTGTGTCTGATATTGACAGAACACCCTGAGGTGTCGCGGCGGCTTCTGTTGGAGGAATTCGAGAGTGAGTGTAAGCTGAAGGACATCGCTGACTCGCTGACAAGGCCGAGACAGCACAGACGCCTCACTTCTCCTGCTGTCACGCCCCCTCCTCCCTCTAGCCATGAGCCCACCCGAGATGGAGACACCACCACCCACAAACAGGTAACTAACTGACTGTTGTATGTTTGTTTCTTTGTGTATTTTTTTCTAATTGCACAAAAACATTTATTGAGACTTAAAGACCTTTGTGATACTTTACTCAAAAAGTGGTTCTTTGTCTAATGATCAATGAACAAGAGACTGATGAGCTTCTGAATGATTTATTTACTAATATTGGCTTTTTCATATTGGTTAATTTCCTACTCTCGATTTCTATGCATTGGAGAAGAAAGGATATTGGTGATTCATACAATTCTGTATTTGTTAAAATGATTGATCAAGTTTGTTAGTTATAGTTGTAATAAATTTAGTAGTTTAACAGTTGGCTTGGGTGTGTTACAGGTGAGGGGAGATCCCGACGGTTGTGGTCTGGACTTGTCGTCTCTTCGCTACTCTCCCAGCTCCGAACTCAGGGTAGACTTGCCAGCCGAAGACCTCCTGAACATTAAGAAGGGCTGGCTCATGAAGCAAGGCAACGATAAGGTCAGTTATGGTCTGCTGGTTTTCTGCTTATGTCAGTGTATGCATTGCATATTTGTTTTTTTTTTTTTTTTTTTGGATGTTGCTATTATTTAGTATATTATGGAGGATCACTGTAGGAAGAAATAATAACACCTTGAGATTCCTAGTTATTTTTGTATTATATTATTTTATTTTAGTACATTTATTCTAACCTCTAAAATAATTCAGTTTTAGTTTTGTTTAATAACGAACATATAATAAACTAAAAAGTGTAGTTTGGATTTTACTAATGGGAGGCTCTCAGTTTGAATAAAATACATACAAATTTTAAGTCCAGTTATGCATAATGAAATAAATCATGCTAATATTCAAATATACATAAAACAGAAAACATAAAAGACATAAGACATGTTATATATAAAGAGGAAAGTGTATAACAAATTATCGTTGTGAGGTGATGGATTCAAACATGAACATAATTCCACCTTAGAAGCAAATATCACCCAGAAGTTAAATGCACAACATTTAGAGAGTCTCCCTAAGTTTAAAAATGTTTGTCAAACCACTCTTGGCCAACACTTCTCCAGCAGGTGATTTTAGTACTCATAGCACCTCTCATAGTGCTTTCTAGATTTATGAGTAAAGGCAATATGACCCCAAATAAATTCACTTCGCAATCCACTCAAAATACTGTTGTAATGATCGGAAATTAAGTATTGTACAAAATTTTCTGTCTGCGAAGCATCAAACCAGGAAAGATTGGCTTGCCAATCTCTACTCATTGTATTATAAAAAAATGTGTAAAGGACTTCCTTGGACATTCAGTATGTTAGGTGAACCGAAGCACATATATAGCAATAAATCAATGTTACTTTTATCAACTACAAAATTTAGTAAAGACAGAAAGGGAATAGGGAGCACATCTTCATATAATTTTGTGATATCAAAGGACGTTTGTTTTCTCATCGTGAAACAAATGAATGTCTTCTCAATGTTCCAAAACGTCCAAAATGTTTTAAGGACCTTGGACATTCAGTGCCTTTGCTGAACCGAAGAAAATGTATAGCAATCAGTCAATATTACTTTACCAACCACAAAATATTGATAGTAAAGACAGAGAGGGAGTAAAGAGCATGTCTTCATTCACTTCTGGGAATCAAAGGTCCCTTTGTTTTCTGATCGTAAAACAAATGAATGTCTTTTAAATTTCTAAGTCCACACTTGCTTTATGTGGAATTGTTGCATGATTACAGGAGTGGAACAAGCACTGGTTTGTGCTGAGAGGTGCGGCCCTGCTATACTATCGAGATCCAGGTGCTGAAGACCAAGGTATACTAGATGGCGTGATAGACCTGAGTGGCGTCAGTGCTGTCACCGAGGTGCAAGTGGCCCGCAACTACGGCTTCCAGACGACGGTGAGTACAGTGAACTTTATGTTAACAGTAGCTTCTACAAATTGCAACAACAGTAACAAAAAAGACAGTACAAATTTGTATTTTTGCTGTTTACATTCAACCCTTCTTACTTGAGCTAGTAATAGGTCTTAGGAGCTGAGAGCCAATCCACGCTGTTTAATATATTGACTGCGGCAGGCGCACATTACTACTCCTCCGTTGTAGTGAAGGTGTTAAGCACACCTTGCTTATTCTTGAAATTGATAGAGAATTTCTCCTAAGAAGGAAATCAACTGTTGGCCACACTAGTTTTGGTTAGGTCACAATGGGATGGTACCAAAAGGTTTAAAAATATCAAGTAAAAATATTTTTCTCAAATCATATTTTCTTAGCATGGCACACTATAAATAAATAGTTATACTGTTATCAGGCAACTATAAAAAGAGACAGAAAGTCACCATTTCAAGCCAAATAATCGGTTTGTATTATGGATAGATTACAATGATTTAACAATTATTTACCTGCCTGATGGTTATATTTAAGTATTGGATTGGATTTAAGTAGCTAGGAAACTATGATTTGAGAAAAGACTACAGTTTCTTATTTTTAACCCTTAAATACACTTCCATTTCAACCTCGAATTCTTTCTTAAAGGAAATTTCTCTATACGTTTCAAGAAAGACTAGGTTATGTGCTTAAACAAATCAAATTGTTCTCAGCTCCTGGATTTCAATCAGAAGTTTCGAAATGTATTCTTCTTTAACACTAACAACAATTATGATATGTTCAAAGGGTAAACTATTATTTAACACTTGTGGCACATGACAAATACTGTCGGAGTGATTGTATTGGTTAAAGAGGTTAATTGATTTATATTCGCCCTTTGTACACAGACATGGGATGAGCGAAGCTATGTTCTGTCTGCCGTCACTGCTGGTATCCGAGCCAACTGGATGTGTGCTATCCGACGAGCGGCTGGGCTGGATACCAAAATGGATACCAACCCTCTCCAGTAAGTTCAACATCGCTAACTATGTACACAAATTGTATCAAATCAAATCAAATCATTTATTGTCAAGATGTAATGTACATACATATAACAACGTCAAATATTAGGGCTAAAATAGTCTATTCCTAAAATTTTCTCTTAATACAGTAATCATTGACACTGTACAGGCAAGATTTGAGTAACAATTTTTTTACACAGTTCTTAAAATTAGTTCTACTTAATTCTTTTATATCTAAAGGCAATGCATTGTACAGCTTAATTCCTTGATACTTAAAACTGGATTGGGTGCTTGAAAAATTACATTTTGTTAATACTAAGGTTATTTCTATTACGTGTGTATAGTAAACTATGGATATTACTATGGTTAGAGAGGTAGTTTAAAATTATCTTTTACATACAGGAGCACATATAATATATAAATAGAAGGCAGTGTTAAAATATTAAGTTTTATAAAAAGAGGTTTACAGTGTTCGCGGTTTCCTACATTACATAGCAGCCTTACAGCTCTTTTTTTGTAGAATAAATAGCTTGCTTGCAGCTTGTGAGTAACCCCACAAAACAATCCCATAGGTTAGACAACTGTGGACATAAGCATAGTATATCTGCAGCTGAAGGTCTGAGGAAATAACACCCTTTAGAGATCTAATTAAGAAAATGCCCTGAGCAATCTTTGAAGCAGCATAATCAATGTGAGTTTGCCATTTAAGATTAGACTGGATGTGTACTCCAAGAAACTTGAGACTGAAATCATTTTCATTGGGCCTATGAGCTAGTGTTATTTGTAAATCCTGGATTTTTTTATTATTAACACATAACTTGTTAGCTGCACACCAATCGTTTATAATCGAAGTCTTAGAACCAACGATACTTTTACATTCAACGTCTGATTTAGAGCTGACTGTAAGCCCCAGGTCATCAGCAAATAAATAAGTGCTTACACCGCTCTTGCCCAGATTAGAAGGCAAGTCATTTATATATGCAATAAATAGAGTTGGACCTAAAATGGAGCCTTGTGGAAACTCCATAATTAACAGGGAGAGTTTCAGAAGTTGACTGAAACCATAGTAGCTCAACTTACTTATTAGGATCCTATGGTCGACCGTGTAAAAGGCCTTGGAAAGGTCATACGATCTAAAATTAACAGCATTTTTCAGTTCCAAACCCTCAAAACAGTCATTTACAAAAGACTGAACTGCATCAGTAGTGCTCCGTTTAGCCCGAAACCCAAACTGACAGTTACTAATTAACCCATTAGTTTCCAGATAATAAATACCTGCTTGTGAAGTAGGCGTTCCAAAACCTTTGACACAACTGGAATTATCGAAATCGGTCTATAGTTACAGATTTGATCTTTAGGCCCCTTCTTATGTACAGGAATAACTTTATTAACTTTCAATACATCAGGAAAAATGCCAGACTTAATACATTCATTAAATAGGTAAGTTAATACTGCACAAAATATAGGCAGCACATAATTTCAAGATTGGAGCATTTACACCAAAACAGTCTAAGCATGTACTGTTATTTAAACTAATTATAGCTGCATAGACATCTTCAAACTTTAAATTCAATAAAATTAAAATCAAACATATGGAAGGGTCAAGTTGGAATACTTGTTAAGATAAAAAGAAAATGTATTATCACTAGTGGGGATATTATTACATGTATCTTCAACTGAACAAACAAAATAATTATTAAAACTATTGGGTTCCAGTGTCACAGAAGAACTCACTGATTTACTATTAGGTCTGGCTGTTTGATTTATTAAACCCAAGCAGCTCTACTCTTATTTACAGCTTTGTCAATTACACCATTATTATAATTAAGTTTTGGCCTTTCGGATTTCATTCTTATACACTGTTTTAAGTTTCTTGTACCTAGTTTTGAATTCAATGTTACTCTCAGAGTTGGTGTTATTAATATTATATAATGTAGCTTATCTAATTCAGATTTTATTTTAAACTAGGCTATCATGGTACCAGGAAACATTAATATTCTTACTTTTAAGTTTTTTAGTCTTAAGAGGCATAGAACAGTTTAGTGCCCACATAAACAGATCTAGAAAGAGCTTGAACTTAGAATTTATATCAGATTCCAAACGGTATACATCATTTCCAATTTATAAGCTTAAGATATGATAACAAAAATGAGGTACCAATGCACAAATGGGTCTAATTATTGACTTTTCTGAGACAGTCTGTGGTATTTTATACTCCAAGAAACGCCTCGAAAGAGGATGGCCAGATGATCGGAAGCAAGCCGTGTGAATTACTGACGAGTGTACTCTGTCTGGGTGAACAGTAGTCAGTAGATTGTCAATACAGCTACCCAAGGTTTCACTATCACCAAGGCCCTGGTCTAGTTATTTCTGAGACAGTGATATTAAGTCCAAAGCTAATTGATCAAGTTGAGGAGTTCTTTTGTTTCCACATGGTTACTGAGAAAGTTTACATTAAAATCACCAGCAATAATTAGGTTCATTTTTTTTGCCATTCAGAAGGGAAAAAATATCATGGAGTTTATCATAAAATAGACAAAAGCTACTTGCTGGAGATCTATAAAAAGCTACCACTACTGTGTTGAAAGTAGGCAATACAATCGCTGCTAACTCACAGGTAAGTTCTTCCGAGAAACAAGATAATTTGTCAAATTTGATGACTTCAGTACCACTTTTAACACAAATAACAATCCCACCGTGAGAATGTTTTCTCTCTTGCAAAGAAATCAGCAACTTCATATCCAGGTATCACCAAGTTCTTCATGTCCGATGAGGATAACCAGTGTTCCGCAATACAAAGTACATCAGTCCTGTATTGGTTATTTAGAATGTCAATAAAAGGAAGCTTGTTGGAAATACTGCAAACATTCCAAAATAATAGTTTAAAATTAGGCCTGTAAAAAGGGACTATCATACACCGACTGTGTACCTAATTTCTTTTTCCAAGATCGCATAAAAACTAATTGAGAAAATTTTTACTGTAAATAACTAAAAAATTATCATAAATCCTGCAAAGATTCCCATAATAACTATGGACGCCCAAGAATAGTCAAGAAGCAATTTCACAGTTGTTTCATCTGATTTTAACAAAAAATGTGATTTGAGTAATCTAAACAAAACAAAAATAAGTAATTTTTGGATTCGATGATTACTTTTTGTTTATTTTTATGAAATTTAGCATTACAGTTTTAAAATCCATCATTTTCAAACTTCGTCTTTTTTAGTTTTATTTAGGAAAACACTTGTGCAGTTTCAACATCAAACAACTTATATTGTTGTGATATTGAATTTTTGTGAGAAAATAATAAAAAGACATGTATTATCTAAACTCAAAAATCACCCTTTCTTTTCTTTTATTACATTTTGAATAGAATTTTGAACTTTGAATTTGAAAAAATCCAGCAATATTTAACCATTACTTCTTTTTGTACAGAATGGAGAGGGACAGAGAGAGTATCGCTCCTTCCACCCCTCTCACGGGGCGTTCCATCATCTTCTCCTCGGACGACGAATATCGCACAGCATCAGAGGGGAGAAGAGAGAGTGGAGATTGGGGTGACACCTTGCCCCCCTCCCCACCTCTCAATCGAACCCCCATCTCCAAAGTCAAGGAACGAGCAAGGTAAGTGTATAATGGATGTTTGTTTTATTCTCCGTACGTTATGATATTCTGTAAACGTCACATAAAAATGTAACACTAATAGAAACGGTAAGGAAAAAGATATCAGTCAGGGATCTAAAATTTGTGTACCGAAGACTGCATTTGTAAGCAGACACATAAAACACAATACTTTTTTGTAGGCCATTGTAATTTGTATAGTACTTGCCACAAACTCTTTATTATAAAAAATGTTGGTTTGATGTTGGCCTGAAATAGATGATACTTTGTATGTTGTAGGGGAGGTTTGCGATCCCGTGCGTACAACACCAAGCGGTCCCGGTCATCCCCTCCCTCCTCACGCAGGTCCACACTCGACTCTGTTCCACAAGAAGACTTTGTGTTGGCCTGCTGTGGGGAGATGCAGGAGTCTGATGTAGATGAAATCAGCAAGGTAAGAATTGCAGGGTTGGAGTTACCACCTTAGTAAATTTTGTTTAGTTATAGTTATCTTAATTTATAGTCTTCCAACAACGACGTTGACAAAACTACATAGTACCACAGTACCATCCATCTTGAAATTAGTTTTTTAGCTCTCCTGAAGTTTACTCTAGACCTTGGCAATAGTGTAAAAACAACTTGCCTGAGATAGACTTTCACTTTTTATTATTTTGGAAAAGAAACTCATGTTCAGAAATGTAATGTATCAGAATTCATGGAAGCATGTTAAATTTCTCTATTTGAAAATAAACATTTTCTACATTGTCTTTGGTTTTTTAAATATCATAAACTTTTTTGCAACAATCGCCTATTTTCTAAGTTGAGAGATGTACTGGTAACCATCTTTATTTTAGTCCTATAAGAACTAAAGCATTTGGACGTGTATTAATTTTATTTGTAAAATGCGATAACTCCCATAATTTTAAGACCAAAATTAAGGGTATAATAGTGTTTGAAGGTTAACATTGGTATTATGGGGTAAATCTCAAGGTTGTTTCACCACAGACGGGTCTTCACTTTATGAATGAACTTTGCATTCAGATGGCCTATTATGGAACTACCCCTTTGTATCATAAACTATTCTATAATATGTTAAGAAAGATAATCAAAGCAACAACGAATATTGAAATCTTTGCCTTTGCATGTCAGGGAGGTAAGATGCAGGAGGTCGAGAGACAGTTAACCTCCGTTTTGCGGGAACTGAGTAGTGCTAAGGAAGAACTGTTGAGATTGAGGCAGCAAAATGTTGATGTCTGTGCCTTTGTGCAGGTGGTGACTGAAAGCCAGTCACTGCTAGAGAGGGTGCAGAATCAGGGGGGTGAGCTGCAGGAGGTCAAGAGACAGTTAACCTCCGTTTTGCGGGAACTGAGCAGTGCTGAAGAAGAACTGTTGAGACTGAGGCAGCGCAAGGTTGATGTCAGCGCTCTGGAGAAACAGGTTAGATCACCTGAAATATCCTTAGATTTACTACTCACTTCACTTATTTGTATAATCTGTTTAGAAATTTACAGTTTTTTTAAATTTTCTGCTCTTGTTCTTTTCGGATAGATATCTTCTGCCTGGTGAAAGTTAGAAGTCTGCAATCATTTTGAAAGTGTAGGCTGACATATTTGTTGTATAAAAAGATCCATCCATTTGAAATTTTTGTTATTCAAAATTATAGAATCAAGGAAAATAATTTGTGCTGAGAGTGCTGATGGCCGAGCAGTCTAGGATGTTGGACTTTGGATATCGGACTCTCCCACTTATTCTGTTTGATAAGATCCTCCACAGGAATAAGGCAAAAAAGAGATATAGAACAACTACAAATAATATAAATCAATTAAACATTACAAAATACTTTTCCGATTCTTTATATTAAGTGTTTGTATTTTGTAATTAATATTTTAAAATATTTTTGGGCTCCTTCTGAAAGACAAAAAAAGAGTCTATTTCAGCCTTAAAGGCTCATGAACAAGTAAATGTATTGAACTTTGTACTATATGTTATTCTCAATCCATAGATTTTCTATGTAATAATCATATAGATCATCATGGCTAGATGGAAATTCATTAGTTTAATTAACATAAAATTTGATTTGTGATAAATTTTTTATTACATTTATTTAAATTTTGTTTTACAAAGAATGTGTACACTGAGCTAGTTGAATAAATTCATACTTTGCAGAGAGTATTGTTTGATCTGTTCTGTGTTCCGCAGGTGGAAGATCTTTTGCAACGAGCCGAAGACGCGAACAAGCAACGAGCGAGAGATGCTGCTGAACTCGATTCTCTTAAAAAACGGTAATTTTGTACTTTGTTGTTTTACTTTGATCTATTATTGTTCAAAACTTCAATGTAGAATAATGTTATTTTCGATTTTCAATCAAGATTTGTACCGTAATTAATGTTAAGATAAGCCTAGAAATACTTAAGGAGATCAATATCGGCTGTGATAATGTTTTAAATTTATTGTTTTAGTTCTTATTAATTTTTGTTTTTACCTAACAGATAACTTGATGATTGATAATGAAACAAATATTATGATGATAGGGCAAGACAATAATGGTCAGTTGACAGTTGTTTTTTAGGTATAGAAATTGAGATTTTTCTTTAGATAGCTTACTGAAACTGTAGACACAGACCACCTCAAAGTAAATGAATAAGTTATCAATAATCATTATTAGTATTTCTTTGAAATCCCTCAAGGGCTAACAGAAACTGTTCTATTAGTGCTGCTAATACACTGTACCTTTTTTCTGTACCTGCAGGTATGTAGAGGAGAAGGCCCGATGGGACAGGGACCTGACTAGCGCGGAGTGCGAGCTACAGTGTGCCAACCAGCGATACTCGCAACTCTGTGTAGAGCTCGCAGACAGTGCTAAGGTGAGGCACTTTAAAAAAAAATGTAACTTTGTTGGTAAAATATGTATACCAGACATGAAACAGCAGTGCTCGTAATTTTAAGATGCAGTTAAAAGTAATGTTCTAGATTCTTAGATGTTTTTTGTAACACTTTAATACAGCTCAAACATGGCTTGATTTTTTTCTCAATTACTACCAATCTTTGAATTGTTAGTGCTGGGTGACGTTATGTAATTTGTTGCTCCATAGTTGGTACAACGGTTGCGGGAGGAGCTGGCTGCGACGGATGATCTCACAAGACGACTGCGTGATGAACTGGAGAGTGTGACCAACCGGCTTGCGGCCGGTATAGAGGAGAACGACCAGCTGTACCGGCGACTGCGTGACCTAGAGACTAGGGGACACCATTCACAACCGCACCCACGATCACGCTCTGTCGACTCTCTCAGCGACCTCACTAACATACAGCTGGATCTTGACCTCACACAACTGGACAAGGACAGGTTAGTCTTATGTACACGACAAACTCACTCGGCTGTTTAAAAACTTCATCAGGTAAATTTTTCCTGATTTTCTCATCCCTCTTGCCCTGTCTAGAATCTATTATTTTCGTCAGTTATATTTTTTCCTGGTGGAAAGTCTCATTCTATGTCTGCTTTTTCTTCCGTACTAGTCTCAATCCACAATACCGTTGTTTAAGGATGCTCTATTATCCAATCTTTTCATTATCTTTATTTCAATGCGTATTCAAAGGGAATTTCTTCGCTAAGAACTTCTTCCATTTGTGCTAATTGAAAATTTTAGAATCCTTTCCCTTATTAGTAAATTTTGTCCAATTTTTCATTACATCTTATTTGTTTGTAATTAAATGTATAATTATATTTGTTTTATTGAGACATTAAAGATGTTTTCAATACAATTCAAATCCAGTAGGCTAACCATTAAAAAAAATTATCCATAACTTATCAGTGAAAGTTAAGTAAATCATATGCACTAGATTTACAAAGTCTGACCAAAAAAAAAAATAACCGGACTGATTTTATAGCCAGACAATAGCAGAGACCTCATGGTCAAATGCTACAGTGCAGAATTACGTGAAATCTCCCCTCTCCAATTTTGCCAGCCGACCACTCAATCAGGCTTTGTATTAGCTGCTTATGGGAAAAACGCGTAGTGTTTTGATAGAGCAATGAATTAATGTGAAATCTTCATTAAAACTTGGAAAGTCCACCACAGTGGCCTATTCTTTATTGAAATAAGAGTGTATAGTAATGGATATTTGTCATTTACTCAAGGTTGTGAGTGGTTTAAGTCGCTTCAAGGAGGAATGAAAAGAGTTTGGATATGAGTGTTTAATTTGAAGCAATCATGATGGTTCTTTTTGTTATTCAGGGGATCATATATGTAAATTGGTACTGAGCAGTACTAAAGTTAATACCAACTGTAAATATGTATATTACAAATTGATCCAAAGTACTGAATTGGACATTTTTTGTAACGTTTTATATCACTCACTGCAAGTTGTCAGATCTGAAAATGTCTACTTACATAACTCATCATACTTATTAAAACTGCCTTTGTGCCATATAATGAAAGTATATTTGCTAGAAAAAAATTTAATAATCAATATCTCATGTTTGTAAATTTTCTGTTTCTGTACGACCATGCGAATGAAATATAAACCACTTTATTTTCCATAGGGTGGTAGAGGAGTATGGTGATCTGCGGGCAAGGTTTGAGAAGGCTGTAGTAGAGATAAGAGCGATGAAGCGGGAACTACGTGAGTCCCAAGCGCAGTCGGATTGTCTGGAACTGAGCCTCATCAATGCACGACAAGACATGCGTGCACGACAGGCGGACGCAGACAGCCAGACCAACCTCATGGCCGCCAGGATACAGGACCTTGCTCTCAAACTTTGCAGTGCGGAGAAACAGGTAATCAAGTACAAATATTTATCCTATACAAAATTTACCTAGACTTGCATTTAGATTTCCATGATGCTCCCCCCACTGTCTCTCCCCCCAATGTAGGCGTATGATGATTGTTGCACAAAAAAGTAGTTAAGATAGCCGAATAATATTCTGCCAAATTTGTAAATTTTGTCTGCTATGGTTTAATTATATATATGAAGAATATGTCACTTCTAAGTCACTTTTGGGGATTACAGAAATCACAGATACTTAATGTAATCTCTGTACAAACGTAAAAATATAATAAAATGATGTGAAAACGTACAAAATTAACCTGAAAAACGTGAAAAAGTAAAATAAACGTGATAAATATCTTGTGGAAGGAAGTACTTTTAAAAAATCAATCCTATTTAAATTATTTATTTGACTTGGGTAATGACTATTGGCCATTGGCATTCAATCAATATTTTAAGTTTTAATAGAGACTATATTGGTAAATTTGTTTTAATGTACAGCACACCTATTGGTTTTTTTTTTTTTTTTTTTTTGTATTTGAAAATTGTAATTCACTTCATTGCTCGATTTTGAGAGGTAAAAATATTATTGCTAACACAATAGTCTAGTAGTAGTAGTCTGTTATGAAAATTGAAGCATATAGGAGGACTAGATGTTGGTAGTGAAATATATCAATGGAAAATTGTATTATTTGCTAAACATATTTTTCTTAAATTTCAGATTCGAGCACTGAAACAAAAACTTTCAAAATCAGAAACTCGGGAGAAGAGGAGGTCATTGTCTCTCAAAGGCAGAGAGTCATTTACAATTTGTAAGGAGTTGGAAGATAAACTTGCAGAGTTAGAGAACAAAATTAGTTCACTAACTACAGTGGATGGTGTAAATCCTACCCCTCCCTCTAAGAGTCCCTCCCCTGTCAAGACTTTCCCACCTCCATCTCCCAGTTCTGAGACCAGCAAAATGGCAGCAAGGTTGAGACGCAAATCACTGGACAGCGCTACATGCTCTGAACCCATGAAAGTGCTCATCAGACTGTCCTCTTTGGAAGCAAAAGTAGCCAAGGCAGCGAGGGAGATCGTGATATGTCCTTCCTCTCCTTCCCCCCAACCCAGTAATGAGTCAATCACATCTCTAGACGATTCCGAGCAGAAGATCCCATCACCAACAGAACTGAAACTCTTCAATGGAGTTGAGGAAACTGATGAAGTGGACGGAACCAGTGCTGTCCATCATCATGTCTCCAGCGAGATCAAGAAGATGGAGAACCTATTGAGAAAAAAATTGTTGGAGATATCCAAAAAACGAGAATCCCTTATTGCCTCTGGTCAGTGGACGAGTGAGGCGAGAGTGAGTCTTTTGGCAGAGAAGTTGGCGTTTGAATCGGTACTTGTGGGAAGACTTCATGATGCAGTGTCTGGTTCGACCAAGGGAGATATCAGTGATGTGGAGAGATTCATGACTGAGTTGGACCTAAAGCTATCCGGAGGAAAACCTAACATAGAGACATCTCTAGATTACCTGGCCAAAGCATTGACAAGACATTTGTTGAATCAAAATACGCAGAAAATCAAACCAAGGAAACCAAAGGATAAGAGGAGATCCACTGAATCTGCTGCCATCATTGAGTTAAACAAGAGGAAGAAACATTTGGATCAGAATGTAGGAGTTTTCGTAGATCAAGTTGTGGATCAACTTGCAGCAGCTTTTGCTGTTGAAACACTCGGCGATGATTCTTTAAGTGGTGGTGAGAACAGGATAAAAGCAGCATGGACTTTAGCGCAGGAAGCTGTCAATGAAGAACTCATTCAAGCAGAAATCTCCCAAGTCATGTCTCAGTGCTCAAGAACTTACCAAAACTTAGTTGAGGATGAAAAAGACAGTAGATTTGTAGCTTTAATTCAGGAAAGAGCCTCTTTGGAGCTGTGGTCCAGAGCCACACAGGAATATCTTAATAAGGAAATGGAGGTGGTTGTAAAGAGGCTGTACGAAAAGTATCAGGACAACGTTTATAGGCTAAAGGCTCAGAATACATCTCCTGTGAAGACAAACCAAGAGGATGAAGAGAAGGCGAGGCACCTTCTGCAGAGATTTGTAGATGTAATTGCTCATAAAGCTTTATTAGATGCTAGACTATCCCTGCTTCAAGATTTGGATGTATCAGAAAGCAGTATTAACCTTCAAGAGGTCGTTTTTGATGAACACGTAGTCTTGGCTGAGATTCAGACATTATACCTTAAGTATTTTGAGGATCTACAAAATAAATCAGGAGATGGTGCTTTGGAGGACGATAAACTGAAGGAGGGCATGCAATTGCTGGCAAGAGAGGTGTCCATCTTGAGAGAATATCTGCTGGAGTCTGAGAGGAAACGACGAGCAGATGGGGACAAGACTCAGCTGATTGGAGTGGAGCCATTGACCTCCGACAGCCTGTGTGAGCAATGCTACCAACTGAGAGGACAGGTGCAACAACTGCAGCAGTTTGTGCTCAAGGGTCAAGACTGCCAGAGGTGCGAATATCTTCATCAAGAAATAAAGAGGTCAGTAACCGATTTATTTTCACTAATTTTGTGTTTAAATGTTCAACAGTATTGGAATATTGTTACTAAATAGAAGAGTTATGTAACTTGAAATAGTTAGAAATTTATTGAAATTAGTTTTGAATTTTTAATGAATTTGAAATTTGAGGTTTAATGGATTAAGTTTCCTATACAGTTAATCAAAATAATAATCTGAATAGCTAAAAAAGTAATTGAATATTTGGAGATATAAGATCTATCTATGTTAAAACAGTTTTACTAAATTTAGGTGATGTTAACTTAATTGCCTTAATTTGTTATATGAATAAACAACACTGTTGTAAACATTATGAAATTATTTTTGAAGTCAAATCATTTTGGAACTATGTTAAAATTGTCTTTGGCAAAATGATCTTTACATAAAATCTGTATTATGTAAAACAACCACTGATTTTTTCTTATATCGAGAATTAGACATGTAATGGACATGTAGTCCTGCAGTCTGTCATAAATTTACTGTGGTATATATATTTAATTAAGTAACTGTAGATTACGTTATTTGTTCCGTTTTGTATACATTTTTAGTTCCACTTCAATATATGTCATTTGAATATCAGAAAAGCTCAAAAAACTGTGATTTTCTTCCGATATTGATACAGTTGCACAAAAGCAATTTGGCTTGTTTGATAAACCTATTAATTTCTACATATTTTGGTCCGGTGAAATTCTCTATCTGGTTTAAATCATATAATAAAAATGTATGTATCTAAAAAACTTGAAGACCGATTACAATGCTGGAATCGGACTTACCTAAAGCTACATGCATAGAAATAAATAGATCTAATCTTCAGATTTGAACTTTCTTTCCTTTATGGCAACGTTTGTTTGATAAAGATTTCAAATACACATAAGAAGATCTAAATATTTATACATCTTCAATAATTGTATGGAATACACACTTTTTGTGTAGAAATGGTCTTTATCTTTGTATTGTTCCTTTGATGAACAGTGATTAATATGTCTGTTATCAGCGTTTGTTGTTGTATATCACAAGCTGCAGATTTTAGTTATGTGTTAGGTCAGTTATCTACCTGAGGAATAGATCAGATTGCAGATCTTGAAACTTCTTCTTCTATAGGGCAGCCTATTGCCATGCACTTAAGCCTTAAGGGCCTTTTGTGCACCCTGGAAGCACACCATGAGGCTGACCAGTTTACGGTTTCAGCAGTTCTACAAACTGCCAAAAACAACCGATCAGGTCCTCTCTTGAAACTTAGTGTTACTGATTTCTTGTGTCACTGAACAATGGCAAATGTCCGGAAAAATCTTGTTTTCTTCACAAGCTTTCCATCATCAAAAACAAACTATAAACAAAGAAAAAGCTCCATAATATTCTATGAAGTATATTTTAAAAGTTTTCAGTAATAACAGAACTTTGCCTAAAAGCTTAAAACTTATTTGGAAACTAAAAAATCTAATTCATTGTCTAGGCGTGAGATGCAGTTTGAAGATGATCTTCATGAGTTGAAAATGCAGCAAGAAGAAGAGTTGGCAAGACTAAAAGCAGAATTGGAGCAACAGAGAATTAGTTTGGTAAGTAATGTTATGGCTGTTTTTGTAAATGGGCAGAGTGGGTATTTGCCCAAGGACGCAGGTGTATTGGACAACAAACAGTCAAAGTCCACTTAAGTAAAAATTTATACTTTTTGGGTTTTTTTTTATCTCTTAATCAAACACAGAAGTACTGTAGTTAAGTTTTAAAAATGTAGCTATTCACTTAATCTAATATTAACCAAGTCACTTGACGTTACCCAAGAACAGAACCTGATCTTAACCCTTTGAACGCCGATATAAATTTAGTAATTTTTTTAGATTACGCTCATTTAAGGTGAAAAAATAAAAATGAAAATTCCTTAAAGCTAATTTTTTTATTCATTCCTAATAACTAATAGTCACACAAAAAAAATAAATTTTACAATAATGTAATACTTGCATTAAAATAATCACATTTTTCATAATAATGGAATATTTCAATCAAAATCAAATTTAAGAATAAGAATAAGAATAAGAATCATTTATTCCATTGATCTGTTTACAGAAATAGGACAAGTCATTTTAAAATTACATACATTGTTAGAGCTAAAAATTACATTAACACAAAAGTGTTGTAAAAAGTTCACATGAAATTTAAGTAAAGTAGCAATAAATAAAAGTAATTATAGTTAGTTATAAACTAAAACTTAACATTAATATGGCAATTCATGAATTCCTCAATGCTGTAAAAAGGATTTTTCACTAGCCAATCATATAACTTTTTTTTAAATATTTTAAAGGAAACAAGTCTCGCATCATCAGGCAGCTTATTAAAAAAATTTATAAAATTTAATTTAAACGAGCTTTTAGTTTTAGCTAGTCTGTGAGGCAATATATCAATCTTATTCCTTCCCCTAGTGTTGTATTGATGGATCTCCTGTCTTGTATGAAAAAGATTCAAATTAGATTTTGTATACAATAAAACTTGAAAAATATAAAGATTTACTATTGTGGGAATTTGAAATTGTACAAAAAGAGGTTTGCAGTGTTCAAGTGGGTTGGCTCCTCCAATATTACGAACAGCCTTTTTCTGTAGCACAAGAATGTCAATGACATGTGAAGAATGACCCCATACAAGTAGACCATACAATATGTGCGACTGAAAAAGCCCAAAATATGCCAATCTTAAATACTCTGGACTAACAAAACTTTTGAGTTTCCAAAGTAAGTAATTTACTCTAGAGATTTTGTTACAGACAGTATCTATATGAGTTGACCAGTTTAATTTTGAGTCTACATTAATTCCTAGGAGCTTGACCGATACCCTCTGGTAACCTCTCTATCGCTTCCTTAGATTAGTTCAATAAGGTTTTAGGTTACAGAGTAATCAAATGCATGTGATGAAAAATATGAAAACTATGTACAAGGATAAGAAAACAAATAAAGTGTAATATGCTGATCTTGATTAGTTTTATAAGTTCTGATAATAATAGATTTAGACAGTTGTACGGTAAACTTCGAAACAAAAATCGGGATGAAGCCATGAGGTCTCGGGCCATGACTTGCAGCCATAATCACACAACAGAAAAGAAACAATAAAAAAATTATAACACCTAAAACATGGTAACAATAACTTTTTACAACTGTTTGTATAAGGAATGACAACGCAAGAACACTTCCCAAAGGCACAATGCGTGCTCCACTGACAGTCGGTAATGGCGGATAGTATCGTCATCGGCGTACAGACGGGAGTGGGAGAACAGCTGCTAGCAACAAAAAAATTTACTGTTTACCTACTGTGGCCAGCTGACAGCTGCAACTGGATTATTTGGTCAAGCCAGTACATTTACTTTGTATTGTGGTTTATGTATTGAACTTATAAACTTCAAAAACAGTAATAAAATGTATTTTTATCGATCGGCGGATTATTTCGTCTTTGGCGTTATAAGACCAAACAACGTCGCGGATTATTCCGTCTACGGCGTGCTAAGGGTTAAGAACAGTGCTATATGTTTATTGCCGAAAGATCAGCACAAAAACTAAAAACTTAATGACATTTCCCTTCAGCCTCTATATTGTTTACATTTTTATTGTTACAGATGGTGTATGCCTGAGGGGAACAATATTTTATAACAATTAAAATAAAAATAACAAATTTTTAAAAATTTTTCTCTTAGGGTGCATATTTAAAATTCAATACAGATTTATAACTATGAAGGCTGATTCCGACCCTATAATTCTATAATAAGTTACATTGAATATTCACACAAATTTCTTATTTGTTTTTATAAATCAATATATATATATTTAATAAAAGAATAAATCAACAGCCAATACAGGAGTTGTAGAATAAATTAACAGCTGTTTATAATAGTGTGGGGATTCAAAAAATATATAATTTGTATGATAATTCATTGAGTAATGGAAAACAGCTGAAGAACTGCTACACAAATGTTTTGGCCATGACAGGTATGCCAACACGAGGCAGAGCAGAACATGCTGAAGGAGAGGGCTCGTAAGCTGGAGAGGAGGTTGGGAACACTGGACTCTGAGTACTCGCAGCAGATGGAGAACCTGCGAGCCGCCTACCACAAGACTCTGAGCTCCACACTGGACCGTGACCTCCCTGGTGGCGAGAACATCCGCCAACGCTACCAGGCCGAAATTGAACACCTGAGGGTCAGTAATCTCATTAATGAGTTACTTCTTACTCACTTACTTTAGTGGCTTTCTATGAATTCCTTATGAGATAAGCTTCTTTTAGTTAAAATACAAGTATAATTTAAGACATAAATATATTATTATCCATGTAGTGTATATATATATATATATATATATATATATATATATATATATATATATATATATATATGAAAATGTATATAGGCTTTTTTTAAACATATTAGATTCTTTAATTTTTTTTTAAAAGAAAATTCATATTTTTTACAAAGAAGTATTTATTTAAAAATAGTTTATAATACATATTTTGAAGTTTAAACAAATTAATTTGTTTTTTTACAAATCACCATTTTTATTCAACCATTTTTTAAGTTATTCTGGTAGTTCTTGTTTGCCTATGATATATCAGCAAGGCAAATGTCTTTGATGAAGTGTTGAATCTTACCTCATGAAACGTTTTCTTATGGGATGTTCTCTGCTTGGATAAAAAGTATTACCACCACTTTGGTGACAAGTGTGAATAGAATGCCAAAATTTTGATTTCTGTGATAATCAAATCCAAAAAGTTGTCTCTTTTGTCAGCACAGTGTAGAACTTAAAATTAGTTATAGCAGCAAGCAGATGTTCCATTTCTAATGGATATCATTAAAAAGGGAATCTTCAGAAAGCTAAGTAATAGTTTAAGGTTGAAAGGATTGTGGCAAGATTTTGACTTGGCCGCAGAATTCTGTAGGACTACGCAGTTGTAAAAGAGAGGTTTTTGAATTCCCCGTTTAGGACAATGAAACCTGAACATTTCCATTTCACATCTGGAACTAAACTGTGATCATGTGAACAATAACATTCATCTCTACTAACCTGCAAACTTCCAAATAACAAAGTCGAAAATATTAAGTCCAACACATTGTCAACTACATGAGTGTTTTTAAAGGAGATTCAAAAATTTTCATTGTTTCAATAAGAGTGCCTGAAGTGTATAAAAATAGAAGCATATATAAGCTAAAATATAATATATGTATAGTACTAAAAATAAAATATTTTGTTATTACTTTAAGAAAAATGGGATGTTTTGTATTACTTATATAATCAAAAATATATGTGGGCTCATTACAAAATCATAACATTATGGGTGGGTGGGATATTATTTACTCCAGAAATAATATTTACCTGATGATTTTATTACACAAATATCTTAAATAAATACTTTTTAATGGATGTTATCCAATCAAAATTTGAACTGCAGATCAGTGTGAATCAGATAAATTTTAATTATAATTATTAGACTTACCCAGTCGGTGTCATGAAATATTTGTAAGTTAAAAAAAAATTAAAACTGCATTAAACATTTTAAGACAGATAATATTGACCAAGATTATGTTATCAATGTTTTGATCAGTGAAGACTGTAAAACATAATATAAGTTGATATGTGTTTTTTGCTTTTGATAATCATACTTTCTCAACTATTTTATAAGTTGATAAAGTATGTTATGTAAAGTTTTAATACAACCTTGTTATTGTTTAGTTTTTAAAAGTACCCTGAAAATGTGATCTTTAAAGTAAAGATCCATAAGAATTATTGCTAGGAATGTTTTCTCATTGAGGTTTTCAAAATAAGTCTTCAGATAAATAATAATAAATAGAAGGTCACAATAATTCAAATTCAATGAAATTAGTAAACTAAATTTTCTTTTGAATCCTTTTCTTTTATATTCATTTTTTGGGTCTGATATGTTTACTTCTAATGCTCACTACTACCAAAAACTGAAATTGTTAGCTTTGAAATTCTTATTTTAATGTTTGTTAAGATAAAGTCATTTAACTACTGTTTCTGACTGTGTACAGGCGCTCTGCGAGAAGGGATTGGTCGGTATGGAGAACTCACATCGTCGCATGATTGCCGAGCTGGAGGAGAAACACCGCCAGGAGGCGGAGATGCTTCGGAGGGAGAAGGAGAGCGCATTGGCAGAGGAGACGCAGGCGACACTGGCTGCACTGGATGCCATGCGCAAGGCACACGAGGCAGAGGTGGCCCGCGAAGTGGCCAAGTTCAAGAAGGAGTTCTTGGCCAACATGCGAACCGGACAGGATATTGGGCAGCTACATCGGGAGCACGAGTGAGTTTCCACTTTCCAGTTGACTGCTAATGTTAGACATTTACATTGAATTATCATTTAGCCAAGAAGACTGTAGTGTAGTTTCGTCAGAATTGGTATCGTACGTAGAAATGTGATCTACACGGTACGAGAGGATTAGGAACTAGAATATGATTCTTGTAATTTTTCACACTCTATAAACATTTTTCTCCTACAAGGGCAAGTTATTCTGTATTGTTACAAATTGTTGTTTTAGTTATACTCATTATTGAGCTTTTGGCTCTTAACAATGACCAACTCATAACTGATTCATGAACAGTTTGATTGGTACTCGGTCATAATTTACTAATTGTCAATTGCTTTGATTCTTAAGTTCTGGAAATATATTTATTTATAGTTAAAATCATTGTTTTTCTGATTGTTGTTAGAAAAGAAATAGAATTTCATAAAAGAGACAATTCTTAAATTATAGTGTAGATTTTGAAATGTTTTAATGTTTTACTAACTTTGCAATAAATTTTATAACTTATGAAACACAAGAGCGACTTAATCACAAAAAAAGTAACTTCTAAGGAGTTGAACATCTGTGGATTGTTGCAGAGCTGAGATGGAAGAGATCAAGCAGGAGATTCTGTCGCTGTCAGAGAAGTATTCCATCAAGTGTGTGGAATCTGCGGCTCTAGAGGAGCAGTTGAGGGCAGCAAACGAGCAGCTGGCTCAGGCGCAACAACACATACTGCAGCTGGACTCCAGGTAAGAGACGATGTCCAACTACTCGATCAAGAAAATAGTCTTGCATATTGATTAAATTGAATAAATTCATAGTTTTCCGTTTTTATTAAATGTTGTAAAAAGAGGTAATACTATCATTATTAAATTCAAAATTTCATCATTCTTATTTTAAAATTTCCCAATTGTGTCTGTATTATTAATATTTAATTTGAATAATTCTAATAACTGTATGATAAGAACCCAGAGATTGGTACCATAATAGCTCAGTGCTACCATTATTAAAATTGTGACTAATTTAGTCAGCCCGGCTGACTATCGTGTCTACGATTACTTTCACACCAAATTCAAACCTATATCAATCAATCAATCAATTCTTTATTGTCATTAAACAACATACAACATTGTAATAGACATTGTCAAATAGGAACATAAAATTTACTCTATGCTAAAAATATAAATATAAAGGCCTACAACATAAAAACATATAAAAATATTAGACTAGAATGGGTAGGCTATGTATTGTTAAAACTTAAGGTCACTCATTGTCAGCAGTTTCCCAGTCCTCAACACAATAAAAGGCTTTAATTTTTTAACCAATTTTGTAAAACGTTTTTAAAATTATGTACAGTAACATTCTTAGCAGCTAATGGTAACTTATTAAAACAGTTTGACCCCAATGTAACCATAACTGTGTTGTGTTTTACTTAGTCTAACATATTTACAATCAATTAGGCCCTTATTTCTAGTGTTATGCTCATGGCAACTACCTCTTAGGTTATTATTCATCCAAATGTTCTTTAACATAGATCAGACATTGGAGAATATACATTGAGGGAACAGTAAGTATGCCTAGCTCTATAAAATGTGATCTAACAGCTATCCAGAAAGCCAATACCTGAAACACATCTGATTGCTCGCTTTTGCCATTTAAAAACCTCCTTTGCACCAGGGGCGTTTCCCCACAGGATTAGGCCATACAATATGTGCGAGTGGAAAAAGGCATAGTATGCATTTATGACTAAACTGTCATTTGTGTACTGTTTTTAGCTTACTTAGTAGGAAAAACTACTCTAGATAAGCGAGTACACAAGTTACTTGTGTGATGATGTCAGCCCAATTTACAGTCTAATGTAATTCCTAACAATTTCACAGTCTTATCATCTAAGTTACATAAACTAAATACAATTTCCTCTGTTTTACTACTATTTACAGACAATTGATTGGCACAGAACCATAGATTAGATCTCTCAACCATATAGTTTTTAACAATACAGTTAGTTTCAGAATTAGCGCTTGAAGTTAACAGTGTCGTGTCATCTGCATATAAAATTACATTTATCAGGGATAAAAGCAGGTAGATCATTGACAAAATATCACAACAGAAAAGGTCCTAGGACAGAGCCCTGAGGTACCCCACTTAAAACTCTTAAAACATCAGATTTTTCTTCAGAAAATTTTTTACAAATTGATATCTATCAGTCAGATATGTCTCCATTAACAATAATTTCTTTTCCCTTAATGTTATAAGATTGTAGTTTTTTTAATAAGAACATTATGAGGAAACAACATCAAAAGCTTTACTTAGGTCTAATAGCACAGCAGATGTTTCTTTTTTGGCCTCAAAACCACTCATTACATGTGATACAACATCTTCCACAGCCTTAATAGTAGAAAGGTTTTTCCTAAACCCATATTGAGATGGGGATAACATTTTGTTGGCTTCAAAATAACATTCTAGTTGACTTTTTATTGCACTTTCAATCACCTTAGATATTACAGAATGAGCGAAATAGGTCGATAGCTATTAGCATCCTGCCTATCACCTTTCTTATAAACTGGTACTGTAACTGTTATTTTTAAACACTTAGGGTAGGTACCTTCATGTAGAACCCAATTAATCAGGAAAGTTAGAGGATCTACTATGCTAGTAACAATCTTTTTTAGAACACAAAATTAGACATGCCATAGACATCCTGAGCTTTAGAATTACTTAAACTATTTACAATTTTTATTTACATGATCTACAGTAACTTCTTTCCATTTAAAAACATTTGGAGAAGGGTGCACTCCATGTTGACAATAATATATCAATAGGATCAGAGACATTATCATGACTTATAGTACTGTTAAACATTAGGCCTACTTCCTACATTTTATAAAAATGAGTATTCAAAGGCATTGACAGAAATAGGTATAGGCCTATCATACTTATTTGTTGAATTAGACAGCCTTCCACACTCAGAGTTAATGATATGCCAAGCTGCTTTACATTTATTTGTAGCATTCATAATATAGTTTTCATTTGCCTGTTTTTTTGCTATCTTAACTTGAGACTCTGTAAATTTGCTTTAACCTCAAGTAACTGATTTTGTAGTTAGGATTAACAAGGGACTTATTGTAATATATTAACATTATTGATCTAATATTTTTCAACTCAACAGTATACCATTTCTTATCTATACTATGAGACATTACTCCAGTTACCGGTACATCATTAGGCTGCGTAGGCTTAGTTTTAAATTGGACAGCAAATATCAAAATAGTATTTTAAAGTTTCCATGAAACAATCAATGCATCTTCAACCAAATTGTAAGGCAATAGCAAATATAACCAATTAATATTATTGAGCATGACCCTAAAACTATTTACAGTGGAATCATTCAGTAGCCTAAAAGATTTATTCTCACTATTCAGTCCCTTTGCACTGTCAGTACCAGTACCACCATGATGCCTAGTATTAGGCTTAATACTTAATATTAATCCCAAAATGATCTGATAGATGAGGCTGTGTTACCTTACAGTCTACATCTTCATAGTGAAAAATTAGTAATTATATTGTCCAAACAAGAATTATGTCTGGTAGGCTCAAAATTTAAACAAAAAAAAGTCATAAGACCTTAGCCTATTAAGAAACCTCTAATCTTAAGATCACTATTCCTAGGGTCAATATTAATGTCTCCAAGCAATAACAACTTTGCTGTTTTTGTACTTATAAGACTTATTAATAAAATAAAATACATTTTTCAAGTTTGTCAGTAAAAATATTTATGTCAGAGTTTGGGGCACGGTACACTGCAACCACAATCAGATTAAGGTCTGGGAATGCCACCGCCGCAGCTTCAAATTGTTGCTCCTCACATAACTCCTTGACATTAATGCAAAGAAAATCAAAAAGTTAAAGTTAGTTGCCACATAAATGGATACTCCACCATGTTTCATGAAAGATCTGGTAAAACTTGTAATCAACTTGTATCCTGAAGGAACATAAAAATTTAACTCTTCCTGTGAGCACCAATGTTCGTTTAGGCAAAGAATGTCACATTGAATATTCTGCAGAAAGAGCTCCAATTCAAGCAATTTATTTTTAACAGACTGAATGTTCAAATGATATATAAAGAAAACATCACCCAAGTTAGGCGTAGGCCTACTTTTAGTTGCGTCAAGTTGGTTATTTGTATTGTAATTTGATTCTTCATTAGTTTTTAGGCACTAAGTGAAAACCCGTCTCTAGTCTTTCTGGGGGGGATCTCCGTTTTGCTCCAAAAAATAACTATTAGGCTTGTCAGATAAAGTAGTCACTGAAGTTAAAGCTTTAGTGTTTGAAAATGAACGCTGCTTTACGATACATATAGTGGCATTCACCACAACATACACAGCAATAACTGATCTGTCACTTAAATTTCTGGGCAACTCCATGGATGACACATCACTAACTGTAAATGAAATGATTTCAGAGTAAAAGGGTTGATTGATGGATCTAGTTATTCCAGGTGATGTCTGGTGGACCTCTCTTAAGTGTTAGGTGCTGTTGTTAGTCTAAGGGAATACCTTCCTTCCTCAACCCTTTTGACTGGAAGAGGCTGGACAAAACTAGCCTTCCCTTCTTTAAAGGTGACATGACTGAGATACATTGCCCGCTATCACTCATCACTGAATCTCGACAAGAGGCGACTCCAACTCCAACTCTACCTATCCCGTCACACCGAAAGTTAAATGCACTAAGTGAAGTCATACGTTTCCTCAGATTCTTGTCCTAGGTGAAAAATATGCTAACACATCAAATTTTTGTGTTGCAGGAATAAACAGCTTCGAGCACACCTGGTGTCAGAAGCCAACGAGAACTCGGCTGACCTGATCCGTCTGGAGGACAAAGAGAAGCCTGTTACGACAGTAAGTCACGTTTTGACTGCATGTGACTCCTAGCTTGCTTCTTCTCTCTAGTATTTATTCAAATATAAGCCTGACCCCACTTCAACGCATGGTTCAACTAAATAGTTACATAGGCTGTCAAAGCTGTTGACCTTATTTTCGTATGTTGAATATTGACAATGTTTTCATTTATTGCGTTACTTTTGGGAAGCATTTTGTAGATTTTTTTGTCAGGGTTAATAATGGTCTGATTTGAGGCTTGCAATTTAAATATTAAATATAAAAACACATGATGAGTTTGTCTTTGTCTATGTTTATTCAAGAACTTTTTTAGACATTAAAACACATTTTCAAAGTGATATACTTTAGTGGTTAACAATAGATTCAGTGAGTTACATAATTTGACAATATGAGTGATACTATAAGAATATCAGCTTTAAACATACCAGAATATACTCATTAGAAGAGTAAAAATCCAGTTAACCATATATAGTCTGTTTTTATAAACATACAGTAATCATTCATTGTTATTTGCTTAATTATTTAATTGTATTAGATTAATATTTATTTTTGTAGCATTTAGAGTATTATTTGTGCTTTTAGTCTAGAGATATGTTTTAGTTGTAGTTTGTGTGACAATCTGAACTAGTCTGCCAGTTCTACTATACACTCTTCCATAGTTGGATGAATCTTAAAATATATTTGCTTAGCTTCAGAGTAAAATAGCTAACAAATTAATCAATTTCTAATAATAATAATAATAATATAGTGGCTTATATTTGAGTAGATATTTAATAATGCTTTTCCAGTAATAAATAATACTTTTTCTTACGTCTCTCACTCTTTTACCCTCCAAATAATACTTAATAAAAAGTTTAAACTAAGATTTGATTTTTCTCTAGTTTTGAGACTACTTAATAATATTCTTGCATATTTAAATGGATTTAAAATGTTTTTAATGTATAAAAGTTCATTTTAAAATTATAATAAATGTATTAATTTCGGTGTAATGTTCATTAAAAAACATAAATGTATTTTAAAAATATTTATCAATTAAGCTTTTGCATCAATCCAAATTAGTGTTTGTAAGTGTATAAAACGTAAGTGTTGGTAATTTGTTTCTGTAAATGGATATTAAAAAAAAATTAATATTCAAAATGCTTGAAAAGTAAACCCCTAGTGTGTTTTGCTGTTTTGTTTGTGCTGAATTTTTTATTATACTTTTCTTTATTTTTGCTAACTGTAAATACTGTTTGAGCTAGTGAAGTTTTTGTTTTTGTAATGATTTTCAACCATAACAAGTAACTTACTCTGTGGGTCGTTCTTCGTTAATGACAAGAGGGCGAAGGGCGGAGATGAGACTGTACAAAGGTAGACTGGCAAGCTTGACGCTAACGTAACGTAACGTGGCTAAGGGGGTATAGAGGGTTGGCAGACTGGCTGGCGGCAGCTTGTAGTGAGCATGAGTGTGGCATGTCCAGTGCTGGCGTGGTGGCAGACCTGACACGATAGCGGCGGCCCTGGCAATGCTCCACCGGCGTCACTGCAACTCAGGTATGATGGTGGATTATGGTTCAGGTCACTTAAGCTCATCCATGCAAAGCTTTCAATCACAAGTTCTACGTTTACAAATTACCGGTAATTCCATAATGGGTTTCACACATGGGTCTTGCATCTATTCAATTGTTTTCCAAAGCTTGCACTTCACACTATTAGGAGCTTGAGGAGGTCTGTTCGGGTTTCTCATTTGTTGTTCTATAAGTTGAAATCATATTTTTGTATTACTGAGGGTTCCTCTGGTGATTCAAAAAATCTATTTTAAGTTCATAGTTTGATAACAACTGATTCGCGTTTTGACTTCATACTGCCACCAGTTACCATCACAGAACTTGAAATTTCATACTTGCCTTGAAGCACTGGTACTGTCCGTGCATGCTGCATGTTTGGTTTTCTTTAAAACCGAGGTTGTTCATTGGGCCTTTCTTATACTATAGTATAATCTAAGTATCTCTAAGTGTGCATTAGTACATTATATCGACACTATTATGGACACAGTTCACAGAGATAAACATAGAATTGCTTGTAATATAGTTAGGTAATGCAGAGTACACGAGAGGAAAGAGATGCGTTTGTGAGGCCCACAGTACTAGTTTTATGTACAAATAAGAGAAGGAGGATGCCACACTTCAAACGAGTATGAGAGAACCGATAAAATATGGGGTACGGACAAATGTGAACTACGATAAGTGACTAAGACGGTGTTCAAAGAGTTAAACAGTTCCTATTACAGCTGCCTCATGATAGTTCAACAAAAGAATAAATAAATACGTTACAACATAGGAAAAACCTCCGCACGCATGCAGGGAGTGAATACTACATCTGTAATGTTAGAGCCCTAGACCAAGAGAGACCGTTAGGTAGCTAGTCTCACATGATTTTATGTGCACAGTTGATTTTACCTGGCTTGTACTATAAACAGAGTTATTATGTGTAGAAGTGACATTAACTAATATTAAAAGGTGAAATAATTTGTTAGATTTGTAGTATTGTAAATATCATGCAATGATGACTCAGAATGTTAAATTTAGTGCTATAATTCAAGCTAAATTTCTTCAAATGGTTATCATTTACCATTGGCGGTTTGACCATTTTAAAATACATGTGCCATAAAAAGTAACTTTGGGAGTTATGTAGGTATACTGTTAGGAATTAAAATCTTTTAAGACAAAAATCTTTTGACACACTGAGGAAGTTATGTGTGAATTATTTATCAATACCATTTCCGTAGAACCTTGTTTGTTGCCTGATACTTCAGCCAGAGTTTTAGTACCCATATGTTACAAAATACATTAAACAGATAAAGTCTGTAACAATCTCATAAAGTAAAACCACCTTGAAATTCCCTGTCAAATAAAGTTCAGCATTCACAAAACAGCTGTTTTCACAAATTTTCTTATTCACTTAGCCATTTTATAACAGTCTGTCATGATTATGGATTTGGGTAATTGGTTATGTTTTTTTCCAAAGTAATATTGGTTGTCTTAAGTGTGGACATAGCAGCAATCTAGGCTTGCACTAGTTTAGTCACAGAAGTATTAGAACACACTTCATTCGTTGTACACTTCCTCCACCCATGTCACTTCATGGTCACAAGTGTGTTTTGATTTTAATTAATACATTTTTTCATAATTTTTACATCTACTTACGAAATCCAATGACTTCAGGATCTTGACTGGTACTAATTCTTTTATATTCTCTATTATACCTTATTGTACAATGATGAAACTGATGTGCTGCATTACTGAAGTAAACCAATGGGAGGAGAAGAGGGAATTTGGAGCAGATATTATTTTGTCAACGAGTACAAACACATTCACGTTGACTTAGTAAGTCCAAAGTATTGTGACGATGAAAGCAGCAGTAAATGAAAAGTTGAACCTTTCTATAATTCTAGTAGGATCACAGGTTGCACCTTGGCTTCACCACTATATATTAACATCTGCTTTAGTAGTTTTAATGTTTTTTATTGTTGAAAAGGTTATACACACAGGACATGTAATTTAAAATTGGGTTTTCCGGAAAAGTAATGAAATAAAAAGACTACTTTTCTTTATCATTTGGGATGATCACTTTATCAGTTTACTCTTTGGAGATCAATGTCAAATCTATAAGATATATAATGTCTTTTATTAATTTACGCCTGGTTATGAAAGAGATGTTAATAACGTTCTTACTGAGTGCGCTTATTAGATGTTGATTGTGCATAATCCATTCCTTGTCCTGTTCCTGCTGACATTGTTAGTACTGTGTAAGTAAAGTTTAAAAAATGTAAATTCTGTGATAATTTAGATGTTGGACTGAAATTTGGAATTCATACAGGCTAATAGTACTAGAACTGAAAAAAAAACAACTTAAGAAGTGAAATGCAAATTAAAAAATTATTTCCTCATACTAAATAAGATGTATTAAATATTTAAATTATAAACATCTTGTACCTATATGAAATTAAAGAAATTTTCATAAAGAATAAATTAAAAGCAAAATTTTTATTTTAGCTATAAGCATTACAAAGTTACAATCATATTGGTGAAATTTTGCAAAATTCCTGAAACAAGTCTGGTGTATGTGGCTAGTAAGTATGATTTTGTGGCTTGTCTGTAAAGGGTTAAAAATTCATCTGTTTTGGGTATCAGGATATCTATCTCCTCTTTATATTCCTCCCCAAATATTTTTTTTTAATGAAGACTTAATCTCTTGGTTTCATTCTTACTAGTTATATGAAAAATTAAAATTGAATAGTTAAACTTGAAATATCATCACTACCACACGGGAAAATCGTGCAGTATGCTGACGATACGACTCTTTGTTTTAACGAATCTTCGAAATCAGATTTGGAACAAAACGCATTTGTTGGAATGAACAATTGTGTCCAACATTTTCATAGCCTCAATCTAAATACAAATTCATCTAAATCTAACGTTTTAAATTTCACTTTAAACCCAGTAGACTTTGAGTATGGACCTAGCGTTATGTTAGCGGATAGAATACTAAAAGAAGTCTATTCCTCAAAATTCCTTGGAATTTACCTTGATCAAGGTTTGACATGGAATGTTCACATCGATCACGTTTGCTCAAAATTAGCCTCAGGCATTTATGTTCTGAGGTCTCTAGCCAAATACTGCCCAAGTCAAGTTCTGATAACGGCGTATTATGGCTTGATTTATCCACACCTCACTTACGGATTGGTACTATGGGGTGCCTGTGCAAGGAACCAATTTTCAAGAGTGTTTAAATTACAGAAGCGAGCGATCCGCACCATTGCAAAATTAAAGTTTAGAGAGTCGTGCAGGTCAACTTTCAAAAGGTTGCAACTGTTAACTCTGCCTAGCCTCTACATTTTACAAACAACGTTGTATTGTATGTCTAAATGTGCCTTGATTACGGGCCGAGACATTCACTCGTACGGGACTAGAGGCAGAGACAACTACCGAACTGGGAGACACAGGACGGTGGTTTATGAACGCTTGCCTTCACAGGCAGGGGTTCATTTTATTAACAGATTGCCTAATGAATTAAGAAAAGCCTCGACGCTCAAGGCGTTAAAAACTCGTTTAAAACGCTGTTTAGCGTCAAATGCATTTTACAATATAAAAGAGTTTCTGGAGTATGACTGGGAGACCACACAATAACAAGACTGACTCTAGAACGAAGTGGGAATTATTGGCGATGGATGAACGTGGAATGAGTGATCAAATGTATGTCTGAATGAGAGCTCGATGTGGTATGTATGTCCAAATTTTAACATATTTGACGTTTGCTATACAAATGTATTTTGTCTCCGCAATAAAAAATTGACTATTGACTAATTTGAATTATAAACACACTTGAAGACATTCTCTAGTGGAGTAGTGGTATTTAAGGTTTAAAAATATTTTTGTCAAGTTTTCTAATGATTATAATTCAATATGTAATATTAGAGTATCAGATAGCAAGAGGATTCAGTATAAAAAATTACTAGTGTTACGTTAAAGAATTGCTTTTTATATGTAACACAAACAATATTGGACACAGTCAATTGAAGTAAGTATTAAATGAAAGCCTTTGCATGCATGCTTGTCTCTTATAAATGCTTTTTAAACGCGTTTAATTAAATTTGCATTGTACAGCATTTAAAGTATGTTGTACACTATACTGTATTGTGTTTTAGTGTAAATATTTATTGTTTTGTAAATTTCAACTGATCTGCAGGTAACGAGTCCGTGCCAGAGTTCTGTGTAGGGCGCTCAAGCAGTCCGGATCCCTCGCCTCTTCGTAAAGCAGGTATTTTAATCTCACGTGATTTTTCAATAATTCGTGTTTATTATCATCTGAGACCATATCAGTTGGTCTATCTGTAATCCTTGCAAAGGTCTATCGTCGCGAGTACAAAAATTACAATTGTTGATATAATTTGGTAGACCCACAACATAGGCTATCAAGAAATGATCAGTTTCAATTTAAATGTTGTTAACTGAACTTGATATTATTCTAAACAGTATGAAATGAAGAATTTCATATGCTAATGACTTTTCACTTTTTGAAACATCTGTCATTGAAAGTGATGCAACTTAAAATGACACTTCTGATGTCCTAATTCTCTCTTATTAAAAAGAATCATAGATGTCATGCATTGTTATTTAAAAAATGACTGTAATAAAAAGTAAAACAGATGGTAAATATTTTTGCAAATGACCGTCAGTAATGTCAATATTTATAGTCATGCAAAAAATTCAGTATATATTCAAATTTTTGACAACTTGATTTTTAAAATGGTTTTTGCCAAAGTTACATTTATTTTCTTTTTCTTGGATGAAGAAGAAAGTAAGAAATTTTATTTAAATTCTACCGGTTGTACATGTGAACATTGCAAGACGAAACCTCAATAAAAGAACAGCACTGATTTTTTTATTGATTTTTCACACAACTCATAATCCAGTTTGCTTCCCAACAGTCATAAATCAATATATTTACGAATTCCTACACATTTATAGCATTATTGTGAATTATAATATAAACAATAAACTAAAATGGGGAAGTACGGATATTTCCGTATGCTGCATTTAGCGCATATAGGAATATCTGTATGTCACGCTTTTAATCATGAATGGTTTTTTCTTTTACATGTAGAATTGTATTTGTACATTTATATTTTTCTTATTTTCGAATTTACGTAATGTTAAACATACTGTGTAAAAAAAGTTTTAAATGTTTTCAAAACTATTTTTACTCTAGAAACGATATCATGATATGTATGTAACATCTAAAATTTTAGAAAGAGCTTGATGAAAAATATTACAGAGCACTTTGATGTTTGCAGAGCCGAAGCGGTATCCCATAATGCCGTGCGGTCAAGCCTTCTTGTCTCCCCTCCCCTGCCCAGTCAGTGGGATGGTGGCCGAGCGGAAGAAGATCTTTGAACACTAACACAACCTCATTTCGCTTGACAGCTGCTGTTAGACATCATTAGTAATAATAAATAGCCGATTAAGGACTTTTTATAATGTTCTCAATGGCTTAAAAGCTTTAAATTATTTTTATATTTATATTCACACAGAAATTACTGAAAGGAAATTAATACATTTGAGTAAATAAGGTAGTCAAATAGACTCACGAGTTGTTAAAAGTTTAATTCATATTACTTAAAAGTCCTGACAGGAGTAAATTATTTATTGATCACTACGTACAAACGTAGTCGTCTCTTAAACTACACTAAATAAAGAATTGTTGCATTTCAACAAGTAACGTTAATTTTAATTTTTAAAACAATAAGAAATGTAATAGTATATGAGAATATTAATGTTCTTCTTACAAATATAAATTTAAAGCTTTTATAAATATAAGTGTTAGTAATTATATACAAGTATGTTTTTTTTTTAATTACTAAGAGAATTTCCTAATTTTTAAAGATATACTTTTCAAAGGTGCCAACTTTATTGTTTGAAAGATGTTTACTCTATTTTCAGTTTACTACATTTCTTCCTTCTGAGACAATAACATTAATGGATGTGTGTTTGTATTTGCAATTCATTTGTCGTGTAAGATTTGAAATTAATTGTAAACTCAATTGTTGTTATCCCAGTATAAATCAAAACCTGTGTTTATTTATACATATGTGCACTTAGTGTTGTCGGTCGTAGGTTAACCAAACCCACCTTAACTTTAATTAACCGCGTCTGTGTCACTGTTGGTTGGTGCGTATGTCAAGGCCCCTGGCCGATTTGCTCAATGTGCGATTCACACTGTACCGATGTGTGGGTAACGTCAGTCTCGCGACTCGCACGTCACTGGCGCGTCATTGTGCTTGCTGTAAATATAGCAAACAGTGTAATAAATAACCCACTAATATTTGATGTAATTAACATTTGTATAATTATTGTTATTTTGTTTCAGATATTAAAACCATTGTATGAAAAGAGTGTTGTATTTTGTCAAACCCCAGTGGTGTAACTGTGTTAAGATAACCATAAAATATAGTGTTAAATATCTTCTTTAGAAATAATAAGGCATGGAGTGCCAAAGGGTTCTATTCTAGGTCCTACTCTTTTCCTGGTTTATTTGTTGTGTTTACCAAATGTTTTTACAGATGGTCAGGGCAAGTTGTGTTTATATGCAGATGACTTTAATAGTTACTTGTAAAAACTTAAATGAAATATAAATTGCATCTAAAACGGACCTCATGTATATCAATAACTATTTTTGCAGTAAAGATTTATAACTAAACTTTAACAAAACAGATTTAGTTAATTTCTGTAGAAAACAAAATAGAAAAAACCTTGCTGAATGTAACAATTTATAGTGTAAAAATTTCTCAGGGAACATAAACCTAATTTCTAGGAATACTTTTGGATGAGAATCTAATTTGGGATGAGCACATTTTGGCTTTGCAAAAAGATCTCTTTCAGTTTATTTGCTCTTAAATCCATGTCCAAATATTGCTCAATAAAAATTCAGAAAACCATTTACTATGACCACTAAAACCTTTGGTGTTGGTTGTATGGGACCACTAGTATATTAATATCTGCAAAGTATTATGTAACTTCAAAAAAAGGAAAGTATAATAATAATACATTTAAAGGACCGGTATTGTGTAAAATATTATTTTCCTAAATTGGGAATTTTAACCCTTTGTGCAACGTGAATACTTGAAACAGTAGTGATGGTCAGATCAAATGTTTAAAAATTATTTTGATTTGGGTCAAGTCACAACTACTTTACCCGAAATAGAAACCGATTGGCAGTACATAAACATTTGTTGAAATTTATAAGAAACCAATTTTGGCAGGCATGAAGTACATAAGTAAAATCTCAAAAAATGTATTCATTATAGAAAATGATTTATTGTTAAAAAAAGCTGTAACATATTTTTCTGATAAAGCTTAATATTTATTTGGAGAATTTATGGGAATATAAAAATATTTAAAATAAATATAATTGATGATATTCTTACTTTGTTTAATTTTAAATATAATTGTACAAATAATATAAATAAAGTGGTTTTGAATTTGAATATAACACTTGATTCCTTAGTAAAATTGCTACATGTCAAATGTTCAATATATTGAATGAAAATCGCAGTAAATAAATTACCAACAACATCATTAATAGTGAGTTCAAAATCTACATGAGAATATAAAAACCACATCAAAGTCTGGCTATATAAAGTAGCTCTAATTTCAATATATTTTATACTTTCACGTACATAGCACGCCATCTTTGTTGCTATAAGCCACCAGACAATGTTCAATAAAAATTGTCAAAAAAATTGCCCCAAAACATATAGATGTTGTAGCTCCCAGCAGATTTTTTTGGACTTAACTAACATTCTGTTATATTATGAATCAGACGGCACTCAGCTGTCACTCATGGAAATTGGTAGAGAAGGGAAATCTCTACATACAAATTTGGTTCAAACTGGAAATTATATATAACAGTAAAAATGATTCATTGCTAAAACAATTTTTTTGACTATAGTAGGATATTGTCACAATTTTCATTGTACTACTGAAAAAATTAAAAATTAATTATGAAAATCACTTGAATAATTCTGATGCAATAGTTTTTTCATAAAACACATGCAAAATAACAAACAGCATAGCAATGACCTTGAAAAATCAAAGTGAACTCAGTGGATTAACTTACAGTTTGCTTATGTGGTTATTTGAAATGTAGTAACCGTTTGGTATAAATAACTAAAATGTGATGTTTAAAATAATTTTATTTTACTTAAATAGTACGATGCTTCGCCTAAGCATAGTTGTCATTTTTTTGGGACATTTATCGAAATGCAAGTAATTGATAAATCATTATAGACACCTGCTACAAATGAAGTTATCCACTAAGTGAATTTGTATTGTTGTCCTCGTACTCAGAGTGAGCCAAGGATCGCTTTAGGTGAAGGATTAGTTTGAAGAAACCGGTTGGTGTGGTAAGCTGGATGTTCTAAATTTTCCCAGCCTGATTACCTGATACATTGTTTGTGAGATTAGATAAGCATGAATTCCCCACTTCATCATTCTCCATCCCCCATTTTGAATGTTCAATGAATTTTCTTACAATTTCGTCACTCATTGCATTACCACTATAAGGTTCATAGATTTTACTATGCAGCCTATAAAAAAATTGTTGGAACAGGTAAGTACTTATTTTGAAGCTTGTGCTTTAATTACTGACTCTCAGTTGGGTTTTAGGAAGTCAAGCAAGGGAGTTTTTTGGAATCTAAGCAAGGCCCTTGATTGTGTTGATCACAAATTTCTGTGGAATAAAATTAATCACTATGGCCTCGATTGGACAATATACAATCATGTATGAATTTGATTGGCTTGTCAATGCATTTACATGTAAAAAGTTACCAATCTCAAGCCTTCTTTAAAAAAAATAAATCTGATCCACCAGTGCTTTACTATAAATTGTATTTGTGCAGAGACGGAGAAAAAAGGAATGAATAGTGTGTGAGTAAGTAGTTGACATGCAACTGCAAAGGTTAAGTGAAAAGGAACTTAGTTTTTGAACATGCATCGTAATATCCGTTAAAATAAGGTCAGAATGCAGCAAAGAGGAGCAATGAACATAGCAAGACAGTGCATTATTTTACAGTGGCATACCATGAGGGGATAGAGAAGTCAAGGAAGAAACAGAAAAACATTTTCCCAAGAATTTAATTATTTAAGAAATGTTTTGGCGGAGAGTATGAACAGAAAACTCAGATGATACAATTTATTTGTTTACTTAACTTAATTTCTGTTACTCCAAGGTTCCTGCATTCTGTTGCAGACTAAAACGATGCTTAGTGTGGTAGCAACAGACTCTCCAGTGCTACACATGGGATAATATCTATTAGACAGCAGTGAAACAATCAGTTATTGTATTTTCAAATTTTTACTAAACAATTCAAAATCTATTTCACTTTGAATTTTCAATTTCGATATGTAAGTAGGCACAATGTGGTGGCTGTACCTACCCGAATGACTTTCTCATATCCAAAACAAGTCACAAAAAGTAATGCCAAAATACAAATCTTTGGATTTGTACCTATTCTTTCTTATTACTCCCATCCACATAAAAGGAGATGGACTCTCTCTAACAGTGAGAAATAAAAACCCTGAAAAGATAAGAAAATTGCAGTCTTTTCCTCCAAGAAAGTTGGCTTTTGAGGGTTAGTATTAAAGGCATAACGAGAAAATGATAAACCAATGTATGTATAAAAAGTATTACCAATAAGGATAAAAAGGCCACCAAAGGACTAGTTTTTAACTCGAATAAAAATAGTAATCCTATACACCACTACATTAAATGTTAGCAAAATATAAAAAAATGTAAAAACTTATTTAAACATTTCTAGAATAGAACCCCTATAAAAAAACACTGTGTTTAATCAAATGCCACAAATACATGAGGACTATGAAATTTTTATGTTGACAATCATATTGGAAAATGGTGTATGTGCTCAGAAATTCCAATAATAGATTTTTATTAAACAAAAATTAAGATAAGGTCTCCCATTTAAAATGTGCTGAAAATTGTTTCCAAGATCCCAATGGTAGCTTTATTAAAATAGCACAAAATGTATTTTTAACTATCTCATATATTATACAAGATTGCTGTCTTTTTAATATTAACCCTTTCTTGAAAGGGAAGTGGACAATATAAGGTCTAGGACGAGTTAAAATTCTTACCATGAGCTCTTCTGGCCCCACATTACTTTTTAATAAAACAATTATAAACTTTAAATTACAAGAATTTATTTACATGTATTCTCTTAGTTAAACTGAACATACTTTTAGTTCCCCTTAGTGGTCTCATTTAGTTTTACAGCATTTTTCATCAGAATCGTCTTCATTTTTTTGTTTGTTTTCAATCAAATGATTCAGACACAAAAACTCGGACTCATCATCACAATTGTCTTTCTTCAAAGGTTTTATCTTCCCACAGGTCTCGTTCAGACAGAACGGCTCTTTGTGTGGAATATTTAGTTTCACGGTGCAAGGTTTGAGTTCATCTCCTCTCTCCAAACTTACGAGTTCTTGTCTGCCTTCACATGAAAAATTCTTATAGCCGCAAACCGGGTATGGGCTCTTTGCACTTGGCTTTTTGCTCTTTCGCTTTGTCTTCTTCTCTTTTGGGTTGCATTCTGGCAGCAAGTAGTTGTAATATTCAAGCTCCCATATTTTAGGCTGATATTTGACCTCTCGGTGACGATTGGTCAGTTCTTCCTCTTTCTTACGTTTGAGAATTTTAGACAGCCAACCTCTCTTGTCCTTGTACTTGTAACATTCCAGACAAGGTGACTCGCGAACTGACCACTGCCACTTGATGTCCTCATCACCTTTGTGTTCTGCATACCCACGCACCGCCACCACCTGGAATATGTGCAGGTTTAGAGAAATGATTAGTAACAGACACATGAGTAATTTCCTCCTTTACCAACATTGTCTCAGTCTATTTGAGAAGAAACCTTCATACCGAGAAACAATGTTCTTCAACATTCTACCCAGATTCCTAAGAGGATTGCCTGAGAAGAGCTTCAAAACTTCCTTGAGAAACTGCTGCTGGAGTGTCCAACATAGACTTTCGAAGAATTTGTTCAATGGAGGACACACAACTTTTGACAAATACTGACACATACACAAATATTTATGACCTTTGCTCTGTTCTCCCCATGTTCATTAGGAACACGATCGTCCTATGGTCCACAGGGATTCCAACCCTGTATGGCTTCATCAGAGACGAGGCGAGGGCCATGCATGCAGCAGCAGCTGAGTCACCGTAGGAATACATCCGAGAGTAGGTGACCATCCGTGGAAAATCCCCCAACTGAAGGTCGTCCTGGATGACCCACTCTAGACTCTACAAAGACAGACACCAGCTGACTAAGACTACAATACCACCACACTGACCTGACTAGTGACCTCTCACCGACTACAAGAACCCCATCAACAACCCACTGACCACATCGCACCAATAGCCCCAACTGGGGCTGGATGCACAATGGACAAGCAGCCATTCTGTTTGTTGCAGAGATGCTGCATCTACAAGGGACAAGTACCCCAGCCTACCCACTGCCTGCCTCTCCAAGAATATGTGCTACAGATATATTCTATTCTAGTTAGCCCTAAAATTGGTGAACACAGGACTGTATATATTTTTGTATTCTGGTCACATTTCACTAGATTATTACTTTCAAAACCGATATCAGTTTTAACTAATTCAACAAAAAAACCACTATGTTATTGATGAAATAGATGATTATTTCTTTTTCTATCGAATAAAAAAAGTGTTCTAATATATTTCTGTCCAGTTGTCAAGTATAGTTTTATTATAACTATTTATTTAAGAATTTACTAAACAAATTACTTTTGAACTAAAAAAAAAACAATTACTTTTGACATGATCTACAGACTTCAACAGATTTCAATTTGTTGATGTTGACTATTTATTATGTTTTTAGATTACCTGTCCATAACAATTAACAAACATGCTCCATTTCAAGCATCAAGCCTTGTCAGTCTTTTATGGTGTCCATTAAAAAACTAATCAGTTAATATTAAGTGCTCATTAACATCTAAAAAAAGTTATCATCATTAACATCACATGTCATGATCTAAAAAAATGTTTAATTTTGCCTGCAACCCATAAATTGTGAGTATCATTAAATATTAAGTGAGAAAGTTTCATTTACAGTTTTACACGATGAACTGTGATAAGAGTTTTTGAAAACTAACCACCCTTCAGCACCCCCATAGAGGTGCTAAACTTTTACAAAAATATGTTACATTTTTATATTTAATATATCCAAGCAAATTTATCAACTTGCAACAGCTAGGACATGTTTACCTACAAACTAAATATAAAATTTTTTTTTAACTATTCTCAATGACTAGCCCAAGTAACAAAATAGGACCCTAATACAAATCGCTAAATATTTAGAATTTGAAACACCAATTTTAGATTAATATAGAAGCACAAATTCAGCAAACTAGAAACAGAAATATTTTTACTGAAATTACTTTATTATCATTAATATAAGTTTTAAAGTATTCAGTAGAAATAATCAGTACCCAAATTAACATATTTTAATACCTAATTAACAAACACTTAGATAATAAAGATAATATTGCACTTTTCATGTAATGTAAAATCAGTGCTTCAAATGCAATAAATAATAAAAATTAATTGTTTTAGAGCTCACACTATTGAATCTAAGTATTGGTTATAAGTAATGTCAAATTTATTTCAAGTTTTATGTGTAAATATTAATGGCAATCAAGAAAAGTATAAGTGACTTGAAAACCTCAAAAACAGCATATTACGCCATTTTTGAGTCTCACTTAAAATATGGGATTGCAGTTTGGGGCGGCACAGCTGCAGGCAACTTGCAGCGTGTTCTTGTATTACAAAAAAGAGCCATTAGACTCCTAAAAAACCTACAGCCCAGAGAATCTTGCAGGCAAGCCTTTAAAGACCTCCGGATCCTGACAGTGATAGATTTATATGTTCTGGAAGTAGTACTCTACACTCATATCAGGGCAATAGAAACAGTAAAGACCGGAGCACAAACTCACTACTACAATACCAGATTTTCACACACGACTACCATCTTCCTGCTCACAGACTTTCCTCCACTGAAAAGAAACCAAGCTATATCGGTGCCAAGATATGGAATATACTCCCGGACGAACTCAAGAGAACTGAACATTCACAATTTGGACGACAACTCAAGAACTGGCTGCAGGACCGACCATTCTATTCCTTGACTGAATTTTTTAATTGGAAAAATGATAACTAACACTATTCTAATGTTAATGACTCTGTTACTAATCTTGAAGATTATGTTAATAAAGATATTTTTGACTTTGACAGTGTGGTTATAACTACCCTATTATTGATTTGGGCTCTATGAAACATATATTAATTAAAATATATGTTTATAAAGTTTTGTTTTAACTATATGAGTTACCCAGTTTTGTTAACATTTTTATCAAAACAGCCATAATGACAACACTGTTTAAATAAAAGTTCAGTATATTTTGTGGCTAGTACAGTTTTATACTGCGATTTCAGTGCAACATTTATTGATGGGATAAGGTGTTTAAGGAAACAGACAGCTTGTTGGACAAAACGAAATCAAGTATACTATAAACAAGGGATCAAATCGTCCAAAATATGCAAAATGGTTTTGTAAGAAGTCTAAAAAGGTCTGAACGTGAGTTGAATGACCCTAAGTATATAGTTCACCAATTATTTGAAGAAAAACATTGATTTAATGGTTAAAAACCTCAACTATTGCATTCTTTGAAGCCATATGACATATTAATGAATTATGACTTTGTTGTTATTGTGTATGAAATTGCACTGGATCAACATTTTATAAACCAAATTGTTTTTAGTGTTGAGGCTACTTTTCACTTATCCTGAAATGTGCAACATCATAATGACGTTTTTATATTGAACACTTAAAGCAATGAATCAGAGCTGTGATTGAATCAATTATCCCAGAAACAATGATCAAAATATGGGAAGATATAAATGTCTGCTTGGATGTTTTCAGGGTGTTCATATCGAGTTCAGATAAACTGACGTAAAACTGTTAATGCAATTATTAAAGTATGTACTCTTAAATGCAAATATGTTAATTTCATTATTGTGTTGTATATACTTTTGTAAATAGTTATTTAAAAGTGTGACATGACATTGTGAACACACCACATTAAAAAATTTATTTTAGGTAAATTAATTTTTAAAATTCTAGGTGTGTAGCAGTAGTGCTTGAAATATTAAATTGGAATAATTGTGTTTTTAATTTTCAAAAAGTGTCAATATGTTGAAAAATTATACTTAATTCATAACTGAGCCAAGAAATATAGGTACGGAATAGTTAAACATTCCATCAAATTCTACCTAGGAGTACATGTTTCACATCGATAGGTTTGTCCAGATTTAACTGACATCAGTTTCTGCTGTACCCAGTGCAGGTTCTGCTGCAAGGTATAAACCAGCCAGAAGTGAACCCTCCTGGGGTGTAGAGGAAAAACTTACCCAGAGACAAAATGAATCCACCTCTCAGAAGTCTCATGAATACAAGTACCTGTTCCTGCTACATTGATCCCTGGCCTTATCTTTGATCCCTCTGCATCCCAGAAGATAATACACACTTGTCCCTTGTCTTCATATGTTAAGTCAATAGGTAAGGGATTCAGAAAAGAGTATCAACACTACACCAGGGCAGTTTCTCACAGTATCCATCATAGCACCAGCAAAAGCCTCTGTGCATGCTTGAAACCTCACTGCTTCACTAGATTCAGTCTTTGACTATCATACCATAGCACCATATGTCATGGCTTACATTTCTGATCACATATAGATCCAGTGTAGAATCGTAGGTTTCAACCCCAAAGCCCTTATTTACATGTCTAACAGTTGGTTTTAAACCATGTCAAATTAAATAAAATTTAATCTAAAAAAATTTTTGTTTTGATATCCTTTTATATCAGTCATCACCAAAACTACTTCTAAGAGAAATTACTCTATTGATTTCACAAAAACTAGGTGGTGTGCTAAAACAATCCAAATTGGTTCTCAGCTTCTAGATTAAAAGGAATTATGAGGTTTTTGTTGTGGAGTTTATGGATGTATCTCTACTAAAATATATCCCTTCCAGTACAGTTGGAAAAAGGTAGATTTCACATGTGGTCATCATAAGTGATAACCCTCCAAAATGCACCATTTATCCTCTATATTTCTCCACTGATAATAATTGGTGTATTTTACGTACATACATTTTTGAAGTAAAACCGAAATTTTTTTGTGTATTTACATTTCATAAAAAAAAATAAAATTTTAAAACAAAATACTACATTTGCATTAACAAACGATATTAATGACTCATGGTTTCTCAGATGTAGGAAAAAGATAAGCACATCACTGAAATTAGCAACACTAAAAGTCCAGTGGTATATGGATAATGTTCATTGGGTTTATTATAAAAAAATGCCACACCAGGCTTGTCATATCAATTGAAGTTCAAATGATTGCTACTTGTAGAGTTAATTTCTTAGTGTTAACCATTATTTAATTTATTTAAAGAATAAAAATAAGTCCATAAAACTACAACTAATGAAAGTAATGGCTACAATTTAAACAAATTTTAGAACATTTTTAAGCCATCATACCTGAAACAGAGGCGTGGGAAGAGTTCCAAAAAATTTTGATTTGAGTCCAAGAGAAATCATTTTAATTTGCCATTCCATAGAAACCAAAGACAACTATTGTTTAAAAATCAATTAATTAGAACCCTGTAAACATTTTTAGTTTAGGTTTGTGTTATATTTAACATTTTAGCACCAAAAGGCTATATATAGACCCAACTTTTCATACAATGCAGAGGCTTTATTTAGACCCATTTATTGACTAATATCAATAAAATTAGTACTGATTTGCAGAACTATATTTTATTCAAGAATTTAACATAATTTGTTATGTTTATGCTTCATTATTCATAAGGCAGTGGAATTTGAGGTTAGATGATAACAACATGTAGCAGAGGATAGTTGTAATCTTATCTTACTTACTTGTACTTTAAAGCTTCTAAAAAGTGTGTCATTTACTGTAGACTTTATTTCATTTAAAAGAAAACACAGGTATGGTTTTTTACCTACCTAAGTTAAACAGTTGTAACATTAAAATTTTATTTTATTTCAATTTTGATCAATAAAAAGTTTATTTTCTGATTTTATACAAAATTTATTATAGCAAGTAGCATTGTATTGACGTTCATATTATATTCAAACAAATTAATAATATACACTCAAATCTTTTAATCTAACAGCATTTGCGTCTTTATGGTAAAAGTCATTTTTGTACTTTGTTTATTAATAAATACATAAATCTGTATATTTTTAGTATTATTTTACCAAATTTACACAGATCTTACTCAATTAAATATGTTACAATGTGATGCCGAGGCTTGTCGAGCATAAAATTGTTTCAGGTATTTATAGATCTCTAAATTTTCAAAATCAAAAGAAAAATAAAAAAGAAAAAAATTTTAAATGTAATGACATTTTTAAAGAACAAAATTTAATAAATTCCATTACATGTCATTGTTCAAATTAATAAATTATTGCTAAACATAAAGAACGATGTGGGTAATTTAGTACAATACTGCAAACAGGGGGCTGCCACTTCTAGGAAATGAACTCCAAAAATGGAGGGATACTAAAAGGGTTAGAGCGCAATAAATTTTACAATATATGTATAATTGAGAGATCCGGGTTCGAGTCCCGGCGGAGCAAGTACTTTTTGCGATTCAATATTTATTGAAATTAAATTAGGCTATTGCCAGTTATACAAATTTAATGAATGTAAACAGAAGTCATTTAACAGGTATTTGGTCTTCCGATCATATGTTAGTTTGGTTATTTAAACACATATGTGAAAGAAACGGCCAAATACTAAATAATTGAATTGTAAAAAGTGAGGGCTCTGTGGTGTAATGGTAGCACATTCACCCGGTAAGTGAGAGATCCGGGTTCGAGTCCCGGCGGAGCAAGTACTTTTTGCGATTCAATATTTATTGAAATTATATATATATATATATATATATATATTTACCAGAAGGTTTTTTCAATTTTCAAAGAGAAGTTAGTGCCAAATGGCTCACATATTTACAGAAACAGGTTATTCTCTTCCAACAAACAAACCTTGGTATTTTGATTCAAAACATTTATGAATTTTCGTGTATCTAAGTACACTTCTTTAGATAAATATAAATTGCATAAATATTTACATAAATTATCACATAAAAAGTAGATAAGAAATCAAACAAGAAAAACAAACATTACAAATAAATACAGTAGATCAGCAGCTGATGGTACATGACATGGTATGTGTAAATAAGTAGACGAAAAATAAATTCATATTAAATTAAGACCCCTTGGATGTTTTGTCTGAAGTACCAATTGGTGTGCAATTTTACTTTTTTCAATTTCAATCTACTAAGGTTTTTGTTTGAATTTTCAGGGATCATATTTATACCTTTAATGGTGTAACAATTTTCTAAATGATTTTGTTTATGTACATTGATAGTGTGACTGGCTAAAGGTTTTTCTATGTCGCTATGGACAATGTCAAATCGTGGCCAGTTACTCATACGTAAAGGATTCGATGTTTGGCCTAACTGGTGGTACAGTTAGTCTTCTTTGGGCTGCCGAGTCGTATATAAGATAACGTTCGTTCATCCAATACCTGGTCAACATTATTTTATATATATACTAGCTGACCCGGTGAACTTCGTACCGCCTTAAAGGGTCCACAGCATCCACATTGGTGCTTGAAATGTGCAGAATAAAAAGACAAAGTAAAAAATAAATCAAATTAGGTCCTACGTGATTTTTTTCCCTTTACAACTAATCTGAAACTTAAATAGAAAAAACAAATAAAAAACACAATTCGTAATTATCTAAAATAATTTAAATCGCAATAAGCAGCAAAGCCACAGATACATTAATTTATTAATATTGATTCTCTTTCTTCAGTCGAGTACCTTGTGATATACAACATTTTTGTCTTGTTATTAGGTGGCAAGAATGAATAAAAGCAGATGGTTTGCCGACACGTGAAAATGCCACATGTAGTTGTCCATGAGAAAAACATGGATTTTCTAATTTAGTCCCACAAACGCTCAAAGATTGGCCGTGTGATTTATTGATCGTCATGGCAAATGCAAGACGAATCGGAAACTGAGTTCGTTTAAATTCAAAAGGCATATCGGTAGGAATCATCGGAATAAGAACTCTTCCTCACCTTTAAATTTTCTTTTAAGAATCGTCGCGTAAATCACATTTATCATCAATTTTTTTATAACCAAACGTGTTCCATTGCATAATTTTGGTTGATTTAGATGCAAAGTATTATGACTACTGCACCAACCTTCAAAAGTAAATTATGGGGTGGTAAGCCGGGCACATCCAAAGAGTTTAAAAATTTCAGTTGGATAGTTAGTGGCCTCATCTTCATTTGTTACACAATCAATAGATTTGAATGTTTGCAGAGTACCATCAATTTGACTCTGAATTAAAAAAGTTCAAGTCATCTACATCCTTGTTCTTAGCTGCCAAGATTGCTCGCTCACTCAACCAATTGTTATTTAGTGATTAGTGATGGATCAAGAGGGGGAGTCAGTATTGGCAATTTTACTTTGCCATTAAGACAACACAATCCAAGCGACTCTCCAACAAACTTCAATGCACTACAATGCCCACAAACAACATCCATTGGACCAATAAGTACAGATACATGTGAACTGTAATCATAAGTGCAAATCATAACTAAATGATGCTCTATTCAAATCAACAGCTGATGTATTCCTTCTTGCGTGTCGAACTTGATCTAGTTGTTGATCAGTACAATTAGCTCGCCGATTTCGCATAACCAAGCGAGCTGTTTCACGGCTTCCTCTCTTTGCTCTTGAGATTGAGAAGCACGAAGTCGGGCCATACCAACACGACGCTCTTGTCGTCCCGATTTCATTCTTCAGTAGAATTGTTCACAACGTTACGAAGCCTTCTTGCCTCTTGATTCGCACGAAATTGTTTAATTTCGTGCGAAACAAAGTTATCCGAACCGAAAGCAATCGAAGTAATAAGTTGTTTGTCTTTTTTAAAAACCAACAGATTATTGCAAAGGTAAAAAAAAATCACTTCATGATTGACTGATTATTAAGTAAAACTGAAAGAACAATCTATATGTCAGTAGCCATGATTTCATTTTGTTTGACTGAGTAACCCAGAAAAATGACACAGACAGCTGTCAAAGTGTCAATCAAATTTACAGTTGTTTGTTTTACATTTTGGAATTCAGGCAATTGTTTTTTTCAAGATACAGTTTTTTTTACTCTATGCTTTCAAACTATAAGTGTAAAGAAATTTAAAATAGTAATTAAATGATATAAACATATATTTCTTTTGTCGCATTATATATGTTTACAAAGAACAGCTGATTAAATTTGAAAAGGCTCTATCACTTAATAACATATGTTTGCTGCAATGCATTTCTTACGGATATTTCTGTAACTTTTAGAGACCAGTGGGTGGAATCCTGAATCGAGACGGGATAAAAAGTATACTATGTCCTTTCTTCCAGTTCTTAGCTACCTCCCTACCAATTTTCAGCCAAATCGGATCAGCCGTTCTTGACTTATAAATAGTGTAACTAACACGACTTTCTTTTATATATATAAAAAAAAGAGGTCAATCCCTTTTAAAGCATTATTCTACCCATCCCCGTAGACTACGAGGATTTTACCAAACAGAGTACGGATGAGAGTCGATATTGAACAAGGTAGATGGTACTGATAAAAAGTGTTACGATCACAGACAAAATCTGAACTTGCGCTATATCTAACTCGGATTCTAAGTTCAACATCTTAGATCGCTCAGCCATCGGCTCTCCTAAAAGGGGTATTTATTACAAGGATCATTTAGATGTTTGTTTTTACATTAGCTAATCATATTATTTAGCAGTATACAAAAAAAGTAGGTTATATAAAATTTACATATGTTATATTAAATTAAATATTAACGAATACACACAATGAAATTATCACATGAGGTTTATTTATTTTATTAACAATACAATAAGAACAACAGTTTGGAACAAAATTAACACTATGTAAAATAAAAAATATGTAATCACTGCATAAATATCAAAATCTTTATGTATATCGGCTAAAAAAGGTTATGCACTGCACAATTCTTTGTACAACTATTTACAAAACTCGTTCTTTCTACCATTTATATGAAACTAAATATCTTTTAAATTTATCATTAATGTGATGCTAAGGACAGCCATTCTATCACAAAATACATCTCCTTTATAAGTTAAAATATGTTCTACAGGATAAAACTAATTAAGAATATTAAACTTATTCCATCTGAACAATTATTAACAATACTTATGCCTTTTTAGTTTTAGAACTAAAATATAACAAATTCTATGTAAATATTACATATCAAAATTAATAATACATCTTTAATTGACATATTAACAAAATGTATTTACTACATTGTTTTATGAAACATTTATGAGTATAATTCAAATTTGAGCAGAACCATGGTAACAGGAGGTATAAATTTAATTGTTTCTTTTACAGCAGTCACTTGACTTTTAAATGTTCATTTATAAACTTGAGTTTAGCTATTAAAAAATATCTATAAACTTGAGTTTAGCTATTAAAAAATATCTATAAACTTGAGTTTAGCTATTAAAAAAATATCTACCTATTTAACGCTACTCGTTCGAGTAGAGACAAGCGATCAAGATGGAAAAGTTTATGAAAACATAAACAAAAATAAAGAATCGGTCGAGACATCAGAAGACCGCCTGTGTCAAGCGATGCTACTCCAGCCGCAAGCAGTTGCGGACGACGGGGGGATCATCAGGGTAGCTCTGCAGCATCTCCTGGTTTGGAAGGTAGTGGGTGTGACAAAATGTGTCGAAATAACGACCAACATCACAGTGCGTAACCCAACAATCATGATCCTGCTCCACCTTCAGGTTTTCTGAAATCACACAAACATCTCTTAACCTTTTGGAAACATATATCAACCTCACAGTGTGTAACCCAACAATCATGATCCTGATCCACCTTCAGGTTTTCCAGGTTGGATTTTCTCCTTCCCTGGTTGTTTAAGCTGATCAGGACCTCAGTGGCACTCATTTATATTCCGCTATCCTAGAGAATTCCCAGAATGGTATTTATACCAAAGCAGGGGAAGCCTATGTTCTTTAGATCCATATGTATGTTGTTTCTACTTGAGACCATGGAGAAGATGATTCCTAGGTTTATTTGGGTGGGGTCTCTTGGAGTGGTTCTCCTTGATCCAGGAAAATCATGCAATTTAGTCCTGCACCAATTAGTGTTCTGAGAGGACTGAGAAGGTGCTGGTAGCCTGTCTAAATGGTGCAAAACATTTAATACACCATAAATAGGGTGTCATATATAGGTACCAGTCGGATAATGTGGGTCTATAGTAATGTTATAATGTACAAGAAGAGTAGTACCACTTACTCAACATAATAAAACTAACAAAATTTTAAAAACACATTTTTACAGACAGTCAATGACCATTGCTGTAAAACCATTTCAACAGCCCATAAGTTGGGAGATAATCTTTAATGAGGTAATTGGAAATATACCATCATCAACTACCTATTATTTTGGAAAATTTGGACTTCTGACTAATTCACAATGGTGGTGGATAATAAGCGAATCAATGTAATACAAACAAATGTAATACAGAAAAACACAGAATTTAATGTGATGCAAACAATTGTGTCATAAGCCAAAATTAAACTTGATGAGCTACATCACAAAAAAATAAGTACAGTGGACTAATTAACGTGGAATTAACTATCATGACATAATACAAATATTAAGATTAATAAGGCACACGAAATACAAAGACGCAACTTGGAATAAAGAACTATTGTAGTATATACAGAATGTCCCAGAATTAATACATTTTCTATAAATCATTTCAGGCATTATCACTGGCCCATGTTTTTAAGTCAACCAATTGAAGAAACCAGGATTAAGGTTTCTTTTGATTTAAAATGTTTACAGAAATGTCTACAAAAATAACATCTTTAATTATATAGAATTGTTAATAAATCTCTAAATTTTGTAAACTTAAGTGTTTTTATTAAAAGAGAGTACTAAATCAAATCTGGAAATGTTATGCTAGCTCTACTGACACGCTTTTGTAGTTTATTTATATTTTTTCTTTCAATATGTTTATAAAAAGAACCCTAAGGCCCGTATTAGACTTGGTCACTTGGCGACGTCACCGGTTGCGGTCACCGGTGACTGTACGGGCAGCCAGCCGCGACACCAGGAGAGTCACCAGTAGTGAGGCCAACTCCACTCAGTGCTGTCATCTCATCCGGGTAGAACATGCACTGTTTTGTTTATCCGTTAACCTTTGACTAAAATGTCTAGCCAACAAGTGAAATGTAAAACGAGTAAAATGTCTAGTGGCGAAAAAGATAAGAAAGGGAAAAAACAAGATGATTGTGTTGAGTCCCAGTCTAGTGCGTTGTCTACTCAACAAGTAAAATGTAAAAACTTCTACTGGTGAAAAAGACAAGAAAGGGAAAAAACAAGATGATTCTGTTGAGTCTGTTGATTATTTCTACCTTTATTAGTGAAAGCAGTTCAAAGAAATAGGATTGTGACATTCTCAAGTAGTTGAAGAACTTGTTTTCGTCAGCTAAAAAGTTGATCAAAAAGGGTATAAAACAATCCTTTTGATTCTCTTAAAGATAATATCGGATGCACGTGCATTTTCCTTGCCCGTCTCCTCCTTTTCCTTAACAAAAGAGCAAGAAGTTGCATTTCTTCATATTTTTCAGACATGACGTCCGCTCACTACACTGGCATCAAAACAACTGAACTGCGGAACACAAAAATACAGTGGTGACGCCAACAGCGGTGACTGTGTGTAATTAGGTGCCATTTGATTCAATACCCAGCGATAATTCTTGGTCACCAGTGGTGACTCGTCTGGTCACGGGGCAGAGTCACCGGTCAGTCACCAAACGCTGGTGATGCAACCCGGTGACCCTAGTGTAATAAGCGCCGTAAGTAAGAACTTTTTTTTTTTTTTTTTTTTTGGGCTGAGGATGGGGAATCTGCAATCAGATACATGGAGGGTTCTCTCTTCTTCCCTTCACTCCAGTGCATGCGGGGTTGACTACGTTATAAAGATCGCCGACCCGCTAAACCCCACCCTCGTCCTTCCTGCCCACCAAGCCCGGGACCACTTTTAGCATTTCTTCAGCTGGGTGAGTGTCTTGCACTAAATGCTTTCCTTCTTCACCTCAAGTCCTCACGGCTCATCTTCCATTTTCTTCCGTATAATGGAAAAGGCCATCTTACTGACTGCGTTTCCACATGTCTTCCGACTGCACCATGTGAGAGACCAAAGTCTCAGGTATCAGTTGTCCGGTTGTTTCCCAGCAATTGGCTCTCTCCTCTGTCCACCTCTTACAGAAAAAGAAAGTGTGCTCAGCAGTATCTTCCTCTCTGCAGTAGTGGCATATATACTTGAGTTACTTCTGCCAATCCTCTCCAAGTAACGGCGGAAACACCCATGACCTGAGAGGATCTGAGTCACATGGAAAATTTACCTTCCCATGTGTCCTTTGAAGCCATACTCTAATGTCTGGTATGAACCTTCTGGTCCAGGAGCCCTTACTTGAGACCTCCCACTCTCGTTGCCAAGCATCCCTCAGTCTTTCCTGCAGCTCCGCCCTGTCTCGTTCTCCCAGGTAGCTGTCAGTTCTCTCTTTCACCAGAAGATGGATAGGAGGAGTCCTAGCGAGCACCAAAACAGCGTCGAGAGATATCGTCCTGTAGGCTGATGTGATTCTCATCGCAGCAAGCGTTGAAACCCTTAGTGCAGCTTCCTTTGCTCTTCCAAACTGCATTGCACTCGCCCACACCGGTGCACCATACAAGAGTATGGACTGTGTTGCTGAGAAAATCAGCCGCCTCTTTGACTCCTTGGGGCCCACCGAACATTCTTCATAGTCCCACTTATTGCCATTGCCGTTACTGAGGCCTTTCTTGCTGTTTCCATAACATGGGGAACGAAAGTTCTTGACTTATCCAGCCAAATGCCTAAGTACTTGACCTTAGTCTTCGGTTGTGACAGTCGTACCCTGTACCCGAAAAGTGATCGGTCGAAGTCTCCTCCTTCCAGCCATGATAATTGCCTCAGTCTTTTGTGGGGCCAGCTCAAGTCCCAGTTCCTGCAGATGATCCCCAACCTAGTGCAATGGCTTCATTGGATCTCTCCATTAGCACATGTTCCGTGCTTCCCTTGGCCACCAGGGCCAAGTCATCAGCATACCCGACAATTCGTACCCCAGGCGGGAGAGCCAAGCGAAACACACAGTGTCGTACAGGACATTCCAAAGGGTTGGGCCAAGCACTGATCTCTGTGGAACTCCACTGGTAACTTGCCTCCTCATTCCATTTCCCAGGTCCAGTGTTCTCTCCCCTAAATACGCCTGAATCATGCGCCTAAGATATGGAGATACTCAATCGCTTTCAGCCGCTGCAATATCTTCTGCCAAGAAGCACTATTTGAAGGCATTTTTTCACATCCAAAAGGACCACCGCTGGTATTTCCCGGTATTGTCGGCCTCCACCCACAGCACGTCGTACCAACTTGATGACCATGTCCACAGCATCTACTGTTGAGCGTCCAGGTCTAAAGCCAAACTGGTTGTCAGACAAAGCATTGGTTTTCTCAAGTTCTTCTTGTAGTCTTCCTACCAGCAGTTGCTCAAACAGCTTCCCCACAGTACTCAGCAGACACAGTGGCCTGTATGAGTCTGGTCTGCCTTCTGGCTTACCCAATTTTGGGATGAGGACCAGTCTTGCCATCTTCCAGCCTGCAAGGAAGCTCTCCTCTCTCAGGGCCATATTTAACACTTTAAGGACCTTGTCTGGGGACTACACTCACTGCCACCTTTACTACCTCTGGGGGAATGCCATCAGGTCCCGGGCTCTTGTTAGACTTGATCTTTTTTCCCGCCACGATAAGCTCATTTTTGGTGAAAGGTGGAATCTCCAGAGCAACAATTTTCCTCATGCACTACAGGTGGGTGCTCAGGGAAAAGTAAATCTACGCACTGTTCAATTGTTTCTCTATCTAGCACTGGTAGGTTGCGTCCAAATCTCTTCATGACAATTTTTGTAGGCATTTCCCCACAGGATCTGCCTCAAGTAGGTCACATAGGTCTTGCCATTTGCGTCTCTTGGTTTCCAAGATCTCTTTCCTGTATCTTTGGCGTTCTTGTCTGAGCAGCACCACCAACACACATCCACTTCAGCTGCATCTGGTCGCGATCTTCCTCTCGCCCTGGTAAGTCGCCTCCGCAAAGACTTACATGATGATCTTAAGGCTGCCACCTCCGCGGTCCACCAGTATACTGATCTCCTAGCACCAGGCTTCCTTGGTTGCAATACTTCCCCACACACTTCATCCAATGCTTGAGTCAGTTTCATGCGCTGATCTGCCATCTATCTCATCAAGGTGACGCCTCAGAGCCTCCTCCAAAGGTTCCATGTCACTCGGCACCGTACTCTCCACCTTTTGGCAGTAACGGTGCAGTCTGCTCCTCATGGTCCATGCACAGCTCAAAAAATATCTGCTCATGGTCGCTTAGGGTTTCCTCCTCACTGACATGCCAGCACCTTACTTTCTCTGCCAAATCTTCTGTAACGAAAGTAAGGTCGAGTATGGAGCGATACCTCCCTCTTCTAAATGTTGGCACTTTCCCCTCATTTAGCAGGACCAAGTTGTTTTCCTGCAGCCCAGTCAACAACTAACCTTCCTCTTCTTCCTGAGCACGTTTCTCCCCATTCTTCAGCCTTGGCATTAAAATCACCACCAATGATTATTCCTTTTCTACAGTTCCTTCTAAAAGCCGCAAGTTCTTCTAGGCTTTTCTTCAAACTCCATGATTGGTTTGCCAGGAGGGAAGTAGCAACTACACACGATACACCGCTCGTATTCAATCCATGCAAAATTGTTTCCGTGTCCTCTTCCTTTTACCATATGAACCTGACTTAAGCTTTTTACACAGGACCCTTGGCGAGCATCAACAGACCAAGATTGATCATTTGCTGTCCCAATATTAGGTTCACTAAGCATGATGACATCCAACCTCTTCCTCCTGGCCGTGGCTTGCAATAAATCTATTGCAGCTTGGCTCTTCATTCCATTTAGATGGACAAAGCTAATCATTACGTTTCCCTTCTGGGCATTCCTTCCTCTTGTGGCCTTCCTTCTTGCAAAAGAAACACACACTGTGCTCCGGTCAGTACCCCTGCAGTAACGTGCAATGTGTCCTTCCTCAAGACAACGATAACAACGTATCCGCTCTTCGCGAAATCTTACTCTGCACAGTACCCAGCCTATCTTGAGTCTACCGGCCTGGGCCAGCTTGTTTGCTGTAGGTTTTGGGAGGATTACTGTTGCATTCTGGGTTTCCCCATATGCTGGTCTTAGTGAAGACACCTTTGCATCCAGAGTCGAGGACACCGACCTGCAAAGCTTTTGCAAGTGCAGCCAATATGTCCTCCTCAGTAGCGTCTACCTCCAGATCTTTGATGTGCAGAACTGCCCTCTTCTTGGGAGCTACTGCAGAGATTCCCTCGATGCCCTATTTTACAATGGCTTCTCGCAGTGCTTCAGCTTTGCCTGTTTTCTTTTTTCAGCCTGATGACCAGTCCTCCGTTATTTGCTTTTCGAAGTGACATTACTTTAGCACCCGTCTCATCCAGGTCCACCTTGTCTTTTACAAGTTTGACAAGGTCTGCATAGGTCCTGTGGGTTTCAGTCCTCACCACAACTATCTCTTTCGTCTTGTTGGCGTCTCTGCCTTCTCCTGGTCACTGTGCGATAGCCTTCTTTGTCTGTTCCTTCCTGGGTTTTATCATTTTGAAACCCCTGCCTTTCTTCTGACGGTTTTGGCTTATCTTGAGATCCTGTATTTTCTGTACCATGTGGAACGCCAGCATTCCTAGGAGCAGACTGCTTAAATTTGGGTTTGCGTCCAGGCATATCATTCACTGCCTGCTTACTACCATCAGTCTTCCGCCGAACCTCCTTTCCCTTGGTGTGACCAGCCTGCCTCTTTCCTGTGTTCTGGATCTCAGTACTCTTGTCTATTTTCTGTATGGAAATGGTCTGCGATGCCCTTTCTTCCACCTGTGGGCATCCCACTTGGACTTCCTTCTCGTTGTACATCTCCCTAGGCACATTTTTTTCGCTGCGGTGATAACAGTAATTCCATGTCCAGGGAGCTGACCACTTTTCCAAGAGCTTTAACTGCATCTCTTATTTCCATTCTCTCATCTGTTCTAGTAAGTTCCTGCAGTTCCTGTGTCCATTTTATAACCCGCCCCCCAGGCTTCTCTGGCTCTCCAGAGCTGTTTTAGGTCTTCTTCTGTAGGAGATTCTTCTCGAGACCTCTTAGGGTGTGTGGCTCACCAATGGAAAAAAGTCCGGCAAGGAGTTCTTCCGCTGAATTGGTGAACGCTGCAGCTTAGCGCTCCTGGCGAACGCCTTCTCCTCCCCCTTGAATTGGTCTTTCATCTAATTTTTTTCTTCCAGTAGTGCTTTGAGAAGCGGGGCCTGGTTGCCTACCACCAGCTTCTCACTACCCCTCCCATCACAGAATTTGTCTCCCCCAGAATCCTTGAGACAGCCTGGTGTCAAGACACCAGAGAGGGATTCACCAGATTGGCTACCCTCCTGGGGTAATGTGTTTTGATTCTGTAACATTTCACCATGAACTCATCAACCTGTTTGTGGGAACGCCCGCCCCGAAATCGTTGCCTTGCAGACGTTGACTCGCCGACCGCCATCCGGTACTGGACCCTTCTAGAGAACTCCTCTTCGGCTCCAGCCCTGTACTGAGTGGGCCCACGCACTTTCACCCACCAGGGATATTTATTGACTTCCCAGTCTAGATCCATGGTGTTCTGCTCTTGGCAGTTATGGCTCTTCACCATGCACCAAGGTCTTGCAATAGGAGAGACTGTGTGTTAGCCTCTCTATTACCTGAGGATTAGAGAAGATGTCCTCTTAGGCAGTTTAACCTCATGCCCAGGAGCCGCCGTAAGAACTAATGCCCACCGACTAGTCAGGTAACCGGTGACGCAACCGGTGACGTCGCCAAGTGACCAAGTCTAATACGGGCCTAAAACCTATACTAGCTAAGGATATTATGACCACAATTCAACAATATAATATAATCAGCTGATTAGAGCAGCTAAACTTACAACAGCTGATTGTCGTGGCTCACAAGCAGTGCTGTCACATAATGACAGTTAATACTGTTTCCAACTGATTTTCTTAAACTTGATATAGCTGGATTTGTAACTAAATTATCTAACTAAAATGTAATAACAATGTTTTTTATTTTAAATGTCGATTTTAAGATATTAATGCTTAAATATTTTAAGATGCCGTCATTTTGAAAATAAAGCAAGAAAATAATTATTTTAACTGTAATTAGGCCTTTAGGTTATAAAGCAGGTACCAAATTTCAACTCATTACAACAAGCTGTTCTAATATAAAAAATAGATAAGTGAAAATTACAAAATGGCGGACAGGTAATTATTGAGTTTCCAAAAGTTTAAATATATTTTTATTTGTCTTTGGTCCAGAAATAATATATGGAAAGATTGGTAGAGTTCTGCGACACCCTGTATATAGAGCAACAATCCGTTTAAATGGAACACTATTTAATGTTCTTAAAGTTTTTTTCAGTTTTACGTTAATGTTTTACTTTTCCTCAAAGCATATAATAACCCCTGGCTTATTTACAGTTTCTTGGTTTTTAACACCTTCTCTTCGTCACCTGTCATGTAGCGAATTTATGACAGTAGGGTTAGTACGAGGTTTTTTTTTATTCAAGCTCCAATCTCACGCTATCACACCCCACTACAACATCTGTCACTGCAAGTTCAAATAGCTAGTTTGCGCTGAGTTGCAGTCGCATAAAAATGGCCACCTTTATTGAGTCTTCCACCAAATATGAATTAAGAAGTGTTATTTGTTTCCTGCAAGAAGAAGGGAATAGTGCAGCAGAAATCCATTGGAGTATGTGCCGTGTTTATGGAGAAAACATGATGAGTGATGGTGTTGTACATGAATCGCGTCAAAACTGAAGCCATTCGAAGATTTTTGAGGGTGTCAGTCAACATTTTTGGCTTTCTATACCACTCATGTACAACACCATAATTCATCATGTTTTCTCCGTAAGCACGGCACATTCTCCGATGGCAGATGATTCTCTGCAGTAACAATTGTTGTAGCGGGAAACATGCGTGATCGACTACTGCTCAAACCGCTGACCTGCCACGTGTTTGGCTGTCACGGTTTGAGATCAGAGGTTGAAAAATAACCGCCCTCATAATAGTACTGCAGTCAATATGTTAGACAACAAAGATGAAGTCATACCTTCTGCCACGTATCGGTTGGTCCCATCATTGACTAGGACATGGTAGAAGGGTTGGCAATTCCTTCGGCTGAGGCTTTGTACACTCATCTGGGTCATCCACTCTTCACTGGCTTGGCAATACGGGTCCCAGCCGATTATCACACAGGTGTAGTCGTACTGGCGGTGGTGCATCACCATTCCCACAGCAAATTTCACTGCCTCTTTGCTCCCCTCTCTTCGCTTTACCTCCAAAGGCTGTTTACAACAAATGCATCCATTTGTATACACTGTAAATAAGGAACTCAAACAAAATTGCCTGCTATGACTTAATGACATTGATCTGTGATACACAAACTTCTCCAACTTTGTTAGGGACAAACACACCGTAACAGCATAGTGAAACCGTATGGACACATGGCTATGTTGATTTCTCACACACAGTGTTAATTCCTCACTTTATTATCTGTGCTGATACAGTTAAAACTAGCTAGTATATCGACTGTCTAAACTTAGCATAATTTACATGAAAGTAAGTTTTGAAATAAACTCTGAATTGAACAGAGAGTATCATACCGCCATTATGGTCCTTTGTATCATACCATACCTAGGCCTATTTTTGGACAAAAGCCATTCCTGGAACGATCACAAGTTCAAGACTCCGTACTGCAATCTTAGCATTAAAGAGGATCAAAGGTATGTATACCCCTGGAGTATTGAAAACAGCATATTATGCTCTATTTGAGGCACATTTTTCAATACAAAATAACTCTATGGGGATGCTCATCTGCTGGAAATCTTCATTGGTGGTGCAGAAGTGGTCTATGCGAATAATGTCAAGTCAGCAATCAGGAATTCTCTCAAGAGACTTTTAAGTTCTTTGAGATACTGAAAGTAGTGTACATCTATATCATTATCACGTTTGCCCCAAAAGGAAACTTGCTACAGGTTGATGAAGTTCATAGGTTGTAAACACACGATACACAAATGATCTCTTTTTGCCAGCACTAGAATAAATAACTTTATACACCAAGAAACCATCCTTCAGTGGGGTGACACTCTTCAACATGCTGCCAGAGAGTTTCAAGATGTGCGAGACTCTAAAAGTCTCATAAGACTGACCACTTTGCTGATACACAATATATAGCATTAATGAGTTTTCTAAAACTTTTACCACAGTTTTTCACTGCCCAGACTTTTAATTTTGTTTCGTTGTTTTACCTTACAATAATTGCCTAAAAATATGTTTGTTAACTTTAATTCAAACAGATTTTCCTCTTTGCATTTCTATGGTCTTAAACTCGTTATTACTTTACTTAACCTTATATTACATAAACTTTACTGTATATAAACATGGAGTTTGTAACCATTCTTGATAAATGTGTAAATAAAGATATTATTTATTGATACGGATTATTTGCCAATTAACTTAATTTACTTATAAATAGAAAGTTTTAAAAACTTTCCATGAGTGGTTGTAATAATTTTTATTTCTATTTGTAAAAAGTCATTACATCATAAGTTTATCCTTTTTCAGATGGTTTCAAATCATGCATAGAAAACATTATTTTTATATTATGGCAGATATGCCCATTTTGTGTTTTGGGTAGCAAAATTTAAATAATAAACTTTTATTATCACATTGGTGTTTTTCAATTCTAAAATGTAAGTTACTTCCTGTAATGTAAATTTATAATTAAATGAAATTTTAATAATAATGATATTGGAATGAACTAAAACCACTCCAAGCTTTAGTTCTCTCTGGTTACATTAGGTTTTGCTCATAACGATGTTGCACTTACCTCATGCCTGTTTTGGTTACGGTATGTGTCATCATAACCTCTCAGAGTATTAATAACATACGCAGCATGCCCCATGTCTCTTACCTCATACTGAAAACATCATAAATTATTAAAAGTTAAATTGGTATTTAGTTTTTTCCTTTATTCATTTTTTACTTTAGTTAGTCTTTATGATCCTAACATCATTATAAACCAATATAAACGTTATGTCAAAAATATCATTTGTCACATTTACAAAATATAAAATTAAACAACCAAACTGTGACTTGCACTTAACGATAATGACAGACACCAATAATGCAAGTAAACTGCTGATCCATACGGGAGTAGTATACCAACTCGGTTTCAGCAAAGTTCTCGTAGTATTGACAGACCACCCTACATTATGCTACACTGTACCTCACACTTCATCTTCACGCTACAACTTGTTTAGTATATCTACTAGAGTGGACTATAATAGCACTGTTCTCACCGGCCTTAAATTTCAATATACGATTACCAGTCTGTATCTATTATTCGTCTGTGATAATAATAACAGAGTTATTTCTTGTTCAATCATTTCCTGTACTTCTTTTCCATATTAAAAAAAAAAAAAAAAACTAAAATCTAGCAACAAATACAATTTTTCAACACATATTAGCTTATTTAGTTTGATTTTTCTTCACTAAACCAACCAAAATGTATAAAGCATATTAAACCTTTCATGAATGTGTAAAAACTGTATACAATGGTTGTCATATGACGTTTAATTTGATTATTGTTTTGCCTGTATTAAAACCTTTGAACACAATATATTTTTATTAATTAATATTGTCTCAATGTGAATTATCTATGTAATTTAGGGTAATAAAAATTATGTGTTATTTAAAATAGAAAATTTCCTTTAGTAGTTTGTAAACAAAATTTAAATTAAGGGGTAGCAGTGGGTAGTATGAATACTAAAAATAATCAATTAAATGCTGCGTTTTAACGTCAATATTATTGAGCTAAAATTGAGAAATAATTTCTTCTACTAGAAATGGCAGTAACAAATTCATTGGATAGCAAACACAGTGCTGGCTGGCTGACTGTTTGATGTAATATTATTTGTGTTTCAATTATAGTAGCAAATTAAACTGTAATTTCATAAAAGAGTGGGTACAGGTATTTTATATTAAGTAAATCATTGAGTTGTTGAATTCATAAAAGGGAATCATAAATTCATTAATGATCTAAGGTAGAGTAAATATTTCCTTAACAGTTTAGTGGGATTCATGCATTGATGTATGTTTTATATTAGTCTGAGAATTATTCGACTCACTGATATGGGGAAGTATTTAGTAAAGAATATCTATAATAGGCTGGCTTGCTGCGGAACTATTTATTCAGGAATGGCAATTGTCTGGTTTTACATCTGCAAGGCCACCTGCTTCACAGTAGCTCAGAAACCTACCAACCTAGGTAACAATCACAGCTATTACACTAGAAAAACCTATTACTATGCCTTACCTACACATCAACTGACCCTGTTTGAATAGAAACCTACCTGCATGAGAAGAAAACTATACAATCAACTGACAGACGACCTGGCTGCTACAGAAGTCTTTCTATAATTTTGGAGAAATCCAATTGCCATTTTCCACTCAATCCTAATTGGTAGTTACATTTATGTAGTTTGCCTAAATCTATTATTATATATATTATAACTACAATCAGTACTGATTTTCTTTGTTGTAGTAATGCATATTCAATATTTAAACTAAGACATTATTCAGATCTGAAAAAGTGTCATTGGAAAACAATTTTGAAATAATTGGAAATGAACATGTGATACTGGATGTACATTATTTATACTAGACAAAGGCATTAGATATATATATATAGAGAGAGAGAGAGAGAGAGAGAGAGAGAATTCACCGGTGTTATATATATATATATATATATATATATATATATATATATATATATATGAGAGAGAGAGAGAGAGAGAGAGAGAGAGAGAGAGAGAGAGAATTCACCGGTGTTAATAAATCACCAATTGTACTCAAAGACCAATTACTGTACGAAATAAGACCACAACAGTTATTTTAAATATAATTCCTTGAATTTATCAGTAAGAGTTGTTAACTGTGTTTCCCCTTTGCTGCAATAAAACACTAATTCTGTACTCTTTATCTCCATACCATTAGGTTTATCTCAGGGCTGACCTTCATGTTGGGAAACACAAGATTTGTTTCCATTTCACAATTTTCCCTTGTAAACTTAGCAAATGGCAAGTATGATTTTTGTCTTCTTGAAAAGGTTTACGAATTCCCTTATAGAATACCACACCCAAACCTCATTGTTATACACTGTAATCAGTATTATAATTTTTTTTAGTTTATTATTTATTAGAAATAGTTTTTTTTTTAAGAATTGTACTGGTTTATACAATTTTGTTGCTTTTAAGTTTTATAATTCAGAAGTAGATTTAGCAGAGTTTCAATTTTATTACATCAGTACGAGGTATTATGTACTATTAGTGTTGATGGTGTTATAGTACTTTTTACTAACAAATTTATGAAAATAAATATATTCAGTAACTATAATATTATATGAACACCAATGCATAAGCTACAATATTATCATCAAGATTTAGTCAGCTTGAGCCACAAGACAGTGTTAGTACCTACCTATCATTCTAATACTTTTTATATTTATTTATTCAATTGCATTTCCTTACAAATTTAGGTTTTTCCAAGTCCAATGTTTTCCATAATTTCCAAAAGCTTTAAATGAATTAAAAGAGGCTTTATGGAGATCGGCCTCTCCTTAAAAAAAAAATAAAAAAAAAGAATTAAATTACAATAATATACATACCACGCAGTACGCTATCAAATAAATCTACACTTTGTGTGGCTGGGTGGGAGAACTAATTACTTACAGTATATTATAATAGTGGCATTATAACAACTATAATCTCTATAGTGTTGGTGACAAAATAACATTTTGAGCAAAGGATCATTGGAAAGTGGACAGCGCAGAAGAGCAAGCAAGAGGCAGGAAACACGGACTGTGAATTATAAATTATGGAACAGAAGACCACTGGAATCAGGTCCAAAATGGCGAAACAATCAGAAGAGATCCTAGATGGCCTGGATGGATGTGTTTTCATCATCGAGTACAATAATAAAATATATTCTCATTGATGAGACAACACCACCAATGTGACCCTTGTTTTAATGTGTACACTTCCCAATATTTGTATTTTGTTGAGTGTTTAATAAGCTTCCCCAGATCTTAGGAGCTACTAACTACCAAGGAGTGCTAACTGCTAACTACTTTGGGTTTATTGTGTGAACCATAGTTTTGTGTTTGTTTGTGTTATGTGTTTAATAATGTTGTGAGTTTAATGAGATATGAGTATTAACCGCTTTTGTAATGTCCATGTGAGTTGCCTATCTCGACACAGTTGTAAACAGCCAACAACAGCTGCTGTCTCATGGAATGGACAACAGTCATTGGACTAAACTAACTAATAATCAAAAACAGATGAGATAAAACAATAAACATTTTAACAAAAATAGGTACTATCTAAACAACTTTGCTTTCCTTGTTTACTATACTTAGCAATTATAGTTACTAGGATTGTGAAATAGTTACTTTGAAAAAGATTGTAACCTAGGATATCCCCTAACTTAGCCTGGGGTTGAGTGGGTTAATACAATTTTTTCACAGTGTAATAGACTGGAACTAAAATAGATCGTTATCTACTAAAGATAAGATATTCTTTAAATAGACAATGTTTTGGCAAGCCCGAAAGAACCAGTAAGATTCATAAATTCTTTCACAGCACTCCATCAAAATATAACGTTAAATGCTGACATCTTGGTTATAAACCAGTGCCAAAAACATAACACAAAGTGTTGACTAGTTCCCGTTGCAGCAAAATGTTAATACAGAAAGAAACGCAAACCACAAGCATCTACTAAAAAATATTCAACTTAATGCTTAATGAGCACATAAACCGTCAACTTTACAAATCAGCTGATTTAGTAGATGAAACAAGTCAGAAACAATAAACCGATAAAACAAAGTATCGAAGGATCTAATAGAACATAATGAAAAAGTATCACACAGATGGATTTTTTTAAACTTTTCCACCCCAAAATCAAGAGTTCTTCCTTGGACCCAGAGCCCTTGGAACCAAGTTTCTAGTCTCTACGACCTTTCTATGAAGAGTCATTCCACAGATGAAAGAACAACATGAATTTAAGAAGCCCCTGGCATGTCCTCAAGAAATTACTACTAATTTTGAGGACTAATCGTTAAAGATCAGTCACTTTGGGATTCTTAGAAATATAAGTATCTTTCATAGCAAATAAAACAAACATGGCACAAACAAATGCATGTACATTCAGTTGACAGGAGAACTTACATGAGTGATAGTAGAGAAGGCAGCCTGTAGCCGGCTGACATCCATGTTGAACTGCATGTATAACCTCGCTAGCTGTAGCAAACAGTACATGTTGGATGGGTTCACCATAAGTATCAGTTCCAGTGCACTGCGCAGCCGCACAGACCGCCCGTTCATGTCCGTTCGCTGTCTCCCGGCTATCTCTAGGTTGTTAGCCATCCTCTCCACAACCTGCCAGAACAGAACACTGGTTAGCCACTTCATACATTTTTTTCCTGAGGGAAAGGACTTCATACATGCTTCAGTTTCCTGTTACATTACTTTCACAGTGACTAAAAGGAACAAAATCACCATTATTAAATCAAGTTGATTCAAAAATTTGTAGAATCGGAACACAAATTCATTTACTACAACAAATATTTGGAACGTCTAATACTTGTAACGGATAAATTTGGGATTCAAAAAATTTCAAGTTCCATTCTTTTTACTTTCCCTAGTGTTTAATATTATTAATTGCATTACATTCTTCAAAAGTGTTATAATGACATCATATTGCTTTATGACAACAAAGTACAGTACAGTTTTGATGTAACCTTGTGTTAGCACAATTAAGAAGCCAACTGTAGTGAAATGACCTGAAATATTTCTCTATAAGAGCTATATTAAACCACAAATACATTTTATGCCCTTATTTTTGGCTATGATATGCGTCTTATTTTAAACATAGAATCAGTATGCATCCAAAAGCTTAGTAGTTATTTTTAAGTATATACTGTTCAGGTATTTAAACAATGAAATACAGAAATAAGAAAGATTTTTTTTCAATAATTAATAAAACTTAAAAAATATGAAGTGTTTCAATGTGTATTAGTAATACTTTTTAAATGGACATCTCCCGTGATTCTACAACAAATAGTAAGGGCGTAAAAGTGTTGTAAGGTTACATACAATTGTTCTTGTCGTGATAAAATTCTGAATATCATATTATGAACAGTGTAACTGAGAATCAGAATGGTTTATTATAAACTTTTACTGTACAAAGAGCAAACACAGCTCATTAATTGACTTCCATTCTGTTTTTGGCACTAAGAGTAGTTCCTTTCTACACCATTACATCCAAGAAATCTGGAATGTCCGGAATGGCAAAGAGATGTCATTCAACAAGCACTAGAACTGTTTCACAGGAACATCGTGTTAGTTAACAACATGGATGTATCTTGAGTACGTCATCAGATAAAATCTGTATATGGGTATCACTTTGAAAGTTTTGAGATACCAGCAGACAGTGACACTGCAATAATCTTATCATTCTTATCTGGTTGTGTGCCAGTCAGTATCTGAACTCATGAAAACGTTGATAGTTGGGCACTATGCTCCAAGAGAACAGGCACAGCATTCATTCAATGACTAAAGCTTCCCCAGGGATTGGATCCGCAGCAGTTTGAATAATCGTGCATCATTTTTATACAATGTCAGAAAAGTTGTTTCTCAATGAAAATTCACAATTTGACAGATGAGCAAAAGGCTGAGCTGAACTTAATACTGAATAACAAATATAAAAAATTAATTACATCAAACAAATAATACAAAAAATAAATAATATTAATTTGATGACAGATTTATTATTTGATACTTTTAAACAGTGCAATTAATCAAACATAAATTGAATTTAAAATTTAGCTCCGAGGGTAGTTGTAACACATGTTAATTTTATTTTATTACTTTTTTGTATTTACCTTAACCCTTTGACTGATCAACAATTTTTTAGTTTTTTTTCCAAAATTGATATGATTTTTAACAGGGTTATCCCCTTAATTGATAGGCTAAAATTAGCTTTTTTGTAGTGTTTTATTAGATAATTTGTAGCTTTATTGTGTAATATAATAGAAACTTGAAAGTAGTTTTGTTCTTTAGACATTTAAATGGCCTATTAGGAAAAAATATAAAAAAGCAAAAAAAAAATACTTAAAAATATTTTTTTTTATTTTGTTTTGGTTTTATTTATAAAAATTTTTTTTCTTACTTTGTCAGTAGTAAACTAAAATAATTTTTTGAAATTTCTTATTGACAGTAATTTATTCTAAAAGTACGTATTATTGTCAACAAATCCAGAAAATTTGAAGCATATAAGTTAAAAAATGCATGACTTATTGGTAAAATAATAAAAATTTACTTATGTGAATTTGAGGCAATCTGTTTGGAAATCTGGAGTCAAACACATTGAATGTTCTATATTAATCAAATTTGTTTGTGAATCCTGTCTTAAAAATACACTTTATTGTCAAAACACAACACTAATAAAAAAGTTATTATTTACAATATTTACAGTTTTTTAGTTTTTATAATTTCAGTGGCAAACATGCTTGCCGAGGCATTCAGCATGTACACCAAGACCACACACACCTTACACACACTGTCCGAGACCTCCGCTTCTTTCCTTCAGGATGATTGTCACCTGAACAGGTTCGGCACAGTTTTTCCTTCTTCTCAGGTAATTTCCTGAGTCCGAAACCAACTGATGGACCATCACCACCACCCCGGAGATTTTGCGGGATTTGCTTACTTGCAAGCCATTCCGAAGAAAGATCTCCTATCACTTCTTTCATGAACTTTCAGCCCTCTTCAGTTGGCCTTGTGTTGTATTTAACTTATTATTATAATATTTATAATATTTATTATTTATTATAATATTTATAATAATAAGTTATTAAGTTAGTTATAGTTATTAATAATAAGTTATAAACTTACTATAATAAATTTATGATGCAACAACGATATATCGTTGCATATCAATTTTCGCCCGAAACATCAACAACGATATATCGTTGTGTATCACTTTTCAGTAAATTCACTCACAACGATATATCGTTGCGTATCAGTCAAAGGGTTAATCTACTAATCCTGATGATGGATTCAATGAATCCGAAAAATAAATAATATACAATAAAAATAATTGTTAAAGGTTTTTGTTTCTATTAATTTTATGAAATATTTTAGAGATTACTACTAATAAACTATGTTTAGTTACTAGCCTGCAGTGGTGTGGCAGGAGCGAAGCGGAAGATGTCACTCATCGGACAACGGAGTTCTGGGGTGCCGAACTGAGGACAGCTTTCCTTCCCCACAAACACTCCCCCATTGTAGACGTCTATGTAGAAGTGCTGAGTTGGCAAACTGTCCCTAGACAGTCATATCATTTCCATGTTCATATTCATCTTGAAAACGTTGATTTTACAGCTCTCGGTGAGAACAGTGGAATTCCGAAACTAATATTATACTAACATTTGGCTACTTCCAGATGTATATTTACAGAATTACAAAGCTCTCTACACAATAAGTATTTAAAAACTTAGTAAGGAACAGAATAGAATAATGGAAATACGGAAAACTAAGTGAAAAGTTTAACAGATTCGCTACCAATGTAATAAATAAACTGTCACCACAGCCCAACAGTACAAGTCAAGTACAGTTGGCGTGTCAAGCCAACTCTCTCTATTAACCGATATTAACTATAGACAACGCTCGGGTTGAATACACTGGACCAAAGTTAACTATTTTTTATGCAAATACAATGTTGTTTTATTGTCTGTTACAACCATTAAATTTGGTCTATGTTGTCGACTTAAGATTTTGTTTGTCCATTAACAGGAATGTTTGAAAATTATTAAGCTGGCCAAGAGGTCCCTGAGTGGGATATTTTTACTGGTATTTTGGCATCCTCATCTTGTACCTAAATTCCCAGCAAACGGGATTCAACAGAGCGTCCAAATAGTGTGTTCTGTTTTGTAATGGTTGAAATTTGTAATATGTTGATGTGTTTGAAATATATTGATGATGATAAAAATACCATTATAGAAAATATGTTTGCTACGTCACTTATAATTGACATCAGTCTAAGTAAAAAGGAACATGTTTATATACATTGCAATATATGGTATAGATTGACGTCACCTATAGTTGATGTAAATTTAAAGTATAACTTATAAATTAAAATTATGTTTTTATTTACTGATTTATATATATTTAACTGTAGACCCTAATTGATGACACAATTTTTTAAAGTTAATCTATGTGGAAGCCTATCTCACAATGTTTGGTCTCTGGTGGAAGATGTGTCTAATGGGACCAGTCAGTGAGAAACAGTTAGGTTTAAACTATAGTTGACCCTCGGTAGCTAACGACGTATTAATGTCAAATGCAGACCAAGTAACCATCACGTGACTCGCATTCAGGCCCACCTGGGTGGAATGTAACCAGCAACCATGTTTGTGGAATTTGGAATGTGTTTGTGGGTTAAAAAAGCTATTTTTCTAAAGAATATACACAGAGAAATAAAATAATGTGGTTGTTGTGGTTTTTAAAAACAAAGAAATATACAGTATAGAGAAATAAATAGAAAGAAAGAAAGAAATATACAATAGAGAAGCAGGGAGCAAGAGGACATGCCACTCAAAAGATCAAAATTTTTAAAATTGTTACACTTAAAATGTGCAGGAAAAACATGAATGTTTAGATAAATTATTAAATATATGATAATTAGGTTTGGTTATCCAAAATTTACCAAATCCAATACCAAAGGTTTAGAAATTAAATCTTATTTAATAAATATAAGCAAACTCAAAGTTAACACAAAAAGACCTAACGTTTTTAGCAAATGTTGATCCACATCGGTGTGTACATTGCTTGAAAATGATGTTTAATTTTCAATTGGAATTATTTTAAATAATCAAATTTGTATATCACACATTTTGTGTCTAAACTTTTACCTGAAGCATTGCTGTCTGAACGAGATCACGTTAGGTATCTTGGCAACAATTTAGGTTATAATATAATAAAACTCTCTTTTTGTATTTAAAACATGACAAGAAAATGACACAAATCTGCATGTGGTCTAAAAACAAACAATGCAACGAAATTCAACAATTAACAACGTTTGCTAAGTACTGCCACGTGTAAGGAAATCTATCACAACAAATTACCCCCAATCAAGACAAAAACTTGAAAATCATGCAAGAAACGTTTGAGCCTAACATTCCTCAATTTGGATAGTTTTTTCCCTCCCCGTCCCCTACACATACACAGTATCATGGTTTAGATATGGTTTTAGCAAGATCCGTAATACACAGATTTGTCTTTTTATTGGTTTAAAATTTAATTCAAAATTTAAATGAAAATGTATTTTAAAAGCACTGAAATAGGCCAAACATCTGAAATTTAGGAGGTAATTACAAATTCTAATTTAACAAATATTTCTAAATTTATACATTTTGCAGCACTTTTAATACCTAGCACAATTAATTTTCAATAACAATGTAATGTTTATTTTGCATTTTTAGACCATATACAAATATATAACTTAGTATTCAGCAAATTATAAAACAACTACATAGATTTTCAGCATAAAATTATCTACAAGAAAGCCAACACTGAAGCTCAGAAGAATGAATGAATTAGTTTACTTCCATCAATTTACAATATATACAGGAAAAGATTAAACCTGTGCGTAGACCCGAGTTGCTCAAGTAAAATCAATAATTGCAACAATGAGTTTGAACTATTTTTGTACGGTTTAATTGAAAGCCACAACCCCTACTATATGCAGCCAATGCCGATGTACGTCTTGATTCAATGTGACGGAGTGTGTCCGTAGGAGGGGGGGGGGATGTAGCGGAGAGGTAGCGGTCAAAACTGTCCATAGTTGGTCGCTATCAGTGACTCAGCTTCCGATACAATTAAATTAAAAATTATGTTATTTATGCATTTTTTTTTTAATAAAAACTGAAGGTGCAGAAAAAATATTAGTGTTGTTTAAATTTGAAGAAATATTTCGATATAAAATTTGGGAGATGTAGTATCAATTAAGTAGTTGAGATTGATTTATTCACTCTAAAAGATCGAATTCCAGTACTATTGGAATAGTGGGTATTATGTGAATGTGAAACTGGAGAAAAGAGGTTCCTGGAATTTATGTAAATATAAAGTAGGAAGAATGCTTATACAATGCAAACTGGCTCTCAGCTCCTGGACAGTAAAATCAAAGACCACTGAACATGCAACATACTTGTAAGTATCCCTCCAGCGCAGCAGGAAGTGTCCGGGGAAGCTGACGGGTTCACATTTCACACCCAGGCGTCTGTTGATGCTCTCAAACACGATGGACAATGTGATGGGAATGCCTCTGCGGTTTTCCAGTACCTGTCAACCTCTAATAACTCAGTAACCTCTCTATCAAAACAATCTAAAATACTTTTCTCAGTCTGATAAATCCATACTCATAACAAAGGTAAATGGAATAAGACAGAAAAGTATTAAAAATAACAATTCATTTTATTGCAACAGCTAGCTAATCCTAACTTTAAATCCTACAGAATTAGTATAGTCCTACAATCTTAGACCAGGTTAACCCATAAATGTGAGTTATCCCTACAATAAAAATTTATTATTTCTCATGCATACGTAGCATGGATTGTTCTCATACAAAAAATAACTATAGGCTTACAGTGGAGATGGTTCAGTTCTAATTTTTTCACTTTTATTTGATAGAATGACTCAACTGCCCAACTGGAGTGGTGGGGAGAATGTGCAAGTGATGACATAGTCAGAAGGCGCTGGTCACCTTTTGTTTATGATACACAGTTCTATTTGTCTCCAGAAGAAGGATAAAGCCTTCTTATCACTCATAACCATGAAGGATGATACTAAAGACATTGGATTTCAATTTTATTGCAACAGTTACCGTTAATAAAGTATGTTATTGCACTTAACTAACTCCAAATAATATAATTCGTGGGAAATCAGAGATTTTTTATTGCTAAACTTTAAGATTACAAGTAGCGCCAATGAAAATAAGATGTACATAGTTGTTAAGTCTTATTATAAAGAGTATTAGTGGTCTTGATTGAGTTGCCTCCAGCTGTCTTCATTTTCTTGAGATTATCTTGATTATTCTTGATTTCTTCTGGCAGAGCATTAAAGAGTTTCTTCCCAGCGTAGGTAGGTTTTTTCTCAAATAAGGTTGTTCTGTGAAGAGGTAGTGGGAAGTCTTGACCATGTCTTGTATTATGCTCATGGAGATCACCATTTCGAGGAAGGTGGCAATACAATATTGTTTCTATTATCTAAAGGGATGTTACCGTAAGTATTTTCAATTCTTTAAATGTAGTTCTACAACTTTCTCTAGGTCCTAGGTTGCCTATTAAACGTATTGATTTTTTTGAATTTTGAGGACTTTTGAAAGGTTAAATTTTGTTGTGCTTCCCCATGCTGCTATTCCATACCTAAGATGACTTTCAAATAGTGCATCTTGTAGTATTTAGTGGAAACCACGTCAATGACATAGAGATATGGAGTTTGCAGGGATTCACATCAATGATGTGCTAAGGTCAATAGAAACCTCTGCGGTGAACAAGAAGTACAACTACAACAAAAAAATTCTAAAATGTAACATGTAGCCTACAATAATTATAATCTGAGACAACTTATTACCTTATTGATATAAGAGTTCTCGTTACTGTAGTACATTTCACTATTGCCGTTGAAGCCCATTTCCTTAAAAAGCACGTGTGAGACAGCCTGGATGACCTGCCTGGACACATACGGGGTATAGTAGTTGTCTGGAATGTTGTGAGTGCGCCAATACAGGCTCTCCTCATGTGGTACACACAGTGCTGCATGCTTCTCTCCGTACTCTGATAGTAGCTGCTTCTTAACATCATCGGCAATCGCATTGAGCTGAGAGCCTGCCGACAACATGTGAGTGTAATCAGTGTGTTCTTTGGCACTTGTTTTAGACACTCATAACAAATTTTATGATTTACATATATTTTTTTATTCTGAGTGATGAAACATGTATTTTCAATTTCATATATTCTTGATAAATGGAATTGAGAATTGATTGGGAAGCATAAAATCCTTCATAGTGGTAAAACTTAAATGTATTGTTACGGCATGAGTACTAACTCAATTAATCTCTCTGATTGAAATTTTTAACAGACAGTAAGATAAACATTAATTTAATAAATTAGTTTAATTTAATTCATGTCTACCTGATTTATCATAAATCTGAATGTTTAACAAGAGGCATTTAATGCAATTCAATACGTGGAGCAAATGTCATATAGTTGATTTTACATACTAAAAGAGCAGTAATTATATCTCACATAGAAGATAAAATAGATGTTACAAATTATTCTGCTTTGTATGCTTAATGGAGGTTGTATAGTTGAGTATAAAAGACATTATTAATGCCACAAAAAATACATGTCTGTTAAAAATGATTGTGTAAAGTCTAAGGAAAGTTTAGGAAAAACTCTTCCATGAGCAGTTATTAAATTATTTACAAACACGATCTTTTAAACAATTCAATTGTTAATGGTCGACACACAATATTTAATATAATATGTAATAATAGAATTACTTATACGCCAACTCACAGTGGATATGTTTAGTTGCATTGACTATGTTTAGTTTTTTGTAATGTTCTTTTAAACAACTATGACATCAGTTTTAAGATGTTTTTTTTCTACAAGTGATGTCACTTAAGACAGATGAAAACAGCCACATTCTGAAGGGATTCAGACAGAATTGAATTTCTGTGTACAGTACTCAATTTATAACTGAATAACAAATATTTTTTTAAATAAAATATTATACTTCCAATCCAAATTTTAATGTTATTCAAATTTAGTTATCACTGTGTCTATATTATAATATATTTCAATTAACTCTATGACACAGTTGTTTTAGCACATGGATTTCCGTGGTTTGGTTTTATTATGGTCATGGTTACTCATAAATGCCTTGCACAAAATTTAAAAAACACAAATAAAGTGTTTTTTCTTAAACAGTAAAGACAAAAAATACAAATCAAGTGTTTTGTGTCTTGAGTACTCACTTAAGAATACACTGATCCCGTCAACTTCCACACAACCAACCACCATTAATTTAAGGTGGGCCCTCTCACCCTCCAACTTTACCACAGATCAGTGACTCTCATAAATGTGTAACAGAAAAACTTCCTAACGTCACATGCTGGAATAAAACCCACGATTCCAAGGCCCAACTCCTGTGTCTGAGATTAGCGCCTTAGTCCACTCAGTTATCCAGAGTTGATGGATATGCTGATAGCTCAATTTCGATTTCGTGACCATAACATCCGAAAGGGTTACATGGAAAGTAGTGCACGTACTAGGTACATCAAAAATCATCAAAGGGTTAATAAATAATACATCATTTGTTTCACGGTGTACAGAACAGAACTAAAAATATAACTAAATAATATAATCTGAATTATTACATTTTTAATCAACTCTAAGTTAGTGAATATTGAGTTAAGCTCCAAATTACCACAAACGTTTAGAAGATTAGAACTAAAACCATTTGCAGCCAAGTTGTCTATCTGGCTTATATAAGTAAGGCATTTTATTCCCATGATGAATCTTTTTCTACAAATTTTAACCTTGTTGATACCATTACCTAAGCAGTTGTTAATTGTTTTATAATTTAATGCTTTGTAATTATTTATACTGTTGTGTTTTTATTTATTTATTCTACCATGTTCTTAAGTTATACTGTTATATTTCTATAAATTTTGTAAATTTTTAAACTCTTACTGGTTTATGAAAATAAAATTATTGTGTAGTAATAACAATAATTAAACCCATGTTAAATTTCTAAAATGACTATCTGTAATGACTTGCTAAATGGTGCATGATCTTATAAAATATTAGTTTTATTGACCTTGTCTATTGCAATGTACATTGATAAAAGACATTCTATTTTACTTTACACTTAGTGCAACATTTGAAATCTGGCACTTAAGCAAACTGGATTTTAAGTCAATATTCGCCTTAACCCTAGGGGTGGCATTGTAAATTCTCTGTAGTGGCACAGTGTTTTAGGCCAACTGTTCGTCTATTTCTCTAATATATATTACTACCTCAACTAATGCTTCAAACTTAACATATTATACATCTTTTTTTTATAAAAGAACACAGAAAAACATGTTCTACAGAAAAACAAATATTATTCTTGTCATAAATTTTTGATGCAGCAAAAAAATTTTAAAAAGTAAAAAAAAGTTTTATCCTCGGATTCCGTTTTGTATTTGACTTTAAGCGTATAAAAAAACAATTCTAATATATACATTTTATCTAGAATTTATTGGTGATATCAGAAACATATAGTTTATATGACTTTTAAAATCCATATTTACACTTTTTATGTTATTTTACGGAAATTTACCAACCCACTTATTTTTTATGCACAGGGGTAAGACATAAAGCTGATATATACATGTTGACATATAATGTATTCAATACCCTAAAACTATTTTTATGAATCATTTTGGTTATAAATCAACTAAAAAACAAATATAAAACTCATTGATGTTACATACCTATATTTACAATATATACAAGTGTAGAATTCAGATCCTCAAGCAGTTCAGAATAGCAGTTCTCTCAAGTCACTTGATTTATCTCTAAAGATTTCACTCATTTTATCACAAATTATTTACAAAAATATGTGTAATATACTATTATTTAGCTGATAAGTAATAACTAGCTGAAATAAACTCCAAACTATGGACTTGGAACAACACAAGAAAGTAAACAAATGTTGTGCGGGCGGGCCAGATGTCTGCTGCACAACTGTTTATATATATATATATATATATATATCCATTGAGGATATCTATAAATACAGTAGTACAAAACCTAATAAAATACGTTGTTATTGTAAACTATGATTCTTCATCTTTCCAAATATATGATTTTTATCACAATCAGATTATATTTACTCCTTCAAAAATAACGTAATGCAATGCAACGTAATCGGGCCAGAATTCCGGCGCTGCCACTTAGGCGACGGCCGACCGCGCCGTATATCCGTCGCCTGCCACTTCTAGAGTTAAATCAACCCTTTCCACTGTACAGCTGTGTTATTTGTAGAAAATTCTAAGTCGTTGAGATTTATTCACTTGTTTTTAAAATTACCAAATGGCATGTTTTACTGTAAATTACATACATGCAACAAATAAATATATTGACAAAACAGTGTTTTTACTCCTTGAATGGCAGTGAATCCAAAGTATCAGATTCATGCTTTACTTGTTTTTATTAAATGTTACACTTAGATGAAGGTAAATACATCTATCTACAAATTTTTAAAATTCTAATCATGAAATAACTTTTTTATATCATTATTCTTTGTAAATAGAAACAACCTAATAAAACTGATTATGTTTCAACTCTTGAGTGCAAGTAGTTCTGAAAGTGAGTGTAAAGTACACACAAGGTTCGTTTATAAAACACACAAATGTTAAAGATTAGACAAGTGAACATTGTTTTGTATACAGCAGCTGTTTACTTGATGATTCATTCTTATCTCAGTAGGACTGCTCAACACTTTTCTGAGCAGCTGATAGTGTCCACAATCCTATTTTTAGAATTTGTTCCTTTATTTTATGTAACTTTTAATCAAATTAGAACGAGGAGTTTCCCAATTTATATATATATATATATATATATATATATATATATATATATATATATATATACAGGTATATTCTATACGGGATTTTATATGTAGGGATTCATTTAGTGAAGTTTATTAATTTACTTTTTAACGTTTTTTTTTAAATATAGTTATTCTCATAAACATTATTATATATTTTGACATGACAACGTCTTAAATTAGGTTGCGGCTCGGAGTCACTCATGAAAAAGTGTAACGCCCGGTAACGTTACGATGCCCGTCCAGTGGGTCCGCCGCACGGGATCCGCACAGGATAAAGCAGATAACTGTGGGTCCGCCGCACGGGATAAAGCAGATAACTATGTAGATTCGTGAAAATGTGGAGTGCTTAGATTCGTCATTTACAAACAACTACAACAATAAAGGTAAATAATTGTACACTGATATTTCATTATCGTAAACTACGATTGATTGATTAATTGTTAGATTGACACAAAAGTTGAGAAACTGAGTTTATAGGTTATGTCATACTATTGACAAATGTTGATAGTGTTAAGTAAATTATTAGTTTAAATCACTTTGCAATCAATCGTAATTCAGTCGATTGAGAAGAAACAGCGCGTATTGCTAGTCAAACATTTAAAATAACAAATTATAACCTCTAACCTGTCATAACAGTGCGACCAAACAAACGAACTAAACCGACCAATCACCACGCGCGGAGTTAGAATTTAACTGTGTTTAGCAAGAATTTCAAATTCCAATTTTAGTAAATGTTTTATTCAACTTTACCATTTACAATAACAAATTTTAATTAATTTCAAATTATGTACAATGTTTTAGTAAACAAAATATATTTCTATAGTTAAAATTTGTGCAATTCTTATTTTCATTCAATTCCTTGTTCCTATTTTGCAATTTAATAATATTCATATCAATAAATATTCTACCGAGAAAAAGACATTGTCACGTAAAATCTTCGCCCGTAAAACCGACTTTACAGGCAAACCATAATTTTTTTTTAAAACACATTTTTAAACAAAACTGTACATATTGTGGCAGTAAAAGTTTTTTTTATAAAATAATAAATGCAAATATTACTTTAAACTTGCATTTAAACAATTTTTAATGTAATGAAAAAAATTATTGATTTTTATAGCAAATTCTCTTAGAATATTCCAAAAACTTTAAATAAAAAATTAATATTAAATAAACATTGATTTTTTTTAATGCAGTAATTTTAGTAAAACACTGTAACACAGGTTAAAAATAAGCTATTGTCTTTGCTAGTTATGCGCCATATATGCTCTGTTGCTTTCATAACATCATGTCACTGTCTGTCTTAACAGCAAAAACCAAAAATAAGAGTAGGGAATTCACATTTTATGCTACATTGGAACTTATATTTCATTACAATAATCATTTGGAATTAAGAATAATTTTTTATGATTTCCATTAAAATTTTAAAATGTGGCATTTGCCGATTTCTCAATTTATCTACAAAATTAATAAACTGTATTAATGAATGAATGAGATGGCTCACCAATAGACTCATCTGTGATTTCCACCGTTGGCTGGGACCACTGAGCAACAATAACCGCTCCACGCTCCAGGATCTGTTCTTCTATAGGCGCATCCTTGAATTTCTCCCATTTGGACTCCACTTCCATTTGTCTCAGATGTGTCAGTGCCTTCATACCGTAGTATTTGTTGGTCAGATTGGTATTTCTGAAATACCGATTGATAGTGTTCTGTATTAATACTTAATAATACTTAGCATATTAGATAAGTAAATGTGGAGGAGTTAACAATTACACAATCGTTTTACAAATTTTCTTTATTAGTAGTTACCAATACCTAAATGAAGACATTAACCCATTGCGGATCGTGTTATTTTGGCGCGAGGGCACCAGCGGGCACGAATTAATTTACGGTCAGCGGCCGCACGAACAGCAATGGAGCACCACATCGTATCGCTCGCTATCGTATATTAGAAAATTCAGCTGTGAAGGTATTCATTCAGATGGAACATGGGCCTGCTGGGGTATCCATGATGTAGGAACGATAACACGTGAGCAAGGTTCCAGGGTGGCAGGGATGATGTCTGAATCATAGTCTAAATAAAGCGGCTCGGGCGAAGCGATTGCAACATCCGGGCCATTGTCTAGACTAAACCCGCCAACATGTACGTCAGCGTCTTTTAGTTGTGTCACTAACCTCAAAAGTATTATAATAACAACTGAGGAAAACACCCAATCAGAAGCGCTAAAAAGCAGAGAGTAAACTCATATGAATGATTTTTCAACTTCGACATACAACTGCGATCTGTAGGATATTTATAAAACTTTTGAAAACTCTAAACGTAGACCGTTGTTAAACACTCTTAGTTGACAAGCAAAGACGATCGCCCGATCTATCAGACATAAAGAGAACTATTTGGAGGGAAACTTAAAAGCAGACCACTTTTGTGACCTGAGCTCGTCATCGCGTTAGGCCCGGCCGCTGCGTGACGAGACCAGCTCGTCAGTGATCCGCAATGGGTTAAAGGATATGCTTTCAAATCTCTTCCCCCGATATAAAAGAACTAAGTTAAAACTAAGAAAACAACCAGACATCTAAAAACAGGTCTGGACAATTTGGAACAAGTTGTTGTCATATTGTCAATGGATTTTTACTGCACTATTCCTTTTGCTTGCAAGAAACGAATAACACTCCTCAACTTACATTTGGTGGGAGAATCAATAGAGGCGGCCATGTTTATGCCACTGCAGCTCAGCGCAAACTGACTAACTGAACTCAACAGTGACAAATGTTGTAGCAGGAAAGATGCGTGATCGACTATTGCGTACACCATGAATCTGCGCACAGCCGTCATCGGTAGACTAGTAATCCAATGTTGTAATTTGAAGCTGGTGAATTGAGCGTGACTATTGTTTACTCTAGCAGACCTATGCTGTAAACAAGCAACTCACTCCAGCCACTGGCGCAGATAGACAAGACTTGAACCACTTCCCCTCTCTCTTCTCTCATCATGTTGTATGCACTGGAGACCATCCTACTGTACTTCCCGCCAATCCAAAACCAACCATAACAATGCCAAGATGCCTATCTGCGATACCTAACTTCAACCCTTCACCACGGTCTAGCAGCTGTCGTTGGCTATGGCGGACTGACAATCATGATTTGTAAATTGTTTGTTTACCATGCTACACTTACAATAATATACTGAACTCCTGAAATTATCAGCATTCATGGAAGTACTGTTTAATACAATTTATGGTTAAATTTAGTAAGGAGGCATTAGAAAATAGTATAATGATAAAGCACAAAACATAGGCATGATGATTTCAGCAAGTAAAATAGTATTATAAATAATTATAATTATCTGCTTATATGTACACTTGTATTTCCCAGAATTTACGATATTTAACATTTCATTCGAAATTAAATTGTCCCGTGCCTACTAGTTGAAAATACATCTAAAACACATGTATCATACTGACCACAGTAACCTAATTAGTTATCAAGCTTGTGACAACTATTTTCTAAGACTACCAGTTGACTTAGGCAATATTAATACATCAGCCTACAGAGGGTTCCAAGTACAAACAAAGATTCTTACCTGTTCTTTTGGTTAACGCACAATTTTAACTCATCAATCATGAAGGTCAAGGAAAGCTTGTGGCTGGTTGCATTGAAGAGATCATTGAACTTCCAAAATTCTGCACTCGAGAGTTCCTCAAACTTGATGTACTGAGCAGACATTTCCCCCACCAGCTGCATGGTCTTGCGTCCGATCACCCATCGCTCTCGGAACTCATTGAACCAATCAGTCACAGTATGGCGCTTGTACGCTTCGTTTACCATCAACTGGGGCCACCTATCAGTGGACAAGCACAACTTAAATCAATTTGCCTTACCCGCACAAGGATTAATGGCAAGCTATTTCTATGAGCACATACAAGACGATTTGTTTGCTATCATAATAACATTTACTCACACAGAAATACCCCTGAAATGTAATATCTCTGACTTTCCCTGATTGTTTCCTGACTATATGCATAAATAAACCATTTTATTTTTTTAACAATTGACCTCCAACATCCTGATAGCCTTGAAATATACACTCTTTGCTTATTTAAAAGAAACATACTTTGTTTGTAGAAAATACTAAATACAACAAGAACAATTTAACAAAGAACAACAATACTTAAACAACTTAATACAAATTACTTTTTCAAACTGAAATTTAGAACATTAGATATATAATATAACACTGAATTTCAATAGTTTGAAATAATTTCTAATTAACAAGATTTTAAACAGTATGTAAGAAACATTACGTGACAAGGATTTTCATATCAGTTATGGTAATTATTGCCAATTAAGTTAAAGGTACACTAGTGGTGGAAATGAATAAAATAATGGGTTAGTTAGGTGATTTTAATTTAACGGATTAGTTGGTTATTTTTGCTGCAACCAGTTAACCTGTTTAGGAATATCTGAAAGTGGTTCCAAAAGAGCATTGACGGTTATAGCTTTTTTATCCCAGAAAAAGTAATAACAGTCTAATGTGGGCTTTTTCAAATAATATACTATGGGTGTTTACATTGTCTGGTGGTGTTCTTCAGTACTATTTCAACTTGGAAATGTACAAAGTAATTATTATTGCTGTAAGGTGCTGGCTCCTAGTAATAAAACAGAATGTACAGATTTAAAGCCAAGAAAGTATTATAAGGCAATAAGAATAATATGATAATAAATGTAGATCTTCTATATATACAGGGTGTATATTATGTCTGGAAACACCCAAATATATCCTTTAATAATTTAAATATAAATTTGAAACCTCTTACAATCGTGATAGAGATTGGGCATCTACTTTTTGGAACAATGTTTTGTTATGTCACACCAACGGGGGACGTCCTGCCGAGGGTATCGTGAATATTCTTAATGGAAGCCTATACCTTGTGATACATAATTTTAAAGGTAATAGCTTACTGAATTGAAATGCCACAAACCGCATCTCAAAGGAATTATTTCTATCAGAAAATAGAGCATTTTTAGTATTGAAAATTTACTGATGTTCAACAATGTAATTTTAACATGGTTCTTGCCACAAAATGTGTTTACACTAATTTTTTAGCATTTTTTAAAATGTTCAATTAAAATAAAATAAACAATTATTATTTTTAAGCTGGTTTCATTAGTACAAATTTACCAGTTTTTATTACAATGAATAAAACTTATGAGTCACTTTCTCTGATTACACTTATGAATCTGTACTTGGTGTTTTCCAGTCAGCAGGAAGGTTTAAAGAGACAAAGGTCACTAGCCTATGAGAAACATTATTGTGTTATTAATCATCTGGTCTACAGGTTTCAGTTTGTTGAGCATGAGGAGCTTTCACTAGACAGGTCTAAGCTTGGGAATTACAAATGGACAAAGGTCATATCATTCCTGTCGAGTTAATCAGTGTCTCTCTGAAGCATTGCTGTCAACAAGTTATCTAATTACAGTAGTTCAGTTTTATTTGGCATTTTAATGGAATTGTCTGAAAGAGAACGAATTACTCTGTTGATGATGCAAGGATATGGCGATCGTCAAAGATCTTATCGGGAAGTTTGTAATTTGTTTAATGACACTTTCCCAGAAAGGAATCCCATAAGTGTTTTCAACAATATCAAAAAAACTATTGAGCGTTTTTGAAATGACAGGGAGTGTACGGTAATCGGCCAAAAGTCGGGTAGGATACAATCTGCAAACAGATGAAGAACATGCACTAGATGTTTTGCAAACATTTATTGAAGACCCACATACATCGCTCAGAAAAGCTGCACAGCAACATGATATGCACCCTATGTCTGTGAGTAAGATTTTGAAAATTAATAAAATACAAACCATTTAAAGTTCATTTAGTCCAACAGTTAAGTGAGGATGATTACGACAGAAGAGTTGAGTTTTTGTGAACTTGTGATGCGCAAATGTGATGACAATAGAGATTTTCTGACCAACATACTATTTTCTGATGAGGCAACTTTTTTTCCTAAATGGCAATGTTAACAGGCACAATTGCCGTTACTGGGCTAGTGAAAACCCACATTGGATTACTGAGTCCCATTCACAGCAACACACAAAAACTGAACGTATCATGGTGTGGAATTTTAGGTAACAAAATTGTTGGACCCTTTTTCATCAATGGAAATTTAAATGCCGAACTTTACTACAATATGCTCCAAAATGAAATAATCCCAGCTATTCAAATTGCATCAGGAGAATACTTTGAATAATGTATGGTTTCAGCAGGATGGGTGCTCCACCCATTATGGGAGACAGGTAAGAGAGTATTTGGATTTAAGGTTTCCTCATAAATGGATTGGCCCGCAGAGGAGAAATCGAATGGCCTCCAAGATCTCCGGATTTGTCACCAATCGATTATTTCCTATGGGGTCATTTAAAATCCAATGTTTATAGAAGAAAGCCTCATAATTTGGAAGACCTAATAAACAGGTTTATAGAGGAGATTGCTTTGATAACTGAAGAAATGTTAGGCAACTCTGTCGAATCATTTTACACAAGATTGGCTCATTGTCAAAACCGTAGAAGGAACACAGTTCGAACAATTGCTTTGACACCAAATGCAGGTAAAACGTTTGTTGTAAGACTTTTCTAACAGCATACATTATTTTTTATTTGTAATAAGAAATCAATAACATAAGTATTTCCATAATTGTACTGTAATAAAAACTGGCAAATTTGTGCTAATAGAACCAGCTTAAAATGGAAATTTTTGTTTTATTTAATTGAACATTTAAAAAAATGCTAAAAAATTAGTGTAACACATTTTGTGGCAAGAACCATGTTAAAAATTACATTGTTGAACATCAGTAAATTTTCAATACTAAAAATGCTCTATTTTCTGATAGAATAATTCCCTTGAGATGCGGTTTGTGGCATTCAATTCAGTAAGCTATTACCTTTAAAATTATGTATCACAAGGTATAGGCTTCCATTAAGAATATTCACGATACCCTCGGCAGGACGTCCCCCCGTTGGTGTGACATAACAAAACATTGTTCCAAAAAGTAGATGCCCAATCTCTATCACGATTGTAAGAGGTTTCAAATTTATATTTAAATTATTAAAGGATATATTTGGGTGTTTCCAGACATAATATACACCCTGTATATATACAGGGTGATTCGGTTAGTGTTACCGGCACTTTCTGAGCTGATTGTACTATAAAAAATAAAGAAAAAAGTTCATATAAACATGGGTCCGGAAATGCTTCCTTACTGGGTTATGGCCAATTGAAGATTTCACCAAAAATTGTGTGCAGGAGGTCAAATGATGATTTGCCGCGTGTTTATGAAGAGATATTTATAGGCGAATGCAACTTTTTCTAACGGATTTTTAGATGAGAAATTGAATAAAGTTCATCTCATAGCTGTATCTCATTTAGTTTTTTTGTTATACTACAAAAAACAGAAATAAAATAATTTTGAAAACACTTTTTTAAGGTTTAACGGACAATTATTTTGTTAAATAGGCATTGAAGACCCACATTTTTACAAAGAAACTTGCAGAAAATTTAATTCTGAATAAAATTATGTGCCACACGGCTATTAACAGCGAAGTATTAGTTTCTGGAATTTAATTTTACAACAAACATTAGCGGTCAAGGATTTCTAAAATGTTCTTGTACAACAAGCTGCAAAACAAATAGGTGCCTTTGCAAAAAGAAAAATGTACTCTGCAATTCTAAATGCCATTCCAGTTTGTCATGTAACAATAAGTAATCAATAAACACGTTTAGTTTTGTTCCTCAGAATATCGAAATGTGAATAATTCATTACCCTTAAACATTTTATGATACTCTAATATAGTTTAAACCCCAACCCCCCCAGCTGCTTGGGTTCTCTCCATTATCAGACTGTAGAATACACGGGGCTCCTAAAGTTAAAAAGATATCATTCAGTTGGTAGGCAACTTCCTCAGCTCTTTTGCTTTGCAATGGACGAAGCAAAACAAATTTTGTTAAATGATCTTGGTAAACCATTATAAACTTAAATTGGTTATCTGGTTGAGTCTGAAAATCGATAAGATCAACTTGGCACCTACTATTCATTTCCGAATGTAAAATTGGTTTTGAGACCAGACCTCGTTTCTTTTTGTTTTTTTTCATGTGACATACTTGGCACATTGACAGATAAAGCTGTATTTTTTCCTTCGTAATATTGGCATATTTCTTTGACGTTTCGGCAAGCATTCTATCACGGCCACCGTGACCAACTGCCCCGTGAGCAGCATCGATAACATCGTACAGTTCATCTACCGTCAAATAGTACTTGATGTCTTGGTTTCTCTCACCGGCTGCCACCAATTTTTTTACTCCTCCGATGTCAATTACACCAAATCGTTTCAGGCGTCTCTGCTGCAACGGGGTCTTCTTATCTGTGTTTGCAGCAGTTTCGACTTCATTTATAAGTTGTTGGTACTTATCTTTTGTCAATACGTTGAAATGTGTTGATTTCTCGTTTTCACTTTGTAAAACTGTAGTCATGAATCTTTCTCTCCATTCTTTCTGGCTATGCCCACCACTAACAGAATCTTCCTCCATAGTCCCACCTACTAAAGTATATGTTACTTGTACCACTCTCTTAGCTCACTAACACTAATACTCCCACACGACACACTCCAAAGCACGGTGTAAAGCACAACGAACAACCAAATAACAACTAAGACGCACTCATATTCGCACTCCACGCACAGCGGATACTGACTGAGAGAGTGAGCGGTAGGAGCAAACAATGTAATGCGACAAGCACGTCGAGACTTGCAACCCCCACCACCCGGCTGCTTGGGTTTGGCCTGACCTTGAACCCGGCCACATTAGTTTATCCGTTCGCTACCAGGCCAAACTAGTTCGGCCTAACAATTCTACCAGGCTGAACTAGTTTATCCTAACGCTATTAGGCCAAACCAGTTCAGCCTGTAATCAATAAGGCCAAACTAGTTTATCCTAGTGTGGTCAGGAAAAACTAGAACATCCTAGTCCAAACTAGTTTGTCCTAAAATCGGGTTTGTCCGGTAACATATAAATGCGAATGTTTGTTTGTATGTTCCGTTATAACTCTGGAACCAATGCACGAAACATCGTGAAATTTTGTACAGTGATTCTACACGTTCCTGGAAGTAACATAGGCATACTTTTAGAGAGGTGGCTGTTTAAATAGTTTATTTAATTAATTTTTTAATTATAAATCATTGTTGATGTTAGAGTGTTTTATATTGGATCCGACAGACTGCGCTACGACACATAATACAAAGTGAACTGATACTTAACAGGTGTTAATACTTTCAGCTGAAGTTCATCAAAGAGGCAGAAACATTTGTTTACACTTAAAATTTAGAATTTTTATTGTAAAGTGCTTGATCACTAGTGTAATGCAGGTTGCATAGAAGACGTCATTGCCTAATTTTAAATTCAGATTGCACCAATGATCAATAAACTATCTAATGCAATGAAAATACTATTAAACGCTATTATGAAAACAACCTCATTGTAAAAATCCGTGAATGTTTGCACATAAGGTAATCGAATTTGGTTACATGGAAGGTAAATGAAAAGAGCCAAAAGAAGACACTTTATGATCGAAATTGGGTTTCTTTGATACATTTTCTTGAAGGCACACTCCTAAATAATACTGGAAATATCTTAGACAGAAAATTAATTTTAACAGACCGAATTTGATTCTTTATAACCTAATTAGTTTACCGAGATTCATCCATATACATTAATTGTTCTGAATAACTTATCAACACCTAGCAAAAACCACGAAAGATAGATGCAGGAATATGGTACATACCTTCATATTGCGCCCAAGAGGCTCACGATGGAACGACTATCAATTATCTCAGCAATGTTTTGAATGTGATAGAAAAAGAATAAGTGAATATAGTGTACTGTTTTCAACGGGAAATTGCGTGCGAAGCCGCGGGCAACTGCTATATCTATCTTCTATATATATAAAAATGAATGTTTGTATGTTTGTCCTTTATGGAATCGTGAACTATTGGACCGATCATGATGAAAATTTGTACGTATATGTATTTTTCCACGGAGAAGGTTTATAAGCTATGCCCATCCCTTTCCCGATTCAGGATTCCGCCCCACTGGTTACAGAAATACCCATAAGAAATGCATTGCAGCAAACATATGTTAACGTCTTTTCAAATTTTAAATCAGCTGTTCTTTGTAAACATATATTACACTTATAGTTTTAAAGCATAGGTAGAGTAAGCTTAAGAGAAACGACAAATTTTGTTTAAACTGTTTTTGCAATCACTGTTAAACATAGACTTTACTATCCAGATAATACAATTCAAATTTGACGTAAAAATTCACCTTTAACTGCAATATTTATTTAATATAAACCATGCTCATGCTTGATCAGAAGAGTAATGCAGATATCATAATTACTATCTTACGTTGGCTACAAATATAAAGAATGTTATAAAATCAACCTTAGTTGTTTTTTTTGACAGAAGTATGGTTCTCAAAACTCTGTGTGTACATATTCTCTCGATCGAGACAACAAAGCAAGCTCAATCGTGGCATCGGAGATATAACTAATTTAATCTAAAATTTATTATAGTAAAAAAAAAAATTTACTAAGTAATATAAGGACTTCGGTTCTTAAGATTTGCGTGCGAAGCCGTGGGTAACAGCTAGATAGAGGCAGGAATATGGTACATACCTTCATAATACGCCCAAGAGGCTCACGATGGAACGACTATCAATTATCTCAGCAATGTTTAGAATGTGATAGAAAAAGAATAAGTGAATATAGTGTACTGTTTTCAACGGGAAATTGCGTGCGAAAGCCGCGGGCAACTTTTGCAAAAAAATTATTGAAATGCGCAGCAAAGCGTGCCGGGCCCGCTAGTATATATATATAAATGAATGTTTGTGTGTTTGTCCTTTATATACTCAGAAACTATTGGACCGATCACTATGAAAATTTGTATTTATTTGTATTTTTCCATGTAGAAGGTTTATATGCAATACCCATTAATGTAACTCACCACCAGGCTGTACTGCAAGATATAAAAGTTATCAAAACGCCTGCACATTATAAACTGCAATTACAACACAGTTACGTATATTAAATAGCCAAACACTATTTGAAGGCAAAGAAATACACGTGCAAAGCTCAAGAGACGCATGCGAAGCCGCGTGAAACAGCTAGTTTTTTATAATGTTTAAATACATTTTGAATAAATACGCCAAGAAACCCAGAGCCTTCAAACACATTAATGTTTCTTCCCTTCCTGTGGTTTATCGTGCCCAGAAGTCAGCGTGGATGGACTCATACATCTTTATTGACTGGTTCGTAAACGAATTCATTCCTAAAGTCAAGAAATTCTTAAAGGAGCATAAGTTGCCAGAAAAAGCTGTTTTAGTGCTTGATAATGCTGGAACCCATCCCCATGAACTAGAGTGTGAAGATGCTCCCGGAATAAAATTGCTTTTTCTACCTGCCAATGTCACAAGTCTTATCCAACCTGTGGACCAGGGTGTAATCGAATGTATGAAAAGGCGATATCGGCGCAAACTTCTGTCTGAGATTTTAGGAAAAATGGACACTGACGGTGTGGATCTCGTCTCGGCTCTGAAGCAAATTAACATAAAGGATGTTATCTACATGACTGCCAGAATCATATAATGAAATCCCCTGTACAACATTTGTCAAGTCTTGGCGGAAGGCCTGGCCAGATATTGACAAATTGGTCAATGGCACAGTAAATGAAGATTTGATCCAGGTAGCAGATGAGCAGCAAGAGAATTATAATACAGAACTTATAAATGACCTGACGAAGTCAGCATTAACTCGCGGTGAAGAAACCGTAAATCAAGATGTTCAGGAATGGGTAACTGGTGATGATGATTTGGAAAACGAATATCTAAGTGATGAACAAATCGTGCAGAGTGTTGTAGAAGAGTATGAAAATGAAGAAGCAGAAAAATCAAATGATGACACTTCGGAAGAAGATAAAATAAGCCATAAGGAGGCGAGAAATGCACTTCAGGCATCACTAGCCTACATAGAGCAACAGGACCACTCAACAGCTGTTGACGTTATGTTATTCAAAAAGTGGAGAGACTATGCCTTCAAAAAAACAATGGACAACAAAGTTCAGCAGAAAATTACAGACTATTATAAGGCCTAATGTAATCTTCAAAACAAATTTATTTTGAGCAATTTTTATATCTCCATCTTTATTTAACATTAATTTATGTTATCTGAATTCACAATATGTACTGTATTTAAAGTGTTAATTATTTAACCACTTTTTCTTATACGATAAATTTTTTATTCGTTTTACAAATGTGTGTATTTTTATAAAAAATAATCCCAAAAGAGACTTAAACACTACTTTTGACTATATTTATTAATTACATATTATTATTAGGTATAAATCATCATTTTTATAATAGGTTGGTTTATTCGGCCGAATCGTTATCCGGCCAGGGGCTCGGTCCCGTGGTGGCCGGATATGAGGGATTCTACTGTACATGTAAATACCAAAACTTTCAGTTTATCCAGTATTACAGATAAGACACTTTTAAAGCTATTCATCGAATACGGTCAAATATTACAGGAGCTGATAATATTTCAATTATTCTGGTGGAAAATATTTGTAGTTGAGCTCAGATATTTTCCCCGACAAAAGGAAGTTAGTCCTTGTCCAACCTTTAAACAAGATATCCCCTTCACTCCCACCGGACCAATAAGTATTCTCCCTGCCAGCTCTAAGGACTAGAGAGGATAGTGCACTGTCAAATAAGTGAATTCCTACTTGATACAGTATTCTCAATATGTATCAATCTGGCTTCCATCGTTATCACACTACAGAGACTGCTGACTATATTCAGCTTGCTATAGATTAAAGACACTATTTTGTTTTTTTTTTTCAATTATTTAAAAGCTTTAGATTAAGTTGACCACACCCTGTTATTAACCAAATTAAAGCACTTGGGTTTTTATAAGTTGGTTACTTCTTGGACGAGATCTTATCATGTTGGTAGAGAGCAATATGTCAATACTGAGGGTGCCATATCTAATAGAAAAACTGTTCTTTAGGTGAACCACAAGGCTCTATACTTGGACAGTTACTATTTGCTTTCAGTAGAATTTAAATGTAAAGTAATACAATTTGTTGAAGAAAATCCCAAAAAGAAGAAATTGGAGATTGCCAAGAACTTTGCATCACTCCCTCCACATTAACCACAAGAATAAAAAATAAAGAAAAGTATGGAGTTGACAGTGAATTGTCCAAAATGTGCAAAAAGCCTAAGAAAAGTGAGCTACAGGATGTCGAAGAAGCTATTATTAAGTGGTTAAAACAGTGCCGGGATAAAAATGTACCCGATGGAGCTTCTATACTCCAAGAAAAGGCTCAACAGTTTGCAGAACAATTAGGGCATGCAGACTTTTGAGCCACTCAAAATTCAAAAATATTGGTTCAAAAAGAGGCACGAAATAAGTTTCAAAAAAATTTGTGGCAAGAGTGCTGCCGTGAATGTTGTAATGTTTTTCTTGTTTAGTTTTGTATATTCCAACACGAATTTAACTTTAATACAGTTTAAAATTGGTAATAATTTTCCATGTGTGGTCCTCAAATAAATTACGTTATTTTCAAAAACATTATGTTTTTTCCCTGTTTTTAATAGTGTCCTTTAAAGTTGACACAGGTCTGCAGTTATTCTGTAAATCATTTGTTAAACCGAGGTTAAGTGATTAGAAATTCATTATATAGAGGTTTGAATTTAGCTTTAAGAACCCACTTATAACGAATATTGGTCGCATTTAACCTTGATATAATAACGAACCCCGTCATTGAAAAATTCTCGATATAACAAATGTTTCCGACCCTTCAGATTCTTTATAACGAGGTTCTACTGTAACATAAATCTCGTTACTGATGAGGAGAAAAATAAATTTGAAAATAACGCATCCAACTGTTACCAAATTTTCTACAAACGAATACATTGTATGTAAAGCAAACAAAGCTTAATAAATAACCAAAACTAACGTAACCATAACTTCCTAATTTTGTATACATATATACACCTTATTTCCATTTTAGTTACCAACTCTGTCCGTTAAACTCTCTGATACCAATATGTTATATGCCTAGTCAAGAATGTGTGTATGTGTGAGTAAAATATAGCCTTCTTAACAATCATAATCGTGAAAGTTGATTCTAAAAGAGATTGAATGTCAATGTTTGGGCAACAGTTACCTTTATTAAAGTATAATTTACTATCGCATTTCAATAATTTCAACAATATTTCACAATAAAATCGTGTTTGGAAATCAATTCAAAGTGAAATCATGTCTTCAGTTATTAACTAACGGCGGCAAGAACATGTGTTCTTTGTTTCACAAGGAGTCAGACACGTTTATCCTTGTAAATAGTTAAAGGTAAGTAAATGTTATTGTTTTGTTTGTAACATTGTTTGAATATAAATAGTTTTTATTTATTGTTAGTATATTTATTTCCACTTAAAAGCAGCAGAACTCTGTAATTCCAAAAACACCTATTACATAATTTGGTCAGACTTTTGCTTTCAGTATTTTTGGGTAAGGTACGATAAGCAGACCCAGTTTTTATATCGAAATTGGCAAACGATATTACTTAATCATAACCATTGATATAATCAATCGATACTGATTAATTATTTTGAACAATTAACTTAAATAATCTATATCATCAGCTGTAAATACTTCAAATAATACACATAGGGTAATATTTCAATTTTACATAAGTAACATTTGATTATTAAAAATGGCAGTCAATTAAAAATAACTATATACGGCATTGGTTTGAAAGATGATAAGACATGTTTTTCGTGGCTTCAACATGTTGGACTCATACCAAAAAACCCATTATGTGAAATTTATGGGAAAGAAAAAACTATAACTGTGAGAGGAGCAAGTATGGTCGTCTTCAGTTTTCCTAATTTTGGTTGTACAATAATTTGTTTGATCACTGTAAATATTAAATTTATATTATAATTTAATACATACAATTGTTATTGAAGACTATAGAGACTTTTATATCGATTGATAGTCTAGGATATAAGATGTGAATATTAGATATCAATGGTTACATTCTTTGATATAAAAACCGCGTTCACTTATCGCACCCTACCCGTATTTTTTTATGGTCATAAAAATTCAATGATTTGATAACCATATGAGTTGATTGTGTTGATGGCTGTTTATTATACTGCAGCCAACCGTGCCAATTGTGGAGGTTAAGTATGGAATTTGCGGGGATTTACATCAGACATTCTAAAGATTTAAACATATAGCTTAGGCTATATTATATAAAAATATGCTATATAAGAAAATAGACTGTTATAAAAACCCAATATTACTAGAAATGGGGAGAATTTAACAAGCGACCTACACTCGTTATTCGGTTTGTTTTATTGGACAATTCAATATATTTTCCAACTTCAATTATGTACAAATCGTACACAATATGTTTTAATAAAATATAGGAACAAGAAGAATCTCGTACATTATAATTTAAAAAAATTAATACTAACATTACAAAACAACAAAAACCAACTATGGCCTAGACTTAAAATATCAAAGAAACCTTACAATATTAATAACTTGTCCAGCTAGATATCAGTGAATAACCACTTTTGTGAGATGGAGGAAGAATTCCCACATGGGCTACAGGAGCCAAACCCACATGTTGAACAAATCTCATAACTTGTGACAAATATCTCACATATTTTCCCAATTCATCGCCATAGACAATAGACAATATCTTTATTTTTGCATAATCTTGGAGATCAGCATGGCGTCACAACTGTTACAGAGAAATGAGAAAGTAGTATAGTATCGTCCATATAGATAGACACACGTATATAGACCATTTCCATAGTCTCAAAATATTAGTAACTTCTTGCTGTTTATTGCTTACATTAAAATCAATTTAACTAATAAGTTGAAATCATACGCTAACTTAAATAAATCGTAATACTGAATTATTCCTTCAGATAAAAACATCGAACCATTCAATAAAAAGAATCGAATAACGAGTGTAGCGTAGGCCACTTATTAAAGTCTACCCCTAGAAATTACAGAAGTAATTTTTATGATTTGCATAACACTGCCTTTCGGGTACGGTCCAATAAGCGGACCCGGTTTTTTATATCGAAATTGGCAAACGATATTACTTAATCATAACCATCGATATAATCAATCGATACTGATGAATTATTTTTAACAACTTAAATAATCTATATGAACAGCTGTAAACACTTTCAAATAATACAAGGTAATATTTTAAATTTCACGTAACATTGTGTATTAAAATGGCCGTCAATCTTAGGAAGCTTCACGAAAATTGCTTTAAAAGACGATAAAATATGTTTTTTTATGGCTTCAGGATGTTGGGTTAGTACCTAAGAATCCATTATGTGATATTTGTGGAAAGGTAACAAATGTAACTGTCAGAGGAGCTAACATGGTCGTCTTCAGATGCAAAAAAAGAATGTAATGGTGGACACAACTTTAGTAAAAACGTTTTCGTTCTGTTTCATTTAGTTAAAGTTATGAGTTTCCCTGATTTTGGTTATGTTCATTTATTATTTGTTATAATTAAATTCACATTTTAATTTAAACATATGATTGTTATTACTTTTATATCGATTGATAGTCTATGATTCGATATGCGAATATTAGGTATCGATGATTATATTCTTCGATATAAAAAACCGGGTCCGCTTATTGGACCCTACCCCTGCCTTTCAAAAATAATTGTTAATGGTCACTAGAAAGAGGTTATCCAGTTAACAGTCTGAGGGGTTAATACGTTTTTGAATTACATAATAATTATAGATCTTACTCACATTTGCTTGAACTTCGTCTTCCATAATTTATTGCTGCTGCTCACCAACTGCCAAGATATAGAACAAGTGTTTCCAAAACTTAAAACATCATTAACACATAATTCTTTTGATTCTAAAATTTGTTCAATGATTTCTTGTGGGAGGAATACCAGGTCAGCACAGTCCATTTTGAAAACTAGATTTATTTAAAGGCAGTTGTGCTAATAATCATAATAATTCAACATTTGGCTTATGTACAAGGGAAGTCGTCACAATAATACAGAATAATTTTGTTAAACCTAAACAATAAATACGACACTGCTCAAGGAAATATTTGTTCACCATCAACTCAACTGACATGTACTTCTAAATTCCAACGCCAACAGAATTAATCATTCGCCATACGACCATAACAAGCATTATCCATCCAACAAAGCCAAACGAACTAACCTATCCTAGAGCAGAGTCTAAAAAGACAGCTAAGAACAGCTATACGAAATTCTGAATCACAAAGTACAGAATTATAAACTTAAGCCGATGCCTAAATTAACTAAAATCTATTGATCCACAAGACGTGAGCCAATTTGATGTATAAGCACAGAACCTGGTTATTATTGAAATCGATAAAGACATCTATAATAAGAAATACTTTAACGTCGGCCGCTCTAGTTTTGGTGGAGGTAAAAATAATTTGTTTACCATATCATATTTTTTTATCTCGATACACTTAAGACCTACCGTTAGTCATAGGCTAAATTAATGTTAAATCAGCGTCAGCTAACCATAAAGACTATCAAAGAGGCGATTTTCAGTACTTTTAATAATAGTCGTGTGACTGTGTTTTAAATATTACGTGGATGATAATTGGTTTAAAGTGTATCGAGCTAAGAAAAATACAATTAGAAAACATATTGTGTAATATTTTTTAACCCTTTTGACATCCTCCCTATTTTACCATTACCAAAATTAGTGCGGCTGATGATTGACTTTTTCTTAGAAAATATTCATGCATCTATAATAACATTAAAAATGTTTGTGCCTGTACATAGCAAAATAGTTCTCAACTCCTTAACTAATATACGTTGACTCGTTGTAAAATGTCTTGGTACCTGTAGACCCACTTTTCGAAATGGGTCAGGTTCTGAGGATAAATTTGGTTCCCTGGTAAAATGGAAACTAATTAGAGCTAAATGGTGCCTTAGAACTTCTTGAGGAATATGATGAGGTTTTTTTAAAATAACATTGCAAAATGAGAAAGCCCTGGATCAGAAAGACACCTATTTATCTTAAATCTATTGGTGACAATTTTATAGAAAGTTTGTACAGAGATGTTGCTGTTATAGTGGAAAACTCTGATCCAAGAACCCCTTTACGTTGGAGCGAAGCTGTTAAATCTGTCACCACAAAATCCCAAAGACAATTCACCTTTTACATTGAAGTAGATTTCAGTAGTGGCTTCCAGATCGTCAAAATACAATTTTGTAGTAGTTTGTCGCTCATACAAACCCTTAGATAAACTATCCTCTATATTTGTTAGCATCTAGATTGTTTAAATAATGTTATATACCTTTAATAATGTAAGTTACCTTTTTATTACATAAACTCTAGCTTGACTATATTGACACTATTTTATTCTTTATTGCTCGTGAATTAATTATTATGTATTCTCTTTCTCTACCCTGGACTGGGTATCCAGGGCAACTATCAAGCAGATTGCCATGCCTGCTGCTTCGTTATATGGAGCAGCAACCATCTCACGGCGGTTGTATCACATGCCACACAGCTGTATGTATACCATGATGGCTGCGACTTTATTTTATGAAGGTTAAAATGTCACTGTTCAACATATTATTAGTTGTTCGATACTGAATAATGACACCTCAAGCTCAGTATGGTCAATAAAATGACGTGTCCGTGCCATTAATTACAAGCACTTAGCAAGAGGAGTTCCTTGGTTAAGTGTTTTGCGTTCTGTCAAGGGAACCATTGAAAGTAATTTATTGAAGTACAAAATAATGTTCAACTCTAATCGAGATTTGCAACTTAGAGGACATTATCCTTGACTATATAAACAATATTACCCTACACTAGTATAGTAATGGGTCTTTGTTAATTTTGTAAGCTCAATGTCAGTATGTTTCGTTAGTCTTTGACTGGATTAGTCATTTTTCTAGGAAAATGCGTCATGTATTTCACAATCACAACCACAACCCACAACCATAGGTTTGAAACTCGTGTAAACATAACCTGTACAAACAGCATTAGTAATCAGTATATCATTAAAATAAAATCTTTTTAGGTGTGCTTAGTGTGTTAGCTATTTTAATTGAATACTTTTGAATTGTACATTTTTCATCCGTAATGGCCACTCGAGAGTTTTTATGGAGTGTTTTTCAGAGGTAAGTTGTTTACAAAATTATGTCACTTGACTTAAAATAAGTTAATATTTTGCATATCGAAAATAGTATCTATTGGTAAATATTATACAGGGTGTATATTATGTCTGGAAACACCCAAATATATCCTTTAATAATTTAAATATAAATTTGAAACCTCTTACAATCGTGATAGAGATTGGGCATCTACTTTTTGGAACAATGTTTTTGATGTTATGTCACACCAACGGGGGACGTCCAGCCGAGGTATCGTGAATATTCTTAATGGAAGCCTATACCTTGTGATACATAATTTTAAAGGTAATAGCTTACTAGAATTGAATGCCACAAACCGCATCTCAAGGGAATTATTCTATCAGAAAATAGAGCATTTTTTTAGTATTGAAAATTTACTGATGTTCAACAATGTAATTTTAAACATGGTTCTTGCCACAAAATGTGTTACACTAATTTTTTAGCATTTTTTAAATGTTCAATAAAAATAAAATAAACAATTTATTTTTAAGCTGGTTTCATTAGTAGAAAATTTACCAGTTTTTTATTGCAATGAATAAAACTTATGAGTCACTTTCTCTGATTACTTATGAATCTGTACTTGGTGTTTTCCAGTCAGCAGGAAGGTTTAAAGAGACAAAGGTCACTAGCCTATGAGAAACATTATTGTGTTATTAATCATCTGGTCTACAGGTTTCAGTTTGTTGAGCATGGAGCTTTCACTAGACAGGTCTAAGCTTGGGAATTACAAATGGACCAAGGTCATATCATTCCTGTCGAGTTTAATCAGTGTCCTCTGAAGCATTGCTTGTCAACAAGTTATCTAATTACAGTAGTTCAGTTTTTATTTGGCATTTTAATGGAATTGTCCTGAAAGAGAACGAATTACTCCTGTTGATGATGCGAGGATATGGCGATCGTCAAAGATCTTATCGGGAAGTTTGTAATTTGTTTAATGACACTTTCCCAGAAAGGAATCCCATAAGTGTTTTCAACAATATCAAAAACTATTGAGCGTTTTGAAATGACAGGGAGTGTACGTAATCGGCCAAAGTCGGGTAGGATACAATCTGCAACAGATGAAGAACATGCACTAGATGTTTTGCAAACATTTATTGAAGACCCACATACATCGCTCAGAAAAGCTGCACAGCAACATGATATGCACCCTATGTCTGTGAGTAAGATTTTGAAAATTAATAAATACAAACCATTTAAAGTTCATTTAGTCCAACAGTTAAGTGAGGATGATTTACGACAGAAGAGTTGAGTTTTGTGAACTTGTGATGCGCAAATGTGATGACAATAGAGATTTTCTGACCAACATACTATTTTCTGATGAGGCAACTTTTTTTCCTAAATGGCAATGTTAACAGGCACAATTGCCGTTATACTGGGCTAGTGAAAACCCACATTGGATTACTGAGTCCCATTCACAGCAACCACAAAAACTGAACGTATGGTGTGGAATTTTAGGTAACAAAAATTGTTGGACCCCTTTTTCATCAATGGAATTTTTAAATGCCGAACTTTACTACAATATGCTCCAAAATGAAATAATCCCAGCTATTCAAATTGCATCAGGAGAATACTTTGATAATGTATGGTTTCAGCAGGATGGTGCTCCACCCCATTATGGGAGACAGGTAAGAGAGTATTTGGATTTAAGGTTTCCTCATAAATGGATTGGCCGAAGAGGAGAAATCGAATGGCCTCCAAGATCTCCGGATTTGTCACCAATCGATTATTTCCTATGGGGTCATTTAAAATCCAATGTTTATAGAAGAAAGCCTCATAAATTTGGAAGACCTAAGAAACAGGATTATAGAGGAGATTGCTTTGATAACTGAAGAAATGTTAGGCAACTCTGTCGAATCATTTTACACAAGATTGGCTCATTGTCAAACCGTAGAAGGAACACAGTTCGAACAATTGCTTTGACACCAAATGCAGGTAAAACGTTTGTTGTAAGACTTTTCTAACAGCATACATTATATTTTTATTTGTAATAAGAAATCAATAACATAAGTATTTCCATAATTGTACTGTAATAAAAACTGGCAAATTTGTGCTAATAGAACCAGCTTAAAATGAAATTTTTGTTTATATTTAATTGAACATTTAAAAAAATGCTAAAAAATTAGTGTAACACATTTTGTGGCAAGAACCATGTTAAAATTACATTGTTGAAAACATCAGTAAATTTTCAATAACTAAAAATGCTCTATTTTCTGATAGAATAATTCCCTTGAGATGCGGTTTGTGGCAATTCAATTCAGTAAGCTATTACCTTTTAAAATTATGTATCACAAGGTATAGGCTTCCATTAAGAATATTCACGATGCCCTCGGCAGGACGTCCCCCGTTGGTGTGACATAACAAAAAATTGTTCCAAAAAGTAGATGCCCAATCTCTATCACGATTGTAAGAGGTTTTAAATTTATATTTAAATTATTAAAGGATATATTTGGGTGTTTCCAGACATAATATACACCCTGTATATAGCGACAAACTATAAAAATACAAAACCACCTTTAAAATGTTTCCAGATTAGTATATGTAAACTTTACTATTATTATCCATTACAATGATTTTTTAGTGAGGAACAGGAAAGTAATTAACTAGTGTTGACTGTTCACAACAAAATTTTTCCAAGAAATGTTCAGGTCATGTGTGGTACCCAAAACTGTTCAGCTTAAACCAATCTTTTTAACAGTGTTTTAGGGCTGAGTATGATAAGCAAACCCAGTTTTTATATAGCTTATTACAATCATCGATACTTCAATACGAAAAACTATCAATCAATATAACTGTAGCCTATCTAAAATACTAAATTAAAGTCTCATGTTTCAAGTAAATAAAATTAGTTTAAACGATTACGGAATGTCAAATAATGAAGGAACCATAAACATTAATCAAATTAAAATCAGCGGCAAGAAAAAATATCATTTAAATAATATCGAAAACGTAACAACATATCTTGAAACCGAGATAGGCACATTACATCATCTTTAAGGGGTAGACTTTAATAAGTGGCTTATACTCGTTATTCGGTTGTTTTTATCTAATGGTTCAATGTTTTATCTGAAGGAATAATTCGATATTACAATTTATTTAACTTAACATATGATTTCAACTTATTAGTTACAGTAATTTTAAAAACAATAAACTGCAAAAAGTAACTAATATTTTGAGTCTTTGAAAATGGCGATAAATATAATGAATATAGGACTATGCGAGATATTTCTTACAATTCACAAGATTTGTTTAAGTGGCTTCAATATATGAGTTTGGCTCCTAGTAACCCATGGGGTCAAGTACCTGGGCGTGATCCTAGATAGGGTTCTAAACTGGGGACCTCATCTAGAAAGGGTCATTGCCAGGGGTAAGTGGTCTCTAATGCAATGCAGACGTGTGATAGGTGGGCCCTGGGCTCTTGTACTGGCTTTATGTTTCCGTGGTCAGACCTGTACTAATGTACGGAGCTGTCGTATGGTGGCCAAAAACGGAAGCCAAGACGGTGGTAGCACGTCTGGCAGGTATCCAAAGGATGGCACTGCAGAATTGGCACTCTGATACAGGAGGATGTTTTGCATATGATCTCTGATCAGATGCCACAAAAGTTTTCCTTTGACAAACCCTTTAGGATTATTTTGCCCTCAAGGGATGATTGGTCAGAGGGGAAGCAACCTCTTCCACCAGCGGAGCTCGAATGGTACACAGACGGCTCTAAAACAAAAAGCGGCACAGGCGCTGGAATTCTGGGAGTGAGACCATGTAGGGAGCTGGTGGTTCCTATGGGTCCGTATCCGACAGTCTTTCAAGCGGAGGTCGCAGCCATTATGGAATGTGCTCGTGAGAATCTTCGTCTGCGATATAGGGGCAAGACGATTAACATTTTCACGGACAGTCAGGCAGCGCTGATGGTGCTGGATTCTTGCGCAATCAAATCCAAACTGGTTTGGGATTGCTATCAGACCGTTTCCTCCCTTGCCAGAATCAACAATGTAACCGTTTGTTGGGTTCCTGGTCATGAGGGGATTCCTGGGAACGAAAGAGCTGATGCCCTGGCCAACCAGGGCTCATCAACAATTATGACGGGCCCTCAACCATTCTGCGGGGTTCCAAGGTGTGAATCCTCTAGGGTTGTCTCGAAATGGATTCGCGCGGAGCATGGGAGAAGGTGGAGGTTGCATCCGGGTTTGAGAGTGAGTAGAATGGTATTACAGTCACCTTCCTCCAAGGTGGCCTCGAACCTTCTCTCATTAAACAGATCAATGTCTTCCAAGGTCATTGGTCTCATTACGGGGCATGGTCACCTGAAGAAGCATCTACACAGAGTTGGTATCCTTCAGGAGGATCCGCTCTGTGGAAGGTGTAATGAGCAGGAGGAGACTGCTGAGCACCTGCTCTTTGATTGCCCAGCAATAGCAAGAGAGCGGTATGCCATCTTTGGTAGTTTGAACAGGGGTGGTGAGTTTTCCCAGGAGGACTTGATAGGTTGTTTTCGGCGGTTTGTTGAACTGCTGAAGTTGTAGACTGGTAGTCCTCATGGTGTTTCCGGGGTGCGCAAAAGGCCCTTGAGGCTTAAGTGCATGGAAGTAGGCCGCCCCAGAAAAAAAAAAAAAAAAAAAAAAAAAAAAAAAAAAAAAAAAAAAAAAAAAACCATGGGGAGAAATTCTTTTGGGTAGGGTATGATAAGCGGACCCGGTTTTTTATATTGAAATTGGCAAACAATAGGCTTTTACTTAATCATAACCATCGATATAATCAATCGATATTGATTGAACAATTAAATTAAATAATCTATATCAACAGCTGTAAACACTTTCAAATAATACACGTAGGGTAATATTTCAATTTTACATAAGTAACATTTGATTATTAAAAATGGCAGTCAATTAAAAAAAACTATACGGCATTGCTTTGAAAGATGATAAGACATGTTTTTCGTGGCTTCAACATGTTGGACTCATACCAAAAAACTCATTATGTGAAATTTATGGGAAAGAAAAAACTATAACTGTGAGAGGAGCAAGTATGGTCGTCTTCAGTTTTCCTCATTTTGGTTGTAATAATTTGTTTGATCACTGTAAATATTAAATTTATATTTGAATTTAAAACATACAATTGTTATTGAGGACTATAGAGACTTTTATGTCGATTGATAGTCTAGCATATAAGATGTGAATATTAGGTATCGATGATTACATTCTTCAATAAAAAAAACCGGGTCCACTTATCGTACCCTACCCATTCTTTCCTCCATTTCACAAAAGCAGTTACTCATTGATATCTAGCTGGGCAAGTTATAAATATTGTAAGATTTCTTTGATATCTAAGACTAGGCCATAGTTGGTTTTGTTGTTTTGTAATGTTACTGTTAAATTTATGTTTTTAAAATTGTAATGTGCGAGATTTTTCTTGTTACAGTAATTTATTATAACTCTTATTGTTTACCATTTTTACATATCGAAGTTCAATAATATATCGACCCATTCGATAAAAATAACCGAATAACGAGTGTAGGTCACTTATTAAAGTCTCCCCTCTTTAAGTGTTATTTTGTTTTGTTTTCTAAAGTTAACTAACTTTATTTATTTAAAAGAAGGTATGTAAGGAACAAATTGCGATGGTATCTATGAGGTTAAATGCCGACCCGGCAAATCACGAATTTGACGTTATTACTATATTCTGCTCATCCTCCTGAACAAAAGTATATAGGGGGTGCAAATGACAAATAAAATGTTTTTAGGGGATTACATTTTTATAAATAGTTACGTTTTTAATATTTTAATGTTCTGTTTGTGTGCTGTGTGTCTTGATATCTGTGTACCTTAATGTTATCTGTGGCCGGGACTGATAGTGTATCTGTTATCTGAGTGCTTCGGGGCTGTGGTCCAGTGCTTCATAAGATATTATCGTGTACTGTAGTTCAGATCGAGTGAGTGCTTGTCAATCATGGATCAACCATCCACTAGTTCGACAAATTGTGTGTGTTGGGGAGTTTTGTCGGATGTTAGGAGTTAACGTTTAGACCGAAATGAGATTATTTCCTTTTAATGGTAAGTGTTCTCTATTACTGTCCATTTATATATTAATATTGGGTTTTTACATTATTTATTACGTTTTTTTACACTTTACATAAATTTCTTTGCATTACTTTTCAATTTATATTTCTGATCAGCTCCTCTAGAATTTGATATTTGACTGATAAGTACTATCTCAAGGGATATTTTTCTTTTGTTGACATCAGCGTGAGGCAGCACCACAGCCCGCACTGATAACCAGAGGCACCTGTCTCAACCTGATAACAAGTAATTAATTTGTAGCTCTAAATCAAGAAAAACATTGTTTATTTGGGTCAAAATCCTGTTCATTTTAGTATTATTCATCATTTATGTTTCAAAAGAAAGTGGCATCACAAGGTTGTATCACGGTCAAAAAAGACACGTGTTGCCCAACGTGGATGTACAAAATGGAAATATTGGTCTGTGCGTGAAAAGTAGTTCCATTTTTATGTTCTATACTTTTGCTATTTCTCATTTCCACCCCGTGAAACAATATTGTTTTGTTCCGTAGGACGTTTCTAATAAGTTAATAATGGGAAACTCGTATTTTGCCATTCCAGCTGTTACTTTCACAATTACCATTCCATTTATAGTATGAAAATGTGTGTACAGTTGGTGCAGATGATTTAAGTTACTGTTCAAATTAATTACTATTGGTGGATTATATCGATCGGTATAATAATCAAATATAGTTTGATAATTTCTGAATAAAAAAACGTGTCCTCTTATCATACTCTATCCGTGTTTTATTTTAAAATTTGTAACTCTTTTACATAATAATATTTGTTTGAAATTGTTGCTCTTCAAATAAAAGAATATTTGTATTTCTGAGATAAAAATGTTCAAGCATGGTATAAACATTTTTATATGTTTATTTATATTTATCACTTGGTATCAGTAAAGTTAAGCCTTGGAGTTGCCAATCAAATTTTATCATTATTAACTTATTTTGCTTTCCCTACTGAACATGATGTAGTTTATTGTTTTTCACTTACTAAACATTGTTTCAAGCACTCTTTTAGTTCTGAAGTAACAAATGAAGTCTTGCTAAATAGATAGTTACACTACAAAATATTTATTTAAACTCCTTTAGTCTTATATGATAATTGTTTGTCATGTATATATAGTTATTAGAGTAACCCGTGTAGTGGAGGAATAAAACCTTAGTCTTGGTCAGATTTCAGTAATAAGAAATAGATTTTTCTAAAATATTGGTGATAAAATAGTGATTTATTGTAGGCAAAGCCTAAGTGATAGACCATGCTCTGACTTTAAGTGATACGAGGGAACTGGTGGAGCAGGTCTCTCAAAGTGAATCTAGTGATAGGTCAGATATACACAATATCTTAGTGAAATTCTATTGTATTGAAATACCTGACTGATATATGAATTATCTTATTATTCGTTCTAAGCAGCAATTTTCAGGTTCTTGTAAATCAAGATCAGCTAATTTAGTAACACTGTGAATGTTATTGTAGATTAAAATTGTTTTCTAACTCGTTCCCATTATTATCGCATTTTCTTTTGTAAATGTTGTATTATTCTATATATTTAGACATAGTCTATAGTTTACTAAAACTACATCAAAATTCCTATCATTTATAACCCATAAATTTTCGTATAATACAAACTTTCAAAATTATATTATACTTGTTGAATGAATTTAGGTTGGTCTTTGAAAATTCTTTTCCTTTAAAAACACATTCTAAAAAGATTAACAACAAAACCGGAAAAACATGGATAGCTTAAGGCATTAAAATTTCTAGCGCAAGATAGAGACAACTTAACAAAATTTCAAAACAAACTTCTGATGCATTATGTCCACTTCAAGAACTATAGAAACATATTTAGATCTGTTTGTAATAAAGCTAAGAAACTAGTTAATTGTAAGTTTATTGAATCCTCAGAAAATAAAAGTAAGACAGCATGGTCAATTTTTAAATCTGAACTAGGTAGCCATAAGCTAACAGAAACTTTCTCTGAACTCAATTGTAATAATGACATAATATCTGATGGACAGAAAATTTCTGAATATTTTAATAACATGTTCGTCAACATTTCTAGAGAGATTAATCTGAACTCAGATATAAACCAATCACTTAAGTGTTTGTTTAATTTAAAAACTTTAAACCCCGTCCAATTTAATATTAAACCTGTTTCAGTCCACACAGAATACAATACAATTAAAAAACTGAAAAACAAAAAGTCATCAGCTTGGGACAAAATTCCTGTGGATTTGATGAAGCAAGCTGTGGATTTCATTGCTTCTCCCCTTTGTATCATAATTAATAGATCATTTGAGACGGGTTATGTTCCTTACCAACTTAAATATGCAGAAATAAAGCCAATTTTCAAGAAAGGAAGTAAGCACAATCCAGAAAACTATAGGCCAGTGTCAATTTGCCTTTTTTCCAAAGTGTTTGAAAAAATAGTGACAGATTAAATAATATCACATTTTGAACACAATAATTTGTTTGTAGATGAGCAATATGGTTATAGAGCTAGACGAAACACAGTTCAGACTATTGCAGATTTTGTGTATAGAATAGAATAATTTATTGGCCACAAGATATTTCACACAAATACATAGGCAGGTCAGTATAATTTATAATTGTACTTCACTAGTTAAAGAAGTCATTGTCAGTCCATTGACTCAATAAAAACTCACTTATTGAATAAAATGCATTATTTAACAAGAAATTATATAATTTTGATTTAAAAGAACAGTCTTTTAATTTTTTCATTTCCATAGGCAATTTATTCATAAATCTAGATGCAATGTGCAGAGGGGTTTTTTTTACTTTTGCTAAGTCTATGTGGAGGTAAATTTATTAAATGGCTATTTCTTGTATTGTATGAGTGGATTTCATTTCTGAGCATAATTCTGTCTTCATTTTTTCTAAGGTACAACAAGCATTGCATTATATACAGACAAGGTAGAGTGAGAATCCTGAGCTGTACAAAAATATCCCTACAGTGATCAAGCCTACCAGCTCCGGCAATGATACGGATAGCTTTTTTCTGTAATATAAATACCTCTTCGGCATGGGAGGCTCCACCCCATACAACAAGACCATAGGTAATATGTGATTGAAAAATACCAAAATAGGCAGTGCGGATCCCGTTCTGGTCCAATTCACCACATAAGCTTTTTAAGGCATAAATGCTTCTGCTAAGTTTAATTTTGAGACCAATTATGTGTTGATGCCAACATAATGTTGGATCAAGGGTTAGGCCCAAAAAAGTTAGATTTTCTGTGTGTTGTTCTGGTTTTTCTTTAAGGCCAAAAAAGGTTGTCACTGTTTTATTTGTATTTAATACCAATTCATTAGCAGTCAACCAATTTTGAATGAGATTTTGATTTGATTTAGCATGTGCCAATGCTAGACTGCTACTAGGTTGTTTATTTATGATTGTAGTGTCATCAGCATAGAGGACGACATCCGCAGGTACACATTCACTTAAATCATTGATCATAATAATAAAAAGTATGGGGCCAAGCACTGACCCTTGTGGGACACCACAATTCACATCTAGGCTGCTTGATTCCTTGTTGTTGCTTACTACATATTGTTTGCGATTTTTCAGGTAACGTTGGAAAACTTTTAAGGCAGAGCCTTCAATTTTATAGTGCTGAAGTTTATTTACTAAAAGCTCGTGAGACACACAGTCAAAGGCCTTGCTGAGGTCACAAAAGGTGACCGCAGCAAGTTCCTTTTCTTCAAAGCAGCATAGAATTTGTTCCACCAATTTTATTAAGGCATTGGCTGTAGAAAGACCTTTTCTAAAACCAAATTGTGAACTACAGATTAACTTGTTAAACTCCATGTAATGCATAAGCTGTTTGCTGATTATAATTTCTATTACCTTAGATAAGACAGGAACAATTGCAATAGTTCTAAAGTTGTTAAGTTGATCTTTTTACCCTTTTTAAAAACAGGAATCACCTTAGTAACCTTTAAAATGTTAGGAAATTCACCTTGAGACAGACACTTATTGATAAGAGCAGTAAGAGGAGTGATGTAACAGCAGATGGTATCTTTTACTAGTCTGTTTGAGAAACAAAAATGATGGTTGCTTGACTTATTGGACAACTGTTTAACTACATTTAGTACATCATTTTCAGAGACATCATTAAAACTAAAACAAGTTACAGTCTCAGGAACATCTCGACGAACTAGAAAATCTAAAGCACAATGAGTTGTATTTTGACTAGTCAGGGTCTGTTTGATTTCTTTCGTAACATTTACAAAATAATTATTAAATTCATCTGGAGTAAAAACATTATCATCAAACCTATGAGTTCCACTTGAGCCCTTCTTAGACTTATTTACAATATTCCACAATGATTTAGTTTGGTTTTCTGAACACTTTATTTTTAACATATTTGCCTTCTTTTTGGCTTCTCTTATTTTGTTCCTATAACAACATGCTTTAAGCCTATTATAACTGGTTCTAAAGAGATTGCAATTTTGCTGTTCATTTTCATTTTTAGCTAGTGAGTAGAGAAAGTCTAGCCTATTCTTTATTTCTCCAAGCTCAGGAGTGTACCAATGTGTACCTCCTGTAGGCCTATTGGGTTTCTTAGTGTTTCCAGGGTTTATTCTAATACGTTTAGTAAAACTTATGTCGTAATAATATTTAAAACTATTTACAAAGTTGTTAAAATTCTCATTAATGCTTTCGTCAATAAAAACATCAGACCAGCTTTCCTTACTTAACAGATACTTAAACAGATTGATGGTTTATCATTAATATTTGGCACATTTTTATAGACTAGACAAGGGTTGCTATTAAAATTTGAAACTAACTCTACATTTTTTAACACAAAATGTTGACCTAAGTGATCACTAACATGGAAATTTCTTAAGCTAACATTTAACTGATCCCCAAAGGAAGTGAAAACATTGTCCAAACAAGTGTTATGTCGAGTGGGGCCAGTTATTGTGATTTTAAGTCCATACATGGAGCATAGGTTAACAAAGTTTCTGGCATTCTTGTCCTGGCCTTGAGGCGAAAAGTGAAGGTTGAAGTCTCCGCACACAATTGCGTTTCCACTTTTTTTATTAATATGGCTTAACACTTTTTCTATTATATCCATAAAATTGTCATAGTGTCCATTTGGACTTCTGTTCACATTAATTAAAGAGTGGCAGAGGGCTTGGATATGTCGCGGAACACAGCTTATGACTTGTGTTTTATGACTTGTCCAGGGCCTTTGACTGTGTGGTACATGAAATTCTCTTGGATAAAATTCCCTATTATAATTTTTCTTTCACTAGTTTGTACACTCTTACCTTTCATCTTGATTCTGCCACACGGTTGTATAAAAAAATAATGCATTATTTAATTGTGGGGTTCCATAAGGATCAATTCTGGGCCCTGTACTATTATTAATATATGTTAATGATCTTCCAGCAAATACAAATTCTAGTTTAATATTATATGCAGATGACAGAACAGCAATTCTCAAATCCATTTCTGGTATTGGCCTTCATAGGTTGATTCAAGATACTCTTTTAATTGTCAGGGTGGTGTACAGCAAATGGTTTAAAATTGAATTCTACTAAAACTCAATTAGTCGGTTTTCAAACTGTTCAAAGCCAGAACCATCTTGAATTTAACATTAAGTTAGAGAGTCAACGCATTGAAGTTTTGAAATCAGCAAGACTTTTAGGAATCCTTATAGACTCCAATCTAAAATGGACAGAATATTTTCAAATTTTGGGAAGAAAGCTTAACTCTACTTGTTTCCAAAAGTCAATTTTAAGAAATGTAGTTGACTTAAAAACAAAACTAATGATTTATCATTCTATGTTTGCTTTAGTGATGCAATACAGTATTGAGGTTTGGGGAAGTTCTAGTTGGCTGGCAGACATTTTCAAAATCCAAAAGAAATATTTCAGGATTATGACATTTTCCAAAAGAAGAACGTCATGCATAGGAATATTTAGTCTGTTAACCTGTCCATCGGTTTATGTGCTGAGATGCATATGGTTTGTAAGGCAGAATTTTGAGCTCTTTTTTGAAAATCACTATAACCATAATTAGAATACAAGAAATAGATATCTGTTGCACTTTCCAATTCATAGACTTTGTTTGTTTGAGCGTTCACCACAATATTTTGGAAGAAAATTATACAATAGTTGCCTACTAGATTTAAATCAATACAAAAAGACAATGTTTTTAAAATAAAAGTTTCAGATATGTTAAAAACAAAACAATATTACTCTATTGAAGAGTATCTATGTGATACAATAATTTAATAGCATTATGAATATAAATACATAAATTTAAACATTTTATTTATTTTTGTATTTTTATAATTATAATAACATTGTACATATTTAATTGTATAATATTATACTTCATTAATTAAACTTTTGACTTTGACGATGTTTCATAACTGATAGTAATATTAAGTTCTATTTTATATCTTGACAATGTCACCCGTTCTTCCAACTGTGACATTAAAGAATTTTAATTTGAAAGTTTTTCGTAAAACTTTTAAATAATCACCAAAAATAACTTTTTTATACTATTTAAAATACAAGTTATGGATTTTTATAGGAATGGTGCCCCCACATTTTAGAATTGTTTGCAAAATTTGCATTTAAGTAAAAAGTGTTTTAACATACATTTTTCTGTTTCCTACTTTTAATGCAAATATTAACTTAAATTCTTTGTTCTTTAAATATTCTTTGTGAAATTCTGAAAAATTTACTTTTATATGAATCGATATTTGTTAAAAGGGCTGATGTAACAAAACACAAACTTTCGGAAAACTAAAAAAAAACTCTCCAGTTTGAAAAAGGCTGCTTGTACATAGACAACGATTTTTGCACATAAACATATGATGCCCAGGAGTATATTAATGGCAATTTTTATTTGAAATATTTATGTTTCTTGGTAACAGAATTTTTTAAATTTTACGAACATCTGCCCTTTTAACAAAAATTGTAGTTTAAGCCAAAAATTCTAATAAAAATGCATCATACATTCTTATAACATGTATATTAGTAATACAAATTCATAAATATACATTAGTTAGCTTAAACTACCACTTAATTATTCCTTATAATGCTTTAAACGTCAAAATATTACTAATTTCATTACCAGTGAACAGAGCCATGCTATTGGCTAACAAGTTTTCATAGTAGTCTTGATGTTCATCTGGAACATATGGAAGAGCTTTCTCTATATCAATCATTTTGTTTAGTTTTAATGGTGCTCCCAACTCCGAATACAGCAAACTTGTTGGTAGCTGTACTTGAACCATGGTCGAGTGAACCAGTCTGAAGGAGTGCTTTACGATTCCATTGATACAGGGCATAGCAGTGCATACACCTTTTGTTTCAGTATCGTATTCAAAATGGTACAGTGAACTGATGCCGAATGATATTTGCTACTTTTTAGGTTTCTTCTTGGTTTCACAGGAAATGGGTGATTTCTTATAAAAGTTTGACCACCAAGATTGGTAGTCATAGATGATGTCCTCGTTAGCCTCCACAACCAAAAACTTCTGGGATGAGCTGCTTTGAATTATGAGAGATGTTAACTCGTGTACAATGTATAGACGGTCACGTTTTCTGAAGCGCCTCTATCGCAAGGTGAATAGCTATGGCCAACAATGTGGAAAAACTGTTGAACCACCCCATGTCTGTCAAGGCCATAAAGAAGCGAGAAACGGTGTGGTTTTATTTTGGCCGGCACAATTATCTGCATAGACATGCAACTCATCATACGAATCAGATACTTTATCTAAGTATGTTTTCAAAAACGAACATATTTCATCTGGCCCTCTTTTGGCTTGGCCTTCATGATAGCAAAATATCCAAGACTGGTTACTCTTGATATCTTGTATACAAAACGCATAAGCAGTTAGCTGGCGCAAATAAAAAGTTCCTGAACAGGAACTTTTGACAGCGATACGTTCTGCATGTAATCAATCGCTATGGTAAGAATATTCTCATTAATTTATTATTCTTATCCTCAACTTCTTGCTGTATGCAAGACTCTTTAAAATATTAAAATATTAGCAATGTGCTATTCAACAGACTTACAGCTACAACAGAACAGAGTGAGGTTAGATGTATAAGCTGTCAAACAGCACTGTAACTAGCGCTAATGTTTCTTAAAACTTCCATGGTGCTCTGTTGGTGGTTGGTTTTTGTTAAAAAGGCACTTGTGCTGCACATCTGCCAATTTAACATAAATCCCAATTTTCAGCATGCTACTATCAACACTTCTAATGATTGTACAACAGCCTTTTTAACCCAAATTGTGCATTTATATGTGTAAAGTCTGATTTTAACATAAAATGCATATCTGAAAAAATGTAACTTCAGCCCTTACCGATTCATATATATTGCTCTTAATTTATATTTTTAATACATTTTTACATTAAACCTGGCGTGAAGTTCTAAAACAGCCTGACACTACAGGATGAAATGACTACCAGTTGTAGGGTTAACTCACGGTCACAATAAGACCATGTAATGCTCAGCACAAATGTATAGTAAGGAAATATTACTCCTTGTGAGAAGATTAGTTCCACTTTTAGTGTTCTATAACTTTGTTATTTGTCATCAATAGGTTAATCATTTTAAGCTGATGTCTTGCCACTCCGGCCATTAACTTCACATTTACTTATATATATTTTTTATAGTTATAAAATACATTTCATTTATTGATAGTTTAATATCAAAAATTTAAATATAATTAATTATAAACAGAAACCCGATTTGAAAACTCTGACTCAGTTATATTTGTTTATTGCGTTGTGCACATGCTGATATATTAAAACAATAATCACTTTCTTTTATTATGCTTAGTGAACATTTTAAGTGTGAAACCATATTGTTCAATATATATGTATATTTTTATTTCTTTTGATGTAAACTACAATTTATTTTTTTACTTGTGATATATACAACGACAGCATATACAAATATTAATTGTATATAAAAATGTTCTTTGTAATCCATGAACTACTTTAGCCGTTGAGTGACCTGTAAAATACTAATTTCCTTATTTCCAGCAGATTTTAGAATAAGTAAATCAACTATAACTTTTTTGATATGGATAGTATTCACATTAGCCACATTATCTATAATGATCTAAAACTACTTTTTATATTTGCTTAAAATAGTATGTTTTTGTTTCTAAAAATAAGTTTTAGGTGGTTGCGATCTATAATTGCACAATAACTAACTGATGATATATTTGAATTTTTATATTATATCCCAGATAGACGATCTATTAATGGATGTACAGCATTTGCCACTGTCTACTAGGAATAGTACTTTTGGCAACTTATTAATTAGTTGCATCTTGTTTATCATTTACAACTTGATGTGAGTCATATTCTCTTGATTAGATAGTGCATTCTTATAAGTATTGTTTTGATGTTAACATTGTCTTTCATGTTAAGTATTTATGGATTACCATTATTAAGTTGTTGGACATATTATGTGTCATTGGTGACAGTGACTTATTATGTTTTTTGTCAAGCCATCTAAAACATATTAGTTTTGTTAAAATTGTTTGTACCGTGGGAATAAATAAATAAAATCTAGCGAAAAAATAGATAATAAATGGGAGGGGAATCAGGGTTTCTGGGTGGGGGGATAATAATCTACGGGGGATAGGCATTGGTAGAGGCAATAATTGGGATAGCAATATTCACCCGAGAAGAGTACAAGGAATGTTAGAGGTCAGAGTAAGGCTAACAACAGCATTATGGGAATAATTTTGCTCTTCTTCTTCTTCTATGGGGCAGCCTATTACCATGCACTTAAGCCTCTAAGGCCTTTTGCGCACCCTGGAAATGTTGCCCTTAGAACGCTGACTATACATTTCTGTACTTCACTCAAATGTAACACTGATTAGGCTACATGTAAATCTTATATAATTATACTCAGTTTATTTACAAATTTGTTTTCTTTGCTATTATCTTGTTGGCATCATAATTACCCATAAAGCTTCATGCAAACTTTCAAGCCTATAGATCTGTTAGTTTTTAAGATAATGTGCAGACAGACAGATATAAATTAAATTTTCCCAGGCCCTAGAGTGTTAGATTTTGATGACACTCAGCCAAATAGTTTATAAGAAGTATTAGTTGAGAAACTCATACCTATCTATAACAATTAGATAATAAAAAATATTTTATTCTTATATTGGTACTTTTGGTAACTCAAAACTAAGGATAATGGTACCCTATTTTACTGTGTCTTCTTTACATGCCTCAGAACTACCAAACTCCAAACACCACCATGCTGTACAATAAACAATGCATATTAAATAATTACGCTCTTTCTGTTGAGAAAGAACTATAATTAGCTCTTTTATGATATGATTTTGGCCAAATGTGTTGTCACATGTACAGTGGTACTGCATTTAATAACATCAATTTTACTAATTGAAATGTTTTACTACAGGGTTGACAAGGACCGTAGTGGTTATATATCTGCTGATGAACTACAGATGGCTCTATCGAATGGAACATGGACACCATTTAACCCTGAAACAGTCAGACTTATGATTGGTAAGTAGCTGTGGCCAATAAGGCAAAAATGTTAAATGGAGCATAGGTTGAGTTGTATACGTATTACATAAGGAGAACAGCAAACCCAACCTCAGAATGTTCACTTTAGCGAACATGGCGGCGGTTTAAAGTTACAAACTTAAGCTTGTTGAATAAAGCTTAGTTGTTATTCCTTGTGTTAGATAAAATAATGTAACCCCAAAAACCTCACAGCATACAAAAACCATTTTTCATAATTGTGAATTCATTATTTTTATACCATATTAGGAAATGGTCTAAGGGGAGGCAGATTCTGGAATCTTGACAGTGTACACTGTTAAACTGCCTAGAGGAAACAGTTTGAGCACCTGTTGTAAAAAAGGTAAGCTGTGTACATAACGATAACCTCATTGAGAACTACTTCTTTTATTATTTTGTGACATGTAGAACATTGTCAAAGGCCTCCTTATACACTGTTTCTGAGTGTAATGTTAGTCATTCAGAATTAGGAAAAAATAAAAAAGGTTATTTTGTATGCTGTGAGGTTTTTGGGGTTTCATTATTTTATTTAACGCATGGAATGACAAGTAAGCTTCATTCAACTAGCTCAAGTTTGTAACTTTAAACCACCGTCATTCGGCTAGCATGAACCTTTTGAGGTAAGGTTCATGGCATTGTGCTCTACTAATAGAGACAAGTTTATTGTAAAACTTGACCTATGCTCTCATTTAAGGTTTTATTCTAACTCCCTGTGGACTGTCCCTAGTATGATGGAAAAAATTGATATTTGATTAAAAAGTAGATTTTTAGGTATAGTATTTTTTAGGTATAGTTTAATGTACTTATGTGTAAAATTTATTGCTTTATTTGCAATAGTTCAAAAAATAACATGCTGGTTCTTGACCTTTTGTAGACTCTATATAATATAACATTTCCTATAAGTTAATGACAAATGAAAAAAATCAATAGCTAAAAAAAATACTAAATTAAAAGTACGAGGTATGTTTTAAAGTATCGGTGGAGAGACTGATTGTAAAGATTTGTTTATGTTATGTTTATGTTATGTTGGTACTTATGCTCCTGAAGGGTAATAAAATTTACAGATGTATTCATTGTTTATTTTTTCAGTGGCAGCAACTAAGGTTTTTATGAATTCAGCGATTTAAGTTTATTATCTGGATGCAAACCCAGCTTTACTATTACATGTTTAAAAACCTACATGTAAAAGTGAACAGCGAAGTTACTAAAATATTTTATTAAACTGCATTTTCCTCTACTGACTACTCATCAAAAGGCTTATATCAATTGCTGCCAACCAATTTTTCAAGCTGGTTACAGGATACCTGATAGAGAATCTTGATCTTTTTATTATCTGTTGTATAGTCATCACACAAAATAACACTGACAGGGGCAGATATATTAAGTGGCAGATCATTGATCTTGATAAAGTAAAAGAGCCTAAGGACAAATCCTTGTGGAACTCCATATTTAAATGATATAGGTCTAGATGTGCCAAAATTCCCATCTTATGTTACAAATTATACTGTCTTTATGAGGTATGTCTCAAAAACACTAATTCTTTTGTTTTCACGTTGTACTGCTAAAGTTTACTCAATATTAAATAATGAGGAACAGTCTTGTGTTTTTCTGAGGTGACAAAATGTATTTTTTCTAAGGTGTCCATAGTCTCTTAACCATTCAAATTATTGCATGTATTATTACTACAATTATTAATAAACCTTTTCTGTCTTCAAGTTGTTTTATGGCATAATAAATTATTAATTTCTTTTTATGAAGATCTTTAAGTGCTTTTCAAGTACAGTTTTACATTATTTTGTGAAAAAAACATGTAGTAATTAATTGAGACCAGTCTATAATTTCTAAGTTAATTTTGATAGCTTTGCTTGAACAAGGAATGTACTCTTAAAATTCTCAACATTTCTGTAAAATCAGTGAGCAAAGTATTGATTGTTCAGTGCTAAGATTAGGAGATCTTTGACAGGCATTGTTCTGCTTTACAAACGAATTAGACAAACCAAAGTGATTTTCTCTTAGAGTTTGGGACAAAGGAAATGTAATGAACGCATTTTTATGATGGTATAGCAACTTGCATTTTGTTTTTGATGTAAATTAGCTGTGAGAGACCAGATTGTTTAGAACCCTGGACTACAAAAACGCTTCATGTGTCTAGTTTCACCACAGTGGAGAAAATCATAATGTTAAGAGAAATGTTATTGATAGGTCTTCATTATATTTCTTTCATGGGTGTATATAAAGGGGAGACCCAAGAGGGCATAGGACCCCGATATTTCGAAACATGACATTAAAATTACAACCAGTTGCTTGTCTTAAGCTGGAACACATTTATGAGGTCTTAAAGCTCAACAAACTCCTGGGGGAGAATTTCCCGAGCATATTTGGAGGATATTTTATACTTCCTAAGCCACCCAGTGTGTCACCCTCCCAATTAATTTTCTATATACACCACTGATTTCCTTATTTAACATTTACAAATTTATTAGACAGTCCTTGACCTGCAAGTTTTGTTTTGTGTTTATGTTAGGTTTGCATTTTTTACACTTTTTGTAAAATTTCAAATGTGTTTTTCTTATTTCCTGAGTTTATTGTGTAATTGTTATTGGAATAATTTTTCCAAGTTTAAATATTGCCTTAAACCTGATAATTGGTTGCTTAATATAAATCTCTGCTCTGAACACTCTTTGTTGATTAAACACTAAGTAATATTTAATAATGCAGTCTATAATTTAAATTTATCATTTTTATTGTGTTCCATTGCTTATAAGGACTATTGTTAACCCTCTTTAATATTTATTCAATAATTAATCAACAAAATCCTCCTATGAAAAATAGTGTTAGTTGACATGATAGGCCTACAAAATCATTTTTTGTAGAACTAATAACCTAATTTATAATAATAATACAGATCTCAAAATTCTATCAAAATTGTTGTTTTTATGAAACTTCCAACAATGTAGGCTTAACAGGAAATCTTTAGAAATATCTGCTCAGTTGCATTATCTATAGCTTCAGTTGTTCTAAAATTAATGAGGTTGGTCAAACTCTTTCATCATACTTTGGTATAAAGTTTAAATGAAAAATAAAAAAATAAAATTACTCTCTAAACAAAATGTAATGTTGTATTTCATACTGAATATTTTACATTGCTTGCAGGTATGTTTGATAAACACAACAGCGGGGTGGTGTCATTTGAGGACTTTGGGGCGTTGTGGAAATATGTGACAGATTGGCAAAACTGTTTCCGCACGTTTGACCGTGACAACTCTGGCAACATTGACAAGTCGGAGCTGCGCAGCGCGCTCACTGCGTTTGGCTACAGACTGAGTGAGAACATGATTGACCTAATGATGAAGAAGTTTGATCGTTACGGCAAGGGCACTATATTGTTCGATGACTTCATACAGTGCTGTGTGGTACTTTATGTAAGTAGGCTTTTAAGATGGTCACTCAATTCTAGACTTGGATAATATTTTTGTGTTAATTACATAGCCATTTAAGATAACTTCCCTGAATACAGTAGTATCGTGAAATTAAGCCACTTAAAGTAGTCCATTTTGTAATCAGTCCCAAATAAAAATTTAAAAAAAGGACAATTTTACAGTGTACCTTACATAAAGTAAGGAAGCGACTTTATTATTGTATATTTTTTAATTCAATATAATTTAGGAAAATAACACATTTTTAAAAGTTTTCTACAAAATAGAATTTTTATAAATAAAAAAAAGCATGTCACTTCCCGAAGCTTTAACTCATGTACATATAGTACAAATTTAATTTTTTATATTCAGCTGTTTTATTTGGCATGATTTCTCAATGACCTAAATGTTTATGTAAAAAAACTTAATTTCATGTAGAATAATAAAAAAGTTTCTACTTTTCTGTATTTGGGGAAGTTATTTTAAATGGCTGTGAATGTAACTTACAAAAATATTTTCCAAATCCAAAATTGATTGCACAACTTTAAAATATCATAGTCATGTATATTATACTATACAGATCTTAATACGTTTCTCAAATTACACCAATTTATAAATCTGTACTTATAGTTTCAGTATGTACGTTAAAAATAACTAAAGCTATTTTCATCTAATATTCAAAATAGGTTTTACTATTTAATTTATTTTCATGTGTTTATCCTTAGATGTTCAGTTGGAATTTGAACTTCTTCTGGTTCTGTTGGAACGTCTTAGAATGAAAATGGGAGATGAGTTTGGATCATTAATGTTTGGTGACTCATGTGACAGACGTTCATTATCCACATTAATATGATCCAAACTCATCTCTGCATCTGAAGCAATTCCAACTGAGATTAAGTTGAAAATTCATACCGTCTTTACATTGAAGTGAATGCTCAAATGTACCCTCCCCCCCTCTCTGCAGGAATGCTTTATAAGAATTCTGTCCAATGTTGTCAACATCCAGAGGAATTAAAAAAAATACGCTGTATATAATTACTTTCGGTTTTGGGTGATTCAATGCTTAACCCTTTGGATGCCAACGTACCGGTATTACGGCCGTCGGCTACTCAACTGAAAATCGCCAACGGCCGTAATATAGGTACGTCACGTTTTTCACCTGTAATTTTCTTATAGTTCATCTTATTGCCGCGAAATTTTGACTAATCGATAGTCGATTAGTTGCTTTGCAACCACAAAGTAGTTAATTCGTTTATGGACTGTTTGTTTGGTCGTATTTGAGCTTCGCAGCTGTTGAATTGTTTTGTCGAGATTGAGGTTACGTTCGTGTTGCTATGCGTTGTTTACGTTTGTAATTCTCTCATTACTTTTGATGTTAAGGCATTTTTACTATGCCCCTTTTATTAGATTCATTGGTACTTTGGGATTATACAGACCACACCTAGACATGAATCGTTATTTGACATTTAGCTTCAACTAATTAATAGATTAGCGTAGAAAAATATTTCGTCGATATAAAACAGGAATTGTCTTATCGCAAACCCCTCCCCATCCTCAGACAGTTGACATTTAGCTTCTACTGATTACTAGATTAGCGTAGAACAATATTTCGTCAGTATAAAACAGGAATTGTCTTATCGCAAACCCCTCCCCATCCTCAGACAGAGGTCAAAGTCGAGCGGTGTAGTAGATAACGTGATTGCAGAGTCTCGCCGCCCGTTCGCTTTGTTGTACTTTCGTATTTTACCCCTAAATTTCTCCAAACACAAAAATTCAACAAAAACAAACATTACCAAACAAAAACTAAACTCTTTATTGAAAAAAAACACACACAAAACTTGTCATTATTCTTGATCAAACTCCGCCACCCAAAATGCGAGTGCCTCCGGCCGAAGGTGCTTCCGAAGCTCGGGCTGATGTCAACGAAAGAAAAACATCCCTCGAGATAGTATCTATCAGTAAATATAATTCTAGAGGGGCTGATCAGAAATATAAATTGAATTGTAATGGAAAGGCAATTATGTACCGTGCAAAAAACTTAAATAATCATGTGATGCCGCGCGGCCTGCCGTAATCGAGATTCTCGAGAAAGATAAGATAACAGCGACCACAATACCGATCACAATACCTGGAAATGCTTGTTGATTGATGGAATGTTAGTTCTGTTACTCAAATACATCGTTTTATAATGTTCTAAGTTCATTGAAAAAAGTTTAAGCGAATCTGACCTCATTAACAATTGATAATCTTTGTAATTTTGTAATTAAAAAGTTGTTTTTTTCGTTCTACAATGTTTGTTTATAATATATCTATAAATTTATACTTTTGTGTTTTTCATAGTGGTGTGGTTGGTATAATCCCAAAGTACCGATTTGTATAGTGTCAAATATTGATTTGTGAATATAGTGTAACATTACATACAACGTCCATGCAAATTACAAAAACTGTGCCCGTGTCACATTTAGTGAAAAAAATCATAACTGGACTTCTATATAAGGTAGACTTTTGAAATTTTGTAATTAGGTTACGGGTTAGATATAGTTTACTAGGATATAACAGGAAATCAGCATACATTTTCTTTTAAACCACTTATTTGTGCTAAAAAAAATGTTTTTTGGAAATTTTAATTTTTTTTTTCTTAATTTTTAACTTTTTTATAAGTTTAAATTACATTTATGCAACTAAAATTTACCAACAGAACAAGGGCATTTCATAAGCAAAATAATGGTAAAAAATCATCAATATCTGTTAAAAAATAAAAAAGTTATGATACATTTAGTGAAAGCTTGCAAAACTGCTGTAAATGCCCTTGGCGTTTCTGGGTAGTACTTTTGGAAAATGGGCTGGCATCCAAAGGGTTAATGACATTTCCACTGCCTTTTCAAACGTTAAATCATTAAGTTTTTAAAGTAATTTTCCTCCAATTTCTGAGTTATTTAAACTGTAAATCAATTGGGATCTTATATGAGAATTGATTTTCGGCCTGTTACACTCAAAGTCCGCTAAATTGCAGTGAGTTGTAAGAGTCTTTATGTTTCTCATATAATCAGCAATTGTCTTATCACTCACTGAGTCTTTTGCATAAACATGTGTTGTTCTTCTATTTAATTCTGTTGAGGGTCAAAATGGCATTTCGAAAGTTGCACTAATTCATTGTAAGTCTTAGAATTGGGTAAATACGAAGCTTGTCAAATCACTAAGTAGCTAATAGACAATTAGTTTTTGATCCAAGGCAATTAATATGTATTTACACTTTCTTCTATCCATATTCAGGTTTGTTTAATACCCTTCTTCTTCTTCTTCTATAGGACAGCCTATTGCCATGCACTTAAGCTTCAGGGGCCTTTTGCGCACACCATGAGGCCGACCAGTCTACAATTTCAGCAGTTCTATAAACTGCCGAAAACAACCGATTAGGTCCTCTTGGGGAAATTCACTACCCTTATCCAAACTAAACAACCAAAGATAGCGTACTGCTTCCTTGCTATTGCAGGGCAGTCAAAGAGCAGGTGTTCAGCAGTTTCCTCCTGCTTGCCACAGAGCAGATCCTCCTAAAGGATACAGACTCTGTGAAGATGCTTTCTCTGATGACTATGTCCCATAATCAGACACATAACCTGAGAAGACACCGATCTACATAATGAGAGTTAAGGTCAGACACCACCCTGGGGGAAGGCAACTGTAGAACCATTCCGCTCATTCCCGGATGCAGCCTCCACCTTCTCTCATATTCAGTGCAGACCCATTCCGAGAAAGTCCCAAAGGATTCACACCTAGGAATGCCACAGAACGGTTGAGGTCCCATCATATTTGATGCTGACCCCAAGTTAGCCAAGAGATAAGCTCTTTTCTTCCCAGAGATCTCCTCATGACCAGGAACCCAACAAACAGTCACATTGTTGATTCTGGCAAGGGAAGAAACGACTTGATAGTAATCCCAGACAAGATTGAGTTGAACACCCAAGAGTCCAATGATTTGATTGCTGCCTGACTATCTGTGAAAATGCTAATTGTTTTACTTCTATACCGCAGACGAAGATTCTCATAAGCACACTCCATAATGGCTGTGACTTCTGCCTGAAAGACTGTGGGATAAGGACCCATTGGGACCACCAGCTCCATGGTCTCACCCCCACAATTCCGGTGCCTGCACCATTTTCCGCTGGTGGAAGAGGTTTGTTTCCCTCCAACCAAGCCTCCCTAGAAAGTATGACAATCCTGAAGAGTTTGTTGAAGGAAAATCTTTGTGGCATCTGATCCGATATCATGTGCAGAGCATTTCCCTGAATCAAGATGCTAATTCTGAAGAGTCCCCTGCTGCAGCCCGAGACCGGCCAGTCTCACCTGCTGAAGGCAGTAGGCACTCCTCCTGGCCATAGCCCAAATGACAATGTCCGAAGGGGGGAGGTTGAGATGACAGTCTAGAGCTGTGCCCGGTGCACTTGGAAAAGCCCCAGTGATAGCAAGGCAAGCCAACCTTCGGATGCTAGCCAGACCAGCTACTGCCATCTTGGCCTCCGTTTTTGGCCATCAGACAACAGCCTCAAACCTTAGTGCAGGTCTGATCATGGGAGACATAAAGCCATTACAAAAGCCTTGGCTTAATGCCTTAAATCCAAATAATGTTTTAGACAGAATAATAAATAATGTTGAATGTATGAAGTGATATTTTCAACACTACTATGAAAATGTTCAAACAACATTCATTGTACTATTTGTGTAACGGACGAGACGGGACTTGGGAATTAGATAATCAGAAAACTAGTTGGCCGCAAAAATCTGATTTTAATTTAATCTTTCACATTAATAATTATTACGATACTATTCACATTCCCTAAACTGTACTTTTAAAATATATTAATCATTCATCAGCGAAACAGTAGGTTAAAAAATTTAGATTTTAGAGGGAAGGGCAAACACGGAGCGACGCGTTACGTTCGAGTACCGGCGATCAACTCTCCCCACGCACATACTTTTTCGCTACAAATTTTTATTAAAATGGCGGACTAGACTCCGTACGGTGCTGCTCCCAAACGATTTACTTGGGCGTAACAGAGTCTAGAAACGACACAACTTGGCCAGACACAGGCTGGAGTCAGCAGAATCAGCAAATTCCTCAGCCAGCTGCAGCTAAAGCTGCCACGGGTATCGGGCTACTTCTGCTTAACAACTCAGTTGAGATCAACTAGAATATTCCGAGCAACTATTACTTGGACTTATATCTTACTAAATAAATATATAATAATCACTGTTCCTTATTTCCTTTTAATAATTTAGGTGACGGTAGATATTTTGTAAGTAATAGTACTTACATTTTACTGTTAGGAACAATGAAGAATCGTTGGTTGGTAATACTACAGTATAAATACTGTAGTACTTCACTGGTCAATAATAATATTAACCTCACAGTGTCAAATGGTCAGGGGCTTTCTTAATGGGCCGTCACATTTGTATCATCAGAAGGTTTTTGATTACCCCAAAGTCCTTGTAATAACTGTATTAATGTATTTACATTGATATTCAGATGTAGTGCCTCGGTTGGTCATGACTGACCTTCCTTCTCATGTTGCTTGGAACTGTACTAATAATAGTTGTACAAGAGTTAAACAAGCTTGAAGAGTATGAAAAGAACTGTAAAGACATGAAACATGTAATACAAGTTCAGGCTTGACTGCGCCCATGGAAGATTATTAACTTTAAGTGGAATGTATTACGTTTATGTACAATGAATGAATATTATTCTCTTTATTTCAACCGAAATAAAAATGAAATACAAATATATGATGTGATTTATAGAAAATCGCATGTCTAACTATTTGTCTTGTTTGTGTTTTGTTTCATAGCTAATAATTTTATCTTCATAATAAAACACGTTTATTAAATTATTGTTTTACAAGGAAAACCTTATAATTAAAATCTGTTATTCTGAGTAGAAGTTCGTGTTGTAATGAATTAGTGAAGAAAATTCACACACAAAGCGGCAGTCAAAACTTAAACAGCTGTTTTTAATTGTTAGCAACCACAGACTCAGCCTGGCAGCATGGAGAAGTAGAAGTAGAAGTTAAATATATTTATTAGTGATAGAAAGTCTGTTTCCTCCAATGTGTTAACACACATAGACACATTGGTGTGTGTGTGCTGTTTTTGTGTTAATAGCTTCAGACCTCATTTTGTAGAATTATAAAATATTCTACAGAGGAGAGCTCAGGTACTGTGTATGTCAAAGAAACTAAATTCAACTGGGCAACCCCTTTGAAACGATAGGGTATAACAACTATATTATAATATTGGTTTTTAAGGCTTGTTTTTTTGCACAGGAATCTATTTTTGACTCTGTAAGGATTACTGAGTTCCGGTTGACTAAGGGTTTCTGTAGACAGTTGTAAAGTAATGGATTACCATCTGTTGTGAGTGATTGTGTATCTAAGTTTGGTAATGGTTGGGATGGATTACTCTCTACATGCAAAGTGAGGTGAAGTATATCCATGTACTACTATCTTGGCTTAACAACGAAGATAGTCTTATCCAGTACTTCTGAGAGTGGTCGTGAATCACTGAAAGATAAAAACACTTGTATTTGCATTGCTTATAAGCCTCTTAAGTGTCCCCTAATCGAGTTTAGTTCTTCGATTTATGCTTTGTTTATTGATAAGTCATCAAAAAATTTTTGTTGCTGTGTTTTGGTGATCTAGTATTTAATCTTTTAGACACAAGTAAAGCTGACAGTGACTTTCTCACTGGACTTCATCATCAATCAATGAATTTGGTTCAGCTATTGAAGGGCTGACATAAATAACTAAAACAACATCTTCATTCATTACTCGTAGTAGATAATAGTTGATAAGAGTCTTGCTCTTTGGGTGAGAGCAGTTGTAAATAAACCCTCTTGGACTCTATAAGAACAACATGATAGACCCAGGTTAATTTTCTGTGATTGGCTGTGTAAAAGAACAAAGTGTGGAAAAGAGTTAAATTGTATCGTAACTAAATATATATTTTAGTCAGTTTAATGATTTGACTTGAACCATTTGTCCCAATGGCAGCAAATTAATATGAAAATGGTGTGAATTATTTTTAGGGCGAGCAGAGAGGTGTTGGCAGGGTGTAGGGTTGGCCGATTGATGATTTATTTGTAGGGTTGATTTACGATAAAACAGAAATATAATATTTTCTGGAAAGGTCAGAAGTAAACAGATCACGTGTCGTTTAGGATTTGACTAATTAATTCAATCGAACAAAGGTAATCGTAGTATATTGGATTTAATTCTGTAAGTAACTGGATAAGCCTCAGGGACCGCTGCAGACTAAATTGGGAATATGTGAGGTCAATTATGAAAGTGTTAACTTGCTCATGGCAATGTCTGTGTTCCAGTTATAGGGAAACATACTCATAAAAAAAGTTTTTTACTTTCATTGCTGATGTGTCCTACATGCCGAACTCATTACGGCTACTGCTGTCTCCGATCGGAGACCTTCGGCAATTGTCGCAAAATACAGGGTTGATTCAATGTGATAGTTGAGTTCAGGTCTATTTCACCTTCCACTTGGTGGTGGCGTCTGAAATCTGATGTCACAGAGTTAACTCAAAGTTTGTTTTGCCGACTTTTTTTGGACCTCTTCAGACGGACGTTGATTCCAGGTTCCAGAATTATTAAGCAGAAGATTATATGGAGCTGAACTCAACATTTGTATTGAATCAACCCTTCCCAGTTAGGCCTAGTTGTTCAATTAATATTACTTATAATAGGACACACTTTTAGGACTGCATACTGTAATGTCTGTAACAAAATAAATGTAGCCATATGGCAGAACAAGGAGTAATATTTTCACATTTGCAATTTGAAATGCAAAAATTCTAAGAGCTTTAAGATAGCTATGTATGCTGGTGATGTATTTTCTAAAACAAAACCTGTTACTTTCCTTTTTTTAATGTATGGTATTTATAGTTACTTTGCAAACAGTGGGGGTGGTAACAATGTTTACTTGGAAATAGTTAAAACTTTTGCAAAAATGTTTGATTTTGGAATCCAAGCAGAATGTTCAGTTACCTACCAGTGAACAAAAGTAAGATCAAGGCTTTAATGAATAATATTTTAGCTGTTGGGGTGGTAGCATTACCATTCAAGTGGTAAATGACTGAGTCCTTACTATATTGAAGCTATCACTCACCTTTTCAACATTTTTTTGGTTAGTTACTGGCTGCTTTCTTACCAAATGGAAAAGATATGTGAAGGTACTACTTACCATATCATCCTAATCCGTTTCTGTGTTTTTTGGTTTCAGCTGACGTCCATACTTCTAGCAATTCCTACAATACTAAAAAAGTTTGTAGCCTGACGAGTTGCGTTTTTATAGAGTGTAAAAACGTAATTCCAGAAAGCTAATTGTATTTTAAACAGTGTTTTAATACTGACACCTTATATGGTTCAAATGCGTATTTGGTGGAATCATTTCATAGTTTGTTTCAATGTTTTCTCTATTATTGTAATTTTTTTTTATATATTTGATCAACTGTTTCCCGTTGCAGACCCTGACAGCAGCCTTCCGGCAACATGACACTGACCAAGACGGAGTTATCACTATTCACTACGAGCAGTTTCTCGGCATGGTCTTCAGCCTGAAGGTTTAGCCGACCACATGCCACAGACAGCATATACAACATGTCTGTATATGCATTATTCCACTTACAGGCTGTACATTTCTGTGTCGTGTGACAACGCAGATAATTATTTTATTTACTCTATAGAAGCCGGTAGGAAATATTACTGAACGTAGTTACCCTTAGTGTTATAGTCACATTAAGGTCCAGCCATTTGAAGTTAGATCTTATTGTATTGTTTTCAAGTACCATTGAAGGTTGCGTTCCTATTAAATTTTGAATGAAATTTGGGGCGAATGGGTGAAAAACATAGGCTAAAAACAAAGAGATAATGTTATTTTTCAAATGGTAAAGGGTATGTATTTTTTGTGTTTTTATATAAATACAGTGTTGTTATTTTTAAGCCAAATATTAATAATAGTGCTCTTTGAATAGATGACGTACTTAATAAACAAAATGGTTTATAACATTGATTGTTGTTAGATTTGTTCTACCTACGTTTATGTACAGTTTGTTGAATTTAAATCCAATTGTTAATATGTGATATTTTTATTTGAAAGTTAATCAGTCTAGTTGTAAAAAATTATTTTGGAAACTTAGTCCTTTGTAGTAACAGCCTACTAATTTTGAAAAGTTCAATATTATTTTTTATTTTATACAAACTATTTCTGTAACTTTGTTAAACCTATGAGAACTTTATTCTGGAGATTAAGTTATTTTCTTCTTATGAACATGAATACAAAAATAGCGACCAGACTACTAAAAAAAGTTTAAAGTTTCTAGCAAATTGTGTTTTTATATACTGTATAGCATTTAGTGCTAACTATAAAAATTCTGTGGTAACCTCTTTAGAGGTGGTTTTGACATCTTTAACAATAAAAAAAGTAATCTTACAATATTTTAGTATTAGAACTTGCTTCTAGGTTAGAAAATTACTGACATAGTTTTTTAAAATTTTCTTTTTTATGGTAAACTGCAATTAATAAAGTTTTGCCCGAAGTTGAAGGCTCCTTCTTGGCATGTGTTGATTGACAGCAGTAGAATGGTATCTTTGGATTTACTTTGGACACATATACCTGCCAAAACAGTCACTTGGGGAGCCATATCTGTTGGGAAAATCCTTAATTTTACCTCCAGAATATCGTTTTAGTGGTTTTACATAACCTGATAACACCCAGTATTATGATAACAAATAGCTCACTATGTAAAATATGTGCTCATTGACACTAATGTGCTAATAAGTGCCGAATTTTTCATTCATAAGACTGTTGCATAATTTTCTAGTTTTTTAATATTCCATAGATTTTTATAACTTAGTACGGTAGAAATTTTGTAAATTGGGTCACCTTCTTAAGAAATGAATTTTACATAAATGAGTGAAAGATTTTAGTAGTGCATTACTACCTCTTGTAAAAACTGTTTCCTTTTCCAATTCCAGGAGTTGAAAAGAAACCCTGTTTTGGTAATTTTTAAAGTAAAATTAAGTCTTACAATTTTATTAACTATTGTTATTATTGTCATAAAATATATTATGTATTTCATGGTATACTGTATTTGAAACTCGTCTTTACATTATACCTTTTTTCACAAAATTTATAGGCCTAAGGACGTGAACTTTCATTTGTAATCACAAATATTGTATAATTCAAAAGACAATAAATTGAGGCTAATTGAAATAATGGTGAAATAATAATCCTTCCAACATATTGAATCTAGTATAAATTTACATCATGTGGCTTTTTGTTGAATAAATGTGGTATTTACTTTATAAATAGAGAAAAGATACCAATGCGGTCTGCACAACGTGTATAGGACATTAGATCTTGGATCTGAGTTAGATATAGTTCAGGTTCAAATTCTGTCTGTGACATTTACACTTTTTACCAGTATCGTCAACCTTGTACTGTACTGATTCTCTCCTCTTGGATAAGATCCTCGCACAGGCAAGTGATCCATGAGGACAGACTGTATAAGGCTAAAAAGGCGATTGGCCTCTTCTTAAAAAACAATTAGAAGATGTATATGGTTTGCCACCATTGCAATTTGCAGGAATTAAAATGAAAGAGGAATTTTTAATCACTTTGTTATTTCTCAGTGATTAGTTAAGAGATGTAAATCAAGCATTATTAGTTGCAACCATGTTGTGTGTTCCTTGAGTGAACATTGTAGAAACTTCCAGTAAAACAGCTTGATTTTTCATTACATTTCCAAAAATGTTATACCTATATTTCATATTGATGTCATCATCTTTGACAGCAACGATAAAAAAAAATAAAAAAATATGATTGATACTACGTATTGGTAATTTTACTAAGTTGTTTCGCTTTTGGATTTTCTGTTTTGATTTTGGAAAAAAATCATATTAAAACGAATAAAAAAGGAAGTCAAATAAAAACTTCACACCGTGCAACAGTTATTGTTAAAAACTATAAGTAATGTGCTAAAGACTAAAGACATCTATCAGTTTAGATATAATACTTCAATCTATAAGCTACCAATGTTAATAAGGTATTGTAAATAATAATGTTAGTGTAAATGTTTTAACTAGTATTTTTGAGATGCCAAAATTAATATTTCTACCATAGTTATTCTATTTTATGCCTAGTTCGTATTAAAGTTTATGCATGTGCTGCCTCAATATATATCAATACAAAATAAATACTGTATTTACTGTTTCTCATTTATTTATTACTTCCATCTTCCCATCTGTAATCGCATCACATTTTAAGATTGGTTTCTTGATTATGTGGCTTGCAAATTATGACTGGTGTAGACATTGTTGCATCTCCTTCATGTGGTAACCCTAGATTTCTAGCTTTTATTTTCTGTGCTGTATAATATTTATGACTACTCTGTTATAATATTAAAAAAAAAATGTTCACTCTTAAGATTATTATTTAGTTAAATGTGAAATTTTATACATAATTCTTAATAACGTGCATTTTCTGGCTGCACTCATATAGATGAGTGTTGTATGATTTATGACCACTCACCTTGTCTCCGATTGGTCGGAGCGACAACATATCCCCATTAACAGAATTGGACCGGCATCACATCGGGAGCATCCCTTCCCACCCACTTGGTTCTGATTCGCTCTAGAGGTTGTCTCACGTGTTGAGTTCCTCGTTGGGCCAAGCACATTGCATCGCTTGCCCTCCCTCCCAAAATGATAACTGAATCTTGTTTTTTATGAAGTGCATGAATTTGTCTCCCACGAACCGCGTTTAAATCTAGTGTTGTGGGTCACCTTTTGTCATGATTCCCTCCTCCACACTGCCAAGGAGCTATTAATTTTGCTGCCATCTGACTGTATTGTTGGTTTTATAACAATTTCTCAAGTGCCCAGACATTGTGTCGACACTGTGACAATCTGTTTGTGAGGAGGTGAATCTTAGTTCCGTGATGTGTGGCAGATGAAGACAATTTCAGTGAGTTTAGTAGTTAGTAGTCCTATAATATTTAACCTCTCTACATGATATACCATCTCCTCTCCTCCCCACAAAGTTTATTGATTTGTTTAAACAATATTCTTTTAGTTCCCTATGAGCAAAATTAGTCCCATACAATTCATGTGTCTTTAGTCCAGGATTCATGGAGCATACTTCTTGTACTCAAAAAAGAGCCATCCATGTCTGTTGTACAGGACCTTTCAAAAGCCCATCTCAATTACTTTTTCAAAATTCCATGTCATAAAACCTTTGTGTGCTTTGTTAACAAGACTTTATTCTGTGCAAAAACATTAGTATTTGTGTCCTATCAAGAATATCATAACGTTCAAGTCAACTTACAATTCAATAATGTACTGACTAAATTCATCATTGGTGTTTGTCACTAGTTTTGGGGTTTGTAAATAACGCTAAGAACTAAAGGTGTGAATATGTGCTTTTAACATGGTTACACAATTGTCTACCAGGCTGCACGACACATCAGTATGTTCCCTGTAGAACAGGAAATCACCAATAGAAAGAAGTGAATGATTTTGGAACAATCAATAACCAGCTGGTTGTCAAACATTTATTGACAAAAAGGTAGCACAATTATGTGTTTGTTATACAAGAGAGTCGCACTGGGATGGCCAGATTGCTCAACAGTTAAAAATCAGATTCAACCTTCACAAACCAGAATTTGGTCAAGAGGTGTTTTGGAGACTCTTTTAACTGTCTATTACTAAAAGTGTTATCAGAATAGTTTCATAGATGGATAATTGATTCATAAATGCTGATGGGTGTCACCAGCCATGTGTCCCACTGTTTTTAATTCACAAGTACATTCATATATATTAAAATTTATTATAACTCATTTTTAGTACAATCTGAATGGGATTATAAATCTGTACTATAAATTATTTTACTCCTTTTAGCCCAAGTGTTAAAAGATTTGTATTAATTTTAGTGTCATTTTTGAAATATGAATTTGATTATTTATCAATTAGACTTAAAGAAGGGGAGGGCTATGGTGACATCTGCTCGGCCCAAAAATGAGTGACACTCTCCGAGATGATTTCACGCACGATTCATTGTCAGGAATGAGAAGTGACACCACGCCTAGCTCACTTGATGTCAATAGTGTCTAGAGGGTATCTTAAATTGCCAGGAAGTGATCACCTGATTGTACATAATCGTCTGTTTCTACGCAGCTAGCCAATGCAGCCCATTGAATAGTATATAAAAATACAAATGTAAAACTTATTAATCTAATAGTGAAATTATATTCTATATTGTAAAGAATCAAAGCTATGCACATTATAGGGCATACTCCTATCTCGCAATATTACGTAATACAATGGCTGCGCAGTTGTTACAGGTCTATTAAGAGGTGAATGTGCTGGCTGCCATCTTAATTTTTACTCCATAATAACAATGTTAACCGTAAACACCAATCTTGTTAATGCAGAAGCAAAGCTATGCACATTATAGGGCATACTCCTATCTCGCAATATTACGTAATACAATGGCTGCGCAGTTGTTACAGGTCTATTAAGAGGTGAATGTGCTGGCTGCCATCTTAATTTTTACTCCATAATAACAATGTTAACCGTAAACACCAATCTTGTTAATGGCAGAAGCAAAGCTATGCACATTATAGGGCATACTCCTATCTCGCAATATTACGTAATACAATGGCTGCGCAGTTGTTACAGGTCTATTAAGAGGTGAATGTGCTGGCTGCCATCTTAATTTTTACTCCATAATAACAATGTTAACCGTAAACACCAATCTTGTTAATGGCAGAAGCAAAGCTATGCACATTATAGGGCATACTCCTATCTCGCAATATTACGTAATACAATGGCTGCGCAGTTGTTACAGGTCTATTAAGAGGTGAATGTGCTGGCTGCCATCTTAATTTTTACTCCATAATAACAATGTTAACCGTAAACACCAATCTTGTTAATGGCAGAAGCAAAGCTATGCACATTATAGGGCATACTCCTATCTCGCAATATTACGTAATACAATGGCTGCGCAGTTGTTACAGGTCTATTAAGAGGTGAATGTGCTGGCTGCCATCTTAATTTTTACTCCATAATAACAATGTTAACCGTAAACACCAATCTTGTTAATGGCAGAAGCAAAGCTATGCACATTATAGGGCATACTCCTATCTCGCAATATTACGTAATACAATGGCTGCGCAGTTGTTACAGGTCTATTAAGAGGTGAATGTGCTGGCTGCCATCTTAATTTTTACTCCATAATAACAATGTTAACCGTAAACACCAATCTTGTTAATGGCAGAAGCAAAGCTACTGATATACAACACCACTAGAAAAGATCATCACAACCAGGATGAAACATATACAACAGTTAGAGAAATCGCTCTGCAACATTAAATTCATCTTTTTCGTTTACCCCAAAAGTTTTAGAGGCAACTAGTTACTTTTTGACTTCTCGAATCAAAATATATCTTTATCGGAAGATATCACACACTGGAGGAGCAGACTGTCAAACTTGTTTCAAAAAAATGATTCTCAACATATGCTTCCGACGGTTTGCTCCTCCAGTGTGCGTCCGGCCTAAGGGAGGTCCATCCCAGGGCCTAGTATCAAGGGCTGAGCCATTTCTTTGATCTCAGCGCGGTACCGCCACGGCAGGCGGAGTGGTGGGAGGGGGTGCCGTGACGTCGCTGGCCTGATCAGGCCAGATATCGCCACCGCGCCTGCAACTTGCATGGACTGGCCGTGTTGGCGTTGAACATGTGTTACATTGGCGCACTGTCGTTTACACGCTGCTGCACATACCGAAGTGATTTAATTGAGGTTGATCCTCAGTGATTTGATGTGGATTTAGTTTATTTATGCAGTGTCAAAATGAGTTGTTGTGCTGTGGCTACTTGTCCAAATGACTCTAAAAAGACTAAAGGAAGTGAACAGCGAGTAGTGTACCATAAGTTTCTAAAAGACAGTGAGACTTGTAAAATTTGGTTATCAAAGTGTAAAAGAGGAGACGCGGTAAATTGTAAGTATGCCTATGTGTGTAGTGATTATTTTGCACCATCTGACTACATTGATGACATGAAAAATCGCTTATTAGGGCTGCCTCATAAATTGTTATTAAAGCCCTTTGTTGTTCCGTCAATAAAACTTCCCACTATCAGTAATGACGATGACGATGTACGCAATGAACGGATAGAAAAACGACGTGTTCGTAAAAACGCAATTGAACTATTAGACAGTTTAAGTCCAAAAAAACCTCGAATTGAGCCGCTAAATACAGACCGATTAGATGAAACTAACCTCGTACAACCGAGTTCTGTTTGCGAAAAATGCGAGAATCTGTTAGAAGAAAACAACAATCTGAAATCTTCCATTGATGTTTTAGAACAAAAACTAAATAATCTGAGAAGAGAGCATGATATATTGTATAAATCCATTGCGAAAAAAAGGAAAATGCATTCTAAAACCTTAAGAAGGCATGTAAAAACTGTCAAAACCCTGAGGATAAAACTTTCTTATTACAAAATCAGGTATGAACAAAATTCTAAAGTCACAGATTATGTTTCTAAATTTTTGTCTCCCCAGCAGATTAAGCAATTACAAGGAAAGGGCAAAATAACTAGATGGTCCAGTGAGGATTTATCGCGGGCAGTTATGATAAGGGCTCTGTCTCGTAAATCTTATGATTTTTGGAAGGAGAAAATGGAGTTTCCTCTACCATCAGCAAGCACCCTTAGGCGATGGTGTTCTAAATTTTCTTGTCGGCCGGGTATTCTACATAATGTATTTACTTTGATGTCTAACTGTAAAGAAAATTTATCCGAGCTAGATAAATATTGTGTTTTAAGTTTTGATTAAGTGCACATCGATAGCAGGGTAGTTTATGATGCTGGAATGGATAAAATTCTAGGTCCATTCTCAAAGTTACAAGTGTCCATGTTGAGAAGTCTAACAAGTAAATGGAAACAACCAGTGTTTTTTGATTTCGATAACACTATGAATAAGGAAATATTATTACGTATTATCAATCGTGCTCATCAGGCGGGATTCAAAGTGTGTGCCATCGTGTCGGATCTTGGTGGCTGTGGGAAATTGTGGAAAGAATTAAATATTTCTGTACGAAATACATGCTTTGTTAACCCTGCAGACAATGAGGAAACAGTTTGGGGTTTTGCGGACATGTCACACTATCTTAAGTTGTTAAGAAATCACTTCCTGGATGAAGGTTTAGTATTAAGTGATGGGACCGAGGTTAACGTGCATATTTTAACTGAAGTGCTGAACAAACATACAGGAGAAATCAAACTATGTTTTAAACTCGACCCCTCTTTTTTAACTTTGAAAGGAAATGACGGATAGCGTGTTGCTCCTGCAAAGGCTGTATTTTCTAGATCCACAGCTAAAGCTATAGACATTTTAATGGGAAATAAAAGAGTTGCTGAATTTTTGAACTGATTGATTCATTTGTAGACATAATGAATAGTAAATCACCATACCCACCAGGGTCACATCCTATGAAAACTGCGTTTGGCATTGACCAACATTACGAGACTCAAAAAAATTGTTAGATGATGTAAAATTAGAAATGCTTGGTTTGCGGGTGAAAGGAAAGAAATCTTTGTTACCCTTTCAAAAAGGTTTTATCATATCAATAATTTCATTGAATGGTTTGTTTGAAGAGTTGAATAAATAGCAAGTCAGGATTATCATACATAATGACTAGTAGATTGACGCAAGACCTACTTGAAAGTTTTTTTAGTCAAATCCGTGGTACCGGAGCGTTTGCAGACCACCCAACAGCAACAGAAGTAATATCACGAATAAAAAAAATTGCTTTCTAATAAAATGCCCAGGCCTTCGTCGAAAACCAACATTGAATCAGAAGGTGTAATCAATGTAGACGTGTATTTGACGGCAGAACTTACCCAGTCGGCTTTCTCTGAAGATGAACTTTTAGAAACGAATGCCCCAATCGAGGAGATAGAGAAGAATGAAGTTGACCTGTTAAACGAATATGAGGATAGAGATAGAAGTGAAACCGAAAATGCGCATTCAGAAAAGAGTTGGCCGGAAGAAGAAGCGCTTTCTTTTGTAGCTGGTTATGTTGCTTACAGGGCAAGGAAAGTAGACCCATCACTGGGAAAAATGAGTAGAGATCTACCTCATGAACACTTAGATGACGAAATCTGGATTAAAACTTTATCTCACGGAAAATTAACTGTGCCTTCAGAAGATTGAAAAAAAAACAATTAAAGAATTTGAAAATGTATTTTTAAAGTTCCACGGAGACGGAAATTCTTTTTCAAAACAAATCCATGTTATAGCCAATCTGAAGAGTATTTTAACTGAAAAGTTCCCTAATGTTTGCAAGCAAGCCATACACGTGTATGCCAGAGTGAGAACTTTTATTAGATTAAGAACGTTAATAGTAACTTAGAATGCAAGAGGAAACAGCTTAAAAAAGCTAAGAAGTGGATTCAATCAAAAAAAGACTGAAGAACAGTGTTGAACTAGATAAATGAGTGCTGTAACTATTAAGTGGTATCAATGTATTAACATGCATAATTGCAGTTTTAGGTATTGACGTCTTAAACAAAACAGTAAACAAATAATGCTGTAAAATGAACGAACTAATTTTATTTGGACTTCCAATCTTTTCGTCATTGGTTCTACTAGACATTTACATTGCCTAAGGTAAGTCACAAAATATCTTCAAACATATCCATACAATTATTTAAATAGTTATTAACCAATAAGATGTGTGCAAATTGAAAAAAAGTAGATTCGACGGATATTATTTCTTTCTAAAATTATTCTATTATTCATTTGTATAGAAAAGACTAAGGGAATATTAATAATATTTTATTCCAAATCTTCCAATGAAACTTATAGATACGTAAACTAATTTACTACAACTTTGCCGCTAAAAGTTTGTTTTTAACAAAAAAAAAAATAACGCTTATAAACTTTCAATGTATTGCATTTCGGAGTTCAAACACGCCTTTTTTGTGGTTGTACAGTTTTCAAATCGATATAAACTTAAATTTATTTATACTGCTAGTTTCAGCAGATCACACAGTTTAAGAATATATAAGGATGTCCTTAATTATATTATTCTACTGATGTGTAATAGCGTGTAAACCATAACGCTCCCACAGTGGCAAGCGGGTAGACGCGGCAGACGTCAGGTTCGTGACGTATGCGGTCACGTGACCAGGGGGTCACGCCGGCAGGCAAAATGGTGCAGCCCTTGATACTAGGCCCTGGGTCCATCCACCTTCCATTTGCCCGTGACCGCGCCTCAACGTTTTCTTTGCCTAAGCCACCACTCTCAAATAAACGAAATCGATTTAAATCAATCCTATCAATTTATGTTTAATCCTTTAAACATACATCCATAGCCCGCCAGAAAAAGAAGTTAACAAGGAGTGACATTAACATCTCACTAAGCACGGCTGGATAACCAGTCACTGAAAGGAACGGCAAAACTCACTGACATAAAAATGGCTGTGATCCCTAGTGGCTACAGAGCGACATGCGTGACGTGACGCGAAACGAACGTTCCCCCCCTGCAAAACATACATCCAAGGCCCGCCAAAAGAAGTATAGTCACTTCAATAAATAATTATGACACGAATAATGTAATTGCAATATTCAGATAGTTCTTCGGTTGCTGAGTAGATGTGCAATGGCAGTTTATTAGCAGTCGATTGTTTGAGCAATGTTTTTTAGATCAAATTATTCAACCGATTTTAAAAGTAAAAATTTCTAAATTCATAAAAACGTTTTGGCCATAAAATGACTACCTGCAAGTTTTGATTTATTAAATAATATTGAAGCTTCGTACAGTAATTTTGTTATTATATATAAAATAATTGTTCTACTTTCATATATAAATTCAGTAATTATCTAGTTTACAAATCAGTTTAAAAATTGAAATCGGTTGAAATTTGAGGGAATAAACAGAAAAATGAATTTGCTTCATTATAAGTTAGGAACTTATCTGGCACTTTCTGGGCAGGCTGGCTGTTCACGCGTTAAATGCCAAGGCAGATTTAAAAAAACCTGTTCAATTACCTGTTAGAACTAAACATTTTATTTTCTGGAAGTTATTTTTTGTAAATCTTTAAATGTATAATTATTTTTGGCGTGTGTTTGTTACTGAACTCTTACCAAACGGTTAGACCGATCTTAATGAAAGTTTTTGTTTGTCTTCAGGTGGATTCGAAAATGGTTAGATTTACAATTCGGTCCAATTTAAATTGTTTATTTAATACATTTTTAATTTATAAATTTATGTTGATTTTGGAATGCTTTACATTAGATCCGGTAGACTGTGCTACGACTAGTAAAAAAGTGAACTGATACTTAACAGCGGTTAATACTTTCAGCTGAAGTTCATTGAAGAGGCAGAAATATTGGTTTACATTTAAATTCTAGAAGATATTAAAATATTGTAAAGTGCTTGATCAGTAGTTTAATTCAGATTTCACAGATGAAATTATCTGATTTTACATTTATTTAGTTTGCATCAATGATCATTTCGCGTGTGTGTTTTTATCGGGGAAACAAGACAAAATAAACTATGGCACTATATTACTTTAGACCGGATTAAACTGCAATGGCTATCATTATATACTTTTTGATATATTTTCTTGATCGTGGCAGCACACTCAGCAGCAAACTCAACCATGGCGTAGAAAATATAATTCTTTCAAACCAGAAGCAGGCCTACTCACCTACATGCAGAGCCTAATAAGAGCTATCAGCAATTTCGCTTATCATTTGAAGTTGTTAACCATGGACACTAATATAATATATATCTAAGGTAAGCTTACCTTCGTTCCTAAACTGCATAGAACCCCACCTTGCATTATATAATTAATTGCTATTGTCTTCGGTTTAAAGATTCTCCACTCTGGTCTAAAATAGTTCAGTTGTTACTGAAATCGTCGGAGCAATTCAATAAATTATCATGGAATGTTGGAGGGAAATTCGAATCTAATAAGAACTGTTTTACTCTACGACTTCAGGGTCCCAAAACACCCTGTGTTTAGAATTTCATAGAAAAATAATATGTGAATATAGTGCCCTGTTTTTCAACAGGAAATTCTGTGAAAAGCCGCGGGTAACTGCTAGTAATGTGTATAAAAATAAGTTAGTTTGTGGTTTAAAAGTTATTATATTAGCGAGTTAAACTCTTTTCTTGGCAGTATACAGTGAGTGTGAGACAATACTGAGAGTAGTATGGTGTATTCATGTGAATTGTTAACGTTTAAACTCGAGAATGTATACTTTAAAATCCGAGATTCGGCAAACATATCCCCAATCTCTGCATCTGATAACGTGATTATAAAGCAGAGACCAATATTATGTATTATTGTATCATTGTTCTTTGATACAAAATCTGTGATTTCTAATTTCAGACTGACAGCCAAACAGGAACTTACATTCGTCCAAATTCACTGATAAGATTTTGACCACTTCCTATGACTAAAACTGGCTTATCCCTCATTATCAGTGTTATTTTCCTGGAAAGCAGTTCCAAGTTTTAACTAGTGGAATCCATGACACAGGTATGTTTTAATGCTCATCCAGTGCGATTATTTTTCATAACGGCAACAACATGAAGACTGAAACATGCTAGAGTTGAGTTGTATATTATGGTCTATGAGTGTGATTAGGCCTTTTTCAAGGAAAAGCTATAACAAAAATTACTAAAAATAGTATTTTACCAAATTTATGCTTTTTCTTGTGTCTACTCTGCGCAGTTTTAATAACTGACAGTTTTTATAAACTCGGTTTTCTTCCAGTGCACTTAAAGAAAACTTAGTAGCTGTATTTTGCAAACTGTGGTGCCTAATGTGGAAACACTACACAATTACTTTATTTCGCAGTAATTTGCAATGTAATATTGTATGTAGGAGGACCATGAATGGTTATAGTATGTATACTTTTAAGGCGTTTGTTTGTTTTACACCATATTTAAGGCAGGATGGTTTGAACACTATATTTACAGAACGACCTCTATGTTAATGTTTCCTAAGATTGAAAACCGAAACCAAGTAGTGATTGCTATATTCTTGTTTTTGACCAAACTCCTACTATACTGACACAAGCACAATCTATTAAGATTGTGAAGATTGTGATTGTAAGATTATTATTATTAATTGTGAAGGTCGAACGGCCGAAACGCTTCCTTTTGAGACATTGATTGGATAATATCAATTATCATCTTTGAATTTGGCTAACCCAATGTTGAAAGTGTGATATTAACGTATTAATTGATACACATGTGGACATTTCCATACTCTAAGTAAACAGAAACTAATAAATATACCGTTAGGTGAAGAAAATTATTAAAGCTCGTGAACTTTATATGTCAAACGAAATGCCTCTCATTCTCATTTGAGTGTGACACACCGCCGAAGAATGAATCACTAATGAACTCTTAATTTATAATGAGAAGTTGGGGCTATATGTTCCTTTCTTACTCTTACAGAAGGCAAAGTCTTGGGGTATTTTGGCCTAGCTGTAAAGTCATTTTCATTCGTCAGAATGACGTTAAAACAAGACTGACAGAACCAGTAATGCGTGACCACAGTTGAGTGAGGGTAACCAATCAGCGATCAGAATGGTTTCTTTATCACGGGCTGTCAGGTTTTCAACCATCTGATATGGTTGATGTTATTTGTTCAGTCAAAATAAAGTAATGTCCTTTATTCATGTGCAGAGGAGCATTACTATAGTACGATACACATCATTGCAAGCCTGGACGAGCGGTTACCGCACCCCACTTATCTCTCACCCAGCGGTGTTGCCACATTGTACAGCTGATCATCAGCGACGCGACATCTCGCTTCGATCCGGTTGTTTACATCCGTTCTGTTCTTCGAGGTTCGATTATCCTGCATGGTTTTATTTTATTTTTATTTATTGCTCACATTCGGTGTCGTAGTGTAAACTCGTATTAATTTAAATCGTGAAGGTAAATGATTCGGGAAGATAGATAACAAGTAAAGATGAGCAATAACGACCGTTCGAATGCTGAATTTAATCGATTATCCAATCACTAGCTATTCTTCCGTTACAGCTGGCAACACCGCGCCACAACCCAGGCTTGCATTGATATGTCTCGTACTTTAGTAATTCCAGTTTTGGTTGAGCTGAAAATGGTTCTCCACAATGATGCCGAATTATTTCAATGTTTTAATTATGTTCTTTCCCACAGTAGTTTGTAATATTTATTCATAGTATAACATCATTCTTGTACGGCTTTAGTAATGCTCAATGTGCTCCAGGATGTCGCTGACAATACTACTAGTGGTGGCAACCTGTGTCATTGAGGGATTGTTGTGGAGAGCTTCAGCTGTGCCGTTTTATTTTCCGAGAAAATTGTGAGTTGAAGCACTTGCACAACACATTCTCTGCATCCTGTAATGGAGGAAGGGCTAAGGAAAAGGTTTGTACGAAAGTGGACGTTTAGTTATCTTCTGTTCTGTTACGTCATTCAATTGATTCTTGCATAGTCTAATAACGGAGATAGATCAATCAAAAGACACGACAACTATGTTTTAAGTGCACTGTTATGTGTGAAAAGAATTGTTTGGAAGGTATACCGAGCTTCAAAACGACCGTTATAAGCTGCACACTGTATTATATGAACTCGATGAATGTTATGCTTACATGTTTGCTTTCAAGGATTTAATGTTATTAATTTCCAAAGGGATTTCTCTACAAACAGGGCTAACAGACATAGAGCAAATAATGATGAGGTCTCTGAAACAGCTAGTACGAAATACAGTTACGTAGCTTTGAAATGGTTTATATTGGTTAAGGTTTAAAGTTGTCACTGCATTTTAAAGCACTATTGGCTACTGAAATAAAACTGTGTAGTACATGGACCTTTTCTGGAAGGCAATGGCTCGATGCAACACTACCGGGACTAAAAAATAAACATGAAAAAGTGTTTGGATGCGTATTGTAATATACTACTACTATACACTTTAAATAAATGGTTAAATTTAACTTGTATTCTGATGATTATAGCTAGAAATAATAAATAACTCAGTATGATACAAATGTGAACTTTAATGATGATAAATTAATTGACATACAGGTTTCAATTTTTAAACAAGATGGAGGATACAATAATGGTAAATTTTTAAATACAGTTCTTAAATTTTAGGGCAGGGTGGTCGTGCTGGTTTAATGAAATAGAAATATTAGGTATTGTTTTTAATAAAATATATTGTAATTTTGAAAAATAATTTTGTTAAATTTTAATTATATTAATTTTGAATTGTTAGCCAAATCAAATGTTCCTGAGTTTTATGTTCTTCCAATGGATCACTGTTAAATTTAAAAAGGAATTTTCTCACCCAATGTCTGTCTTCTGCTTCTCTGTACTTCAGTGATAATATGAATTTAATAAATAAACCTTTCTTTTGAACCAAATACTGCTGAATAAAATGTAACCAGTTTCTTTATTTAAAATAATAATCTTGATTCACTTCTTCTATATCCCTCTCTCCTCTAAACTTTTAAACCTCTGCTCTCTTCACTCAACAATCATCCCTGCACACTGTATCACTGACTTTAGTTTACTTTATAACTTTTGAGTTTTATATGTAATAAGGTGAATTTTGATTAATTTTGATATATTTAATTTTGTATTTATTATTGTTTGTATTAAAATTTGAGACAATTTATAATTAATTATTCCTTAATTATTTAATTATTATTACTAATAAATTTCTAAATTAAATTAAATATTGAAATGAATGTGAGATGGGTGTATGAAATGAGTCATTACAGTATTAAGAGTACAGTATCTTTAAAAAGAGAAATCTCCGATTACAAACCGAAAACTTAACCGATTACAAAGGATGGTGTAAAAGTGATGGATATTTAACATTATTTGTATTGACTACTAGCTCTTTCCCGCGGTATCGCACGCTTTTCACAAGCTTTGCCGGTGTACGAACACTTCTGGTTCAAGTGAATTATATTTCCAACGCCGATGTAGAGTTTGCCTTGACGTCATGATCAAGAAAATCAGTCGAACGTGAACTGTACACGTACATTTACTTTATTACAAAAGTGGTTTAGCACTGAAACTTTAAGTTCAACCAAAAATTTCTTTAAAAACAAATATACATCATAACTTAGCACCTTCAGATAGTGATTGGCTGTTTAATATACGTAACTGTCTCGTAATTGCAGTTTATAGTGTGCTTGCTTTTTGTGATTCAATGTTTATTGAAAAATTATAATGTGTGTGTGTGTGTGTGTGTGTGTGTGTGTGTGTGTGTGTGTGTGACTTTTATATTTCTTATCACTGTTAATTACATATTTTTACATGAAAAAAGACTAAGATATTCCTCATAGCTAGCATAAATATAAAAATAAAATTGTTTAAACACAAAATATATTTTAAATTATTCTAAGTTTTTATTTTCTAATTTTTTGCTTTAGAAATAATTTAATTATTCTAGTCTATTTTGTAAATTATATATATATATATATATATATATATATATATATATATATATATACACATCTTCAGTCAAAATTTCAAACCAATATTTCAATTAGAACCTCAGACAAATCCACCTACACTTTCGTAAAACAGCAAAAAACAAACAAAAATAGCTGATTTTAAAGAAATATTTATCCTAAAATCCTTCTGGGCACTATCTGGAGTAAACTGATTCATCTACTTCAAGTCTCTGTCTGCTTCTGCCAATCCTGGCTTCTTTAGTTGCTTCTTGTGCTGCTCGATGACCTTTGCGATGACTAATTTCATCGGATATTTTAGTGCTTCAATAGTGTTTATATCACATTCACCTATTCCTAATTCTTTCTAAACTCGGAATCTTCCTAAATTACCATTATGATATGCCAAGATGGCATTAAACACTCCTATTTCTAAAGTTTTTCTCCCAACAAACACATTTTTAGGAATCCTACACCAAACAGAAGACTGGGTTAGGTAATGCTTGTAATATGTCCTACCAAAAATCAATGCTACACACATTGATTTTTTTTCTAATTTTTACTACTCTGCTCAGTACAGTACAAAATGTATGTAAATACGTTGCGATTGTACACAAAATTTAGCAAACCGCTAATCTGACCGAAAGAAAGGTGTGCAGACTACTTTTTAAAATTGCGTAATACATTCTGAGAAATAATTTAATTGATTATGTTCAGTATAAAACTGTGGAAAAAAGTAGAGTAAATATTTTAACAAGGAAAAATTGAAATTGTTTGACTATAGACCCTTCAACTCTCCTTAAATAAATAAATTCAATTTAGAATATCGGGTATTTGAACTAAGATTCAATAATATAGAATCGGCTCCAGAGATGGATGTATTTTCTAACTCCTATCACTTGTCTTCGAATGCTTCAGTTGCTCTATATATATATATATATATATATATATATATATATATATATATATATATATATATACATACAGGGTGATTCATGAAGTTCTCCCCCCACTTCTACAGCACATTGTACTAGTAAAAATAATGAAAAAATGTTATATAAACATAGGTCCGAAAACGCTTCGTTAGCGAGTTACAGCTAGCGAAAGATTTCGCCTGAATTCCTGGGTAAAGAGTAAAATAAAGCCATACTGAACTTTTGGAAAGGTTAATTAAGTAAGAAATATCGTGGATTCTTATGTATTTTTACCTGATAAAGCTAATAAAATAGGTTTCAGAACTGTAACTGTAGTAGTTTTTGAGGGATTCAGGGTTAAATGCAAAAAATTGGGGCACGAAACGATGTTTTTTTAAGTTTGATGTACAATAACTTTGTTAAATTGGTAATAAATACCTAAAATCAACAAACATTAATTGTAGAGAATTTAATTCTGAGAAAATTGATTTAATCAAAATCTAAAATAAAACAGAAATAAGTACAAAAAAATCGATTTTATTCAGTATAATACATTACTAGCTGTAAAGAAATACCGTACGGTATTTAGTTAAAATAAAACAAAAACAAAATGTTTGTTCCTTAATGATGAGATAAATTGAGAAAACAAGATTAACTGTTAAATAAATTTGTTTGTAAATAAAAATATCATGTTTTATTACGTTGTATTTTTTTTTTAATAAAAATTTTCATCAAATGTTCGAAAATAAATGAAGCAAACATTTTCCCATTATTGTTTACTAATCATCGAAATGCAGTTTTTTGTTTTATTAATTTCTAAGTTGGTAACGCACGAATAACAGCTGATCAACAATGGTATTCTGTACTTTTACGTTAGAACTGTGTATTAGTGGTGTTTTGCAAGCTACAGCAGGAGATCGGGTTCTGTGAATCGTGTTATTAAATGCAATTTTTCTGTGAGTTATAATTCGATTGTTTATTCAGCGAAAAAATGCCTTACTTATTTACATCAGAGGAATACGGTGATATAGTTTTTATTTTGAGTTACTGTAATGGTAATGCTAGAGCTGCTGTAGAAGAATATGAACTACGTTACCCTAATAGGAGGATTCCAGATACCAAAACAATTTCAGGAACTTTTCGTACTCTTCGGGAAACAGGATCACTACCAAGTACTAGAACCAATTATGAACGAGCTGTCCAACTTGATGATGATATTGTTATTAATGCTGTTCATCGCAGTCCAGGTGTAAGTACACGACGTATTTCTAGGCGGATAGGAGTTTCGCAGTCAACGGTGTGGAGGTCACTTAATCGAAACAAATTTTATCCGTTTCATAAACAAAAGGTTCAACATCTACAGCTAGGGGATGGTCCGCTTCGCTTGGAGTTTTGCAACTTTTTGAATATTAATAATCAACTCTACAAGCGTATTTTGTTTACGGATGAGGCACAATTCACTCGGGATGGTGTCAATAACTTGCACAATGAACACTCATGGGCCGAAGAAAATCCACATGAGGTAGTGGAACAGAACTTTCAACACTGATTTAGCGTCAATGTCTGGTGTGGCTTTTTGCACAATCGGCTGATTGGACCTTTCATATTACCTGGACGCCTAAATGCTGAGTTCTATTTGCATTTCCTTCAAGAAGAGTTGGCGCAACTGTTAGAGAATGTTCCTTTACATCTCAGACAAAATTTGTACTTCCAGCATGACGGAGCACCTCCCCACTTTTCACGTGCCGTTTCTGCTTACTTAAATAATCAATTTCCTGGACACTGGATTGGTCGTGGAGGGCCTCACCCTTGGCCACCAAGATCACCAGATCTATCTCCATTGGATTATTGCATCTGGGGATGGATGAAAGACATTGTATACAAGACAAAAGTGAATTCTCGTTATGAATTAATTGCCCGTATTATGGATTCGGCTGTGCAGATACAGGGAAGTCCTGAAAAATTAAGAAACGCAACAAAAGCAATACACAAACGTGCTGCAAAATGTATTGATAATGATGGCCTCATTTTCGAACATCTATTATAAAAAGGTGCGTACGGTTGGCCCAACCTGATTAATTTTGCTTAAACCTTGTAATGTATTATACTGAATAAAATCGATTTTTTGGTACTTATTTCTGTTTTATTTTTAGACTTTGATTATATCGATTTTCTCAAAATTAAATTCTCTACAATTAATGTTTGTTGATTTTATGTATTTATTACCAATTTAACAAAGTTATTGTACATCAAACTTAAAAAAACATTGTTTCGTGCCCCAATCTTTTGCATTTAACCCTGAATCCCTCAAAAACTACTACAGGTACAGTTCTGAAACCTATTTTATTAGCTTTATCAGGTAAAAATACATAAGAATCCACGTTATTTCTTACTTAATTAACCTTTCCAAAAGTTCAGTATGGCTTTATTTTACTCTTTACCCAGGAATTCAGGCGAAATCTTTCGCTAGCTGTAACTCGCTAACGAAGCGATTTCGGACGTATGTTTATATAACATTTTTTCATTATTTTTACTAGTACAATGTGCTGTAGAAGTGGGGGGAGAACTTCATGAATCACCCTGTATGTATATATATATATATATATATATATATATATATATATATATATATATATTGTAACAATCCCGGTTTCACTCAGCCAAGGGGGGGGGGGGGTAGATTGCTCAAAAATCATAAGTTGCTTTACGTCCAATGGACCTTAAGTATTCGTATAAACAACATATTACAGGGCGCCACCTTGTTTTGTCATAGTTTAAATCCAGGCCTGAACAAGGAAAAGGCCTAAGGAATAAGTAATGGTAGCCAAAATCAGCTGAGGTCCAGTCTGCCAGAGAGTCCTTAAATTGGTTTTCTTGGTTTAAACACACACTAAGAAATACTAATACTAAAAAGACAAAAATCCTAAATTGTTAAAGAATTCTTTAAGTTGACTTTGACTGTAATAGTTATAAACTAAGTATACAAGTTCCCAAACTAATTCTACCAATTTAATTTAAACTGAAAAAAAGGCAAGGTCGGTCTACATAGACATACAGGTTTTTAATTAATCAAGTCAAAGATTGTCTACTACCATTTATTCCAAGGTCCTCTGATTAAGTGAATTCACAAGTACTGTACTCCAAAAGCATGAAATAGGCCCTATTAAATGCCTGCAACCATTAATGGTGGACCAAAGATTTGATTCCAATTTATACCAGTGTCACCATTATTAATCCAAGAAAATATGTTTAACATGAGATAAATCAAGTTATAATCTGAGATAAAACTCAATACTAAATACAATAGCTTAATATTTGTACAAATACCTTGGGTGGCCACCACATACTGAAATAAACAAGTTAACTATATAGATTATTATAACTAACACAATATACAAATCTTACACACTACACACATAAATAAATACACAATAAACAGTTAATAATATGTAGTATAAGTGATATCCCAGTAACAATTGTAGACAGTTCCAATATTGAAGTCCATTCACTGCTACAATAGGCCCACAGGTTCTCACAGTTGTAAGGGGTCAGGCTCACAAAAAGTCCCAAAAATATTATTAATTTACATCCACAGGTGGGAGGTAAGATTTGAAAGCCCCACCATTGTCCCTTCAAGGTGTAAACTGAGACTAACAATCATAAGTTCCCCATACTATTTCAGATTATTTGGCATTGGCCGGCAAAGTGAAAATAATGAATAGTCCTTCAGAATAAAAGTATTTCCACTTATCGGTACGATGAGCCCCGCCAATAGTCTATGAGTAGGCCTAGGTAGATAGTGGGTAAAGGCAGGCAACCAGGCAGCTGCGCTAAAGGCCAGTGGGTAGTGGGTCTCACAAGCCGGAATCAGCTCCCAAAATATCCCTGAGCATACCAAGAGGGAATAGAAATTTGCTAGACTACACATTTCAACATAATGATGACTAGCATAAATAATAAAATAACACCAATCAGTAGAATAATCTTTTGGAAAAACAATATTACTAGCATGGTACAATCCATCTACTACTTTAAAATTTTCCTTTTTATTAATAACAATAGTTTATTTTAAATAAAGACTTTTCTGTATTTAAACATTGAAAAATAATTTCTAAGCAATAAGATTTAATGTAAATTACCATTATTTGAATTTAATAACAATTGAGTTCAAACATTAAATAGATGGATTAAAATAATCAAAGTTCAAGAATTAATCATTATTGAAATTTTTCATTACAGGAATATTTAAATATTTTCATCCTCTAAATTCACTATGTACAATTAAACAAAATTTGATGACATTAAAATTGTACGGCATTAAAGGTAAGTAAACCAATTCTTAAAGCTTAAGGCTGAAGTGTAAAAATTACATTACAAAAATGCATCAAACAGTTACAACATTACACAATGGACAATATGACAGGTTACATGATTCCATTATCTACAGAATTTTGTCTGTTAGGTTTTCTAATAAATTTATCTTTTAAATTAAACAAAACACAAAACCCTGAATACAATAATTACAAACATATAGATACATATTTTCTTGGACATTAACACAATATTTTATCTTAAAAAGCAAATCAATGAATAATCAATTGACATTTTATTTCATGTAAATTTCAGGAATAAACCTTCCTTGTCTCTGTCCATATTTAAATTCATTTATGACATCAAATTATTTTACAGTTATTTTTTTATACCAAGCTATTGTCCATAACATAAGTTATTTTTGTCCATGAGCCTTTATTAACAAATTACATTTATAAGAATTAACTCTCACCTTAGCTTAATAAAATCCTATAAGAGCAAGGAGGGAGCACAGGCACGAGAAGCTTTCTGTTCCAATCTTCTGAAACTACTACTGTAGACGGCAGTGATGCAGAGTCATCCAAGAGCAGGAATAATCAAGGCAAGAGTAGTTGAATTGTAGTTTGGCCAACTGGGGCTGCAGCAATGTTTACTAATCCAGCTGATAAGAACTAACACAGGTTGATCAGGCCTGTGACCTACTTGCAGACAATTAACTACCTTGATAACTTGATTTTGTCCATCAGCGAACAATAATTGCATTCTTGAGGTTGAATATTATTATTTTGAAAATAATCACTACAACATATATATATATATATATATATATATATATATATATATATATATATATATATATATACGAGATCACAGCTTCTTGAAGAGTATTGCTATCGTGATGACTAAAGACAGTTGATAAAACGAGGTGTCCTGTATCGGTAGCAGAGAGATAATGTGGGTTAAAAAGTAGGTTGATTACAATAGCCTACCCCTGTTATACCGCCGGTAACAACAAGTAACCTATATATCCTTGGAAATTTGCTCCATATTTGCTAATCTACTATACACGTTTTTACATTTTGTTATATTTATTGATTGTGTTTCCAGCCTTGTAAATGTGGTTGGCTGTGTTCACATCTTTGTAATCTAAATCTATTGGGTAATTCTAAGCAATATATGGGTCAACCTCGATTTTTCTCATATTACAATATAATGTTCCAATAGTCAATTAGAAAAGGAAATGACTAGAATTTCTTGCCGGAAAGCAGTTATAGGGAGCAGGCAACCGCCAGACGGTCATATATTGCTTAGAGTTACCTATTACTGATCAGGGGAACTGACGTGATCTGGGCTTCAAATTTGGAACTACTCGAGTTAATTTTTTTTTCTAAAAGAGCAAGCAGCGCGAAGCGCTGCGCAGCGGGCAGGCATCGTGCGTGATCCTTTTTTTTATTAAAAATTTCTGATAAATTGTTATTACATATTACAATATAATGTAGGTAATGTATGTAAAACAATTTTAAACACATAATTACATGCTGGAAAGCAAAGTAAACCAATATAATCCGCCCAATACAAAATCTCCGTAAAAATCTGGTAAAGGAATCTGTGTCATTCCTTTGGCCTGAATCAATTCAGTATATACGAAGATCACGCACGATGCTTGCCCGCTGCGCAGCGCTTCGCGCTGCTTGCTCTTTTACAAAAAAAATTAACTCGAGTAGTTCCAAATTTGAAGCCCAGATCACGTCAGTGCCCCTGATCACTAATAGGTAATTCTCGCGGTTGCCTGCTCCCTATAACTGCTTTCCAGCAAGAAATTCTAGTCATTTCCTTTTCTAATTGACTATTGGAACATTATATTGTAATATGAGTTGCCTGCTCCCTATAACTGCTTTCCGGCAAGAAATTCTAGTCATTTCCTTTTCTAATTGACTATTGGAACATTATATTGTAATATGAGAAAAATCGAGGTTGACCCATATATTGCTTAGAATTACCATCTATTGTGTTCTCACGTTTGTAATATAAATCGACTGTGTTCACACCTTTATAATCTAGGTTAGCTGTGTTCACACCTTTGCAATCGAAGTCGACTGTGTTCACACTTTTATAATCTAGGTTGACTGTGTTCACACATTTGTAATCTAGGTTGACTGTGTTCACACCTTTATAATCTAGGTTGACTGTGTTCACACATTTGTAATCTAAGTCGACTGTGTTAACACCTTTATAATCTAGGTTGACTGTGTTCTCACATTTGTAATCTAAGTCGACTGTGTTCACACCTTTATAATCTAGGTTGACTGTGTTCACACCTTTATAATCTAGGTTGACTGTGTTCACACATTTGTAATCTAAGTCGACTGTGTTCACACCTTATAATCTAGGTTGACTGTGTTCACACCTTTGAAATCTAAGTCGATTGTGTTCCCACATTTGCAATCTAAGTCGATTGTGTACACACATTTGTAATCTAGGTTGACTGTGTTCACACTTTTGCAATCTAAGTCGATTGTGTTCACACATTTGCAATCTAGGTCGATTGTGTTCACACATTTGTAATCTAAGTCGATTGCGTTCACACATTTGTAGTCGACTGTGTTCACACCTTTATAATCTAGGTTGACTGTGTTCAAACATTTGCAATCTAAGTCGATTGTGTTCGCACATTTGCAATCTAAGTCGATTGTGTTCACACATTTGTAATCTAAGTCGATTGCGTTCACACATTTGTAATGTAAGTCGACTGTGTTCACACCTTTATAATCTAGGTTGACTGTGTTCACACATTTGTATTCTATTTCGATTGCGTTCACACATTTGTAATGTAAGTCGACTGTGTTCACACCTTTATAATCTAAGTTGACTGTGTTCACACCTTTGCAATCTAAGTCGACTGTGTTCACACCTTTATAATCTAGGTTGACTGTGATCACACATTTGTAATCTAAGTCGATTGCGTTCACACATTTGTAATGTAAGTCGACTGTGTTCACACCTTTATAATCTAGGTTGACTGTGTTCACACCTTTATAATCTAGGTTGACTGTGTTCACACATTTGTAATCTAAGTCGACTGTGTTAACACCTTTATAATCTAGGTTGACTGTGTTCTCACATTTGTAATCTAAGTCGACTGTGTTCACACCTTTATAATCTAGGTTGACTGTGTTCACACCTTTATAATCTAGGTTGACTGTGTTCACACATTTGTAATCTAAGTCGACTGTGTTCACACCTTTGCAATATAAGTCGACTGTGTTCACACCTTTATAATCTAGGTTGACTGTGTTCACACATTTGTAATCTAAGTCGATTGCGTTCACACATTTGTAATGTAAGTCGACTGTGTTCACACCTTTATAATCTAGGTTGACTGTGTTCACACCTTTATAATCTAGGTTGACTGTGTTCACACATTTGCAATCTAAGTCGATTGTGTTCGCACATTTGCAATCTAAGTCGACTGTGTTCACACCTTTATAATCTAGGTTGACTGTGTTCACACCTTTGCAATCTAAGTCGATTGTGTTCACACATTTGTAATCTAAGTCGACTGTGTTCACACCTTTATAATCTAGGTTTACTGTGTTCACACCTTTGCAATCTAAGTCGATTGCTTTCACATACTTGTAATCTAAGTCGACTTTGTAATCTAAGTAATCTAAGTCGACTTTGTAATCTAAGTAATCTAAGTCGATCTTTGTAATCTAAGTCGATTATGTCCACACATTTGTAATCAAGGTTGATTGTGTTTCAGAACTTGGTTTTTACTGGAAAACACACCCTGTATATGACGGAAATAAATATGACGAACTTCCAAAGTGTAAAGTTTGACTCATCGGTGAACTTAACTCGAATCATCGTGTCAAAGACTTCTCGAGTTTCACTGTTCTTGAGTAACCCACATTTGACAGATCTGCAGATTGACAATGTAGATGAGCTGACACTAGAGTACAAACACAGAAGAGTCCCTCTGGAAGTACCTTATATAAAGAATATGACCTTAAAGAACATCAATACCCTTCGCTTGATCAGCGACATGCAGGAGTTTGTGTGGCCGATCAGCACGATCAATCTGATCAACATTCTCGACATGGACCTCGGCTCTTCATTGTTGAAGATGTTCGCAGAACATGTGGTCATAACCAAGACTAAAGTGAGTACTGTACATGTGTAAAGAAATTGTAAATTTTTTCAATTAAAATAAATTTGTAGTGTAATTTTAAATTTTCAAAAACTAAAAAATAATATTTTGTCAATTTAAAATAAAAAAAATACATTTTACAGGCCATAGAACTTTTGTATAACAAATATTTGATGGATTTAATTTTTCTTAATAATAAATACATGTTATTGCCCTTTAAAATATCGTTACAAGAAAAAAATCACTTGTATTAATTGTTTTATAAAAGTTAAATATTGAATGATACTAATTCTTTTAATACACCGTTTTTACAGGACATTAACTTAAAATAAAATAAATATTACAACACTTGTACGTTGTTGTTTGTTGTAGTAAGTCGAAAAAGTGTGTTTTTTTTTGGTTTTTAGATATTTAAAAACATCTATTACGCAGTTTTACTACAATAATAGTCCTTTTAGTGTGTAAAAAAAATTACTAGACTGCTCTCAATGTTTAGATGCAGCTCTGTATCGTTTGCAAGAGTGCATTTTATATAGTTTTCTAATCAGTTGTAATTTAATTCTGGTTTCATACGTTGGTTGACCTGTGGTTACTTGCAAGATACTGTAACACTACAGACTAAATCAGCTGTTTGCTAAAATTAGTGTTCATTTAAGTTTTGCTTTGTTTGCAATCAGTTTGGTGCGTGGGTGGGGTGAGTGCTATAGTTTATATAGTAGTGGAAACAATTTAGCCTAGGTATAATTCTAAGCTTACAAAAACGAAAGTTTTATGATAGCAAATGTGTAAGTGTGAGATCTGCTAAATACACAGCCTGCCAGTCCTGAAGACTTTAATCCTGCAAGTGAAGGTGATGAAGAGTCTTCCAGGATCAGAGCTGTGAAGAAGGATTGAAGAAACTTGATGAACTGCTACTCATGGGCAGTAACCGGAAAAGCAGTATTTGTACAAAGAATGTAAAAAAGCAAAAAATATCAGTCAAGAAGCAAAAATGTAAAGGACATGTAAATCAGGAGCAGAAGTATGGTTATGATATATTCTGGCCACTTTGGACTTTTCCTTCGGTTCTAACTTCTTCCCACAAACAGTGTTTTTCAACTTAAAGGTACATTTACTAGAAAATTGTTTGGCCTATTGACTTTAAATACTATTGGTAGTTTATATGTATATCATACACAAACTGAAGTAAAATAATTACATTTGAAGGCATAGTTTAAACAAATCCTAAAGTCAAAAAATGATTTTTTTCTTAAATTGCAATAAAAAAATCATACAAAGAACTAAAACTATTTCAAATTTAAATATTTGGTTTGTGTTGTGCATCATTGTGTTAGCTGATACGTGCTGAAAAACGTACCTTTTGTGCAGTACTGTTCCAAAACAACGAACGTTTTTAAACAGTTTTTAATACCTCCCTATCGAAAGAAAACGTTTTTAAATTTTTTTCTCCACAATATTAATAAAACTTAAAGATATTGTTGTAAACACTGTTCATGATAAACAAAACAGTAAAACAGTTACAAGTAATTTTACTTATAGCAGTAAAGGCCGCCTAACGCCACATTACTACACATTAATAAATTATATAATTATAAATGCAATTTATACATATTAGAACTGGAACTTTCATAGGCTTCTATGGAAATAGATATCTAGAATGCCTTAAATTCCGTTTCAATTAAAACATAATATGTACAATTTTAAAATATTTCTTATAGCAAAAGATTTCTTCTTGAATCAATCAAGAATTCCTTAAAATAAATAGTGAAATTTCTTCTAAGTTTAGCATGCAATTGAAAGTTTGCAATCTATAGCTAATTCATTCTCAAGATGCCATGTAAATTGATAGAAGGGCGGATAACCATAAATAAATTTTGAAATACCTTCCGGCAGGCAAAAGAAAAACTCTGTCAGCCTACTGTGTCATAGACTTCATAACGCTCAGCCAAATTCCAGGGCTGAACATAAACCATCATATAACTTATTCTTCTGTATGTAAAAATGAAGTTTCAGGCAAAATTGAATGACAACAGATTAAATATTTCCTGAGATATCTTGCCAAATTCCACAATCTATTTTTATTAATTAATTTATGTGTAATTGCCGTGTTCAAATAAAAACAGTTTTGGTGAGATAATGAGCTTAATACAATGCAAGTCTGCGCTGAAATGAAATATTACAGTTTTAACATTGAGTTTTCCACTCTTTTTCTTTTTACTCTATATCTAAAAGTCAAAAAGGGTGAAATCTCAAAGAGTTTGTCTGTTTACAGATTTATTTATTCCGCTTTTTCTTGTTGGGATCATGGTTATCCATAAGACCAATTTAAAAATATTCACTAACACTCAGCTAAATACCATAGCATGACGTGCACCACCATCGAAATCAGTTGTACTAATTTATAAATGTAGTTTCATTCAAAAGTTCAAGCAAATAGACCAGTTTGTTTTCAAGATACGAGTATCATCCGGACAGACAGACAGATAGAGAGACAGTCAGACACATAGGCAGACAGGCAAACGGAAGAAAATTGTATTTTTCCATCCCCACGAGCATTTATCAGCCTACTGAGCATTTAATTCAGCCTGGACAATGGACATGCGCCGTCATAGAACATATTCTTGAGTACGTAGAAACGAAGTAATTCAAAATTTAAAGATAACAGAAGAAATATGTCTTTAGATATCTTACTACGTAATGTATTCCAGTTTTTCATTACTTAATGTTCTATAACAGTGTTCAAATAATTAAAGTTTCGGTGAGCGGAAGAGTGTACTAGTATGTGCTGAAATTAAATTTTTTCACCGAGTTTTAACATTGACATTCCATTCTTTTTCTTTTTACGCTATGACTGAAAGTGTGAGTGTTAAAATCTCAAATAAATTAATTTTTTTAATAAATTTATTTATTTTGCCTTTTCTCGTTGTCGTCATGGTTACCCTTAAGGCTAGTGTAAATATACTCACTAACGCTCAGCCAAATTCCATGGAGTGATATATACAATCATCAAAAGTCAGTTCGTTTTTGAGATATCGTCCGGAAAGACAGACGTACATACAAACCGACAGACAAAGAGACAAATTAAATCTTTCCAGCCCCACGAGTGATAGGCTTCACTGAAACTCAGCCAATAAACATTAATTTAAACGTAATCACAGTATTTTCTGTATTTTTCAGATCCGTTTACACAATAAGACATCTTTGGTACTCAGTGCTTCATCGATTGCCATAGAGAACTCCTTCTTATACATCCACGAGAATGGCTTCTTGAACGTCACCGCCAATCAGACCATAGTGAGGGATTCACACGTCAACTTAGAAGACGGATACCTCAACTTGGTTGACGCGAGAGAGGTCTTATTTAAAAAGAACTCCCTGCATGGATTCAACAACAGGCCTCTTTTAGTTCACGACAACATCACTGTGAGATTTGAAGAAAATGACATTTTCACTCACGACATTGGCGGCGTTCTGAGTTTGAGCAAATGGAAAGTAATTTTCAAAGGCAACAATTTTGGGTGCGACAATTGCCCCGATAACAGGCGTCTTTTAGACAGTGATCTTCAAGACTTAGGGTATGTGAACTACTGCTACACAAACTGCAACGTCACCCTGAACGCTTTCAAGAAATATTTAGCAGACAGCTGCTTTTGCCTCGAGGGTGTACAGCAGGTTGCAGATCTAGAACGATTGTGCTCTTCAAATACGACTATGAAATGTCCAAAAGTGTTGAAAGACCTACCTTTGTGGTTCCAAAGAGGTAAGCGCCTTATTTGGTGGTTCCTGATTGTATTAATTCCTCTATTGTTGATTGCATCCCTGGTGTTCTGGGTGTCCTGTATCTGGTGTAAGAAAAAGCCAAAGTGTGAGCAGCCACAACAGACAACAGCATTTAATAACGCATGCTACGATAAATGCTTATACGAGCATCATCATTACGAAGAAGTGAAGCCTGAAACTGCAAATAAACTGTGATATTTTTGTCTTATTTGTTACTTTAAATATAAATAGAATAGCTTTCATGTACACTGTATTTACAGATAAGGTTGTATTAATACAATAAAAATCTATTTTCTTATAGCACATTTTTAATAAGTCTGTTGAGGTTTGAGGAAAGTGGAATTTGGATGAGTTCACAATATTGCAATACATTTTTACACGTATTTACAATTCGCAATGGAAAGATGTGATTTTGAAACCATCATTAATGAGGTATAGTATAAATAGGTGAGTTTGTGTAACACAATATTCGTGCTTAAGGAAATTGTTATTTGCACGAAAGGTATAACAGAAGATGAAGAGAACAATGGTAAAAGACTTAGACCCAGAAATCAGGTTATTAATTTAAACCAGTTTAGTGGGTTTAAGTTCCCACCAGTTGGACGTCATATGAAGTTCACACTACAGTAATGTTAAAGGCAAAGTATTCATTTTAAAACCAAGCAATCTCTCGGAATACTCTATTAATGTGGATAGCAATTAGCAAAAAAGTTGAATTTTACAACAATTACTTTTTCGGAATATTTATACAAATATTATTAGGCTATTTATTGGGATATTTATTATTTCTTGTCTATGTACTATTACATGTAAAATTCCTAATTATTTACTTTTTTTAAATGCATATTTTTGTTGATTGTTTCATCTAAATGAAAAGTATTGTACCAATCACTATTACATTATACTTAGAATTTGTAAAAATAGCTGTACGTTGAAATAAATGAATAATTTTGAAGAAAAACAGTTTTTGTTGTTCCAGTTTGTATGATTGTATTATCAAAACGCAATAAACTTTAATATTATTACCAAAATATCACAACAGCATCGTTGAAAAATATAAACTGACCGTTTGGATGAATTATTTTAAAAAGTTTATAAGTTGCTTTATGCAATATATAACCCGTAACCGAAGAAAACGTTGTGTGATAATGTTGTGTTTATTATAGAAAAATCTTAACCCAATATTATTTTGTAAATGACGGGAATCAGTGATTTAATAGTCATTATTCTATAGCGAGCAATTTTGTTAGCAAATTAAACCGTTTGTCTATGTTTGCCTTTCAAAATTGAGACTTAAACAATCTACTATATTTAATTACTCATCTGTAACCACAGCTCCTTTGTTGAAAGTTTGTTACTGAGGATGAAAGATTTGAAAGGGTAATAGGATTTCGGCCATTTTCCATCGTATAATACAGAGTTTCGAGGATTAAAATCCATCCTCTTCGTCAGGCGATAAGACATACACGTGTACTTAGAAGTTGCAACATGCAGCAATGGACAGCCACTAAAAAAGAGAAAAGAGATAGAGAATAAATTAGGAATTAAATTCTCGGAATGTTGTTTTACATTTTGTAATATATAACAACGGCACTCGTTGTACTGAGTTAGTATCAGATCTGATTTTATTTTTGTTGATTTAGTAGTTTAAATTATTGTTGCACATATTACTGTCATTGTTTCAATTTTTGTTAATAAACATTATCAAGCAATACTATTGGTCAGATGGAAAAACATTTCACTTCTCCACCACTTTACATGTTTACCTACACAATTATTGCAAAAGAAGTAGGATAAAGTCTGGTATTAATTCTAAAGCGGCATTACTTTAATTTAGTTCGCTAGGGGTTTTTAAGAACCAGTTCGTTAGAACGAACTGGTTTTTCTAACGAATTAGGACAATGATAGATCATTGTCCTAATCCTAATCCTAGTAATATTATAAATGCAAAAGTAAGTTTGTTTGTTACGCATCACGCTAAAACTATTCAACCTGTTGTACTGAAATTTTACATGGACATTCCTAAGGTCCCTAGGATGAATATAGGCCTATTCCTATTTCGTAAATCTTTTCGGACGACGCCCCACTGGTCTTTAAAGTAGCGAAATATCCCAATTTGGTAATGTCTGCAATATTAATTGAACGAGCCTCTGAAATCTAATCAGCTGTTCTGTGTAAACATTGTTTATTATTTTTAATTTGTTTACGTTTATAGTGAGTAAAGTTTTTAATAAGCAACCATAGTTTTAACACTTTGACTACCGAGCAGGCCACTGTGTATAATGTTAGTTTGTACACTACATAACACTTCTGTACATCACACATGCTTTTGTAACCTCTGGTAGCCAATGTGTTAAAGCCGTTTTAGATTTCAGCGATTAGGTAAGTACTTATCTACCTTAGAATATGTCCTAAAACATACGAAGGTCAGAATTTAACAGCGAAGACTCCCTTCGAAGCAGTCGGCAAAACCTATACTAGATGAAAGTTCACTAGACTTATTTTGAACTAATGTACCAATTCCAGTTCTAAAATTAAAAAGAAATTTACTATAAAGTTAAAGACTGATATAAATAAAACCCATTTTAGTTTTAGTTTGACAGAAGTAGGCTTCTCTTATCTGTGTTATATATTTTCTTGACTGGAAAGCAAACAAAAGAAACAATGGAACAAAACATACCAAAAACGAAGTAAGTTACAATGGCTACAATTATACAATTGTTTACGTATTTTCTTGATCGTGAAAACAAGGCGTCGGAAATATAGTGTGGAGTGCAAAGTGGTTATAAACGTGCAACGGCTACTAAATTGCATGCAAAGCACAGCTAGAAGTGCGTATATAAGAGAAAATGTTGTCTGACCTTTACTATACAATTGAACAGTTAAGACACCTATCTAAACTGTCCTTGACATAAGTAGGCTTCTCAGAGCAGTGTATGTATATACACATTCTTGTTCGGGAGAGATGTAAAATCAGCCTTGGAACAAACAATACTAATATAGGAGTAATTAAAATTACCATAAATATATTTTTTAACTCATTTTCTTGATCATGGGAAGAAGGCAAACTTAACACTGGCGTCGGAAATATAATTTACTCGAACCAGAAATGCTCATACAGGTGCAAAACCTGCAAAATCGCGTGCGAAGCCGCGTGTAACTGCCAGTGGTAGTATATATTTGAATTCGTAACACATTTTTTATTAATAATTACGTATTTACATTGCTTTTATTTAACGAAATAGACTGATCCAAAAGAACTCACTATAACATTTTCTCGTCAAATGGTTCCATTTATTTTGGTTTTATAAATCTCGGAAAGGCAATATGATTATTTTACATAGACTACCGATATTCTAATCATTCGTATATATTGACTATGTACATACTACACAGTATACAATCATTTATTTATTATCAATAGTTGCGGATAGTTCTATTCGGTTACCATGTAGTAATACAAATTATTTATTTCCAGAAACATTAATATTTGACAGTTTTAGTTAAATTTCCTCCCATTGTACATTCCAGGTAGTACCCGAAACGTATTGCAAATGTGCTCATTCAAATCCAACATTTTTCACTTAACAAATTAATAGTTTGCTTGAAATTTATTTACGATTTTTACTCTGTGCCTCAAGACAATGTATCTATAAGTAATGTACGTACATGGCAATGTCCATTAAATTTCACTCATTATAAATTAAATAATTAGTTATTGTTGTATTTACTTTTATATGCTTTAGAAGTGTGGAAGGTTACCCTCTGAGAATAAGGAAAAGCATGTTTGATATTGAACTTGAACTTGATGAAGAACTTTTGTGCGATGGTACTTTGCAGGAAAAATTCTGAATGTGGTTTTGTGGCTCTGTACCACGGCGCAGTGTTTGGGTACGGTGGTTATCGCGGGCGCAGTGTTTGGGTACGGTGGTTATCGCGAGATAACCGAACAAAGCAATGTTGAGCGTGGCTGCTACTTGGAAGAGTGACCGCTGAGCGATCCTGAGGACCCCTTTAAGCAGTTATTTCTCAGGTTAACTGTTAAGGAAGGCTTCTTAACCCCATCTTCCCCTGGTAAAATAAGACATTCTTTCCTTTACTTTTTTTTAGTTTTTATATGTATAATATCCATTCTCAGTAGAGATAAGAAATACATTTTCTGTGGATAAGAATGTGATAAAACAGCCTTTAGTTTATGACGACTGTAAACTAGGGATTACTCGAGTATATTATAGGATATTAGCAAAAATATATTCATATTCTGTTTCAAAGATTGGTAACAATAATCTAATGTTTAAAATACAGTTCAGTTTAAATATGGAATTGCTCCATATATATATACGAACATTTTGAAGCTAGTTGTTGTGTGTTGATTGCAAATTTACAAATTAACTTTTATCATTTTCTTCATAAAACATTCATATCCGCGACTGAGCAATTCCACTTTTTAGAAGATTTAGTGACTATATTAATGTGTAAAAAAAAAAACACACACACACACACAATAGTAGGCCCATGCAAGATCGCTTTTGATTTTGGAATATCAAAAGGGACCCTGTCTGTCTGATAAATTTGGATAGGAAGGTCATAGATACTAGAAATGTTATATATATCTTCTTCTTGTCCAAGGAAAAGCATTTTTGGTTCTAGGGTGAACCGGTCAAAGGGTCCACAAAGTCCGTCTGTCTGTGTACTACCTCACGTTAGAAAGGTCAGAGACTTGAAAACCAGTATATAGGTTCCTCGTAGTACAGGGACAAACACTTTTCATTCTGGGGTTAAAAAGACACACAGTCCCTTATGTATCCGTTTGCCTGTCCATGTAAAAACTCATTATAGAAATGTTATAGAGACTTGAAACGAACGTAGGCTACGGATGCTTCTCGGTCTATGGACGACTCCATCTGTTTGTCCCTTTGTGTGATGAATCATTCGTGAAGGAAATGACGTCGTAGGTGGTTGGTCAGCGAATGCAGACGTATTGTGAACTGTATTCTGTAGTTCAGTTTTAATAATTAGTGTTGTGTTTTGTTTTTTATTAAGTGCATGTTTTAGTGTTGTGGTGAAGTTGAGACACAAAATGGTGGTTGTGATTCCTGACTTACGCGTGTCACAACGCTCTGGTTTGTTTTGTTTATTTTAACATAGTTTGTAATTATGTGTTAGGTTAGTTATTTACCTGAAGAAGAGATCATATTGCAGATCTCGAAACGTAGTGTTACTGATATTTTGTATCACTGAACATTGGGAAATGTTCGGAAAAATCCTGTTTCCTTCACAATCCTTCCATCGTCAAAAAAACTTCAAACAAAGAAGTCAATCATTCTGTCAGGTCTATCGATAGTCCGTTCGTTAGAATGATTTATTTTTAAATTGCTATGAAATTCAACAAATCACCTGAAGTTTTCGTAGGTGGCACGGAATATTTACAGTAACTGAAAGAGAAACAAAAAGAAAGAGCAGTAACGTAACTAAACGACCTCTGACCACTGCAAATAGAATCACAAAGCAATACACCAGACTTAAAGTGCAATTTATTTAGGGATGAGAAAGTATCGAGAGTCTGTTTGGTACAGATGATGGATACAACACTGTTATTAATACACTAGACCAAGGAAATAGGACAATACAGCGGACAACTGAGATCAGAGAGCAAGGACCTGTTGTATAAGGTTTACAAATGATATTCATTCTTTCCAAGGTTCATATTAGGGATGTAACTTAGTTTTAAGTCCAAGTGCTACTACAATCTGTTGAGCTATTCAATAATCAATCATTGTCATTGAATGTTGCACTGAAAATTCAATATCTGCATATCTGCACAAGTATATACGTATATATACTTTTGCCGTCCCTGTTATTCAGCAGGAAAATGCATGAGAAATCGCAAGTAACAGCTAGAATACATAGAAAAGCGCCTTCAATCTTCTGGAGGCAGTTAACCCAATATTCAAGTGTTGTATCTGCAGATATGTTTCAAGGCGTTTAAGCTATGAAATAATAAATAAATTTGATTAAATTATTTTAAGCGATAAATGTTTAACCCGTGTCTCGGACACATTAGTATGCAAAGTATTTACTTCTAAATGTGGGTATAGAGGTTAAACTAACTAGTATATCATTTGGTACAACAGTTTTAACAGTTTTGCTATATGTTGAATTAAAATTATTTCTCAGAACTTGCAGTACAGTACAGTTTCATTGCCTAAGTTGGAATTGCAATAAATCGGTCACGACGGTCATCAAACAATTAAATTAAAAATCAGTGACTTTTTAATTGCGGTTTCTTAATTACAACCTTTCTGCAATCTAAAAATACGCGCTGTTTCTTCTCAATCGACTGAATTACGATTGATTGCAGAGTGATTTAAACTAATAATTTACTTAACACTATCAACATTTGTCAATAGTATGACATAACCTATAAACTCAGTTTCTCAACTTTTGTGTCAATCTAACAATTAATCAATCAATCATAGTTTACGATAATGAAATATCAGTGTACAATTATTTACCTTTATTGTTGTAGTTGTTGTAAATGACGAATCTAAGCACTCCACATTTTCACGAATAAACATAGTTATCTGCTTTATCCCGTGCGGCGGACCCACAGTTATCTGCTTTATCCCGTGCGGCGGACCCACTGGACGGGCATCGTAACGTTACCGGGCGTTACACTTTTTCATGAGTGACTCCGAGCCGCAACCTAATTTAAGACGTTGTCACGTCAAAAACAAAGTATATTTATCTTTAGCCGGTTCCTGCAGCGCCGTGGCGTGATGTCAACAATAGTAATTAATATCTAAGTCACAAATCTATTATTGATAACAAAGTAACGATAACACAATCAAATAATAAATTCAAATAATGAAAATGATACATCTCGTAAATTTAATAGAAATTAATAAAAATGTCCGCATACATGGCCGTTAATGGTGTGTAAGTATAAAAACAAACAAAAACGTAAAAGCAAGAAAATATTAAGGGAGATTCAAGGATAACATAGCAGCAAGTGTGAATATAAAATGCATTTTAACGAGATATTGTTTTACTTCGAAAAAAAATATTGAAACAATTCCAGATTTTTTCATCAGGTAAGAAATTGTTACAGCTGAATTGAAATCCTCGTCAATTTCTGATTTCCGCTCAGAACATAAAAGTACCATTTCCGTATTTTTGCACTGTAAATAGATTTTCAGTCCCCCAAGCTGATTTTGAGAAAATCCTGAAAACATTAAATATATTTTTAATTGGTAAAATGATTAGTTGGTTGAATGTTTCCTTAATGCGTTGTCTTTGGATTTTTATTGAAAGTATGCAAGTACATTTTAAAGGAGAGGCCTATCCCTTTTTAAGCCTTATTCTGTCCGTGCTCATGGGCCACTGGCCTGTGCGAGGATCTTATCAAACACAATAAGGGGAGAGTCAATACAGAACAAGGTCGATGGTACTGATAAAAAGCGCCAAGGTCACAGACAGAATTTTTATAATATCGTGGCTCCCACTATCGTTAAAGTCGTAAGTAAGAAAATTTAAAATCATGCAAAATAATTTAAAATAATTGTTAAAAATTGTGACATTGGTCTTATAATAGAGATGTCTTTATTGATTGACCAATTAATTTCAGGATACTTCAATTATTTTAGAATCAAGATATCTGCCCAAATAAGAGTACATAATTTATTTCCTTTCTCAATAATTTCAAATTTGCAATAATTATTCGCACTAATACAACTATTGTGAAATTTTAAGGTGGGCGTACTTCAAAAATATAATAAAATCGCTTTTTGTTTCATATTATTAAATAAACCTTGGTACGAATCTTTTAGGTTGAAATCATGTATACGAGTGCAATTTTAATAAGTGGAACATATTATGAGATATTTTCTAAAAATTCTCTTCAATGGTAAATAATTTTCTTCCAAATCCTGTTTATTCCTGAAGTTTACTTTTCTCATCAGTATTTTATACACAATATCCTTTGCTCAGAAAATGTTTAAACTACGCCTTTAAGAGTTTTATTAGTTGTTTGGTAAAGTAGAGGAAGCTTACTGAGTTTTTCATGAAAGCTGAAGGTTTTGGTACAACACTACATAAGCTACTTTCGAAACACTTTTTTATGGGAAAATTAAATGAGGCTTCTGCTAAAATTAAAGTGTAATTAAAAGCTATGTGTAGTAGGTACGTTCTGAGAAAAGGTGCATGGAAGTGGCTTAATTTAACATGGGCGAGATAGGGAGGTAGTTAATTCCCTTAAATGCCTATTAAGTTAAAGTCGTTGGGGTCAAATTAAAGTTCAAGATTTTAGCTAAAAGAATTTACATTTATTATATTACTTTAAAACTTCGTAAGTACCGTGGAATTAATAGTTTCAAATCTACTGATTCCGTCCCAATTTCCTAACAAGTATTGCATCAATTGTCTGCGAAAACAATTAAATTCACGGTAGAAAAGTTCAAGGTAAGTTATAAACAAGAAGAATAACAGTGATGACAAAACTGATCCTTGGGGTATATCCTAAGGCAGAGATTTTCAGCACCAATGGGAATTTTATAATATCCGCGAAAAAAGATTAATCCTCTATCTCCACAGACTGTGTTTTAATTAAAATTCTTATGTAACCAAAATACACTTTTTATAATCTATGAAAAGGTCAGACATTTGTATTACTACAAATTATTATGCTTATATTTTTTAAAGCGACAACTAAGAGCATCTTGGGTGCTTTTCCGTGTTCCGAAAAACAATTATGAGTTCGAAATTGTATGATTTAATTTTAAAATCATATTTAAAATTCATCGCACATGTGTTCAAGTAATTTTTTGTAAAGTACAGTTTTTGAAAGCAACTTTGATTGTAACCTTTAAGGATTCTTGAAGACCTTTTTTTTTAAATTGATTGATGTCTACAACAGACTAGGGACATTTTCAGTAACAAAATTGAAAATAATAAAATCTGATAAAGTTACATCATATATCACATCAACGTCGACATATATCCCATTAAGAACTGTCTAACCTAATGCAACTTTCAAAATATCGAATCATGATGATTTTGAATTGGACTAAGAAACATTGTTTATATTTAAAGGATTCAATGGAGGCAGCAGGGTTACATTCAGTGGTTATTAAAATTCATTCGCAATCTCACGAAAGTGATATGATTCTACCACTGTCAAGAGTGCCATCATAATTATCTATAAGACCTCTGTCATAATATTCGCTAACGTTCAGCCAAATTCCATGGAGTGAATGAACTAAATTTTGCCTATACAGAAATGAAGCTTCATGTGAAATTTTAAATCTATAGGTCAGTTTTTTTTCGAAATATCTTGCGGATAGACAGACGGACTGAGCGTTATCAAACACCTTTACATTGGCCTTATGGATAACCATGATGAAAACGAGAAAATCGCAGAATAAACAGTTTGTAAACAAATTGCACGCAATCATGTAACATTTTAACGTGTGACTATAGAATAGAAATTTTACATGTGACATTATCGAGCCTGTTACGCGACACGTGTAGCGTACTCCTAGAATGTAGATGATCTAGAATGTAGATAAATAGTTGTACATTCTCTATTATCCTATAATAGAAATATTTGAATATTTTATCTGTGTAGTACACATGCAAGTGCTTTATCGCTTTATAGATTTAACTATAAAGCTAATAAATAGGCCTAACCTAAATGGACAGTATTGCTAATTTTATAGCAGATTCGAAGGTAACTTCTTTCATAACAAGAAACCTTGAACCAATATCACGCAAAGTCTAAGGTAAACTTTAATCTTATTTCCAACATGTACAGGAAGCCTCGTTGTGAGGAAAGGCTTGATGCCATAGCAATGTGTGAGGTCTGAGTCAATGAAGTTGGATTAAATTGATATGAAATGACGGTTTACTCTACAGTTTTCGGATGCTTCAACGAGACAAACGAAGCGTTGCATCGGCTGCAATCAGCTGATTGTAAACTAAACAAGTTCAAGGCCAATCGGTTTAAATTTTCCTTTCTGACGATATACAGATCACTCAAATAATGCTATGCACAATCGCTACTGAATTATCTCATTTTCTCTTTCCGAGAGGTAATGTAGTCATTATTACAGGTAACTAGGAAGAGCTGGAAAAAGATAACTAACTAGATAAACTAAGATAAAAAGATAATTAAGGTCTAAGAAGTTGGACTTTGGGTCTGAGTTAAAGGTAGCACAGATTCGAATCCTGTCTGTGACCCTTGCACTTTTTATCAGTACCATTCGACCTTGTACTATATTGGCTCTCTCCCTTATTCTGTTTGATAAGGTCCTCGCACAGGCCATTGGCCCATGAGGACGGGCAGAATAAGACTTAAAAGGGGATCGGCTTCACTTAAAAAATGATACCTATATTGATTAAAACTAACTTTTCTAACATTACACTTTTAATAATTAAAATTCACGTAGGTTGATCAAGAGACTTTTTTTCTGGGAAATTATAGATGTAGCCATAGTTCATAAATAGGTGAAAAAAACCACCCTTCCAAAAACTGATTGAGAAAGGCTACAATAATCTAAGTCTGTACTACTAAACCATATTAATATTGTTTGAAATTAGTTTTTAATGTCCGAAAATGCACAAATTGATTGAATGCTATATTTAATAATAGTCTGTCAGATATGTTATCGTTGGTACTAGATTGCGAGGGGCGCCCCCTTACTAGTTTCGTCACTGGCATCAGCTGTTTGTGTTTTATCTGAGAGGTATTTCGCGAGGAGTGGGGGGAGGAAGACATTGCAGCAGCTGGTCTATCTGACGTCGCCTCGCCTGTTTCAGTGTTACAACAAACGTTTGCGTGCATCACAGTGTTCAGTTTCAGTTCAGTGCTGTGCGATTGTACGATAATGGAATACGTGTTGTAATTCTTTCTCTGGCAGAAAATAGTGTCGTTCATACTCTGTTCGTTCCTTACAAAGTTTACTATTCCTGCACCAGTGACGTCAGAGGAATTGTGATCAGCGTGCATAACAGTGTTGTGTTTCCTTCTTGCAACCCAAAACCGAATCGTGAGTACATAAGGATTCGACTGTTGAAAGTACATTTTTGAAACTATGGATGATTCTGATGATAATTTAATTGATCAACAAATATCATCTCGTGTCCGAGGTGATGATGATGACAGGTGCATGTTTTGCCGATTATCCGACAGAGTACGCTCTTGGCATGATTCAGGCCGAGGATTGTGTGTGTCCGAGGTTGATCAGCGGGATTGTCAACACAGGACATCAGAGGCCACAGGATTTATCCCAGAGTCAGTACAACATATCAGCGACTTTCCTCCGAGCGTCATCGACAGAACTGAACCCACCCTAACCAGATGTACCAGGCAGATCTGGGGTTTCTTAGAGGATTATAGGAAACTCTTTAACGTTGCCATAACGAACCCCGTGTATATGTATTGTGTACGGTTTCGTTTTTCTAGTCCTCACCGCTTTTCTTCTGCATACGTTTGAGGGAGGGTTACTCGTCTTGCTGTTGGTAGGCCTGATGACAATCCTATCACTTGCACTTCCGGTCTACTGCTGGAGGAGTGGACTTCTGTATAGACTCGAGTCGGGGACGAGACGAAGACAGGTTAGTCCATTTTTATATTTCAAAAACCTGCATTGCATACAAATGCCAAATGTAACCAAAATGTACTTTTTTATAGAAGATGCCATTGGTTTTGTGCAAGTTTTTCCAGTGCTACCGTGTGAACAATTGTAATAGGATGATTTTGTCTGTAAACGTAAAAACTTAAATCCACACCAATTTTTTTGTCTGAGTTTTGCGGTATTTTATATGAATGGTGTACATTATAAAGGGATGACATAAATTCCTCCTTAATAATCTTGTAGTATTTTTCTTTCGTCTTGATCAAATACTCGATAATTTTCTTTGTGATAACAAAGTAATTGTCTTATCTTAATCTTATCGCGAGCGTTGGATTCTTTCCTTTTTTATATCCAAGATTTGAGCATTTGCACTGACACGACCTTGAATTTTGTTCCACGAGAACAATGCTGTACCACAAACCGCACTCTTCCTAATTTATACTGCAGATAGTGTATGTTTACGTAGCACACTTAAATGAAGATGATGTATTGATTATTTGCTTGATGCAAAATGTCTCATTTTAAAGGTGTAGCTTATATCTATCAAAGTAATAGTACTGGAAATTTTGTAAAATGCCTTACTTTACAGCGTTTTAATTTTAAAAAGCTTTCAGAATTTATTGTTGAAATACCCGCGGTATTATGGGGAAAAGCATTAACTCATGTCGATGCGTATACGGCGTGATTTTAAGTTGAAATAGGTCGCAAAAACTGGAACCAAAAGGGAATAAAATGATCAATGGTTGAAAATTGTTTTAATGGACCAAAAATGCAAAAGACTGCTAGTACAGTAAGTTCTTAGTAACAATTCAAGGGTTTCAAAATCATTTAACTTTCCACCTCGCACTGAATGCTTAAATTTAATTGAACGCAATTGTCTATTTGGCCCTTTACTAATTCTTTCTTCACTATTTTAAATGTTCTTTTCCCTGTTGTGTGTTGTAGTCGGGGGAATACGGGAAATACAGTGCAGAAGTTGGGAATTTCCGGTACGTAATAAAAACTACCTTGCCGAAGTAGGCTTGCCCCCGCCAAGTAAGATTTCAGTCGGTTCAAAATTGACAGGCCATTTGAAAGTAGACTTACAGTAGAACGTGATATCATACTTGCCAAATTTCAAGTTGGTAACTGTGGGTTTTTATGGTTTTGATTTGGTCGGTTGTCCTTTTTGAACATAGCATTTTATATTTTCTGTATCAGTCCTAAAAAGGTCAATTTTTACTCAATAATGTGTAAGCTAACATTCGTCACATTGTTTTAAGAAGGTTAAGTAAAATATTCCTTTCAGCTCAGCCGGAAAAGGTACAGGTAGATTTTGTTAGAACTACCTTATGGTTTATTTTTAAAATTCAGGATTCCAATAACATTCGAACAAAAGCAATTCTCTAGGCTTGAATAATGGAGTTGTGATTGTTTTTTATTCGAACAACTGCAGGTATTGGATCTAAATGACTTACAAAGCTTATCAATGAACTTGATAGTCGTAATATCTACGAGTATAAGATCCGTTGATATGATTAAGACTTATGTACCAAAATTGAAGTTGTGTCATCATTTCTTTCGGCAGTTAATGCTGATTGAATAATTCTATACGATTTACAAGTAATCGATACCTCGAAAACCGTTCGAGATACGTAAAGATTGTTTGTGACAAAATATCTAGGGTATGCTATACACATTCTTTGCACATTTTTCTTTTTCTCTACACCCATAATTAACGTAGTTGTAGTTTAAAAAAGCATTTAAATGGCTAACATTGGGACAAAATGGCTAAACAAGTTGACAAACGAACTTAGCGAATATATTTATAGTACAAATGTTTGTACCAAGTTTGGTTTCCATATGGTGACCGTTAAAACTTTGAAAAAACTCGTTTATTTATCACCTGGAGAAAAAAGTGTTCTAGAATGCTTAAAATATTTTCAAAACATTCTGTAATTAATTTTAAAAATTTTAGAACGATTTTATAACGCCATACTACAGAGAACGAAGGAGTGGCAGCTAATACACGAACCACTTCCTGCCAGCAGCCTTGACTAGTGGGTATAGTGGTTTTCATTGCAAGAACAAAGTCAAGCAATGTCGGGTGAGGTTGCTCCTTGGATGGGTGACCGCTAAGCGATACTATCCTTGCAATCAGCCGCCTAGTAACTGGGATGAACTTCCCTAGTCAGGGAGTAAATGTAAAGTGATGATTTGATCATAAATATACCTACTTCCATTGTACAGAAAATTATAACCTAACTCTTTCAACATTTATTTAAGTTTTCTACAAATTGTGTTAGTGGCTGCAGCATTGTATTATTCTATTTTATTTTTACCTGTTACAAACACAAGAGCTTTCAATTAAAAATCACTGAAATACGAGTTGAAGGTTGTACTTCGAAATATTAACAGCATTTGTGACTGGCATGAGTTAATTTATTGTTTGTAACAGGTGTAGCCTACCGCATCATATGCTAATATCAAGATTTATTATATTAGTGGTAGCAACATTTCATAGAAAAATGCCTTATTTATCCTAAAAGTGCTACAATTAAAGTACTTGGGGCATTTTTGGGCAAAATATAAACACTTTTTCTTAAATTCATAAACTGTTTATTATTCAATATTTTATTGACGGGGCAAATTACTAAGTTAATAGCCGATTATAATAACCTACGAGTTAAATTTTTGTAATACAAAAAAACGAGAAAATGTTCAACAACGTAAAATAAATTTAGATGTAACCTCAAAAAGTTGTAAGCCTTTTTTCGTTTCAGACTACCTGTATAAAACGTTTATAGTTTGAAAACTAAATGTATATTGCTTGTAACTTTTTGTCATAAACCATTTTAGAGAGAATTTTAATACAAGAATAAACATGTAAAATGTTTCGTTTTCGCGCAATAGATCACTCCCGACAGTAAGTTACTGGTGAACGAAATCCGATCTCTGCACGTTTGCACGCACGATAGCTGCCGAACGCAGTCTCCTAGAGAGATCAAATATAGGACGAAAGTATATATCTAATATCTCGATATTGAAAATGATACATATTGGTATAATGGGAACCTTAGTTTCTGCCGGTCACAAATTGACTCTGACTACACTTGTCTTATGTGTACGGTAAGTTATTGGCAACAGAAAACAAAATAAACGAATTATTAAAAAAGGTATATTGTAAATGCATGAGTAAGTATACAAGGAAAACTTCACTCGCGTGACTGTAAGATGTAATTTCTGTCTGTATGTCAGTCGGCTCTATGTCAGTCGGCTCTATGTCAGTCGGCTCTATGTCAGTCGGCTCTATGTCAGTCGGCTCTATGTCAGTCGGCTCTATGTCAGTCGGCTCTATGTCTGTCGGCTCTATGTCTGTCGGCTCTATGTCAGTCGGCTCTATGTCAGTCGGCTCTATGTCAGTCGGCTCTATGTCTGTCGGCTCTATGTCAGTCGGCTCTATGTCAGTCGGCTCTATGTCAGTCGGCTCTATGTCAGTCGGCTCTATGTCAGTCGGCTCTATATGTATAGGCCGAACTGACCTAAAGACTTCATATTTTGTACTAAGCTTCGTTTCCATTCAGCCCATATCGAGTTCGATGGTGGTGTATATAACAACATAGGCTGGGCATATTTATTGTTCTCATGGGTAAACGTGGTGGCAACGGGAAAATCGTTAAATAAATACATTTGTAAATAAGTGTGTAAAATCATGACATCGTATTACAGAAACACAAGTAGCTTGTACCGTTAGTTCCATTTTATATTTCACAACCTAGTTAGCCAGTACAACTAATATTATTTTTTATCCAATGTTCCGGAACTAAATTATCGACGGACTAACTACCTAATTGGCACGCGTATAAATATTTTATTGTAACCCTTCGTAGCAGCCCAACTACTGTAGGGAATTTATAGCATGACCGGTGGGATGCGCGTGAGGAGTGCAGGAGGTGAGCGCGTGGGGGCACAATCTAGAGTAGGGGAGTGAATACGGTGCTACTACCCCTACTGAGTTTTCGGCTCCCGGCTCATATTGGAGGCGGGAGCCGAATATTGTAGTGTTTGCCAACATTTCTAGACCCTTATGTTCTTACCCCCACCACTTTAGTTCCGTCTTTGCCTACGGCGCATCTCGAAGTCACCGGTCATGCTACAAATTCCCTACTATACGTGCCCGATTCACCTCGCGCGCTATGTCCGTAAGTAACATTTATATTTTCGTATTATTAAATTAGCTCTTTGACGCCAAACATATAAAAATGAATGTAACGTAAAGTAAAGTTGTAAATAGTAAAGTAACTTACCCTTGAACATCTTTTATTTGCTTGATTGAAATGGATACAAGTTGTGGCGTCGTCCTTCTGACGAACACGTTGTCGTGATAAGTTTTTTGTCTCATTAAATGGCTAATACCGTCGCGAATTTGTTTTAGGCGAGCTCACGTATTATTTTAGTAGATGGCTACCACTTTCATAACTTCTACTCCTCTTCTAGTAATTACCGACTAGAAATAACCCTTCTTAGACTACAGCTTCAATGTCCCGTGCCAAGACGCTGACGCCCGGGTTGTGGGTCTACATATTGCGAAGGGAAGTAAAATTTTAAAGTTTTATAAAGTAAAATATCGCAGGCATAATTCCATAGAACATTGGATATTTTAGGCCCACCTATCAGATATACATTTTTAGTTCTTGTACTCTAATTGGCAGCAACGTGGCAAGGCATACATTTACATACAATTTACCAACTAAAAGTGGTGCTTGTAAGTTTAATTAATTAAATTTAACTTATAAGTAAACTTTGCAATTCGAGTATTTATTACTACGACCTCAGAAGTCACCACCCCCATGTGTTATCGTCATTCGGTACACATACTGATTTGCGCCACTCTGCTCTCGATGTGCCTACTCTGCCATCAACTGGGTGAAACTGAGTGAAAACGCCACAATGCCTGCCATTAAAATAGAGTATTTGTGTAAAGATGAGTTACTATTTGAACTGATATCTAGAGGTGTTAAATTAAATAGGGACAGTACAGTAAATGAACTTAGAAAGTCCTTAAGACAGTGTTTGAGAAACAATATTTTACCTACTGCAAGTAGCCTATTAAAAATAGATCACAATCAGGAAGTACAACTTCTCAGTGAAAAAGTGATTTTATTAGAACATGGGTGCAGTGAATTGATCAGTGATAGTTCACCTTTAGAAATCACCATCATTCAGTACAAGCTATAGACTTGAAATGTTGCATGCAACTTTAGCGAAGCTTACATAGTGTGGCGTACTCCTACCTATGTCCAGTGGCGTAGCTACTTTGGGTGGCACCCGGTGCGGAAGTTGGTGGTGTCACCCCAGCGGAAGTAAAAAACAAATTCTATATGATAAAGGTCATGGATATAATACTTTTTTTCTTTTTATTATCTATCACTATAGAATAATATACGTTTAACAATTCACGCCAACCAACCACCACACACTTCAAGAAACAAATGAGAAATGTTGCAACTGAAACGTCAAAGATCGCGAGTATGGGACGGGGAATCCCCCACGACAGCGTCAGGCTCTTTTGCGGGAATCCCCGAATTATACACAGAGCTGAGCTAGTGCTAGTGGAGGAATGCCCGAAAAAGAAATGTTTGTGCAAGCGATTTGTTTTTTGTTTGTTTGTACATTGTTCTTAAAGTTGAGAGACCGGGTGGGTGTCACCACTGCCACTGCCACTGCCTATGTCATCATATAGAATATAGATCTGGCATCCATATTATGGGGATTGTATGGCGGTATTGACAGAGTTTACGCAATATAATACGTGTTTAATAGTTTTCCACAACATATTTATAATCGCTGTTTCCTTCGTTTGCCGCTAGATGGTGCACAGCCACGGCGTTTCAAGACGTAGCTACCCGTTTTGCATTGGATGCAATTAGTGATGGGAGAATCGAATACTTAAAAGAATCGAATACAGTGTATTCAAATGCACCCTTGTATTCGAACACTTAACAGACTATCCGTAATCCATCGTTTCTTTGGTATTTGGAATTACTCTGTCAAAAATGTGGGAAATTCCTTTGCGTTTTTGTACCTCTTGCAAACATGTCATACCCATGATTTATGTACTCCAGAAAAAATAGGTATTTATCTGCTACTTCAGTCCCGTCTGAAAGATTCTTTTCTACTGCAGGTTTTGTCACAATGATCGTAGAAATAAAATGAAGCCAAAATCCTCAATCATATTTTGTTTTTACACAATATGAAATAAACATTAATTTTCGTCTTTATTGTTTACAAAAATGTATCTATTAATTGATTATTTGTACAATTATAAATATTGTAAAATGTTTAATTACTTATTCCAAATTATGAATTTCCTCTTAATTATTACTTTCATAGTCTAGATATATACATACAGTATATTATTGTCTTTATTGTTTACAAAATGTAATTATTAATTGAATATTTGTACAATTATACATATTGTTAAGTTTGAACAGTTGTAATTACTTAATCCAAATTATGAATCTCCGCTTAATTATTCTTTTCATAGTCAAGATTATATATATATATATATATATATATATATATAATATATAAAAACATCCATATATTCATCTAAATATTCCAAAAAATACATTTATATGAATATGAATACTCTTGAATCCTTTATTTGAATACTATTTTTCCAAACTAATGAATACTGTACGTTTGAATTCTATTCTTCCAGAGTTGAAATTGTATTCATTTCAAAAGTATTCGGATTCATTTTAAGGTATTCGAATATATGAATACCCGGGCTTTATTCGAATACTATTCGATTCTCCCATCACTAGATGCAATATCTTCTCAAAGCTCCTACATTGCTCTACTTTTATCACCAGATTATGAAACATTATTAGCAGTACTTTCCTGTAAATCAAATTGCGTTTATTCTAGGAACGATATTTACCGAATAAACACCTGGCGAGCGATTGCCACATTTATTCTGCACAGCTGTTGTGCAATATCAGACAAAATACTTATACACTTTAAATAATATTAATTGTAAATTATCATATAAGCCATCAGTAAATTATGTCTAAATTAAAGTCTTATGATAACACTATAACTTTACCCTTTAATTTTAGCAAGTATAAATTTTTATTATTTAAAGTAAAAAATTGAAATTTGGTGCGTTAAGTCGTATTATTTTTTAGTTACTAAAATAATGCGTGCACTTATATATATATATATATATATATATATATATATATATATATATATATATATATACACACACATACATATACATAAGCAAGTTTCCCATATATGGGACATCGTACCACCCTGTACCCAGTTTTAATTTCTTTACAGGTTTTATAATATAAATAAACTAGTAGTTTACTTAAAAATCTATATTGATTGAACAAAAGCCTTGTGTATATTGAATACTCATTAAAAACAAAAAAATGTGGATTGTTTTTGGATTTTCCACCGAAATTATTATATTTCATATTAAAATGGGTGTATATTATGTCTGGAAAACACCCAAATATATCCTTTAATAATTAATTTAAATATAAATTTGAAACCTCTTACAATCGTGATAGAGATTGGGCATCTACTTTTTGGAACAATGTTTTGTTATGTCACACCAACGGGGGACGTCCTGCCGAGGGTATCGTGAATATTCTTAATGGAAGCCTATACCTTGTGATACATAATTTTAAAGGTAATAGCTTACTGAATTGAATGCCACAAACCGCATCTCAAATGAATTATTCTATCAGAAAATAGAGCATTTTTTAGTATTGAAAATTTACTGATGTTCAACAATGTAATTTTAATATGGTTCTTGCCACAAAATGTGTTACACTAATTTTTTAGCATTTTTTTAAATGTTCAATTAAAATAAAAATAAACAATTTTATTTTTAAGCTGGTTTCATTAGTACAAATTTACCAGTTTTTATTACAATGAATAAAACTTATGAGTCACTTTCTCTGATTACTTATGAATCTGTACTTGGTGTTTTCCAGTCAGCAGGAAGGTTTAAAGAGACAAAGGTCACTAGCCTATGAGAAACATTATTGTGTTATTAATCATCTGGTCTACAGGTTTTCAGTTTGTTGAGCATGGAGCTTTCACTAGACAGGTCTAAGCTTGGGAATTACAAATGGACAAAGGTCATATCATTTCCTGTCGAGTTAATCAGTGTCTCTGAAGCATTGCTGTCAACAAGTTATCTAATTACAGTAGTTCAGTTTTTATTTGGCATTTTAATGGAATTGTCTGAAAGAGAACGAATTACTCTGTTGATATGCGAGGATATGGCGATCGTCAAAGATCTTATCGGGAAGTTTGTAATTTGTTTAATGAACACTTTCCCAGAAAGGAATCCCATAAAGTGTTTCAACAATATCAAAAACTATTGAGTGTTTTGAAATGACAGGGAGTGTACGTAATCGGCCAAAGTCGGGTAGGATACAATCTGCAACAGATGAAGAACATGCACTAGATGTTTTGCAAACATTTATTGAAGGACCCCACATACATCGCTCAGAAAAGCTGCACAGCAACATGATATGCACCCTATGTCTGTGAGTAAGATTTTGAAAATTAATAAATACAAACCATTTAAAGTTCATTTAGTCCAACAGTTAAGTGAGGATGATTACGACAGAAGAGTTGAGTTTTGTGAACTTGTGATGCGCAAAATGTGATGACAATAGAGATTTTCTGACCAACATACTATTTTCTGATGAGGCAACTTTTTTCCTAAAATGGCAATGTTAACAGACACAATTGCCGTTACTGGGCTAGTGAAAACCCACATTGGATTACTGAGTTCCATTCACAGCAACCACAAAAACTGAACGTATGGTGTGGAATTTTAGGTAACAAAATTGTTGGACCCTTTTTCATCAATGGAAATTTAAATGCCGAACTTTACTACAATATGCTCCAAAATGAAATAATCCCAGCTATTCAAATTGCATCAGGAGAATACTTTGATAATGTATGGTTTCAGCAGGATGGTGCTCCACCCCATTATGGGAGACAGGTAAGAGAGTATTTGGATTTAAGGTTTCCTCATAAATGGATTGGCCGAAGAGGAGAAATCGAATGGCCTCCAAGATCTCCGGATTTGTCACCAATCGATTATTTCCTATGGGGTCATTTAAAATCCAATGTTTATAGAAGAAAGCCTCATAATTTGGAAGACCTAAGAAACAGGATTATAGAGGAGATTGCTTTGATAACTGAAGAAATGTTAGGCAAACTCTGTCGAATCATTTTACACAAGATTGGCTCATTGTCAAACCGTAGAAGGGAACACAGTTCGAACAATTGCTTTGACACCAAAGGCAGGTAAAACGTTTTTTTGTAAGACTTTTCTAACAGCATACATTATTTTTTATTTGTAATAAGAAATCAATAACATAAGTATTTCCATAATTGTACTGTAATAAAAACTGGCAAATTTGTGCTAATAGAACCAGCTTAAAATGAAATTTTTGTTTTATTTTTAATTGAACATTTAAAAAAATGCTAAAAAATTAGTGTAACACATTTTTGTGGCAAGAACCATGTTAAAATTACATTGTTGAACATCAGTAAATTTTCAATACTAAAAAATGCTCTATTTTCTGATAGAATAATTCCCTTGAGATGCGGTTTGTGGCATTCAATTCAGTAAGCTATTACCTTTAAAATATGTATCACAAGGTATAGGCTTTCCATTAAGAATATTCACGATACCCTCGGCAGGACGTCCCCCGTTGGTGTGACATAACAAAACATTGTTCCAAAAAGTAGATGCCCAATCTCTATCACGATTGTAAGAGGTTTCAAATTTATATTTAAATTATTAAAGGATATATTTGGGTGTTTTCCAGACATAATATACACCCTGTATATATATATATATATATATATATATTAATATTTCATTTAGTACGATAGCTCAAAAACGGCAACTGTCACGAGAAAGGTAAAGATACACTTAAACTTAAAGAAAAAAATATTCATTTAAGAAAAAAAGTGTTTATTTATGCAACGAGCCTGGTTTTCACCTCCTTGTGATCAGGAAAATGACCTAATCCGTCATACTTTAAGTGTCATGGCTGGTAAAATTCCTAAACATAATGAACGTATGTTCATGTTATGTTGTCAATAGTTTACTAATTGTTATAACGATATATTGGTATGTTTATATACATTTATTTATAATGATCTTTGGTTTTATCTTCTTTGTAGGTAGTGGTTCTTTTAACGTTTAATGTACATATATATATATATATATAATATATATATATATATATATATATATATATATCTGTATATTATGCGAGGTTAAGTAGTAGATAGAGCTAAATAGCCCTAACTCCGCCTCTTGAATAAAGGCATATTTCATTTCATTTTTCATTTCTTTTATTTGCTATTTTTCAGCCTTTGCATTTCTATTTTTATTATTGTTTTACCATGCCACACATTTACAAACTGTTATATAGCCTACTGTATTTTTTATAGACTAGTTTGTAGTTATTGGTTTTTTTTAGAATAATTAGAATCTCTTACTAATATTCATTTATTGTAGACTATATTTATTAGCATTTTTGAATGGATTTTATCAAGTTGCATTATATTATTACTCATAATTATTATTGAATAGTATCACTATAATATTGTTATAATATAATGTTACTTAATAATTCTGATGACTTTTTAAAATATTTATATTGTCTTTTCATAAGCTGCAATTGTAAACTGGCGGTTGCCGTTGGAAGAATAAATAAATAAATAACGTGTGGTATATGGCAATAAGGAAATGTATCAAATCGACCCATGCTATTATTATACAGTGGTATAACTTATGGCCTTTCTACTTCATTGTAACAACCTTGATTTTTATCCCACCTTTTAGATTTGTCTTTGACTTCTCCTCCTATGTGGTTTGATGAAATAACTACACATGGTTGTTATACTATTTAGTTAAGGTAATCAAATCTTTGCTTACAACTTGTTAAACGTACCATCGTTCTTGTCCTATTCGTATGGTTTTGTCACAATAAGGGGGTTTAATGAACCTGTCCACACAGATTGTACCTACAGCTAATATATCTCTGGATTTATATCTACTTTGCCACTGGAACAGTGAGTCTAAGCTAAAAAGTTATCAAAAACATTTTACAAGGCACAGAAGTTGGAATACGTTCCGACAACTGCATTACTGCACCAGCGCCTTTCAACTCTGTAGTGATATGAGATGAAATCATACATGGCGTTAGAGCCTAAACACTGACTGTCAGTAATCATCTAAAACAGCTGAAATAACAGTTAGGCCAGAATGCCCTATATATGGGACTCTATGGTTAATTCAGTCACAAAATGGCAAGTCACAATCAACGAATTTTATTATACTAATGAAACGCGCTCTGGGCCGGAGAAACCGAGCCTAAATCCTGGCCTGCGTTCCGAGTCTACAGGCGCTGGAAATGGGCAAGAACTCACTCCGCCCATATGGCAGGCATTATAGTAATGATATAACATCACTTTAAAACGCCTTCTAGACTTAATAATATTGTTAGATACCACAATTTATATATTATTACAATTTTTATTTTTAGTTAAAAAAACAGATTTTTTGTGCAATATCAAAATAACTGAGATTTTGACTTGGTATTTTACGTATAAAGTCGGAAACGAAGATTACAGGCATTAAAATATTTCCCAGGTGAAAAAAAAAACAACTTTTTATTGACAGTGTTTTATTTCAAAGTAAACTACATAAAATGTACAAACTCCAATGGCTGTTGCATATGAGATGGAAAATAAAAAAAATGTTGGAACTGCTTCATTTTTTAGACATTTTCTTAGTGTGTCACGCAAAATTAAATGGTAATCATGTTCGGTAAAATGTTTACTGCATAAAACAGTATGTTTTGTTGGCTTAATTTTTTTTTCTTTGTCACAGTAATCTATTTTTTTTAATAAATTGTCATCATTCAATGGAAAGCTAAAACAAACAAATTAACAAATAATAAAACACAGGTAGCTGAAAATCACAAAGATCCAATTATTTTAGCAATTATTTATAAGTTTATGCATCTATAAGTGCTATAACGACCAACATTTATATCTTGGATCAATGCGGATGAAATAATTGAGTGATAAGCTTGTTTTACTCAACTATATAATTATTGTTTATGATTAAAAAAATGATAGCTTATTAATTTACTCATTAACAGCCTTACCTTATAATTATTTGGGTAACCCAGTTAATAATTTGGCAATGCAGAAAATTATATTGGTGAGAATTACTATTTTGGAAGTTGCAAATAAATATTGACATAGTTGATAGAGTGAGAACTTACTTGTCAAAAGAAATGTGGCTGTCTTTAGTCCATCTGGACGTGCAGTTGCACGCAGAGCAACTCTTCACCATGTCACGATATAACAAACATTACTAACATTGACAAATAAAAAGGAAAACAAACTAGTTGAGATGCTCAGATCAGACGTCTTGACGTAATAAACAGGAAGAGTTCCCAATAACGCAAATAACAACAATGATTTGTGTTTCGGCATGAAAAGGCGTGATGCCGTATCGTCCCGTTGATCGCCGCACAACTCAGTGAGTTCTTGCCCACTTTAAGCGCCTGCAAGTCCATGGATACAACCGAAACGCACAGCTGTGTGCGACCGGAAAACACATGTGGCTTGTGGGCAGTACGCGTTCCAGTAGTATATAGTTCGGTGGTCATAATGTCCTAGATAGGGAACACGCAACATGTAATAAATGGAAGTGGATTTTTATTCCAGGAATAGAAATATGTGACTCAAGACCACATCTTTCGAACATAATAAAAAATCGGCACATATGACGTCCTATATGTGAATTTAGAAATTTTACATTGTTTTGGTATAATAAATGCCACTCGGAAGGCCAGGGCGACTGAAGTGGACGTAATAAGTTTCTCCTTAACACTTTTAGGGAAGCAATGAACTTCCGGTTAGTGAAATCCCCGGCAGGGATTCTGGCTGGCTTATACCTTCCAGGTTGAATCTACACAGGTTACATAAAGATGTGCCACTTACATGTGGACGACCAAAAAAGTGATGTTGGGCTAAAGGATTAATCTAAAGCCTAGGTTACTGGAGGATGACTGTTGCAGATCCAGTAGTGATAAGTTTGTAGGTAGCCCAGAACATGACGGAGTACATTCTTCCCTTGCCCGCTTTGACTGGATGAGGCTGTAACAGAGCTAGTTTTCCCTTCTTCTTCTTCTTCTTCTGGTGACGTGATTTATTTATAGAGCCTGATTTCCATCCTCATGTGTTCTCGACAGAAGGAAGCCCCAACTACCAATACTTAACCTGAAAATCCTATTATTCCAAAATCAAGCGCAATAAGGGTCTTTTTGACTTCTCGTACTAAATCAAAAGAGCTTTTTAGTTTGTATGGAATCTTGTAAAAGGACTCAAATACTCAATATGGAGATACAATGTTAGTTGACAAGAATCTCATTTACACTAGGAAACGGTATGGAAAAAATATTAAAAACGTACCAGAGACTTTTATTTGCTAAATAGTTTATACTTTATGTTGTTTACCACACGTGGTTTGAAACAGTTCTGTCATTATATTTTTATTAAATTAAAAAATTAACCATCAGTAAGTTATGAAAGCATAGTTTAAAATTCTACGGGGTAGGTGGGGGTGCACGTGGTACAAACTCCACAACTCCTAGAGTACAGTATTGCAAGAAACATATAAAATGCACACCACACTTTTCTTCAATCAAACTTGCAATGATTTTACATTCATTCCACTGAATCATTCGCCAATTTTTCAATCCCAGTCCCAGCTCCGGTATCAGTCATCCAGACGGGTGGTGTCCCAGTCATTTTTCATAATATTTTCCATATCCTTTTCTCAGAAATTACAGTGGCACCGACCCCTAGCATCATACGGATTTGACGTAAGGGCATGGGGTAATCTTTTTACTGACACTATTGTACGAAACGGTCTTAATCATTTATTGAAATACTGTGGACTTTCAAATAATAATTCCAAGCAGTCTTACTAATTAAAGTGTAAGCATACACAATGAAAATTCAAAACATCAATATCAGAGTAATTTCACACAATAATTATACTTGATAGTTAGTTTTCTGTAGTAAACGGCTGCAGCAAAGTTTATCGAGCACTTACTACGTTGCAATACTTATCATACTCCGCAGCGATAACCAATAGATAACTCACTGCCCAGCCAGTATTCTAAGATAAGAAGCCATATTCAGATCCCATAGTGTGCCTTGGTGGTGTATAATTACTAAGTGTTGCCAGTTGTTTAGTTTGCGATTATACCACTTAGTTTTTATTGGTTTGAAACGGTTTAAAATGCAGATTTGTGAAAAGTGTTGAATTTGTGTGTTTGATCTCTATTAGAAATGTCTTCGCCTAAGTACATATTGCCGTTTCTGGGGGGGGGAGGTGTTCCTCAAATCAGACGCGCTTTTTACATCCGCAGATAATTATGTGATCACATGGAGTTCCGTGTGTCCAGAAGTCATCGCCAGAGCTAGACGCTCCATAGACGGTGGAATCAGACGGACTAAACACTTCTGCTCCAAGACCACCGTCACTAACTTCATCCTCACTCCAGACTGGGCTTCGGATACTTCTATTGGGGTGTTTGCCTTACAGAATTATGACGTCGACAAGGGTTTAAGTTTCCCAAATGTGCAGACTTTGGTCACAGGTCTTGTTTCCCCTTTCCCTTGTTTCCCTTGTCTTGTTTCCCCCTGTTTGTCTTGTTTCCCCTTTCCTTTTGGACGGCCAGACTCGGATAACCAATTGTTGGAGGAAGACACACTTGAGATTTTTAGGAACGTGTTTTAGGAACGGTTTACAAAAGTACTCATTTAAAAGGATTTACTATGAAGGAAGGAAAAATTTAATAAAATAGATATTATTTAGGTAATTCTAAGCAATATATGGGTCAACCTCGATTTTTCTCATATTACAATATAATGTTCCAATAGTCAATTAGAAAAGGAAATGACTAGAATTTCTTGCCGGAAAGCAGTTATAGGGAGCAGGCAACCGCCAGACGGTCATGTGTTTAAAATTGTTTTACATACATTACTTACATTATATTGTAATATGTGTAATATGTAATAACAACTTATCAGTAATTTTTAATAAAAAAAGGATCACGCACGATGCCTGCCCGCTGCGCAGCGCTTCGCGCTGCTTGCTCTTTTAGAAAAAAATTAACTCGAGTAGTTCCAAATTTGAAGCCCAGATCACGTCAGTGCCCCTGATCACTAATAGGTAATTCTAAGCAATATATGACCGTCTGGCGGTTGCCTGCTCCCTATAACTGCTTTCCGGCAAGAAATTCTAGTCATTTCCTTTTCTAATTGACTATTGGAACATTATATTGTAATATGAGAAAAATCGAGGTTGACCCATATATTGCTTAGAATTACCATTATTTATTTTCATACTCTAATCCTAATAACAATATGTGTAAAAATAGGTTTGTGTAGTTGAAAATTAATATTTTAATTATAGCCTTATTAGCGAAGCCTATCTTTCAGGGGGCTAGAGAAATTTTGTTTCTGTCTTTCTGTTCGCATGATATCTAGAGAACAAACTGACCTACGGAATAGAAATTTTGCACGAAGCTTTATTTTATAAGCAACATCTCCATGGTATTTGTCTGAAACTTTCGCGAGAATCATGATGGCAAGAAATCGCAGAATATACAAACTCGTAAACAAATTGAATACAATCGTGTTTACCATTTTAATATGTGACGCCTATAGCCCAACTATCAAGATATGTCGAGAAAGATTTGGCTAGCAATTCCTCTTCGTCTGCCAGGGGGAGGTAAAAATTTCCTTTCCGTTTGCTTGTTTGTTTATTTGTCTAACTGCCTGCGGGATATATCAACAATTAAATACGCTGTAGGGTTTACATGTTGCATTCCACTTCAACGAATCCTGTGACGCGATACATGATATGGTGTACTCCCAACTTTGTAATGTATTTAATTTATTAGCGTCTTGTTTTTATGAACAGGAGAAATTAGACGCTTCTAGAAATTAGAAAATTTCTAGAAGTTTTATAAATTTTATAATTGAATTTCATTCCGGTTTTGTGTGATAACAGACGAAATTTGTTTTCCAGAGGTTAGAGAGTCCTACCCGTATTGAGATGCCTGTAGAGAAGCCTCCACTGTATGAAACACTCGAGTTCACAACTCCTGAATCTGTGATGGCCTCCTTGCCCCCGCCATCGTATGAAGTAGCGATTCAAGCAGCTGAAGTACAGCAGGTTCTGCTACCTCAATGCAATAGGTATGTTGAATGTTCCTTTATTTCATCAGAAAACGCCTCGTGCCACCAACCACTATCGCATTCGGTATCCGGTTTGTAGTATTACCTACTGCAAGCTATTTTTAGTCATGAGCTGGGATACTAGAATACATTTTGTGAATCGAATACATATTCGAATCATGAACGAAACATCCGAATAAGTATTCATTAAAACCACCGCTTAGACTGCCCAGTGCATTCTAACTACTAGCTTTGGTTGTATAAGTTACACAGTTTATAACTGTGTAATACTTGACTTTTATTACAATTATCTAGCCAATAATAACTAGGCAATACCCAGCCTGACATATTGATAGAATTCGCTATAAATATGTAATAATTTACATGATAGTTATTAGCAACATTAATGGTGTATTTTTATTTATTCCTTAAACTAGCTGACCCGGCGAACTTTGTTCGACCACAAACTTTCAACGATTGGCCTTGTGACTTATTTACAGTCATGACGAATGCAAGACGGATCGGAAATTGAAGCCGTTTAAACTCAAATGGCATGTCGGGTGGGATCATCGGGATCCTCGGAATGAGAACTTCCCCTCACCTTTGAATTTTCCTTTGAGTATTGTGGCGTAAATCAAATTTTTAATCAATTTACTTACCAACAAACATGTACCGTTGCACAGTTTTGGTTGGTTTAAGTTTCGAAGCGTGATTACTACGGAACCAATCTTTAGTCGTAAATTATGCTGTGGTAAGCCAGGTACATCCCAGGAGTTTATAAATTCAATTGGATAGTTGGTGGCATCATCTTCATTTGTTACACAGTCAATAGATTTGAAAGAATGCAGTGTACCAATGATCTCATTCTGAATTATGTAGTTTAAGTCATTTACATCTTTATTCTTAGCTGCCAAAATTGCTCGCTCTCTCAACCATTCATTATTTTTGAGGTTAGTAATGATGTTTGAGAATACTTTGTTGATGAGTTCGTCTTTCGATGAGACAAAGTTACAGAAATTCGGAGGAAATGAAATCAATCTGCTCGATTCGTCGACAGGTACTCGACCATTACCGATAGTCAGCAATTGCTCAGAGGAATCTTCAGCAGATTAATCGTTCAGCAATGCAACCCTCATGTTTGTTGTCAGCTGAAGTTTCTTAACATAGCGCCATAGATTCGATGATTTGAGGCAAGCGTTTATCTCGTCGGCAGCAGTCGATCTGGGAAATACTGGCAATGTTTGGCGGAAATCGCCAGACAGTAAAATCATTGCGCCTCCAAAACATCTCGAGTCATTACGTAGATCTTGCAATGCTTCCAATGCACGTTTATGCGCCATTGTGCATTCGTCCAGATGATGATCTTCGATTCTGATAAAACTTTGGCCATAGCGGAGCGCTTTGTAATGTTGCATGTTGGTTCTTCAATAGATTGAAGATTTAACGGCAATTTTAATGCAGAATGTGCTGTACGACATCCTTCTAGCAATGTGGCTGCTATTCCAGAAGAAGCAACTGCAACCGCAATGTTGGATCTTGCACAAACAGTGGCTAAAACTACTGATATGACGAATGTCGTACCAGTTCCACCAGGGGCATCCAGGAAATATAAACCACCGTTTCCATCATCAATTGCCTTCATTAATGTATCATGAACTTCCTTTTGTTGGGGATTCATCAGGGGTACATTCGTTGGAACTACTAAATCTAATTCCTGGTGATCATATTCACGTCCCCGTTCCAGTTCTCGATTAAATGCGTCATTCATTTCACAATTTGGCGCTGGCATTCCTAACCTGACTAATGAACTAACGCACATGAGATAACACATGTCTTCGATCAAGAGCAAGGCCCGATTATGTATCTCCTCATTCATTTCAAGATCGGAATTTCTGGAACTGACACCAATGTTATGTAAAATATCTTCTGCCATATTATCCTTGTATTTGTGCCACAGGTTAGATGGGTTCGATGGAAAGCATGTCGAAATGATGATAGCAAATAATGTACGTATCTGACTTGGAGATGCAGAGATAATTGCTTTGGATTATAAAATTAAAATTTCAATTGTGTTATCTGGATATTAAAGTCTATGCTTAACAGTGATTGTAGAAACAGTTGAAACAAAATTTGCTGTTTCTCTTAAGCTTACTCTATGCTTTCAAACTATAAATGTAAAGAAATTTAAAACGGTAATTAAATTATATAAACATATATTTCTTTTGTCGCATCATATATGTTTACAAAGAACAGCTGATTAAATTTGAACAGGCTCTTTCACTTAATAACATATGTTTGCTGCAATGCATTTCTTACGGGACATGAACATCAATCAAACGTTTGACAGGTAAGAACAATTTGTATGGGAAAATCGAATTGTCGTTTTTAGTATTTTCCTTGCAATTTTGTTATATTTGTTCTCATCGTTTAAACCTTCCCTGGACTTCCACGAACATTTCAAGACCAAAATTAGCCAAATCGGTTCAGCCGTTCTCGAGTTTTAGCGAGACTAACGAACGGAAATTCATTTTTATTTATATAGATAAATGAGAGAGAATTTTATAAATGTGTTGTTTTAAAATTAAGCTATGATTTTTGTATCATAAATAAACGTTTTCAATTTTGTAAAATAAATCAGTATTGACATTATTAGCCTACTCTTCAAAAGATTCAGAAGAATTATTAGTTCATAGAGAACTGTTTAAAGCATTAGAGAATAGTATGGAAGTTAAAAATTAACTAAATTGTTCGAATTATTTTAAAGTATTGAAATAAAATAGGATACAAATTCGAGATTTTTAGGAATATCCTGACTTGCTAACCATTAAAGGATCGCCGTACCATCATTGTTGTACAAATTAACCTTCTATCTTAATAATGCATTTCCAGTTTGGTACTTCCAGACGACAGCCATACACGAAATTTACTTTTCTCTCGACTAAACGGGAAAATATATTCACTAATGCAATTCATTAGAGACGAATATTCACGACAATTTGGCATAACTGAATGGTATGAAATAACAATTAGAATTTTTATGTTGAACATTTAAACTGAGGGGATCAATTTGAGATTTTCGAATAACATTTTTATATGTAGCAATCAAAAAGTGCTGAATTTATGTGGTGGGTTTGTTGCAGCAGTGATGCCAACATAGCGGCGCCATTGTGTCCAGTACATCAACAGTCCAGCACCAGTCTCAAACAGTGTCAGAGCACAAGGACGCAAAGGAGTGGGAGCTCAGGGAATATCCATGACGACCTGAGGAGTGAATTTCTCGTCTAGACACGTTTTCGAGTCGTTTAATTCGTGGTAAAACCATCCGAATCATACAATAACTTTTGCAATACAAACAAAATGTGAAGTGTAAAAATATACAAAATATTTTCCATAACCACAGAGGATGTTCATTTATAAGAGTGTATAACAAAAAATCTACTTAATATCCTTCCATTGAGAAATTTTCTTCAGTAATACCCTACTTACCAATCAAGAAATGCCTAGTCAATTTTAGCTCTGATTTTTTTTCATAATCATACGATCTTTAAAGTTCCTGTAATGGCAATCGTTTTATTTATACTGTTTTATCTTTAAATTATTTATTTAATGGCACGCTTGGTTTTTATATACTTTTAACTCATGGCTGTGTAAAAATATGTATTGCGCCTTTTTTGTTGACTTTTTAATAGTAGCAATTTAACAAGAAATTCTCTCTGTAATTGTAAGTTGAATAGAAGTTGTTTTGAAAATTATCGGAGGCTCATTGGCACGATGCAGAAAATTTTGAAGCTGTTCACCGACCAAAGGATGTGCTCCTAGAATTTTATGCTATCTGGAGTTTTTTTTATTTATTAACATAAATGTGGGAAATTGATATGTTTATCAACATTTTTTTCATCGAAGTACAGTGTGGACCACTGTGGTCGGCGCATTCATTACTTCCCCCTCCAAACGGCACAGTACAGCCATTTTATGAAATCAACATCTTGTATGAAACTTTATCATATGTATTTGTTTTCGTTCAAATTACGTGATTTGAGGATTTTTTCCGTTGTATACATTTTCTTGTGATCAAAGTAACGAAAGTGAATATGAAAATTATATTTTGAACATACGAGTACTTTGTGCAAACTGACGTAAGATAATTATGGTGGGGAACATTCTCTATCTCTCTTGCACTACCTTTCCTACACGCATCGTGTACCGTGAGTCTCATTCAGTTAAAGTTACGATTATATATATATATATATATATATATATATATATATATATATATATATATATATATATATATATATATATAAAATTCGTTATCTTTTTCACTTATCACAACCTAGATTGAATACAATAAGTTTATATTACTACAAATACAGCTTCATATTCAATCACATTTTACTTGGTCACCATCAGACAAAATGTAAGAATGTGTATAATATATCCATGATTGTCTTATAATTGTGTGTATAATGTATATATACTAATATTTTATATTTTTGTTCCCCTATTATATATTTATAAATTGTTATCTGTTCGTATTGTATTTTGACTATAAAACATATGTTTTCTATATACATTTATTGTTTACAGTTTACCTTTTATATACCCTCCTATATCACTTTCGGAGACGATAAAAATATATGAAAAAGTGGTGCAAAGTACCATAAAAGATCTACAGATAATTTCAAATTCTGCAAATCGAATTTACAAACGAAAAACTGTAATAAATACACTATAACATTTTTAAATGCATACAATGTAAATATTGTGTAGAACTCAAATCTAATCAAATGCTCTACATTAGAAAGAAGTGTAAAATACATATTTCAATCACATATTATAAAAAATAAACCATTTCAAACGGTTTAGGTCTTCAGATACAACCAAATTTTGATATGAATGTATAAATTTGTTCTTCTTTTTTTATCATCTCAAAGAATACGTAAGATGTTTAAAATAAGCTAAACAGTTGGAAAGTTGTGTAATAGAACTTTTCAAATCATAGATGTATTAGAATAACGCCAGGAGAAATTCCTATCTGTTGATTAGAAGCTCCAGAAAGGTCAAATGACAGAAAACGAAGCTTTGATATAATTTAACTATCAAAACATATCTTTAAACATCTATAGTTTATAATGAAAAATTCAATATAGTTCCAAATCAAATTTTAGAAATGTATGATACTGAATAAAATATTGATTTGTTTTATATAAATAAACAAATACCAGTTAGTTGCTACCGGCTTGTGCAAGCATATCTTTAAAGTGATCGTGCTTCCTTATGCGTTGACGGATCTCGTTCAGAAAACTACTGTTGGAATTTTTATAAAAAGTAAAAATATTAGTAATCTTGTAATTTTTTATAACTGATGCAAAACAGCTGATACTTTTCAACTGATACAATCTTTATTGCTCATCATACCGTTTTGTGCAATCATACCTATTATAGTGATTAATAAAGTGATCGTTTCTCGTTTACGCTATAACGGGTTTAATCGCAAAAGGTACCGTTGGAATTTCTATAAAAGATACTAAATGTTTAGTATCTTTTGAATTGTTATAACTAACAGGTTTTTTTTATTTGACTTCAAAAAGTTTTAAACAAACGCCATTTTGTTGATATAAAAGAAAACAACACCAACATTTTTTATTATTTAACACTTACTGACTGCTTGTTTACCGATGTGTGAAGGTTGACAGCTGCAGCTTTACTAATTTAGTTTTCATAACAATATTTATATGTAAAGTAAATGGCATTGCACATGTATGACCACTGCTGGTTCGAGTGAATTATATTTCCAACGCCAATGTTGAGTTTTCCTTTTGGCCACAATCAAGAAAATTCATAAAAACGGTGTTACTTTGTTCTTAGTATGTTTTGTTCTATACTTGATTTTTTATTTATTTCCGATCAAGAATATACCAAAGAAGTCTACTACTGTCAGAAGTGAACTAAGATCTGTTTTATAAACGTCTTATAATTTATATTAAAAGTTAGATAGTAACATTTTCTTTTAGATCTAATAGGTACTTAATATTTGATAAAGATGTACAGTTAAAATTACGTAACAATGACATTACTTGTGTTTCTTTATAAACTGAAAAAATACTTTTGATATTTTAAACCATTTAGAGTTGGAATTGGTACATAAGTTCATAAATAACAGTCCAGCGGACACTCGTCTAACATAGTTCTTGCCGACTGCTTCAAAGGGAGTCTTCCGTGTCAAATTCTGACCGTCTTATGTATTACGGCATTTTGTAAGGTAGATGAGTACTTACCTAATCTCTGAATTCTAAAACATTGTTAAATATATTTGTTATTCCTTAAAGAATGTACTCACTATAAATGTAAACAGGTAATGGACAATGTTTACACAGCGCAGTTGATTGATTACATTAGACATGCTCTTTTAATTAATATTTCATAATTTTAGAGACCGAGCTGAGATGTTTTGGAGGATCTCAGAGATTTTTGAAATAAAAATATGCCTATATTCGTCCCAGGGGCCGTAAGACTGTCCTTGTACAGTTTTTGTACAATCGGTTGAGTAGTTTACGCGTAGTAGTAAAAAAAGCAAGCAAAGGCACTTTCACGTTTATAATATTATTAGGATATTCACAATAATAAATTTTATAAATAGTACATATTTTTGAAATTTAAAACTATTAAGTTAAACTAATAAATAAAATTAATATATTTGCAGAAACATGTAAAACGTGAGTGTACTAAATTCTTAAGTTCAAATATAGCCTAAGCATGTATAACAGTGTCAAATACTCTTTGTAGTAAATATTAAAGTAGCCATGCAGTTATTCTGACGATGTTCAGGTGAAGTTTCCTCAGCAATTGTCCCACAATATTGAACTTCAGCATTAATCTACTGAAACATATTGGACAATTCAGTTGTAATATTGTTTATTTTTAAATCTTATTTTTTTTCCAAAGTTTTGTTGAGTAAATTTAGTTAATACAGCAAATGATAATAGTGTTTTTTCCCATATTTAAAAAATCACATCCAAACAATGTACAGGTTCGGAATTCACACTGCCACGTTTACCAGTAATGTGCAGCGTAACTACGAAAATGCAGTTTTACAATAAGAAAAGAAAAGAAGAGAAGACACACGGTATTTGCAATTTTTTGTGCAGTCCGAGTTAACGTTAATAACCATAGTTAAATCTTATGACTATAATAAAGACAGAGATAAGTAAATAAACAATAAATAAAGCAATATGACATCAAACATCTTGTGTTATTCCTGTTTTGTTTCAACTCGGCCAGTATCCACATAGCCTATGAGTGCATAGCCTATGTGTGCATAGCCTATGCATCTTGTATCAGGCCTCAAACTTTTACTGACACTATTGCAATCAAACGAACTACTTTTTAACGTAATGTAGTAATTTTTTATATTTGATTAAAACTTAATTGCAATTAAGTCGTTACGACTCATTAAAACTTCTGTGGACTCATTTGCTCTATTTAGCATTAAATTTAGGTAATTACTTTCAGAATGTCTTCCGTGTTGAAGTATCATATCAACCTTAGGCTATATAAAAATTTTCGCAACTTCTAGGTTGTATACCTTGATATGAAATGCGTAAAATCTAATTTCCTCATTCGTATAGACATGAGGAATGAACATGAAATATGTTAATCATATTTCTGGGTGAAATAAATCGTTAGGCTAATTATTAAATCCTAGCAAATTATAGCTAATCTCTAATCTTACTACAAAAACGAAGCTAAAGAAAATAAAATTATCATAATGTTATTATTAATGTATTTAGTTATTATTTAGTTAGTATTTAGAACTGTATATCAAAGAACGAACAGTTGTTTCTAAGTTGAATTCAATGATTATTTTGTTGTTGCTTATTTGTGTTTTACTTAATAAACAGCTATTTAGGGATGGCATTACTGATCTCCATGTTATCCTAATGGAGAAAGCCTAAATATTTCAGATTAACTGTGTCCTTCACAATTATTGTAATAATTAAATTGTAAATCAATTTTTACAACTATTGGTAAGATATAGACGTCAAGGTCAAAACTGATATGTTATGACCTGTGAATAACACTATTTCATAATTGGGTTTTAGCGAAACATCACATTGGGTTGTTTAATGGGTTCAAACAATTGTGAAATTAAATAATCAACAAGAAACTCTATAGTAAAAATTACAATAGCGTTGGATAATTTCTTAATCACATTATTATAATTATATTGAGTTAAAACAAAATGTTCTTTTTGATATTATGTTAGTCTAACTTTTTAGTTTTTGTGTAGTTTTTTAGGAAGCGGAGGGAAGGAGGAGAATTCTTAAGTAAAAAAAAAAAAAACAATATGTAATATCGGTATTTTTATTTGTCTTTGGTCCAAGAGTAATGCCTGATAATGTTGTCGGAGAGTTTGGGACAATGCACGCTATTGTATTCTAGCATGGAATTCTAAATTAGCGTTCGTGTACCAGTCAGGTATTAATTCATAATTGTTATACATTTGATTGGGAGTCCATTGCCATTGCTGGGCGTTTTAGTTTTTTGTTGTATTAGTGTTTTTACACCTGAAGAAGAGGTTGGATTCCAAACTGTCGAAACTCAGTCACTTTTGATTTAACGATAGCAAATGTCCGAAATCCTACTATCCTATCAAATCAAACAATCGCAATACCGTTCATGATAAAATATTTCACTAGTTTGTCACTTAAAAGTTGAACAAATAGTTTTTCACAAAAAAAATTAAATTCCTAATGGAATCATCAAGTGGACTATGACACCAACCGACAATGTTGGATTTTTAAGAATAAGGTATCTTGATTTCCTCCTTTGTGTATGTGAGGAAGAGTTTGAGAGTGGTGGACACGAGATGTCAGAAGCTGGACGCCGCGCCGCTTTCCTCAAGAGACAGGAAGGTATCTACGAACACCATTCCAAGAGATCATGATCTTCGAATATGTATGAAGAGGAGAATCCTACCCAATACAAATGCGCTGTTGTTGCTATGAATTCATAACGGTCGTAAAGAGATTCATCTTACAAATGAAAAAAAAACTATATATGCGGTGTGACCGCTTGTGCCTAGCTGCTTATATTAGTTTTTTTCTAATTTTTTTCCTTGCTCTGTGGCTGTAGTATTAGCGGTAATTGTGGTTTTAATGGGATTAGCGATTCTACACTGGAACACTGAACAGCTACCGAGTCCTGAATTCAGGCTGAGATCGAAACAGGTTAGTAGTAATTGATATATGAATAATATTTGTAACAAATGTGCATAAATAAATAAAACTGCTTTTTTTCTTTTAATACATATAAGTTATATTCGATTTTTATAACCTCAAGAATGTAAATTTGGTAATGATTAGAAACAGACAAGGTTGAGTCCATTATACTGAAATAACCTCTTGTAACAAACAAAATTTAAATTTCGTTTAGAAAAAATATCTAAAAATGTGAAATTTTCTTAAATCATATTTAATTTAAGAAATGTAATTTCTTTAAGTTATAAATAGATAACAAAAGTGTCAATCCCTAAAGATGTGAACACACTCATGTGAATTCTAGTGATATGAGAATCGAATAGTATTCGAATACAGCCCGGGATTTCGTGTATTCGAATACCTCAAAATGAATTTGAATACTTTTGAAATGAATTCAATTTCTTTGGAAGAATTGAATTCAAACCTACAGTATTCATTAGTTTGGACAAATAGTATTCAAATAAAACATTCAGGAGCTGTATTCGTATTGATATATTCATTGGTATATATTCATTCCTATTCATATTCATACTCATTGGAAGATTTTAGATGAATATTTAGATTGATAAGTAATTAAACATTTTCAACTTGACAAAATGTATAATTGTACAAATATTTAATTAATAATTACATTTGTCAACAATAAAGACAAAAATAGCTGTTTATTTCATGTCGTTGTGTACATACAAAATATGATTGAGGTTTTTGGTTTCTATCTATTTCTACGATCATTGGTGACAAAACCTGAAGTAGAAAAGAATCTTTCGGTTGGGACTGATACAACAAGTAAACAAATAGTTTGGGTCTTTTTCGTTTAAGGGCCAGCACCTTACAAACATACTATAACTGACTGACAGTGCATTTAATCGTTTTTTTGGTGTTATTAGTTCGTAGGGCAGTAGTCCAAGTACTACTTCTAGTAAACTCGTCTTATCTTATCAGTGATAAACGCGCGTCGCTTATATTTTGCCTGTAATGAAACCTGCGTTAGTTCTGTGAGTTTATACTTAGTTTTTCTTGTTCAATAAAGCGTGGGGAGTTGATCTGGGCTTGGACTTTGCAAGCTCGAGTTAATTTTTTTTCTAAAAGAGCAAGCAGCGCAAAGCGCTGCGCAGCGGGCAATCATCGCGTGATCTGAGTTTTGAATAGGCAAGCTAGGGTCTTTTGTGCTGACCCTTAAACGAAAAAGACCCAATAATTTTCTTCTGAAGTTCATAAATTATTGGGTATGACATGTTTGTAGGAAGCACAAAAAGGAAAATGATTTTACCACTTTTTGGCAGGGCAATCTCAAATAACCAAGAGACAATGTATTACGAGAAGGAGGTAAGACAAGTCTAGATTTGTCTGTTAGAAATAATCAATGCAAATAAAGTATTCGAATACTAGGGTGCTTTTGAATACACCGTATTCGATTCTTTTAAGTATTTGATTCTCCCATCACTAGTGCATTCTGCAGAAATCTAGGATTTTTGTCTTCAACAGTTTTTATTATATTTCCTACGTCAAAAGTATGTTTTTTTACATGGAGTGATAAAAAAATGTTCTACTCTTTCTGTAGTCAACCCGGTTGTCTTAAGAGCTATGAATAAGAAACGGGTTTTGTACCCAAAATGATAGCACCACTTTAGTGTCCATCCAAATTCTATACCACAATTTAGGTACATCGGTCGTATAGCTACCGTTGTCCCTTGATATTCTGATCATATTCCACAAATACTTATAAAACTTCACCAATTAATTTTTCGTTTTAAATTTGTGTTAGAAATGAATTCAATTTTAATATAATTGAGTATTTATATTTGTTTATCAATGGTTAGATCATTTTTAATAATATCTATAACAATGTTGTATTTTAAATAAATATACAAGATTTAAATAAGAATTCAATCACAATTTATTTAGTCTATTAGCAACATTATAGGACGACTGGAAACGTTAAAATGTTGAAAAGTAACGTTCAATTAAATTTGTCTCCTAAGTAATTAAACAATAAAACAACGATTGTTAAGGGAAGACACGCTTCTATCAATGTGGTGCAATTATAGCGTGTCTGATTTTAACTCGGTTTGATAATTGTGAAAATCGACCCAAGCTAAATTTAGATGAAGCGAATGAATAAGGAAGAGAGTTTGGACGAAACTGGGTCATTGGCAGGACAAATCTGCCGTATTAAGGCCAGTGACCGTTATCGGTCGAGGTGATAGGGAACAAAGTGATAACAAGATGCCGCGATACGACGAAGGAATGGTGGGGTCTGCTACCGAAGACTGGCGGTAAAAGCCGAAGGCTCCCGAACTTACAGGATAGGTACACCAGAAGCAGAACGCGCACAGTTGACAGACTATTGAATATCGGGGAAAAGCCAAGTTACCATTCGTCTTCTGGACACAACCTCGTGAATCGTGTTACAGTTCCACTTGTCCACATTTAAGTTCAGTGCCAACTACACATAGACAAGGTACTATTTTATGTCTAATTCAAACATTCAAATTGTTGATTTAGCGTTATGAAATAATTACATCAACTGGATTAGTTAAACTTTTTGAGTCATGGACAATTTACAAAGTGATCAAGGTTGCCTGATAAGTGCGTTTGTTGTTAACGGCTTAGAATAGAGCAGTGTTGGCATTCTTCTCAGGGCAGTGGAGTGATACACACGGAGATGTCGGAATCCGGAATATTCCAACACGGGTTGTCTATGGCGGTATTATTCCTCCAAAACTCATTCCGACAGACAAGTAACATTTCCTCGAGTGTGTACGAAAGCTGTGTGAAGGCTGCCCCAGGACGTTTTTGGAGAGACGTTTAAAAGATTTATTTGCGTTTGAAAAGGCGTTCTTTGCCATTTGCGTCGTGTTAGCGAGTTACATTCTGCTTCTGACAGCGTGTGTGATGATCGTTCCTTACCTCGAAGACTTTATAGTTTTGATGTTCGTAATCACTGCGGTGTTGATGGGATTACCGATCGTCAACTGGAGAATATCACAACTGCACAGTGCGAGAGCTGAGGGCGACGGTGGAGACAGGTTAAGTTAAGTCGTCCTAAACTTTATATCTGTTAGTTTATACCATTTGGAATACTGCAGGGATGATAATAGGTCCCATTTTCTTTCCCCTTTGCCATGTTCTAGGAGTATCACTGTGTTTGCTGTTCGGCCTCCTAGCCAGCAGGAAACTAGAGGTAAGATAATCACACGTATAATGTAGTAAAAAGTTCTAGCAACAATGCTGATTCGATCTTTGGAAAGATTTCTCTAAGGATAATTTTAAAATTCTATTATGTTCAATGGTGGAACTGGGGTTGTGGTCTAAGCTAAGCTGAGGGCTAGATCGCTATTAAACATTAACCTTGTTCTCATCCCAGAAAAGTTTTGAATAAAAATAATTTTAAAGTTGTCTTCGGCCTGCAGATTGGTTTCTTGTAATGTGATAAGATCTGTATTATGGATATTGCGATTAAGACTATTGGTGTATGGCTATTGATTTTGAAAGACTGCCTTATAGCATTGCGAGATATGGAAATATATGTAAGTACAATAAGTAGTTTCTAAACACTTTTAGATTTTGAACACTTTACTTTTTCTCTTCATAGGGTTATATCCAAGAGACAAAATGTAAAAATTTAAAAAGATCTTGATTTTGATTGATAAATTTTAAAGAATCAATATTTCGAAATTTATGGCAAATAATTTAATAAATTGATAAAATAAAAACTAGACTGAACCGTTATTGGATATTTAAGTTATATCAATCAAACTTTCATCCCATGTATATTACTATATAAACATCTAACGGTGTCTCTCTGTGTATTATTCAATCACGTAAAAACTACTGGATCGATTGTACTGATATTTTTCATGTACATTCTTAGGGTCCCTGCTTAACATATAGTCTATGTCTATTCCTATTTCGAAAATACCTCCGGGCTACGCCCCACTGGTCACGAAGTTACGAAAAATACCTTAAGGAATGGCATTACAAACGAACAAACGGGCCTGTTTAAATATAATCAACTTTTCTGTGTAAACACTGTTCTTATGACAGCGCCACAATATCATTAATGTATGTAAAATACTGTTATAAATTTGTTTACATTTATAATATTGAGAGGAAAGAGTAAGCATGATATCGACAACAAGTTGACATCACAACTAGAAATGTTTAAGTAATTGGACTAGAATTTTAAATTTGTAGACTACATTTATAGTCCATAAAGTAAGCTTAATAGTGTATTGCTTAATTATGTACAAGACATTGTCCTAAAAATTTACAAAATGTAGAATTTTACATTCTGGCAAAACATATTTATAACCAAATATGTGCGGATTTTATACTTTTCAAGCATAAAGTAATAAATAACGTCATTCACATCTAGTTTTGATTACCTCTAGAGAATCTTTCTATGTCTAAATCTTATTTTGTTCTCGACATTTTTAGGTAATTTAATAATTATTTGTATTCTAAAAATTGTGTAATAGTTCAAAGAGTAAAGTTTTTAAAATACTCTAGAAATGTTTATCATTGTCAATGGCAAACCAAACCTGCACAATAACTTCCGTATACAAGATTTAAGTTAGTGATTTTGTATAAAAATGCAATCTAGTCTACGAGTGCCAGTATAAATTTTCCAGAGATCTCTGTTTTCTTGGATTTTGTTATATATAATATTTACTATATATAAAAAAGGTTTCTGCAGTATCGTGTTGTTTTGTATTTTACTCTTTTCTTGGCAGTATATTGAGTGTGTGACTATATGGAGAGTAGATGTTGTATCTGATTGGATACATGGTAAGTAAAGGGTTAAAGCTACTTACTTTTATGAAATGTTGGAAAACCTGTATCTATAGTATAAGGAAAGGTTAAGGTAGCATTCTGGACTGTAGTTTCCCGATGGTAGGTGTGGGACTAGCAGATTGCGAGAGGCCTGAAGCAAGGGTTTCCCGAGGTCGCTGAACGTCATCGACAACTGAATCTAATCGGCAGCGTTAGTGAGTAGGGCGCCCCTCCCCCTCCACTGGCTCCCCACTCCACAGTCACAGGCAGTCCACCCAGTTTTCTCTCTCTGAGAGAGGAGTGTTGTCGGTGAAACCATTTGTTAAACTACTTTAAACATCGTTCTTTCACAATCATACTTCCTGGATGGTTGACACTATAGGAACTTTGTGAGTCCGAAACTACCATAGAACTGTTATCGTGTTCCGTTTGAGGTGCGGTTAGTAGTGATCGGGGAAGCGATGGCTGGCGAGGACGGTGGCAGACCTAATGCCGCCAGGTGGACGGTAACAAGTGCGTCTTCTGCAGGCTCTCCAGTAGAGCCCACTCCTGGAGGTCCCAGGTGGTGTCGATGACCTTCCAAGACGTCGCTGTCGGGGTTCGCACCCTCGGTGGGACCGTTGTCGAACACTCTGTTAATTATTTACCACAGAGGGGTGACCTATTCCCGGGACTTCTACTCGTGGGTCATGCCTACCTTCAGGGATGCCTGCAAGGGACCAGGCAACTCACGATAGAGTCTACCAGAGATTTAGTGGACGTTTTCAAAAGACTACGCCGTCGTTTTCTTCCTATACGGCTTGGTTGCTGTGCTGTTCGTCACCCTCATGTTCATTGCCCCGATCGCCCGACGAAGACCTTCAAGTCTATGTGTTGGCGATGCTCTTCCCCATTATCTTCTTCTGGCTGCCTTGCTACTGCTGGAGGAATGGTCTTTTCGATCTGTTCAAGAGCGGTTCAACTCAGGTTAGTGGCAGTTGGAAGACTACCCGTTATGAAAACAAAGTTAGGCAATTTGTACAAATAAAATCTATTCTTTCCAAAGATATTTAATCCAATATTTAGGTAGTTTGTGTTCAAAAGTTCGCATGAAAAAACACCCAACAGACCCAAAAGATTTAATGTAAACAGTATTGCCCCTCCAAATATCCATATAATAACTGATTATCAGTTTTGCTTTGGTAGTTACGTTTATCATGAATTGCCTATTGCCCAATCATGTCACTGTTGTGCAATAGCGCTTTATCTGGCCGATTGATACAAAGGTACTTTCAACTAAAGTGCCGCACATAAGTTACTCATTCAAGTACGAATGAGTATTGCGGTACTTAGTTACATTCAAAAACTTGTTGTGCGATAAAATACAACGTGCTGGTACTAATTATGTTCCTAATTAGCAGCTACGTGCAGGAGACAAGCGCAAGTTCGTGATAAGTCTGCAAATTTAATTGTCCAATTATGAAGTAACAAACTTGCAATACCAGACAACAACTTGTTGACCCTTGATAAGATAACTCTGACTAGAGGAAATACAATACACAATATAATCTGAGTCGTGGATTGTTTTCCTTCTCCATCTTTTGTGTACCACATTGATTGAGAAACGTTCGGAGAAACAATGACTTCCATCTCAGTCAGTTATACACAGTGACCTTGTACAAGATGTGTTTAGAATCAACGACATACAAATGAGTCATAGACCAATCAATGACCAGGCCAAAAAGCCAAATGTTACTTTAATTTTAATGTTGCTAAGATTCTAAATATCGCCTAGATCTTGTTTTTAAATCAGCTACTCTAAAAGCTAATATATTTTTCCACCGAAATAAATCCATAGACTAATATTACTAAATCAGATGCAGTTCAAAATCAGCTCAAATAGCATTAGTTTTAAATAATGTGGAAAAATAACAAAACCTGAACAAACAACCTTGTAGTTTTTATTCAAATCCAGCAAGGTTTGTGCTTTAAAAAACAATTCCTGTAGGCCATTGCTGAACTTCAAAGTCATACAATATTGCTTTTACATATAAGTATGTATAATAAATACAGTCATGAATTTTCCATTTCATTAAAACATCAGCACTTTTAAAATACTATAATCATTGGAAAATTAAAAAGCTTTTAACTATGATAGAAGTTATATTGACGCACAAATTGTTGAATATATATATATATATATATATATATATTTATATATATATATATTATTTTTAGTAAATTACTGTACAATCAAAACAAAGTGTTTTTTGGGGGGGGTGGGGGGGGGGGGGGGTGGGGGGGGGGGGGGGTGGGGGGGGGGGGGGGTGGGGGGGGGGGGGGGTGGGGGGGGGGGGGGGTGGGGGGGGGGACAATATTTTGAGCTCTCATCAGCCATTCAGAATATATTGAATTAAATAATTATTAATATTCTTCAATCTTTCGATAGTTTAAAAAAGTTTATTGATTTATTCAAATACTCAGTAAATGTAATACCAACCTGATGACCTTGCCTAGTTACCGTTTTACTGAAGCAATGGTAGGCCTGCAGTTTGAGTGAAGAGGTCAGTTTAATAATATCTACTTTGATTTCCAGAAGTGTTGACAAGTTCCTTACTTGCTTCATATAGGAAGCTACCAGATTTTGGATTTTCCTGGTTTTACAAACAGCAGAACAGTTTACCCATATCTGCTCCACACATTCTGCATTCATCAGTCTGGCTTGAATCCACCTTATCATATGTTTTTCTTTATTTGACATATTCATAGAGAACAGCCATGCGTCAATATTAGATAAGGTTCAGTATACATTTATACGTTGAATGAGGTATTCAGGAATTCCCCCTCCGAGTAGAACGGTCGATCCAGAAGCCATACTTTCAGCTGTTTCTTGAGGCGCTTTGGATGTTCCATCCTTAGGTGCTCTGGCAGGTTATTGAAGAAGAGGGCACCTTTGTAGGTGGGTTTTTGTTCCGACAGACTCAGGTGGTGTTGGGGAAGTGAGAAGTTTGCTGCATGTCTGGTGTTATACTGGTGAAGATCTCTATGTCTCGGCTGGTTTTTGAGATGGTGTGCATAATTGTTTCCCTGATGTAAAGTGAAACTGCTGTCAGAATTTTCAGCTCTTTAAAAGGTTCTCTGCAACTGTCCTGATAGTTAAGATCTGCTAGGCATCTAATCGCTCTTTTCTGCTTTAGAAGCACCCTTTCTAGGTTGTTTTTGATGCTCCTCCCCATGTTGCAATGCCGTAGCTTAGGTGGGACTCGAAAAGGGCAAAGTAGGCAACTCTGGCTGAGTCCGGGCTGCATACTTGCTTGATTCTGCGGATGACATAGAGGCCTGAGCACAGCTTCTTGCAGAGTTGGTTTACGTGAGGTTTCCAGGAGAGCTTTGAGTCAATTATGATGCCTAAGTATTTTGTGCTGTTTTGTGTAAGTAGTCCAGGTAGTGATATGGTTGTGTTACTGCGTCTGGTGGTGAAGGTCATCTCCACTGTTTTGCTTTCATTTAAAACTAGGTCGTTGGTGGAGCAGTATTGTTTGGTTCTCTGGAATTGTAAGTTTGTTTTCTCTTCTAGCATTTCAAGTGTTCTGTCTGTAAACGTGTGAGGACAGTGTTGTCTGCGTACATAACAGTGTGTCCATTTTCTGCTATCCATCCAGGCATGTCATTTGTGAGAAGCAGAAATAGGACTGGTCCCAGTACCGATCCTTGTGGTACACCCCTTTGTATATCAGCAGTTCTGGAATGGGCCTTGTATTTTGTGTTGTTTTTTATATAATTTATTTCCACAAGTTGTTTTCTTTTACTAAGGTAACTGGCAAACCATTGTTCTGCTCTCCCTCTCACACTGAGGTTCCTTAGTTTGAAGAGTAGGAGATCATGGTTCAGGCAGTCGAAAGCCTTACTAAAGTCAAAAAACAGGCTAGTAGCAGTGCAACCTTCTTCTAGTTGATCTAAAATATGTTCTGTTAACTGAATTATGGCTGTGGTGGTAGATCTGCCTTTCAGGAATCCATGTTGCTGTTTATTGAGGAGGTTGTGTTTGTTCAAGGTAGAGTAGGAGTTTGTTAAGTACTACCTTTTCAATGATTTTCAAGAATGTTGAGATCAGGGAGATTGGCCTGTAGCTATTTCTTCCAGTGGTTAGTCCAGTTTTATATTTTGGGTAAACTTTTGCAATTTTCAGTTTGTCTGGGAAAACTCCTTGTGAGAATGACTTGTTTATTAAGTATGTCAAGGGTAATAACATTTCATATTTACAAGATTTTATCACTTTGGCTGATATTTCATCAACTCCGGCTGAGTTTTTTGGTTTTAGGGAGTCAATGGCTGTTTGGACTTCGTCTTGCGTGACTGGTCTGAGCTGGAAGATATGATTTGTTGTTGATGAGTCTGGTAACATATTAATTCCTGTGTTATTACTATTTTGAAGTGTCCTTTCAGCTATTGTTGAGAAAAAGTCATTCAGATAGTTTGAAACTTCTATTGGGTCGTCTACTATTTTATTGTTAATTTGTAAGTGAAGCGGTTTGTCTGGACTGCATTTAACTTTTTTTTACAGTTTATTGTACGCCACAGTGCTTTTGATTTATTTTCTGCTCTGTTGATGTGGTCTGTAGCATTTTCTTTCCTTAGCATTTTTAGATGTTGGTCATATTCCTTTTTCTTTGCAGCTGTTCTAACTTTGTCTTCTGTTAGTCCTGTAGTCTGCTCCATTTCCAGGGCTTTTATGTACTCATTCTTAAGTTTAGTACATTCTTGATCCCAGCACTGAGTTTTCTTTGGTTGTCTGGCTCTTGACGTTTTCAGTGGGCATGCATAGTTTAGTATGGACTGAATAATGTTTCCAAAGAGGGCTATGTCCTGTTAGCATTCCAAGTACTAGTCATACATCCTCCTTGCCTAAATCTAAGAGCCTAAGGCCACCCTTTAGCATAATAAAATTGCCTGAATCCTGAGGCCTTTCTATGTCTTGGATCTGACCCTTGTTTCTCAGATATTTATAAGAGCTTTACTGTAGGAGAAGGCTACACTACAGACTGGTGGTCCTACCAAAATGCTTTCAAAGGTTTTTTGGGTCTAGGCATCCACTGTTTCATTCTCAGGAATGCCTTCATGACCCAGCACCCAGGCAAGGGAAAAATTGTTTCTATTCACCAGTTCCATTAGAGCATTCCTGCATTCCCATACTACCTTCGAGTCAAAAGAGTGAATTTCTGACACCATTACAGTAACCTGATTGTCCGTTCAGGATGAGCCTCCCTAAGGATTCAATGTTTCCACTGCCATGACTTCATTTGGAAATCATATTCTTTGGTAACTTACTGAAAATGTAATATGATTTCTTCTTCAGCTTTATTGTTTACTAATATGTTTACTTTTGGATATTTTTCTTTTTGCAATTATGGTTAAAAATTATAGGTATCTTAAGACCAATGTAAAAATGTTAGAATTTTAAACGTATTGGATCCTTAATAAACTTTATTACCTATGTTCTATAATGCATCAATACTAAAAAAAACATTAATTGACATATTCTTGGATAATCTGAAAATTAAGTTTAATCATCAGTAATCCTAATGTCATGTTTAAAAAACTTTAGTTTTACATGGAAACACAGCAAAAAATGCCTGAAGAATACATATGGAATGGATTAATATGAAATAACCCACAAGGGAGATGTTCATATTAAGATAGCACCATTTGCCAAGAAACAAATATTTAACTCTTACTATTATTATTCACATCTTTTTTTCAATTCAATTCAAATTACACACTATTCTAAATGTGTGTGTGGGGCTGCCAACTGATTGCGGTTGCTAGTTGAATAATTACGGCAAGTGCCTAATTTAGATAAAATATCATTAACTGCTTTACTGCTATGTATAGTTTCCATTATGTATAGTCCATAAATGGTTTGAATACCTATGTTTGTTTCACTGACACCTGCCTCTGTTAATTAGGCATAATATGTGTACCTTTCTTTTGCAATATTAATATACTTTGCAAATTTATATCATTAATTACTCCACACAATACAACACCAAAAAAATATGGGAGTGATTACAAGAGTAGTAGGGTAAATCATTTTTATGGTCTCCAGCTTACAAAATGAAAAAAAAAAATATTTTAAGCTATACAGACCAGAAGATATTTTCTTTTGAATGGCCAGAATGTGCACATCCCAAGTTAAGCCCTCATCTAGTATTAAACCAAAAAATCTAGTTTAATTACTTTCAGAATGAGTATTATGAACTTTAATAATCATCGGCTATTGATTGTGATTGTTTTTTTCAGTACAAAATGACACCAAATTAGTTTTTTAATCAAGGTTAAGTAAAAGGCTTTTTCTGCTAGAGTTATTATAACTTGAAAATAAATTTTGGTTTGACAGTTTTCTATTTCATTTCAAGATTTAAGAGATATGATAATGTTGGAGAGTCATCACATATAGACATTTTACTGTTTAAATTTGTTACACTATTTGTTACCTAATATAGCAAAGAAGTAGTATGGGTCCAAGATTGGTACCTTGAGGTATTCCATATTTTTTTGCTTTCATTGTTTATTTAGCAAAACTTAGTTGTCTATTATCTATATAAGGTAATTCTACATATTGTTTTATATTTTTTAGATAGGATTCAAACCAGTTCAGTGGAACTCCCATAATCCCTAAATTTTCTAATGTTCTAATAAGGGTACTATGACAGACTGTCAAACGCCTTACTGAAGTCCATAAAGATACCCTCATCATGGTCACCTTGGTCTATAAAATCTAAAATAGTCTCTAAAACCCCAATTCCTGCAGAAATTACAGATTTATCCGATTTGAACCCATGCTGCTCATCATCAAATAAACTATTGGTTTCTAAAAATTCCACTAATCATACATTACACACTAATCATACATTACACATTAATCATACATTACACACTCATATATTTTAGAAACGTCGGTTATATAGATAATGGGCGATAATTTGTAAGATCAGTTGTATTCCCTGTTTTAAAGACTTTTTTATTTTAGAAATGTTTAGCCTGTTTGGAAATATTCTGCATACAAAAGAAAAATTTATAATGTGCATTATTGGATTAATCAATTGATATTTTGCATTTTTAACGATAGGCATAGATACTTCTTCATACCCAGTAGACAATTTATTAAAAAAAAAGATAAAACTTTGTCAAGTTCAATTTCGCTTACACGTTTTATATGAAATTGCTGATTAATTGGATTATATTCAATAGTTATTAATATTACTGTTATAAAATTAGAAATATTTGGAACTACACATTTTCTACAAAATTTATAAAATAATTATTAAATATTTTACATACTTTAAAGGGATTGGAGCTCACTTGGCCATCTAAAACCAGTGTAATTTAATTTTTACTTTCTGTTTTTTTTCTTCCAAATTGATTTGCACACATTATCAGAATTAATGATGTTTGTTTATATTTTGTACCAACAGCTTTTAATTTATAAAACTGTTTTCTTTCTTTGAACATTTCCTTTATGACCTTGTTCTTAGGTATCCTAATAGTCTGGCTTAATTCAATTAGTTCTTCCTTTTCTTTCCTGACCTAATTTATCCAACTACCCTTATTGATAGTATTGATCCTATTCTTTACAAAAGCAGTTTGGAATAATAAATAAAATATTATAAAATGTGTCAAGTTGTTTATCTACTGGAGCGTTGTACCAGTCCATCCATGATTCAGAATAATTTTTAATAAATTAAATACATTATTGTTTCTTCTAGTAAAATATTAGTTTTAATTCTCAAATTTGATGACTCAATTTTATTAGGATAGGCTGTTTCCATTAATTGAGTGTCCTGATCAGATAGTTCTGTAACTAGTCCAGATATTGTAACTAGTGACATCAATATTAGTAAAAATATTATCAATAGCACTCTGAGTATCAATAATAACCCTTGTAGCGAAATTAACAAAATATTATAGGTTACATTGAATAAGAATATTTTTGTAACTGTTATGAGCTCCAGACCCCTTTAAAACATCATATTCAGATCCACGCCAGAATTACATTATCATATTTATTTCATAATAGACCTAAAACTATATCAAGCTTATTCAAAAAACATTACCATACATTGAGCCAGTTGTTTTATACAATCCAACTATAATGAGTGATAGATTATATTAATTTACCATCTACTGCACAGATTTCAAATTCTTTTTCATTTACTGAATTTTTAATTTCAGGAATATTTACATCTTTTAACTGTACACAATCATTTTCTCTAGTATGAATCATAAACTCATCCACCTCTAGCAATTATTTTGGCAAAATAATGATTTTATTACATAGTTATTTAATGTTATAGTACTTATTATTGAATCCTGAAGTTTTCAGAGAGAATTACAATGCCTGGTTTAACTTCATTAAGGGTTATTTCTAAAGCAAGTTTAAAGGAAGCTAAAATATTGAAAATTTTGATGGAAAATGGATAGTTTAGATTTAATTAGAAATTTATTTGATATTTTAGGGAGAGCAGAGGAGATATTTACAACCAGATATTTATTTAGGTTTGAGCTATAAGATGAAATGGGTTGTCCAAAAAATCAAAACTGATAGTGTTGAAGCATAATGGACTGGGTTGTTGTCTCTGGAGAGGAAGCTGCTGCTGTTTGTGTTACTGAGGGTGAGTTATCATCTTTGGGAATGGCCATCACCTCCACAATAGTACTGGAATACTGTTAGAGGACATGTTACTAAATGTAATAGCTTCTAAATGTTATACTGTGCAGTATTCATAGGTTCCATGATATTATATGATAAGGCTGTTGGTTAACCATTACGTTTCACTTTCAATTTCAAGCAATAAACCATGTTAAACTAAAGAGTGTCTTATATCTTAAAGGGTTTAACAGATCCTGGGACAACATACAATTACTGAAGCAATAAAATATTATTTTTGGTAAATTCCCTAAAAACATTAAAGATTTATTATTATTATTATTTATTTATTATTAAACCCATTGTGGATCATCTTGAAAAATATCTCATTGACGAAATGTATCCTCATAAAGTAAGTAAAGGGCCTAGCAACAGCAGTGATGAGCTCAGGTCGCAAAAACAATCTGTTGTTTATTTTACCTCCTAATAAAGGGTGATTTTTTTTATTGGTGTGGTTTTTAAGTTGGCACCACTATTAAACACAACAATTAAATTTGAATAAAACAGCTGATCTTTGTTTATTATCTTATGTCATTTCGATATTTGTATTGTCTAGTGCGTATTATTGTATAGTAACCATGAACAGACTTACAAAAGAAGAGCGTTTGCGAATAGTGCAAATTTATTTTGAAAACCGCAGTTCAGTTCGGGCAACTTACCGAGCTCTTCGTCCGATTTACGGACCTCATAATCGTCCATCAGAGTCAGGTATTCGAGCTTTGGTTAATCGTTTTCGTAATACCCACACTCTTGTTGACAAGCATCGGCAGAGACGCCGCACAGTAAGGACCGAAGAGGCTGTTGATGCTGTTGCTCATAGTGTTGAAGAGGATTTAAGTGTGTCGATTCGTCATCGTGCGCAGCAATTCGCGATCTGCTACTTAACTCTATGGAATATTTTACGGAAGGATCTACGCCTATATCCATACAAGATTCAGTTGGTGCAAGAACTGAAACGATTAGACTATCGCAAGCGTCTTGATTTCGTTGAATGGGCTCAACATAAGATAACACGTGACCCAGCTTTCGCAGGCAAGATTTTTTTCAGTGATGAGGCTCATTTCTGGTTATGCGGCTTTGTCAACAAACAGAATTGTCGGATTTGGAGTGATGAAAACCCAAAAGAATTTGTTGGTATGCCCCTTCATCCACAAAAACTTACCGTTTGGTGCGCCATTTGGGCAGGTGGTGTTATTGGCCCTTATTTTTTTAAAGACAATGCTGGCCAGACTGTTACGGTAAATGGTCAACGCTATCGGGCAATGTTACGGGACTTTTTCTTTCCTCAGCTAAACGAACTTGAAGTGGATTTAGAAAATGTCTGGTTCCAACAAGACGGCGCGACGTGCCACAGGGCAAACGACACAATTGGCCTCTTGGCAGAAACATTTGGTGAACGTATCATCTCATTTAGAGGTAGTGTCAACTGGCCCCCACGGTCGTGTGATATCACGCCAACAGACTACTTTCTGTGGGGATATGTTAAGTCTCAAGTATACGCTGACAAGCCACAAACTTTAAATGACTTGGAAGCTAACATTCGTCGAGTTATTGGCGGAATTCAACCACAGCTGCTGGAAAGAGTATTCGAAAATTGGACTTCTCGATTGGGCTTTCTACGCGAACGAAATGGAGCCCATATGCCAAAAATCATTTTTAAACGTTAATGTCATGACACTGTAGTTCAAATAAATGCATTTTTATGTCAATGCAGGTTGTTTTTCATTTTTTATTTAGTTTTAAAAACCGCACCAATAAAAAAATCACCTTTTAGTTCTAATAATGTGTTGTACACAGCATCAGTATAATAATTATATTTGAATGTTTTTAACAACAGTTGTTCTTTAGTTTCCCAAAAACATTTCAAAATATTGTATAAATAGCAGTTGTATATAGAAAATGAAGAATCAGCTGATTTTACAACCATTATGTAGAGCTACTTAACTGAACTATTGTTTTCCTTAGCTGTTTTTACAACAGCAACTAGTTTCAAATTTTGCTGTATCTGTTACGTGTATTATTAAACATTGTTAATATGAGGGCCGTCTTTTTTTTTCAACCTCTGATCTCAAGCCATGACGGCCAGACACGTGGCAGGTTCGCCGTGTGGGCAGTAGTTGATTGCGCATATTCCCTGCTATAACATTTGTCACTGCCGAGTTCAAGTAGCTAGTTCGTGCTGAGCAGTAGGCACATAAACATGGCTGCCTTTATTGATTCTCCCACCACATGTGAATATGGTAAGCAGAAAGGAATAGTGCAGCAGAAATCAATCGGAGAAAGTTCCGTTTAAGGAAAAAACATTATGAGTAGGGACTTGATAGGTTGTTTTGGCAGTTTGTTGAACTACTGAAGCTGTAGACTGGTGGGCCTCATGGTGTGTTTCCGGGGTGCGCAAAAAGCCCTTGAGGCTTAAGTGCATGGCAGTAGGCCGCCCCAAGGAAAAAAAAAGAATGTTTAAAGATGGCCGAACTGACGTGCACGATGAAGGAGATTAGGAAAGCAAGTCTGTCACGACAGATGGCTTTGTTGAATTAAGAATATCTTCTAGGAATTATGTTTTCAAACCATGTGCCGTGTGTGTGTGTGTGTGTGTGTGATCTTGCAAGGTTAAAATAACATTTTTTGTCAACTTAACTGTGAGTGATGGTCTTAAATACAAATGTTAAACATTTCATGCTGAACACAAAGAGTTTTTACTTAAGTTCTTAAGCTCACGTGTGCAGTGTCGTACCTAACACTAAAGTCTTCCGGTTCACACCAAAACATTGCTTAAACCATTAACTTCTTGAAATATTTCAGGCTCAATGTGGAGAGTCATCTTCAGTCAACAGATGTTAAACCGAAACTGGTTTACAATGTTTCGGTTTAAGTGTAAACCAGAAGAATTTGAAGTTGGTTTTACATTCATTTGCTAATGTTTAAAGTTAATACGAGGTCCAATCAAAAAGTATCCTACCTTTTGGTGCAACGTAAAAACTGAAGTTACCTGAAAAAAGCTGGCGTTAATTTTCTTCAAAATAAGCACCCTGAGAAGCAACACAACGATTCCAGCGACGTTTCCACTTCTGGAAGCAGTCTTGAAAATCACTTTTCGGCATCGCCATGAGATCAGCCGTCGTTTTTTTCATAATTGTTTCTCGATTTTCAAATCTGTGCCTTTCAATGGTTTTTTTGAGGTGGGGGAAGAGCCAAAAATCGCATGGAGCCATATCTGGAGAGTACAGAGGCTGAGGAACTTGCGGAGTGCCGTGTTTCGCCAAAAAAGTTTGAATGAGCTGGCGCATTGTCCGTGGTGTAGCCGCCAATTTTGAGATGCCCACAAGTCAGGTCTTTTGCGGCGAATCGCATCTCGGAGACGACGTTGGACACTTAAATAGTACTGTGCATTCACAGTTTGACCCTCAGGGGCATATTCATGGTGCACAACTCCACGGTGGTCGAAAAAACAGTAAGCATCACTTTGACATTGCTTCGAACTTGCCTTGCTTTTTTTGGCTGAGGATCCTGGGGAGACTGCCATTGTGATGACTGAAATTTGGTCTCAGGGTCATATCCATAGACCCAACTTTCGTCTCCAGTTATTATCGATGTCAAAAAGTCCGCATCATCCTCACAACATTGCAGCATGTCCTCGGCAACATCCAATCGCCGTTGCTTCTGCTCGTCTGTCAGCAATTTTGGCACAAATTTTGCGGCTACCCGGCGCAATCCCAAGTCATCCGTTAAAATTGCTTCAGCTGATCCGAAACTGACATCTAACTCAGTACTTACTTCCTCCACAGTCATTCGACAATTTTCACAGATCAAAACTTTTGCTTTCTCGATGATTTCCGGAGTTCGACTTGTTTTTGGTCGGCCCGAACGCGCGTCACTTTCTGCCGAGGTTCGACCACTTTTGAAACGGTTATACCACTCTTTAATCTGCGTAACACTCATTGCCTCATTTTCGAATGCTAGCTGAATTTTCCGAATGGTCTCACTTTGTTTTTCTCTCCGAGTTTCACGCAAAATTTAATGCAATAACGTTGTTCCACTTTTTCCGTCATCTTCACAGTTAGAGAAAACCGATACGCACACTTGACTTATCAGTACATAATGACCCGTCTCCGGCGAACCAGTCGGGGGATCAAGATAAGACTTTGTACCTTTCCTTATCATAGTAGGAACTATTGTCGCAACAAATCTTATCTCATTATTGGCAGCAGAAGCCGCGATACACGACGAGGTCGGATACTTTTTGATTGGACCTCGTAGAGTGGTCAAACTTGTCACAAACCCTTGTTTTATCTTGCCAATGCTAATCTGGCAAACTAACAATAGCCACCAGAGCGTAAATTAAAAAATGTATAACAAATATTTTTCTTATACGTTATTGGAAATATTTATCTAAAAAATTGGGAATTCAAATACTTTCCTACAACGCTGCCTGCATAGTCTGAAGTGTGATGACTATTTAAGCATAATAATTGCAGTAATTTATAAAATATAGAATTACATTACATTAATATAACATATTGTTATGAAATAAATTTAATACTATATTTATTTGTTAACATAATACTCCATTTCTGACATTATTAAAGTGTAACAACACTTTTTCAGACAATTACCATCATTAAGTGAAATAAAACACAGTAACACTATGTTTTGAGATCTGCAGTCTGATTTCTTCCGTAGGTGGATAACTAGCCTAAACACCATAAATTATTGAAATTTAAATAATTCTGAGTATCTATCATTATTATAAATTTAGTAAATGGTTGGTTTTTACAAGCATCTGTATGAGCATTATGAACTGTCATTGCTGTGTTTATTATGAACATATGGAATGTTACCTAAATTTTTTAGTTATATCGGTGATAATTACTGTTAGTTTTATTAAAGGCATGTTTCTGAGATAGTAGGTATGGAGTTTGATGGACAAGTTTATTGTGATGTTTAACTTAAGAAATCAGAATTCATTTACTGTCATAGCTTACATGGAACATTGACACTGTCAACTTAATACCATTTTTCTTAAAGGACAACAAATACTAAAACACAGTAATTTATTTTTCTTCCAAACAAATTCACCATCTAGAATTACTTGTTTGTGTAGTTAAAAAGTAAGTAAGTTAAAATTTCCTAAATATAACTCTCTAGTTAAGTAAAGATTAAAAGAGGTAAAAATAAACCGTGTTTACTCAACTTTGTAATTGTATAATTAAATATATTGTTTTACTGACCTTAACCTATAAATTCTCGTGTTCTGACCATAAAAACATTCTATCTATGAAAATACGCACAAATATTGTAAATTTTAAAATCTAACGTTCTTTGCAACATAAAAATATTTACTCTCTTGAGTTTTTCCGAAATTTAGCTACTCACCTGAGGATGAGATTAGATTGCAAATCTTGAAACATATCTTTACTGATTTTGTTGTTTCACTTAATGATGGCAAATATCTGAAAATTCTTTAAACAAACACAATATAGTTGTAAATAATTTTTAATATATCAAATACATCTCACTCTATCTCTTATGTTTGCCAGAGACATAATTGATGCATACTGGATCAAAGACTAAAGTAGACCATATTCAGTCTAATTTTAGAGTATTCTTGGAATAAATCAGAGCAATATCAACATATAAATCTTTTAATCTAATATATGAACAAATATCAACTGGATCAACACAAATTAAAAGAGTATAAACATTTTTCTATTTAGTTAAATTTCTAGAGAAATATTGTTAATTCCAAGTATCTAAAAATAGATAAAGAATATAATTTTGATTGGTCATATTGTAAATTTTAAATAAAATAATCGCTTATTACAAAGTTAAATATACAGTTTTTATATTTTTTTTCAGGTTTTCTTATTTAATCAATTAATTCTTCATTGCACAAAACATTTCACATAGTATTATTATTACAGTGAACAAACTGGTGCATTGTCAGTGACTTAAAATAAACTAAAAATAATATACTTATGATCATATTAAATCAGTTAGTATAATGAATCACCAAGTAATCTAAATAAACAATAGCTTATTAAAATTCTAGATTATATCTTTTGGGGATAATTCATTAACAGAGTAAAAGCATTTTTATTTGTGAGATATTTTAAAATTTCTTTTTCGGAAGTTTCAAATTTCTACAAAGACTTAAAATTGTACATGGTTTTAAACTGGCAAGTCAAAAATGTCATATATTGGCTATAGTTTAAAAAATATTTAATATAATGCTTTAAATAACAATCACGATAATACAGTTTCTTAGTCTTTGTAAATTAATTACTAGACACATGAAACCTAACTGACAACTAGACAAACTACACTAAAACTGTGTTGAACAATCAGAATGTTTTCTTCAACATAATTTGGCTTGCATAGTCGACATCTACATCAGTAACTTGCTGGTATTGTAATATTAACTCAGGATATGTTAGTATGGTAAAAGAACACTTGTTTCGATGGATTTTAAAATTTCTTTCACGATCATTAAGAGCAACAGTCACTATATGTTCTCTGTCAATCATCGTCTCTTCAAATTTCCAACTTCCACATTTACAACCACCAATAAAAACTTCAGTATCATCAACGATAACGTTTGACGATAATTTATGACTTTTCAGATTGAAGCTTATATTCCGAAGATCTCCTGTGATACCAGTACCAACCGCTTTGGTTAGGCTCTCTTTCAAACACCAAAATCGGTAAAACATCGCCATTTGCTCTGTGTCACTCTTTTGAGAATTTATGACGGCCCATTCCGCACTGGAATATTTCCTTCTCATTAGTCGAAAATACTCATCAATATTAGCTGTCCTTGTCTTTTTTATCTTCATCAAATCTATGCCGATATCTAAAATACCAACTTCTCCAGCCAAAGCAACGTAATCACCGTTGTGCGAAACGTTAAACTGCACTCTTCTACGAGTAAACTGATCGTCACACAGGTACGGCTTTTTGTGTTCCACATCCCTCAAAATTTTAATATCCTTCCAATCCAATCCACTAACCTCACTGACATATTTTTTTATCATAAACCGTCCAATTATTGTGGATTTCACATCCTTTAAATACGCATACTGTGCCACTTGTTCCTTCTCCGAGGCATCCAGGCCACTGGCCAGGAACTGCCAATCCTGTACTGAAGGTGACCAGCTACCGCATGGAAAAGCCCAGCGTATTCCGCTTACTATTTGTGATGTTGTGAATTTGCTCAGCATCCTTTAATCAATCTTCCTCAAGGTATAGTCAATATGCTTTCAGTTCTTCTTACATTTACATAAATTATAACTCTTGTCTTGTCCTGTGCTGAAATTCAGACACTACAAGTAAATGAACAGGAAAATTAATTCACAGAAACTTACATGAAAGAAATAACTTTGAATACACACTATTTAAGTGTAACTTTTTTAGAATTTAAAAGAGTTTTAGAGACCTAAAACTCAAGTTTTTTTTGTTATACCTTACACCTACTAGTTATAACCAGTAATTTTTCTCTTATATATTACTATTACATTACAATAACTGTATGACAGGCAATATTTATAGATGAAAATTTCAACAACATTAGTTTTTAGGTCTTTCCTATATTTGTAACAAAGTAAATTAAGCTTCTTCATATGTATATATTCCATATTTATCTTAGGAAGCTGTGTATACTTTTAAAAATAGCTATTCCAACACTTGAACCCTCTAAGTGGATTTGTCCCTTTCAAGTACTGTGGTATGTGTTTAATATTGTTTAAAACGTACTGAGTTTACTTATTTCCATTTTAAATAGTTCGTGGTATCACCAACAGTCAGAGTTGCTTGACGGAGTGGCACACTCTGTAGAAGCCATTTCCAACAATTTGGATGTTCATAAACGTAGAGAAAGATGGAGCTACTTGTAACTGAATGAATGGCCAAATTGTATTATTTGTTTCTTTATTGTGAATACTTATTTTTTAAGTTGAAAAAATATATTTTGATAAAGTAAGCTTTAGTGTAATATTTTGTAGATTTATAGTAGTAACCATCGAGGCATGCTTGAAACATTGTCCCTTTGAAGGGACTACTTCATTCAAAGGGAGCAAGGGTTCAGCTGTTTAGATCAGCAGTTATTGAAACTTCTATCTTCTATCATTGGCTGAGGTATAGCACAGATTGCTTTTTTAGTATTATTGTGCCTAATTTAGCCTAAAAGACACAAGATTTATTGGGGGAAAAATCCAAAACTCGAAAAATAATTCCAGGTACCAAATTCCTGAGTATATCAGAAAAATCTTCAAGAATTGTACCTAATATCAGACATCACTGTGTAAAACAAAGGACATTTGTTTCCATCAACAATGGAATAAAACACACACACATTTTAACTTATCAATAATTCAAGGAAAGCTCCTAGGTGTTCCATAAAATTCTAGAACTATGCACCACTGTGTGCTTAAAAAGGTCATCATGTATTTTCACAGTCAGAGTATGAGTTCGCTGTGTAATTGTGTGTTATTTTTAAATGAAGAAATGCTATTTTTATATGATCAGAAGTTACCACATAGTATGTAAGTAAATAGTATGTACATACTAAATTAGAGGGTTATGGTTAAATTAATTTTGCTTATTTATTAAAATTAAGTTTGTTTTTTTACATTATTTATTCCTTTGTAGAAAGTTTGTTTCAATCTGTTTGCTTTATTTTTATCCATACCAGAAACGAGATTCACGTTATTAACTTATTGCAATCATCCTTCTGAACAAAATAATATAAGGTTTAAAGGATAAAAATGACAAGTAATGAATTTTGGAATATTAAAAGTGGAACTACTTTTCTTGCAAATGATGTGAAGTTATGGTTAGCTGAATTTAAAATATCTGTTTGTTTCATTAAGTTGTGTTTTAAGCATTGATGGTCAGAGGCATTTTTGATTAGACCCTCTAGAATTTTATCTTTTAGAGTTAGGTACTAGCTCGAGGTTTTTTCTAACGCTGCAATCAGTTGCTGAAGGCCGGAGGCACTTGTGTCAGGCTGATATGGGCTGCAGTATAATAAGCGGATGCCACAACAATCGAATCTTCGATATTCATAATTATCTAAAACTACCGAAACCAAAATTCAAACCAAATTATGTTATATTACAAACTTAGAATATAGTTGGGCTGATTAAACTTAAAAAGTAATATTTAATAACTAAGAAAAATCTATCTAGGCTTTGTACGTTTATAAAATTCAACAAACAAAACAGTATAACATTTAGTTCTTTTTCATTATTTTCAAGGATAAACATGTCAGACACTTTGTGACGCAAATAACACATGTACATCGCCATTGTACTTGCCAATTATTAAAATAGCATCCACATAATTTTACTTTGTTTGAATTTATTTGGAATAATAATGTGGAACTGAATTACATTACACGCTTTGAAGACTGTACATATATTAAAATATATTGAAGCTATATTTTTATATGAAAAAGAAATATTTTGTTTTGACTTTTTCTGCAACAAAAAACTATTATGATTTCCAACTTTAATTCTACCTTTGATCTCTTCAATACAAACTGGGCACTTTGGATTTAAACCAGCAAGATCCCTTATCTTGTAGCCATTTGAAAAATGTTCAATTAAAAAAAATACATTTTGACTCAAAAAGCGCACAATTATCTCAATTGTTCTTGCTGATGTCATACTCACAATGCAAATAATTTTACTTTATTTGAATTAACTTAAGTGTAAACAATATTATTATTCTGTAAAATAAAAACAACTGGAAATTATTAATTGTGATTATCTATATATCAAATGTTTTTATATTCCATAGTTTAGATATTTCTAATCAATGTTTAATTTGATTGTTGTGGTAGCCGCATACTATACTGCAGCCCTGATACAAACTTTTATTCCGAGGCCTAGATCTAAATAAAAAAAAACTACTTTAATTTAAGTAAATTATTGTTATTATACGTATCCAAAGATGGCGTAACAGCTCAAACCACATGCCTGTAAAACAACGAAATATTATTCGCCACAAAAAAGTGGTATTTTAGATTATCCATGAGGCCAATATTTTTGGAACTATGTTTCTTACCCAGGACCTTATAAAACTGCATTATTAGAAATAACAGACTATTTCTAGTGCTGTCCTACGCTGATGGCGACATACAAAAAACATCCCTTGAGTTAGTATTTTTGAATAACCAATAAAATTCTAAATGATCTGATCACTAATGCCTCCGGCCATTACTGCTTTATAGGAAACGCAACTTGAATAAACAAACAAACATTGTAAATACATATAACCATAACTTCCTACTTTGCAAGAAAAGTAATTCCACTTTTAATATTGAAATATTCATTATTTGTTAATTTCATACCCCAAAACCTTATATTGTTTCGTTTAGTAGGATGATAGAAATAGGTTAATAACGCGGATCTCATTTCTGACGTAACTAAAATAAATTTTAAAGTAATTTATACAAACTGAATGTAACTTTCAACAAACCAATAAATAGTGTAAAAAAACTAACAAGTTTAATAAATAAGCAAAACTAACATGTACCCACAACTTCATATGTATGTAAATGTACTCACATAGGCCTACTACGTGGTAACTTCCGATCACTTAAAAATAGCTTTTCTTGATTTAACACACACGATTACACAACGAACTTGTAAGTTAATCTCGAACTTGTATGAAAACACACGATAACCAACTAGGCTAAAAATAAATTAATTAATTAAATAATTTTTTAACTGCTCACATCATCCACAATCACACACATAAATAACTTTCAAAACTAATTAACTGTATTACAAGTTAATGCACAGTGATTATGTATGTGTAATAGACAGTGAAGTTTATTGTACAAGATGATTGATGTTACTTAACTGAGCTGTTCAGACCACAGAACATTCAGATAATACTGAAAATCATACATAACAAGAACAGTAGACAAATATAACCACAAATTTATATTTACATTTTAATTACTGTATTACAAAACAAAGTTATTTGTGATCCCCTCCCCTAAAACCATCTATATTTATGCTCAGGAGGATGAGCAGAATATGTTTATAAGTTGAAATTTTGATTGGATGTTCTGGCCTTGATCCTCACTGATACCAAAACTGTTGAAAAGATAGTGGCCTCAGATAATAAAATAGCACGAAAAAAGTAGTTTACTTTTAATGTTCTATAACTTTGTTATTTGACATTGTCACCCCTTAACACCTTATATTATTTGGTTCAGGAGAATAACAGCAATAAGTTAATAATGCAAAACTCATCTTTCACTACTCCGACAACAACTTTACAATTACCACAAACATAACAAATGTACAGAATTTGTTTATGAATTGGTTTTAAGATTAGAAATGTCTACTCACCTCTAACACTTTCAGCTCTTTCGTCAAATCTTCCCATCCTTCAATGCAACTTTCTAAGCTATCCAGTTCCATGTCTAGGTTTAAATGGACTGATGTTTACACTATGATGAATCAATATGATAGCAGAACATACACATAAAGGAGTAACAATGACAGGCTTATCTTAGGTTAAATCCTCAAGTAGGAATTCAAATACCCGATTCTAAATTTTCAGTGTTTTGTAGAAAATTATCTTTCCAAAAAATAATATATTTTATCATCTTACAAAACGTAACTGATGAGTGATAAACCCTATATAACATAAAATAATAGGATTATAAGTTGTCTTTATCAAATATTAAACAATTGTATAAACTAAATGATCATAAACATAAAGTACACAAAAACCAGTCGCCCTGTTCTTCATAAGAAATCAACAGAACAATGAATAGTGACCAATTATTATCTATCATTCAAGTCTGCACTATATTATAAAACTAGATTTCGGATTTAATTTCAACTTTGCAAGTCAAGTACGCAAGCACTGAGCATGACATCTGACGTCTGTTGCTGTTTTTGCCTAAAAAATTGAGCAAGTCTTGCTTGGTCTTGGTAACACATGAGGGTGAGGACCTTATATTTCTTTTATATTTATTCTCTTTGCTACGTCCAGCAATTTTGTAATAGCATGGAACCGGAAAATCAATCATAATTTTTGTTCACAGTTTTGTATAAACACATTTAAAACATTTTAATGCTATTCAAAACCTTTACTGTTGATTACACTTTATATTGTTTTACTTTTTATATATTATATTAATGCCTGCAATTGTGAGATTATCTGATAGCAAAGTTATATTGATGTTCATAATATGCATCGTCCAGGAAATGACATGATGTTTCTATTTGTAGACATGCAGTAACTAAAATGTACTATATGCTTCTCTAAATTATTTGAAATATTTCACGATTGTAAACTACTAAATTGTTTTTCTTAAGATATCTTGAAGCTTATAAGAAGGTATTCCGTTTTCAGCCTTAGGTTTTGAATATATTTTATTTCTGAAACTTTGATATTTTGGTTCTAAAATAAGATGCTGCAAAATCTCAAAGTTATTTACAGAATATTTTACACGAATTGGTGTAAAATAACATTCTGTTATGTGCAACTAATGACCGTATTAAATACACGAGGAATAATGTGAAACAATAAGCTCAAGTCACAGACATTACAACAATATTAAAAAAAAAAACATAAATCCAGTCAAAATGAGAGTGGAGTCTACATTTATGTGCGATTCAAAAACTGGAGAACCCTCCTCTTAAAAGTAATGACAGTACATAATTTATTCAAAGAAGTCTAATTTAGGGGAAAGTTCATCGGCAAGGGGTTAGGGTCGAGGCAGACATGCAAAGTACTCATAGTTTATATCATATTGCCCGCGACCAAAGATGTCTTTAGAGCGAGTTTCAGTAGGGATGCGGAAATCGATCCGACTGAGGAGATAAGGGGAATCAATGAAATGGTTAAGAAGCTTTAACAGAAATGTTTCGTCCTGAAGTCGTCTTCTATTATATAAGAACACGAGTCCAAGATGATTAGCAAGGTCTACAAATGACACTTCAAGATAGGGGAAACCCATTCTCATTCTAACAAAACGCAAAATTATCCTGTGTATCCTAGATCTGGAAGCTAAATATGTTCATTATCTAGGAGACCAGACTACACAACAGTATTCAAGAATTTGCCGAATTTAGTTGACATACATTGTGAAAGTTTGTATACTGAATGCATTTGTAGAAAATCTTCCTGTTGGCTCTGAAATACACAACCTCAATGTGCCTCTAAAAAAGGGGTATCAAAGGTAATACCTAGATCACGAATTTCAGAGCATAGAATAATGAGGTCACCTCCTAGGGAATAGTTATGAAGAACATGCTCTCTACCACTATAGAAAGACATAAGGCTGCATTTATTTTTGTTCAAGGTTATAGAATTTTCATCACACCACTAATTATCTCTCTCAATGGAATGCTGAAGATGACTGTAGTCCTAAGTATGAAAGATCTCATTGTAAAGCTTAATATAGTCAGCAAACAGCAATAACCCACATCGAATTAGGCCACAATATCATTAGTAAAATGTTAAAGGGGAGGATTCCTAATGTGATCTTTGAGGTACACCTGAAGTGGCACTAAAAGCTGAAGAAACTGATGCAGCAAATATGACCAGCAGTTCAAATCAAATCACTTTATTCCACATACTTAGAATATACAAGAAAAACAAAGCTTATTCGTATGGAAATTCCCAGCAAGACTACAGGTCAGAGTGCTGGGAAGAGTTCTTTCTCATATTTACATATCATTACATAAAAGCTATATTAATGACAGAATAAAAATAAAATGTCTTTAAAAGTATAACCTAAAATACTAACAACTTTGAAAAGAAAGGATTACAACTAATACAAACAACTTGTCTAACAAACAAAAGCAGGTCCACGTATGAAAATTAATTACTACATTAATGAAATTGAAATTGACAGGTGCCAAGTTTTATGCAAAGATTAAACTAATAACAAAAATAGTCATACAACAATTAATTAACAGAGCTTTGGTCCGGTAATTTAGGTGTAAAGTGACAACAACAGCACCTCTGCATCCCGCCATCCAACACGAAGCAACTATGCTGTAACCTTCCGCTTATACACAATGACGCTGTCACTCTCTGCTTCGTTAGGTACATTTCGATACAGTATTTGGGCCAGATAAAATGAATTACTAATTTCAGAACTATGAATTAATCTAGGAATGCAATAACCGTAATTATCTTTGAGCCTTGTTGCATAACGATGATGAGTTTCAGTAAAAATAGTTTATGACTTCTTATGAATAATAACAATGTTTTGATAAAAAGCTGTCTTATATTAAACACAGGAAATTCCACAAAAAGTAATAAAGTAGGAAATCTATAGCTCTTTTTTGAAATAGTTTTTACTATTGCTCTCTGTCTGATCGCCAGTGGTTCCAAGATGGCAGTGGAAGCACCACCCCATACTAGTATACCGTATTGTAACACCGACTGCACGTAGGCAAAGTACTCAGTCCTGCACTGATCCACCGTCAAAACCTGACCAAGCTGTGAAAATGCATATGTAAGTTTCCTTAAGGCTTTATTCAAATACTGTGCGTGTGGGCCCCAGGAGAGTTTATGATCAATGATAACACCCAAATATGTGTACTGGTCCACACGCGCAATTGCTTCACACCCACACACATTCGACAGCGGATCACCGCAGGAATGCATCCTCAAAGTTCGAAGGCCAGGATCGGCTTGATTTCTAGTAACGATTGGCAAATATTTAGTTTTACTAACATTAACTGTAAGAGAGTTATGGTCAAACCACATTTTAATATTTGATAAATCTGCCGAAGCATGTTCCAAAACTTCGTCCCACGTGCAGCCAGCAGAGAGAACAGCCGTGTCATCAGCAAACAAAAATAATTTTCCTTTGACATTTAATTTCGAGACATTATTGATATAAATTAAGAAAAGTAGAGGCCCCAAAGTGCTTCCTTGGACAACTCCAAAATTAACACCAGCATTGTCACTCTTGATTCCATTTATAGAAACTACCTGAAGCCGATTCTGGAAGTAACTCCTGAACCATTCTAATTCTTTACTCCTTACACCAACTGCATCTAACTTTGCAATAAGCTTTGCCCTGTCAACAGAATCAAAGGCCTTTGCCAAATCTAAAAATGTAATCAGCACTCGCTTTTTCAACGCAATCTGACTTGAAATAAACTTTGTAATGTCAAACAGAGCATGTGATGTATTTATGTTATCTCTAAATCCATACTGAACATCAGCAATTATATTATGTTGTGAGAGATAATTTGACAGTTGCTGCTTAACACTTTTCTCTATAAGCTTGGAGAGGGTCGAAAGTAATAAGATGGGCCTGTAATTAGAAAAGGAGGCTTTTAAACCAGACTTATATAAAGGAACAACTTTGGCAATTTTAAGTGCATTTGGAAACTGTCCAGTACGAAGACTATGATTAATAATATGTAAGAGAGGAGACGATAAGGAATTAATATTGTCTTTAATTATTTTTGAAGGAATTGCGTCAAAACCAGGCGCCGATCTTCCCCTAATACCTTGAACTAAGTTACAAAGTTCTTCCTGAGTGATAAGCTTCATTTGAAAAACTGACTCCACTCTATAGTCAGCATCATTCACCTCCGCCTGTCCCCAAGGATGTATAGCATTTGTTAACTGTAACCCCGAAAGTTGTCGGTCACAAAGATAACTCTTAAACCAAAGAAGGAGATTTCCAAGGATTTCACAAGATTGAAGCTTGGATATGAGGTGAATATGGCTGACAAACAAACATTGTCTATCTGACTTTGACTTTTTCTAGAAAAAGCAGATGTAATATAGTCCTGGTAAACTAAAAGGTTGTAGCTGATAATCGTCCGGTACAAACACTATATGTCCAAGACGAGAGATTCAAACACTTGAGCTAAAGTGGTATGTATAGATTGACGTATAGATCGTTACCTACCGCGTCAGGATCATCTGACTTAAATATTGGAACCACAAAAATGTTCTGATAATATTTAGTAATATTCCCTTGGCAAGGGTTTTATTGAAAATTCCAGTATAATAACTTGCAATTGTATTGCATCCATGCATGAATATTGATTATGGTATGCCATTATGCCCACATCCTTTGAAGCACCCAGTTTAGTCAATTTGAACAGGACTTGATCAAGTTTGGTACCGCAATTAGATAAGAGGCCAGGTACACAATAATTATAGTTTTGAGGTTCTATAGAAGCAGCCGCAAGAACGGAAGCGAAGAAATCAACGAAGAATTCACACATTTTTAAAAGTCATCAGTAGTTACGCCATTGTATGCTATCGTACTTCGAATACTAGAAGATCTCTTTAAGTTGTTATAAATATCCAGAACACCCTTGGGTTTGTGATGAAAACAATTTTTCAACATGATCCAAATAGTCTATCTTACAGGAACCGCAAAGCTCCCCGCATTTTTGCCTCGGCGTTTGAAATTACGAGATGATATTCAGCCTCATAACTGTTACCAGAGTTCAAGACAGTTATGAACAGTCTGTGAATAGTAATAGTTTTACGATCAATAGTAATCAATTGGGGAAAAGAGTATAGCTCAACCGTTTCATGGGCAAATGATTCCGGTCTAGTGTGTCCAGGGTATTACAAAAATCCGGAAAATCCTCTTCAATATCCGTAAAGCTAGAGCGAGAAGACAAAATATCACACATAATTGAGTATACTCACAAGAATGACGCCTTCTGTAGTAAGGAACAACATTATTTTCTTCATATCCACTTGATTATCATCTAGCGGAGCGAAAAACAGAGAACATTATGTATGACTTCCGCAGGAACGAGAATATCTATGGCAAGGGATACGATGATTGAATGAACTGTGAAACTAACCAGGTCCAAGATTTCTACTCTGTGGCTAGGGGTATAATTTAACTAGCAACGATTGAAGAGTTCGGACAACTTTCTCCGAAGAAACACTATAGTCAGGGAAAGTCCAGTTTACATTAAGAAAATTGAAATCACCAATAAAGTTAGAGAGCTACCTCTATGATGAGATAACATAACTTCATCCACGATGCCACAGTATAGCACGTAATTTTATGTATTTAAAGAGGGTGGAATATTTACATACACAAAAGCTCCACAAGACTAAAGAGTCACTCAATGTCATTATTTGAAGTAGGGATAACTTGAAATTGTATTTCGGAAGAAACTGCAATAAGAACACCTCCCCGCTAGTTCATTATTGGAAATGTCAGAGAAAAGGTTCGTCTCAGTGAGACATGTAATATCATAAATAGAGGAAAATAGAGACTTCAAATGTCAATCTTTGTGGGAACATAATTATTTACATTATAATAGTACAATATGAGATTTGGTTGACCGGTGAACTTAACTATGTTTTTTTTTGCTTTTTACAATTTTTGGAATGCTATTGAAGTACTTCAAGCTATGACCTGTTTCACCATTTTTCTTCGCTCAGCTAGCTCTTTAAGAAGTTCCTTGAGCAGCTTGGTTCATGGTCAGTGCGATCTCTGGTGATGGAGACATCTCTAAAATATGTATTCACAGCCGTGACATCGAACGTAGAACATGACTTTAGAATATTTACGAGGTGAACGAAGTCATCAAAGACAAGCTTTAGCAGATCTGTTAAAATATTTGTTGCTAATTTGTGCAGTTTTCAGGTGACGAGTATCCATATTTCGACAAAGGATTGCGATCAGATCTTTAATTTTCTCTAAGTCGTACCTTTTCTTCGAATCGATGTTTCTACTAAAGCTTCGGGCAAGTTATGTAAAATAAGGTTAATTGAACGCCTAGCGCGATCGTTGAGCTAGTATGGGACTGATTCTGTTGTAGAGCCCGATTACTATCAAGCTTGATTCCTTCTAATTTTTTTCAACCTGATCAATACGAGCCTTTGAGTGAACCAAACTAAGTTCAAGCTGATCAAACTTTGCATTTAACTGCGTCAGGTCCGAGCGAATTTCATTCATGCATTCCTGGGGGGGGGGGGGGGTGGGGGGGGGGGGGGGTGGGGGGGGGGGGGGGTGGGGGGGGGGGGGGGTGGGGGGGGGGGGGGGTGGGGGGGGGGGGGGGTGGGGAATATATAAGTTCTCTGTATTTATAATTGATTATTTAGTAAAGTCTTAGTGAGTAGTTCTTAATTACTATTAGGAGAGGTTATATCCTTGGCCGAACTTTATACCTACACCTGCTTATTCCATTTTGTAGAGTATTGTTGTTTAGTTGGTGCAAGTAAGCTATCTCATGATATAATTATTGGCTGAGCATTAGCAAAGCCTATCACTCGTGTGACTGGAAAAATTTCATATCTATCTATCAGCCCGGACGATATCTCAAAAACGAACAACTATAGACTTGAAATTTATATTTTAGCATAACTAAGTTCGATGATGGTATATGTCACTCCATGGGGATTTGGCTGAGCTTTAGCGGATTTTTTTACATTGGTCTTAAGGGTAACCATAATGGCAACGAGAAAAAAGTATAATAAATAAATTTGTAAATAAACTGAATCTAATCATTTGAGATTTCAACATGTGTGCAGACATTTTCAAGATATTTAGGTAAGTGATTTGTAAACAGTATAAAATTAATAATAGTGGTCCTAGTACTAACTCCTGAGTGAGGTACTCTTTGGTTTACGGGTGAAGATCTTGGTCTGGTAAATTTATTAACCCAATTTCTTGTGTTTTTATCTCTACAATTTGCATCCGTTTTCTAAATAGCTTATGAACCACATTTTAACTGTGTCTTTTCTTACTCGTATAGTATGAGATCATGTCACAGGTAATCAAGTCTCAGGCTTTGCTAAGTCTAGGAAAAAGGATTATTACATGTTTCCCTTCTTCGAGGTTGTCAAGTACAAAGTCAGCAAAGTTGGATCAGGGCTGTAGTAATAGATTTCTCTTTAATGAATCCGTGTTGCTTGTCTGTTATATTTATAACACAGTTTACACACAGTGGCCAAAAGTCTATTTAGTACTACTTTCTCTAAAACTGTAGAAAAGGTTGGTATGATTGAAATCGGTCTGTAACTATTCACTTCTGTTTTACTAGCGTTTTTGTATATTGGAATCACTTTTGCCAGTTTTAATGCTGAGGAAAATTGACCTTGACTGAAGACTATGTTAATTATATTTGTGAGAGGTGTTGTAAGAGAATCACTGCAGTGCTTTAAAAATGTTGTGGAGATGTTGTCTGTTGCTACAGAGGTTTTAGGTTTTAAGATTTTTTAATGATATTGTATACTTGTACTGGGTTTGTATTGTGAAAGAAGAGTAAATCATGTCCAGTATTTGGTTCTGAAGTGTAGCTATTGGTTGATTTAGGGTTATTGCTTTTGATGAAATAATTCATGTGGTTAGCTACAAAATATGGACAGTTTTCTTGCTTTTCCGTTGATTTCTAGCTTACATTTTTCTTGTGCTGCATTTTTTCCATTTTGTTGTTATTTATTAGTTGCCACAAGGCTTTAGATTTATTTTCTCCATTGTTTATGAAATTGGTTACACCATCTTTTCTTACTCTCTCAGCTTAAGATCGTAGTTTTTCTTTAGAAGTGGCTAGGTAAATTTTGACATGATCACTGTTGAATTGTTCATGTTTGATTAGAATTTTGAGGTAGTTTTCTTTAAGACTGCAACGCTATTTAAAAGCAAAATTAATATTTTTCACTTTCTATTTGGCTTAACTTTTATTTGAGGGCATGATTGTTCAAGGGCCATAGTTACTGTTATAAATGCAGTATAGGCTTCTTCTGCTGTTGGAGCTTTGAGAACCTTTTCCCAGTTTTCCTCAATTAGTATGGATTTTAAAGTGGTAAGATTGTTTTCACAAAAACTTTTTTCCATTCTCTTTTGACATGGAGAAATTCCGGGACTAAATTATAGTTAGGCCAAACACAGTTGAGCAGTATTGTCGTTGTGAAAAACTTTATGTTCAAGGTGATTGCTTTGTAGTTTGAACAGATGCAGTCAATTAATGATCTTGAGTTTGAGGTAATACTCGTAGGAGGCAGAATCAAACTCTATATTGTGACTGGTTAAGACATTGTTAAAGTTTTTTGTGATCCTGGTCATGCTATAAACAGTCAACATTTATATCACCAAGTATCAGGATAGGGTGATTTTCTGCTTTTGTATCTTCAAGCATCCCTGCCATGAGATGTAGTGCTCTTGCATTTTAATATCCTTCCTATCTCACGAGAACTTGTATTATTTAAACACTGCTATAAAACCTAACTGAATTAACAAAAATGTGAATGTATCATGTGGCAAGATATCTTGAAAAATATTTCATCTGTAAACTTTAAATTTTGCATGAAACTTCATATCTGCTTAGACGGTAATGAGTTCTATGATGGAGCATGTCCAACCATGAAATTTGGGTGAGCTTAATTGGTCTACCACTTAGTAGGCTGACACAATTTCTTTTTTTGTCTGCCAGTAGATATAAAACTCTTTCCTGTATGATGGCTGTCCGTCTACTTAACCGCAGGACATCTCGAGAATGAAAAGAGCTATAGATTTGAAAGTTTGTATGGGTGAGGTGAAACCTATTATGTGACACATGGTGTCGTGTACTCTTTCCTTGTTATTAACTGTAACTAATTGTAATGTCTTCGGTTCCAGAGTGTTGGAGTTACTGTTTATGTTCCTACTGGTGTGGTACTACTGCACACTCACCATCCGTGAGAGCATACTGAAAGTGAACGGGTCCCGTATCAAGGGCTGGTGGCGACTGCACCATTTCATCTCCACCGTTGTGTCGGCAGTACTGCTTATTTGGCCCAACTCTGCGTGTTGGTACGAGTTCCGGCCACAGTTCATGATCTTCAATGTGTACATAAGTAAGTACCAAAGTGTTTAACTTCTAAATTAATTAGTACAATAATATTAAATATTGCAACTAACCAGTATCGTGATCAGTTAATATTTTATTTAACAGGGTGGCCATTGGACCGGAAAAACAGGGAATTTTACACACCGGGACAATACTGGGAATAAGGCGGGAATTTACTTGTAGAACTGAGAAAATCTCAAAAACAGTATTTCTGTCTTAAAGAACTAATAGAAAATCAAGAAATAATTTGACAGCTCCTTGAATCAGGAGTAGGTTAATTCCAAATATCATATTTTACGAGACATGATTCATGAAACTGTGAATGAAAATCAACTACGCAAGCTGAAAGACTATGATGGCTTGTTATGTCACTGAATTATTTACAGAGTCCATGGACAGCGTTTTATTACTACAATATGTGATCAGTTCACGAGCGCCACCTGACACCGTTTAATGTATGGTTGCCTTCACTAGTGTAGTGGAGTTTATCTTGGTTAGTTAAGCCCCTACACTCGAAAAATCTTGATCTTGATCATTGAGCGATTTGTCATCAATTATAGGTTAAAACGAATGGTTACATTCAAAGCTCGACGTAACTAATATTGTCGCAAGTCTGTGGATGGCTGAATTCCCCACACATATATGTTTTTCATTGTCAGAGCGGTATTGGTTGGACAACGGCTTGTGGAAATCCCATAATTTGTCCGATCAACTAATCGTTGTTTGAACGACTTACCCAGTCGTGATGATCAGTCAGACAATTCAGTCTGTTCAAGCCAAATCATTTAACCAATCATTGCGTATATGAGGAGCCTTACGCCATGTTGTTTCTTTTTCCATGACTACAGTATAATGGACACATTGTGACTTGACACATAGTATTTTGAGTATTTATTTAATTTGTGGTTGTGTTGTTGCGATTCTATTTTTGCATTATCTCAAAGCAAACACAAAATATAAGATATATAATATAAGTTAAATAAGAGCTAGTAATTGATTAAGTTAATTATACTCTTACTCCTGGGAGGAGGGGAAGGGCAACTGTGGGAGATACTGTTCAGTACAGTTTCTACTAATTCTACAGATCAAGTATTTTAACCACACTACGGTAACTTGTTGTTACATTCCTTATCAATGGTTGAATTCCTTATCTAGTCTTATAAACCAGTGTCCACGTGAATTACTGCTACCCTCCAATTCAAACTATATTTCTGCTCAAATTAATCAAGTGTAGGTTGCCACAGAGAGTTCACTACTTGAAATTGTGCTGAATATCAGTGCACTGTGTATATGTATTTTGTGACGGAAATTCACAGAGGGAATATCAAGTTCGTTGCCCAGAGAACTGAACTCGAGAAGCATAATTACTTGCTTCCAGATCTTGACAGGGTAAAATGGTATGTATGGAACTTACTCTTATGCAAAATCTCCAAACAAAACCTTCCATTGAGATAAAACAAATTTTGTCACACCAAGAAAAAATCATTCTACAAAACATATACCGTATCGGTCAAATTACGAAGCACTAAAAAAAATCAGGCAATAGATCATCCGTTGGTTCTAAAAGGGTTAATTATTGAATCAAACTACAATTGAGCAGGGAAGAGAGATCCAAACGAATTATATTTTGAAGGAAACAGATCTGCAATCTGATCTCTTCTTCAGGTAAATAACAAACCTAATGCATAATTACAAACTAGGTTAAAATAAACAAATCATACCAAAGCGTTGTGGCACGCCTAAGTCAGGAATCACAACCACCATGTCAACTTTACTAACTCTAAAACATGCACTTAATAAAAACTATACACAACACTAATCATTAAAACTGAATGAGACAAGTGCAGACGTACTATGACCTGTATTCTGTGTTTCAGGTGTGTGGTTCTGTTTAGTTAGGTTAGTTTTTACCTGAAGAAGAGATCAGATTGCAAATCTCGAAAACGTAGTGTTACTGATTTTTTGTTTCACTGAATGATGGCAAACGTCCGGAAAAATCCTGTCTACTTCACAATCCTTCCATTGTCAAAAATAAACTTCAAACAAAGAACTATATTTGATGGTATCTGTGTTTGCCAGGTTTTGTGCAATATCTACAGTTCCGGTACCAACAAGGTGTGCTGTATCGCCTGAAGGCTCTGGGAGAGAGGCACAACATGGATATCACCATTGAGGGGTTCCACTCGTGGATGTGGAGAGGTCTCAGCTTCTTGCTGCCGTTTCTGTACGCCGGCTACTTCTTCCAGCTGTACAACGCTTACAAGCTCTACAAGCTCACCAAACATCCTGACGCCACTTGGCAGGTGAGACCACACGTGTTCCTTCTTTTGTCAACTACCTCTAAATTATTTTATCTTATTAAAAGGGAGATTATAGCAGTAACATACCACTTTTAAGTGATCTGTTAATGCAGTTTTGAGGTTCATATTAGTTAGTCTGTTAATGTTAGATGACCATAATTTCAACATTGATGAGAATTGAAGAAGAATATAACCTAACTTTTAAAAAAGTTTTCTCTTTAACATTGGCAACAAGTGAAGAATTTGTATTTGTGTTCTTTTGCACAGAATTATTTGCAAATTTGAAGAAGTGTTACCTCAGTAAAAATATTCTTACTTATTTAACTAAAAGTTTGATTCTTAGAGTTATTATTAATTATTGTACTCCAAAACCATTTTTTGTATTTGTTACAAAAGCCAAGTTGAAGTTTATATTTATAAAAACCAGTAATATACATTCTTTTAAATCCAGCATAGCTGGAAGAACAGGTGACATTGTCATGGTATAAAATAGAACTTGTGTCAGTTATGAAACATCAACAAATTAAAGTGTGTGTATATGTATGAATTGAATATTTATAATGTTGTTAAATCATAAAACACTGTCATCAAAATAAAATATTTAAAGTCATGTATTTATTATTCATAAGGTTTTCAATTATTGAATCAAATATGTTACTAGTTGATAGGAAAATCAGCAGACTTACATTGAAAACTGTCTTCTTGGGTCCACTGGTTGAAAGAATATATAAAATTACACATGTTGTTTACATAATTAGAAATTTTTTGTTTTAAAAGTGAGACATTATGTGATCTGTAACTATTTTATTTTCAAACTCTTTGGAGAAAGAAAGCAAAATTAATACTGTTCTGTATTTTTCTGGATTGCGCTTACTTCCTATCTTGAAAATGGATTTTATTCCTTTATATTTAAGTTGGTAAGGACATAACCAGTTTCAAAGGATCTATTTATTATAATACATTTATTGTTTTGGAATTTTGTTAAGTTGTCTCTCTCTTGTTTCTAAAAATTTGAATACCTAATAAAAAATTAATACCATGTATGTTTTCTGTTTTGATGTTAATCTTTTTTGAATTTGTTTTTAAAGGAAAATGATGTTCAAATACCAACTTAAAATGAAAAAGAAATTTATTGAAACTTTCTTAAGGCTGTGTGTACTCATGAAGATTCCAATGAACCTCTGGCTTGTATTTTTCTGGATTGCGCTTACTTCCTTTCTTGAAAATAGATTTTATTTCTATATATTTAAATTGAGACAGAAAACTAAGAGCATTTAAAAATTGTGTTATAGTGTTAAAAATTCTTTGAACAGGAGGGGCTTGATTTACTTTTTCATTTTTACAATATTGTAGTCTCCATCATTGCAAGGAAGAGAGCCTGTGATCTGACATTCCTAGATCGCATTTAAGTTTTTTTTTATAGTTGGTTAATAAGTAATTCTTGAAGATGTTATCAATACAGTAATGTAAATAGTCCTAGTTCTAGTTTCTTTTTCTAGTAAATCAAACAAAGATTATGGTTTATTTAAAGAATGTGGAAAATCTTCTTAATGGTATTAGGCACATATTATAATATAGATTGTATTTGAATAAGTTAGTTCTATACTTGATTTTTTGATTTTTTTTAATAAATCCTTAAAATAATTAAATCACTTCTTTCAACAAGATTTAAATTATCCCTCAAGAAAATACAGGTACCATCACCTTAGCCATATTTTTTAGATTAATATGTTGCTGTATTGGATATAGGTGTATTATTTTATCAATGTACTCAATAGTCTTATCTGGAATGTAAGGTTACAAAGCACATAGTTTTCTCAGATATTTTTTCTCATGGAAAATTGGTACCACTGCCACAAAGAAAAGCCAACAGAAGCAAATTAGAAGTCCCATTGTGAACTAGCATTGTCAAGATGAACATCCTCTTCAGTTTCCCACACAGTGCAAAGTGCCTGCCATAATACATAACGTAATTGCTTATGGCATGAATACTGCTGTGATTCATCATAAAATCATTTCAGTTTTGGGTGATTACAAAATAATGTTAAGACAGCATGGTGACAAAATGGTCATGGAATTTGAGTTTTGCAAGAATGGAAATTCAAGATAAAGCAGGATTGAACGTCGATCATCAGTCTGTTGTGACTGAAAATCTCTCTGATCAGCATTTTAATAATTTGTGCCCATTCTGAAAAGGCTAACTGAAGGCTAGATCTGAAACCAAAACTTATTTAGGGAGAAATTATTGTCGTTTGAAGAGTTATTAAAAATTATAGCAAGTCTTCATAGCCTAATAAAACTATAGTCTAACCTGGAAGTCTAGATTATCTATCTTCTGATAACGATAATTATCTATCATCAAATAGATTTACCATTTAAGTTGTATTCAATTTGTATTGATTTTACTTTAATTGTGATGAAATAAAAAAAGTTCCTGATTATTCTTTTATTTCATCACATTTTAAAATATTTGCTATAGATTTATTTTTATACTGATATATTTTTATTTATTAGGTCCCAATGTTGGCCATCCTCTTCTTTATCCTGTTCTTGGGCAACATCATCACAACTTCCATGGTCATACCTCAGAAACTGGAACCATCCATCACTAAAACAGAGGTAGGTTTGAGACTAAAACATAGAAACATTGTGTTAATTGAGGTACAATATGCAGATAGTAAGAGGAGATAAATGTATAGTAAACCGGATCAGCATGGCTGCATAACTCCACACAGTTGTTCCCCTTGGATCCAAGATGCTGAAATCAATTTCACGAATCGTAGCAACTAGAACAAGACGATAATTTCAATTTCTATTCCGATTGCAAAACAGCAATAAAAGTTCTGAGATTAGCAACTTGACAGATGATAATCCAAATATAGAACAACAATAGATGCTTATTGCATACTTGCTACAAACTCGTTTCAAGAGCTGAAGCGATTTGACATGTCTCTAATCGATTAATTTTTTTTGGTCTTATCAAGCAATAATTAAACTTTAATTAACTATAATCCATTATTAACTCCTTTTAATTTTGCTGATAGTGTTTATAATATGCTGTTGCTAACTAACTGGTACCTGTCGTTAATACAAATACCATTGTAATTATCATTAATTTAATAATAGTTGTCTTTTTGACTCATTGTCTTAACCACCATATTTCTTGTTCCTACATTCCTTCTACCAGTACACTTTCCCAATCGTTCTTCTCCCTTTCTACATCACACCACTTAACACCCACCTTCATCCCATTTTCCACTCGGTCTGTCTCCTATTCTTCCCTCTCTACTTCCCTAAACAAGCACTCTTGATTTCACCCTATCCTCTAGTAGATCTAAACCATTTTACTCTATTCCTTTTTAATTTGCCATTAAGAAGTATTTCATTCTTTCTTCAAACTTGTTTGTACTTTAAAATGTGTTATTTAAATAGTCTTATTTTACTCTGCTTTCAGGATGATGACACATCCAAAAGGAAAAGTGAAGACAAAATCTCAAAAAGCGAATGAAGCATTTAATTTTCTAGAGGAGGGGGTTAATTTATTATTTTTATATTTTATTTATGTATACAATATATTTGTAACACACTGGATGTAACAATATAGATGTATTTATTAATATATATTTTTGTGGATATAAAAATATAGTATACAACTGGAACTATGTTTTACATTTCCTTATTAAACATCTCTTGTTTCATGTTCAGTACTGACTATGATTGCTTTTTGAAATGATAACAGAAATGTTATGAACACGTGCAAACATAAAAGAATACTTCAATAACTAGCATCTATTCTCTACTTCAGGCTATGAAGCAAGAAATCTTACATTCTTCTCCAATTTAATTGCTGCTACCGGTCCTGCCGAGACCTCAATAAATACTTCCTCAATGGTTAACTCATTCCTGCACAAATTGTGATGGTCCACTCCACTATTAGCAAGTGCACTGCGTCTAGGACTGTCGTTCTTTTATTTATATTCCAGGCACCAGTTTGTCTACAATAAAACGGGTTTAAATAAAACACATTTATTTTAACATCAAAATTGATTTGATTTTGACACATGAATTTAAATAATTTTAAATCCAATTTGATAGTATTGTCTTGTATAGACTCATTTACAATCACAGTATTGTCTTCTAATGATAACTGCCCAATAATGGCTGTTTGCAAACGAGTAGTCAGCCTTGATGTTTATACAAATCAAAGTACATTGTACTGAAAAAGCCAACATCAAGGTAAATATGCTAAAATTCACTACCAAATGGAATAAGATATATCAGATCAAAAAATTCTCTTTATTTATCTGTGTACAACTTGTACATGAAATAGCGTCATTTTTTAAACTAAAGCAAAACTATATCAGGATTAAAATCTTCAATTTATTAATATTACAATGTTATAAGTTGATAATATATAACTTGACTAACTCATAAAAACTCATCAATTTAATATAATGCCAACTCTGTTAAATGCTCCTTTCAAATTGATTTTAATTTCTTTAAAATATTTTCATTCTTTAAATCATTTGGCATTTAAAAAAACCTTATTTCACACATTAGTGTTATTTTTTAATTCCAAATTGTGTTTTGTACAGTAAATTTTCTCTTTCCTCTAAGGTCATATGAAATGTTGTATCTCACTTTCTTTATATTCATGGCATGTGAAGAAAAGAATAGATGAAAAAATAAACACCACCTTGTCAAATCAGTTACAAGCCAACAGTCAGAATTTATCTTTAAAACTCTATAGTGAAGCAGGAACACAAACACATGATGCCTCCACAACCCCAAACTCCTCTTCTTTCTTTCTTGATAGAGCTTACTCAGCTGAAGAAAAGGCAAGATGAAATGGAGCAAACAATCAAGATGCTACTAACATCATCAGCAAATTCCTTAAAAAAGCTTCCAGACAAAGAAAAATACACAGAGCAAAGCTCTAAGAAACGAAGAAACACTTGTAGGGGTAAAAATGTGTTTAGCATCTCCCTACAGGTTGCTAAGGCTAAGAACAATGCAAATAATGCAAACACAAATACCCTAATACACGACCTGAACCTGGAAACACGGGGCCCACAAGACAGCCGAAAGTATCAAACCATCTCATTTGACAAAATCTCTCAGTGACAAAATCTTAAGTGGTGCCACCGATCACCTGGTAGAGAACAGCCAAGACACTATAGATAGAGATAGCCAAACATCAACAAATGCATCGCCCGCTTACAAAACTTCTACAGAGAACCCCAAACCACTGACAGAGAACTACAACACAAATACAACGGAGGGAGACAGACAAACCCTGACAAAAAAACTGAAGATAAGTGAGTCAGACCAACTGACAACTAACAGCCAAGCAAACATAACCGAGGGAGACAGACAAACCCTGACTAAAAAAACTGACTATTTATAAAACCTTGACAAAGACTTCAAATGAGCTGACATCGACTGCACAAATGGACACAATAGCAAAAGGGGAACCAAATCTCTTGACCAAATTGACTGAAAGCAGACCAAAAATTACAGACAAAGACTCACTTAGTGATGATGATGAAACGGAATCATCTGAAACGAGATCGCTGACCGGAAAATACATCTCAAACTCATCAATCAACACCAACACTGGCCGCATCTCCTACTTAAACCAAGAGGATAATGCTAAACTTAAAGCAGTAAAAGCATTTGCTTTCCCCCCAGAGGAAACCCCCATATTGACTACTCAATACATATCTGACTCAGACCTGCCACAAACCTGTGGAATATATTTCCTCGATACAGATCATGAAGATTCTTTTAGACCCTCATCCCTCTCTCACAAACAGAACTCACTAAAATTACCCACAGGCTTAAAAATAAAGACACATCTTTCAATAGCTTTATCACAACACTAGACGAGCAGGGAAAAGTACACATTGTAATATGCTTCTCGACAAAACAAAAGAACTGGAAGAAGAAACTGTTTCGCTTTTTAGAACTAGCAAATGACTGTATAAAGTTCTCCGTACTCTTCTCAATACAACTGGAAGAAATCTTGGAAGTGATACAACTAAGCCAATCCAGTATTAGAGAACTTCTTCAGGTCATTCTCCAATACTCAAGTAACGCATACCTACACCGTCTGCGCCTATACACACAAGACAAGAAGCTCAAAAAAGTCATAGACGATATCCTGGACGACACAGCTGACAAGAGTCAAAGAAAAATCGCAAGACTCTCTCCAAAGACAGACAAGCCAGTATACAGCACTTGGAGAACAGCTCAAGGATCTCTTCCACAACCAAACACATACACAACTCCTAATCCAGCAACATCAAATCGAGTCGACTACATGCATGCTGCCATGGAAGAACAGAAAGAATTGTGGAGATCAAAAGAAAGGGAAATACTTGAAGACCTGAGTGCAGTATACAAAGAATATGATGTAAGCCATCTATACAAAGAATCTGCTACCCTGCAAAATTTCTGTGAAAAAACAAAGAATAACTACGCCATTATTAACCTACAAACGAGGACCTTCCTAACTGAAACAGATTCAAGAAAATCCTACCAATTTGGATTTGATGGGGCGCGACTCGTAAAGCTCTTGAGAAATGAGCAAAAACAAATACACAGCCAGCCCAGACAGTGCTCTCATCAATAACAACATACTAACATCTGACGACACATACATCCTAAATGACCTTAGACTCTACAACAGTGTTAAGAACACAGATATCCCCACAACCCCTGATATCAGACTTAACCTTGTTCAAGGAGTACCAGGATGTGGAAAAACAACTTTTATACTTAACAACTGCAGACCTGGCGATCTCGTTTTGTTCCCAACCAGAGATGCAGCCCTGGATTTCCGCAAACGCTACAGTGACTTACATCCAGACCAGAGCAAATATGCCAATGACTCCTTCCGAACAGTTCATTCATTTCTGATTAACTCCACACTTCATCTACAGCAAGGAAATAGATATGAAAGACTTATCATCGATGAAGCACTCATGTTACATGCTGGAGAGATCCTGTTCGCAGCCAACCTCGCTAAAGTGCCTGAAGTGATGCTCATTGGGGACACTAATCAAATCCCATACATAAACAGAACAAACCATGAAGTCAAGTTCTACAAAATTACAGACATAGCGACTATCTCAAAAGTGCTCAACGTATCCTTCAGATACACTAGAACAACCACAGCCCTTCTCTCAAACTACTACAGCCAGGGAATGAAGACAACAAGTCAGGCTGAAATGGAACTGAGTCTCAAAACAGCGGATAACCTCAAAAACCTCCATCAAATCCTAGAAAAAGACAAATACACGTGCCTTGTCTTTAAACAATCAGAAACCCGTGCACTAATACGCACTTCCAGCAAACCAGAAGACATATATGACTCACTTCCTCACTGCCTAGTAGCAATAACAAGACATACCAATTCCTTCATATACATCACACCAACTAGAAAGGACACACTAAGCAAATGGATTATTAAAGCAAACACTTTTAAACTCAGCTCAACTGATAGACTTCTTTATAGATATCCCTTATGTACAACGTACGTCCAAGGAAAGAAAACAACCCACACCTACAATCCCAAACTGACCAAGAAACCTTAGCAAGGCATAGTGTAGAGCACCCCTTGGAAAATACACCACAAGCCCATTTTTTAGCCACAAGCCAGTTTCCTGTAGAAAAACACAAACGCAAATCCTCAACACAAATCTTCCTGAATTCATGCCTCAAAAAAGCCAAGAGCAAACTAAAAGTACGAGACCCCCTCAACAAAACACTCAGACATCTCGTAACCACCACAAAATCACCCTCATACATCAAAACATAAATTGGCTCTCAAACAAATTAGATAGGCTGGCCCATTTCCTGAATGAACAACGCCCAAGGCCTCATAATAATAACAGAACATGGCATCCCTGAGGAAAATCTACAAAACATGTGCTTGGAGGGGTACTCCCTGGTCGGAGGCTTCACAAGGAAAGCCCACAAAAAAAGGGGGAGTACTAGGGTATGCCAAAAAAAGACTAGAAAATCAAATAATACTCTTGAATACAAGCAGACCCGAGTCTGAATTGATTTGTGAAACAGCTTTATTTCAAATAACACTAAAGAAGGAAGTAGTCAAAGTACTTGGAGTCTACAGACCACCAAGTGCAAACCTGAACAACGCAATTGACATTTTACTTGACCAACTTGAAAGAGCACTGCAAACGAAAACTAAAACAATCCTAATGGGAGATGTAAATGTTGACAACCTTGTGGCAAACAGTGACAACAGCAAGCTCGAAGAACTCCTCTCCTGCTTTGACATAATCAGAGAGAGTCTAACCACCTACACGAATCACTGCTGAATCTGCAAAATCTATTGACTGGATCTGTACAAACATAGACACACAACTAATCCAAACAGCAGTAATACCATCGGGACTCTCTGATCACACGGCGCAAAAAATTACAGTTCAAACAGAGAGAAACCATCTCCCACTGGAAAATGAGAAGAAGAGAATATTCAACAAAAAGTCTACAGATCGATTCAAATCAAGCCTACAGTGCCAAAACTGGGATAACGTACTCTTAACAGCCGACGCCAACCAGGCCTACAATAGTTTTCATGAAATCCTACAAGTAACATTGAATAATACCTGCCCACTAACAACAACAAGAAGAAGACCACTTAACAAGAGAACTCATTGGAATGACGAGTGCACAAGGCTGAAAAAAGCATACATCCAAGCACTGGAAAGAGAACAATGTACAGGGAGAGCTGAGGACAAGATCGAAACAGCAGCAAGGAAAAAAGAGTATGACCTAAGACTCAAGCTCCTGAAACGAGAGCAAACAGCTGCTCACATAGAACAGGCTGACAACAAGCCTAAAGCTCTGTGGTAAATTATAAATAATGAGCGAAACGCAAAACCTAACACAACCAGAGAATGGAAACTACAACTCGACAATGGAACAACCCAAGACCCAACAGACATTGCAAACTGCTTCAATAACTTTTTTGCCACAGTAGCGGAAAGAACACTCCAAACCCACCATAACAGGCTTAACACCCCACAAAACGAAGACCCTTTGCCAGAAGTAAATTATGAATTGCAATTTCGACCAGTAACCCACAATGACATAAAAAATGCCATTAACTCCCTGAAGCCAAAAACTTCCTCGGGTATAGATGAAATATCAGCAAAACTGACGAAAATCTCTGTAGAAGAATTAACCATCCCTCTGGCAGATATCACAAACAAATCCCTCCAACAAGGAATCTTCCCAGATCTACTAAAAACCGCTAAAGTCTATCCAAAATACAAAAATGGCGAAACTACCAACACTAGTAGCTACAGACCCATCTCACTTATCCCGACTTTCTCTAAAATAATAGAAAAGGTAGTCCTCGACAGGCTACTCCTCCACCTAGAAGAGAATAACCTCCTCACAGGCCAACAACACGGTTTCCTAAAAGGGAGGTCAACCGCTACTGCCCTGATACAACTTGTAGAACATGTAATCGACGAACTAGAAGAGGGAAACACTGTAACAAGTTTTTTCTTAGATTTCAGTAAAGCCTTTGATTGTCTCAGTCATAACAGACTACTCACAAAGTTAAAACACCCTTGGAGTGACTGGGACAGAGGCTAAGTGGTTCTACAGCTACCTACATGACAGGAAACAGCTTGTGGAGATACAATACACAGAAAATGGCATCAAACAAAAAATCAAATCTGAACCCACCACTGCGCAACGAGGAGTCCCACAAGGTTCAGTCCTGGGCCCTGTGCTGTACCTCCTCTTCACTAACGACCTTCCTGGCTGTTTGGAGGACAACTGCCATACAGTAATGTACGCCGACGACACAGTGCTCACACTGGCCAATAGATCAGCAGAAACACTCACCAGAAACATACACACCACCCTCAACACTACTAGACTATATTGCACCACAAACGAACTAGTCCTGAATGAAAAGAAAACAGTCCAGCTAAATTTTACCACAAAAAATAAGAACAACACCAACAGCATTACTGGGCATAGAATCCAAAAATAACACCAAACACCTTGGGGTAACTATAGACTCCAACCTGGCCTGGACAGCCCACATAGATCACCTCTGCAAGAAGCTCGCCTCCAGCACCTATGTCATAAGGAGGTTAAAACAAATAAGTAGCCTGGAAACAGCAAAAAACAGCATATTTTTCTTTATTTGAATCCCACCTCAGGTATGGCGTAGCAACCTGGGGGGAACAAGTAATGCCAACATGGAAAGGCTCTTAATACAACAAAAAAGATCAATAAGGTGTCTTGCAGACATTGCCCCACAAGAAAGCTGTCGAGATACCTTTAAGGAGCTCAAGATCCTCACAGTTGTGTCACTCCATATTCGAGAAGTTGTTCTACATGCAGTCACCACAGCACAGACCAGACACAGAGACATACACCGCCACAACACTAGACATGCTGCGAACTTCACGCTACCACCTCACCACCTCAGTCTATATGGGAAGAAGCCATCATATAAAGGTGCAGCCTATTTCAACCATCTGCCAGAACATCTCAAGAAAGAACCAATCAAGAGGCTCAAGAATCAACTAACCATATGGCTGCAAGAAAACCCTTACTACACAGAAAAAGAATTTTTTAACACCTGAACCTGTTTTTAAAACACTTTGTATTGACACAATGTACTGTTCTCTACGAATATGTCATTAAAAGAATATTGTCTATTGTCTATCAACTGTAAACTGGTAATATATTGAATTCTCTAAAATACTGCCTTAACCAATATCGGCAATTAAATTGAATGATATCTCTCAATTCTTTAAAAAAATAATCTAGGTTTTCCTTACAAGTTGCCCTATATAAGCCAATACCACAAGACGTATGTGGGCAAAATAAACTAATTTTAAAACATTTGGATTGCATAAGTGAGACACTCTTTACGGCATACAGGCCAGATTATTTTTGTTAGAAGTAGTTAGTATGTTTGCCAGCTTAAGTTGGCATCAATTTTCAACCTCAGGAGTTTTGCTCCTTTAATCTCCTCTGTACTATCTGTGCCTCTAATTATATGTCTTTTCTGGCGAACACTGTTGCGCAATCTTCTTAAAATCTCCAAATAAAATGTTTGGTTGACAGTCTGACCTGGAGGAACAAACTCAGAATGAACAATGCCTTTAGCATCAAAAAAGTAAATCAACATGGTTTTGATGTTTGATTTGACTTGCCGACATTTTTTTGGACGAGGTGAAGATGGCGACTTCCATTGGCTTGACTTTTGCTTCGTTTCTGGGTTATAACCATAGCACCATGACTCATCACCAGTAATTACCTTTTCCAGAAAATCGGGATCATTTTCGAGATGTTCTTTCAGAAGGCGGCAAGTTTCAACTCGATGTGCCTTTTGATGGTCAGTCAGAAGTCGAGGAACAAATTTGGCAGCAACCCTTTTCAGTCCTAAATCTCCTGTTAAAATTCGCTGAACCGAGCTCCAAGTTAACCCACTACTCTCTGATAGTTCCTCAATTGTCTGTCGACGGTCGATGAGCACAAGTTCACGAATTTTCTCAACATTTTCGTCCAGAACGAGGTTTGTCTTCAATCGATATGTCGCCATTTTTAAATTGAGCGAACCACTCGTAGACCTGAGTTTTTCCCCATAGCATCATCTTTGTAAGCTGTATTCAACATTAAAATAGTTTCTGCAGCATTTTTACCAAGTAAAAAACAAAATTTCACAGCTGCACGTTGTTCACTTAAACTTGCCATGACAAAAAAACTAAACAAGAACAAAACAGGGTTAGCGAAAACAGTCACTACGAACGAACAGAATGCACTAGGACAACGGAACTGGGGTCACTGAGCTCGCAATAGGTTGCGAGACACACGCCTAGCGGCAGGAATGTGTACTACACGCTGCCGGCTGCCAGCAATACAATTCCGGTTTTTTTTTGGTACCCCCTCGTATATTATTTACACCTCTCACTCCAATGTCTTGCAATTTTTGGAGCAAATGGAGTGTTCAACACAATCAAATGCGTTAGACATGTCCATAAAAATTCCTACTACACACCATTGTATTTCGCCTCAATACAATAAAGTTGCTGCAGACACTAACTTCACTTGATGAAATCCATGTTGCATGTCATCAAGGATATGATTTTGTTCCAACTATTCATAGAATCGTACATACATGCTTTTTCATACATTTTTGAAATTACTGGACAAAATATACTGGCCTGTTATTTTTCATGTCTTTTTCAATGCCTTTAGATATTTACTTACTTACTTGATATTGCGTCCAGTTGATCTGAGCAATATTAGACATGTCAAAATGCCTTATTGAACATTCTTCTGCCAGACAGAAATCTGGTATCCACAATACTAGAAAGTAGGAGATGTGTGACTCAAGCAACCATTGGTAGACCGATTTCATCAGGGCCAAGTTTCTTAGCCCTCTGAAGCTGTGTACGACAAAAATGCCCTTAACTAGCCTTGATTCTTACACAACTGTTCACTCCAGTCTAAAAACTAGTTCACCCTCACTCCCATAAAGTCAACCCAAGTGAATGACATGGAAAGGTTTACGATTTTTGAAAGGCGCGTTTGATTGGTTTAAATACACAGAATATTTGTTTTTCAGAATTCAATTTCAAGAAATTGATTGTGAAAGATTGAACCATGTTATTTACTTTTGTAAATGCATTGGCTTCAACCGAATCAAAATTTTTATGCCTGGTGATGATTGTGGTATCATCAGCAAACATAAAGAGGTCGCTCTGTGATTACCTTTGCAATATCATTTATGTAAATGATAAAAAGCAGAGACAGCAAAATGATCCCTGTGGGACATTTGTTATTTGCCTTTCATTTGATTTGATGAATTCTATTTTGAATTTTGAAACATATTTGACCTCAAGTCACCTGAGGTCTGCCGCTAATATAGGTAATTATCCAACTCAAAGTGGTGTCAACGGACCCAACTACTTAAGTACCAATATAATACCAATACCAATATATCAATATCGACACAATCAAAAGCTTTGCTAAGGTCAGCAAATGATTATAAAATCAATCAATAGTTTGGTGAATTTTGATTGCCTGAACCCATACTGCTGCTCGCAAAGGAATTTATTTCCTTCCAGGTAAGCAATCAGCTGGCCACAGACAATTTTCTCAATTAATTTAGAAAGAAGTGCCAACCCGTACTTCCGGCAAAAAAGGAAAACATAACTTAAGATGATACCCAAATTCAAACTCAGATCACGTGAGCTCGGCAATTAAATGTTCACTTTAACTTTTTATTTTTATAATATGTACTATAGCTTAATAGCAACAAATAGTAGATAGGGACAGTGTAGACTTCTCGCCGATATTGCTTCCTTTCGGGATGCAGAAAACAGAACCGATCGTCATAATGATATGTAATTTCCACAGTAAATCATAATTTAAGTATGATCTATGTAGTCCCCAGAGGGTTGACTTCTGGCTGGTTTATACCTTCCAGTTGAACCTACCCTACCAGTGGGCATAGCAGATTCTGGGATGCAAGGGCAATTCGATAGGTCTAGTCTACTACAGGAGATGACTGTTGGAGTTGGTAGGGTCTGTTCCCTAACCTCAAGAGGTTCTTGCTAGCCTCAACATAAAAGTGTGCCACCCTCTGTCTTCTTTGAATGGAGAGGATGGTCCAGAGCAGATATCCCCTTCTTTTGAGGGGACATGACGAGATTAGTGCCCTAAATTCTTCATCATGGATCTCGATAGGAGGCGGCACTCCTACTCCCAACCTTACCCATCCAGAATATCCTGTCACTCCAGAAGCAGTGCAAAGGTTCTTTTAGGACTAGGTACAATTTATAAGCTTCTTGTTCTAAAAGAAAAAACAAAAAAAACAAAAAAAAAAACAAAAAACACAATCGTTGCTGCTGTAACCGACATGCAGTGTCTGATGACAACTCTCAACAAAGAATAGCCCCAAAACATCTAGATTTTTGTAGTTCCTAGTGGTTTTTATGGACTAACTGACACATCCCATTATATCATGAGCCAGATGGCACTTTGTTGTTAATCGTGGAAATTGATAATTAGACAGAAAAACCAATGAGTCTCCCTTGAGTGCCGGCTGCGAAATTAAACAATAACTATACAATAAAAATAAAATATATAACCCTCTGTGAGAGTTTATACAATAAAAAACGAGCCTTTACCTACAGATCATTGCTGATGACTTGCAGGGTTAAGATAATATTTGAACTAACAATCTTTAAGATGGATATAATTTTTGCAATTGTATTATGTGGGTTTAAAATTGGGGGTTTCAATAAAAAATATTTCTATTTTTTTATATATATTTAACCAAGTTCTTGTAAAAGATGTTTTTTTATTAAGTCTAACAATTCTTGCATTTGTTCTTCACTCATTCTCTCATCGGCATCACGTACAATCTGAAACAAAAGATAACAATACAATAATCCATCGAATAATAGAGGTAGATATTTTACATTGCCTTCCTTTCTATCACTGTTATGGAAAATATTTTGCAGCAACAAATCTGTACTGATGTGTTGTTTGTCTCTTAGGCAGCTGTTAGGTTTAAAACTCGCATCTACCTGTCATAACTAGTTGACAGATTTACAATTCTATGACTTTATATGTCAGTAAAAATATTAAAATGGTCACTCAATAAATCCCAGTAAATGCACAGCTGACATTCGTACAGCTGTCATCTCGATTCATTAAAAGGAAGACTCGTTATAGGTCAGTCAACCCTTTGAACGCTGGTGATGTCTATCGGTATGGAAATAATGGAGAGGCAGTCTAATGTGATGGAGGTGGTTCAATAATGGTGCCACACTCTTACGGTTTTGTTGAACTCACTGTGAAGAACATCGTCCAAGTTAACTACGGAATGTTGCCTTATTGTAAATTTGGCTTTGTTTGGTTATCTGAATCAGCTGCTGTAAATATGATTATTTTTATCTTACACGGCATACCGATAGGTACAGCTTAAATTTATTTAAAAATATGATTTATTACAACTTTATTTTAGGAACCAATTCTTATTGTTTACAACTGACTGTGGATGTTAGAACAAACTACTATATTAATTCCTTTTTCTATGTGTTTTCTAGCTTCATTTAGTGGTTAACTGAAAGAAACAATGGAATAAATAACTTTACTTAAGAAGTAACTTAACACAACAGAATTAACATAATTTTTTAATGTTTTAGATAATTTTTGGTGTGGTTATCTGTGTACTGGCTGGACTGCGCAACCAAAAACATCAACCGCGCATCATTGTCGTGCAAGACTGCTGAAAGACTTAAAAATTGACAATTCTGGTGTTTCTGTTATGACATCTATCAAGAAACCTGTTTGTTCTACATAGTCAGGCATGGGAAATAATATATAATGTGTACAGGTATATGGAAAAACAGTAGCCCAAACAGTAGTCATGTCTAACAAACTACGGTTTTGAGTAGCGGAAGTTTGTGGAAAATCGCCAGTACTGTTTACATAATTATTAAAGAAAATAAAAATTACTCAGGGGAAGTGAAAATATTTAACACTCCACATGAAAAAGTCTGTTGAAAAAAAGTAAAAACTGACCTTGGTGATTTGAATAAATGTCTTGTAAGAAGAGTAATAAATGAATTTCACCTCACTGAAAAAGAAAGATCAACGCTGAAATGAATTTTAACAGAAAGAATTCACTACGAGGGAAGCATTTCAAGTTTAAGAACAACATAATTTTAGAACTGGGATTTAAATGGGAAAAAAGCTGAACACAACAGAAAAATTTCAATGGAAAGGTTTGATATAAGAAATTTAAGATTGAATTATTTGAGTAAAGTGAAGGCTTATCGTGAATCACAGCTCCCAACGGTTTACATGGATGACTTTCATAGTTCTACAGAAGCGACATAAACGTGGACAGAAAGTGAACCCAAAGGCTTGAAATATCCTATTAATAAAGGAAAACAAGTTGTACATGTTGGTGGGAAAAGTGGATTCATACTGAATACATTGGTGATGTTTCAATGTGGGAAAGGGGATTAAGGATCAATAATTAATGTTGTTACACTGGAAGTGCAATCTATAATTTGCTATTAAAGCTATAGTTTTTATTAACCCTAGAACTGGCAATGGTGTCACTCTGTACTGGCGGCTCTATTTTAACAGCCTCGCAGACGTTTCTTATAATGTATCACATTTCATAACTGTTAGTCCAAATATAAACTATTATATGTCAATGTATTCACAACTATATGGAGAGCATTATAATAATAATATCTTATTGTTTCCATGAAAACATATTTTTGTTTTTTTTTTTACAAAATGTAAGAAAATATTTTTTTGGACATTATTTTTGTAAATATTCCATTGTGTAACTGCTTAGCAATAAGCTTTACATCAAAATTGTAAATGTATAACTCATACTAAAACTATAACCTAAGAAAGCTAAAAAAACAATAATAACAACACTAAAACACTATAAAATACAATTCCCAAAAATAATATTGGATTCAAAATGTTGCCCTGATTCCAAAAATATATAATTATTGTAACTTTTACCTCAAAACTTATGTGTTACAGGGCTTTGTATGAAAAATCACGCGTATTTACTTATTTTCAAAAATGCGCTAAATAAATATTATTTTTTATGGGTAAACATTATCTCATGACTGCAATTTTACTTATATAAGTATGACAGATAAAACAAAAATAAAATAAAATAATAAATTTTAATCTTACCTTATTTACATATGTACAATATATACAAAGTTTCATTTTTCACTTAGCGTCACTAGATTTATCGGTCTCTAAAGTTTTCACTCATACTAAAACTATAACCTAAGAAAGCTAAAAAAACAATAATAACAACACTAAAACACTATAAAATACAATTCCCAAAAATACTATTGGATTCGTAACCTGAAACACAAAACCCGGCAATTGTTTACAGTTTCACAACAATGTGGTTGACCCATACTACGTTCACGTCAGCTGTCCATAGAGAACGATGTTTTACGGTAAACAAAGAAGACAATAATCGAATTAAGAACAGTAAATCGGTACTATAGTTAATGCTGTTCCAGAATATATCAAATAAAAATAATTTATATGACCTTAATTGCCTAAAATTTCAATAACTTTACATGTCTACTTTGGCGACGAATATTCGTCGTTGCCAAATCGGACGGGCCTTTGGCGACGAAAATTCGTTTCATACCAGCTCGAGGGTTAAACATAATTGTTACAAATTCAGATACCAGCAGCTGATATTCGTAGTGGATTTCTGATGTAAGTTTATGTACAAAAATTATTAATTAAACTGAAGTATTGTTTATAAAAACCAATTTTTTAGTTAGTGTATATAGTTTTACTGAATGAATTCATTGCTGGCAAGGAATTGTAAGCCACTACAGCAAAGAAAGTTTCGTAACATTTTCAAAACATCCGACTCCAGTCAACAGATAGAATAGTCATTGTTCAGATATATTTTATAGAAATCTGCCTATATTTTGCTAATATTGACACTCAAGATATTCAATTTCAGCACTGATTTACAAACAAAGCATGACCAAAAATCATGAACGTCCACTAATCAAACTAAATCCACATCATTTACCATCTCAGTTATTTCTATTTCCATACACCACACCAAGTGTCATGTAATATGCTTTGTGAGGTTGCAAATAAAATTTCTAGTCTATAGCTTATTTTTATGTTATGTTAATGTTAAAATGTCATATCATACACAGCCTGTTTACAAATTTATTTATTCTATGATTTTCTCGTTACCATGGATACTCATGAGACCAATATAAAAAAGTTTACTAATACTTAACCAAATTCCACAGATTGGTATGCACCATTATCGAACTTAATGTTGCCTATATAGAAACAAAACTTCAAGCAGTTTCAAGTCTATAGGTCAGTTTGTTCTTTAGGTATCGCGATGATTGACAGATAGACAGAAATTACATTTTTTTGCCCCTCGAGTTGAACTTCGATAACACTCAACCAATGCAAATATGAACTGCTTCCTGAATAGCCTTCATCTACTTCCAATAACGTAGCTATGGTGTGAAGAGTTGATTCAATGTGAATGTTGAGTTTAGCTTTAGCTCACTTCCATTTAAGACAATAAGACATTTATTTATCCTTCGGCAAGTCACACAACAAGCAATAACAAATATACTATAAGTGCAGCATCTGGAAGAGGTGCTGTCAGCATCTGATGCTGTCACAGACTTAACCCTTTCAGTGCCAGACATTCTCCCTAGTGCGCGTGCAAGAAATGGCAGGCATAGTGCCATATGCTCATGCAAGAAGAGCCAGGCTATAATTGCCAATTTTTTAGCAGTTTGCAAAAACTGTCACAGTTTTGTTATTTATTGATGAAAATTGTTACTTTTTGTTTTGTTTTGCTCTAAACAATGCGCTTTAAATTAATACTGAAAAATAAATTTACTACAACATGCATTACAAATATAAAACCAGAAAAACTTTTACTTACATAAAAATTTTATGATGAATTTTTCAGTTTGGTGTAAATATAAGGCCAGTAAAAAAATCCTTGTTCCATAAATTGAGTATGTATTTGAACCTCCACATACTTTTGAACACATACACAAAAGATTTTACATCTATCTTCAAAATAAAGGTTTCATCATTGTTTTTCAAAAATAACGCGTATTTGGATTTTTCGCACATCTTGCTATCTTGTTTTGCTCTTCTTCACTCTCCGTTTCACTATCACTCACAACAACATCACTCGTCTTCTAACACTCTCCGTACAGTGTTTTTACTAAGAGGTGATGCACTACGCTTCATTTTGTAAACATTTTACAAAAATAAACAAAAAAAAAACAAGTTAGCTCGGCGCAATCGGCGAAACTGCGTAGTTGGTTAGTAAACAACAGACGACAGCTGACTCAGACTAGCGACGTCCACAGCCACTTGTATTTTGTTTTATTTATAATACTAATGTAATGGAAATACATTCAACATAATGTTTTTTATTAGTTTATATCCTTATAAATACAATTATAACAAAATTAGGATTGTTTAGATATTTTTTGTATTTTTTACGAATATTTTAAAACACGTCCATGTAGTCGGACGCTGACTCTTCTTGCACAATTTACATGTGTCCCTTGTAGTCGGACGCTGGCTCTTCTTGCATATTTTATGTACGTCCGTGTAGTCGGACGTTGGCACTGAAAGGGTTAACTCCTGGAATTTAGAGTGATGTTTGCCTGAAGAGATCCATAAAAAGTCGGCGACGAAGAAGCTAAAAATGAATTCTTTACATCGTTTTGACATCAGAAACTATGAGGAAGGTGGACTGGAGCTAATCTCAATATCCACATCTTTAGCTACTAATATTACTGACCAGGGAAAGTTGCAGGTTGGTAGTGGGGGGGTAATTGACGATCATCAGCTTCTCTTCTTTGGTGAGCGCAACTGGGAACTCCTTGAGTGCCAACAACATGTTGCTTATCATAGATGCAGTCTGATCGCCAAAGCCACTGTCTTGCAGGAAGTGATTTGTCTGAAAAAATGTAAATGGTAGATACAATTTTACTATTCAACTCTCAAACTAATGATAATTTCCTCTGAAATTGCACAGTTTTTTACAGATTTTAGTAAAATTGTTATGTATTACTGAAAATTGTATTAATATAAATGAAAATGGAAAATTGTTTACTTTCTGAAATAATAGACATCATGACTCACCTCATAATATATGGTGGCTAAGTGTTTGTTTAGAGGAGCACTTTGTTCCTGAGGTTTCTCCTTTAAAACGTTCAACAGGTGAAGAACCTGAAAAATTCAAAATATATGCTTTATAGGTTGATGAATTTTGATTACAGATTACATTAATGACTTTTTTGTCCCAAAAATATGTCAACCCATTGACAACTAACTTACAAAGAATTTTCACAAGAATATTAGTATAATTGCCGCAGATAGCTCAGCCTATACTGAGTTGGGAAATTCCAGGGTTCAAAAGGTCACAGGCAAAAATAACAGAAAAGAGAACAGGAATGATGAACATACAGTTATATGATTTATGTTATACTTTTAATCTGTTGTTCCAACAAATGAAACGTTCACTATCACACGCATTATAATTACGGTCACAACCTAAACAGAAGTGCAAGGGATGGCAGGAGTAGGCTAACCGCCCTGGCTTCGCACCTGTCTGACCTATCCTCGGTAATCCTACAGGCACACCACAGTCCCCTCAGGTTTTCTGCTTCATAGCAAGATAGAGAGCTTCTAGATAAACAGTTGATTAAATGTGAAAAACCTATAACCAATCTCCTGCAGCCGTAGTCCGAACCAAGCCCATGCACAAAGAAATCAAATGTGTAGAAAGAAATTTACTCATACTCAAAGTTTGTTATTAAGTTGTTATTTTTGTGGTTATAAGAGTGAGTAAATTTGTTTTAACAATAGAGATTGTTGATAGTCCCTAAGTCAATTGAAAATTCTACATCATGTGAAATCAGATGTACCCATCTTTTTATGTATTTTCAAACATTTCCAAGATCTTTTTTTCATGAAGTTGATCTTGAAAAATTAGGATTTCATAAACTTTGTACTCATTGGGTAAAAAACACCTCACCAAGAAACAAAAGAAAAGTCCCTTGGTAGTGCACTTGAGTTTTGACATGTCATGATAGTGAAGGTGACAACTTAATTTGCAGTTTTTAGTGATTGGGAGTGGAAACTAGACTTAAGTACCTTATGACACCTTTGAATAAAAATGTCAATCTATGTAAGAAAGCGAGACATGATCATCACCAGTACAGTATAAAATACAAAAAATCTTGAAAAATCGCTAAAACAATATTTTGGACAGACATGATATTTTTTAGTAGGCTTTTAACTGTAGAAAACAATGTTGCAATACAAAATAGGTGCCATAGAATGTTCAGCAGGTACTGCTGTTTTGATAGCATGACACTGCTCGTCCTCACACTGTAAACGTCTAAAGAATTTTTACTGGAAAACATTTGACTACCTTCATAAAACCTGGACTACTTCTTTCTCTTGCATCCAAAGATTGATCTTGCTGGCAAGAGATTCAAAGACAATGCATGACAAGATCAAAGATCATGTTACCACTTGGTTGAAATGACAGGTGGTAATTTTTATCACAAAGACATACAAAAACTTGTGCCATATTATGTCAAGTGCTTAAAAACTAGTGGAACTCTTAAAAAATTATTACTATTACAATTACTATTTTTAACTATTATAGTTTAAAAATACAGATACAATGAAAAGTTGTTTTTGCTACCAAGTTTTTTTTTTCACTGGTAAAACAAAAACTTACTTTCTGAATGCACCTTGCAGATTCATCCTGTAAAATTATCTTTCATTACACCTCCTCTGCTAATCCTCCATTTTAGCCCTTTGGGTAACGGCCAAATTTAAATGTTCTTTCTGAGGAATACCAGTGATATCTTTCCTAGGGACTACCGAGTGATACCGTACCCATTTTATACCGTTGCACACCTTTTTACATTATTGCCTATATGTACCTTTATATTTTTTTAATTACACAAGAAATTCTTTAGTACCACAAATAATAATACTACATGAAACAAAGAAAAACCAGAAATTTATAATAGTACTTTCTTCAAAATAATCTTTTCCCATTTTGATCTAATAAAAAAATCTTCAAAAAATTTCTTGAGCATAAAACAACTTATTTCACTCAATACTATAACTAAAATCGTACACAATCACAGATTTTTAATAATTCGTATTGAAAAACACATTTTTTATAAAACTGTACAGTGTAAAAACTGCCAGATTATCAATGCCTTCTACATTTGAACCAAATAAACAACAAAGAAGAGATGTATATACTCTTTAATCTATGTTTTTACATGACAGGTTAGTACTATAAATACTACTGAATGTAAAGAATATGATACATTTCCAATTTATTTATTTTTCGGACAAGGCTTTTTGAAACCTTTGGTTTCGTACTAAATATGAAAAATTGTATTAAAAAATTATATAACACAAAAATAAAATACATAACCTCCGGTTATTGGAATATTAGCATTTTTTGACAATTATGGGTGCACCCTATTAACAGGATGTTAATATTTCTCAAAACTACTCCTAACATCTGGATATCCAGATGTTAGTACCCAAAGGATTAAGAGCATGGTTGGGATGTCCAAAGATTAGATTATAAGAAGAATAATAATGTAATAAATTTGAAGAATGGAACAGTACCACAACGGTTATATATGTATCACTATTGCCCAACAGTACAGACTATACAAATATGTACAGAAAAATAATAATAACAAAGAATACAGTTCACCCAAATCAAGTGCTGCAAATAAACTGAATTATTGCTAGGCTTTTGTTATCATAACCAGATCTGTCGAAGTCTGTGAAACTAAGCAAACTGAAACATCAGTAACTGACAAGGACAGGCAAACTACTTGAAAAATGTATCTTGGTTAAGTGAATGAGGGAAAGAATAATAAGGTAGCATATTAGCATGATCAAATTAAGCAAGGAATCAGATGATTAACAGTGGATTATTATGGTTCTATTGTACTTATATCATGTACTGACATGATTACATTTATATAGATTAATTATCTACAGTAATCACTTAAACAATCACGAAAGTGAAAAATAATACAAATTTATTAATAATAAGTATGTCCTACATATTTGTTAATATTAAAGTAAGAAACAAATTCATAAATAACTTACCTCATGATTACAGAGAGATGCAGCCTTTACATTCTTTCTGAAAAATTATTGAAAATGTTAATACACACACTAACAGATAATCAACAATCACAAGTGCCATTATATTGTTGCCATTTTACTCGTAAGACTGTAAATATACCTTAATCTACTTCAGATTACAAATGATAGTATTTAAATTATCGATTTAAAAATGTCTATTCTAATAGAAAAATGTTTATTTCCTAGAATTATGAGAAGCAATACATATGCATTGTGTTAATAATAGCCTACCATTTTGAGATGTAAATAAACATAGCCATTAACCAGTCAGTAACCATTAAAAGATTGACAGTGTTTTAGATAACCCTGAATAAAATAAGAAGAGACTTTGAAGCTACCAGCTCCACATGGTATTACAAAGTACTGTCTACCACAACTCCAAGTAATTTCATCAATGAGGATTCAAATCTAGCCTCTTCAGGTATCAAAAAAACTAACAGAGTTTTTAGTTTTTAAGTTTAGGTAACTCAATAAAGGATACATTCTTGAGCTTTTTTTAAATGCATTACGGTTTTTTGTCACTTGAAGAAGAGGTTGGGTTTCAATCCCTGAAAGGTAGTTTTATAATGTTTGCAACATATAACAATAGCAAAGTAAAAAATCTTATTATTCTTTTCAAACCGTGCACTGTCAATAAATAACTTTAAATAAAAAAGATACAATAATTTGTGGTGATTCTTATGATCTGATTTTTAAATTTGAAGAATATAAAATCCGATAAGTAAGGAGCATCTATTATGTGATCAAAATTGTTAAAAAAACACTTATGTAAATGTGTTATTCATAAATAAAGCTACAATTGTCAATTTCCATTTTCAATAGTTCTGTTTGACTGGTAAACAGATTAGAAACAACGATTAAACTTGTATAACCATACATTTTTAGTACAACGAACTTGATTTTATTTATTTTAGTTTGAATGGTAGACAATCAATGTAGTTTTAGTTTGATATTATATTTGATTGTTTGGTGGTCTGATACAGACTGCAGTATAATAAGCGTTCAACATTCAAATGATCAATAATATCGAATCATCAGTATTCTTGAGTAAAGAACCCTGGATATAACTTCTTAAACGAAATTACGTTATAGGCATATCAAATTAATTATAAAAAGTAACAAAGTTATATAAGTAAAAACCAATCTAAGCTATGTGCATTTATAAATATAACAAACTAAACTGTATAACATTGTACTATAATATTTTTTACTATTTTGAAGGAAAAAACGTGACTGACACAAATAAAACATGTACATAACCATTGTATGTGATGCCATTACAGATGGGCAGTATTAGTATCAGTACCAAGTAATTCAGTGGTAACCTATTACCCAAATACTGTTATTTCAGTAACAGCTTAGCTGAATGATTTGGTGTTCTCATTATGATATCTGGTTTTATGTTACTTAGTAACCAGTAAAAGCCAAGACCATTTTTTGCAAGCAATGAGACAAGGAATGGAAATATTACACAATGAAATGTTATTATGCAATATAAGTGGGTTTAGATTAGGTTATCGTAAGCATTTTACTAGTAGTACCAAAGTTAAACATAACTTTTAAAAGTGCTCACGTGATCTGAGCTTGAATTTGGGTACTATCTCGAGGGATATTTTTCTTATTTCGCCAGAAGTAAGGGGCATTTCTTATCGGTATTTTCTCGACCTAAAATCACGTCCAAGATCGTACAACATGATCTGATGTTGGATAAGTTTGGACAATCTGGGACGTGATCTGAGGTGGGGAAAAAACCGATCAGAAATGCCCCTGACTATCAGTGCGGACTTCAGTGGCGCCTTTCACCTGCACTTCTGGCAGAATACGAAAAAGTACCCTCATGATAGTACCCAAATTAAAGCTCAGATCATGTGTGCACTTGTAAAGGTTATCTTTAATTTTTAATATGTATGTATGTAACAACATAACAAATAGGAGATAAGGATTTCATAGTACCCAATAATTATAATTAACCGGTTTATAATTTATCAGTCTATATTACATTGTAGTGTATTAAATAGTTAAATTTTTGTATACTAACATGTTACTACAGTAACAGGTTACTGGAATATAATACCTCAACATGTTATTTTGTAATAGGTTATTGACAAAGGACAGGTTATTTGCCACCTCTAGTACCCATTGCTCAAATAACATATACATGATTTAACTTTGTTTGAATTAATTTGGAACAATAATGTCAAACTGACCTATGTTATAGACTTTTAAGATATATAATACGTCAAAGAAATATACGCATTTTAAATAATTTATTATTTTTATTATTATTATTAATTATTATAGAAAATAATACAGCTATGTTTATACTAAGTTTGAGCAGCATAGTACTTGCAATTACTTGAGGGTAAACATGTCTGACAGCATTTAAATTGTTGTTATCGTGATTCGATATTATCGACCATTCGAGTTTTAGATGCTTATTATACTGCAGCCATTTTGATGTAAAAGAATCACCCAGAGGGTTTTTTACAAAACAACCAGAGATCCAACCCATCTACCTAAGCCAACCACCAGAACTTCCTTATTTTCTGCTACAACTTCTTTATTTTATATTTCCTAACACTGAGTTCTCTTTTTATATTAATATACACTATAGAAGTTTTGAACAATTTTTAGTGCAAAATGTTGAGTATCCTTAAACTGTACAAATACTGAAATTAAAAGCTCGTTTCGGCATAATAAATTTAGCCTAAATAATCGAATAATTAAAACATAAGTCAATACTTACACTTCCATAATATTGGAAGAACAAATACTACTCTAAATTTAACCTCAGAGCTGATAAAAGACACTATAACTGGACGTTTAAATATCAAAATAACACATCAGATTATTATGTAAAGTTAAAGCGGCTACATACATTCGCACAATTATAACATATTTCGTAAAGTTACGGTCAAACGATATATTCCAACTTATTTGTCTTCCCTTCGAAACTTAGGTTATGTTTTAGTTTTGTTGTTTTAAATTTGGAGGCTGATTTGAACATGTGAGTACTCAGGGAGGGCTGGATGCTGCCCAACTGCTTTCAGGGTTGCCACTTGCCGGACACATTTTTGTTTCAAATGTATCTTGAGAAATAATTAATACATACATAATTAATACTTACCAAGGGTTCAAATCCCGGCGAGGGCCAATCAGGGAAATACACGGTTAATAGTGTAATTTACGAATAAATATCAGTGTCATAAAATCTATATAAGTTATATCGAAGCCAGCATAGCTTAAAGCTGAGGCTTAAAAGAGATAAAAATAGATTATTATTGCATTAGCAGCATGACACAGACATCCTAAAAAGGTTAATAACAATATAATGTGAACTTATTAACAACAATATATACATACATACATAAAAATACACATAAATGAGCATGTGATGAAAATTAAAAAATGCAGTTAGCTTAAATAATACATATCAACAGTTTAATAAGAAATTCCTCGGTATACATGTAGATGATTTAACTATACTGTTTTGCAGCGGCCTTGCACTGTACGAAGTAGAGGCTTTCAGCGAAGAAGTTCACCTCTTCTGCAGTATCGTCGTCAAGTCAGGATTCTTACGATGGACTTGTTAAAAGTATAGTGACGCCGATTTTAGTATAAAAGCGAAATAAATACAATCATGCATTAACAATAAGAAATTTGACAAAGAAAAGAGAAAAAAAACATATTTAGTTCTTGGAAAAAGAAAGTTAAACCTTTTTACATTTGAATAATGAACTGTGAATATGCATTTATTATTGTATTTTTAATATACATAACTCTCTGACAATGACACTTATATTCTATACATTGTAACCTATATGCGTTTTGTGAAATAAACTTATTGCACTGGTATGCGAAATTACAATTGACTAAAATCAAGACCAGTGTTGTGCACCATCTTTCTGGATCATCATGGAGAGCCAATGGTAATACAAAGTTCAGAATAGAACAGCTTTGACCTTAATGGTCTCAGTTTCTGAATACTGTGCCGGTGTGGCTAAATAGTGTACATGTGAGGATCGACGTCTAATTGAACAGCCAGTGTGAACTAATAGTTCCAAACAAGATTCTTAGGACAGGACTGTAGTAGAGACAGGAATGTATTATAAATGTAGACGTGTTTTGCATGCACTTGGAAGGTTGATACACATGATACATTATCCACTAAAGATAAGGCCTTTGAAGTCTTGAAACATATCCACATGTTATTACCATCCACTTCAATACAGATGTGGATGAATTGCCTTTCACCCATAAGGCTTTATTATACGACAGTCTACTTAAACAGTCAGAACAGCTTTTATTAGAAAATAAAAATGTCCGTAGATGATAAGTCTGTAAGATATAAACATTTCTTTGAAACAGTGGACCATACTGAATAGCTTTTAAATGGAATGGGGACATGTAACTGTTAGAAGGATAAATGAAGGATGAGGATGAATCATGTGATTTCTGACTTGAGTCTCAGCCTGGAACACCTATAGTATAGTTATAGTAGGTTCCCTGTGTAAAGGATTGGTTCCATCTTGTAAAGGAATCTTCACTAGTTCAGTGCCTTTGATTTACAAGGCCATCCAAGGGGCTATAAACTGGTGGCGGCGTGGCCTTTTACATAAAAAGGGATGGAGCTGTTAGCGAACAGTAAGCTCTTTCCAAAGGGGTTGATCCTGGTATAGGGTTTCTTGCTGTCGTTGTGAAGTTGATTTATTTATTTATTTCAACGGGAGAAACCCAATACATCAAAAAATATACAATGAAACATTTACAAGTGGTGGCTAACATGCATAAAACTGATGAATGACTAGGAGCTACGTATTACTTACAAACAAGCACATAATTAATTGATATCAAAACAAACATCCGTAAGTTACCAGTCAACAACAAATGAAAAATAAAATATTTAGAAGAAAAAAAGATAACAGAATTAATATCTATGAAAGGATAACAATTTATATAAAAATCTGAAGTTATAGAAAACGAATAATAAATACATTTCCAAAGAATCAAAGCAGTGCATCTACACACACACACACACACACACACACACACACACACACACCACACACACAGAGAAGAGAGAGAGAGAGAGAGAAGAGAGAGAGAGAGAGAGAGAGAGAGATTAATAAATAATAATAACAATAATAATATTTATAACAAATGTCGCTAATAATATATAATTCAACAAAAATCAATAACCATAAATGACGCTTGCAATTTCTATAATACCAAGGCATTTACAGTTTTCTTTCTTGAACCACAGTGACACTATCAGCGAAGAAGTCCACGTGAGGAGATACTATGTTTCCTAGACGTTGGATATCGTATGAGGGTACTATTGGCTTCATAGTTCGAACCAACCTCGTGACGTCCTGCCGAATAGTTCTGAAGATCTCGTACCCATTGGACAGCGAAAGAAAACTCCTCTCAAGATCTCTGGACAAACAATGCCACCAGTGATAAGCTTGTGCAGAAACATAAACCCCCTGGATACTCCTTCTGGTTTCCAGGGAACAAAGTCCCAATTCTTCCTCGATAAGCCGCAGCGGTACGTCTCTGTAGGCGAATCCCAGCCTACAACCAAATAGACGGATGAATTTGTCTTGTATAGATTGAATCTGGCGCACCAAAGTTACTTGATGAGGAGACCACATGGCACAACTATACTCATGCAGAGGTCGAAACTAGTGTGCAGTATAGCGTCCCGAGTACAGTAGGATCATGAAAGTCTCTGGAAGAGCGAGTTATGAAACCAAGTGCCTTAGCAGCTCTGGCACAAATGTTGTTAATATGTTCGTGGGGGGTTAAGTCTTCACTCAGAACTATGCCAAGATCTCGGACAATGTTGCTTCTTGATTATAGGGCACCGTCAAGCGTATAATTGAAATATATGGGAGACTTGGTTCGATGAAATGTGATACAAGAGCTTTTATTTATATTAAGAGTCATATCATTTTGACGACACCAAACTCTTGACTGCATCCAGGCCACACTGAAGATTCAAGCAATTGACTTCACTTTCTACGGAACTGTATAACTTAATGTCGTCGGCGAAAAGAAGAGAGTCCACCTTAATGATGTCAACAATGTCATTGATGAAGATGTTAAATAAAAGGGGTCCCAAATGCGAGCCTTGAGGTACTCCAGATGTAACGACGAACTCAGAAGAAAGGGATCCAAAAGATTTTACCACAAGTCTTCGATTAGACAGATAACTGCCAATCCATTCAAGAAGGTACCCGACAACACCGTAAGCTTCCAATTCGGCCAGAAGATGGGAATGACTAACTCTGTCAAAGGCCTTCGAAAAGTCAAGATAGATGGCATCGAGTTGTTTGCGGTTGCTAAAGGCCTCAACAATTTTCGTTTCCAATACAATCAGATTAGTAGTTGTAGATTTTCCTCTGCAGAAACCATGTTGTTTTGGTGAGATGACATTAAGAAAGGGAGGGTTGAGTTTCTTCACAACGAGCTTTTCGAAAATTTTGACAACAGCTGACTGGATTACTATCGGACGATAGTTTGTAGCATCTTCCTTAGATCCACCTTTTATGTATACGACATAGCTCAGCTTGAGGACGTCTGGAAAGTTTCCATCATGGAGTGACTTATTGAAGAGAGCTTGCAGAGGGTTACAAAGCAGTACCCTACAGTATCGAAGGACACTCGATGGAATAAGATCAGGGCCGCAGCCCTTGGTAACATCAAGTTCACCCAGGGCATCAAAAACCTTCGAGGTAGTGAAGGACAACTCACTAAGGCAGAAGGGAGTGTTGAATCTGTAACTGTTGCCAACGAGTGAAGGTGGCGAGAAAACAGAAGAAAAGTAGTTTGCGAATAAATCACACATCTGCTTGGCCTAAGTTTCCGATTGATCTCCATACTTAAGAGTAGAGGGGCACATATCAAGACGTTTGTTGTTCCTAGCAAAGTTCCAAAAAGCCTTCGGATTAGAGGTAATGCAACCTTGAACATACGTAATGTAGTCGTAGTAGCACACTCTTGACAAGTTACGACATTGAGTTCGGATTCTTGAAAACTCAGCGTATGATTGTTCATCGAGGGGAATCCTTGTATTTCCGATGTAGTCTCTTCTTTTCAATTGTAAGGTTTTGTAAGATCGGTGGAGAACCAACATGGAAAACCTGGAAGCACCAATTTTCTTGAGTGGAGTGTGTTTTGCAACGATTTTCCTCAGTACATCACAAAAATGTTCAAAAAGCATATTAACATCAAGAGAGTTTCATCTGGTAGAATAAGTTCATCAGCTATCAGACTATTATATACTTCATGAAGACGACATTTGCCAAAGCTGGGCACATAAGTACACCTAGGTTTAGGATTAATATTACCAGTCTGAAGGACAATATTCAGGGCGGGATGCTGCACATCAACTGGGAGCAATGGAGATGACTCTTTTCTTACATGTAATTCAGTGGAGGCAAATACAAGATCAAGGAGAACTCCCCTAGAGTTCAATACAATGGTTATTTTGCAATAGCCCAAACATGCCTGCCAAATCCTTGATATAGCCCTGGCAGAGGCAGTAAGACCAGCAGAATCATCAAGATGCCAATCAATGCGAGGCATATTGAAGTTCCCAATGAGGACTGACTCCATGAAATTCACAGACTCAGTAGATATGACATCCTCAACTGCAAGACAATAATCATTATACACACCGAGGGGTTTACTTGGCGGTTATATATACACAGTTTAACAGAAGCTTCATGTTACCATTCAACGTAATAGACAAAAATAGTGTTTCAAAAGGGCCATATGTTGGGGAGTAGTAACCATATGATGGGCCATATGGAGGGCCATATGATGGGATATAAACTTTATATAAGTTTAGTATATAGGCCTCCTCATGTGAAGTACATATCTAATCGATGCATCTAGCATTGTGGACCACAATAGGTAATAAGGTAATAAACCAAAGAACTGTACATTTAATTTTAAAGCATAAAAAAGAAACAATAGTAACAAATATGATTTTCTATAATGAATTTTCAACGTTTGATCCAGATCGAGCTGCTGCCGCGATTACTCATATAGACTGGGTCACCCAAAAGTCACCCAAATGCAAGGAATCGATAACATTGAAAAGTTTATCGCCATCAAAATTATAAATATATTTGATAATGAGATCCCATATCAAGAGGATGAAAAAAGATAAAGCTCCTCAGAGAAATTGTATGGAAATCGTACAGCAAACAAGGTTTAAGAATAAGTTACGAAATAAATATTGGAAATCCAGGGGCAATAAAAACTGGAAAATATAATATAGCTGAAATGTATTTGAATAGTATGCCTTGGAAATCAAAGAAGTCTCTTTTTGCATAGAATCCTAAGTGTATAAAAAACCAAAAGGATTGTGGTCGTTTAGGAGGTGTAAAGCTATTGGAGATAAAACACGAAGTGCTTTCTCACTAGAATTATAGCAATAACAAAAATCTGTTTTTTACTGAAATTTTATTTTTAAAAGAGGCTAATGAAGACAAAACATGTTTTACGAGAAGTTGAATGGATACTTAATTTTTCCAGCAGTTACAAGTGATGAGGTGATGTAAGCAATGAACGAGATAAATGAAATGAAAATCAAAGGCAGCTGGAATAGATTAGATATCAATGGGGTTAATAAAGGCTGTGAGTTTGTACTCCGTTTGGCGCCAGCACACAATCATTTGATTAATGCTAGAGTGACTGATTCTGGACAGGACTGAAAATTAAGCCTTGGTGCCCCCAACTTAAAGTAGTATTCCCAAAGGTGTCCAGCATTTACGGCCTATCTTCATTTCGCCTGCTACATCTAAGATGTTGGAAAAGGTAGAGATCAGAAAGTCTTTATTTGCCAATCAATCACACATTACAACATGAATAAAGAGCCACATGGGACGAATCCTGTGCGTGGCTCTGAGTTCCATTAAAATACTGTGCGCTTACTACATAATATATAAAAAGACAGAAAGAAAGATAAAAAAGAAACACATTACGCTAAAGAACAACATAAATTTAGAAATATATGTACAGTATACATTAATAAAAATAAGTGCATACTAAGACTGCTACAGAATAGTTGTAACAACACTTAATACATCAACCACCGTATTTGACTAGCACTACAGAAATACTTTTCTTCCTCATGTAGGTTCAAAGATGCTTTCGACCATTTACTTTATGAAAAATATTTACGAAAAAAGTAATCATTAAAAACAATTAATGGATTAAAACATAAAAACAAAGTATGACATAATAATAAAACCCCGAATTTAAATTAATTTTAATAGGATAAAAAGTTCAATTTAAAATAAATTCAATTCAAAATTGTGGGTTTTGCATATATTTTAATACTTTAATACATATTTCAATACTCGCATGGACGAGGGAAGACCAGCTCAGACACAGTGCTTGTGTAGATGGTGTCAGTCAGCAATTTGACATATTCATGCATACTCAGGGCAGATTAGCAGCTCCGCGTAATCAGCATCCACCTCCACCAGCCAGACGGTGATCAGTTTTTTGTATGAACTAAGCGAAACCTGCAGATCCCTTACATGGGCAGGTATTGTTATGTAGAGAAAATTTGTGACATAGAAAGAATTTGTGCTATTAGTAGCTGTTACTACTCTGGGGACCTGCATACCAACATGTTGTGCATGTCTGGTGAAATGTTGGTGTGTAACCTCAGTTATCACTGAGTCACGATGCGTGAAGGAGTAAACCAAAACCGATTTTATATACAGTTGCCTTACTGTAAGTATTTTTGTCTCCTGAAAAAGCTGAATTGAGGGGCAGCGTTTCGGTTTTTTAAACCCGGCTTTTATTACTGATTTTTGTAAAATGTAAAGAGGGTAAATTAGGTTTTTACGAGCGCCTCCCCAAGCAACTATTCCATACAACAGGATAGATTGCGCATAAGCAAAAACACGATACTACTTGTTTCCTATCACTCAAATAACTCTTAAACCAGTTCAAGGCCACACCCCTCACTCCAACACATTCTAATTTTGAAAATAGGATTTGTCTATCAATTGAGTCAAATGCTTTCGCCAAGTCAATAAAAATAACGAACACTTTTTCATTAGCATTGATTGACTCCATGATCACTTTGTTTAGCAAGAAAAAGAGCGCCTGTTGTATTTTTTCCACTTCTAAATCCAAATTGGTTTTCTGATAAAATATTATTAAGTTCCAAATACGATTGCAATTGATATTTAACACACTTCTCCAATACATTAGATAGTACAATAAGTAATGAGATCGGCCTATAATTGTTTAAATCGGTTTTACTGTTTGCTTTGAATATTGGAATGACCTTTGCAACCCTGAACTGATCTGAAAAGATTCCAGAAGTTAGACTTTGATTAATGATGTGGGTCAAGGGTAAAAGTAAATACTCAATACAATTTTTGAGAATAGCGGCCGGAAAAAGCATCCATGCCGGGAGCCGAGCCGCCACGCATCTCCCCGACACACCTCAACACCTGGCTGGCGGAGACTGGCTCCAGATGAAACTCGTGCCCGACTCTGTACGCGGAATCATCGATCAACGGCGAGCCCAATGGCGGAGGCAGCTCCATGGCCAACTTATTCCCTACATTTGAAAAACAATGTATTAAAGGATTGTGCCACCGCCGGCACGCTCCCACCACCGACATCCGAGCCCCCAATAAATTATGCTATTGGAAAATTATTTGTATTAATTTTTTTACCGCTTAATTCATTGACTATTTTCCAGAAACGTCTTGGATCTCCAGATGAATCCAATATTTTTTGTCTGCAATAAGTAATTTTTGAAATTTTTATTTGGTCACTAAGTTGGTTTCTAAACCGAGTGTAATAAATTCTCAAATTTTCATTCCAAGGTTGTTTTTTAATCCGTTTACTCAACTTATCTCTTTTCCTAATATTACGTATGAGAGTTATAGTTATCCAAGGTTTTAGTTTTTTATTACGAGTATTTGGTTGTTTTGATACTTCTGACTGATTTCTAAGATTGTGATAAATTTCGAGAAATTTGTTGCAGCTCATATTAACATTTCCCTGGGCCAGGACACTGTCCCAGGGCTGGGACTGTATTAAACCTTGTAGTTTGTCCATATCAACATATGTTTTAGTCAAGTCAGACGTGTCTGTGGTGTTACTGTTTGCACTCTGTATCCTCGCTGTGACGGCGTAGTGGTCAGTCACGTCAGTAGACAGTACCCTGGAGCTGATCACAGTATATTCAAAGTGTTTAATAAATATATTATGGTCGATACAGCTCAGAGAATGTTCAGTTACTCTAGTCGGTAATGTTATACACTCAGTATAGCCAGCCCCGTACAAAATGTTTAAATAAGAGTCCTTATCATTTTTATGTCTAGTATAGTTTGTAAGGTATCAATATTAACGTCAACAATAAACACGTTTGTAATGTTTTCACTAAGTCCAGTTAGATAAGATTCAAGGTCATGTAGAAATAAGTTAACGTTCATAGTAGGACTGCGGTATACTGCTGTTATTATGTAGTGTCTATTGTCGATGTCAAAGTCTAGCTTGAGTCCTGATGCTTTACCAAGTTTTATCTGTTGCGATAACGCATTTAGTTCTGTCCTAATATAAACAATAACTCCATCGTTCCTATTCCAATTTTCAGAAGTACAAAATATACATAATTGTCTAAGTATACAAAAAATTTGTTTTTGTCCAGCCATGCTTCAGTAAAGACTATGCAATCGAATATTACATCAATACTGTTTAGTAATATAATAATGTTGTCAATGTTTTTATAATAACACCTAATACTGAAATGAATGATTTTGAACCCATTTACGAGTTGACTGATGAAAGCATCGGTTAGCTGATAGTGGTAGTCAAACTGTTCACATGGAATATTTCTGTAGCTGTCTAGTTCGAGTTCACTGTCAAGAGCACCGAGCAGGCCTGCCACACAGTCCTTAGTTGCGCTATACGTGGATGTTTTGCGATTATTGCCAATGGTTATAACTTGTACATTGAATAATTTATCTTATTTTTAATTATTTGATATACAGCTAAATGTAAGGTATATTAAGCTACCAACTACGCAACTCATAAAGGGACAAATTTAATGGATAAAGATTTGTATAAATAAACATTACAGATTTGGAAGACACGAATTCAGGTGCGCGCTTACACCTGAAAACACACTCACAAAATAAAACAAAGAAAACTTTTTGACAAAGAATAACGTATTAAAAGAAAAGTACTTTTACACGAAATATTATATTATTACATAAAGTTGCAGAACTTAACTATTAATAGTTATTTGAATAACTGAGTTATGACATGAAAAGTTACCTAGCACGTTTAAATCCAAATATAGACAGTAAAATAACTTAATAATCCTTCTATGAAAGTAAGTAAATGAAATGGGTGAAAAGTTTTTCCTTAGATATCAATATAAGTCCTCATGGTTTGATTTTACACTTTGTACCTAGTATACACCAAATTGTAGATATAGATCTATACTTAGTGTATATATCGGTCACATTATACATTAGTTGTAGATAAGTAGTGCCTACCAAAAAAGATATATTTGGAAAATAAGCTATGAAATGGTAGTATTATTGTAGCATACACTTAAGAATATAAAAAACTTACCTAGGGTACAAAAAAGAAAAAAATCTTTCTTTAATAACATATGTTATGCTTGAGAATAAAATATAAATTATATTACTTTAACACTTACTCAACTCAAAGTAAACATATTTATCTGGTTAGGAGTTCATCCAGGTCGTCCACGGTCCCAACAGTTGTGGGTGCAGAGTTGTCCTCCGCCGATGTATTGACGAACACCTTGCTGTCTCGCGTCCAAGCTCCCACGATCTTTCTCCCCTTGATTAACTGTCGAGCTCGCCAGAGAAGATTCTTGTTGTGTGGTGACAGGTGGCCGTTGATGTAGATTCTGTTAGACGGCCCACGGTCGTAAAGATTTGAAGCTGTCAGGCCCTGCTTGTTGGTCCTCGCTGCTCTCATCCACTCTGTCTTGTACTCTCTAGCGATGAATATGACGATGATGGGTGGATTCTGTCGCTTCTGTGTCACAGGAAGACGGTGGGCTACAGATATAAGGCCCCGTTCATACTTGACATCGATTAACCTCGCCATCTTCTCCAGCAGGCTGTAGATATTCTCACCCGCTTGCCATGGTACTCCCGTTATCTCAATGTTGTCCCTCCTGAAATACTGTTCAAGTTCTCTTACTTGTCGCTGCAGTTCCAACACTTCCGCCTTGGTCTTCTGCTGCTCCTCTGTGACCTGGGAATATTTAGTTTTCAGGTCTTCGGTATCGGCTATCAGGGTAGTTAGAGTCGCCTGTATATCCACGATGGTATTTTGCACGCCCTCCAGCTGTCCCTTGACGTCTTCTATGTTGGTATTCACTATGCCGATCTGGTTGGAGAGATCTTTTCCCATATTTTGAATTGATTCCAGGATGGAAGACATGTCACCATCTCCCCTATTAGCAGAAGACGTTGTTTCACACTTACACACATCGCACTTCCAAGCCGCTTTCCTCTGCGAACTAAACTTCTGAAAATTTTTCAAACTTTCAACTCGTGTGCACGTGGGATGAAATGCCCCTTTGCAATCAGAACAAACCAGGACTTCTTTATTGTTTGAAATTATTACTGAGCATTTAACACACGTCGACATTCCGGGCAAATACGAGACAAAAGATTTATGTACAATAATTGATATCAACAAAATAATGTGAAGGAAACAGGATTTTTTCGGACATTTGCCATCGTTCAGTGAATTCAGTGTATTAGGTTAGTTCTCACCTGAAGAAGAGATCAGATTGCAGATCTCGAAACGTAGTGTTACTGTTTTCTTGTTTCACTGAACGATGGCAAATGTCCGAAAAAATCCTGTTTCCTTCACAATCCTTCCATCGTCAAAAATAACCTTTAAACAAAGAAAAATAATGTGTGTGTGTGTGTGTGTGTGTATAATGAAAAAATAACTGAATTAATTAGTTATTCTCGATTAATGTACAATTAAACGTAATGTTAACGAATTAACGGCACTGTAGTCTAATAGAGAAGAACAAGCACGGACAGGCACTAGATAAGGCTGGTTATCTGTCCGCACACACCGGCATAAAGATAAGAACTGGTAGTGATTTGATAGTTTGTAAATTACATATAAAGAAAAAGTATTTTTACCAACCACACAATCTGGTTTTGGAAAAAAAACCATAGCACATGCACTGCTCTGGTAAAGCTCTTGATTTAATTGATACCAAAAATAAAAAAAGAATATTATTCCAGAAACAGCTAAAATTTCGTTTTTAAATTGAAACGTTTTTATCACGTTTCTCTTTTTCGTATAGTTTCTGGCCTTTTTCCTATGGAAACGTGTGCAGGATCCAGACCTGAATCGTGATTCAAAAGGTTCTATCGCGCTAAGAGTCGCAATATCTAAACAAGAGGCTCTCATACTGGGTTATTTCAATAAAGGACCCACAATGTACATTTGCCCCACTTTTCGACAGTTACATTGGATTTGGGCGGAGGGGATTTTTCAACTCCTGTTCTAATTTGTTTGATGGTCTCGCTGGACTGCAGCTAGTATACTATAATATTATTTTTCATTAAATGGACCGTATGCATCAATGTAATCTCTAGCTACAGAGTATCGTAAATATTCTTTAGGATAGACACTAGTCCTCTCAAAAATCCAAATTTACCCAGTACATGCAAATGGAGCAGAATACCTTACAGTAGTCTCTAAAGTGCAGTAAGTTTGAGATTTTAATTTTTAGGAAACAGTTTGGGTATCATACCGGGACGATCAAATGCTATACTGAAAAAAACTAAAATTTCTAGAACACATGCTTAGTTGGATAACTGTGCACTGAGTATAAACATATGCTATTGATTCTGTACAACGTATCAGCTGTCTACTTTTTTTTATTCAATGGAACAAAACAGGAATCCAAGAGCTAAAGCGTAAAAGCCATAGAAGCAGGAAGAAAAAAGAAAAAGCAGGTTTATTCAAGAACAAAGATGGAGGTTGAAGTATTTTAATGTTAGAAATTGACGCAGTTAGCACTTAAAGATATTTTTACTAATGTTACTACGTAAATTTTCTCATGACAGTGCAAGGAGACTGTGCTTTACTCAATAATTTTGTATCTGAACGTGATTTTTGATTATGTGACTTTTCTTGAGAGATCTAAATTTTCTGTTATTTTACAATTTACCTACGTGTTATGATGGAGGTTGTAGGAGACTATGAGTATAGTAGCAGGGATATGATAGGACATGGTGCATTTGCTGTGGTTTTTAAAGGCCGTTTAAGAAGCGTAAGTATAAATTAATTACAAAGTAGCCTAGACCTAGGCTAATACATCTAATGTATACTTAGTTTATAGGCTCTGGCTTAAGACATTACAAAATCTTTGTTGTTCTTTGTCAATAGACCTAGGCTATATAGTTTGATTAAGTAGGTTTTAATTTCCTTATAAGTAACAGGTATGGGGAATAATAGAAATTCCACACAATTTAGTAAACAGTGTTAATAGTTGGATTCAGTTAACCATATGAATAGCAGCTTCACCTGACCTTTTCTACATCCTCCTCCATATACTGATGGCTGTTGGCTCCCTAACTGAGAGATCACAGATTCAAATCCCGAGAAGGACCAATCGTGTGTAGACATGATATAGTGAAGAATAATAGGCCTAAACAGTGTAGGCCAAGGTTGCATTGAAACTGGTAACGCTAATGTTGAGGCTTAAAGAGAGAGAAAAAAGACCCTTGCTACAGTATTTGGTCACATGAAATTTAAGGTGTCTTTGGAATCCGGGTCATATACAAGTACTTTTTTTCATGATTTGTGATATAGTGTTAATATTGACGGAAAACGAAAACTATTAGGTTGCGTTAGGGGAGACTAATAAGCAGCCTAAACTTTTGGGTAGGGTACTGTAAGATAAGCGGATCCGGTTTTTTATATCGAAATTGGCAAACGATATTAGTTAATCATAACCATCGATATAATCAATCGATACCTAATATTCGCATATCGAATCATAGACTATCAAATCGATATAAAAGTAAAACAATCATATGTTTTAAATTAAAAATGTGAATTTGAAAAATTTTGATGTAACAAATAACCTTTACCATTAACCTTCTTTTTTTGCATCTGAAACGACCATTGTGAGCTCCTCTGACATTACTTGTTACCTTTCCACCAGGCCCGTAGCTAGGCCCTTGGAGCCCACGGGGCAGAAAGTCCATTCGGGGGCCCCCCTTGTTATAATTTCGCACTTTTTTTTTTAATTAATAGAATAAAGCATACAGTAATTATAGGATTCCTTTTAAAGCTTAGAATTTATGTGCATTTTTTTATTATTATCCTATTATTAATTATTATTACCTTTTTTTCTTATTAAATCGTATAAAACTTAATTGTTTGCTTAAACTATGTTTAACAAATTTCTACGGTAATACCATAAACTGTAATTGATTTTATATGCAAATTTGTATGACTCCTGGCCCTCCCTGGTGGCCATTATTTTTGGTTTTAGAAGCCATTATTTTTCAGCTTACCATGGTGATTGGTATTCTATTTATAGTGCCTGAAAGGAAAATGAAAAACATAATATTTTTTCAAATTTTATTCACAATAATAATAAATAAATTAAAGACATAAGTGCTGATGTCCTTAAAACTTTTTAGTCTCTTCTTATGCCTACATCCCAAGCATTGTAGTTTAGTAGATAAACATAACAAGTAATATCATTAATTAAGTAATACTTTGAATACACATCGGACAATAAATTGTATACTTATTTATGGTGTTTATGGTAATACTGTAATACCATTAATTATATATGATCAATGGTGGTAATACCACGATCATTCTCAGTTTAAAATTGCCCAACTAGTTTGATAGTGAGAATGCACTGAACTTACTAAAAGACGTTTCTTCTTGACTTGACACTAGCAAAAACATCAATAATTCGGTCAAAATCTATTTTTCGGGCTCTGTCATTTTCAATAGACAAAAGAGCCAAATCAGTGAGACCGTTGTTGTACATGGAGCTTCGCAGGGTAGTTTTAGATGATTTTAATTTTGAGAATGATCTCTCTCTGCTTTGGCTACAGTCCACAGGACGTAGGTACATAAAGCAAATGCTGTTAGTACACCTCCGTAGGTTGATGCTAGGGAACTGTTTTCAAATGAGTAGGAGATTTGCAACTTCTTTTACTTCTTTGAAATCCTTTAATTTGGTTGAAAAGCATTCCTTACGGATAAAATCTGACTTTGAACAATGGCGATACATTCATCTGAAAATCTGCTTACAAAATTATCACTTCACAACGCAGATTCTTCATCTGAACATGAGGCCAGGAAAGAGGGTGAACAATTTTTATAGGCATCAATCACTTGCTTCATGCCTTTAAAACGGTTGTCAATTTTGTGACACTATAGTATCAACCATTGGAAGAATATTGTCACTCTGAATTGCTTTGGATCTGTCAGTCTTTGGTCCTTCACAAAGTTCCTCAAAGTGCTTTTTTTAACCTTTCTTGCACGTTGTGCCAATAAACTTCATGGGTAAATCGAATCCCCCATTTTGAACAAACTTCTTCTGCTTCACTACAAGACTTCATCAAAGGACCAACGAAGTTCGGTTTACTTTCAATAAAGCAATGCCTAGGAGATCGTACGCATGTCATTAAATCAATAGATTTCCGTTTGCAAGGATTTTTGAAGCAATGTTTATTTCCCCAAAAGTTTGCACTGGAGCAGTCAAAGAGTCAAAACAAAACTAAAAGATTTCTAAACCTTTTTTTTGAGCCCCCTCAACAGCTTCATCCCTTTCCTTTGGCATTTTGCTTGTCCAAAATTATTTATTTAAGGCTTTCATTACATCACCGAACCTTTCCTTTAAAGAGTACACAGCTTCATATCTCCCTGCCCAACGTGTAGGTTTAAAGTCTTTAATGTACCTTGTCTTAAGGTACAGGAGCCTTCTGATTCTTCACTGTACAACCAGAAAAGACTTTTAGTTCTTGCCAACGAACAATGCTGTGGCCAAATAAAAACTGTAAAAATTTGCACCGTCTCAAAAATTGTGCTATTTCCTCGATTGCGTTCAACCGGCAATCTTTAACCCTTTTCCGGCCAGGCGTGCATATATATGCCGCCACAGATCGTATCTGAAAAGTGCCAGGGGGCGGCAATATATTGCCGCTTTGATATTACGTGTGACGTTTTTTCTTAAAAAATAAATACGACGTCAAATGAATTAATATTGCTTTATGTTTTTTTATTCCCTGGTATATTGTAGATATTAATATGAATAATCATTTTTATTTTGGACGTCTATGCATTTTTTATTTCCGTAATTGTCACGTGAACATTATCAGCTGACTCAGCTCTGTGACTCATCCTATTGGTTGCTTCATACATTTTCTTTGAGAGTACATTCATTATGCTTTATGTATCGTACTATTGTAAATGCTGGATTCTCCTTTATTATTTTATTTTGTGGTTGTAAATATTAGTAGTGTTATTAAGTTTACATGCTTAGAGCTATTGTGTGTAGAGTTAACAATGAACTGAACCAATTTTTGCGATCTCACAAGGAATTAAAATATGTAGGCTAAGTAGCATATTGATCAATAGAAAAAGTGTAAATAAATTTTAAATAAATTGTGGTAAATATTTCTTGGTAAATATGTTTTTATTTAACTGTATTGAAACTGTTTATGGATCCTACAAATCACATATCTCTGATTTACAATACACAACAAACACCGGTACACACAAATTCCATAATGTAATATTAATTATAAGGTTTCTTTTCTTGCAGTGTGTAGACGGGAGGGGTGGTCAATTGTGGATTGGGGGTGCTTGTGAGTGGGTGGGGAGGTAGCCGAGGCTGTGTGGTTGGGTGTGCGGAAGGGGTCGCAGTGTATAGTGTTGTGGAGTGTAGGTCATTGTACACGTGTTGGTCAGGGTGTTCATTTTAAAGTATGGTGGGGTCTGGTGTTTAAGAAGGGAGTAATAGAAGTGATTTTAGTGAAAGAGAAATACAACACCACAGAATTGACTCTTGAGGGACGTGTGTGTTGTGTCTATCTCCTCTTCATACTAATGTACATATATTAGGACTGCACAATACGACACATCTCTCGGAGCGGCGTGTGATAAGATTTACATTTATATCTATATGCGTCATTACCAGGGATCATACTATATGGTAGTTTTAGGAATCATCGACAACGATCAAGCGAACAGGACTCTACTAAAAAAATTACTTAACAGTATATTCTCATTATTTCAGGATTACACATAGACATGGGAGGAGTAAAGAAGTTTCACTATGTCAGTTGACTAGATATCAATGAACAAGGTTACACATGCTAATTAGTGCGCTCTATACATAAGTCGAGCATCACATGTATTGTGTGAGTTACATATTGAGAGGGGAGATATAGGTTTTTGTATTGTAAAATGTATGTAAGACAATTCTTTATTAACATACTTAGAAGTAGTGGTTGCAATCTTCTTCACGGTGGGACACTTCTCTAATTGGTAAACACTGACACTAGTGAAAATGTGGGGGGACGAACTGATCTCGTGAGTGCTTTGACGACCTCGCGGTAATATGAACAGTGCTTAGATACATGAACAGGGTACTTCGAGCTATTCTAGTACACTTTGTCTGTTATTATAGCATACTTGCAATATCTTATTGTATTTTGTTAATGGTAATTGGCTGTTTGCGAACCTGGCACTGTGGAGGGTACTTGGTGTACGTAAAGGGATGAGTGTTGGGTCCTGTGTCGTCATAATATTTGGGGGAGATCATACCTATTCACACACATACGGTTTTGGTGGACTCGTGACATACGGAGAGTAAGAGGTGTGGGTGAGAATGAGGGTCTAACGTGCGTCAATTGCACTTGTATCATGGGGCTGGATAGGCTATCCGGGTGAGTTACTAGTGTGGGGGCATTATGGATATCTGTGGGTGGATTGGTCAGGTTATTTCTCATCTATTTGTGTAGACATTTATCGGATGTCGTGGATTGTCATACTTATTGTATCTTGGACGTCAGTATGGAGTAAACACAAAGTCCACGTCGAGTTTGACGGTTGTTTTAATACGTCTGCGTGATGTTTGAGAATATGATTTGGCGCAAATCAAGTATCCTTCAGGGAGCCACTGCATGCGTTGTTACATGAGATGTAAGGAATGGTCGCTTTGGCTTATCTGAAACGAATTGTATAACAGGTTATTAAGAGGGATACAGTTGTGAGCGGTGCGTCTGGCTACGAGTCATGCGCTCGCATAGGTGGCAGATGTGAGACGTCGAATATGTGCGTGTGTCAAGAGTGGGGGCGGGAAATGTGATATGTATCTGCTCTGAGTGAGTTAGTATCTAGCTCTCTCTTCTGTCTTGTTCTCTCTTTCTCACAATACGTGGTTTATTCGCTGAAGTTGGGTCAATTGGTGTGTGATTTTGACACGACAAGTGCACTTGGATGGCACGAGTAGTCGAAAATTCGTAACGCTAGAGGGAGGAAGATCACAGTGTCTTATTTCTTGAGTTCATGCTTTTGATGTGTGATGGTTTATCATACAAGTATGTACAAAGTGTATGGACATAGGGTATGAGGTCTGAGGACGGGGGGGCTTCAGGTCTAATTGGTTTGGGCGATGATGAGTGGTGGGGGGTGGGGATGTTGGTGCGAGTATTATTGTTGGCCAGGGCGGTAATATAGAGTTCTGAATATTTTTCGGTATTGTTCGACAGCTGTAGACCTGCCACTGTGGTTGCAGGGATATTTAAGTAGGGTGGGGCAGTCCGAGGAGTGAGAGGGAAGCAGTGTGGAATAGTGGGAATGGACCTTGGTGAGAGCATTAGTCTGGCGTTTACAATGGCACACGATATTTTTGGGTAAGGGGCGCTTATTTTGTAATTCATTGAGTGTGCTTGTCGAGCAGGGTAGTGTCAATAGGTTTTTTTGACAGGCAATATGTCGATACTACAATTGATTAGTCAAGAATAATGTTACGGCAATGAATATAACTGGGAGTTTCGAGGAATTCAAGTATTGAGAGAATGTGGGCACAACTGTTTAGAGGTCTCGTATCCGCCTGAAATGATTGGAGGAAGGAGAGTCACATGCTTGGGAGTGGGGTGGATGAGTGGTATCTGCGTAAAAAGCTTTAGTTGGGTGGGAAGCATTACGTAGACTGTACGTTCTTGCTTTTTTTTCGCTTAGAGCGGGAGGGGGAGTCTACGGCGGTGGGGGGACGGTTCGTAATACGCTGACCAGGATGAATCAAACTGATTGTGCCAGTCTGGCTACATAGCAGTCTGACAAATATGCTGCTAGGGGTTCTTATCGTGATGTCAGGGGCAGATCTAAGGGTACCACGTGACGGGTTTGGCATGTTTCGCACCATGTGCTTCATAAGATCCGAAAGGTCATGAGTTATGTGTCAGCATGTGCTGTGAATTCTCAATGGTCTTAAGATAACGTACACGAAAGGATGGGGATCTGATTGTTTGCTGGGATCACGCGATCCGTCGGGGTCACTCTCGTGATAGCCTGCAAGTATATAGAATTTCTTCATGTTCCTCGATATGGGGGTCGACAAGGGCACAAGGCAAAGGGGGTTGGCGAAACTAGCAGCAGGGAGGTGGTGGTTCTGTCTTAGAGACTTATAACTCAAATAGCGTTGTGGTGGTAGAGAGAAGTTGGCGTCTACACAATCTAAACATCGGTCTGATGAGCTTCAGTATATGACTGAGGAACTTTATGGGACACGTAGGACACATGTTGTTGCCTAATATATATTCTGGCTTAAGTAAAGGGTTACAAACACATAGTAGATATGGAGTACGAGTTATGATTTTGGGACAGCGAGCTAGGGGTGGTAAGAGTTTGTGTGCGTAGTATGCCGAGATGATATGTGGGGACGAAATGGGGGTGACGGGGTAAGGGGGGAGGGGGGGGTCGCTGGAGGGGGGGGGGGGGGGGGGATTTGGGGATTGAAGTGTACGGTGGTGTTGTTCACGTCTCGGGGTTCGAGGTGGAGGTTGGGGGGGGGCTGGTCTGGAAAAGGGGTTTCTCAGGTGTTTAAACAAAGTGCATTAAGTTTTATTCGTCCGGCTACATTCCACCTGTAATAGACTATCGCTGACAGACTCGAGACGCCTATAGTTGTATTTCTGCTGCTATACCGAACAGACTTACTTTGGTTTATCTAGTATAGGATTAGTTTGCAGTGAATCTATTCGAATGGACAAAGGTACATTTGATAAGTCTGACAGTGACATAGAGTGCGAGTGCTTGGCTACAGGGTGCTGCAGCAGGGAAAATCCTTGTGATCTGATGCAAATTAGTTGTCGTGAGGTGTGGATTCATTGTTTGATGGCTGGCGGTATACATCACTGCTGATATGGAGTTGGGGGAGGAACGGAAATACTGAGTTGTCTTTTTGATTGTTCTTTCTGACCGGTTGGTGCGTAATGGACCGTGGCGGATGGACAGTCTAGCGTGTCTCAATTTAGTGGGCAGCGCCAGAGAAGCGTGTTAGTCGGTCTGCTCAGGTCTCTGAGCGGTGGTCAGTATCTGAGGGAGATCAGTATTGTGTGATTTCTGGGTGTAGCAGCATGTACTATCGTTATGATGAATAGTGATTACACTGATACTATTTGTTTGCTCAGTTACTTCGGCGTGAGGTTATTCTATTTGTACGAGATACTCATTGGATTCGAGTAGCTGGCTCGAAGTTATAGCGGTGGAGGCTGAGTAAGTTTGCGTCATACGACACGGATAGGGTGGGGCGCAAAACGTTGGGCACATTGTCTAGTAGAGATGTTTGGGCGGTGAGTTGAGTATTTTCATAGTATTAGAGTGGGGAGGACCTGTGAGTCTGGTTTGGGGGTGAGTGTGGTAGAGTGGAATGAGGTTGTGTCTGGGTATATTTCGGTGGTTCGTGGCGGGAGTGATAGCAATTATATTGTAATGATATAATATAATATTTAAAATATATAAAATATATATAAAAATAGATAAAAAAATATATAAAAAAATATAAAAAAGTAGATACATGGCCCATAAATAATGAATGTGCAAGCGAGTGTGTGCATTTTTGACATCATATTATCACAAAAGAGATAAAATTACTATTATAATATGCATGCTGGCTGCTGTGCATGTAATAAACAAATAAAATACCTACAATGAAAGAAGTAGAAACCAAAGGAATCATAAAAATCACATAAAAAATTAAATGACCACTACACAATAGTAAGGTAATAAGTAGCCGATATATGACTAGTGATAAATTCACAAACACACATTGCTTTTAGATTAGAATAGATATGCAGTCTGAGTCAGATCACAGTGGTCTAAACTCAATCAAACATCCAAACTCTAGTTTAAATTTTAACACAGTTAATTTAACATAGTTAAATTTTAAGATATTAATTATATACGTTATTGGCCAGGTAATTAATTAGGCCTAAATACCGATCTAAAGTCAAACAACTCACAAATTATTGTGTCGCTAAGTTTCAGTTACTAGATTAGATGATGACATTATACTTTATAGTTGGTAGTAGTACTAGTATAGGACTAACCAAGCAGATAGGGTGGAAGAACACTTGACGCATCCTCTTCTCTTATTCTCTTGTCCTTGCCTTTTCATTGCCCCACTTTGATAGCTTTCTTTTCATTTAACAAATACAAGAATAAGAATACAAAATTGTATAACATCTTTAACACCGTAACAAACGAGTAACGAACGAACGCCAAAACGTCATTTTTGGTGTTTAGTTTACCATCAACATAACATAACCTTATACCGGCTGTCTGTCACAGTCTCACTAGTCCGTAGTCAACGCCCTCACACTGTCGTCTGTCGTCTGTGGCAGAGCAGTCGGCCAGACGGACCGTCTACGTCACGTCGACGTCAGGACGAAGTTTTATTACTGTTTGGGGATGGAGTAAAGGTGAACTAAAAGTTTGCAAACTGCAATTTCTTTAATTGCCTAACAACTGACAGCTGATTGATAGTCTGTCTATTTTTGTACGAAAATCACTGTGATAACAATACTGTCCATTATTTTATATTGAAAGCTAATTAAATATTATTTATAAAGACATTTTGATGATTCGATGAAAATTCCCATGCGACCCTACAGTAATCAATAAATTTCACATAAACTTTAATTCCTTTTCATTTTTCCACCTTCATTTGGGGGGCCCCCCCTGGCCGGGGGCCCCGGAGCAATGCCCCGGTTGCCCCACCTAGCTACGGGCCGCTTTCCAAAAATATCACACATAATGGATTCCTAGGTACTAACCCAACATTCCTGGAAGCCATAAGAAAACATGCTTCTAAAGCATTTCGTGAAGCTTCCTAAGATTGACAGCCATTTTAAGACACCTGTTACTTAAGTGAAATTTAAAATATTTACCTGTATTGTATTATTTTGAAAGTGTTACAGCTGTTTCATATAGAATATTTTAAGTTAATTGTTTACAAAATAATTAATCATATCGATTGATTATATCGATTGGTTATGATTAAGTAATATCGTTTTGCCAATTTCGATAAAAAACCGGTCCGCGTTATTGGACCTACCCATAAACCATCGATATAATCAATCGATACTAATTAAGTTATTTTTGAACAACTTAAATAAACTATATATATCAACAGCTGTAAACACTCTTTCAAATAATACACGTAAGGTAATATTTCATTATAATATAAGTAACATTTTTTGATTATTAAAAATGGCAGTAAATTTTAGATAACTACACAACATTGCTTTGAAAGATGATAAGACATGTTTTTTGTGGCTTCAACATGTAGGACTCGTACCGAAAAACCCATTATGTGAAATTTGTGGGAAAGAAACAAATGTAACTGTGAGAGGGGCAAATATGGTCGTCTTCAGTTTTCCTAATTTCGGTTATAATAATTTGTTTAGTCACTGTTAATATTAAATTCACATTTTAATTTAAAACATATGATTGTTATTGGGGACTATAGATACTTGTATATCGATTGATAAGCTAGGATTTGAGATTCGAATATTAGGTGTCGATGATTACATTCTTCGATATAAAAAAACGGGTCCGCTTATCGTACCCTACCCAAACTTTTTATTCGGTTGTTATTATTGAGCAATTTGATATTTTATACAACTTTGATATGTAAAAGGGTCAATCCATTTCATATCACCCAATAAAAATAAAATTTGTTGCTCAACATTTTTAATTTGCCTATTTTTTTATTATGAGCTTTCTATGGGTAGACAATCACAAAACACTATTTGAAAAAATTTTACAAGCCATAGTTTTTTCCTGGGGCCCATTTTTAAAATGGCGGTTTTGGAGATTTGAGTAAAATACGCGGTTTGCAAAAAGTTTAATTGCCAAGCTATTTTTAAAGATATCAGAATAATCCAATATATGTTAGTACCATAGGGAACTCATAATAAAAAAATTAGGCAAATTAAAAATGTTGAGCAACATGACCTGGGTGATTTGAAATGGATTGACCCAAAAACTGTACAAAATTAAAGCTATAATAAATAACTGTAACAAGAATAATCTCTTATAGGCTATTACAAATTTTACACAAAACAACAAAACCAACTATGGCCTAGACCTAGATATCAAAGGAACCTTACAATACTTATAACTTGCCCAGCTTGATATCGGCCCGCCTGCCCGGCCATTGGTGGTGGTTCGGAAGTCACCTTTAAGCCGTTGGTCCCCAGGTTAAGTGTTAGAGAGGGCTTCTTAGCCCTAACTTCGCCTGGTAAAATAAGACATTCTTTACTTTTTTTTTTATATATATATCAATGAGTAACTGCTTTGGTGAAATGGAGGAAAGAATTCCCCATGGGTTACCAGGATTCAAATGAGATGTTAAAGCTACTTAAACAAATATCGTCATGTGAGAAATATCTTACATATTTTCCTCGTAGCTTATTAATCGCCATTTTCAGTCTCAGAAATTAGTTACTTCTTGTTGTTTATTGTTTACATTAAAATTGCTATAATTTATTAGTTGAAATTATATGCTAAGTTAAATAAATTGTAATATCCAATTATTACTTCAGATAAAAACAATCGAACCATTCGATAATTGCAATCGAATAACCAGTGTAAACCGCTTATTAAAGTCTACCCCAGTATAGTTTAACGGTGTTAGAAAAGTAATAATTTAATGGTGAATAAATACGATCTAGATTTTTATTTATTTATCAAAGGTAACAAACAAAATACTGTTAATATTTTGTTACTTTTTACTAACTTTAAAAATAAACATGTTTGACAGCATGTCAAACAGTCTAAGTGTTTGACACTTGTGACAAAAAAAAATACATGTAGCCTACATCACCATTGAACTTGTGGGTATTACTCAAGTAGTACAAATGATTTGAGTTAATTTGGAACAATATTGTTATTCAATACATTTAAAAGAGGTAGGAATAATTCATTGTAAATAACTATAATTTTAATGTTTTTGTATTTTATAGTTTTGCTGTATTTTTAATTGATAATTTGGTACCCTGATTCGACTGTGGTGGTGGCCCGTATACTATACTGCGGACAAAGTATATGTTTTTAATTACATTCAACATGAAAACAGTTCGGAAAGGCAAAGTAACCACAAAATGAATCAATCAATGTAACCCTCTTTCCATATCTACTACTCATATTATGGCATAATATATCAACATGAATGTTTTTACCATTGAAATATATTACAAAGTGAATGTTGTTAATAATATGATTAAGTTCATTACTGGTGTTGGAAAGACAAAATAAACGTATATACCTTATAAATAATAGTAAAAGGTCAAACGTATTCTTTACAAGAACTTCTATTAACCCGGCGTCGGGCGCTTCAAATTCAAGACGTGAACGGGCGCTCACAGAGTTTTTCTCCAGGTGTCAAAATAATGCAGCTAAATGATCTATTACGTCTTTTATTTCAATTTGGAGATGCACTTATAAATATTTACTCTTATATGCATATTTTAGGCTTTAAAATGTATGAAATAACATTTACAACTTTATGTTCAATTCAATTCAATTCAAAATTCTTTATTCATTTTTATGCACATGTGATACAATGAATTAGTGTCAAAGTTCTAAATACTACCTAAATAATATTTACAATGTTAAGTACAGCTAGTACTTAATTGCAAGCATCTTAGAAACTATAAAGAGAGGTGGATAGTTCCTCAATGGAATAGAGGGCTTTGTTGATTAGGTACTCTTTTAGATTTTTTTGAACTTAGAGCCACTTTCAGTTTTTATGTTTTGTGGGATGTATTTTAAAAAAAATTTGTTCCCCATGTATGTAGGTTTTTTTTTCAAAAAACTTCAACTTATGGTTCGGAATAATCTCGTGTTTTGCTCTAGTGTTTGTAATGTGACTGGGTGTCTTAGAATTTAAATTTAATTGTTGATTTTTTGCTAGAAGGATTGATTCAAAAATATATTGTCCATAAACTGTAAAAATGTTTAAAATGTTCTTTAGCTGAATCATTATATTTCAGCTTCAGCATTATCCGTATTGCCTTTTTTTGTTGTTTTAATATATTTTCCATATTTATTTGTTTAGTTGAACCATAAAGGGCTAATGCAAAAAGAGATATGAGAATGAACATAAGCGAAATATAATTTTTCAACGTTTTTTAGGTCACTGTAGTAACTCATTCTCCGTAATGCATAGACCCCAGAATTTATTTTAATTAAAAGCTTATGAATGTGTTCATTCCAATTCAGATGATGATCTATTGTTAAACCTAAAAAATTTTGTGCTGTTTTTCTGTTCAATTTCGATTGAATCACAGACTATGTAGGTCCCTTTAACGTTCTATTTTGCGGTGTTTTGAATTTTACAAAGTTTGTCTTTTTTGAATTTAATATTAAATTGTGGTTTTTTAATAATTGCCAATATTTTCTAATTCAATAAAAGTATCGAATTTCTAATTCTTCTAGAGATCTTGATGACATAGCTAGATTTTGCATCATCGGCATATAGGCACAGTTCACTATTTGGCTCATGTGCTCATGTGCCAAACCTTATCTATGCCACCCCAGGTAACACAGGAACAGTAGTGGTCCTAAAATAGACCCTTGGGGTACACCAAACCTTAGAGCATTACAATGAGAAGAGGCTTTAATAATTTTGTTCTGTTTTGATAAGTGTGTTATCTCTCTACATATTGAGATCTGTCAGAGAGGTAAGACCGAAACCATTTAAGAGCGCTGTTTGCTACTCCTAAGGTTTTTAGTTTTTCTAATGAGCTTAGAGTGTTTAACACTATCAAAAGCTTTGAGATATCCATGAAGACCCCAATCGTATGTTTTCCTTCATCAACTGACTCTATAATTGTTTCGATAAATGACACAGCAGCACTCACAACTGACCTACCGGATCTAAATCCATGTTGGCCTTTATCAAATAAATTAAATGTTTCTAAAATTCTGTTAATTGTAAAATATACTGCTTTTTCATATATTTTAGATATTGTTGGTAGGACAGGATATCGGTCGATAATTACAAACGTCCTTTTTATCGTCTTTTTTATGTATTGGTATTATTTTTGCTTGTTTTAATTTAATTGGAAAAATACCAGAAACAAAAGAGAATTAATTAGATGTGCCAAAACTGCACTTATGTTTGTTTTTTACAGCCTTAATTACTGAGACCGATATTTCATCATGTCCACTAGACGTTTTGTTTTTGAAAGAGTCTATTATTTGTTCCACCTCTCTTTTATCTATTGGTCTTAATCTAAAAGTTGGTTTTTCATAATGTGAGCATCATTATAATTACATTCAGTATCAAAACTCACAAGCTGATTGTCACTATTTGTACCTAAATCTTTCACTAAGTTAACAAAAATAGTCATTGAAAGCGTTTGCTCTCCAATTTGGGATCAGATACAATTTGAATTCCCTCCTTTTAATTGTAATGTTTTCAAGAGTTTTCCCTCTCTTTCACCCCTACTTCTGAGTTTATTAATTTCCATACGGTTTTTTGGATATTAGCTGATTTGTTGATTTGCTTTTGAAAGTAGCATGATTTAGATTGGATCAATTCAAGCTTGTAATCTTTTTTGCTTTGATTTAATTTGATTTTTAATTTTAAATTTTTGTTTTTTCGATACTCTTTAGTTAGTTGAATGAGATTTGCTTGCTTATATTTTAGTTCTTCTGTAACCCATTTATTTTTTTGTTATTTTTTTGTTATTAATAATTTTGGAAATGCCTGGTCAAAATAGAAACTTAATGAGTTATAAAACTTATCATACTTAGTTTCCACTGAAGCCAAATATACATCTTTCCATGTTTCCCCTGATAACAACTGTGAAAAATAATTTAGATTTTTCGGTGACAGCTTCTTATTTTCTTGTTTTACAAGCAACCTCCTTTCATTTAATGTATTTTTCATTTTTATTTCTAGCAATTGTCCATCATGATCAGATAGACTAGTTATCAGTCCTTCTATTTTTATACTACTTAAGTCTATGTTTTTTTACCAAGAAATTGTCAATGGCAGTTTCAGAGTTTTCGTCACTCTTGTGGGAAAATCAACTAAAAACTTCATATTTTGGCCCCTTAATGTTTCTTTAAATAGTTTACAATTGTTATCATTTTTAAGAACATCAATATTAAAGTCCCCTCCTACTATTATTTTATCATATCTTTTACTAATATATTCCTATTAAAAGGCTAAAGCCTATCAAGAAATATCCTAGTATCCGAATTTGGTGATCTATATATTCCAATAATGACAATCTTATTTTTAGGGGTGTTAAAGCTACATACATTAAACTCAAATTGCCTCTCCTCAATTAACCTTACAGCCAAAGAGTTTTGGCACAGTCACCCGGTTTCAACTCAAATCCCGCCTCAGCCAATATCATTACACCTCCTTTTGTTTTGTTTTTTCTGGAGAAAATAAGCTTTTACTGTATAGTTATTAATATTAATTCGTTCTATTTCTTCTTCTATTGTATATCATGTTCTGTAAGTATAATGATTTGTGGTTTTATCTCATCTAAAATTATTTCTAATGCGTTTATTCTGGAAGAAAGATGCTGTATATTTTGATGAAAAACTTTAATGGACTGGAACTTATTTATGTTATCGGAGGGATTTGCCTGAACTTGCAAGTTTAAAGACGAATCGGGGAGACTGCACCACACTAAAGCCATGACAGATGTATTAACTACATTGATCACTGCACACTATGCTCCTTGTTAACACTGCTCTGCTTTAGCGCCTCAGAGTAACTGAGGTCGCCGGGCACCACTGGTACTCTCTTCACTTTGACTTGGAATAGTGATAGTTTTTGCAGAAGAGTCCTCAGTGAGATCAATTGTAGGTTCTCTCTCCCCCACATGGAAAGTGCGCTCCCTCCATAGGAACTGTCGCTTCCAGGTGTATTTCCAGCATACTCAGGCACCAATCCCACAGGGGTTTTATAAGTAACAAGATTTCTCAATTGCTCTACAAAGTCTTCATGAGGTATTCCTTTTCTAAGTATTCGTGATGACATCTGGGGATAAGTGACAATAGTGACTCTTGCTTTGTAGTATTCTGAAATTGAACTATGTTATCAATGAAATGTGCCAAGTCAAACATTATCACGAACACAGCCTATTGGCGAACTTATAAGATGCCTCAGTCTCCTTTTCATGAAATTTTTAGTCAAGTCCTGAAAAGGTGTGACATAGTTTAAGAGAGTTGGTTTGCTGTAGTATCTGGGTTTTGGTAATGAAACTAAATATTACCGCTCTGTTTTGTCTATCCTGTATGGCTAGGTGTCCAGTCATACACTGTGAAGGTTGGGGTTTCCCCAAAGAGCCTTTTTGAAGACAACAGCAACCCCAGCTGACATATGGCGAGGATCTTGAAAATCCGCAGAGATATACTATGCGCAAATCCCACTGATTATATTTCCTTGGTATAGCCTAATAACATCAACCATGTTTCGATCAATTACATGTATATTTTTTGCTATTTTTAATTTTTGTATTGTGTTGCATAAATGAAGTTGTTACCACCTTCCTTTTTTTGCAATTTTTGTCTCATGTATTTTTTCCACAAATTCATTGATCATACAAGCAAGTTTCTTTTTTTTCCTTTATTATTTAGATGTATCCCCCTGGTGTGTAAAGTGATGTCTGCTGAAATGGTCAAAATCAATGAGATGTACACCATTAATACGTAATACAAGTTCCCTGATGTAGTTGTTTGCTAGAGCTATGTTGTAGTGGACTTCATTGTCTTGTTCTACATCATATATCGGGGAGGTATTGTTGTTACACATACTGGTCTGTTTTTACACAGATCTTTCAATTCACCTTCCATTTTATTATAAATATCATGAGGGTATCCTTTTGACATATCGTTAGTACCAGCCAGTAAGATAAGGGGTCTCTGCTTTGACTTTGCAGCTTGTTTGTAAACGTATTGTAGACCCAGCCCCCGCTTTTACAAAGTCCATCCATATAAACTTTCCCGCCACTGCACATTGCAACCCAATTCGGGGATACACAGCTCTACCATGACTGTCAGCATATAGGTCTATTCTTGCTTATAATTAGGATTTTTTATTGCTAATGTTTCTACCTCTTTAGTTGAAATACCATTTAGGCCCTATACAGTTTTGCTCATCTTGATCTTTTTCGTTGTCCTTGTAATTTTTGGGTTTTATTGCTGTTTAATAGAAGGGTAAATCTATTTGACGTTTGGATACTAAATTTTTTTTCATTTGACAAGCTAATGTTTTCCTCCTTCTCAGCCTCTTGACCTCTTGCCACTGTTCTTTTACCAAGTTAGTACTATATTATTTTAGTTTAGTTTAGCTGTAATTCTGTATTTCTGGTAGCTTCTTTGGCTGCTGCATCATTGATAATATTGATTTTCCCCCCAATGATTAAGTTGGGTATTACTGAACATCATTGCCAACTGAGCCCTCTTGGCAAGAACTATATTTTCAGTGATTGTCTGGTATTGTGTTTTCCCATGATGTTCTTGTACACCACCCAGAAGAACATGTACAATAGTCTCCACAAAAATTAGCATATATATATCCCGCAATCTGTGCCATTAGTTTGCTGTGGAACACTTACTACTGTACAATCGGTGATTTTTATTCCCTGTTAGTTTATTACTGAGAGCTGAGTCTATTTGTTTAGCATGCTCATAATTAAACAATTTCATTGAGTCAAAATAAAAAAACCTTTTTTGTTCCCTACTAAAAAGGAGTAAGCTCCAGTGAGAGCCTGATCCACCAGGTATGTCTACTGCAGCTGACATTTACTGGCACAATTATGTAGTTACTTTGCAGCATTTCCTGGTTAATACAGTGATCTGTGTCGTAAAGGCATTTTAGAGCCTGAGATACTATTGGCTCCAAAAGATATATTTCTTTCTTGGTAACTTTTGGCAGATAGAACATTGAAATAGAATTGTATAGGGTCATCCGTGAGCCAGTGGTTATTAAGGATTGATGTGCTCACATCAGTTCTATTTCTTATAGTAGATGCAATATTCTGTTTAACTTCTGATGACAGTGTATCTTGGGGTATATTTTTAATCAAATCTTGCGTTGATTTATTTTCTATCCTCTGTTGGAGTTATTTTTATCTTTTTCATGCTCTAATAAACTGGTTTCATAATCTTTAATCTTTTTATTAGCTTGTTTCAATTCATTTTGCAACTGTACTACCTCCTCCTTATGATTTACAACTGTCTTGTATTGAAAGGGGACTACTAGTGTGCAAGCTGGTGGTCTAGCAATACTTGTTGAGTAATTTTCCGTCATAGATAATACTTTTTTCCCAGTAAACTGAGTTGAGATTTATTTATGCCTGACTTTGGTGGAATTTTGTTCTGCCTTCCTTCATAGCTTTAATAAATTCCTTTTTATCAGATTTACCCAGACGTGACTTATTTTCAAAAAACGGACAAATATCAATTTCCCTTACACTAGCTATTTCTTTTGTGCCATAGAATTTAACCTTGTATTTATTTGATTTAGTCCCTAAATCATAATCCTCTATTAATAGCTGGCCAGGAAGAATGACCTCTGACTTTTGCAAATACTTTTTCCCCTAATTTTATATTTATATTTATCTTGAAGACTAACTGTCATTTTTAATTTAAGCAAGCAACTACTTAGTTCATCACTTGCAAAAATACTATTACTGAATTTGAACCAATACCTATAGTATTGTTTATGCCTTAATTGTAAAACACCCTTGACAAAATTATTTCTGACAAAAGAAACAATTATTTATTCATCGATTATTCATAATCGTCTTAAATACACAAGTAAATTCAAAGTAGACAATAGGTAAAATGAAACTAAGTATTGAAACAAGTACATGTTTGAAAACTTCAAAATAAATCCTAGTCTCAAAGAACTTGACATATATAAATTTATTTATTTAATCATATATGTTCCAAGATATAACTACTACAAATTCTCTATGAAAAATATGAAAGCAACATGTTATATTATAATTTATTGGAGTGTACAATTTGTAAGTTACAATAGTTTTATAAATGAAAATTATACAATTTATAGAAAAAATAAATATACCTAAATGTTGCAATATTTAAATCATTTTAACAAGAAATACTTTGTAAACGTCACTTTCTTATAACTAAATATAAATTAAATAAGTGTAGAGAATTACTGTGTAAATGGAAACTTACATTGTCTTTCCAGTGTCAAATATAGGTTATGAAAACATAAACATCAATGAATGTCATCGTCAGTGCTCACTTGCATTTCTTCAGTAACATCTTCAGATGCTAGGCATTGAACACATGAGGCAGGTGCAGAGTGTTCACGACACATGAAGAGGTGACATTTGTTGCATCTGGTCTTTGATGGACGATTCTTCCGCCATCCACAAATAACGCACCTTCCTGAAGTAATTCCATCTTCTGGTGGAGGTCGATGACGTTGCTGTTCTGGTTGGATGTTCATTATTTGACAGATTCTCTGTTTTGTGTTCAAAGGAAGACTTCGGACTGAGAGCCTTGATTGAGCATGTTCCATGCATAAACTTTTTGACAGATCTTTGATAAAATTTCTCCTTTTCATGGTTGGATTGTCAAGGTTCTTTTTTAAGATGATGAATGCATTGAGTGCTCCAATGTCAAGCATTGAATAAAACAGTCTCATTGGCCAACGTCTGGTTATTCTTGCTGTACTGTAGCTTTCTTTGTAGTTATCCACTGTATCCACTCCTCCTTTACTTGAATTATAGAACAAAATAATTTCGGGTTTTCCAAAGGTTGGCGAATCATGGTTCAAGTCAACCGCATCGTCCTTGTGCATAGATGACAAGAGGGTAACATCTTTGTTTCTCTTTGCCTTATAAGAGACAATTGTGCATTCCTTTCTAAATGCAAAGCTTGAGGATCCTACTGATCGACGTTTTACATCAAGAAACACACTAGGAACTTCTCGTTCATTTTTTCTTAAAGTTCCAACTAGTGTCAACCGATGATCATTCAGCAGTTCATAACATAGGGGAATAGACGTGAAGAAATTGTCTGTTGTGATATTACGTCCTGTGCCAGATAGTGGTTCTGCAAGACGAATTACAACTTCTTTTCCTGAGTTGTCAACTTGATATGGACCTTCTGGTTGTTTTGCAGCATAAACTTCAAGATTGTATGTATAAAACGTTTTCGCACAAACTAAAGCGTAGATTTTTATCCCATATTTCGCAGGTTTGTTCTTCATATAAATGCGAAATTGACATCGCCCCCGAAATGATTCTAACATTTCATCAATTGTAATGAATTCGCTTACTACAAAACTTTCTTGGCAGTTCACTATGAACTGGTCAAACAAATCTCTAATAGCAGCCAGGTTGTCTAGTTGTTCTCGGTCTTGTCGTGTCATAACATCATCAAAACGCATCGCCCTAAGCAAAAACTTAAATCTTTTGATGGACATCATACATAGAAAAAATTCAATTCCAGTTCCATCTTGAGCCCAGAGGTCTTCTAGAATTCGATGAGAATTTCTCATTACGCCAGCCATATACACAATACCGATGGTAGCTTTTATTTCTTGAACAGTTGTTAGCTTTACATCTCTTTCTCTAATAAATTTATCTTTGTTCTTGTCAATCCAAATATTTGTGTTTTCTACTATTGAGTTTATAATTTCATCCGTAAATATTTTTTCCCACACTTGAATTGGGGTTTGGATATTCTTTGCAGATCTACTTACACAACCCATCCGCATTCTCAAAATATTTCTGTTGGGTGTACGCACTTGTCTCTCAGGTTCTACATTCCATAACATATCACGTCCTTTACTGATGTAAGCAAGTTTTCCATTGATTCTAGGTAATATGTTATCATTCATACGTTTTGCCAAAGGCAATGCTTGTAGGTCATTGAAATCGTCATCATTTATTACGAAATTTTCAATTGATGGAATTGTTTCTTCATCATATTGGAGTTGAATTTGTTCATCAATATCGGCATCACTGAGTTCTTCATCAGTAATACCCACATCCTCTTCATCACTGTTTGAAAATAATTCCCTAACAAATGCACCAGTTGGCCTGACATAGTCATGTTCTTCCTCTCTTTCCACACTATCTAACAATCGTGATATCCTAGAACGTTCAGTTGAGTCCATTTTCACAATTTATGTTTAATTTTTAAAATGTTTTAAATAGTTAATCACACTTCAAATAGAACACAATAAAAAAATAAAACAAAAACTAAAACACAAGATAAAACTCACAATTCTAAGTACTTGAACGGGCGCTCACGGATATTTACTCCGGTAACTCATAACGTGAACGGGCGCACACGGAGAAAAACTCCAGTCCTTCACTAATTCTGGAACAATACTGGTGCTAGTGACGCGATGTGGATGGGGGTTATGCCAATCTCTTCCAGGAAGGAGGCTCGTGAAGTAACACAAATAACAAGGTCGCAACCCGCAGTATACTAGTTATTGACAACTAAATATATCAACCCGGAGGAAAACTCCGTGATGCGCCCGACGCCGGGTTAACCACGTTATTTGAGCTTGAATTTAGGTACTAACTCGAGGGATGTTTTTCTTTTTCGGCCGTGAATTTGTGGTGGCGCTGAAGTCCCCACCAAAACCTGCAATGATGGCTAGGGGTGTTTCTAAATTAAGTATTTTCTCTTGCTTTATTTGAGAAATAACAAATATTATATATGGATAGAGGAGTAGCGTACTTTTCTGTGCTTAATTAAATAATACTTTTGAAATAGATTTTAGTAATATATTTAAATAGAAAAAACAATTTTAATTTGATAGATCATGTATTTGAAATAGTACATGGGGATAGATGATTACATCATTTGCATTATTTCTTCTGATTATTTTGAATTTATGACAACTAACTGTTTTTAACTTAAATATAATTCAAAACATTCAGGTTGCAACATAATTTCAGTACTAACCCATTGGGAAAGACCCGTGCTGGTTACGTGGCATATGTATTATTTATAAAGTTCTAAAAAGTTTTTAAAATATCCTACAGATATCGTTGGCCTTTACTGGTTACTTTACTAAGAATATAATACATTTCATTTAGTTTTTTTGTTATGGCAGCACTGAATTGATCACTTATTTTATTGAATGTTTCGTCATTGTTTTCCTTTGTCAGCTGCTACATGCGAGGTTAGTGTGTTTTATGTTTTTGTTTAGTTATGAGATTGATCGTAATGGGTTTAAAAGACTAGGATTCTGTTGTTACTTTGTTATTAGAGGGTGATTTCAAGTGAAATTCTGATATCGGTAATAGTATTTGAAGTGTGGAAGACGTAATTATCTCCTGTGCTCAAAATCCGTTTGTCAATTTACGGATTATGTAAAGATAAAGAACTTATACGCCAAGATGAAGGTTATGCGAATTATTTTCTAGTTGCACAGTATTTTTAACTAATTTTAAAGTCATTTTGTGTAGCCTACAGGAAATAAGAAAATTATAATTTGCTGCGAAACAAGAAGTTTGAGTCCAGCAAAATCATTAAAAAATATTACTTATAAATATTATTTTATTTTATTTTTAAGCGTATTATATTATATATAATAAGCTTAATGTTTTCAAAAATAAAAAAGTATATACAAAATTAACAATTTTTAAAAGTTAATAATTTAATTACGAGTATAGTATTCAGCATATTCAATGAAGATTTTACTGAAAAGATAGTTGAAAAAAATGATGTTCTTTCTTTTATGCATATTGTTTCAGAAAGCTGAATAACCGAAAACTTACATTTTTACCCAATTTAATTGCTGCTACCAGAATTGCAGAGGCTTTAATAAATACTTCTTCAATGGCATATAGAAATTGAAGTTAAATTAATTGTAAAGAATTACTGAGAGAAAGAACAAATTTTATCATGATTATTGGTTTGTTAAATCTTTCTTTATCCTGCTGACCGATTCAAGTATTTCGGAATTTGATGCATATTTGCAAGTGCTTGCTTTTGTGACCCGTTATTCACCAATCGCTTGACCCTCTGGGCGTTCATCATATTTTGTAAAAAGCATACTTGCTTTGCAGGCTCTTCTTGTAAAACTTATAACAAATACTACTAATATATAAAGTGTTACGTACAATTTTTTTAAATGAACTATGTTGTCAGACTGTAATTATAAAATTAAAACAAATTCTTAATTCTGAAAAAAAATTTGTTACAGCAGAAATAATAAACAGCTTGTATAAAAGTATTTACATATTTTCGAAGAAGTACATATATCTTAAACTAGGTGTTACCTGAAGCTTCACATGAAATTTCTTAGGCTTTGCACGCGTCCACCATTTTTGGTTTGAGTAAATTATATTTCTGATGCCAATGTTGAATTTGTTTTGTTGCCACGATAAAGTAAATTTGTCAAAAAGTGTTAAGGTTATTTATGGCTATTGTAATTTTTTCCGGTCTTAGTATTTTTTGTGCTAAAGTTAATTTTACCTTATTTCTTTAATCAAGGAAATATAATATACATGTACATAGGTTTGAGAAGCCTACTTCTGTCAAAAGACAATTAAGATTTGTTTGATAAAAATCTTTAAATTCATAGTAAATGTTAGATAGTGACTTTGTCTTTGATATCTGTAATACAGTACTAACCAAGCATTGCATATTTAATATTTGCTAAAAATGTACAGTTAAAAGTATTTTTTACTAAAACTTTTAATTTTCTTATCTGGTTATTTTCTTAATATGTGCTCAACAGTGGTTACAGAAAAGATTGAAATAAGAAATGTTGTTACTATCAAGCTGTTACTCTATGCTTTTGACTATAAATATAAACAGATTGAAAATAAATCAGAGATTAATCAGTACAGCTATTCTTCAGTTATAAATTATGTAACTAACCTTATAAATATTATATGTTTAGATTTAGAATAGGCAAATTTCCCCTGAAAACAAACAAATATATAATGTTGTAAAGTTTATGTCAGCAATTAGAAAAGTATTTAAAAAGTGCTCATTTGAGATTATTTCTTACTTGGCACTCCGTCTAGGTGGTCTGTTATCATATCTAACTCACTAATAAAACAATGCTCTTCCCTTATTTTGCCATAAAGTGTTTTGTATTTATACATATACATATTCCTTATAACAAATCAGATAATTATAATACATTAAATTTACTATATTTTTTTTTATTGTAATGACTGCTTCTAAAATGATAAGTTGAAAAAAACCAAACAATACTATTTTACAGTGAAGGAAAATTAAAAGAAACTTAACTACAATATTGGAGGAATATAGAATAGCCATTGTAGCAAATGCGATGCAGACAGAAGTATTTATTGTTGTAAGGTTCTTTTAGCTATTCATAATATGTACATGTTTTCAGAAAATAGTAAAATCGTGAATGCCTTCTATTTCCGTTTAATCTATCGAAAATAAATGAAAAAAGCTAGTCAATAGTTTTGAGTATTAACAGATCACAAAAGGATATTTTTATAAATAATCAATATTTTGATGACATACACTCTTGAATAAAGAATATGTTTTAAGTTCTTATATTTTCTTAAATAAAACCTTATTTTCTTAAATATATTACAATAATTGATGAATGTTTTTGTAATATCGTCAATTTTTAAGTTTCTTTAGAAGTTAATGTTTTGTTTAAGGTGATGATTTAGAGGCTTCTTTGAAAGGGTCTTAGAAACCTTATGAAGCTGCTTAAGTATCTAAGTGGATGAAAACATTGAGCTGATACTGAAACTGCACTTTCATGTTATAAAAACTGAGTATTATCAAAATCTTTTTTAACATTGATTATATAGGGTTAAACACTATTCTTGAACAGTTAATTAATAATTTCATATATTTATCAGCCTATTACATTTCATAGCTTAATATAATTGTGTTAAATTATTAATAATCCCAGTAAATGCATAGCCTATTATGTGAAAGGTCTGTCTGAAAATATAAAAGATAGTTTTGTTTCCACAGCTGTTACATTGGATGAAACAGATAGATATTTCAAAGTATAGTAGTAGGAAGAGAAGGGATAAGGTCTAGAAGAAAAGAGTGGTGTTGCTTTGAAATGGTTTTTGTCCCAAGTTAGTAAAGTCCATTCACTACAGTGATGATGTAATGTGTAGCCTATTTATTAAATTTCTTAGAGATGAAGACGTCAGGTCTAATAAAATCTTTCTTGAATAATAACAGAGCTTGAGTGTAAAACCTTTTAAAACCTAATTCTATGATTAAGTAGTTAAGAGATGGGTGGAAAACGAGAATCACAACAGCTTCTTGAATGAACAAAGAGTATTAGTTGTACAAAAAAGAGCTATTAGGGTCCTTACCAGTCAAAAGTTTCGCAAAAGCTGCTTCGAAGCCTTCAGAGAGCACAACTTCTTGACAGTAACATCGTTGTATATCCTCGAGACCATCATGAATGCTGTCGGTTCTAATCAAACAAGACTAGCGGATCAGCACCAATACGGCATAGAAACAGGCATAAATTTCTCCTGGATCCTCACCATCTCAGCCTTTATGAGAAAAAGCCTGCATACAAAGGTGCAGCTTTATTTAACTTACTACCTGACCACTTAAAGACACTTCCTGTGAATAGACTGAAGACTGTCACAACCAACTGGCTCCTGCAACACAACACATTCTACTTAGTGAAGGAGATCTTGCATGGGAGTGCGGGCAATACAGCAACACTGTCTTCATAAATCATTTGATCTTTATTTTCTTGTTTTGTTTTGTAAAAGACAAAAATGACTGTTGCACACTTACTCTATCCTAAATTTGTACTGTGATTTACTATTTGTAAAAAAATATGACTATTGCTTTTCTTTAAGTAAATGTTAACAAAGGATTGATGAATTATTGATACACACATAAAAATAGTAGGGAATCTTTCTGGAGTGTCATAATTGTAATGCACATATAAACGAGATTTTTTAAACGATTTTTAGTCAATTTGAGTAGGTAATTTTTATAAATACATTTACCAGAAAACAGCTGTGTGCTTTTGCATTTGAAATAAATTAAGTGACAGTGCACTAATTTATTTCAATTTAAATAAATAAGTGTATTTATTTAGTTTCATACAATGTGACATATCAAGGAGATTTTCACGCTAGCACAAGCACTTGTACTTTGTGGAAGGAAGTAGTTAACTAGCCGTTCCTAATCTGCTGGTTGTAACCTTCACGGACAGAGGTTTTCCCATATTACTGTTATTAGAAACTGATGCAAAATAATCTCCACAATAAGAAGCTACATCCAGTTACTACTGTTGGTAATAGTCACTTGGCATGGTTTCCACGTTATAGTTACTTTTCCACGTTATATTTATTTTTATGATTACAACTGTTAAGAATAATTTCTTTACATTTTCTTAATGTCATTCTTCCCCAAATGGTTAAAGTGATAAGTATCTTTTAATTGACGAAATCTCTAATAAATTGGAAATAGTCATTGAAGTGTACTTTCCATAATGATAGAGCATTTAGATTTACATAAAGTCAAACCTGTGGAGGATGGATTCCGTAGTGTTTGATGAACACAGAGATGCTGGACAAGAAACAATTTCAAAAGGCTCCTGATTGTATCTCAATGCACTTTGTGGACTTAACATAATAAATAAACATATAATTAATTGATTTAAATAATCATTTCTTAATTTGACGATAATCATGGTAAAGTAATTACAAAGAAAAATTGATTACAAAAGTAATATTACTTTAGTATGTTAAAGAGCCCCAAGGTTGTTGTAATAATTCTGTACTACCACTTTAAATACTGTTGCTTAATAAAATAAAAATGGAGATAATAATTAAAAATTTATTTATACTTGCAACTAAGACTAAAATCCGTCTTCTTCACGTGTCAAATATTAAAACCTAAGGTTAAGCATATTATTATAAAGAATGATTAAGTTTGTCACCGAAAGAAAGGATTGACTCCAGTCGTCAAAACATTGAACTTTTTTCTTCATTGAAACAGTTAAAGATGGAAAAATTTCCATAATCGTGTTATCCCTTCAAATATCCATCATAAAGAATAAACTTCAACAATTCTATTGAAGGATGAGCTCTTCTTATTAGAAAATAAACTTTTGCTGTGTAAAAGAAATATACAATTCTCCAATAATTTTGAAATTATTTCAAGAGGACTTTCATCACCAAAGATACCATTGTCAGTATAGATTGTATCATTTTGGCACAAAGTTATCACCCAAAATGTTTGCATAGTTTATATTTCCTATTAAACTGATAAATGTGTTTGTATTGTTTCAGGACCACTCACAAATAGTAGCCATCAAAAGCATAACAAAGAAGAGTCTAGCCAAGTCTCAGAATTTATTGGGGAAGGAAATAAAAATACTAAAGGTAAGTTTTGCGTTTTTTCATGGTTACAATTGAACTTTAAGTGCTCATTATATAACAAAGCATCTTTAAGTTGAGAAATGGTAAAAACCAGAATTATGTGGTACAATAATCTATTTTATACACCTGGCGATACTGTATCGGATTTACCAAAATTGATGTCAGAGTATTTCTTGGTTTATTAGTTATTGAACTTGGAAGAAAATCAGTAGTATTCCTCTTTGTTATCTGTTGTCTCTAACCAATAATTCCATGAAAGAGCGAGTCGGCACGTAGAGAGGAGTGCTACTTCTATTACTCTGTCATTGTGATTGTTTTAAAGAAACTGTCAAAAGAAGAGAAGGTGAGCGAGCTGTCCTCAAACATCAGCATAATAAATATGCTAACACAATCTACCACATGTTATCATAACTATTACAAGGCAAAATTCAAATCAATATTCAATGAAGAGTTAATAACTGACCATTTAACCATGCTGCCAAAACCACCATGTGGACTTCTTGTCAGCTATCTGCAATGGGATACGTTTGACACACACATTTCAGTAGTTAAATGGAGGAAGAAAAGAAAATGTCAGAGGAAAATAAAGGGCACAAAATCCAAACAAAAGGTCTTTTATAAAAATTAAATATTTTTTCCATTTAAGGTTACTTGTTGTACTTTTCTCATAAACAAAATAATGTGTTTAAAGAATCTTAACAATTTATAATTTTTCAGATGAGTAAAAAGCTTAAATATATTAATTCTTAAATACTTATTAAAATTAGAGAGGTTTGGATTCTAACCACCAACCTAAAGTCGATGGCCGAGCGTTCTAAATCGTTGGACTTTAGGTCTGAGTTAGAGATAGCGCAGGTTCAAATCCTGTCTGTGACCGTTGCACTTTTTATCACTACTATCAACCTTGTACTGTATCGACTCTCCCCCTTAAATGATAAGATCCTCCCACAGGCCAGTGGCCCATGAGGACGGACAGAATAAGGCTTAAAAGGAGATCGGTCTCTCCTTTTTATTAAAAAAAAAAGTACTGACAAAGATTTCCATAACACGAAAGGAATAAGTTTTATTGAATGAATGCTTTCTGCTTTTTGGTATCCATGTATAGAATTGGCCTCTTCTGCCGGATATACGGCAATTACCCACTAAAAAAATGTAATTGACTTCTCTCCTAATTGGTTGCATTACAGATTAATGACTGTAACTTGTGTTCCCCTACATGCTATTTTTGGATACCTAATTGTTTATTCTAAAATTGTCCAATTATTTTTTAAAAGAAAATTTCAGTTGCTACCACTTTTTCATAGATTAGTTAAGAGTCTTACATTTACAGTGATTAATTTTGGATTTCTTATTTTTTGTGTTTATTACAAAATTGTACTTATAGTTGGTATTTAGCAATTCAATCTGGCTTTGTAATAAAATTCAATTTGCAATTATTTATTTGTTTAGTATTAAAAAATCCAAATTAAAGTCTTTTAATTTGGATTAAAAAGTATTAAAAAATCCAAATTAAAAGACTTTAATTTGGATTTTTTAATACTTTTTAATCAAACATATTTCAATAATAAAAGTTATTTACCTTGCTCTCCAACCCTGAAGATGATTTGTCATTTTTCGATTATCTGTATATTTTAAAGTTAAAACCCGAAACCTCAGTTCTTGGAACACTGAATTCAGACCATGTAGCATTTTGTGTGTGTCTGACACTGGTGTGGTTAGGAGCTTCAAAATTAGATTGAGTCGAGACTTAGTTAATTATTATCGTGCCATTTTCTAGGGTTATGGAGTGTGCTCTGATGTCTCGACTTTGTTTAGTCTCTTCAGTTCTAGATAGGTGTAAAACCCACTACGAAACAACATTGAAAGTGAAGTAGCAATAATGATCGAATTTATATTACTAGCACTCACTAGGTATTACGAGCGTTCAAACTCCTTTTCTTGGCAAAGTGCATTTCGCAACTTTACTTGTCTGTAGCACTGTGATTCTAAATTCATAGACACCTAACACATTATCTCAATTGTATAAAATTTCAAATTTGAAAGTTTTGGCTAGTAACCGAGCAGTTGCAGATTTCAGCAACTCTGTCACAATAGATTACAGATTCCAGTCATCTTTGGAGGTGCAGAGCAAGGCACTAACTATTATTGATTATCGAACGATCTCTTTGTAATAATTTCAAATACCATGTTAAAACATATATTTATTTCGTAGTTTGTAAATTTTATCGCTACTTATCAATAATTTTAATAATATATTTTTGTTAGTTAAGAAGCTGGATTATTCTATATCAAATTAATACACTTCAATTAAAAATTTAACTTGTCCATCTCAGATTTTGATAAAACTGTGCATAAGTATTCATTTCATGTACTAAGAAAAAATATAAATTGCACTAAAAGCTTGACCAAACAGTAGAGTACTTGTGAGATTTTTCCAACTTTTTTTAGTATTTACGCATTTTATGAAATTAAATATAATCATTTTAATTTATAATTTTGCATAATAAAAGTTCTTAAGACCCCCAGTGTTGCATATTTAATGCAAGGTTATTACAAATGTAAGAGATAACACCCAGTATTTCGGAGAAGATGATTTTGAAGTATTGACAGCAGGAAATGAAAGTGGCATGTGTGACTGTGTATTACTATTTCATATATATTAAATATTTCTAACTATTAACTCTTCAATTCCAGGAGCTTAGAGAACTAAACCATGAAAACGTCGTGGCGTTGTTTGACTGCAAGGTAATCTAGTCTGTCGAACTATTGTTGCATGCAAAATATTTAATCAAAACCATGAATTATGAACTTATAAAAATGAAAACTTTTGTTCACTATTAGTTGTTGAATTATATATGTTTAGAAACACTCATTTATTGTTATTATGTTATAGTTTATTATTTCAGCAAAGTTTATGTTTTGAGATGTTTTGTATGGATTATACAGTTGTTTAGTAAATTACATTCAAGCAGAGGAAATTTGATCAAAATATTTTTAGTTTGAGATCAATATTTAAGAAAATAAATAATTAATTTAGTTATGATATATGTAGTTACGTATGTTGTACATCGTATTAATGCTTATGATTTGTTTCTAGGAATCGGCTAATCATGTTTTTCTTGTAATGGAGGTAAGTGAAAAAGAAGTATTTAGTATTTCTTGGTAATAGAGCAAGTACATTACCTATAGTTTATGAATTGTATGATTAGTATTTGTTTTGGTTACTCAAATTTAATACATAAAAAACACTACTGACTTTAATATTGTTAGTAGCAAATTGAAAGTGATTGGAAGATTTTTAAAATGTGTCTAATCGAAAATTGTATTTTTCAGTATTGCAATGGAGGGGATCTGGCTGACTATCTGTCACGTAAGACAATAATTTATGAGATCTTTTGTTAGATAAAAAACTATCATATATGCTTATAATTAATTAATTTCACTTTATTAAGTTCAATAATTGATTAGTTTTATCCTCCTGTTGTTTTTAGTAACATTTTTTAATATTAAAAAAAAAGTAGTTTATTATTACAAATGCTTTCCATCCTTACTTTATAAAATAATGCTAAAAAAGAAAAGAGTGTGTTCTAATTTAAAATTTTAACTCTGTACCTCTACACCAACAAATATTCTTTTTGTAAGGAGCCATAAAAATATGGAATTAAATTTATGAATAAGCACAGTCCAGTTTTCTTCTTGACAGGCATAAAGAAATACATTTAAACCTTCCTACACATTAATTTTAGAACAAATATTCCAATAATACACTTTATTCTAGGATGTATTCCTACACATTCACGCCACTTTGGTGACTTGTAATAATGTACACATAAACTATAATAAGACAGTACAGGAATCACTTAATGCCGCGATTAAAGTGATTCTGGTGGTATGGACAAACATATATGGTGTGCTTTACGGGTTACAGTTATGTAAAAATACATGCTGGAAAATCATTTAAATATCTTAATATTAATTTGAATAAATAATTTTTGTTAACAAAAATGTTACAAAATATACAATTTAGGCCCGTTTTTTTTTTTCACAGTACGATTTTACTTGTCGCTGATAAAAAAAATCACATCCTAAAATTTGTAAAACATTTGTTGATCCGAAAAGTATTAAAGATCAATTTTTTAAAACTATTATAGCCGTGCTCATAGAATTCCTCATTATACACATTTTACTGTTGGTTTTTCACTATTTCATTTGTCATTCATTGCTAATTTGTAATGGGATTTTTGTAAACTAGAAATAATTGCCTTGCATGCTAATTAGGTTTCAGTTTTTTTGGGTTGGACCAATGTTATTATGGTAAGGTATTTATTGGCCATGTTATTATTGGATAACGTCACTAGACCCAGTACAGTATTATGGTGCTCTAAGATTTAAATCTAATTATGGATTATATATTTTTTAGTGAATTAAATTCACAATTTGATTTTTTTTATTACCTTAAAGTAATAAAAAAATTACTTACATTAACCATTTGTTGATAATTTCTTGTTCAAGGATATAAAATTACAATGTCCTCTGCATTTTTTAATATTTAATAGGATTAAGCTATAATCCTACTCACAGCATTTTTGAAGTTGATCACACGTATTTTTTCACAGCAGATAGTTTCATCACATAATTATTTCTGTTATTTTTGTTTTAATTTAACTGTTTTTAATGAATCATGTCCCAACAGTTTGATAGGGTGTCTTAATTAAAATGATCGCAATGTAATTAAAATATCTTTGCATTCCTAACAATAAACTTGTAGTAGCTGTTTTTCGTATCAAGGTGTTTTACGTTTCATTTAGTGCTGTTTAAATACCTGCTTTTACTTAGTGTATTAAGGCTCGATATTTAAACAATTTATCTTTTGTTTTGATTATGAAAAAGTGCTTTTTTTAACTACTATTTTACTTTTTAGTGAAAGGCACGCTCAGTGAAGACACAATACGGATGTTCCTGAGGCAGTTAGGTAAGTCTGGAATTTAGTAGGTCTGAAATGGTAGGATGTATTACTCTGGATAGCGTTACTGTTTAACATCATTTTCTGTTCCTAATGTATCACTTAAAGTACAAATAATGGACAGGATAATACAGGGGCAGACACATTATTTTATGTTTAAAATTGTATTGTAAAAGTGAGTGCAAATGAGCGTATTCCTTCCTGTTGAGCCATTAGAATGAAGTGAGCTGTAACAATTTGACTGAGAAAGATTATTATCTAATTACACTGACATGTTAAATTAACTGAAAATCTACAAATCTAATTTGAATGTTTTTAATGCTATGAGTAACTTAAAATAATCTGTTGTTTTATATTTGATGTAATAGCATCGATATTGTAATCGGTTTTGTGCTTATTACAGCACATCGTTATTAGTACCTTTTAAAACTTGGATTAATTCTCTTTTGTTGACAACAAATAACATTTTCTGCTTTGTATCCTTGGTGGAAGTAGGTAGGTTTTAATGGAAAAGACATTTTTTAGATACTTCCACATTAAATTTATTTAAAAAAGCGCTTTCGCCGGTTAAGGCATCATCAGTTAATCATTATCAACTGATGATGCCTTAACCGGCGAAAGCGCTTTTTTTAATAAATTTAATGTGGAAGTATCTAAAAAATGTCTTTTCCATTAAAACAAATAACATGCAAATACTGACATAATTTTGTCTGTACGCTTGAACGTTCTCGCACAGTCTTGAGATTTGGTACAATCCCCTTCATTTACACTGATTGTCGAATTTTCCTATTTATTGATGAAGAAATAAGGATATACTAACTTATGTTAAGGAATTGATGCCACCTTAACTAAGAACCCTGTCATCTTCATTGAGAGAGTGTGGATAAAGCTATACTAAGTGTTTCGAGACACATTGAACTTTTGAGATATCTTGAAAGGGTTTGGCCATGAAAGGGTCAAATTTCTTCTTAAAAGACAATATATAACCAACATACAAGGGTAATCTGGAAAGTAAGGTCCAATTTAGTACATAATTTTAATAACATGTTTAAAAAAAAATCTTGTGTTATTTGATTCCTGACATCTTTCTTTATTTTCCAACATAGTTTCCATTTTTGTTTAAACATTTGTCATAACGTTCTATGAGTTTTTTAATGCTGATTTCATAGCATCTGTGAGGATAACCAATATTTAACTGCTTCTTTTACCTCATCATCAGTGTTGAAGCGCTTACCACCAAGAAACTTCTTTAGGTTGCTAAACAAGTGAAAGTCGCTCGGTGCCAAGTCCGGGCCCGTACGACGAGTGGTCCATCTTCACTGATCTTTTCATCAACAACATTGACCAAATTTTCTGTGACCACTGATGTCCAGCCGGATTGCGGTTCATCATGGACATTTTCTTGTCCATTTTTGAAAGCTCTCGCTCACTTGCTATCACTAATTGCATTAAGTCCATATACTTCACTTATCTGTCTATGAATATCCGCCGCTGGAATGTTCCTTGCTGTCAAAAACCGGATAACTAATCATGTTTTGCAGTCAGCGGGTTATCTTAAATTTGCACAGTAAACAGCACTCTACAGTGATTTCACTTCAATGTCGTCATTTTGTATGCAAGGCATGCTGGGAGTCAGTACGATGTATTGCGCTGTTTGCTCGCAGCTCGAACAGTCACCACGAAACGGACATTACTTTCCAGATGACCTCGGTACTTATCACAAGAGTATATATGTTAACAGTGTTAGCATTATTGAACCAATACAAGACTTAAAGTGTTCTTTGCTTGTATATTCTATTTGGTAAGGTATGTTCTACTTGGTCTGCATACAGAATTAATTGTAAACGCCAAAAGTTTTATGTGAAGTTTTAATATTTTTTATGTTTATTTGTGTGTGTGTGATGTGGAGTAATAATTAGATATTGCTTCTGTTTGATTGTACACATACTAGATTTTATAATGATGTATATATATTATTACAAATGTGCAAAGATATTGTCAAATGATCTTTGACATCAGAATAAATCTACAAACTCTCTAACCCTCTAATGGTGATTTGCACGTTGAGATATGAACGAAATAGTCACTAAACATATCAGTGTTACACATTGTATATAACTGCGTGTGTTACAGCTGGTGCCATGAAAGCTATGCACGCGAAGGGGGTGGTTCACAGAGATCTGAAGCCACAAAACATCCTTTTGAATTACACACCTAACCGGCCATCTCCACAGCCTCAGCACATCCGGCTCAAGATTGGTGAGTCCCCTTCGCTAACTAGTATAGCGAATGACACTTTGTACAGATTCTAGGACACATTAAAACTAGGGAGTTATTTTTCAAACACCTTGTACACTAAGGAGACTGAAATAGACATATTCTTATCAAGCCAGGTTCATTTGTACAGAACCATTGAGTTAATTCTCTCTTCATTGAGAATAAGAAAATGGCATCCATCCTCAATCTAAAAGTATTGGTATAAAAATTATTCAAATACATAAGTTTGTACATAAGTAAGTATGAAGATTAAAAAAACCTTCAATGTCAAGGAAATCTAGAACTTAAAAATCGGTTTTCTTAGGACACCCTAATACTAATAAGTTTTTGTTGTACAGCGGACTTTGGTTTCGCCCGGTTCCTACAGGATGGAGTTATGGCAGCTACTCTCTGCGGAAGTCCCATGTACATGGCACCTGAAGTCATCATGAGCCTCCAGTACGACGCCAAGGCTGACCTCTGGAGCTTGGGCACCATTGTGTTCCAGTGCCTCACTGGCAAGGCACCCTTCCAGGCGCAGACGCCTCAGGCCCTCAAGCAATTCTACGAGAAGAATGCTAACCTCGCACCCAAGTGAGAAAATAATACTTTTAACATGTTACTCCCAAGCGCATAAAAAAATTGATGGATTATTGTAGAATGAAAAGCTGTATCAATGTTTCTTTTAGAGTAAACTGGGCCTACAATGTTTTGTTTGGGTATTCTCCAAATGTTTCAAAGTTTTTGTGGATTGTGATAAAACCCCTGTACTGCATAGTCATTTTCTGCTAACCAATCCTATCTATTTTGAGTGTTGATATATTCATTTAAAGTGAACTAAACTTAAAGACGACACGCTACTTAGCTGCCGGCTGCAGATTTGAGGCTCCGCTTTTAACATGAGCGTAAAAGTATTGGTTTTAAATTTATTTCTACAATGGAGATAATAATGGGAAAGTCTATACTTAATATAAATAATAAACAATTAATATTCAGAGGTAATCTGTTTTTAACATTAGTGTTGAGACACTAAAACCTTAGGTTCTTGAAGTGAAAAATGTAAGGATTTGAGACAAGCTCCTATTAAACACATAGTTTAAAACTTTAGCCCTTATTATCCCTTTAACTCTTTCAGGGCCAGGAGCAAATATGAGATGTTGCAAAATTTTTTTACATCTCATATCCCCTTGTGACTAGTCAAAAGTGCCAGGCTAAAATTGGCGATTTTGCAGTCTCTTAGATTAAAATTTATAAGTTTTCATAAAAATTAGAGAATGACCTAAAAGTTGCACCAAATTAATCGTATAGATATATACTATCAACAAAAAAATATATAGACGTAGTTTTAAGTAATTTAAAATTAAAAAAATAATGTTTTAATAGATTACATTAAAAAATTTATTTTTTTTATTTCTTTTTGCAAATAACTAAAAAATGAAAAATATTTGTTCTATCGGAAGCTACTTTATTATGTTATACATTTAGAAAGGAACAACCATACAAAATTTCGTGTTATTTCTCTTAAAAATAAATTTGTTATGACAAATTTTGTATAAATGTGCATAATTGTACTTCACAACATTTTATAAGTATTAAAGCAACTGACTCTTACACTGCAAGAAACTTAAAATAAATATTCACATTATGGATGTACCGGTAAACAGATGATTGTAGGATCCATAAACAGTTTCAATAAAGTTAAAAAACACTATGTACCAAGAAATATTTACACAATTTAATTTGAAATTTATTTACACTTTTTCTGTTTACAAATGTGCTATTTACAATTTCACTCCCGTGAGATCGCAAATTGTCAGTCATTGTAACTACTAAACACAATAGCTAAGCACGTAACAACTAACACTACTAATATTTACAACTACAAAATAAAATAATGAAGAAGAATCCAGCATATAATAATACGATTACACTAAAGCATAAAGAATTAACAACAAAAGATTGAGTCAACTGATAATGTCACGTGACAATTACAAAATAAAAATAATATTCATATTAATTATCTACAAATATACCAGGGAATAAAAAAACATAACTTTTTAATCATTTGACGTCGTATTTATTTAGGAAAACGACGAATATCAAGGAAACTATATATTGCTGCCTGGCACTTTTTGCATATGTCACTGACGGCAATATTTTGCCACCTGGCACTTTTCAGACGCGATCTATGGCGGCAATATATTGCAGCCTGGCCTGGAAAGGGTTAAATGCAAAGTTTTCTATGGTACTGTCACTTGGTACTGGTGGGTTTAGTTGCCACATACTGAGTTACTTCACAGTCAACTTACATGTAGCGTGTTTCTCATCCACCATGATCAACTTCAGCAATATGTGCATTTACCAAACTACCACCAGAGTCCACATTCATAACGTCAGATTGTGGTTTATAAATTGAGTCCATATCCCGATCACTATTATTTTCAGAAAAGTTACACACTGCTGAATGCCTAACTCACAACAACACATCAGGAGAAATATAAAATTGATAAAATATCCTTATCATTATTATAAATAATCCTGCGATATGGACTAAACCTCTGTCAAAATAGAAAATTAAAAAGTTAGAGTAGCAACTTCTAAAATGCAATTGAAAAAACTAGGAAACAAAAAAGGTCCTGTTTTTAACTTCCAGGTAAAACTTCAGCACATGTTTTTGTGATAGTATCTTAGTTGACTATCAGAGTGTAGTATCAATTAAGCAGCACTGCTGTGGATCAAATGAACATTACTGGAAGCTAAAATATCATCTTATCAGGCATTGCGCAGCGAAGCTGCTATTTGAGCCGTGATAACATGAGCGTGGCAGGAGTTAAAAGCAGATCCTCAGATGTGTGGCCGGCCACTGATTAGCACTCCTTAATCACTGTAAAATGTTATCACTAATTTAGTATTTTTTAATTAACTAGAGCAGTGAATTGCATGCTTCTCCCGGAGTAGTGGGTTTAGTTCTTGATCTACTAAAATTTGGTACCCTTTAAAGACCTTTGGTAATTTCTTGAATGTGAAGAATTTAACTGGGTGAAGAGTGAAAACAGTAGGCAATGTACTTCTGAGCACTAAATCATGCAGCATTTGTTTACATTTACATGGTGGATTTTAGGAAATCGAACCGTAAACACTTCAATAAACCATTCATGAAATCTTGATATAAAATAAGCCTCTGAAAAAATATTCTCTTTTTATGTGAGATTCATTATATGATCAATGAAACAACGGTTTAGTTTATCAGAAATATCCAGTGAGATAGTGTTGCCAACAAAGTTGTGGCAAACTTTATAATAATCTAATAAATTAATAATAATAAATTCTTATAAAAACAGCAATTTTAAATTAGAGTGTAAGATATTTGAATACCCATGTAATCAATTCTTTCTATCCTAAGCTCTCCTAAAAAATGTAACACATGAAGTTTGTTAGGGTACTAATGTACTTTTGTAGTATGATTTATGTATTTTTATGCTTAATAATAGATGCACACAGAACTGATTCTGTGTTTGTCAAAATATAAAGAATTTTGTCATTTTTTCACATTTTTGTTTCTGTGGTCGTCTTGATTTTAAAATACTGTCTGTTTAACTTTAAATTTAAGTTTGATTTTTCCAGTTTATAATAAAGTTTATTTGGAAAAAACAGTATTTGGTCTCAAAATGTTCAATTCAAAGCTTCATTACTGTTTTAAGTTCTTAACTTTATTTTCCTTGACAGGATACCGAGTGGAACTTCTCCAGAGCTGACTTCACTCCTGATGGGTCTGCTTCGACGGAATGCCTCGGAACGAATGCCTTTCGATGCCTTCTTCACTCATCCCTTTCTACAACCACCAGCACCCCCCTCCGAGCCCCCAAGCCCGCCTGAAACTGACCAAGGTCACAATACCTTTCAGCTAACATCTCACATTTCTAGGTCTTGGGTCATTTTTAGCAAAGGTGCTCATTGCTTATTATCCTAACTGTAGCTTCTAATTGTAAGTCTTTTTTTTGCTTATTGTTATTGTTTGCATTTAACTCACCTGCAGCAACATTTTGTTTCTCACATTCTTGTTATGTTGTTTTACACTATATTTATTTACATTTGTAGACCGCTTTTGATGTTGAAAGATTAGAAACGGCATTGAGCATTATAAAGCAGAATGATGTGATAAAATGGATCTAGTTGTTGTATAATTATAAAGTATATATCAAATGAAAGAGATAACTGTATTGCTGTTACTATCAATTTTAAAACACTATGATTTTGTAAAGGAAAGAAAATGATACTGAAGAATCTGATAGAGTAAGAGTCATGGATAGTCCCAAGAAATCTCTGTGGAAGGCTAGCCATAAATTAGCAGTTTCAGTGACACGTGAAGAATTAAAAAAACAGTTTCAGCTAGGTCCTTATGTTTATACAGACTACAATTTATGTGGCAACCCAGACGGGGAGGCTTTCTTGACTAAGTTATATTCAATGATGAATTGATATTTCAAGTGGACTCTTATAGCAGGCACATCTGGAAGTCAATAAATCTCCATGAAATGTACTATTCCGACGAGACTCTTTAATATAAAATGGTTTTTGTGTCATATCACAGCGGACATTTTTATAAGCCATTCCTTTTGTTGTGAAGCAACAGCTAATGGTATTCCTTATCTTGATTTAGTACAACTAAGGTTTTTTTCTCAATTGGAAGAGGGAGAACTTCATTGGGCAGCAAACCTCATTGGCGTAGTGAAATATATATGCCCTTGGTTAACTCCTTCACGGTTTTTGATGTAATTTTACGTTCGTAGCGATTACGTCAAACTGTGCTACTGACTTAATATTGTATATCGTTATTCCTGTTTTATTGTGTTGTTTGCCGTAATATTTCCACAAGAAGTATTGCTATGACAACTGTGTGTCATGCTAGTAGTTCTGGCATTTTCTTGTGGATGTCAGCACTTCCTTAGTTCTCTCTTCATGAGTTTTTGCATCTTAGTCAGTTCGCTGTAGTCGCACAGTGGAGTCAGCTACTGCGTGTTGTTTTTGCATGTCACTCGTCCTGGAGTATTTTATGGTTTTAATTTAACTAAAATATTAACAAAGCCAGTGTAAACAAAATCATTTTTTGACTAGATAGCTAAAAAGAAAAAAAATTTTAACTAAAAAAGGCCAAATGTAACGCTTTATTTCATAAAAATATATATCTACAAAAATTAAAACGTTAAGGGGTTTATGACATACCCAACTGCTGCTAGATTGGTTGCTGAGGGCTGGATAACCGGGCTTGTTTTGCATGGCCTCAATATTCACACAATCTTCAGATGCTATTTTTACTTTTAGGATATCATAAAGGATTATTATCAAAGTAGCAGGTGTTCCTCCACTTTCACATCTATCAGACCAAGATTGAACCAGTTACTGTAATAAATTACTTTAGAAACAGTTGTTAAAGTATGGGAAAACCCTTGTATATCGACTGAACTTGTGATGTGTGATAAAAGATGCACACATAGTACAATTGTAGCAAATATTGTTTGAGTGCTCTTTCATTTGATATGTAATTTATAATTGTTAATCAAATAGAATATGTAGTATAAAGCCTTAGCCCTGATATTCACGTTGAAGTTGTATGTTAAGTGTATTTTGAAAACATAAATGACATTCTAAACATAATCTGCGTTCTTTAAAACTTTTTAGTAATCTTTTAAAACATGGAATTTGCATTCAGAATTTTGAAATATCATTAATAGGCTACTCCCTTTTCCTAAAATGATGCCGCATATTTTTGAAACTCACAATAAACAACAATCAATTTAGCCAACATTTAAAATTATTATTTACCGAAATAAAACATACTTTTAAGTGATTGTAGGTCTAGTTTTTAATATTCTTTTTTATTTAAAAAAAAAGCAGAGAGTAAACTCATATGAATGGTTTTTCAACTTCGACATACAACTGCAATCTGTAGGATATTTATAAAACTTTTGAAAACTGAACGTAGACCGTTGTTAAACACTCTTAGTTGACAAGTGAAGACGATCGCCCAATCTATCAGAGATTAGAACTATTTGGAGGGAAACTTAAACGCAGACCGCTTTTGTGACCTGAGCTTGTGCCGTTAGGCCCAGCCGCTGCATGACGAGCACAGCTCGTCAGTGATCCGCAATGGGTTAACCCTCTTGAGTGCCAAGAGCCGATGAGATCAGAAATCAAGACTCAGCTATACAGATATTTACTTTTTTTTAATTTGCTGTTTGTTCCCATGTGCATATGAACAAGTAATAAAAAAGATGCATACAATTAAATTAAGATCATAAAATTAAAATTTGTGTATTCCAAAGTTAAAAAAAATTAAATTAAATTTTTGTTGGTATTACTTTTTTACTAACAAATTTTAGTATGTTTTATCATTAAATTAAATATTACAAACAGCCTACTTTCCCTCTTGAATAATAAAAGAAAAATTATCTCATTATTTTTTAATGTTATGAATATTGTTGTTTGGCTGAACACTACACAAACACCAAAAGAGTGCTTGGCACCAAGATGTGACCTGTCATAAATGCTGGATATTGATATCATCACCCCCTCAAAAGTACTTGACACTCAAAGGGTCAATCTGTATCAGTTGAAACCAAACTTCTTCCGGATTATTGAATTTTCGTTATTTTCAGATTAAGCCCTTAAATGTGACTTGATCTGATTTATTATAAACTGTAATTCTTTCCAACCATTACATAAGTATAACAGATTGAATAGAGCCATTAGTTTATATGTTTTATTTACGGAAACATAATATTATTTGGTGCAGTAATTGATCTACAGACAGTTTATTGTTGTATGGACAGCAAATCTAGTCCCAAAACAAAGAAATAAAAATATACACCAACCCAATTATAACAAATAACTGATTCAATAGACAAAGACTTGTTTATTAAGAGAATAGCCATTGCCAGATCACAACTGACATGGGCAAATCAACAAGGCAGCAATTGATGCTCCCACATTCAATGTCCCTCTCTCACCCACACAACACATAATTTACTGTACTGCTTACCGAGTTGTCGTCATACCAGCAATTTAACTAATATTCACTTTATACAATTTTTTGTCTTTTCACATTCCAAATTATTGATGCCTCACTGTACTTTCCTAACTAAAATGTTTAGAGAGTGGAGACTACTATTTCCAACGCATTGATTGATATAAGTTAAACCACTCATTTAAGTAAAAACACATTTTTTTACAAAATGCGAGTTACCAATGCTCTCCAGTTATAGATTATATTGTAAGTGTCATGGGATTGAATCTCGTTGGATTACTTAAGAGACTATATTACATCATACAGGATGTACAACTAGGCTCGCCCCAGAGTGGGAGAACGAATTGGGCCACAATGTCGGGGGATCATCATGTGAAGAAATAGTCGGGAAATATTTAAGTTTTGGATGCATTCATAATAATATTGTGCTTGTATTTATTACATGAAAAATGCGGATTGTAGGTACCCGATACAGTGTAGTGTGTGGCTCAGTGCAGAGACGGTGGGACCTTCATTAATTGAGATGAGTGGACCCGTTGTCTTCTCTTTCCCTTTCTCTATTGATGGGATATTGACGGAGCTAACTCTTGATTATTTTCACTGAGGTGAATAACTGAGTGAAAATAAAGCACTCATTCCATTACATTTACGTTATGTTAGACAAAGTATACTCTAATGAGTTTTTAATCAATATTAACTTATTTAGTGATTAATTTGAATTAAATAATTGTTTAGTAACAAAATACCATCTCCATTGTAGCAAACAATAAATTAAAAATTATTATTAAACTTTATTTGAAAATCAAAAGAATAAAATAAAAAAAAAATTTTATAATAAATAAAATAAATCTGATGATAAGTTTCGTTAAGATTAAACTTGGTAAAACTAAATTAAATTACTTTATAAATAGTAAAATAAAGCAGTTTTCGTTTCTTTTGAGATACAACTTGAATTAATAGAAACACATTTTTTTGTATTTAAATATTATTTAGTTGTTGGAGTGGGGTCTGTGGACGAAGTTGCAGTCATTCTTGAATGAAAATAGTATTTGACAAGATTTGTGTTAGATAGATAGCAAAGGCCTAAAATGTACAGTATTCACCCTATAAACAGGCTTAATAGTTCGGTTTGTTGAATAATATAATATGTTTGATGGTTTGATATAAGAGGTGCAACCTAGTTTTTTGAGTACACCAGAATTTCAGTTGAATTTTTATCAGGTCTGATAAGATACCTTTTAGAGAAGAAAATAGTGGGTAAACTACAACAAGTAATGCCAAGAAGGGCGTGTTTGCGTCCGACATCTTGCACAGCAATGACAGAAAGAAGCTTAGGGCTGAGTGGCTGGAAAAACATTTATTGTCTAGAGTTGGCGGCAGGTACACAGCATCGTGTGGTACCGCCCTGCTGCTCATGTCTGTCCTGGCTAGTGTCGAGTCTTCCTCATATGTACCACACAAACACTAAACTTAAAGTTACCACTCGATCTAGTGCTCACCACTTTTACTGTTCATATTGCGGCCGAGGCCTCGGTTGGTCTATGATGGATTGCCTCACATACATTGATCATCAGATTACATAGGTCAAAATTAAAAAAGTGATATTATGTTTTGATATTACGGTTACATTCAAACCTCGATTGAACTGCATTTACACTGGCAAAATATTGCACAAGTTTTGTGTCCGACTGTAAAAATCGCATTTAAATGCGCACAAGAACTCTGTGAGCACTACTACAACCAGTGCCGGACAGTTGTTTGCAAGAACTAGAGATCAGTGTCGGCTATTAAAATTTCAATTACAAACATTGCCGAGACATCACAGCCGTGTGTGAACAGACTTCATATTGACTCCCGAAACAACCAGCGATACAACTGTAGAAAGTACTTGCGACAGTTCTCGTGAGTCAAATTGCTTAACTTGTGCGACAGTTATGCAAATTCTCTCACAACTTTACTTGTCAGTGTAAATGCAGTTTTTGTTGGCATTAGTCTACAGACAGCAGCGGCCAGCCGACCGAATCAACTACACATATTAGTTTTCAAGAAATCCTGTCAGTTCTTCCCACACACGTGACGATCGGTCAGACAATTCGAACTGTTCAAACCAAATAGTCGAACTTGTATAAGGAGTCTTATGTCATGTTGTTTTGTAGTCCATAACTATAATCTAACGAACATGTTGTGACGAACCACAGCCTTTCATTCATTTATTTACATTGTATTTTTGTTGTCGTGAGGGGGTGATTCTATTCTTGAATTATCCTAAAGGCCAACAGAAAATATTTAAGAGCCAGTAATTTATAGCATTAATTGTGCTTGTATTCTGGGTGCAACACTAGAAGGTACTCTTTTGTACTGGTATCTGTCTACTTATTCTACAGATCGTGAACTAACCACACTTCAGTAACTTCCATAGCAGATAACTTTCTGATGCATTCTTCATTTATTGGCCGTCAGCGGGATATATATTGAGAGCCACAATACTTTCGCGGGACTCTAACCAGAACTACCAACAACAATGAAAATCTAGAAAAGTGTGCATTATGCATGATTTTTGGACTTTGGTAAACATGCATGGATATGCGTGAATTTTTATGGTGTCCTTGGAAATTTTACTAGGAATGGATCGTTTCGATACTGCAGCTCTTTTCACTCAATTCCGATACTAACAGAAGTGTTTAAATACACTTGAAAAATCAATATTTCACAATATACTAATTATATGTGGAACTGAATCTCAAATCCAAAAATAATTCTATTTACGGACGAGTACTGATTGGCATTACGCAAATTACCGATTGCTAAACCATTTGCACTTTTCGTATGAAAAAATATAGATAGATAACCAAAGTAATAAACAACTGTGGTTAATAATAATATTTTAGCTATAATTTGTATTTTTTAATATTTATTTTGACGCATCGTCAAGAGTCTGCTCCGTTTATTCGTGGACAAAAACAATCAGCAGTATGCAAAATTACAAATAGCTGAAACGTGTTTTTGTAGTTTTTTGTGTATAAACACTTTTTTAGAAAAATTTGAGTTTTCAATGAAAGTGATTTGGTTTTTAGTTAATGTGTTGAACAATTTAAAACTAATTTTGTTTGTTTTGGACTAATATGGTTTAAAAAAAATCTGACTAAACAATCAAGAATGTGCTATAGCAATTAACAAAGTAATAATAGTATAATGATTTTTTAATGAGAGAAATCAAAAGCATGACGCTTGCATAGTAATGTGACTAATTGTAGCTTTTGTGTAGTAATGCAATAATTACTTGGAGAAAAAGTGTAACTGCTTCTAAAAATATTAATACACTAAATGTAAAAACATTTTTCTCGTTAATTTTGCATATACTATAATTGTGCACTGTTGAAAGTATATTGCTGCTTATTTCAGTTTATTAGTTTTGTGTTTAATTGGCATTAACCTCTGAGCATCAGGTTTTCGGCCCTCCTATAAAAACTCTTCTGTGTTCATTTTATACTAAATAATTATTATTAATTTTTGTTAATGGTAAGTTTCTTGCAATTAAAATGTGATATGAAAGTAATATTATTATTTTAATATTAAAGATGGTTTGATATGATAAATTGGTTACAAATCGTAATTGTTATTCTATTCAATTCAAAATACTATCTTTTCATTGTGATTATTAAATACCATGCATTTCAATAGAGAGTGAAACAAATAAATAAAATCTGAAAACTTCCTTAAACCTAAGTTAATGAAATTGTATGATTATGATTATAAACTTTCTTGTGGGTTAAAATTCTTATTTAAGAACTTCTCACTTAAATAGCAGATAACATTAAATTCTTTTTTATTTTTTTACAATTTATTCTGTGAAAAAGGTAGCTGTAAGAATTCCCGTTTGTAGGAAGATATGTTTGACTCAATCTGTGTGTTAGGTTTCTCATTAATGATCTTTTTTTGCGGTAGCACCATATATTGGAATTCTGTAAGTTACATTTAATGAATTGAGAAAAGTAAATAGTTTTTTTTGTGTGTGTGTGTGTGTTTTTTTTTTAGTTGTGGTAATAGTTTTATTACCACATCTCTTCATCTGCCTCAGAGTATACAAACCAAACAGCAGGCATCATATTAACTACAATGACCAAATGTTTCATTAAATGTTCAAGGTTAAATTCTCATTTATTAAAAACTTTCTTCATACTAGTTTCTGTCATCATTTATACAACATTTAGTTAAATGTTCTTATCTATTTTGTACTAGAAGAAATTAAATTTGAACTGTCTGAATTCAGAAGAATTTGTTCTCTCTGAAAAATCTTTAATTTCCAAAAGACCACCATATGAAGGGACGTCAATGCTCTTGTGACTTTCATGAAACTAAAATATTGGCATTATCATTGTATAGACTTACTGTACCTAAATCCCCCAGCGCCACACCAGGTAAACCCATCACATAACAAAGGAAAAAAAGAGGGCCTAGGTGGATCCCTTTGTAACACCGTAATACTTCATCTGCAGCGAAGAATCTAAACTCCTTGACCTGCACTTAAAGCTTTTTTGAGATGTTTAAAAGACAACTGTGTTAAAAATTATTATAACTCTTTTGTGAGGTCAAAAAATATTTTGAAAAACTTTTGTGAGGTGCCTGACTTGGTGAGATGCACTCCCGGATAGAAGAGACAACATCAACAGTACTTGTATTAGACAGGAAAATATTGAGAATTATCAGATTTGTCATTTAGTTGATGCAACATATCAGACAGAAATTAAAAGAAAACTAAGTTAAAGTAGTGCACGGGCAGGAGGCAAGTTTTCTTCTTTCAGAATATCCTTAAATTTTTCCATTGTATCCAAAGTCCAATCTGTTTCAGAAGTAATGGGTACCAGCCCGGCAGAAGACTCAGATGGGTTCGAAATAGTGCCACGAAATTTACCTACAGACAAGCAGTAAGTCACCTATTATATTTTGTTTGTCATGTAACATTACAGAATGCAGTTGCGTAGAGTAGATGTTGGGAGGTACCTGAAATATCATTATCCTGGTAGAAGCTTACGTAATGCTCATTTTTGTGTCACACAAAAGTGTCCTGAGTTCAATATAGTCAGTGCGTCACCTGGGGACGTGTGTCATGTACAGTAAATCTTTTTGTTGTAAAATTTTAATTGCTCTTTGTTATTTATAAATCATTCTGGTGGAGAAAAATGCTGTTAAAATTGTTTTGGTATTAACCCCTTTTGGCTGGTGGGCTATTTCTCAGTAAGAGTACCCTAAAAAGTGAGTTTTTTTAATTATAGATTTTCTTTTTAGGTGTTTTAGGTTTACTGCAGGAAAAGTGAAATTAGTTTAATTATACACAAAAGTTATTATATTTACAACAGGTTTCAATTTAACCTTTTAAAGAAAAATGTCATCTTACTATGTCTTTTGTTTGTATCGCTCACAGAGCTTTGTTATGCTTTTGCAATAGGGTTCTGTGTTTGGTTTCTAATGACATGAATTCCGCCAGCAAAACATCATGCATATGCCAAAAACTGATCTCATGATCTTTCACTGTTACAGCATTTCTTTGGGCTTGACCTTGACACGAGACAATGTCTTGTTACCATTTTATGGATTGTTGCTTTGATTCATGGGTAAGGTGGGATACATGTTCCATCTTTCTTGTCCTGTTAGAGTCTGACTCAACACTTTTTTCTTCTCCTTCTTCATGACAGTTTGACTCAACATTCATTTTTTCTCCTTCTTCATGGTAACGAGTCAAAAATGTCAAAAAAACTGTCCGCTACTTTGAACATTTAAGATATTCTATGAGCAGTTTGGGTACCCATAGAGAGAGTACAATTTTCTGAAGTTTAGGTTTTCAGAAACAGTTTTATAAACTACAGAATGAGACACTTGAATTCCATGCAAAGAGTGGTTATTTTGAATTGTCTGTTCTCATGAATTTTCTTGTTGATGGCCATCATTGAACTCGAATACCATGTTCTGAACTTTATCTCTACTCATTACTGTATTTCTCTACATTTCAAAAAGCTTATGGTAAATGCTAGCAGTCAACATGTTTCTTGCAGTCAAAAAAATTTATCCCTGACCAGATATCACAGATTGGAGATGTTTTAATAATCTTAAAATACGCACAGTGACATTTATAGGTTAGCTACAGAGTTGCAAGTGATACATGTGTGTTCACAAGGAATACTGGGTGTGCACAATCAATGAACTACGGGACCACAGAGAGAAACTGTCCGTACTTAAAAAAACATCCCTCGTATGAATAACTGGAATTCTGTTCTCTATGTGAATTTTAGGAAAAAAATTGTGTTATTAATTCTAACACAATATTTTAAGCCAGAGTATTGACACGTAAGAAAACTTAGAAAAGTAATGAGACAGCGATCACTTAGAGTAATCTGGCAACACTGCAACCTTATCCTTATTATATTAGCTTGTACTTAGGTCTCTCCCAGAGACTCAGTACAAGTTTTAACCTTGCGGTGACTTTGTGACCTGTTAGAGCATTACAAGTGAAGTAAATTGAGTGTGGTGTATTTAAAAAAATAATAGAACAGCATAGTTTTGAATGACGGCACACTTAAATTTTGTGTTAATGCTGGATGATTCTGCGATTGTGCCTTTTGAAAACTTGCAAATAGCTTATGAGGAACATTCTGTCAAGAACACAAGTTTTCTGTGGCATAAGGCGTTTTTAGAGAACCGAGAATCTGTTGAAAATGAACCTCGTTTTTGGAGGCCCTCAACGTTGAAAACTGATGAGTTGCACGATTTTTTTCTCAGAGTATTTGTGGCTGCAGAACAGGATGTTTGTTAATTCTTATATTGAAATCCTTGAACGGCTCAGGAAAAGAGATGTTTTGCATCAGATCGGACATTGCAAGTATTCAATTAAGGCATTCCTGTGTTTCTCCAGCCCACTACCCTATTCACCTGATCTCAGTCACTACAACTGTTTTCTGTCCCCTAATATCAAACAACACTTGAAGGGGTGTCATCTTATTACTATTATTAACATCCAGAAGAACTTAGCCAAGGAACTAGAAACGAGATAACACTTGTAGCTTAATGTTTTGTTAAAAAAACTCTGTCAAAAGAACAGTTTTAATATTGATACTTGGTGGCTTATGCTGTAGCATTGTACTTGTGTACTACACACTAGCAGTGTACTACACATGAATGTTTGTTTGCAGTGCCAAGGATGTCTGCGCCAGTCCTCCGAGACCAAGTTCACTACCGATTCCCGTGCCTACTCAACATAATGTCTTCCCAACTCAGCAGGTCTGTCGCTAAAGTTCTAAATTACTCATGAATATATAGGCACTTTTACCAAAAGTGTGCTATTGTGATCTAAGATTTATTTTAGTTTATTTGATGTGCTGATCCCGAAGTTTGGTTTGCCCTACCTCAGAAATTTGCAATGAAACATTTAGAAATTATTTGTTTTTACATTGCTATTTCTTAATTGTAAATGTTATATCACTAGAAATGTTATAAATAACTAGTGTTTGATACTTTACCAATTAATTAGTTGGACTGTTATCAGCGTCAAAAGTCTTGGTGACCACCTAACCTTCGACTCATTGATTAAGTTGTGATTGTTCTCAATCAAGCACAATGAGTCAATTCAACTGCCTGTTAGTATCTTCAAGTATGAGGTGAAATGGTTGATTTTATTACTTTATATTTCTTGTGTAAATGGTTATAATAATAATATATCTATTTATTAACTTCTTATAATTCTTATAAAAGTGATTTTGGCTTTCAGTTTTTAAATTTCAGTGTGGCAGTTTTTTTAAAGTTTATATTTATCACTTGGCTATATTTAAAACTGTTAAAATTAACAATTAAATATAAGTTTTTTTATCGAGTTTTTAAATGGTTAGGTAACATTTATAAAATATATCATATAGGCTATTTTACACACACACATATATATATATATATATATATATCACATGTAGTGAAACTGTGTTCAAATCTTGCCTAGACCAAAGCAGTTTAATTATTATTACTTTGCTTGTTAAGTTCTTGGGACAGATTTATAACCTTTGGATCAGAGTAATACTAAAATAGGAAGCAGCCTCTCCTTTGTGTAGAAAGGGTAAAAAATGTATTAATTTAGAACTTGAAATATGATCGATATAATTTGTACAGGTTAAGACAAAAGTATGGAATATAATTTTTTCTCTTGTAGTTGTCAAAGACTTGAAAAAATGACATTTAAATAGTCCTTTGCTTTACCTTTATACAGGATGAAACAAATTTCAATGAAAAATACAGAATGTTCCATAAAGTTGAAATGAATAAATGATTTATTTCCTATAAACTTACAAAATTGAATTAACTTAACAATGATAGGAAAAATACACTGACCTCTTTTACAAGTAGTGGGGTCAGCGAGAAAAAAAAAAAATAAATACAAATCTAAAATATATACAATTAATTTCCTATTTACAGGTTTAAAACAAAATAAATTTCTATGTCTAGCTTCTTAAAACATATCTAAAAATATGTGCTTCTACAGCGTCCACAATCATTCTGCGAACCTAAATCAATTATTATAATAAATAAATAACATTAACATTATATTTATTATAATAATAAATATAGTTAATTATTTACACTAATTTTACTTATTAAAATTTATTAAATTATACAGTTATCAACATGTCAAAAATTTACTGATATAGTTATGGTAGTATTCTAAATAAACTACTTAATTCTATCACTAGTATAAACAAATTCAACATTTTCCAATATATAATTTTTATTTTGTGCAAGGCCTTTCTGAATCAAAGATTCCATCAGAGATTCAGGATGATGATGGAATCTTTGATTCAGAAAGGCCTTGCACAAAATAAAAATTATATATTGGAAAATGTTGAATTTGTTTATACTAGTGATAGTACGATAAACCTTTTTTCCAATGCTCCAAGATTCTACATTCTACTTAATTCTGGTTTTCTAAAAAGCTACTTTTTTACTTGTGCACAGAATGCCTTAAAGTTTTCAATCTGCTTAATGTGCATGCTGCGTGCCCCTTGTTGGAGTGCCAATTTGCTGCGGATCTGCCCCACGTTGGGCGCCAATTTGCTGCAAGCCCCACGTTGCTGCGTCAATTTGCTGAAGATCTGCCCCTCGTTGGCTGCGTCAATTTACTGCGTATCGGTTTTTTAGTGTTGTTGACGCCCCATGTAGTTGTGCGCCATTTTGTTACGAGTCCCACGTTGCTGTACCATTTTGCTCCGGATGGTGTTGGTCTCCATCTTGCTCAAAATCTGCCCAAAGCTAGCTGCATCCCCTTGGTACTGCTTGAAACTCTGCCACCTTCCAGATAAACAGTTTGCTGTCCCAATCCTTTCCCAATCACTATTCAAAATGTGCTCCCTCTCATTGGTTATGTAAATTACTTCGTGTTGGCTAACTCATTCTATTCCAAGTTAATACCAAATTACTATCAAATTTGAATGTCTGTGGTGTTGCCACCAACAACAAGTCTATATCTATCTCAGGTTTTTAAATGGGTTGAGTAGTGGTTAAAAAATTTAATATCACTCCATTGAAGTTCCTATCACACTTCTTTATAAATGGGATACTCGAATAAAAGTCAAACCAAATGACCTTGATGTTAATTTATTCCATTTTACACTGTCCATACATATATAATTCCACTCACCTTGCTTTGATAACTTAAGAATCTAACATAATATCCCATCCTTCATAAAAATTTCAATACACCATAATACAGTTTCCTATTAATTTCATCACTACTATCCCAGGAGAATGCGCACAACTTCCTTGCTTCAAGTCTGGCTGGAAAGAGAAGGAAGCTCCGTATAAAACTACACATACCGATTCAAAACCATACTCTTCCCCTCTCCCGTTCAAATCAGCGTCTTTACGATTAAATATAATTTGATTCTTTTCTTATAATTGTCAAAATTTATCATGTTCACTATAATTAATCAATTTAAGTCTTTCTATTTTCTTTTTATTATTTTTTCAAAGCTTTTTATTTAAATTTTTAGCAACATGTGCTTTATGACGTCACCAATATACAAGTCATTTATCCCACAATTGGCTTTTCTGCGTAATTCTATTTAGTACTTTTGTAAAACACGAATTTTGGTTATGTTTACTTCATTTTAATTAATTAAATCTTTTCCCGTATAAAGTTTAATATATTTCTTCATTATTAATTAAATAAATCTCAATTCCGACAACATGTGATTCACTGACGTCACAGTCTGCCAATTCCCCGCGAATATTCAAATGTCGTAATTTGACCTGTTACATGCAAAGGCAACTGATTAAATATTTTTGGACCAGCGTAGGAAAAAGATTGTCTGAATTGTGATTTATTGACTTTTGGTAACCTAAACAGTTTAAGATTTATACTTCTGGTAGCATAAATTAAATTGTTACCTCTATTACCAATTCTCAAGTAAAACTCCCTCAAAACTTTAAGAACATAAAGATGTTGTATCATGGCAAAATTGTTAGTTGCGAATAAAGAGGAAAAAACTCTCTCTGAAGCTTTTACTTGCTATGACGCGTATAAGTTTATTTTGTGATATTCTTAGTTTATCTTTAAGCACTTTAAAAGTTCCACCCCAACAACTTATACTGTATTGTAAACGGAAATGTGCTAACGCAAAGTATACATTTCTCAATAAGGATGGATCACAAAAATTTCTTAGATAAAAAAACTTTTCCGAGTTATAAAGCATGCTTTAGTTTTTTTCGGAACCTTGGAACTTTTTAAGTAGATTTCACTGCAATCATTATTAAGACGGAATTTCTAGAAGATTTTTGGATTTTCTCTGATCATGGCTCCTTTAATTCAAAACCACAATAATCTAAATATATATGTATGTATGTAGGTATGTATAAATATAGTATTAAATATGTATGTGACATGTAGTTTATAAAGTATTATTGTAAACATATGTTTTATTTCACATGTTTTTCTGTTATTGTTAACATTATTTATTTATTACTTTGAAAATAAATAGTTTCTACTTTTGATTATTATTTAACTGTGTAATACACTTCAGTTGGTGACTTCAGTTTATTTATAATCTGCAACACACAAATTGCCAAAAACTGGTCTGCATCTTTCTTTAATATAAATGAGCTGGTACTGTAGAATACTTAGACCAAATAAGGAATAGAGTTCCTATTGTGAGTAGAAATCAAATTATTCTGTTTTTTACCTTAGATATTTTTCTAAATCATTTACAGTATGTTTATTTAAAATATACTTCCAAACTTAGAGGAAAATATACTGTTCACTATTACTCACCTGTTAGCAGAGCATTTACTTTGAAACTTCTTTAGAAAAATTCTATAGTTTTTTAAGCTTAATTTTGTTTGTTGAAATTTAAAAGTTTTTAAACCTGTTTATCATCTTTAAACAACACTGTTATTACATAACTAACATAGAGATATTCTATAAAAATGTATAAACACGTTATTTAATAACTAAGGTGGATGTATTAAAATATAATCTGGTTATCATCTAAATGTCTTACAGTGGTGTGAGTGATTTCACAGTTAAGTTTCATGTTGCAGCAGGAGGTGCCCAGATCTCGGCAGATAGAGCGGACGTGCAGCAGATCTCCACCTGATATCAGTTCCATATCACCGCCTTCGGTAATTGTACATGACTTACTTTCTTATATGAGGGCTGTATGCAAAGGAACCTCTCGTTATAAAAATACTGGAATAGATGAATCAAATTTGCTAATAATATCTCAAGTACCTTGTATTCACCAGAGTAATTAAAAAAAATGTATATTATTTCAGAACTTGTACAAAATCTTTCTTGGCATTAAATTCCGCCAAGACTGTAAGGTTACAGTTAGATGATATCACCATTATATAGTTTCTTTCATCTTAGTTTCTCGCTGTAGTCAGTGTTAGAAGACAAGCCACTTTTTTCATGTGCATGACAGATTCAAATTAGTTGTTGTCACAGCTGGGCTGTAAGTAATGTGCTAAAATATGTCTCATTTGAATTTATAAGCAAGGTTTTTTTGTATTTGCTGGGCAGAATGGTGGCCATGTCACAACGTGTGTGGTCAATTAGACTGCAGGGCTGGTTTCACAATAAAAGTCAGAATTTGTAGTCGTTTACAATGCATAACTCTATAACCAAAAACGACTCGGTATCTCAAAAACAGTTGCCATATTTCTCTCTATCTCTCCACCAAACCAATCTAGTTTGACAGACATTTTTGGTTTGTTTAGTGAGCCATCATCAGTCACGATTCTGTTCGGTAGTCTACCTCCTTCCATGTCGTAATGTAAAGAAAATCAAGTGATACTTCTTTTGTTTTTCCGGTACAAAAGGAAGATGTTATCGTCATGCTTGATGTATCAGGTGATGCTGACATCTTTGTCTATTGGCTTCGCGTCAAGTAGCCTTTTGTTATTGGGCCACTTCCGCCTTTTTGTTGTGAGTCACTTGTTCTGTTACTGCATTGTAAACAAGTGTGAGATTGACTCTTGAATTTATTATCTGCTGTTTTCATAGTGTAGGTGTCTGCATATTAACATTTTCATTATAATATTTAAAAAAATATTACATTATTAACTAGTTAGTGTTAGGAAATCTATCCTCTCGTCCTCCAAAAGAATTTAGCTAACATAGAATTTTATAACTTTAGGACAATTTTAATTGTTATATAATGTCTCTATTGTAAGTAAAAATAATTGTTTGATTTGGGACCAAAAAGACCCAGTCAGGGCAGAGTACACGTCTGAAATAAGCCAGCACTAACAGGGTTAAACAACTCTGAAGTAAAAAAACAACATTTAAGTTTTAACCTCCTAATGTATTTGAGGAATAAAATTATAATGGTAGTAAAACAATTTATTCTGTACTTAGGATAAACGTTTTACTTTTATTTAATGTGTACCTTTAAGCAATTGTATCAAACATTTATAAATTAATTAAATTCAATGATAACTACATAAATTATATGAAATTAATTTTCAATGAATGTAAGTAGTGAGAGAAATCGATTTATACATCTTTGTGTTATTATAACTTCTGCTTATCACAGGTTCAGTTTGTGCTGGGAACGCCTCCCGGCAGTCGTAGACCCGTTGCTGAGACTCCTCCCCCTGTTAACACGTGGACTGTCACTCCTACCAGCTCCCCTCTCCGCAAGTCTGGTGAGTCCTTTCATTCAGTTTTTGGTATTGATTTGTCAGATCGTTGTGACCCGTGTTTGAGTACAAATTTAATAGTGTTGTGAGGTATTAGTGTGTTTCCTCTGAATTCTCCAAAGATGATATTGTTTGCCCTGAAATTTTAAGATTGAGTCAAACAATATTTTCTTTATTATTTTTTTTTTTAATAGCATGTATGGGTACCTACTGATCTTGTGATTAAAAAGATGTTAACCTCAAAGATTTATCTTTTTAGATTACATAGTCTGTTGTAGGGGTTCAAAGGTTAGGGTATAAATTTTAAATTTGTTCATTATATAGTGTTAAAGTGCTGCTAAAGTATTCTGTTTGAAATGGGTTTTGGTTATTATTTTATAAAGTAGTAATTAGTATTACACTACACTGTTCAGTGTAAATAAATTAATTGTTTTAGTGGTTATTTAAAATATTTTCATACAAAGATATTTAACACACAAATTAAAAATGGAAGTTTTTTTATTTTAAATTTTCTCACATAAAAATTAATAAACATACATTTTCTGTATTGTTCAAAATGTTATTTAATCTTTTATGTGAATAGTATTTGATTGCATAACATATATGGGAAAACATAAGTAAATATAATATAAACCTGTTGTAATAATTTATTAATTATATTATCTATCTCCGGGATTTCATTACCAAAGTGGAACAAAAAAGTTTTACCGATTGGTAATTGGCATACTACCAATCAGTAGTCGTCTGCGAATAGATGCATCAGACTTGCAGCGATTCACAAACAAATACTAACATCAAAAAAATTACTTACAAAATCATGATAATTTGTTAATTAGGTTATGTATTTACAGTTATTCACATGCAAAAACCACAATGTACGGCAAAAGCACGTTATAATAATCGGTAATTTGTGTACTGCCGACCATCGGTGGTCTGCAAATAAACGAAGCATATTGCGGTGCTCCTCAACGTAAATGTTGACAATAATAACTGCAAGCAAAATATTATTTACAAAAAACACAATGTACGTTATAATAATCAGTAATTTTTGTAATGCCGTTACCAGTGACGTGATGGATCTCCGCAGATTTAATTATCGAATTCTGACAATCGATTCTCGAATCCAAATCTTTGTTGAAGATTGGGTGGATTGGAGATTTGGGATCTGGCTTTTCTACACATCACTATGACATTGTCTATTTGCTGGTACATAGTCATTACCTTCTGGTATATCTGGTTGTATGAAAGGCTGACTGACTAGTCATTTCTCAAATCATTGTTTCAGAGAGGAAATTATCATAGGTAGAGATGATCATTTTATAATAAAATTTGCTTTATGCACAGACCTCTTACTAGCTCTTAATTACCCTCTGTTACTGAGGTGTATAACATTACTCTGCAGTATTATGGGTCAATCAATATGTGTTACTTCCTTTTTGTTTTAGGTATTTTCTTTTAGTAGATAATTTAATAAATAGTTTAGAAAAATATTTTTCTTTAATCATTTGAGTTTGGCAGTCACCATAAGTGATATCTTTTCTCATGTGCTTTAGCTCCTTCTCTTTGCTCTTTCTCTTCATTTCTTAGTAAGTTTACCAACATATATTCAGTAATTTCTTTTGTATTTGCAACAAGAACAATAATACTCCTTAAAATAAATGTCTCATAAAGTTAGTGAAACGTGTTTGGTTAGTTTCAAAACAACCAGTTTATAATATCAACACTCTTTATTGATGAAACACTTGACAAAAATTGAACTGAAAACAGCCATGTTTGTCTGGTCAGCAAACATGTAGCCTATGGAGAGGACCACGGACTACCATTATCAAAACAATTACTGTCTAGTCATTTTGACACTGTGCACCTTATTAAGGGGATAAAAAAAAAATAATAATAACTGGTGCAATAGGAACAAAATTATTAAAAATAATGCTGAAAGGTCTTTACAGTGGTAAATCATATATGAAAAGCATGGGTGTTTATTTTTACAGCTGTGAATTTGATTGAATGATATGAGGATAGTTAATGTGAGAAGAAGACGGACTAATTTGTCACCATAATGCTGTTTGGCCCTTCAGTACAGTAGTGTCAATCTTTATACTTTTAACTGCAGATTTCTGAATTAATTTCTGGTATAACCTCTACCTCTGGCCGTACTGTAGTAATTAGCTAAATGGAGATGAGCCACCATATACTTCTGTACATTATCTTGTTTCAATCACTACACCAAAATTAGGAACCAAAGTTACAACGTTGTTTGGAAAGTGAGTTCTGTTTGTTTAATAGAAAAACCCCAATGTGTTTGGAAATGTTTTGTTTATAATAAAGAACACATAAAGACACAACTGTAAACTATGTTTTACACATAATCTCTGACATTAAGTCACATGTCATATTGGTGAAAGAGCTCCAACATCATCATCGTTAAGAGCAAGTGAAGACTTAATAGTTTCAGCTCTCTTTAGAACTTACGAAATGCATGCATTTGTAGTTTAATTGCTTTCTGTATAATTAAAGTTTGTAACATTTCTTTACCTTTCAATTCCATTTTGTTGTTTTTTGTTTTCTTTAAACTAGTTTGAATTACAATTCCTATTTATTTGATTATTCTTAAAAAGAAATAAATTTTGTTCGTGATATTAAATGAATTTCAGTAATATTTTGCATGTATTATTGAGTTGAAACCCGCTTTTAAACATTTTTGAACCCACAAGTTGAGTAACCAGCATTGATTATTTTTTAACATGAAGCTTGCTTTGTTACCTGTCTTGCTCTCTGCACTCCTCTATGTAGAAGTCACCTGTCCTAGGGTCCGCAGATTGGTGGAGTAAACCTCACCAGTGGTACTCTTACATCAGAGACTTATTTTGATCTCTGCTCTGTACGTTGCCTCTGAGTTTGCATGCTCCCTCGCTTACATGCCACGTCCCTCCATCTTCCGTGTGTTTCATCCGAGTCTTTCAAGATGCTGTGAAACTGTCTTTGACACGTCCTCGCATTGTGCTGTGCCTAGTTTCTAAGTGCATTTAGTAATAATTAGTGATACTTTAAATTTTATGTTAAACTAATATTTTTGTAGTACAAATGTTTAAGGGACGTATTGGAATGTTTTAGATAAAGCTGTTAGATTATAAATTTGTAACATTATTTTTAATAAATATTATTTTTGCGTAAACTATTTTCAATGCAATTCTCCCGCTGTTAATACTCTCTGGACATCAGCTTCAGTATCCATTTTCAGAAGGTCTTTGACAGTCCATTAGATGGGGAATATCTTTGAAAGTGATTTTTTAGTCTCTTAAGCTTTGAGAACTGTGTCTGCCTGAGTCACATCTGAACTATACAATTATTCTACCTAGTTTCAACTCTTAACCTACCCAAGCAGTAACAGCGAAGCTGTGTAAGGTGGACTATTATCTTTTGTGGAGAAGATTCCAGCAATTGAGAATCTCCAGTTGTTTTTATAAATGGCTTTTATGTTCAAATTTTTAGCAATCATTTTGTATGGAATTGAGGAGAAAGAAGTAAAGTAAGACCTAAAATATTGTTTATGCTCCCCTTTTCATACCCTGAGGAATTCCCAGTAACGGTAGTTCTGCCAGCTTTGTCTCTCTTGCCAGTAGCCTTGCCAGGTTGCCTTTAAATGGGTGAATAAAGATTGGTAGTTTTTTTTTTTGCAACTTGATGTCAGCCTACAATTTTACCTCTTCTCCTTGCTAGTGCTTTACATTCTACCAACCGATGATATGGTGTCTCCTTAGAGGGTGTGCCCCTTGACAGAATTTTCAGGTACTATGTTTTCCCGACCAAACCTCCTCAGTTGTTCACTGAGCTTGCTATGTCCTGTAAGGAGATCCATCAAAACCCTTAGCTTATTTCTGTCCAAGTCTTGACAAGCTTTGTCTGGCCATAGTTCCCATGTAGTTAGTTCTGAGTATTAGTGTCTGCTGAGTATGGGTCACTGTTGCAAAGATATTTCCTTTTATTACTTTCACTTTCTCTGAGCCTCCCTTTAAATAAAGCAGTAATCAGCTCCTTTCTGGCTAATTGGCCCGCTTCTTTTTTCACTGATATTCAAGTGACCTTCACGCAGTGGAGCAAATATTTATTCTTTCTTCGTACATTATTCAGGATCTGCTTTCAGTTACACACTGTGTCATAGCTAGTAATGGTGTAATGTACGAGGGCTGTTCAGAAAGTAACCTCCGGTTGGTCACAGTGCGGGTAGTGGAGGGGAGTAGCGCGCCATCTGTGCATTCACGCACTAAGCAGGTCAGTCGGCATCAAGCTGTAGTCGAGTGAACATCGTACCTGCGCTAGTTTAGTTTTTGTGGCAGTTTGAAATGTGTGCTGCAATAGAAAATACCGCCAAATGTGAAGTGCGTGCTGTTATACGGTTTTTTACAGCCAAAGGATACTCTGCAGCAGCTATTCATCGTGAGCTTTGTGCCGTGTACGGACCACAAGTTATGAGTGAAGGAGTTGTCCGTGAATGGGTACGTTTATTTAAAAGTGGACGAGAAAACGTTCATGATGAAGAGAGGAGTGGTAGACCATCCTTGGTGACTGACGAACTCGTTCAGACAGTTGATGCAAAAGTTCGTGAAAATCGACGTTTCACAATGGCGGAGTTGTCTACTGATTTTCCACAGATTTCTAAGACTCTTTTGTACGAGATAGTGACAGCAAGATTGGGTTACCGTAAGTTATGTGCACGATGGGTGCCCAAAATTCTTACCGACCACCACAAAACTCAAAGAATGGCCTCTGCATTAGACTTTCTGTCACGTTATGCGGACGAAGGAGAACCATTGTTAAACAGAATCGTGACCGGTGACGAAACCTGGATTAAGTACGTAAACCCTGAGACAAAAGAACAATCAAAGATGTGGGCACATTCAGATTCGCCTACCAAACCAAAAAAAGCCCGGCAAGATTTTTCTGCCAGAAAACTGATGGCAACGGTGTTTTGGGATGCCAAAGGGGTGTTGTTGGTTGAATTCATGGAACGTGGGACGACCATTAATCAAGACGTGTACTGTGAAACACTAAAAACATTACGACGGGCTATACAGAACAAACGCCGTGGTATGCTGACTTCCGGTATCGTTTTTTTGCACGATAACGCCCGTCCTCACTCTGCTTGCAGAACAACAGCCCTTCTTAAGTCCTTCAAGTGGGACGTTTTCAACCATCCACCTTACAGCCCAGATCTGGCGCCAAGCGACTATCACCTCTTCATGCATATGAAGAAATGGCTCGGGTCCCAGCGGTTTGATGACGACGAAGAGCTCAAAGATGCGGTCACAGGCTGGCTCAAGGCACAGGCGGGTGATTTTTATGCAGAAGGAATTTCAAAGCTTGTGAAGAGATACGATAAGTGCCTCAATCGTGATGGAGACTATGTCGAAAAATAGTGCAAAGATGTAGTTGTAAGATGTATATATTAAAATATTTTTACTTAACTTGGTGTATTTTTTTCAATCGACCGGAGGTTACTTTCTGAACAGCCCTCGTACATACATTTTTATCAAAATTCTCAATTATTAGAAAAGTGTTTAAAAATTTGTATTTGGTTTTTTACAAGTGTAAGAAAAAATGTTGAAATTTAGCTTACATTCCATTTTTGTCTACTATATATCGCTTTAAAACTATATTATACATGTAATATTTAGAAATAAGACAATACACCCATAAAAATGCCCTCGAGTTTGCTGTACTAGAAGCTGTCTACAGGCACTTGGTTAACCTGAATTTGTCAAAAAGTGATTAAATGGATCTATGCAAAGGGTAAATGAAATTTTAAACTTTGTACTGCTGTCAAGGGTTCCTAAAATTAAATTTCTAAGTTTTTCTAATTAAAGTTCTAAATGCTGCCATCACATAAAATTATGGCAGTAAACATTCTTAGACTATTAGGTGTAAAACTTGAATTTAACTGCTTGAAAACACTGTAATATTGATGGACAGCATCTCATTAAAGCTATAAAAAAACACGGTAAATTTGTGACCAAAGGTGGTAAAAATATTCGATACAGAAGAGAAACATGAAAGATGAAGAATTGAAGGAAGAGCAGTTATGATCCTGGAATGATGTAATATATAAGTAAAGTTGTGATTATTGATTTTAGCTCCGTTTCACCTTCTGCTTAGTGCAATGTCTGAAATGTGATATTGTCACTAAGTAATGCAGTAAATACTAAAGAAAAATGTTCCATATATTAGTATGTGTACTAAATTGTGATTCCTGTTTTTTGTTTGGATGATTGTTTGTTTCTCTTATTGAGATCATCAACCGTACTGAGCATTTATATGTTAATAAGTGATGTTATTTTATATTTGCACTAAATGGTGAATTCTTCTGGGAAATTCCGGTCAACAAGCTCAAATGTTAGCAATATTTTTATTAAATTAGAAGACTCTTTAATGATAGTTTGCAAAAAGTTTAAGAATAGTGTTGTAGCAGAAGACATTAATGTATATGCATTAGAAGGTAACCATGGCCATAAATTATTGGTAGATGCAAAGTGTTGAATGCCTTTTGAACTTCCGAATTCGATTAACTAGGCTAGATACTCATTTAGTGCCATAGATAACATTTTGATGAATTTTAATAAAGATATTACAAAAGTTTCCAACACATAACTATGATGAAGGATAAATCTATGGCATGAAGGACAAATGCTAGAAATAGTCTATAAACAAAACAAAATTCTTGACAAAAATTGAAAGGAAATGTTCTGAACAAATCATAACCAAATATTTACAAAGTTTGTCACATGAAAGTTGATTGATAAAGATAAAATGTTAATTAACAGTAGTATTTTTATATATAAATCAATAGAATGAGTGATTTCTAGTGTATAGTTTGAAATTTTTTAGTGTAATTATTATATTGATGAAGTGTTTTAAGTAAAACTTAATCTTGTATTGAAAATGATTGTTATGTAAAAATTAAGTTAGTATGAAGTCATGTTGTATTGTATTAAGTCAACAGTTTTTTTATTAATTTTTTTCTGTATAATGTTTAGTTTGATAAATATTTAGTCACTGTGATATCAGTCACTACTAGTTGTTCTGTTTGTTTTGTTTTCTCTAGCAATCAGCAAAATTGTACGTTTTTGCATGGAATGTGATTTTAAATCCACATTTGTGGGTGATACCCATCTCTCTGTGGGTAATTAATAGTTAACATTAACATACAAATGTTTAGTACTACTACTATATTTAATATGTTTAAAGAACAAACCATCTTGTATATCAAATCTTGGCATGTCATCTACAATTAATGTACTGTATTGTACTGATACCTTATCTTTCAAAAACAGGAAGCTTGCATTTATTTTCATGAAATTAGTGGAGTATATGTTCCTTGTACTTACAGCCTTAGAAAAACGTTCATTCTCATAACTAAAATTTCTTTGCTTAAAAAAAAAAAAAAAAAAAAAAAAAAAAAAAAAAAAATTTTGAAAATAGTATTAATATTGTGGCATTATTGTGCAGTATTTAATTAAATTTTATTAATCTATACTATTGATTGTAATGGACTTCTTTTGCACATAATATATATTAAACCTTATTTATAGTATTAGAACACTATTGGAATAATTTTAATAATTTAAAAACATTTATATTAACAGATATGCTCTCTTAATATTTCTGTTCCTGATCTTCATGGATGTAGTCAATAAAAACGCAAGTGTTTGTGAAATAGTTTGCTAATAATATATATTTAATGTAATTTAAATGCAAAAAAACAAGTTTTTAGGTAACAAAACATGCAAGAATCTGGGTCCACAAAATATTGAATCTGGCAATCTAGACTCAGAGAAAATATATGATTGATTGGGATTTTTTGCCGTGTATTACAAATTTCCCATATTGAATGGGCTTTTCTACCAATATAAAAGTATGTTTTATCCTAACTTGCAGTCCATTATTTCAAGGTAATAAATTTTAAAAGCGATGAGCCAGGTAGGAAAGCTAATGAGAGCTGCCGGTTTGATGACTGGAAGCCTCTGAGAAAGTAATGAAACGGAAGGATTGAGTTGCATGTGTGTCTGAGTTTGCACAAATTGTAGCATAGATAATGTAAATGCATCACAGGTAACTTAAGTGCGTCACAGGTAACCGGAAACTGTATTGCAAGGAACTGAAGCGCATCACAGGTAATCTAAAAGTGCGTAACAGGTTACCAAAAAGTACATCACATCTAACCCAATTGCAACACAGGTAACCTAAGAGCGCCACAAAGGCATTTTATAAATGTATTTACTGAAGGCATTAACTCCTTCATGGTTTTGTCATAAAATTACATTCATAATGATTGTATACAATTGTGCTACTGATATAATATTGTGTATCGTTACACTTTCCTGTTTTCTGCCATAATATTGGGCAAGAAGCATTTCTATTACAACTGTCACACAAGTAGTTCTAGTAATTTCTACTAGATGTCAGCACTTCCTTGGTCCTCTGTCATGAGTGTTTGCACGTAGGTGAGTTCGCTATAGTTGCACAGTGTAGACCGCTAGCACGTGTTGTTGCATGTCACCCGTCCAGGAATATTTTATGATTTTATTTATAGTGTTTATTGTACCGTGGAAATATCCAACGCATAAATAGACAATTGGCTTCATTGGAATTTAAACAAAGCCAATTTTAACAAAAACAAGTTTTTGGCAACAATAACTAAAAATAACAAAAATTAGAAAAAAAGACGCTAAAATCTTGTTTAGTGTAATATATATATATATATATATATATATATATATATATATATATATATATATATATATATATATCTAAACTCTACAAACCTGTCTCTGTAAAAAACAGCAAAAACATTCATAAAACAATATAATAGTAAGTACAAAAAAGGATTGCTTTCTTACATGGAAAAGCCTGTCCACATGTGGCAAAATGAACTCAGGATATCACCTCAACATTTGGCTTGGAAGAATTTGGTAACCCTCCACCATACAATCCCAATCTATTACCCAGTGGTCTCCATATGTTTTCACAACTGAAGAAATATCTTGATGGTCAGCTTTGCAATAACAGAAATAGCATCAGAATGATCATCATTTCAGACACTGTTTAATCAGGCTGCAAACTTCCATGACAATGGTATACAAAAAGTTGTTTTTTTATATAATAAGTGCATTAATATTGATGGAAATCATGTAGAAAAGTAGATAAAAATGTGAGATTTCATATAAAAAGTAAATTGTTTATAAAAGCTTACCTTCTTTATTATATATAAAAATGGTGCTTACTTAAGAAGGAACGTGAGTCAGCTGCTGACCACGCATCTAACGTTCTGTTTTTAATATTGGAATAAAGTTTAAAACTATGTTATGATTTTAGAGTTGCAATGCTAATGCATTGTTAAAAATAAGATTTTCTGTTGATAGTAATGGTTTTTAATTTATATTCAATATGTAGTTCCTTACGGAACAATCTATACCTGATAGCAATTAGCATTAACAGATATGTTTATGAATTAGTATTTTTAATCATCAAATAGTACGGTTTGAATTAAACATCATTGACACTAAAACAAAGTTTCTATAGTGAAACATGTAGATTTTATATGAACTCATACTCATAATGCATGCAGCTTTAACCCTCCTAGTGATGAATATGTTTATTATGAATGATAGGTGCATTTGGAGTGTTTCGCTGGGGGTTTCTTAAAAATTAATAAAAATTATTAATTTTATTGAAAATACAATATATTATATACCAAAATATTCATAAAAACATAAAGAACGATTTTAAAGTAAATAAAACTACTTTCCTTTGTACATATCCCTTAAAACTTGCTCAAAAATTAAAAAAACTGTTTTTTTTTTTTTTTTTAATTTTACCACAAAAACCACATAGTATAAAACTCACTAAACAAAGATTTGAAGATAGCAAATTTTTTCTAAATTTCATGAAAATAAATAATATATACAGTTTTCGCACAATATTTTACTTGAAAAAAAAAAATTTATGATGGAAATATTATACACTATGTACATGGAAGAAACCCTTGCATTCACTCCAAGGCACTACTACTATAATGCTTTCTCTTCCTCCCTTGATACTTTGGTCTCCAAAAATGACTCAATTTATATAAACATTCTCTATGAACACCAGAATTGCATCCTGGACACTAGAATCGCGATCTTCCCCTTTTTTTGTGTGGTCACATACAATACATAGCCGCTCTTGTCTTCCTGGTAAGCGTTGGGGGGAATGGCCTGCACCAGGATTTGAATTATAAACATCGGGAAAATTGTCTGCACTGATATTACTGTCACTCATATCACTCATTTGTTCTTCTAAAACATTTCTAATATCTTCTCAACGTAAATCATCCGCCATTTCGAATGTATTACGATCGGAATAAACAAAATAACACCGGTAAACACGCCGACACAAGTCATAGGTTAGCGACTGTGAGTAAAACACAAACAACGTTGTAACAAATACCAGCTATTTGTTTATTCTTTTAACAGTTCATCTGGAAACAGATCTAGAGGAAAGAGAAGACGTTTCTGTACACAATGAAGTAAATAATGGCCGAATTTAACCGAAGATAGCCGAGCAGCGATGACAATTTCGAACGCATGTCGACGCATCGACATTTATCATTCATATTAAACGAATGAACGTCACTAGAGCGGCTTTTATCACTAAGAGGGTTAAACTTTAGCTCCTTGTTAGAAACGCAGAATCAGATGCACATCCAGCAGCTGACTAGCGTTCCTTTTTGAACAACATGGCTTGTGTTCTCTTCTGGAAATATGTGAAATAACTGTTATAGTGTGGGCTGGTGTACTAATATTTTTATATTTTCATACATAGAATCGTGATAAATTTAGTCATTTTATAAATTAGTTGGCTTTGGACAGTAGCATTTTCATCTCATTTCTAACAATTTAGTTTCATTATAAGCTTGGCCTTAGAATGGTTAATAAGTGGATGGAGAAAACATAGCTCAGGTACTATAATATGGAGTCAAGTAATTTGTTCACTCAGGAGACAGTCCATTTTATTTGTCTTATCAATTTGTATTAGTCATAGTAGTATGTAAATAATTGTATTAGTAGAAAAGAGAGTTGGTGCAGTCATAAATATTAAGGGAGACATCTTTGCTATTTATGACAGACTCATCTAGAGGTTTTAAGTGCTTGTTCTCAGAGAGTAAAAAGAAAGCACAGACCTTTCACTCCCAGGCAAGAATAGAAAGTAGCCCAAAGCAGTAAACAAAGGGATGTCACCCACCCCAAGTTTATTGTAAGGTTAACAATGGGCTGTGAAGGACTGGACCTCACTGCCCCCTCCATAGGGGGAAAAATACTTTCACCTCAGGACAAGGGCTCAGAGCCACTCTCCTCTAAGCAGTCCAGTTTGGAACTAAGGTAGAGAGTAACAGCAATAGTTTCAAGTTACGAAAGTGTTATAGACTGTAATTATTCCAGCACTCAAGGAACTACATTCCATAACTACATAGTGCAAGTGTTGTAAATGGGTGAGTTGTAAGGTTTCATTACGGAGGTATCAATCAATGAGCTACCTAATTAATTGTCCACATCTGTTTCCACCCTTATTATCTTCATATCTGCTTGTAATGCTGGTAATATAAGAAGTGCTCACTTAGGAAACTATAATACAATACTTATAAAATAAATGTTGAATTATTTGGATGAGTGATTCCAACCCTAATGATTCACATTATTTATTGAACAAGTGAAATTTCTAAGGAAAAGCAATTAGTCGCTTGTAACACTAAAAAATGATAAATAACCACCATTTTATAGGGACTGTTTAAATTAGAATCTGCAGCCTACATTTAAGTAAAACAGCGCAATAAAATTATCAACATATACGTAGTGCACCTTCGAAATGTTTCTTCTCAATATCAAGTGTGGTATAATTTGATATATTGATCAAATAAAAACTCTAAATTTAAGTTGGAAATATTCTGTTAGTTGGAAGTTTTAGAATTTAACTACGTTTACTTTAAAGACAGGTTAGTTCTGAATCTTTAAGGATCGTAGTCGTAGGTCAAAGACTTGTATTTGATAAATGTAAGTATTTTACAATTTTAAAAATTAAGTAGTTAGAAATTTGAAATAGAATTAGAAGTATCAACATCAAAATCGATAATCCTGATGTGTGTTGCAGTCCTAAGCTCACCTATACTCACAGGACAAATTAACAACTTCAACACCAACAACATGCTTCCTATCGTTCCATTCAGTCCTCGAGCTACCACCCTGCCAGGTGCGTTTCTCATCTGTTGGCTAAAACTCACATTGAGGGTTAAGCAATAACAATAATCTTTTGTTGAATTTTACACGATCGCTGAATGAAATTCAGTCCCTGGATGGGAAAAAATAAGGATGCACTATTATAGAAAGTGTAGGATTGATAATGGCTGACAATCTAACAATTGGCTATCAGATATCGGCACTACCAGCTAGGATCCCGAAGGATTTCATCTGAATTGTGCAAGTGAGATAAACTGATGTCATTCATCATTCCTCATCAGTAATTTGATGTCAGTGGAATGCCTACCCATAAACACTTGATTTTTTTTGTTCTCTTAGAACAAGAAGCTGAGAAATTGCACTTAGTCCTAAAAGTACCTTTGCGATGGAATGACGCGATATTCTGGAAGTGGGGGCCACCTTCTGTCAAATCCATGAGGAAAGATTTTGGGCATTAATCTCAGTCATGTCTCCTTGGAAGAATGGGAGGTCAGCAGCTCCTCCAAGTCAAAGTAGCCAGGCAGGCAGCCTTAATACTTAAAGAACCCCACCAACTCAACAGTCACCTTCCGCAGTAGACTGGTCCTATCGATCTATCCTTGCATCCCAATATACCGACATTTTTTTGTTAGTGACATGTCACTCCTGGACACCCATAAAGTTGTCCAAATTTAAGTGACACATCGATTTTTCTGTACCCAGTTTTGGTTCAACTGGAAGGTATAAACTAGCCAGAAGAGAGACCTACAGGGGATCTATAAATACTTAGAATACTAGACCTTACAATAGTATGTTTTGTTTCTATACCTCATTTCTTCTTTTATAATATATAATACCTCACCGGCCAGTAGAAAGTTCTCACAAAGTCATGTATAAGTCCTGAGGACATCACCATTAACCAGGACAAGATGACTTCTCGGAATCTTTAGTAAGGTTTCCCTAAATCGAACTGAACAGAAATGGAAGAATGCTTAGAGCAAAAGTAATCCTAGGCACCATTTACAGAGCTTTGTTGATTCAAACTCAATTTTTTAAATTCAGAAAAGGATTGTAAGGCCAATGGCAAAGGCCATTATTGGATCTGGAACTCAAAAATTACTGTAAAACGCAACAAATAAAAATTTTTACCTTTTGGTCTTCTAAAAGTAAATTTTTGCATATTTTCCATACTTCAAGTAGCTACCCGTTCACACAATACTGATTACCAATATCAGTGTGAAAACATTAACATGACATCTCTTATCATTTTTCTCAGGTACCACTTTGTAAATAAACTCCTTAGCCAATTACTAAATGATAACTGGCTAGGTACTATTATTTATTTCTTTGAATAATTGCTTGAAATGTCTAAAAACTTTTTAGTTTTGGTCTATGTTGTGAAATATTTGTGATACAATTTTTGCATAAATGCAAATAACAGCCATCTCAAAACTTTTTATTGTTTGAGATTAAGTAACGGACTTATCCAAGACAATGTTAGTACTATATCTAATCAGGAAGAAATTACAACAATTCATCTCGTTCACTGTTATTTTTGTAATGTTATTGTGAAATGCAGTAACAATTCAATACAAATTGGCTTTTACACCTTAGACTGTTAAATTTAAACATATATACCATATAGGATTAATAGGATTTCAGACTTTAGCATCGTTAAATGTTACTACAAACATAGAGTATTAGATTTAGAGCATCGGAATCTATCCGCTTCTTCAGGTGATATGAGAGAGTCCCTCACGTTCTCTGCTGTGTGCAACAAGTGTTTTGTGCAGTATGTTTCTGTTTTGAAGTGACATGATTTGTGCTTCTAACTACTCTGAACTTTTCAGTTATATACTTGATTATTTAATGTATTCGTTCTGTTGTCGGTTTGATTTTGGTTTGATTCCATTTCTCAAAATATAGTATTCTATTTGAGGAACATAAAAATGGTAAATGTCCAAAAATATAAATGCCTTTTCAAATGATCCATTGTCATAATAAACTCCAAGCAAAGATCATATGCTGTATTCCTTATGTGAAGAATATTGCATAATACTGATATTAATATTATTATAATTTTTAACCCTTTATTTTAACTGCTGAGTTTATTTTGAAAAAAAAAAAATTATATTTATTCACTAAACACATTCTGTATTGTGGACATATATCCCTAATATTTATAAAAATGTATTTACAAAAATGTTCAATTATATATATATATATATATATATATATATATATATATATATATATATAAATCTAGTTTCGGTTGGGGCACTGAGATCTTACACTAGGCTTTATCAGATTCACCACACCTGTCATGGTCTACTGGTTGACTTTGTAACAACTCTCTTATGTCACTAGATTGATCTAAATAGTTCCTGTCCATTTTAAATGCATATAATGTTGGTAAAACTCAACATATAAAATAAATAAAACTTGCTATAATACAAACTTGACACTCCCAACCTAGACCTATATAGATTAAGAAACTTGGGTTATTTTGAAACAAAAAACTAATTATTTCTTTCACTACATCACTCCCTTGAAAGAGAAATACTTTTCAAAACATGTTTATACCACTTGACTAAATAATAACTTCAAATAATATTACATACTTGCAACAAGAAACATTATCAAACTAACTAACGAGTACGAAAACAACAGCAAAGAAATGACAAGAACGAAAATGAAATACAATATTCTTCTTCTCTCCCACTAGTATCAGAGATCAATAAGTACTGAACTTTATACTATTTGATATATTTATTTATCCGATATCGATTGCTACAATTACTTTCACCGAAAAGCATTATAGTGATTTTATAAAGTGGCTTTTTCACGGCGATGTTTGACCGTCACTGCAGTCATTGTCATCAGTACTTCGGTTAAAGAATAATTGGAGATGTTACGCTGTAAAGATATGTTTTTACAATGAAATGTAAGTAAATTGTAGTATGAATAATATACACATTCCAAGTGGTCCCTGAACTGTATAACAAGAGTAACGTTCATATTTAAGTGCTGCGTTGAAGGCACTTGATACCCGTTCTTTTGATTCGAAAGCAGTCTGGGAATGCAAGAATTCTCTGGTAGAACTGGCTAAGGAAAATAGAGTAACACTCGGGCTAGGTGACGGGCCATGAGGGCATTCATGGAAATGATAAAGCAGATACCCTTGCCAAAAAGCTGGTGGTGCCAGAGCCGGGTTGCAGGATAGCTTTCTTCTACATTAAAGCTCTTGTAAAAGATTGGGAAAAGAGGACAAGATACTTTAATTGGAGAAGGGACTTAGGATTAAGAAAATAAAAAATGTTTATCTCTCCTTATGCTAAAGGGTGGGCATCTCTCCTAGATCAGAGTAAGGAGGATATAAGAATGATAATAGTAACAGGACATGGCCTCCTTAGACAACACCTCTTGAAGGTGGGTCTTCGCCAGACTGATGAATGCAGACTCTGTGGAGAAGAGGAGGAATCAGCGGAACATATTTGGCTAAACTGTCCTGCCATATCAAAAATTTGTAAAAGATTCCTAGGGGCATATCTCCTCAGCCCCAAGGCTAGTCAGCCCTCAAATATGATTGGCTTCTGTAAAAGTCTCAGATTTCGAGGATACAAATATAAGTTAGGGAAGTGCAAAGGTCCTTATAGGACTAAGTGCGGGGACAATCGTCTCTTTCCCTCAGGAAAAAAGTTCATATTTACTTAAACACAAATAATGTATATTTACAATGGACAGCGCTGATGTTTGGTAATTTGACAGTTGTTGTTTTTGGGTTCATAAATGGCACTACGTAACCAAAGTAGAGAAACTGACAATGGGCTGCATGTACTTTTCTCTACTAGGCTGCACAAACACATCAAGCCACGCTATAAAGCAGTGAGTGAATGTCCTTTGGAATAACCAAGCTGTACATAAAATGTATAAATACAAAAGTAATGCTGGAGGCACTAAGCATGTAAACATGTATACACAAGAGTAACACTGAGGGCACTGGGCTGGCTGAATAGCTTAGCAGTTTAAGGTTTGTTTAATAAATGTGAAAATAAATATGAATGTTTAATTAGAAACTCCAACATTTACAAGAATTCAACATAAAACACAATTATTGGAATGCACTAAAGATTTTTACAACTGCATACCAAATTTAATTATTAACCAACCATTTGCTTGGTTTTTTTGAACATTTTGCAGACACAATGTCAAGAGTTCCAACATGACTTTTTCAACCTGTACTGCTAAGTAAATATTTAGACTAAAAACTAAAAAATATCCAAGCCATGCATCATAGAACTTTATTTATCAAATAAAATATGCCATCTCAATAGTCAAATTATTTTATAGATGGTATTCACTCCTATATATCTGGTTCCGTATCGTCCAGATTCATTCATACAGTTCAGATGACTTAAAGGACTTGCTATCAAATACTGGTACAAGATTTATCTATCTGAATTGTGTTAACGTATCAAAATATTGTTTAAAAAAATGTTTGTTGTGTTTCAGATCTGGGTCATTTCGAAACTCCTACGCCTTTTGTTATTCCTGAACTTCCACCGGAAACTTTACTTGAGGTATTAAATCACAACTAACTATATTTGCTATTTTATATATCTATACCAAGGATTCAATTCAATTCAATTCAATAATATCTTTATTCACACATTCATCAAGAATGGTTACAGAGTCAACACATGCAGTAAAAATTGATGTCATCAAGAAGTAGGTAAACTAGTTTAAAACTATTATAAATGCAAAGAGAAAATATCTTTAAAATTTGATATTAACTAACATTTCTGTAAAATAAAATATATATGAGGAGAAAATATATGAATGCATATACATACACATACATGTCTTAAATAATAGCATTAACAGAATTAAAAAATCTCATTCAAACTATAAATTGTAGAGTTTATCAACAGGCTGTGCAGTCTATTCTTCAGAGTTTTAGAGTCACATGTTTTGAAGTTTTCTGGAAGCATGTTAAAGAGTCTTGCACCGCTATAGGAAGGCTTCTTGGTGTAAAGGGTTGTTCTATGCGCTGGAAGGGATATATCATTTGCCCGTCTTGTTGTGTAGCTGTTGACGTCACCAACCCTTGGTAATCTTTCTCTTGAGGCGTGGGTGATTACCTCGATGATGTATATGGACACTACTGTGAGTATCTCAAAAGATTTAAAAGCCTCTCTACAAGATTCTTGTGGCTGTAGTCCTGCCATGATCCGCATAACCCGCTTCTGTAATACCAGGACACGATGAAGGTTGCCGGCAGATGAACTTCCCCACAGAGTTATTCCATATCGAACATGTGATTCGAATAGAGCGTGATATGCGGCTTTCAAAGCGATAGAGGTACCAATGGATTTAATCCTCTTCATTGCAAAGATTGCAGAGCTAAGCCTTGAACACAGTTGGTCGGTGTGATTGCTCCAGGAGAGGCCTTGATCCAGAGTTAGGCCTAAGTATTTTGTGTTGTCAACTCTCTGAAGATCTGGGGACTCAGTCAAGCATTCTCTTAATCGTCCAGAAGCGAGATATTTTGTCTTTGCAGCGTTAAAAACTAGGTCGTTATTTGAGCAATATTGTTGTGCCATACTGACTGATATAAAGGTACGAATGTCCAGGTCTTCAATGGCATTGCCACTCGTTACAAGAACGGTGTCATCAGCAAACATGACTGGGTAGCTTATATTACCCAAATACTTAGGTAGGTCTGCAGTAAAAAGAACAAACAGAACCGGGCCCAACACTGAACCCTGGGGAACACCTCTTGTAACAGCCAAGGGCCCAGATCTTGCAGTCCTCTCTGTTCCATCCAGGTTTTGTTTTATTTCAACGACCTGTTCTCTTCCCGTTAAGTAACTCTCAAACCACTTGACTGTAGTCCCTCCAAAACCAAGAGATTTAATTTTGTTGATAATTAAACTATGGCCCAAACAGTCAAACACCTTACTTAAATCAAGGAAAACACTTGTAACTGTGTTCCCTTCCTCCAAGTTGTCAATGATGTGTTCTATTAAATTGTTAAAAGCACTTGTGGTTGATCTTCCAGGGATAAACCCATGTTGTCTATCAGGCAGGAGATTGTTGAGTTTAAGGTGGTTTTGAATTCTGGTTAAAATTATTTTTTCTATGATTTTTGAAATAGTTGGGATTAGGGATATCGGCCTGAAATTTTGTAGCTCCTTTTTGCTTCCCTGCTTATGAAGGGGATAAACTTTAGATATTTTGAGTTTGCTAGGAAAAATCCCCTGAGACAAAGACTTGTTGATTATATCTGTAATGGGTAAAAATACTTCACCAATGCAAAACTTTAGCAGCTTAGAGCTCACGTCATCGATACCTGAAGAAGATGTTGACTTCAGTGACATTATAGTGTTAAAAACTTCACTGAAGGAAGTGAGTCTCCATTCCATAAGTGAAGTTCCAAGAAAAAAAGTATCACTCATAACAATGGCTCTTGATTGATTGTTTTGCAGTAGAGTTTGCTCGGCTATATTGGAAAAAAAGATATTAAAGTGTTCACACAATTTGTCTGGGTCTTCTTCTACCTTTCCTCCAACATCAATCTGCCATCTTGCCCTTGCACTGTCTTTTCTTGAAATTCTCTCACTATTGATGACATTCCAGATGGCTTTAGATTTATTACTTGACTCAGCAATAAGGCTTTCATTTTCTTCCCGTCTTAGAGTTTTTAGTTTTAGATCATACATTTTTTTCTTGTTAAACGCATCCACTTTGTCTTGCTCACTTCCAGTTTTTCTACCCTGTCACTCATATCCCCTCTACAGTAACACCCTTATTAATTTAAATAATATTTTTAAGAACATTACCATGTATCTATTTTATAGCTTTCACTTCATGGAAATCAGAAATCAGAAATTCTTTATTGTCAGGACAGTAGAACACTGCAAATAGCGTCAACAATATTATGTAATAGTTAATTACATTAAGTTATTTTCAGAATAGCCCAATAAAATTAAATATAAAAAACGTCAGATTAATTTAAACAGCACTAAAGTTTTTGTCAATGCTAAAATAAATCAAACTAAAGCTTACATAGGTGGCTGGTATTAACAATAAAGCTTAACATAAGCTAGTCTGACCAGAGCACTCGACAAAGTCCCTGACACTGTAGTAAGCCCGCTGTACCAAATGCCGCTTGACCTCCCTCTCAAAAGAAGGACTTGTTTTTGTTTTCATAGAGTCTGTGAGTGCATTATATAGTTTAATGCCGCTGGTTAATAAATGTCTTTCAAAAAAAACTTGTTCTATGGGCAGGAATGGTAATCATATTGGAGTGACGTATAGATTGTGACGATGTAGGGGATTTTGAGATTTGAAAAGGTGGAGGTTTTTGTGAACAAATGTCACGCAGTACAAGATATAAAATCGATGGGAATGTTTAGAACCTTTGCCTCCCTAAAAAGCGACCTACAAGAAGCTCTACACGGTTTCCCAAAAACCGCTCTCAACGCCCTTTTTCTGGAGTTTAAAAACGAATTTTGTACGTACACTTTCACATCCCCAAATGACTACAGCATATGTGAGAAAGGGGTAGATAAGCCCATAGTAAGCAGCCAAGGTCACTCTGGTATCAGCAAACTTTGGACAGGTTTCTAATAACAAAATCCCCGAGCTTAGTTTCCTACAAACGAGCTCAATATGATCGTGGAAGCTTAATTTATTGTCAATCTGAACGCCTAGAAACTTTAGCGACTTACCAGATGAAATCTCTTCATCCCCAAGTGGAATGGAATTTGCTCCAAATCCGGAGAACTTCTGATAGAAAAATGGATCATTTGAGTTTTCTCGTTATTTTACTAAGAGCTGGTTATGCTGAAACCACTGGGATATTTTTTGTGCTTCTTCAGAAGCCAGAGTCATGAGGTCCAAGTGGTTTGGGGCTTTCACTGTGAGGGATGTATCGTCTGCAAAAAGACAAATTTTGGCATTGGGACCAGAAATGCAATTTGGAGGTCATTCACAAACAAGAGGAACAAGATTGGTCCCAGTACTGAACCCTGCGGGACTCCTCTTATTACCTCACATGGTTTTGACGAGGCTGTTCTTTGACAGCCATAGCTGTCCAAAAAAGGAAGCTGTAACTGATTGCGTCCTCCCACGCAGGTAAGATGAAATCCAACAGTACGATACACCTCTAATGCCAAGTAAGTGAAGTTTTTTTAGCAAAATTTTATGATTAACCATATCAAAAGGCCTTGGTCAAGTCGAAAAAAACAATCCCATAGCTAAATTGCCCGAGTCCAGAGCCTGTGTCAAAAATGAAATAACAGAGTCAACTGCGTCAGTGGTTGATTTTCCTTTAATGAAACCAAACTGACTTGCAGAGAGAACTCCGTTTCTCGCCAGAAAAAGACAACAATCTATCCAGAAATATATTCTTTCAAATATCTTAGAAAAAAGGTTGTAACCAGCGAAATAGGTCTGAAGTTACTACAAACGTTCCTAGCTCCTCTCTTTGTAGAGAGGGTGGACTATAGCGTGTTTTTGTGAATTAGGAAATTCACCCACTGAAAAAGATAAATTAATTAAATAAGCAAGTGGGGAAGAAATTAAATCATGGATCTGCCTGAAAAGCTTAGACGATAGTCCATCATTTCCACAAGATGGCTTAGGTTTTAAAGCAAGTATCACACGGCCGATACTTCCTGCTCTGTGGTGGGGGACAAGAACAGCGACTTGGTTACAGATTGTGGTGTAGTAGTGTTTGTGTTGACTCGCTTAGGCCATGAGAAATATTTCCACTGGTGTCATGGTATTGACCAATAGTCGAGAAGAAGTTGTTAAAACATATTGGCAACCCTGACAGGATCCCTAACTTCATTGTCATCAGAATCAAGCAAAGTGGGGGAAAACATTATTATTTTTTTCTGGAAGGCTTGCTGTCATTAATGAGAGTCCAAATGGTTTTTGTCTTATTTGCTGATTCAGAGATCCTACTCAGGAGTTGATCCGGACTTAGACTTCCTTATTGCACTTTTATAGGAACGCCTTAATTTTTCTGTATGCCAATCTGGAGGGATGTTGAGGATTCTAGGTCCTTCGTAAAGGAATTAGCAAAACTGTAGCTGATCCTTGAGTCTTAGAATTTCGGGACTCTCCGTGACGATTCCTGTTAGAAGAATTAAGAGGGTGTATTCTTGTCTTTGTCAGAGGAAAAGTTGCTTCAAAGTAATAAGAAATTAGATTTGTAAATTCATTAAATCTATCATTGAAGTCCCCTGATTTAAACACACTACTCCATGTTTCATTTTTTAGAAAATGCCTGAATGTTTGGATATTGCGGGACGTTATCCTTCGCGACATTCTAAACTTAGGCAAAGGTATGGTCTTAGCTGGGAGGACGATATCATAAAAAAGAAATATCATAAAAAAAAAATGTTCAATTCAATAATAGAGTTTAATAATACAGTAAAACCTCTGACATCTGGCCCAATCTGGTACCAAGTATTTTATGGGCGTTGATAATAAAAAAAATGTTTTATTAATTGTATTGATCTCTAAATGGAATCAATACATTTTTTCTATTTACAATACATGTGTAAGTTTAAGATTTTAGAAATCTCCCTATTTAAGTAATCGTACATTTTCCAAGATTTTCTTTTAGTTTCTTCATCCTTCTGTTTTGGGTAACTTACGATGTATACAAAATGGGAAAATTGATGACGGTGTTAAGAAGTAGGCCCTCTAAAGTACACATAATTGTCAATCTACTCTCTCCCAGTTTGTCAAGTAGTAAAACACAAAGTAGCGTCAGAGAAAAAATTTGTATACAAATTGAATCAATTTTAAAAAGTTGTATATAATCTGAGTACATTATATTATTGTTTATTCAGATTGATTGAGACTAGAAATGCTCCAGATAAACAAAAGTCTGGAAAATCTGGAAATAACAAATAAAACCCAATAGATGACAAAAAATAAAGTATTTATTTGTTACAAATAAAACTGTAAAAGAGAGCCAGTTCATCATTTCGTTCTACAGAGAGATTAATTACTGTATAGAAAAAATTAAAATAAATAGGGTTTACTGTTAATATAAAAAATAGCCAGTCCTTTCGTTTACCTCTGGCATACTGTTATTGGGAAATATGATCATACAAACGTTTTAGAACCATAATTTTTAAATTGAATTAACTTAACACATTTTTAACGTGATAACAATTTACATGTCATTCAATCTGTCAGTAAACTTGCATGATGCCTAATGTAAGAATTGAATGTTTAATGCAGAAGGAGCACAATGAGATCTTGGCCAAGCTGAACTTCATTTTGACGGTGAGCGAGTGTATCATTGAGGTGTCCAGGAACAAGACCCGCTCAGACAGTCTGGCGGTGCTTTATCGAGCTGTGACCATGCTGCACTCTGGTATCAACCTGGCTACCACCAAGCTGCGAGACCAGACCCTACAGCCTTCTCCAAGTGTCAAGAAGGGTAAGGGACATTTATTGTTGCGAGGATTAATTTCAGTGCTCTCTACAATTTTGCTACCTATTTTAATGTAACTCTGCGCTATTCCTAGTGTACTGATTCCTGAATCCAGACTACTGATCCACCACTGTATGGCACTGAAAGTTAGTTGCCAATTTTCAAACGTTTATTGTGCTTCCAGAGTTCCTATTCCTAGGCTCCTATTCCAGAATCTAGGCTTTCCAACAGATGCAATCCGTATGGCATTGACAATCTGTTGCTGATTATCATGATTATGTAACTAACAAGGTGATGTACCTAATGTCCTTATTCCTTAACCCAGACCTCTCACCATAGACCAATCCATCCAATTGTAATTGTAATAACTGACCCTGGCTCAGCCGCAGATTATTCCCCACATATTGAACTCATCTAAACCTTATAAAGTTTGTGATATTTTCTAAAAATAATTTAAATTGTGGTATTTTCAGTTGTATCAAACATGAATGTGAAGTTTCGCAAGTGTCTCAACGAGTGCAAGCTGCTGAACATCAACTGCTCCGGCCTGACGCAGAACGCCAGCAGTATTGCTGACAAGCTGATTTACAAACACGCTATGAGTTGTGTAAGTATTTTACTACCTGCTGTAATAAATAAAGGTGTGGCCATTACAATACCAACATAACAGAGTATTGAAGGATTACACAGAATGTAACACAAGTCAAATGATCAAAGGGTGACTTTCATTTCCTTTGACCTTTTGATGAGAAAATCAATATGACCTTTAGATGCGTCCTTGGGTCTAGAGGAGCCTATACACCAAGTTTCAAATCTATAGGATCTTTCTATTAAGAGTTGATGGACAGACAGTAACACGATCTTAATAAGGACATGTTGTGTCCTTTGTAATTGATTAGTAGAGATGTATTCCGTGGAGGACACAAGTTGTCAGTTAAAATTGTGCAAAGAGTGCCAAGCTAGATTTGTTTTATTAACACATCACTGATATCCTGAAAATGGGATGCAATGTCCTATGTTGAAAAATGTTTCTGTTATTGAAATATTAACACACACACACACGCACACACACACACACAGCATTAAAAATAAGAACCATAACATACAGAAACCCAAGAAAAATAACAAACAAATTAATATAATCTCTCAATATAAGAAACTATGATTGTCATGCATTGACTGATAGATTGGGTCAAAATATTAGTTTGTACCAGAGAGATGGCATAAAGCTACTTATGTGGTAACCCTCTTTTATCAGTGCCATGCTCGTTTAGCTGGTCTCAACTTGTTATGAGCATTCAGCTATTAAATTATTTGTTAATTTTTTCTCAATTTCTATTTTTTTGTCTTTGTAATACTCAAGTAAACCTACGGATTGATGTCATGCAGTCATAAAAAGTCAATTAAAGGATTTTATTTATATTGATATGATTTACATTTATTTAATCAGTAAGAGTACATTTTCTGTAATTTCTTTTCAAATTGTAACAGATGGGGTACTGAACGTTTTGTGTTTTGAGATAATTTCTACATCTCATTAAAAAGTTGTTCTTTTTTTCTGTTGGTATATATTTGTTGTATTTATTGTTGGTAGCCTATAATTCTTCGATCATATATTTTATAATTACCATCAGTTTCTAGATCACCAATAGGGAAATTTCTTCAAAATCACTGACACTGGGTCATCTAACTGATCAGATTATTCAGACTAAATAAATAATACAGCTCAAAATATGACTGCAAATGTCAATATGATTTTCAATCTTGTAGCTGTTTAATTTTATAGCAAAAATCACTGCACAACAGTAAGTGTACTGGCCCTGAGAGGGCAAAACGGTGAATCGGTGGGCTGATCCTGCTGTATGAGTGTAATTGCACAAACATTAATTAATTATTTAGTTAGGTTGAAATTTGCTCTATTAGCAATTAAGTCGACAAAGATATATCAAAATGTGAACTGCTGCATTTTGGCTTTGTCAATGATTGGAAGAAATCAAAGATTTTACTCATTATTGGTTAACATGTTGAAATTCTGTTACAGTGCGAGTCAGCGGCACTGGGCGAATTGTTTAAGAACTTAGAGGACTGTTTCAACAACTACTCAACTGCTTTCATCCTTCTGCACTCTCTGTCGCAGACTGTGACTCATCAGGAGGATCGGGACCTGCTCAACAAGTGTGAGTAGATAGTGATGTAACTAGATACTTTGTGCCCTGGAGTAAGTTTGATTATCTACCAACCCCTGTCTATTATATCCCATTTGGTTACCTACTTTGTTGTCTAGGCATTGATACAAAAAAAAGAAACAGAGGGCTTCATGAAGTCTTTTATCCCTTTAAGGAGTGCGTGTAAACTATACATAATGAGTAAGGACGTCATATGACGTTTAGCCTCTGTATTTTTGTATTATCGTAAATGCGATGCTATTACTGATTTCCTTTAAGTAGATTTGTCTGTAAAGTGGTTCCATCTATCGGCAACATACTTAACTTCCATGTTTGTGCTCGCAATCACTTGTAATCTGATTTTACCACCAGATCGCAGTAGCCACCTGGTAGAAGCCACTGACTCAAGGTCGCGTCGGGCGCGCATCGCTTTGCTGCCAGAATATGCTGCCACATTATACTAGCCATTCCTTGTATACTGCATACTGTGGCCATATTTAGAGTGACATATTTGTTGAGCAACCATCTAGTTTGTTACTGTTGTCTAAATGGCAGACATTATTGATTGACCTGCCGTAGTGAGGAAATGACATTTGATTTTGAAAAAGTAGTGAAATATTGACTTGTATAACACATAGTCCTTTTTTATTAAGCTTTCAAATGTAAATAAACATTTTTTTAAGAGATTTTAAAGATTTTAATTTTTTTATTCCTTTTGGTAATATTTTTGATTTCATCCATTACTCATTTTAGCCTATCAAAAGAAGACGTAATATGACGTCCATACGCCTTAAAGGGTTAACAATCCCATCTATTGTGGCTTAGGAGGACAACAATTAATTTTTTTGTCCTAAGAGTAAAATGATTAATAGTAAAAATATTAAATATAGCCTATTAAAACAGTGCAATGTTTAGAGGTAGGTAACAATTTTTAGGAAGTAAAATCATTAATTTTTCAACTAACCATTTTTGTACTGTAACATAATCTACTTGTATAATATCAAAATAATTTGTAAACAATTATAAAAATAAAAATATGTGGTAGAAATATATTAAGACTAAAGAAGTCCTTAAAATTTATTACAATAATAGCAGCATTTATGTGCTGAAATTTTTATACACTAGGTATTTTTATACATATCTCTTTTCACATGGATGTTTACAATAAATAAACCTTCACTTTGACTCGAGTCATATACTGACTAGGTGAGTGGGAGTAGTAGTAACGTGCGTCAGCTGCAGTCGATGTGTTAAAGTATGATATGTCACTAGCCATATTATTCAGGGTCATCCAAAATTCAGTAGCTGCCCCTGTCATTTCTAGATAGTTTGACCAATAATAATAAAATATGGCGATCTTTATAGTTTAACGAGATCTACTTTGCCATATCAAAAAATGTTGGGAGCAATTTTATTTTAGTTTTTGTTTCATTTTGTAATATTTTATTACTCATTTTCTTGATATTGTTTTTGACATGTAATTTTTGATTGTGGTGAATAATTGTCAAGGCCAATGTCATCGACAGGAATCAGTGATAAACTAATTGCAGCAATGTTATGCTTCTGTACAAATAAAAGGAATGTGTTAAATTCTTCTGAATGCAGTGGGGCATGGTGGTGTATTCTCGCACTTATTGAGTTAGCCATTTTATTTTTGTGGAACTTCAGTTCCTCTTCAGATATTTTTGTTTGTTTTTTGCTTTAAAAGACGTGTTTTTCTACAAAGGAGCCTCATCGGTTGGGCGGGTGGAAAGGCATGGGTTGAGCTCGTTTTCCACCATTTTTATGCTGTCACTTAGGATATGTATAGCTGTTCATGAAAACTTATTTTAAATTCGTGCTTCTCATCCTAAAAAAACCTGTGCTTCTCATCCCCCCTAAAAATTCTTACCAATTTTTATTAAATACTGCCAAAAAATGATTGGGTGTCAAAAGATAACCCCTTTTTCCCTTGTTTGATTCCGCCATCATGGAAATGAGTAGGTAATCTATAAAACTGATAATCATGTACGCATTTCTTGGCCTGAAAAAACCCCAAAAAGCAAGTTTAATGCAAATCCATTTGTAAAAAGCAGAAAACCTAATTTTCTGGCATTTAGTGGCTGCCATCTTGGAATGGTGATATTACGTAGGGACTTTCATTTTGCACCAAACATTTTTTTCCCCCTTTCCAACAATATATCACACTTGGTGGATTTGGTATTTGAACATTTTGAGTTAAAGTGCACCCCCCCCCCCCCCCCCCGCAGAGGGGCTACCCCAACATTTTGTATATGCCAAAATGTAGGTCTCATTAACTGACAAAGATTCCCAAATTTTATTTTGTTTGGTCAAACCCTCTAAATGACAAGGGCGGCCACTGACCTTTGGTCGACCCTGTATGTTGTTAACATCTTCTCGTAGGCCTAATCTAACTACATGAGATTCTTAAACACAGTTTATAAAATACATATGCTGTCACTGAGTTCTGAATAAGTGCTTGAATTGAAAAAAAGTATTTAAAAATAAAATTGTTCAGTACAATGGAAAATAATTTTTATGAATCTTATATTTAATGGTAAAATAATTAAAATATATAAAATTGAAAATTAAATTAAAATTAAGTAAATAAAAATATTTACCTACAGTAGGCCTACATATGTTTTCAGTTTCATATGAGAAAAAGCACTTAAAAAAAGTTATTCCACTATAAAACATAATATCAGTTGAAATAAAAAATAAACTTAATTCAAAGGTAAAAAGTTTTGATTAACATTTTTAAAACTGATAAAAAGTTACTGTTTTTTAGAAAGCTACATTTTCACTGTTTTGTGCTGTTTTAAACTATACATATAATTAATCTTACAAAATTGTTATAAATATCTTTTCTTGTAATTTTGTTAATTCTGATTGTTTTCTGAATACCAACAAATTTATAACGTATAAAAAGTACAATTTTTACTGTGAACGTCTGTATATACACACGTCAGCATTCTTTGGTAGATTCCACAATGTCCGTATATACGGATGTGAAAAGAGTCAAAGAAGAATATGAATTCTGTGGAAGGTGGTTGTGAATGATTGGGTAAGATCGCACATTATGGTTATATTGTAGGTGCAGTGAAGCATGAAGAAAAATACAACCATAAATGATAAAGGCCCATCTATACCTTGTTCATTTTTGTGGTCAAGACCATTCATACATGATGGTGTTTTGGAGAAAGTGGATTGTAAAGAAAAATGCATTTCTAGATAAAGGCTCATAAGCTGTGTATAAGACCACTAATGCGTAGTGATGCTGCGTAAATGGAGTGTGAAGTAGGATGCATTTCTAAATAAAAGGTCTATCCATAAGCTGTGTGTGTAAGACCAACCATTAATGCATGGTAGTGATGCTGCGTAAATGGAGTGTGAAGTAGGATGCATCTCTAAATAATAAAGGTCTATCCATACCTTGTACAGTATATGGTTGTGGCTGTCACACTGTGTGTAAGCACCAACCATTAATGCATGGTAGTGATGCTGCGTAAATGGAGTGTGAAGTAGGATGCATCTCTAAATAATAAAGGTCTATCCATACCTTGTACAATATATGGTTGTGGCTGTCACACTGTGTGTAAGCACCAACCACTTAATGCATGGTAGTGATGCTGCGTAAATGGAGTGTGAAGTAGGATGCATCTCTAAATAATAAAGGTCTATCCATACCTTGTACAATATATGGTTGTGGCTGTCACACTGTGTGTAAGCACCAACCATTAATGCATGGTAGTGATGCTGCGTAAATGGAGTGTGAAGTAGGATGCATCTCTAAATAATAAAGGTCTATCCATATCCTTGTACAGTATATGGTTGTGGCTGTCACACTGTGTGTAAAGACCACTAATGCATAATTGATATGTGTGGGTGTAGATGAAAGGTGCAATTCTAGTTAATAAAAGACCATTATTGTTTATATTTTTAGGATGCAATGACTATTCATGCAATATTTCTATTATGAGACTAGCTATTTTGTTTGTTCTAGAATAGCACCCAACATCAGAGACAAGCATGTACATACTTTATGTTGTTTTGGTAGTATCACAATATTTACTAGCAGAAGCAATTACAAATAAATTACTGATTGTGCTTAAAAATACTTTATAATGATTGGTCGTTTCTTGCATATGGTTATTTTTGTTTTTTAAATACTAAAACTTAAAGACAGGAAATAACAGTTTCCAAATGACAAGAAAGTTTTTTAACAAAAAAAATTTAAAATTGTCTATATAATTACACATTACATTGTATGTGCAGAACTTGCATAGTGACATTAAACCATTGTGGGTGAATTTATTTTATTTTGTTTCTTATATCTTCTGTGTAATGTGATAAGAAAACCATAATGTGTGTTGTGTTACAGATAAGGACGCAGTGCAAAAAAGACTGAACATTTTACAGAAGAAAGGAGTGGTTTACGCAAACAGCACGGAGGTTAATTAAACCTACTAAATTTCCAATGTGTATATTTTTTTTGTAAAAACCATTTTTCTGTAAAGTGCACGTAATAATCAAAATGACACAAGTATTTCATTTTACTGCAGACATGTAAAATGTTGGAAAATTAATGTAAAAATCCTGTGTATTTATTCAGTTGTGTCAATTTTATGTTGAGTAAAATTCTCTTTTTAAAATGTCTAAAATGGTTTTTTTGTGATATAATGAAACTTTGTTTTATTTTAAGTCATAAATATTGTCTGATGATGAATGATTTTAGAATCCTTAACAATCATATTATGATTTATCAAAGTTGAGGATTATGATGTCATGATTGAAGGAAATTAAACTGGTCTGTGTATATCTCATAAAAATCGGTTTCAACACGTCCACTGCGACTCTGAGTGATCTTCATTAGTGGTATTGAATGTGATACACTAGTGTCTAGTGTATCTAGTGCAGTCGATGTGTTGGCTAGATTTTCCTGTATTCACAATTTTATTCAATTACTTTGTAAAATAAAGTGGTGCAGGATTTAGTTTTATATTTTATTTTTTTAATTTACTACAATAAATCAATTTTATTTAAATTAAATTTACATTTTTGTCTACAGAATGATCATAATTTACAATATCCAACTTGTTGTTACACTTAAACATGTTCAGGTGTTGTTTCCTTTCAGAAAAATGCGTTTCATTGTTTGTTTTTATTCTAATGTTTACTATTAATTTGTTAGTATTTAAGATTTAGTATGTATTAATTGATTATAATTATGATTTCTTATTATAATTTGTCATCACGTCTTGTTTTCTTATGTATGTTTGATAGTTTTACTCTTTGTATCTTCATTTTTTTAGTCTATAAATAATATAGAAAGTTATGTAGTTACAGGTTTTATATATTATCATGAATTAATAATATATTAAATTTGAAACTAATTTTCGCTAATAGATCAATCATGTACAATAATTTAACAATGTTACCTGTACTGATAAGGCAATATTTTTATACAACTGTATACACTTATAATGCACTTTTTTCATTTTCTACTTTTGAACATTAATTACTAGTTTTTTTTTTTTAGTACATTTACCTTCATTTTTGTATTTTCTCTTAAATAAGAAGCGAAATACATATTGTTCATTGTATACAAAGAGATAAAAATACGTAACTATTAACTAGTTTAGTAGTAAATTTATACTATTTTAATAACAATAAGTATATTGTTTTATTTAGACTTTAATAATTTGTATACCGATTTCATAGGTAAGTAATGATAAACTGATATGCTGCCTTACAAAACTACCTAACATTTTCATGCAAAACTAAAGAAAATTGTAAAATGTAAATTTATTAGTTAGTCTAAGTCTATTTTACTAACAAAAATGTTAAATGTGTAACATTTCTGTTAGTAAAATAGTGAAACGGTGTGTAATGATAAATTTACATTTTACAATTTTCTTTTGTTTTGCATATACAGAGATCAGTGAATGTTAGATAGTTTTGTAAGGCAGCATATCGTTTTATCATTACACACCGTTTCACAATTTTACTAACAGAAATGTTTGTAAATATTATGTAAATGTAAATAATGGTTTTCACAGTTCAGTTTGCGCTGAACTGAAACTATAATGCATGTTAATACATAACTGTGCCATGTTAAATATTAGTGCCATTATGTTACGAAACTAAAATTGTTAAGGAGGCTCGATTAAATATATTGTGTGATTTTTTCATAAAAATTATTTACCTTTCATAGAATTGCGTAACTGCATAATTGTTGACCTTTAGTTTTAAAAATTAAATTGAAAGAGCATTTTGTCACAGTGCGCAGTATGGTAGAATCTCAATAAGTTGGGTTACCTCAGATATTCTGGTTACATATAATAAAAATGTGGGTCTAAAGTTGTTGAGAAATAACAAAAAATGTATAATATTTTTTTTTTTATAATGGAAATTCAACTTACTACTTATAAATCATAATTAAAAAGTATATATAAACACTACAGTAATGTGTAATATTTTTTGGAAAGAAGCTTGTAAATTTGTATTGCACCAGCCTTGAGTACCATTTACATAGGCAGCTCATCGACTTGTATTCGCATTTAAAATCATCACTTCAACCAAGAGATGTATTGATGTTTCCACATGCTCATAACCACTGTTGCTGTTTAGCGCATTCTAATTAATCCTGTTTTTGTAATATTTTTTTGAAAAGATCACATTAATTTGTTTATTAATTTGTTTTATTACCTTGTAAATCTTTATCATTTTCACTTTAACAATCCACAATTTTATTAATCAACAAAACAGCAGATTTTGGACGGAATGCTATAATGTACGGCTGAAGAGGCATTGGGATTAGTGCATGAGATTCTACCATTCATCGTACAGTGCCGTGATATGGCTCATTGAATCACCGAAAATTCAAGCTAGAGTGGTCCGACTTAACCCTGGAACTGGCAGAAAATGTTTTCTGTTTGGTGTTTTTGCACTGTTTATTATTATAGTATGAAGAAGTACATAATAGTAAACTATGCAAAAGATAGAGCATTCGTTTCAAGTCAAAAGATGTGTATGGCGAATTGTAAAATAAAAAATATAACTTATATATATTTTCAAAATTGTTAATTGCGCTTAACCCTAAAACTGGTGACCAGTGGCATATTTGTAGATTTGCATTCTTCATTGTTCTCACTTATTTAAGTACTCATGGGAACGAATAAAATCATATGTTTTATACAGAATTGCAAATGTAAAGAACATCTGAATAACGATTTTTATTCTTTTATGTTGATTGTGCCATCGGTGAAAGTCTGTGAAATATAGTAACAATCACTTTGTTTGTTTGTGTGTTGTAACTAATGCTTTTTGTGTTTGCAGCATTTGGTCTTATTTACATAGTTATTTTGAGGTAAATTTTGACATTGAACTTTAAACTCTATGTTTTTTATTCTTTATTCTATGATGGGCATTTTCACGTTCTAGGGTTAATTAGGTCTGCAGTACTGTACTTGCAAAATTAGGTGACAAAGTGTGATTTATATTGGACTTTTATCAACCAAAACTTTGTAAATCATTTTGTGATTAAAAAATGTACAATCATTGAATTGAAATGAAAATAAACACATATTAAATTGTTTTTTCTATGTTTATTTAAGTATTTTGACTCGCTTATTTTTTACTTTACAGTAATAATGATTAAAATGTATTGATTGATTTAGTTTATGAGTTGTCTTTCTTTGTAAACCTCTAAATTTATTTGTGTAAGGAATATTATTAGTATAAAAACTTGTATTAACATAAAATATAGGAATGGTCAGTGGTTTTTATGTGGTTTAACTTCTAGGAGTGAAACTGACAAAGAAACACATTTATATATTCTCTCTTTATAGATTTTTATATTTTATTGATTCTCAAAATAAGAAAAAATTGTCTAACTTGAGAAAGTGTTTTCTAAGTAAGTTCCACGTTGGTTATCAAAGAATTTATTTGTAAGTTCAAACCACATAAAAACTAGAAAGCCATTGAAGTATGTTTTACCTCCATACTACATATTTGTATTCGTTAACACAATCAAAGTAATTAAAATCGACAATTTTTAAAAGAATAAAATGTGCAAGTGAACGACTACTCTATGTAATATAAATGTTCAACGAAATCACAATATTGGTGCTTCACTATTCGGATAACAAAGTGTACATACTTAAATCAGATAGGCTAGTACCCCAGTTGTATCACTAACTGTGTACATAGTAAGGCATTGTGTGCTAGGAACTTTCAATGGCTATTTTTTAAATTCGACCATCAGCCATTCAGGGATGCTTATAGGACAATAGCTGTGTAAGCGTGTAACTACCAATAGACTAATAGTTTTGTGAATGATATTAGTAACAATGTGATATTAATTTGGCTGACCTAATTTGATGTTTTAGAAAAAGGCAATTTCAACAAGTTTACGTTTGCTTGATAAAGCGTTTTTTTTTTTTATTAAAAAGAATGACTTCTGGAACCTAAATAACTTGAACCGCAATAATACAGATTCCTGAATAGGATAATATTTTTACATCCCTATTTTGGTAACACTTAGTATAAATAAAAAAAGAGCAGTTATCACCTTATCCAACAGTTGGTATTGACACCACCCCTTGGATGTATTATCAGATCTAAGCTTTCTCCCAAAACTGGGAGGTTGGTTGGCAATAATGGGATGGCTTTTCTTATACCGATTGAGTAAAAAATCCTCAAATTTACACCACATTTGTCACCAGAAAATGCCGGAGTTTGTGATGTTGCGCATCAAATGTGAAAAGCAGCCTAATATTCTCAAGGGTCTCTCAGATACCCCTCCTGACCCTTGTGCTTTAGAACAGACCCTACAAATCCATTGCCTGCATTTAAATTGGTCATGCTCAGCAGCATTTATCGATGTCATGCAGTAAATGCACATTGGATTTACGACTGCGTATCCTTGTGCAGGTACAGGCGAAAGTAGCTGTTACTAGCTATGAACCAGATCAACTGAGATGCTGTCAGCAATTGTCTGCTTTTGTCATGAAAACCTTTGACATTTGCTATCTGGCGACTCAAATTTGTGGTCACTGCCGTGCCCCTGTAAATACTTGCTGTATTTTCAGACAAATAGAATTTGGTCCATCTCGGAAAAAATATCCTTTTTCCTGTACTTCAAGGTGCTGACAGGTTCAAATGAATTGCCAAACATGGGGAGTAAATAAACCGAGAAGTTTTTTAGACTGTGAAACACTAACAATTTAATGCACTCACCATTGTATTTTGCTGTATTAACTTTGTAACTCAAACCTTTCCGTTAAATTAATTTTAATTGATACTCACTTTATTATTATAAACAGCGGTATCCATTTAATGATCTCACTAATATAGGCCAATTCTTATCAAAACAGATAAATTTATAAATCTTCATTGTGGGTCTTCAAAATTATACAAAATTGTGCTAGTTATAAAACCTTTCCAAATTTTGCTGTGATTGTCAATATTTCTTAAATAATAATGCAGCTTTTTTTCCAAAACGTTGATCTAAACTAGATGTTTTTTAATTGTGGAATCACAATATATGAGCAGCAGTTGAAATTTAATGCATCGTTTTCAAACTTTTACAATTTTTTTAGGTTTGTGTTATTAAGGTTTCAAAGTACATCAACGAAATTGTTATTATTCATCTCATTACGTTACATAATTATTTGTCAGGTAGTTAACCTACTATTTTGTGTAGCTTTACCATGAGTCACCATATATAGTCACTACAGCCAATAAAGAGCATGCCATATATAAATATGATGCTTCAGATATAATTATTTCATTTGAATTAATTTTCCTTAAACAAAATTAATTTTTGTATTAAATTTGTATAGGACGATTGTATCAAATTCTGGAACGCATACGTAAAATAACATAAATCCATGTAATTTTCAAGTTTGCTACCTTGGGCACAGTGAAATTATATTAATTTTTTTAATAGGTTGCTAATAATTGCTACTATCAACATTTTAGCCCCTTAACCGCCACAGAACACAATTTATCTCATCTCAACACATCAACTGTTTTGCTTTCTTGGTGACAGCTGTTATTTTGTATTTTTTGGAGTTCTACTAGGTTGAAAACTAGTAAGAGATTGCTGTCCTGTTGGTGCTGCAATCTTGTGCATATAGCAGTACTACTTGTTTTGTATCATATGTGAGTTCAGGAAGCTTTCTGTTGTAACTGCTTGTTGTTTTGTACTATACAGAATTTGTTTATGCTTATTTGTTGTTGATAGTTGTGTTGAAAAAGTAAAAAATTAATTTATAAAATAATTAAAAATTGATAATGCCAACCACTGACTGAAATTTTAAATGTGTTTAAAATTATTTATTATTGTTTGCTCAAAACAAAACCAACTACCATGTTCAATGAATATGTTAGAAACCACAGAAAAAGACGGGGAAAGTACTTGGTGCTGGAGGATCTGTGTATACAACTACACCTAGCGTTAAGTGTTGCTAACTTGTGGTGGTTAAGGGGTTATGTTATTGAGTCCGGAACCATTTATTTTACAGTACGATGAATTAGGGTTTGTTAGCGTATGAAAATGCGTTGCGTCAACAGGGGGGGGGGAAGGAAAGGAATGACCTATCCATGCTATGACAGATATTTTACGCATTGACATTTCATTTTACAATAATTATAACACTACTTCTTTATTGACACCATAAAATCACAAATAATTTGATAATTCTTCTGCAAGTAACTGGTTATTTATAATTTCTGCTTATCATAACAGGAGCCAAGTTTATATCCCGCTTTTGACAAGATATTTTTGTTTGCTAACAAGCAATCATTTTGCTCAGCTCAAAATAACGTGTTTAAACAGTTTCAGAATAGGTTTTCAAACAATTTACCACAAAAAAATGTTATTCATTTTCGGAACAATTTAGTTTAAAAATACTTGTAATAACTCCTGATATCAGATTTTTAATTCAGGAAATATTTGAAGAACAGTTTATTAATTATCTGTCATTTCCGTGAAGGATACATTGGGATTTCTCCAAGAAATTTAGGTTTATAATAAGTGATAATTGTTGCTAATCCAATTAGATTATGAAGATTTAAGAGTTAGATGTACTGATCTTAATTTTACTTTTATACCTTGCTTTTGGTCATGGAATTGTGGGGGAATGTTGATTTTAAAGATACGATTAATAAATATCCATCTAAATGGTTTTTGGTATTTGTCAATATCGATAGTGATTACTCAGAAAACAAATCAAACATTTGTTTAAATATTTGTATAGTTTGCAAGAAAAGCTCAAAAACCTCTGGATGCGTATTAATTGTATATTTAATAAAAAACGCATACCATAATTCTATGGCAATTTAGGGTTTTAAAGTGTTATGAGATTTAACTTTGTTCTTATGAGATAAAATTAAGATTGTTTCACTGTAGCCAACTCTTAAGTAATGTAAGAATAGTAATACCTTGTCAATATCTGTCAAAAAGCCGATTCTTTCTTTGTAGATTTGTATTAAGCTGTTAAATGTGATTAAATCTTTAAAAAATCAATTGAGATATACATATTAAAACAAGGTGAAATTTTTATACCAGTTTTTTACATTTTTACAATTGTGTAACGAACTAAACTGTTTCAAATTATTTCCTTTTCTTAAAATTAAATTATTCTAGAAATAACTGTATTTTCCAGTGTTTAAAAATTTGTATTTGGTCTATGATATAACTTACTCATTATTGTTATTGCTCACATTTGTTCAGCTGCTGGTTTGAAAAACTCAGTTGTGTTGACCTTTTAGATTTGTCTTGATCATTTTTAATAAATTCTTTTTTCAACATGAACCTATTATGATCTGGCCTTAACAATCAGTCATTGCCTTTTTGTTTGTATATAGTGAAGGTGCCATTTATTGATTCTTCCTTTTCACTGTACAATCCCACGCATTGTTAAAACTTACCAGTACCCATGCTGTATATTACCCTGTAATACTATTGTGTATGAAACTACCAATATTTGTAAAACCCAAATTGTCTGTATAAAGCTTGATCTCATAATAAAAATATTATATTTAATCTATCAGTATGTTTCATTGGAATTACCTTTTTTAATTTATGGGTTCACTCTTTAATTTTTAAGTGTGTTATGGGGAGTTAAAGACCTTTGGACACCAGGCAGCAACATTTACTGTATGTGACTTAAGAGGAAACGCAAGTTAGCTGCCAGGCTGGGATTTGTGGCATTGGAATTGTCTATGTGGTTATGAAAGCTTAATAACTAAAGTTATTGCTGTATTGTTATTCAATCCTGGATTCTCTACCATTACGAAGTAATCTTAGATAATCAGAATCAAAGGTTCATTGTCAAATTTGAAGAAAACCTGTCTGGAATTTGACCTATAGTGTCACTTCCTTATACATACACAAATGTATTCTGGAACCTAGGATCGGTACAAGCTTCTGGGATTAAGTATCATAAAGCCACATAAATTGGTCCTGTTCCTCTTAGAAATTCACTAATAAACTCCTTCAATGAATTCTAGCACTACACAGAAGGTAAGTTATGATTTGGTTGAGGGTAGGGGCCGCCTCTTGTCAAGGTGCCATGATGTGGGATAGCAGGCACTATATCTAGTCAAGCCATTGAAGGAACGAGAGGCTAGGTCTGTTTCAGCCTCATCCAGTCTTAAGCGGGTAGGAGACAATAATACCTGATGTCTAGTCTAGAACACCTATCAACAATGAGTTCCATTCACTCCAACAGTTATGTTCCGCAGTAGAGTACACTTATCGATAAACAATTTTACTCCAATATCTTGACATTTCTGTTAGTGATAAGGTTTCCCAAGTGTAAGTGATACATCAGTTTTGCTGTACCCACTGGAAGGTATAATCCATGAGCCAAAAGTAACCTCTTTGGGGCCAACCACCAGTTAGCTTTTTATCTCACTTTTCTTGTTAAGTGTTAAAGAATATTGTACATCTTGATTTATTTTTGTGCGTTTATTCCATCAAAACCTAAAAAACCAAATAAATTTATTTAAGGATATAGAAGGACTCATAGTTTATTCTGTTGAAATTACATTGCTTCTTTAAAAACCTAAAATAAAAAATAGCCCAATAGTCCTAAGTATAACTAACATAAATAAAATTAAATAATGTCCCACTGAGATTTTGCATGTCTGTATTCAAGCCATGGCTCTGGGTACTGTGGTTGGCCGAACAAGAGTGTTGAGGTAGTGACGTAGAATTTTCCGCAACTGTTTGTTCTCCGTAGACAAAGCATCTTTTTCTGCAGACAACTCCCTACACTCCAGCACAACCTCATTATACTGTTGCCAGAAGTTGTCCATTTCTTTCAGTGGTGTTTCATCATCCTAGAAAATAACAATTTCTTTGTTTAAACACACATGTTAATCTAAGAGGTGAGAGTAAGTTTACATTAAATAACCTTACTCTCTAGCCTAACTCTTACAGCCTAGTTTTTGTTAAGTCGATAGAGGAATTTTGACAAAAATTACATAGTATTATACATCATCTTCCATTTTACATGCACTTTACTTTTTAGACACATGAAAACTAATTTTTCTCAAGTTAATAAAATTATCTTGTTAAGAGCCAGTTTTGACACGACCTTGAGTAATATTTATTTAAAATAAAAACATTTCATACTTATACTTCACCTCAGTCTTATCTTCATTTCTCATAACTGCACTGTAGTTTTTGAGTTTTTCTTTTTCGGAAAGGAATTTTTGACAAGTTGATGCCATTTGCAGTATTGATTCTCCTCTCTGAGCAAGTTTTGTCAATTCCTGAAATCATTGTTTACTTAGTCATATTAAAACATGTTAAAATCATATTTGTAAAACTTCACCCAAAGCTGAGCCATAAAATAATGATTATATATCTATATATGGATGAAGTACTTAGTATTGAATAAAGAAAATTTAATTTACATTTTATAAGTGTAAGGAAAAATCATAGGAGTTTATTATTAAAAAAAAACAAGTTTCTAAATTTTTCCTCAATTTTTTATTATGGCATGTTTTTAGAAATGGAGTTAATTTATTTCAAACTCGTCTTCAATGCAGAGTATAGATGAAAGTGAAGGAGAGAGACGTGGAGTTATGAAGATAGTTGACATCAAACAACTCCCATTCCAGCCATTGATTACAAAAAATACTAATTTTTGTGATATATTCTTAACTTTCTTACAAATAATAGTTATGAGTTAACTTTACTGAGCTTTTAATATTTAAGGGAGTATTTTTTACCAATTTACATAAAGAAAATATTGTTCTTTTATCTATAAAACCCAAGAGAAACTGGATCAAATTCCGCTTTGTACTCTGCAATTTCATATAGCAAGAAATTATGCTTAAACTAGCGTAATTTGATAGACGTTTTCAAAATAGGACTTCAATCATCCACCATAAAAATAAAGAAAGAGATCAAAGTCAAAGTCAAATACTTTATTGCCATTGATCATTACAATGAAATAGGCACAGTCACATTTATACATTAAAAACAGGCTATTAAATAAGATACATAAATAAGACATTTCATGAATGAACAATTAGACAGATAAATAGGCTACTTATGCTTAAAAGATAAGGCAAACATCAGTTTGTAAAAACTCCTCTAACAGAATAAAAATGGATTATTCTGTAACCAGGTGGTCAATTTGTGCTTAAAATTAGATAATGGAGTGTCATGAGCCGAAACGTGTAATTTGTTAAAAAATTTGACACAATTTACCTGATGTGAGGAGCCTGTTTTTGATAGGCGATGCTGCGGCAAGTCAAGCTTATGGCTGAATCTAGTCAAATGGCAATGAAAATGCTGCCTAGTGAAAAAATAAATGTAAGTTAGTTTTAGTGTAGATAAGGATATGGTAGATGTACAAATTGATCACTGTAAGAATTTTAGCTTGGATGAACAAAGGTCGGCAGTGTTCAAGATACCTGGCTCCACACAGTGTTCTGACGACTTTCTTTTGTATGATGAGAATATCTGATACACCAGAAGAATGACCCCAAAGAATTAGACCATAAGATAAGTGTGATTGAAACAGTGCAAAATAGGAAGACCTCAGATGTTCTATTGATATTAAAGCTCTTAATTTCCATAGTAAATAGCTGACTCTCGAGATTTTCATACACACATTTATTTACATGCTGAGCCCCAGGTCAATTTCGAATCAATAACAAAGCCTAAACAACTTTACAGGATGAGGCTTTTCTTTAGATGTTAAACTCAGCAACAGATTTTGAGTTTTTTCTGGATTGCAATGTAATTTGTTGGAGGTGAACCAATTTAATGCTCCGGTTTGAGCATTTTCAATCTCTGTTTGAAGAACGTCCAGATATCGGTTACTCGAGAAAAGAGACGTGTCATCCGCATAGATAACTGAGTTTTACATTTAAGTTCACTGACAGGTCATTAATTATTACAGTAAAAAAGAAAGGTTCCCAATACAGACCCCTGTGGGACTCCAATTGTTACCTCTTTCATTGAAGAATTACACCCCTTAATAGATACAAACTGCTTTCTATCCGATAGATAAGAGGGTAATAATCTGACAAGCACTCTCAGAAATACCATAATATTTGAGTTTTTGAATGATTGAATCAAAGGGGACACAATCAAAAGCTTTGCTTAAATCTAAGAAGAGATAGAGCCGTTGATTCCCTCCTCTCGAAGGCCACAAGGGTATGATTAACAACCTCCAACATCGCTGAAGTTGTGGACCTGCCTGGCCGAAAACCAAATTGTGATTCAGACAGGAGATTGAAATATTCAAAATACAAAAAAAGCTGTTGGTGCATGATGGTTTTCCAAAATTTTAGAGAAAATGGGGACAATAGAAACTGGACGATAACTTTGCGGCTTGTCCTTGTCACCTTTTTTGTAAATCGGAATAACTTTTGACACTTTTAAAGAGTCAGGGAAAAAACCCGCCTCCAGACATTTATTGAAGACAATAGCCAATGGCCTTTTTGATTTCATGGATGGTTTTCTTGATTATATTGTTAGATAACCAGTAATAGTCCATACTTTTGGAATTTGAGAGTTTAGAAACCATTTTAACTAAATCATCTGGTTTAATTTCTTTCCACTGAAATGAGTTAGGAGGAACAGGATATTACCCAATAAATCCATGAAAGGAGAATTATTCTGTGGCAGATTGTTTGAGAGCTCAGTGACTGAATCAAGGAAAACTGGTTAGTAAGTTCAGATCTAAGTAAATATCTTTGGAAGAAGCAGGAGATTTTTCCAAATTGATTTAATTTCCCAAGCAGCCTTACAACTGTTAGCTGATGTCTCTATATACTGCTCATAAGCTTGCCTTTTTTGCGGTGGTCAGATTTGACCTGTAAGTTCTTTTAGAAGCTAAATACACGTTGTAGGCTACAGGTGTCTGCTCTGACCCCCTATCTCTAAGGCATTTATAAACATTAAAAAAAATTTAACATAACATTTCTATCTTCTTCTGCCAATTTATCATTATACCAGTTGATTTTCCTATTACTATTAATATTCTTCTTTTTACTTTTACTGATTAGTGGAGAGCTAAAGTGCCACAAGTCTACATATTTCTTAAAAAAATTATTAAAAAGTTTGTTTTCCACCCCTAAGTTCAATAACATATTTTCATCCAATTCATTCCATTTTTCCTCCTTCAAAAACATAATAAAATTTATTTATTTGTGCCGCATTTTGTTTTCTAAACTCAAATTTAATACTACCCATATCTCTTTTGAATTCTTATTCTCCAATTGTCTTACATAAATATTAATCATGTTAGATTTATGATCGGCAAATTGATACTCCATATTGCAATTTTTATACAAGCCCTCTGAGAAATTGACCAGAATATTATCTATACATGCCTTTGCATGGGTTGGAGACTTGACAGTACAGTTTAAATTTAGAGATCTGAGTAAATTAGAGAAACTGATAGAAATATTTTGATCAATCAACGCCATTTCGATGTTGAAGTCACCACAGACTGTCACCAGGCTGTTTTTTTTTAAAGATTGATTTCATTGCCAATTCAAAATTGTCAAAAAAAACTTTGAGATTGCCCTGAGGAGACCTATAAAGACTTAAAGGATGATATTCTGTTCAATCAGCCTGACACCACACACAACTCAATATCTAACTCCCGCATTATACTGACTAAAATCGAAAACTTCAAACTTTATACTACTTTTTAAGAAAATCCCCGACCCCCCATTCTTTTTTTCTCTTCTACAATAGAAGCTTGCAGGCAAATATCCACTGGGCACAAACAAGTCAATTTCATTTTCTGTCATCCAGTGCTCCGAAACACAAATTGCATCTATCTTATGACTTTCGCCACATGTTCAAGCTCAAGTAGCTTGTTACGTATGCATTGTACATTAGCCTGCAATATTCTTATAAATTTCCTACCGTTAGCTTTACTTTTGAAAGGAATGTCATTATTGTTATCCGACACCCTCATATCTTTACCAGACTTCTGATAACCAAGGCCTTGGTTACCTCTACAACAGTTCACACTTTGTGAATAAAGGCTTGTCTCTATGGTGGTGCAGCTGGATCTGTCAGTAGACAGTTTCCCAAAGAGGCCGGCATTTCCTTTTCCCCATCCATGAGTGGCTCAGAGCCTGAAGTGAAGGCTGTAAGCACAGATACCATCAGCAGCGTTTGAGTTAGGTGACCTCTCATCAGTTTTGCTGGCACATACTTCTTGTGGAGCAGTTCCCTGGGTCGTGGACACTTCTATCTTCTTGGTCTCATCCAATGCCTCCCAAATTTGTCCTGCAAGCCAGTGCTTCCCTCTTACATTTAAGTGCATGCCATGCTGAGTATGCACGTGTCTGTCTGCTCTACTAAGCTTAACCAGATAGACATTGGGGAACTCTTGACTAATAGTTTCTAGCTTTTTATTAAATTGTCTAACCTCTTCATTAACACATGACCAAGTTTGTAAGTCGTGCCTAAAGGGTAAGTCCATTAAGACTACTCTAGAATTATTATATTTTACAAAATTGTTTCTTTAATTGCATTAATTGCATTTTGTGCTTCATTTCGGGAAACATCATTAGACCCACATGCAATGGCCAGCACATCATCAGGACCCAGTTCTTCACCATCAATGTTGTCAAAGTTCAAAAATCTGCTCGGCTAAACCTCCAGGCCTAATAAAACCGACAGCTTCCAATGATTTAGTGTGTTTTTTTAAGTTGCTGCTGATGTTTATTTAAGTGAAATGTTAAAATCACGGCCATGGCTATCGGCGCATAAAAGCAGTTTTTGTTTAGTTCCGTTATTCTTTCTTATATTAATATGACCTCTTCGTTCTTGATGAGCAGACGAGACTTTTTTGTAAGTTTTTTGCCGGGTAAGAGACTGTGGACGTTCGTATGGAGTACTGATAGTGTTGGATGTGATAGTGCATTCATTGTCATCAGACTTTTCTGATTCAGAGTCATTCTGGAGCACTGCAAAAGAATTCTCTGAAGTGAAGTCCGAATCCGCTACATTCTTAATTACTCCAAATGATCGCTGTTTCCTCCGACAAGAGCTTTTGGACACTTCCTGCCATTTATTATCAACAGAAGGAGGTTTTTGTTTATTATTAATATTGTTAAGAGGGGGAAAGCAATTAAGACAGGTGAATTTCTCCGGACTCAAAGGATCATACTGTTTTTGCTGATCAGAACTTTCCCTTTGTAAGATTTTAATTATACTTTCCAGTGTTTGTATTGTTTCAAGCATTTTTTTAGTCTCTTCCTTATAAATCACACACCTCATACAATTTCCAGATTGCAAACAGTCCAGTTTTTAAAACTGTTACTGATCTCCTCCTCAGCATGTAAAATAATATTTTCATTAGCCTATTTTTTCCCCTTTTTAATTTCTGCTTCAACACTGTTATTTCTTTTGAAAGCTCCTTTTCTCTATCATGAAAACAGTGTTTTCATTGATTCAATTTTCTCTTCACAGCCTTTCAACTTGTCTTCAAGTTCCAGTACATAGAGAGAACTTTTATTTTTTTTCCTGATGAAGTTCTTGTTTTAATTCTTCATTCTCATGCAAAATGGACTTGTTTATATCCTTCGGCAAGTGAAGAACAGTTTAACTGTTCAATGATTCTTCACCAATCACATTTTTACCTGATAGCACATTTTCGTCATCAGTGGAATTTAAATTACATTTTGAACATGTCCATTGTCCTAACAAGTCTTCCTTTTCCATCATCCTTACATCAGGCAGAGTTAATTCAGCACATTTAAAATGGATCCATTTATGGCAAAAACCTGTACATAAGATTCCAGCTGACCTTAATATTGTCCTCACATATTCCACATGGATATTTGGCCATTTTCACAGCTGATACTAAGTTCACAAGATAACTAAATGCATAAATAATAAATACCCGTTAAATAAATTCGTTAAAATTAGTCATTAGAAAAATGTGACTAATACAGGATATAAGTCGTAATAAAAAGTCAGTATATGTTTGAAAAGTCTGGATGTAAACAAAACATTGTAAACATAGCAGACAAGGTCAGAGCAGAAGACGCAAAGGGTCAGAGATAAAGTCAGGTGGCCAACAGGCAACAGCTGGTTTTGACCTTGACCTGTCACTACAGGTGGTTTGATGTGACAGTTGGTTCTGCTTGGTTAAGAATGGTCTGCCTGTTACTGTAGGAGTCAAAGCAGCATACAACTTCCTGTCAGTGTTATATTCAGTCAAATCAATATTGCATCAGCAAGTACAAAAATACCTTAAATAATATACCCAGTTCAAGTGATGAGTGTTCCAGTCAGTTTTATGTTGTAAATAGTCACAATAAATATCAAAATCACAGCACACTTCCACCAACAAAAACATGTGCTTTTATCTTCTGTGGGGTAAGTTACTTATATATTAATTTCATTCTCAAAATAGTTTATAAAATTTCAAACTTTTGTCCCATTTAAGTCTCGACAGTTAAGTCAAATGTTATATTTGAACTATATTATGACAATTCATTCATCATATAAGAATAAAAATTCGAAAATACTGACACTTGTACCACAGGCTGCATACACTCACTGACTGCATACATCAAAAATCAATCTGCAACCATACAATCATACAATCATACAAACTGCAATCATACAAAAAGCATCTATTGAACAGTAGAATTCAACCTTGTTCAGGTTCATCCTACCTGTATATGGTCAAAAACTAATTAACTCAATGTCTGTTCCTCAATTTTGACCAAAAGGATTTATCAAGGCTGATAAGTTTCGTTATGTGACTCTAATCAACAAAGTTTGATCTGGAATTCTTCCATAACCCGTCAAACTTTTATGGAACTTGAAATTACGAAATACTAGATTGATAATTTCTGGAGGGAAGGTGGGGAAAGAAAAATGAGACAACCCTTTTTCTATAACAATGGAATAATTTCCATTTGCTAGATCTGACTACATGACTCACCTTGATGACTTCACTGCTGACTACAGCTAGTGTAGTCAGTTTGGACTCATCCCTCGCCTGGTTGTGGTTGATACTGTGTCTCATCCTGTCGAACTGCGCTAAGAACTCGCTCTGCTCCTCCCTCAACTCCTTCAGTTTTACTGTATGGGTGCAATGCATCAGAGCCAACTGTTGCTTCAGATCCACTATTAAGTCCTGCAATTGAAAGATTCAACTATTGAAAAATTCATTTGTTCTGCAATCAAACTCAATTAAAGTAACTATTTTATTACCTTCCGAAAAATGCCAAACTAATATAAAATGTTTTGTTATACCAAAAATACGAAATATCCAAATAAAGTTGTATTTATTACAAAACTAAGCATAATCCTAATTTTGACTTAACTGTTGTAGTCATTAATGCACTTATTTATCTTTATAATTTTTTTATAAAATGAGAGGTCAATCCTTAAAAATCCTATTAAGCCTTATTCTGCCCATCCTCATGGACTTGTGCAAGGATCTTATCAAACAGAATAAGGAGGAGAGTCGAAATAGTACAAGATTGATGGTACTGATAAAAAGTGCAATGGCCACAGACAGTATTTGAACCCTTGCTATCTCTAACTCAGATCCAAAGTCCAACAACTTAGACCACTGAACAATTGGTACTTATTGTTATGAAAATAATTTTGTACCGAATTTACAATCATGTGCAGTCAATGAAATTTACAATTTTGAAATTATATTGCTCCCAGGAACATTTCTAGTTTCGGAAATAAATTAAGGTCACTTAGATTGTTGATCTGGATGTTACTTTTAAAGTACTATGTTGTTTATCTCTTAATTTCAAGTTCTAATCCTAAGTTTTTATGCTGACTTTGCCTTCCTTCCTTATATTTAATTTGTCAGTTTGTTTTTAGAAAATGACTTAAAACGTGGTAACAGAATAGGGTCTCAACTCAATATATGAGCTTCTTAACCCAAATCAGGGGGACAAAAAGACTTCTCCATGAAATATCTTTTCTTCTACCTCATATGAAAGCTTCGAATTACAATAATAATGTATAAAGGGAAACAATACTTTCCTTTCCATCTGTAACTAAAAGAAAGAATGAACAAAATTTCTACTGATTACCGAATACTTGTTGACAGTATCACAGTGGCGAAGCAGTTGCTCAGTGTTGGCCTTATCCTTGGCGCGCAAAGCGTTGTAGTGAGGTCGGTTGGGTGCAGTGTCGGTCACATAGTCCTTCAATACCTGCTGTATACTGTGCCACACCTCTTCTATCTGTAGACTTCCCTGCTCCTCCACCTTCTCTATCTCACTTTGCATCTGTAACACAGTACATTATCAGGTACTGGTTACAGGAGACAGAATAAGTGAGAGTATAAAAAAAATCACTTGCAAATTTATACAGATGGCAATACTGGTAATACAAAAGAATGTATCATCTAATTAATCAAAACATTATTATTGATGTAAATTCAATCATACAGTACCAATAGAAAATCTATGCTGTGCTTTTTTAAATTCCCTTAACATTTTTATTGTATATTGTGTACTACACCATAACATATGTTTTTAAGGAGATGAATAAATCAAACTTCAAAATGTACGCAACCCCCAGGAGTAAATTATAGGTTTCATGAAGCTGTTATATACAGAGAACAATTCAAAACCTAATTTTAAAAACCGAGACTAGACAAAAAAAGAATCCACTCAACAGTTTTATTTTGAGGATATCAACATTCAATTCATCGTGGGAGGCTTTATGTTCATCGCACAATGGACAACATCCTGTTCGAAGAGCAAGTCCCAATGGACCTGATCTTTACAATTTTTTAATTTCAACATAGTCAGAGATAGGTGATGTTTCTAACCAAATTTTAATCCTCTATGTTAACTAATTCTAAAGTTTTTTTGTATACAAATGGATACACGCTAAGACAATAATCTGCTCTTGTCACTAATGGGTGGGAGAGGCTTTGTTAAATGATCAGCCAAATAAACATAAGTAAACACAAACTTAGTTCATGTGCATCTGCAAAACCCTGCAGATATATAAAATCTGGCATTGTCCAGTAAGAAATGTATATTTGTCACTGAATATTGCAGTTATATATACAGGGTGTTAATAAAGTCCTGCACGGCCTTATTAATTCTCGAAAGATTACAGGTAAAGTAATACAACTTTTTTGAAGAAACTACCATTTTTTTGTTGCAGGCAATAACCCACAAGGAGCCAGAAGAAAATTTTAAATGAGAACATAGGTCAAGTAGTAAATGAAATTAGAGGTCTTTATTAGTGGAGTACAATGTCCGAAATCCGACTTCAAAAGGTTCACTCTTTAAAAACTTCTGCTTGTTTAAAGTTTGAAAGATTTCGTAAAATGTAGGACCTGTTCTAGATGTTTTAATATTCTTGTCTTGGTTCAAGTTATGAAAGTTAAACTTAGTAAATGAATACTGGACTTATGAAATAATTTTTAAGGTAGTTAGTTCATCATATACACTGTCTTGTGGAGTCTGGATCCTATAACACCACCCACTCAGGATAAGGCCACATCAGGGTCCAGTTTTGTTCCTGAAAATGAGGATGAGGTCCCCATCCCCGTTCCTGGTATGAGCTTAAGCTCTCGTCATCCTCGGGAAAGTGCCTGCCCTTGGGGGGAATAAAAACCATCTGAGAATCGGTCACCTAAAAGTACAATTGCTCAATACGGGGTTTAACTAACTGAGTACCTTGGTTTCTCTAATTTTAAGAATTAGCATAACACGCTGAATGTAGTTTTTCCATTTAACTGACTGATGTGGTTTTCCCATCGCAAATTGTCATCCAAAGCAACATCAAGAAATTTACAATTTCTGTGGAAGTTAGTTTATTTTGATAATAAGTTATTTCAAGTTGTTTTCTAAAATTTTTAACAAGGTGAAAATTAATAATGTTTTGGGAACATTTAAGGAGATTTTGTTAGCTTTAAGCCGATTAAAAATGAAATTAATGTTTTCATGTAATTTTTGAAATGGGTAAATTTTATTATTAGATTTAATTAAATTTTTTGTATCATCAGCAAAAAGAATTAATTTGCCACAAGTTGAACTGATTAGGTAAATCATTTATAAAAATTAAAAATAATATGGGGCCTAAAATGAAGCCTTGGATTACACCTGCCTCTAAATAGCAGGAAGGGGATAGATATTCATGGACAGAGCCAGCACTGTCTTGAACTAACTCTACTACCTGGTGCTGCGACCCCTCAGAAAGCTACTAAACCAACTAAGTACATTGGCATGATCATATGCCATAATATTTTAATTTATTTGACAAAATGTCATGGTCTGTGTACAAAAGAGATAACGAGAACAATGAATACAGTAGTTGTTACATTTGTTTATATATTTGCTACAGAATTTGTTAGTAGTCAAATAGTCTTTATTGACCATTGATCATTCATAATGAAATAGAGTTTCAAAATTAAAATAGCTCTGTAAATTTAAAATTTAAGGATTTACTTAAAATTTTTAAAGGTTACCTACATAATACCTCTAGTTAATCAGGTGAAGATGTGAAACAACTTACATTTGTATTATTAAATGAAGGAATTATTTTTATTAAAACAAGTTTAATAATGACAATGAAGACAAATAATTAATGATATTAATTAAACTATATTTATACTTATATGGATAAGTAAAGAATTTATAAAAGGAAAATCACTTCATAACGAGCAATTACTCAATTATTAGCCTTGACAAAGACCATAATATCAGAAAATGACACTAAAAATGTTCAGTTAACACTAAAAAAAGATTTTATTCATAAGCTCCGTTTGATAAAGTTTAATTTTACCTGCATAACTATCATAGACCTTATAATTAGTACTGATTTTTATTTTGATACTATTTTATCTAATACATACAAAGCATTATTTTGTAAGTAACCTGGTTGCGTAATTCATCTTGCTTTGCTGTAGCACTTGATGTGCAGGCCTTGTGCTGTGACTTGTTGCGTGAATTCATGTCGTAGATGACAGTCTGCAAGAACTCGCAGGCGTAGTCGCTCTGGGTCGAGGTGTTTATTCGCTCGAGATTAGCCGCAGACAATAAAGCCTCCTTTTCAGAGGTGTATCGCTTGTGACAGGCTTCCAACCGGTCCTGGTGCAAGCCTTCAGAACCAAATTGAATGGTAAATTTGATTGTTCACTAAAAGACAAGAAGCTGGAGTAACTTCTCATTTTACTTAATCCTAAAAATAACCTCTGTACTTTATTCCGGAGTGATAGGATATTCCGGATGGGTAGAGTTGGGGGTAGCGACCGCCTCCTGTTGAGATTCCATGAGGAAAGATATAAATGGCACTGTGCCTCAATCATGTCACTTTAGAAAAATTGGAGCTCTGGTCCAGCCTCTTCTAGTCAAAATAGGTAGGGGACAGTATTGACTCTTCATGATTAGGCTTTTGACAGCTTTTAACAGTAAGGAAACTGCACCCACTCAGTCTTTTTCCGCAGTTAACTAGACCTGTTGAATAAACCTTTTACCCTAATATCTCAATGACATTTGCGGTTAGTGATGTGTTGTTCCTGGACATCCAGACATGGAGTTGCCTACAGGTAAATAACACATTAGTTTTTCATGCACCCTAGGACGTAAACAGCGAGTGGATCCAAGGGGTCCGGACTCTCCCCCCCCCAATGTTTTTCAATTACTTTTTTAGTAAATGATTATAATTATTTAAATATTTCAGTATTACTGACATGTACTGGTGAAAGATCGTTCTTAACAAAGAAACGGGTCAAGAACTTTTTAAGGAACAAAATGGGGCCTTACTCTCTGTCCACTACGGGAAAATATCAGTTGTCTGGACCCCCCAAACTTTGTTCCAGGCTGCGTTCTTGCTTGCACCCAGGCTGTTAAGATATAAAACAGCCAGACGTGAATTCTCCTAGCGGACTACCGCAGCTTACACAAGTTTACCGTTGCTGAGGTTAGGATATTTGACATTGTGCCGCTCAGTAGTCAAACAAAAATACATTAAAAAATGTTTGTTTAAGTAAGAAATTTTAGAAAAAATATAATATATAAAACGTAAATGTGAATAGTATCCAGGAATGTGAAAGGTAGTTTGCCTTGGGCTGAGACTGTACGTGGGACCGGGATCATATTTTCCTCATTGAAAACTATTGTTTATTAGGTTTGAGGTTATGTTGTCATGGTTAAGTTTGTCATGCTGATATGTTTGACCGCATAAAACGAGAGCACCAATTATCTTAACAGCGACGGGAAAACCTGTTAGAAAAAGTGAAATAAGTTGGTAGAATATCTGGCTATCAATAATTTTAACTATTAGTAAATCTCAAATATTTTTAATATTCTTGAGTAGCAAGGTAATTAAATTATACAATCAAAAAATTTATGAATTCAATTTAAATTTGTTTTTTCTAAAAGAACAGGGAAATATAAGTTTTAAAATTATACAATTATTCAATTTGAATAAAAATAAAACAAAGTAAAATATCCCTCCCGGCTTATGTAGAAGAACAGTAGATTTCGCCTGTGGCTGTGATCTCAAAACGTCAAACTAAAGGTGCATTATTAGATAGTTTTTGACGTGACAACGTCTTAAATTAGGTCGCGGCTCGGAGTCACTCATGAAAAAGTGTAACGCCCGGTAACGTTACGATGCCCGTCCAGTGGGTCCGCCGCACGGGATTCGCACGGGATAAAGCAGATAACTGTGGGTCCGCCGCACGGGATAAAGCAGATAACTATGTTTATTCGTGAAAATGTGGAGTGCTTAGATTCGTCATTTACAACAACTACAACAATAAAGGTAAATAATTGTACACTGATATTTCATTATCGTAAACTATGATTGATTGATTAATTGTTAGATTGACACAAAAGTTGAGAAACTGAGTTTATAGGTTATGTCATACTATTGACAAATGTTGATAGTGTTAAGTAAATTATTAGTTTAAATCACTCTGCAATCAATCGTAATTCAGTCGATTGAGAAGAAACAGCGCGTATTGCTAGTCAAACATTTAAAATAACAAATTATAACCTCTAACCTGTCATAACAGTGCGACCAAACAAACGAACTAAACCGACCAATCACCACGCGCGGAGTTAGAATTTAACTGTGTTTAGCAAGAATTTCAAATTCCAATTTTAGTAAATGTTTTATTCAACTTTACCATTTACAATAACAAATTTTAATTAATTTCAAATTATGTACAATGTTTTAGTAAACAAAATATATTTCTATAGTTAAAATTTGTGCAATTCTTATTTTCATTCAATTCCTTGTTCCTATTGTGCAATTTAATAATATCATATCAATAAATATTCTACCGAGAAAAAGACTTTGTCACGTAAAATCTTCGCCCGTAAAACCGACTTTACAGGCAACCATAATGTTTTTTAATCTCTTTTAAGCCTCAGCTCTTAGACTATGCTGGCTTGTATTTGGGTCACTGTGGCTGTTATTCTTATCATGATTGGACCTCCCCGGGATTTGAACCCGTGATCTCTCAGAGAGCCGTGACTGTATCCATTAGTCTACGAAGGAGGACAAATATTTGATAGTTAATTTATACAACACTGATGGTACAATGTCTCCAGAGGATCACATGTTAACATACTAGTAATTGAAAATTTACAAGACAAATTTATGTAAGAATATACATTTGTGTTAAAAACGTGGAATTAATTTAGTCACAACCAATAAGAAATTCACTGTTATTGTATACTTCTAAAACTTTTTTTTAAGTCAGTTATCTCAAAACATCACGAAACCTTAAAAATCACGTAAATGCACACATTGCTGAAAATTACCTGAGTATTCCAAAATTCTTTTTCGCTTTGGTCTGTAATACCTAACAACTGACATATACCCATTAAGTAGTCTACCGCAAAAACACACTTTATGGCGCCTACATTAGTCAACGTGTAAAGTGGATTTATTAGAAGATCCCAGAACTCTTCGCCACTATGATTCGTTGATTAAGTAAGAGTTAGGCAAACAAAGAGACAAAATGAATGGGGTTGTAGGTAATTACCGATAAGGCGGTTGACGATCTGAACGTGATTCTCCAACATCATTGAATACTGAAGCTCAGAATCCTCCAGGTCCCCCAGGAGTGTCTGGATAATCTTATTCTTGCTTATGACAGCCGCCTCGAATGTGGTCCACAGGATCTGGCCAATGTTTAAAAAAGAAAACAAATAAACACAGACATAAATTAGTTTAGTGCTGTGACGTCAATACAGCTTCATCCATCACTGGTTATAAAATATAAAGAAAACAGTTGCAAGATTAAGATGCCAACTGGCAAAAATACTCAGTACTTGAATATTAATTGCTCAATAATAAAGAAAGGCATGACAATTTACAGAGTCAGCTTAGATGCTGGACATTCATTTGTTAGAGCATAGATATAAATCTACCCAATCCAATTTGAAAGAGCCTACACTGGTTAAATTTATCTATGAAGACGTTTCAAATAGATAATCTCTTATTTAGTCTATACCTTTTTACGAGTATTTAATAAAGTGTAGTGTCACTTACCTTCATATTGTCTGTTAGCTCCTTACACTTCACTTTTCGCAATATATGACGCCACTGTTGATTTATTTTTGCCGAATTCAACCTCATAAATGCCTCTTCATGTTTCAGTTTGTTCTGAAATTATACAAACAAATGTTTCAGTTATTTAAATGTATATCCTAGTAAATTGTTGTACCGGAAAAGGATATTAGAGCGATGTAGCTAACAATTACAGTTGTTATTCGTTACAAAAATAAAACAAATACGTTTCGACAATGGGTATCTCTTATCTTCTTCAGGTGCTACAACTGTGAATGCACAAAAATAATAAGCAAATCAACAATACATGAGGATGAGATTTTCAAAACTAAAACATGACAACAGAAAAGCTTATATATAAGCTTGTCATCCTGAATTGCGGCGTATTCTTGAATAATTACTATGCGTTATGGTGGGAGCTTTAAGAACTTTTGGCGTAGTGACAACTCTTACTGAGTTACATACGTAACATATTTTTTTGTAACAGAGATTAATCGATCGTAGGTTGGTGCGCTATTTTTCAGGATATTGCAGGCTAGTTCTTGTCACAAGAAAGGAGTTTTGCACTTTTCGCTTACACTTTTGCATGTATTGTAGATGCTGGGACACTCCATCTCAGATTAAGCTGAATTCCTTCAGTGAGTGTGATGAAAGTTACAAATTTCTTTCGAACATAAATGTCATTGATGAAGAAATGTTTGATAAGTACATTATACCTCTCATTAGTATAATTTTCTGATAATTGATAAGAGGTCTTTAAGTGGCAGACACGTTTTAGCAAAATCACTGTGTTTATTCTTTTGTAGGGAAGGTGGTCAAGATTCTCATGGAGTCACCAGAATATCTTTTGGCCTCTAATTAGTGGAAAGTCTTAGTTGTGGTGTTTGAATACACTCTAGAACAAAATATCATGAAATATCTGAAGGAGCAAAGATATTGTTTTGAAGATTTGTTTTGGAGACAAACAAATACCTATATGCGAGAGAAATCTATTATAATCTATAATGAAAAATATGATTTTCTGTGGAAGACGAGAGGTCTAACTTCGAAGTCACCAAGATTCTTGAAGATTATTATTGGAAAAACCAAAGACAAATAACGGAAACTTTAGGATACCCTTACGCTTTTGCACAGTTCACGGGAACTCGGTGTTTTCAAATAATATACAGTGATCAGTGGGAATTCTCATTTTTGTCTGTCTCAGTTATTCGAAATCAATTAATAGAGCTTGTTCTTTTTTTTTAGTTTGTTATTGACTATGGAAGGTTTGAAAGGAAAATAGGATTTCTGACATTTGCCATCAGTTTTATGCTACAAAATCTAAAACAGAACGTTTCGAGGATTGAAATTCATCCTATTCATCATGTGGGAAAATATTTAGTAAACCGAAAAAAAAATTTAAAAAGAAGAGAAAGAAAATTGGTTAAACATAACAGAAAACTGCTTGGAGTCCAGACAAGAGAAAATGAACTGAGGCGTTGTCACTGCACCGGATGCTTGTTGGTAAGCAAATCCAAAAACTATTTTGGTCAGAGAAAAAAACTTTGTTTTTCACCATATTAACAGATGAAATTATTATCACCAGAGTGTAATGTTATCATTATGTGTTCAGTACGCAGAGACATAATATGTTGTTGTTTTCGCGCTATTTCCAGATCAGCAAGTTTAGATAGCTAAGTTTAAAAATTAACAACAAACCTACAGTAGACCTACAGTAATGGAAGTTACATGAACATTTACAAATTAATTAATTAGGCATTCCCATCTCCATAAAATCCAGAATCAACCGAAGAGGTTTTGTCACTCGTTACACAACACACACAAAAATCAGAAAGTTCCAGTTAACACAACCGCGTTATAATTTAAAACTTTATAGGCCTACATATATACAATACGACAACACACCGCCACATTACAAAACCTCTTCGGTTGATTTTGGAGCTGACGTTGGTAAAAATGCCTAATCAATTTGTCAATGAATTCAAAAGAGGCATAATCAATGAATAATAATTAAACTTTAGCTTGTCTATCTCTGATTTTAGATGTATAATGACAATTATTTACAAGTAATAACTTCCAGTTTTTATGACAATAACAAAGAAGAGCCGGTCTTAGGTGCTGTTCAACCACACTACCAAGTTGAAATTTTCAACTAGGAAATTTATGATTTATTAACACAACATTTTTATACAAGATAGTTACAAGTGTAATAATATTAGTTGCTCGCGGCTTCGCACGCAATTTCCCGTTGAAAAACAGTACACTATATTCACGTATTCTTTTTCCATCACATTCTAAACATTGCTGATATAATTGATATTCGTTCCTTCGTGAGCCTCTTGGGCGCATTATGAAGGTATGTACCATATTCCTGCCTCTATCTTTCGTGGTTTTTGCTAGGTGTTGATAAGTTATTCAGAAGAATTAATTTATATGGACGAATCTCGGTAAACTAATTAGGTTATAAAGAATCAAATTAGGTCTATTAAAATTAATTTTCTGTCTAAGATATTTCCAGTGTTATTGAGGAGCATGCCTTCAAGAAAATGTATCAACGAAAATCAATTTCGATCATAAAGCGTCTTCTTTCGGCTCTTTTCAAATACCCACGATCTAACCAAATTCGATTACCTTATGTGCAAACATTCACAGATTTGTACAATGAGGTTGTTTTCATAATAGCGTTTAATAGTATTTTCATTGCATTAGATAGTTTATTCATCATTGGTGCAATCTAAATTTAAAATTAGGCAATGACGTCTTCTATGCAACCTGCATTACACTACTCATCAAGCACTTTACAATAACAATTTTCTAAATTTTAAGTGTAAACAAATGTTTCTGCATCTTTGATGAATGATGAACTTCAGCTGAATGTGTTAACAGCTGTTAAACATCAGTTCACTTTGTATTGCGTGTCGTAGTGCAGTCTGCCGGATCCAATGTAAAACACTCCAAAATCGACAACTACTTACAAAATGCAAAATTAATTAAAAAAACATTTTCCAGTGGACCAAATTGTGAATCTAAACCATTCTCGAATTCCATTGAAAACACACACAAAATTTCATCAAAATCGGTCCAGTCGTTTAGGAGGAGTTCAGTCACATACACACGAACACAAGAAATATATATATATATATATATATATAAAGATAGTTACAAGTGTAATGATATTATGGGTATATATAATTTTAAAGTTTTGAATTATTAGAATAAAGGTGATTAGCGAATTATCTTAACATCTGAACATTGATTCTTGACCTGGCGCTGGCAGTTAAGAAAATCTGGCATTGGTCACGTTATGGAGCTTTTAAATTCATTATCTTGGGAGTTTAATTTTGTAAAGCACTATTAAAAAGTTAAAAGTTATAACTAGAAAGTGTTTGATTTTATTAAGACAACATTTTTATACAGGATAGTTATAAATGTAATGTTTTTGGGTGTGTAATTTTAAAGTTTTGAATTTTATTAATAGAATAAAAGTGGTAATCGAATTATCTTAAAATCTAAACATTGATTCTTGACCTGGCCGCTGGCGGTTCATAAAATCGGGCATTGGTCACGTTATGTAGCTTTTAAATTCATTATCTTGGGAGTTTAATTTTGTAAAGCACTATTCAAAAGTTAAAAGTTATAACTAGAAAGTGTTTGATTTTATTAAGCCAACATTTGTATACAGGATAATTATAAATGTAATGTTTTTGGGTGTGTAATGTTAAAGTTTTGAATTAATAGAATAAAATTGGTTATCGAATTATCTTGACATCTGAACATTAATTCTTGACCTGGCGCTAGCGGTGAAAATCAGGCATTGATCACGTTATGTAGCATTTAAATTCATTATATTTTAGTTTATAAAGATAAAGAGTTTAATTTTGTGAACCACTATTCAAAACTTTAATTTTTAACACCAATTTAATTGAGCAGGTTTTATGATCTACCACGACCAATGCAGCGGGCGCCTGCTTATTAAATTTATGATGTGACTAGTACTGGTACGATAATACAATCACAAATATTGCGTTTTGAATTCAATTTTCCAACAACATCTTAAATGTTTTTTTAGAGCTTCAACTTAATCATGCCAACATTGCAAAAATGCATTAATGACACCAGGAAGGTGCGAAACGTCCCTTCACAGATGCCGGGATACAATAAGGGCGGAAAGGCAGTGTTTAATAAATGTTTTCAATGCAACGTTCACGCATTGGAAACAATTATGAACTGAAGCATAATGAGACAAACTACAGCTGCCTGCCTTCACACCTGTCTGTGTGCATTTACATTTATAATAACCTTGTCACGTCAACAATGCGTGACAAGAAACGGTTCTTTTTCAAATCTATTGGTGTCGTTGTAGCTTTAGACAAAATTCAACCGACAGAAAATGTTTTCCGAAACAATAAACAAATTGAGAGACAGAGTTTAGTACACGGTATAGGAGAGTAAAAGGTACAGGGTATAAAAAGGCAAAAGATCTAGCACACAGATTTAAATCAAAAGTATAAATATAAAAAAAAAAAACTATAAAAGTATAAATCAAAAGGTCCAAAACAGTAGATAGTCAGAGACGCCGATCTAATGTCGAGGTGCAAATTGTAGTTGATTATTAACGACATTACAGTCTCCCCCCATATTTAGATGAAATTTTGATGTTACTCAAAGACAGGTTTTTATACCGTACCGATCCATCAAAAGGGAACAAAAGTCTCATCTTTGTACATAATAGCGTAAGTACTGTAGAGGATTCTGACATTTTTTTTTTAACTGATGCCTCTACAAAAAAAAGGTTTTCCAGAACACAAGCAGAGATGAATTATATGAACAGTGAAACCTCTGGAAACGAAGTTAATAAGCCAAAAGCCAAAGTGCTATTAATTTACTGACAGAAATGGATGAAAATATTTTCCCTAACCTTAAAATTAGGGCGGAGCGATAAGTGTGGAAGATGAAGATGTATAAAATAATAATCGAGTTTAACAGTTGTTCTATTTTATTTCATCGCTTTGACCAGAAGGGTTCAGTAGTTATGATTAAGGGTTGTGAGAATTTTTTAAATTTCTTTATGTTTTTATAATATATCTATAACACTTTTTTGTAATTTTTATATTGTTTTGAGGTTTAGTGCCGGATGAAACCCTTTAGTCGTAACTCCACCTTTGTAAATAGACTCCATTCCATTTCATTTACAAATTCTGTTAATAATGATGAAATCCAGTTATAACTTCATCCGTCGAAAGATCCTTCTCAGGCTGAAATGTTGTTACTTATACTCGTACCGCAAGTGAAGACAGGCTGACGTCAATAGATAAGCGTCAATGACAATGCCTAGAGAAATTAAAGTGAAAGTCACACAAAGTCAAAAGACTCGTTAAGTTCTTCAATAGGAAAATACGTGTGTCCTTCACCTAAACAAATTATTGTATAAACATTTTTTAACGAGAGGATGTTTCTTTTTCATTGCAATCGTTTACTTGTTAAATCTTGTTTTCTCATTTTTATTAAAACAATTTTTGTTGTATGTTAAGTAAATTTAAAGTAAAAATGTGAATATTTAAAAATTTAATTTATAAAACTAAAATTCAAACAATTATTAATAATTTATGTGATACATAATATAAATAAGAACTATGAAAAATATTGTGAATTATTATGGAATTTAGGTAAAAAGACTTACAATGCTATTGCGTTTTATTATATTATTAACTAGCAGTTACCCGCGGTTTTGCACAAAATTTCCAAAATCGAATGGAGTAGCATTCTTTTTATGATATTATTGAAGCGTTTATGATATTATTGAGAGTTTATGATATTATTGAAGCGTTTATGATACTATTGAGGGTTTATGATATTATTGAGAGCTTATGATATTATTGAAGCGTTTATGATATTATTGCAGCGTTTATGATACTATTGAGAGTTTATGATATTATTGAGAGCTTATGATATTATTGAAGCGTTTATGATATTATTGAGCGTTTATGATATTATTGAGCGTTTATGATATTATTGAGCGTTTATGATATTATTGAGCGTTTATATATTGAGCGTAGGACTGAGACGTTAAGGCAGTGTCTATTACGGCCTTTTAAAATTTACTTCCCCTCTAATTTACGGTTTACCAAGAACATATATTCATATACACGTCCCGAAAACTAACTTTAGATTTAAAAGTGGCTACTTCCAGTCTAAAATATATCTGGTGATATAAGTGATTTGATTTTTCCACTACTCAAGAAAATGCATATACACGTATGGAACTACTTCGTGCATAGCCTAGCCTACACACGAAAAGGACTACTTCGGACAAAAAGCTTTTACTATCGTTGCTTGTGTTCTGCTTCGAAAAAGGATTGAGGAGAAGAGTGGAAATTAAGTCCATTGTATATTTAGAAATAATCGTGTATAACGTGTTTTGCGTGATAGAGGTCTTGTGTTCTTCTGACAGTAGTGTGGGAAAGAACGGTTCGGTGAGGCATGTTTGCGTCTATCCACATGTTTTTCCTGAATCCAATGTAGAAATGGCATACACAATATCAAGGAGCCAACCAGTTTAGAGTACAGAACCTTACGTGCAAACATTCACAGCTTTATAACAGCGTTTAATAGTAGCCTACTTCCAATATAGGCTACTAGACGATTGAAATAAGACACTGGTGCAATATGTAGTACAGGTTAGAATAGTAATTCCATATTAGCAATCTGCATTATACTACTTACAAAGCACTGTAGCCTATATTTCATATTTTCTGGAATTTGTATATAAGCAAATGTTTCTGTCCCTTCGGCGAATTTCAACTTAAAGTGTCAGCAGCTGCTTACTGACAGTTAAATTTCTTTAACATTGTCATTATAACTCCGAATTCTGAAATATCCGAACAAAATTTTCGATTTTCTCTTTATAAAAATCCTCTAAGGGCGAATATTTTTAAAGTATAATTTGCCGAGTTGTTCCAACCCTCGAGATTGGTGCTTAACAACACATTCAGAGATTAATCTATTATAAAATAGTAAGATTTGTTCTATAAACTTACAACGCAATTAATATAAAATGGCACATTATCATTTATTTACTAGAATAGTGATTGTGATGTATTAAAAATATCTGTAAATCGTATTGATGGCAATGTTAAAATATTAATAAAATACGTAGATAATTACTTTTAAACTATAGAAATGTAACGTGCCTTTTTGTACAGTATAGAAAACGTAAGTCTGTTAAATATATTTTTTGAAATTATGTTCATGTTAAATAAATAAAAATATATCTGTCTACTAATAAAAACTTATATCATTGCGCGAAATATAATGAAGTTCTCAAAATCAAATCAGCATCTCAAAATAAGTTGGGCCCCCAAATTGAAATCCTGGGTACGCCACTGGTACTTTGTAAACAAAAATTGATTACGTAGTGATCAAAATTGAACACAAATGTAACCACTGAGAGTAATAATTGTGTTAATAAATGAGAAGTTCAGTAATCAAGAATTTTAAGTAATTGTGGAATATGAAATTAAAAAGGTATACATAAGTGTAATCAAATGTTGAATTTTGTTTAATCCATTCCCTTTCCCGCTCATTAAAAACTGGAGCAAAAGATTAAATTTTACGTTTCGTAGTAAATAGATTACGTTATCATAACTATTTGCCGTTATAACTAGGAAGACAATCGCAATATTGATCAAAAGATAAAACTCCTTCAATTATTTTTCTGCAATCAAATTTCTCTTGTGTACTGCTCTTATTTGAAGGCGCTTGATAAATTCACAAGTTGTTTTCGTACCAGCAGTGACGTTATGAATGAGATACCCTTATCTCTGGTACGGCTTTATCGGCTCACCTTCATATAAGTGGCAATCAGCTGTTCCTTCCTTCGCCGCGCCTCTTCCTCTATGGCGGCCCTATGCTGCATGTATCTTATCCGTTCTTCCTCCGACATCCGCGCCAGCTTGCTTCCTTTTCCTTTCTTCTTCGGACCCATCCTTGTATTCTAGGAACACTCGAGCAACAGTAACGCCAAGGAAGTACGATGAACCGTGAAAGGCAACTGGAATGCTAGTCAGGTAGCCTCTGGTCCCTCCTTCTTGGTTGCTTAGCAACACAAAACAACTCCATGGCAACTATATAGCTTGTAGTGTTTCCACGGGCACTATGATGATTTGTCGATGCCAAGAGATGGCTCATCAGTATATATCCCACCAAAACAGTCACACTCTTCTAATATCACATTTCAAATATGCTTTTAAATAAAAAAAAATGTCTAACCTTCCATCAACCAATACTTCACATTATTTGCTCCCCCCCCCCATCTTACGTAGTCAACCACCTAAATAAAATAAAGAAAGAAACTTTATTTCTCACAAATAAAAATGACCGATACAATTTTTATAATATTGCACAGGCTGACCAAAAAACATTTCATTACGTAAGCAACATATACATATGCAACTACAACTACTATTACTACACTATACACCACTATGAGAAATAAAGAAAAAAACTCTAATAAAACGTTATAAATGAATACAGTGAGATATTAATATTTACTCATCATACAGTAAAATGCTTGATTCGTATCATCAATTGATATTGTAAAAATAAGGCAGTAGTAAGCAGCCTATGCCAGACCACGTATCGTGTAACAAGCTTTGCTAAAGTTTCATGTACAATTTCAAATATACAACTCATTTCAGAACCCCTAAAATGTTGCCAGTCCCCTGCGTGATAGATGTTTCTGGCTATATTTGGAAAATTTTTAGATTAAAGTAAACCCTATTAAATCCTTACACTCAAACCCGTTAAGTCTTATGGGGACATAAACAAGATATTTATTTCTTGATGTATAAGGGCAGACATGGTAAGCCACGCACTCTTCTCAATATTTTTTATCAGCCTAAGCTTCAAAGGCGCTCTGCAAAATTCCATTAATTCCACATAACATTGTCTACATGCAGAAATAAAGTTTCATTCCGAATTTCAAGTACGTGGCTCAATTACTTCTAGAGATATACAGAAAAAGCAAAAAGGCACATAGACAGACATATGACTAATGGGGCCAGCCAGCCTTGCCAGTGGTAGAAAACTATACGAACGGAAGATAACATTTTCCAGCCTTCAGAAGATAGGCTTCACTAACGCTCAGACCAATTCCGATGTACAATTTATAGGCACATTCGTTCGTGATGTATCGTGCAGACAGACAAACAGAAAATAACATTTTCCAGCCTTCAGAAGATAGGCTTCACTAACGCTCAGACCAATTCCGATGTACAATTTATAGGCACATTCGTTCGTGATGTATCGTGCAGACAGACAAACAGAAAATAACATTTTCCAGCCTTCAGAAGATAGGCTTCACTAACGCTCAGACCAATTCCGATGTACAATTTATAGGTACATTCGTTCGTGATGTATCGTGCAGACAGACAAACAGAAAATAACATTTTCCAGCCTTCAGAAGATAGGCTTCACTAACGCTCAGACCAATTCCGATGTACAATTTATAGGCACATTCGTTCGTGATGTATCGTGCAGACAGACAAACAGAAAATAACATTTTCCAGCCTTCAGAAGATAGGTTTCACTAACGCTCAGACCAATTCCGATGGTCATTTTATAAGTACCGGTACATTCGTTCTTAATGTATCGTGCAGAGAGACGATCAGAAGATAAAATTTGCCAGCCTTCACTAACGCTCAGACCAATCCCGATGGTCAATTTATAGGTACATTTGTTCTTAATGTATCGTGCAGACAAACGATCTGTTTGCCAGCCTTCAGATGATAGGCTTCGCTAACGCTCAACCAATAAAACGAGCCTCATATCTTAGCTTATACGTTTTTAGCGTTTGCATAATGGCTTTTAGTAGCCTATCATTCCGAATCGCAGACGATTCGTATGTTTAGTATTGGTGGTGTACAGCCGAGCTATAGTGTGTACGGCGTGTGGTTCACAAGACAATTAGATGCAGCCAGTAAAATATGAGGAGGTCGACAAGCAAATTGAACTGTAAATAAAAATATTACTAATAAATATTGAAGCGGACCAAACATTTGACAGAACATGACTCATGACGTAGCATGACTCATCTCGCATCTACCCCACCTCAATTAATATTACTTGCGTGTAGGCCTAATACAAATTTGCCATGGCTCCGAAGTCCTGATGGAGCTGAAGTTCTTCCTTTAAAACAACGTATATACAAATAGTTTAGTAGCTTGTAAACGAATAAAGGTCAAAGGTCAAATTTTTACATTTGTAAGGACCCAACAGGCCCATCTTTAAATCTAGTTATTGACTGTTTGTGCGATAATTCTTGTTAGAAAGGTCCCAGAGACTTGAAATTTGTTACATAAGTTCCTCTTGGACCAAGAGAGAACTGTATTTATTTTGGAATCAAAAGATAAAATGGTAGTCCGTCTGTCTGGCAGTACGCCTGTGCGAAAAATCTTTAAAATTTACGCTAGAGATTAGAAACTTGGTGTGTAGGTTTCTTGTGGTCCAATAGACATTAGACAATAGACAATATGCTTTATTCATAATCTTTGAGATCAGAATGGTGTCATTTCATAGGTATACAAATAATGTAAATATGTATTAATTCAGGTCAGTTGAAGAGGTGTTGATTCATCATTTCTCCTCCAGTCCAGGAATTCCTCAATTGAGTAGTAAGGGCGGTGAAGAAGTCAGGTAGTCAGTTTTCTTCTGAGCTGCTGTTGTCTTGTGGTGTTTTTGACCTCTTGTGGTAGGATGTTTAGAAATTTTGTTCCGGTATATGTGGGTTGTTTTTCAAACAGGGTCAGTCGATGGGTTGGAAGTGTATAATTTTGTGCCGCCCTTGTGTTGTAGGAATGTACATCAGCTCCTCTTGTCAGGTTTTGTTGACTGGCATAAATAACTGCTTCTAGGATGTACAGAGCTACTGCAGTCAGTAATTTTTCCTGTTTCCAAGGAAGAAGTGAATCGATTTTAGGGTAAAGAGTTAAAAGGCTATTCCGTTTGTCTGCAAAATGGCTGTTTTGTATCGGGATATGTTGATTTTTATCTATTAAAATGTTAAACCTTTTCTTAGACGTTATCGAGTATGCACATTAATACTCAGCTTATTGTTTCAAAAACAGTTTGGACATTCAAACCTGCGAATTTTAGTTTGACTACCAGTGTTTTAATTACACATTCCTCTAGTCTTGAAATGCTTATTGGCATTTAAATAGTAATTTAACTACTCACCTCCATCATAGCATATTTCTATAGAATATCTATAGAATATCATATATCTATATATACAACAATATGTACTCTGTGATCATACATTCCAAATTTTACAGCGTATCTACACGTTATAACGTCATCCTCAGATACACTGGAAAGTATGACGGAGAAAATTATTAAATCACTATTTATATGGGTGTGTTCTAAGACATTTAAATTTATTTATTGCGTTCGAGGACTATGATTAGTGAGCGGCATAAGTTTATTTCAACCATGCCTGTTATTATCTCAACCGCTTTGCTCTTTATCAGTTAGAGATAGTGGGTCACATCTTGTACAGCGATAGGTCTCTGACCAGGAGTATCTTGCTGCAGGAAAAATACCCAGATTACACAGTAGAGTAAAGTGATAAGTTAGATTGTGTGCTTCTTGAATTGTGTTTGTGCAGTCTGTAAAGTAAATGAGACGGTCCAATCGAATATGGTTTTCATAACATTTTAAGTTACATCCATAGCCTTTTAAGATAACTTCCTTGAATAAAAAAAGGTAGAAAAACAATTGTATCACTTCACGTTGAAATTACAGACATTACCTTAAAGTTAGGCCTATAACTAATAAGGGGCAAACAGTAACGGTTGAAGATAAAAGTGTGAAATTTTTCACTATAGACATGACGTAACTGTGGTGGGAAGAGGTGATTGAATGTGAATGTTGAGTTTAGCACCACTTCAGCTTTCTTTTAGTTCAGCTTCTGGAATCTGACGCTGTAAAAGACTTAACTCTTGGAATCTGAGAAGTACGAGTGCACCTGACGAGAAAATGAGAATACCTCTTCACCTAGACTACACCATATTTTATATTTTAGGTGTCACTGATGTCGAAACCATGTGAGGAGTTCATTTTGAGCTGTTTCGTCGCCGTCTGTTTTGGATTTCTTGGAGCCATCATGACTGCAAATTCCAACAGTCAAGTCTGTGAAAGCGGCAGTTTCCAAATGCTGACCTAGGAGGAAGGTGAACTGAAAATAAACCCAATATTCACATTGAATTAACCCTTTCCACCATAGCTACATCCATAGGTGTTGAAAAATAACTATTTTTGTTTTGCTTTTAAACTTAGCTATATTTGTCGGTTTAAGGGTGTGCTCTATCTTGCATCTAAATGAATTCTAGCGTGTGCTCTTTCAAGAACATGAGAGCGCGGCACCTCGTCGATGTGCTTTTGAGATGTCAAACCACCGTTCCTGAAGAAAAACAGTGCGTTTTTCTCACCCAAGGAAATTCTTCCACATACCATGAGTGATGTACCTAAAAAAAAGAAAACAAAAACAACAAAACAGAACGTGTGCACAGGGTCGAATCTCTCGTTTCCACGTCTTATTTCGTTTGTCAATTGTGTACAGAGTGAATGTATACTCATCCGTGAAGAATACTCTTTGTTATTGCTTGAATCTCCAGTTTCGATGGACCCCAGCATATTTATTTTTGCCAATTTTATGTCTCCAAGTCACTCCATGCAACTTTTAATGGGTATCTGTAATGCAGTCCAGTTTCACTCGATTGTTTGCTATCAGTTTGTGCAGAAATCATGGTACTTAGCATTGGTGATGATGTAATTTGACGATTTCTGAGTGCTTGTAGCTGTATGGATCAATCTTCATCCAGTGATGGGGCTTTGCGACGACCTTGCCCGGATCTTCTAGTGTAATTTCCTATATCTTGACCTTTGCCGTTGGGTCACTGAGTGGGATACCTGGAAACGACGGCCGACTTCCCATATCCGTAAGAGCAAGCTCCTTGGATCTTCTTCCAATGACATACTCCCTGGTGCAAGTCTGATGATGATGACAGCATCTAATGATAATCTGATAATAGTAATGACTTGTTAGGATCCATCATCACTAAGAAAACTGAACGGTGGATCAGGATCACGACCACTAAGCAGTTCCAAACCGTTTGACTCAAGATCTTGTATACGAGTATCTTGTTATCTTCTTTACAAAATGTTTGAGAATTGCTGATAAGGAGCAACAAAAGAAAACGCTAGCTATCTTAAGGGCATCCTTATCATACCATTAGTTTGTGATAGCAAAATGGACTTTGTGCCTACTTTGCTAAGAAAGGATCAGACAAAAGAAATTAAATCAAATAAGAATTAATGTAACAACTATACAGTATAGGTATGCACTCAATGGCGCATATAAAAAATATTTTAAGTGGGCTGACAAACTGGGTGTTTAGAAAGTATAAAATACCCTCTAAAACAGGGGTTTGAACATTTTTCACTGGTAAATTTTTTAGCTTTAAGACCTCATAAATGTGTTCTAGCCTAAAACAAACAGGGTGAAATTTTAACGTTTCGCTTTACAAAATTTCTGGGAAGGGACTTGGGCCCCTGAACTTCATCCTATATGCGTGCGCGTGCGGAAGCGATTTTGTTCGGAGAGGTACTTATTACTTGAAGGGCCAAAGTGTTGCAAACTTTTTCGGATTACATTTTTAAAAACTAATGAAGGTAAATATGTTTTTTACTTTTTTAACATTTATGTTCATTTGAACTTTTCTATACCGCATTTTCACTCCTTAAAAACAAAGTTAGAATAAGTATTTATTGTTACGTATTAAAATGAATTATTTTTGTGTCTGAAAAATGTCGGATAAATGAACTGATGTAGCCAAGATAACGAACTTTTGCCACAATGATGTCTTTGATTTGATTGTCATCCCTTGAGATACAACTGTTTCGTTTTCACAAAAAAATTAGACAACTTCCATAATTTTACGGATTAATAAAGGGCGTAAAGTGTTCGAGAGCATGGTCCTTATGGGGTTAAAGTAAAGATAGCCAACAGTACAACCGGTTCTCAAGAATGTAACAGAGTAAACATTTCAGACATGGAGATTAACGCACCAAAGTCAACATTGAAAACAAAGAGTTGTACATAAACATCCTATAACAAAGCACCACACCAAGAGAAGCACAAAATAAAATTTACGTCACAAAACACACATATCGCCGGGTTTTGAAGCAAGGTGTGTGCAGTATTTTTTAAACCCTTGCCGCTAAAGTACATAATACCGATGAGACTGACTGACCAGAATCCCCACGTCATCTTGCAGGTATTTGTCTGTTTGCACCTCCTGAGTTAAGCTACATGAATATCCCATAGGTGATAGGACAGTTGCAGTATATGTAGTCCTGAGTAGCCAACAGGACTGCAATGAAAGTATATGTAGTCCTGAATAACATGACTACAATTGAATGGGTCAAGTCAAGAACTGCCTATGTAACAAAAATTAAATTTTCGGAGAATGACAAAAAACCTTCTTAATTAGTTATTACTTTTCGTAATTTTTAAAGTTTTTTCTCAGTTTTTCCTTTGTATGTTAGTAACACACTGGTGTATTTATTTCTCAAAACAATGTAAGGTAATTTGAAAAAAAAAAAATAAATAAAAATAAGTGATGTACTTGGTCAGTTCTTGACTTGAGCTTGTTAATTGTAGTTTATGTAGTCTTGAGTAGCCAACAGGATTACAATTACAGTATATCTAGTCCTGAGTAGCCAACAGAACTACAATTACAGTATATATATTCCTGAATATCAAACAGGTCTGCAATTACAGTATATGTTGTATTGAGTAGCCAACAGGACTATAATTGCAGTATATGTAGTCCTGAGTAGCCAACAGAACTACAACTACAGTATATATATTCCTGAATATCAAACAGGTCAGCAATTACAGTATATGTAGTATTGAGTAGCCAACAGAACTACAACTACAGTATATATATTCCTGAATATCAAACAGGTCTGCAATTACAGTATATGTTGTATTGAGTAGCCAACAGGACTACAATTACAGTATATGTAGTCCTGAGTAGCCAACAGAACTACAACTACAGTATATATATTCCTGAATATCAAACAGGTCTGCAATTACAGTATATGTAGTATTGAGTAGCCAACAGGACTACAATTACAGTATATGTAGTCTAAGTATGTATTAAATATTTATTAATGCATACTTATTTATCTGAATGTAACAAAGTATATGAAGGAAATTTAATTATTATGCATAGGCCAGATAAACAGAAAATTGTATCTCTCCTACCTTCAAAGAATGACAATACATGTAAAGATAACTCAACCTCTTTATATGGTTTTCTATTTTCTTTAGCCCTATTAAAGAGGCAAATTTATTATAACAAAAAGACAGGCCAAGACACTGAGTGATTAATTTTATATTACTAACGCATCTGAATTATTGTCACTATATGAATAGTTTTGGCACTAAACACGTTCCCGTTTATCACTTTCGCTTCCTCAACTCCCCTGCCTATTGCTTTCTTCACATCGTAACCAAAAGTCTGTAGACCGCTCACGATTTTGCTGTTGGGTTTCATCTGGAGCCACTAAAATACTCGAAGTCCAAATGGCTATAAATAAAACGTGCTCGATGAATACGAATCGAACAAGCGAACTGTAGTCTAAACAATGATTCATGAGGCCGTGAAATGTTTATATTCTGGTGGCAGTTTGTTGTTACATCTATTGTAGTGTTTCCGTCACATTATCATGCAGGCACTAGCGTTGATTGCGTCACACTTGATAGTGGAGAACAATGAGACATTCAAACCACAGGGATAGATGTTATTTTTGAACACTAGTACAACTGTTAGTATTCATTGTTCGAATCTTCGATTTATAATACTGCTATTTACAATACTACATTGCCGGTAGTTGTAATTCCGTCTGCACGTTGCTGATATAAAGCTCGGAGTTGGCGCCAAATTCAAAATGGCTGCCAGTACAACCGACTGGGTGGTGAAATGTTGGTTTTTGGCTGGATTAATAGTTTTAAAATGTCGTCACAGTCCTTTAATATAACAACCCTGGAGTCGTATATATAAATGGTTTTATCATCCACCAAGAATTATGTCAATTGAAGAAAGTTACTGTTGTATTATCGGTAAATACACTTTCCTACAAATGGAAGAAGGAAACAGGATTTTTTCCGGGGATTTGCCGTTGTTCAGTGAAACAAAATAACAGTAACACTACGTTTCGAGATCTGCAATCTGATCTCTTCTTCAGGTAAATAACTAACCTAATACATAAATTACAAACTAGGTTAAAATAAACAAATCATACCAAAGCATTGTGACACGCCTAAGTCAGGAACGCTCACAACGCTTTGGTGTGATTTGTTTATTTTAACCTAGTTTGTAATTATGTATTAGGTTAGTTATTTACCAGAAGATGAGGTCAGATTGCAGATCTCGAAACGAAGTGTTACTGATTTTTTATTTCACTGAACGATGGCAAATGTCCAGAAAAATCCTGTTTCCTTCACAATGCTTTTATCGTCAAAAATAAACTTCAAACAAATGGAAGACATTTTGTAGATGGTGACTGGGAAAAAAATTGGACCTAATACAGTCCTCTGAGGAAGTCCCAAATCATTCTTATCCTTGCAGTCGGGATTGCATGAAACCGTTTGCCCAGCATGATAAAGCAGAATCCAGCAGATAATAAATGAGTTTGACCGATGTGACGCGGCGAGGAGCACATAGACACAGTTTAACCTTTGAACGTTGTCGGTCATAATCATGGCCACAACATTCTTTGCACCTTTTCCTTGATTGACTGTATTGATCGTGCCAAACTGATGATGGCCAGTACATGATTCCGCTCACAGGAGTAGTTCCGTGTGAATGCTTCCTGATTTGTATGTGAATTACAGTATGTTGCTGAAAAAAATCTTCTCATTAGTTACGTAATGATTTCACTTTTGCAAAATTAGCATATTCCCTAGCCAAATTAAATAATCTATAAAAACTGTTCCATATCATTAGTAAATAGTCTCCTCCTCAGTGGAAGTAATTGCTTGAAAATATTGTACATAGATTTATTTAAAGAAGCTTATTGTTTTAAACACATGTTGGGTACTATAAATTAGCCGTGGTATTCTTTACGTATTCTCAAAAACTAGGTTTTGGAGTTTTTAAATGTTTTTGATGTGGCTAAAATCTGTATGGCCGGCTCTGGGACGGAGTCGGGTTTTGTGTTGTGCTAATATTTTAAAATTTCATTTAAACATTAAACATTCTTTTAGTACACACGTACCGTAACGCATTCCCTAAATTTTGAAATTTAATGTTTGATCATGGGATATGATATTTCGAGCTGTAAAAGTTACCTTTGTAATGTATGTACTCCTCATAACAATGTTAAACCTTATGCTCTCTTAGGCTTTTGCTATAAATCGTAGCGTATAACTTTAAAATCCCATACTAAATAAATAATTAATATGCATATACACACTTTTAGTTTTAGTTAAGGCATTTTTATTACAATATTGAAACAGGGAAGTACAAATAAATTTGAGATTTTTTCGGAACAGCGAGTAATATCGAACAAAAATAAAGCATTCGGATGTGTTTTTAGATAATTAAAACTAAAATTATCTTAGTTTGGGATTAGTTACTATAACTGTTATAAATTATCTTGTTACTATAATTATATACTATACAGGTTAATTATATATTTAAAATAAGACATCTTCCGTATTTATACAAAACAAATTTACATTTATTTATTCTAAAAATAAGGCCGTTAAAGTAGACGAGGTTTAATAAGTTGTTGATTTTTACTCTCTTAGAACAATTCTGAACTACAAACAAGTTAACATACTTATTCTTGTCATACAATTATGAAAGATCTCTCATTTTCAAGATATTATCAAGATGCGTATCAAAAAGCTTTTTTTTATTTTCTTGTAAATTGTAAAAGCCTGCTTTTGAAGTATTTAAATGATAGTACAAAAGAATTGGGATTTTTTGGAAAACCCAATAAAATATGTGTATTGATTATATCTTTAAAATAAAACAAGTCCAATAATTTTAAGGCAAATATTAAGGACGTATGTTGAGTTTTAAATAGTTCTCATTGGACTAAAAGCAAGTATCTGTCAATACAGCGTATTGAACATCTAATAAATATTCCAAATCGGTAAATGACGTTTATGAGTACAGCCGGGTTTGGACTACTTAAATCAATATTAACCATAAACAACGAATTTTGTAATACAAGTCGCAAAAACTCGCGCGTTAAAAGATAACTGGGCAAAGAGAACATTGCAGTAAATAATAAATGCAGTCTGCCCTCTGGAACACGTGATGAATGATTTAACAGAGGATTTATAAATGGCAGGCACAAAGTCTCGTGTAATCGATATAATGGCTCATTAATTATAGTTTATAGCCGTAGTAAACTTAAACTATAATACCAAGCAGCAATCTTTCTAATGGCTTCCCTTGACACTGTATTTAGTTACAGTTTGTAGCTTCAGGAAAGGCTAAAGTTGTTCCCCAAATTTGACTAATTGGATATTTTCGTAAAACTACGCACACCGCGAAGAAAAGTGTTTGAAAAGTCTGCTTGTATAAGTTAATCTTAATAGTTTATACAACTTAATACTTTTAGTCTACAATATGTTTTTATTTATTTTTAAAGTGTATTCCTTACAACGTATTTCTATCCCCAAAAGATACCAATTTCTAAAACGCATAAAAATTAAAAATAATAAAGTTTCTGCTTTATAGTGTGTTCTATAATTCTCTTTTTCACAATAACATTTTCAAATCATTCCTCCAGGACCTTTCCGTATCATTCCCCATAAAAGATAAGCCAAAATATCATATTAAAATCTTCCAAAAACAGACGTATTTAATCGGTTTTCACTTGACACAAGAACGTACCCATGAAAAATTGGAGGGGGGGGTCCAGACAACTGATATTTTTCCATAGTGGACAGAGAGGAAGATCCCATTTTGTTCCTTAAAAAGTTCTTGACGCGTTTTTTTGTTGAGAACGATCTTTCAGCAGTACAGGTTAGGAATACTGAATTAATTCAATAATAATAATCGTTTCCTAAAAGAAGTAATTGAGACCATTGGATATGGGGGGGCTGTTCGATACTCCTTGGACCCCTCGCTGGCTACGTCTTTAGAAGAAGAATTCTAAAAATAGCTAGAAAATAATTTTGAAAGTTATACACTCTAAGATTTAATTACAACAGTTTAATAATTTTTATCAATAAATGTGATCTACTGAATTCCTGGCCCAGTCTAGGGGTTAATTTACGCTGTTATGCTTGCTATACGTCTAAAATCGTTTCCGTTGCTCTTTATGGTATGTGTTGATACTATGTAGATATGTACAGGCATATAAGAATTTTGGGTCCTTGAGCAAGTTGGGATATTTAGCTACTTATGATGAAGCTGCTAGGCCTGAGATACCTCAGACTGAAAGGCAGTATTGACAAATCAACCAGTTTGTTTTTAACAATACCGACGTAAGTCACCACTCTGATGGACATGGAACGTTTCATGCTACATAGCTATGTTATGCAATTTTCAGTAACAGTTTGTGAGGAACATGAAACGTATCAAATGAGATGATATAACCGAAAAAGATTGCAAAATTTAAGTTAACCAGTAAAATGCATTTATGTAATATAAATATATTTTTACCTTTACTTCAAAATTTAAATACACATTGTGTTCTAGGTTCAAGTAAATAAACAGTTAATGTCAATCAATCAATGTTTATTGCGGAGACACAATTTACATGTGTAGAAAACGTCTATATGTCACTTCACAGCTAAAATTGCGTACATCACCACATGAGGATCACACTCAAACATACTTTAACATTCGCGCATCCTTCAACCATTTGCCAATTATCCACATTGACTAGCGCCGGAGTCACTCTTCTGATTGTGTGATCTCCCATTCAAATGCCAAACATTTAGTAACATCATAAAATGCTTGTGACGCTAAAAAGAGTTTCAAACGCACATTGGGTGCTGCGGCATTCTTTCTCCCTTTGGGCAGCTTGTTGATGACGTGAACACCTGCTTGTGACGGCAGATGTTTATAAACCATAGTTCTGTGTTTACCATTTCGGTAGTTTCCTCTGCCTCTGGTCTCATACGAAGGAATGGCTTGGTCAGCTGCCATGGCACATTTAGATGTACAGAACAGAACAGAGTTTTGGAAATGTAGAGACTTGGAAGAGTAAACAGCCAGTTTGTATGGTCTCTACAAGACTCTCTGAAATGCAAATGAGCGATTATTCGAATCGCTTGCTTCTGCACTTTGAACACTCTCCCCAACTGCAAGAACCCTGAGGGCTTAGGTTAAAATCAGACCTAACCTGAAGTAATGTGACACTCTGTTTCCGGGTTAGAATCCTGAAGTGTAGAGGAGGTTCTTAGGGTAGTTCACGTCTTTTGTGAGTCCCACACTAAAGGCTGGACACCAGTGTGCATAAATGCATTTTTCCTAACTTAAAAAAAATCTATCGTAAACTGGTTGTTTGCATAGGCACCCCACAATATCTCTCCATAGGTAAGGTGGGGGGAAACTTGAATGCCTGAAGATAATTTGGCGCAAAATGGTCAATGTGGTCATTCCAGGCTAACCATCGATCTAGACGTTTTTCAAGGAATTTATTGCTGTATACTTCTTCCAGAATTAAATCTACTAACATGACGGCAGGATCACATTCTGAGTCTGCCGGCCGCAGAGCAAAAATTCATGATTTTGATGTGTTTGTTTTGTGATTGAGGATGTTAAAATGCTGAACACAATTGTTGATTTCAACAAAAGAGATTTTAATTCTTTACTGAAACATAGAATCATGTCATCAACACACTGCAAGACTTGTCCATGTAGTAGTCATTGACACATAAGAGAAACAGAATTGGACTGAGAATTGGTCCCTGCGGAAGTCCTTATCTCAACTGAATTGGATTTGAAAGTTGATTTGAGGTTTGGACAACTTGAGTTCTGTCACTTAGAAATTATCTAAGCCGCAAATATGGCACGCCTCGATTCAGTTTTCGAGCAGAGTTTTGTGGTCAGCAAAGTCGAATGCCTTTGACAAGTTGAGAAACGTACATATTATGGTATTTCAATGTTCTTATCCCTCGACAATCAAGTCGACCATACTCACAACAGCGTCTATAGTCGATTTATCTTTCCTGAACCCAAACTTTTCATCTGAAAGTTGGTTGTGTTTATCCAAATACTGCAAAATTGGCAATATTGAGACAGGCTTGTAGTTTTTGTGGAACCGGGATCGTCCTTTTGAAAACTGGATTAACTTTCGCGGTTTTAAGGAGTGAGGTAAAAACTCCTTTTTGAGATAAGGGATAAAAATATGAAAATACGCTTAGAGCATTTTTTATGAGATACACTGACATCAAGCTAATATCATTTGAGCTTTTGGCTTGGAGCTTCTGTATAATTCGCTGAATAATTTTGAATAGTTCTAACTTTTCTTCAATGGCAGATGCCAGAGCCATTAATGATACTCGAATCTAGCCTTCGCGTGGGATTTATCTGATGTTGTAACGGTCGAGGATTTAACTCACAAGCCACACACAAGAAGAATCTGTTGAACTCATTTGTACCTTCTTTGCATCACCCACAAGTTTGTCCCCGATTTTAATTATAATTTCTTTATAATGTTTTTCTTTATTTTCAGACGTTCTATAACTTTTACAACCGTTACTTAATTGGGATAACGTGAAAATGAACAGCTCAGGTGAATTAAACGCGTAGTTTTTTAGTTACAGGGAACATACAGAAAAAAGAGAATTCATGGTTTTTTTACCCCCCCCTCCGAAGTTTTTACTAGGAAATTGATGTGAAAAACTCGTACACTACATCCTTATACGTCCTCAAACAAAACACTAACATTTCATTACGGTACGTTTGGAATTGTGTCCAGGTTTTGGTATGTTGTTACCAATTATATTATTACGAATTGTGTACAAGATTAAGGTAACTATAAGTTACCTTAATCTTGAACTATTGTTTGCATCAGTAAATGTTTGACATAGTTGCAAAAACATGCAGTCTTAAAGCTAAGACCTCAGAAAACCAAAAATTAATTCATTTAAATTTTAAAATATTTTACACGAATGTATACCTACTTTACAAATACATTTGGGAGTGCCGATGGCCGAGCGGTCTAAGATGTTGGGTTTTGAGTCTCAGTTAGAGATAGCACAGGTTCGAATCCTGTCTGTACCCGTTGCACTTTTTATCAGTAGCATACAACTTGTACTGTATCGACCCCCCCCCCTCATTCTGTTTGATAAGATTCTCGCACAGGCCAGGGCCCATGAGGATGGGCAGAATACACCTTAAAAGGCAATCGGGTTTGCCTTAAAAAAATTAAATTCGTATTTCAACCTTTAATGTTAACTCAAAATTCAAAATCTTTAATGGCAAACCCTATCCCCTTGTAATACGTCATTGCAAAAGAAAACAGTATATCTTACAAACCAATTTTTTGAATTCGGTTTCTTGATATTCAAGGTTAAATTTATAGTTTGATATATTTACAACTCTTGTCCGGAGTAATGGTAAAATTAGACGAGTCAACGATTTTATAATGTGAAATACAATATAAGCCCTTATTCCCTCAAAAGTGTTTAGTCCAAACCAATAAAGACATAATATAACTACGCGTGTTATTGAATTTCTGTTTGTTTTCATTTATATTAATAATCTAATTTTTATCTCTTGACTATGAAATCCTAATAAAATGGAAACATTTACAAATATAAGATTTTAAGACTAAATTACTTTTATTATAATTTAACTACTATAGTATTTTATTTCTATTTGATCGTACTTATTAAATTTTATGTGTTTTTTATAATCAACAATGTACAGTTTGAAACCTTTTTGGTAGCGATTTCAGTTCAGTTTTAAATACTAACAATTGAAATATAATATACGTGGGTATCACAGCCCTGACAATGAAACATTTAGAAAAATTAAATAAGTAAATGAAATTACTTCAATTATAATATCATTATTTTATTTAAGTTTATTATAAAATGATATATTTTATTTCTTCGAGTAAAGAGGTACAAAGAGTTTGACACCTCCCTGGGTTGATTTTCTGTTGATTATCAAAACAAACAGTAATAACTAAAATATTACATACTTAATTAGGAAACTCAATAAAATAAAAATTATCCATAAAATTAAATTAATTAATTTAAAATTAATTATCTAATGTTGACATATTACTACAAATTTTATTTTATAATTTTTAGAAATATACCAACCGTTTGATATATCTCAGCTTGGCTAGTTAGTTTAAATTGTGTTACTTTCCCATGCAACCTATGTTTTTTTTTATTGTAAAACTTTTTCAGTCAAATCTAGATTGCGAAAAGTAGTCTTCGAGATAAAAAAAAGTTATTCTGCAATATTTCACTGATACTTTAATCAGGAATTGATAACATTTTGTTTTTCAAATTCTATTTTAGGATCTAGGGGCGTAACATTTGAAAGCAATCACAAAGAATGCCATGACCGTATTTCAGAGAAAATGTCGACTTGGTTATCTCTCAAATGAACTATTGTAATCCGTTACAGTTCACGTTTACAGCATAGCCGGTGTTGTGTCCCGCATCCTTGAAAAAAAAAAAACTAATAAGAATTAGAATAATTTCTCCACACGATAGAACACAAAGTTTTTCTCTGTAAGTCAAAACATGAGTAGGCTATAAAAAGTAATTACACGAAAGCAGTGAAACACAATTGTTTGCAATAGAGCATACAAACTAAATGTAAAACACTCAAATGTTTTTGACCAGTGATACGAGAAGGGAATTTAACGCTCTTGAAATCTTTTCTGGATAGGATAGTTTTCGTGTTATAAGCAACAAACTGAAAGAAAATCAAAACGATTTTTTTATTATTCCTAGTAAAAAACACACTATCGGTTTCATCACGACAGCCTTGTGCAGATTGTAGAAAGCCTTTCCGATCAAATAAGCCTTTAAATACTCATTAAAACTGTTTATTTTTGTTTGCATTTGGATGTAAATTGAAGAGTTTGAGACCAAAATTAAAAATTTTTTAATGTTGAGCCTGAATTGGTCTGAAATTAGCTCATTTCTTTGCTGTGTGTTATGATCACGATATCAGTGTGAAAATAGGTTTTTATTTTGAAAAACAAACATTGTCAAATGAAAAATGAGAGTTGTATTTCAAACCTTTGGTGAAATTTCTTGCATACTTCGAAAGAACAGGGTAAAACAATGAACAAGTAATAATTTGAAAAGTAAAAATACAAGATAAACTAAAATACAAGTAAAAAATCATGTATAAACTCTCGTGTTTTTTGTTCTTCTGAAAACGTATGTGTAGTTGTTTTTTATTCAATAAAGTTACAGTTGCCCAAAATCAGCCATTTATTACATAGTCATTTACAATATACTTTGGGCCAAACACGCAACGTTTTCCTGTTACCAGCTTTATATTCGGGATTTCAAAATACACATAAAAAACTGGTATAACACATATTTTGCAAGCTTCAGTGGTGGTAGGTCATGCTTTAATCCCGTTTTGTCCTGTTTTGGCCGTTTGGGGTAAAGTACAGAGAATATATGTTTTCTTGTAACGTAGGCTATCTGTATCCGAGGGACGAAATACACTAGATAATTGAGGTAAAAAATAAAAAAAGGGTATCCAAAAATAAAATGTCCCACGTGCTTTTTAAAAATATAAATTTCGGAAATAAAACTTTTCATTTCAAACAAAGCACATAATAATCGACTGATTACACATTTCTTAGCAGTTCAATATATATATATATATATATATATATATATATATATATATATATATCTGTTTAAAATTTAAAGTTATAAATGGTTAAATAAAACCATAAAAGGAACACTGTATTAAAATATATCTATAAAATGTAATTATTGTTAGTTATGACAATTTTATGTCAATAGACATATGTGACATAAACGGTAAAATAAAAATAACTCAATTGTAAACAGCAAGCGCTCTGTGGTGTAGAGGTAGCACGCTCGCCCGGCAAGTGAGAGATCCAGGGTTTATTCCCTGCAAAGCAAGTATTTTTTGTGATTAATCTTTATTGAAATTAAATCAGGCTATTGCTCTTTAAACAAATTTAATAAATGTGAAAAATTGTCGACAAGTAATCTGTGTACCGTTTATATGTCAGTTTGGTTATTTAAACATATATGTGGCAGAAACGATGAAATACAAAATAATTGAATCGTAAAAATCAATGGCTCTGTGGTGGTAGCATGCTCGCCCGGCAAACGAGAGACCCGAGTTCAATTCTCTACGGAGCAAGTACTTTTTGTAATTTAACCTTTATTGAAATTTAATCAGCCTATTATTGTCGTTTATATACAAATTTAATGAATATTTGTATGTAAACATACATACTTTTTAATTATTATGATATTGTATTATATAAAGGCTTCCTTTAAAACCCTACTTTTCTTGGGGTTGGTGGGAATTGTTAGACCACTTAAACTATTTTTAAAATATGCGCAATGTCGAAGGCTTGTCAACAACAGAAGGAGAGGGGCTCCCTGCCTTGAAATTTGAGATATATGGTCGAAAAGGAAGTAGAAACCCATCGTATTGTGGGAAATTTGAGATATACGAGTATATATGTATAAATGGAGGTGAGAAATGGGAATAGGGTGAATATTGTTTTAATATCAAGATGAAACTATTTTTTTTGTAAATTTTATAAATGCTTTTGCTAGTGTACACTAAGAAGAGATCTACAATCATACGTCATCGCCGCCTGGCACTTAGGATTATCTGGGTTATATAATTAATTCTGACTTATTTCCATGTTTACTCGTTATCTTTAATCATTTTTATTAGAGCAAAATGTTACTAGAGCATGATTTCTATTGCTTTATGATAGCTCATCGATTATAAATCTCAGGAACACGTTTTTAATTGCATAAACAAGATAATAAAAATAGCCTTTACAAAAATTTGCTAAGGAAGACGGGAAACTTTATTTCTGTCTGTCTGTTAGTTCCACAAACCAAAGAAAGGTCTGCCCGAGAACGAAATGACCTACAGACTTTTAAGTTGGATTAAGGTTCTTTATTTCTTTATAAGCAACTAGGAGTTCCAAAATAGTGCATATAACTCCATGGGAGTGTGCTGAGTGTTGGCGAACATTTTAACATTGATCTTATGGGTAACATTGGCAATAAAGAAATCAAATCCTATACAAATTTTCTAAACAAATACAATACATTATGTTTTGTTGTGAGATGTAGTTACTCATGTAATTATCCTAATAAAATGGGCTATAGATTTTAAAATTCGTATACAACTGCAAAGCGACATTGAATTCAAGAAAAGATCGCAAACAATGGTGTACTAATAATGGTTTTACAGAGGAATGTAAATGCACAAAAATGCCAGACACGTGTTTAAAAAAAATAAACATCATAATTAATAAACAAATTAAATTTTGTTGTTACTTTGCATGGCCCCCTCTGACCCCACATCTAGGTACAGCCCTGGACACCACGTGACCTACATCCAGCCACCCACAACTTGGTCATACAGTTCGTGACAAGGGCTCACTTAGCGGTGTTAACGCCCTGTCGCTACTTTGACCTCGGAAGGCCGTTTCGATTAGCGAGAGAGTTTAGTGCGCGCCAATGCATGGTCTAGCCTTGAACTTCACGCATTAACAGACGAGGAACATTCTTTCTGGAAAACTCCTTTGCATTGAAATTCGTAATATATTACATTACGTTTTTTGGATGTTAATTTAAAATGTTAGATTATATGCGAGAATGTTTAAAATGAACATTATGTCCGATCGATTTTTAAAATAACTCTCAAGATTTTGATCTTTGTGTCCCCCGGGAAGTTTTATTCACGAGAAATCGATTTAGTACTGGTCCCAACATTGAAAACTGAGATAACCTAGGTTTGTTCTTCGTTTGTACCAAACTTTATTTCGAGCTTACTTATAATCAACTGCGTATGAAAATATATCAATTAATTTTAAAAAATTTTCCTCCTCCGTGGACTAAATGGTTATAGTCTCGACTCTCTAACCGAGAGATCACGGGTTCAAATCCCGGGAGATCCAATCATGTACAGTACTTTGACAATAAAAACCAGTGAACATCGAAGCCGGCATAGCTAAGACGCTGGGGCTTAAAAAAAGAAACAAATTATTGAACAACCAGTGGACAACATCTCGCATGCCTAAAAATACCACAATCTTTTGGTTTACCACTAGTTTTATTTTAATCAGCTGTACACATTACGTATAAATAAAACCACCTGAAAATTTCTCCATGGCTACGCGTAGCAGACTATAACGAGCAGTGTTTTGAGTCTCGATCATTTTTTTTAATAACACTTGGATATTTTGATATTTTTGTGTCACTCAGAGGGTTCAGTCAACAAGCCTGCTGGAAGACCTCCAAAACACCGACCTGGAATCAACTTCGAAAAAGAAACGAATCAGAAAACAAGCCAACGAAATTGACATCAATGAACCAGACTCCTCTACTTCAAATGTTTTGCAGAGCATATCGAAACAGTGCTGGACAACAGCTTGCTAAGCAGAGAAGCTGAGAAAGTCTTATAATCTCATGACAAAACTTCTTCAACTGACAGACCAACACAGAATGGCCAGAAATTTAAGAAGAACTGCGCATATGGGCTACGCGGAGTTTATACAGCTTAAGGCACGACAACGTAGAAGGCATCTACAAGAAGCAAACTTTCGATTAAGTTACAGCATATAATTATCTAAACAAACCATCGAATTCCAAAGGCTTGGCCAGCCACAATTGCATGATTATGTTAGTGATTATGACTTCTGCAGACAGGATCAAGCACGCAAAAACGTCGACAGCTTCATCTCGGCCGGCATGAACGACGGAGATCCCAAGCTACGCAAATTAGAGCTAAGTAGTTGATTAAAATCATCGTGCGAGGAATAGAACGTGCAGTTATCGTGCATGCGAACAAATAATGGTAATACAAAGTACGCCTTTGGTTTTCCGCTGTAGTTCCAAGAATCTAAGTCCCTCGTGGATGATGATAAGCCTAAATATAGACGTCACTACGTTCAAGAGTTGGATCCCAATAACGCAGCTCTCCACTACGCCACCAAAAGACTGTCATGACCAAAGGATAACGGGAAAAAACATATTCTAATTTAGCCTTACTAAAAATAACTACCAAACTTTTTCGATCACCCGGTACTTGCATCTTATGTTATCACTAAAGGATCAAAGGGTTGTATGAATATCTTTTTTGCATATTTGTCTTCAACGTGATATCTTGAGAACAAAATGAGTTATAGACTTGAAATTTTGCACCTTATGCTATCACTATAAGAGCAAAGGGTTGTATGAATATCTTTTTTGCATATTTGTCTTCAACGTGATATCTTGAGAACAAAATGAGTTATAGACTTGAAATTTTGCACCTTATGCTATCACTAAAAGAGCAAAGGGTTTGTATGAATATCCCTCTTTTGCATGTTTGTGATAACGTGATATCTTGAGAACAAAATGAGTTATAGACTTGAAATGTGTAAAACTTTATTTCTACCTACATAAATAAAATTCCCAAATATTGTTCTTGCGATTCAGTAAAAGAATCCTAACCTCTAACTCATACAAGATAGAACAGATTCTACGTCAATATTATAGTGTTATTTTTAATAATAGTAACTAATAGCATAATAAAATAACAGTATTTATGTTCTGTCGGAACTATTAAATTGAGTCCACTGATTCATATTTGACGATCCGACTTGATTTACGACTCTGTCACGACTGTCGTTCATCTGATCGCAACTTTAGTTCAACGTACAACATTTGTATTGTTGATGTAACTAATATGCTTTCTTATATGTTGCTTATAGATGCATTCAATATTCCAATTATATTAATAACTCCGTCTGGAAATTTTGTTCATGAAATGTACAGTAAAGTGAAGACCTTTTTAGAGATAAGTGTAAGCTATAATGGAGATCATTGTGAAACTGTGTGTTCATGTAAATTTTACCGAGAGTTTCTTCCTCAAAGCCTACTTCCATAATCGATCCGGCTGTGTTTGCATAAAGGTCGCGCATTAACTTTGTTACACAACAAAAACATGCGTGGTGCCAGTTCACGGCCTTGACGCATAACGCGTAATTCCAAACTTATTCTAACCTACTTCATGTTGCGCTATAATTTTAAACTAGACATGCGTTGCCTTTACTATGGAACGAGAACCCCAGAAAAGTTGACATTTTTCAAGAAATAAATTTTAAATAGCGAACAATTATTTCACACCTTACTGTCTTTTCTTCGTGACTCTACTATTTCTCCATACCGAGAACTAGTAACTCCAGCAAACTCCAGCAAATTATATCCGTGTTTTGCTGGAGTTAATGATGGACATGTAATAGAGCAAAACGGACGGCATCATGATTACCGCCTGAGTCGAGACCACCATAGAATAGGGCATGTTAGAAATAAACAACAGGACGTTTTGCTTCAAACAAATCCGAACCATCTTCTAAACCTAAAACAATTAAAACTAAAACGATCCACATTATCTAAGAGTACGAAGCACTGGTGATGCAACAGTAAAATCTCATCTTCCAACTTTTGAATTTAATGCTTTAAATCGAGAGCACAATGTTTCTGCGAATAATGTAGCGTCGCAATTGTGATTTCTATTATCACTACTTGTGGCAATAAAGTGTCGATTGTAAATATTTGTCATGAGTAACAAAGACTTTTCTGTGATAATGTTTCGTGCCGACCTTCAACCGTGCCTTGCTTGCGTGGTTATGCATGAAACAAGCAGGTTAGTTACGGGCTTCATTTGATCTTTGGCGGCGTTTTTAACAGTGATTACTTGCCAGTTTTTGAAAGAGCAAGGTTCAACATTGAAAGAACCTGCATGATATAGGCTGACAATGGTGCTTCTTCAAAGGCTAGACATATTCGTTGCTATTGGATCACAATCTGCGCTGACGGACAAGTTCTCGATTCGGCGCTAAAAGACTCTTGCTCCTATCTTTCGGCATTTTAGGAATCATACTAATTCGACCAACCCAGCTTGGAAATCGTGGGACTCCAAAAAGCTCCAAGATGATTGGTTGATCTTGAGGCGTATAAATCGCTCAGCCCAAGGACTTCTTATGAATGTTAACAACACTATATTAACACCACTGTTGGAGACTTTGTGAGGTTCACGTAACTCTACACCAGTGTCGAAAACTACTATTGTGCTACTAACATCGGATAAAGAAATCGCCACAAAATCATGTCTCATACAATACCAAAGTATGATTTTACATTTCGTCCTGTGACAGCGTGGACATTTACATTATGGGCACAAGCACGGTGACTGTGCATATGCATGAGTTCATTCTCCTGTCTTTTGTATCGAGAGAGTTGATTCAAAATTGGATACGAACTGATCAAGGAGTCAAATGGAAGAGGAGTCCAAAAAGAATGTTGAGATTGTCTGTGGTCTCAAAATCTTCCGTCGATATTTGACGTGCACTGGCATTGCGATTCTTACATAGGTACTTTTAGTACATAGTAGTTCTCTACCGCCAAGACTATTGGGATAGGAAGACTGCTTTAACGACCGGCGATAACAAGTTTGCAATATGCTAAGCATAAACCAGAAATGGTAAAAGGGGATGTCTAGCTTACCTTCACGAACTATAACAGGAAATGCCAATAGGTACATCTTTGGATAGTCACCGTAATTGTCTAATTGAAGCACACACGAGCAATCAAACAATTTATAATTATTTGAAGCTAAAATTAACAAACGAAAATTGTTATATAGAGAAAGAAAGATAAAGTAGTGCAAGATTGTCAAGCACTGCAGAGGTTTCAAAGGAGTCTTCGTCAACCGGTCAGGACACGACCGTGAGTATCTCCACTCCCTTGGTCCCGATTATACCTTGGATGCTGCACCCAGGTAGTCATTTCACAGAGGCAAATCTAGGGAACAAGAGTACATAGGTAAACTTGGTACTGTATTTGTAAGTAATTATACCTTAGCCTTCTTACATCTGCAGGTTGAGGCGAAAGGCGAAATATCGCATTCATCTGCATAAAAAAGCAGCTGAGTCGTTACTGCCTGTTCCACCCGATTCAAAGTTTCTGAAGAATCCAATTCCATTAGAGGGAGCCAAAGATTATGATTTTGTCCTTGTCTCAAAGGTTAAATATTGGGACACGGCCTTCAAAACAACACCCGCAACAAGTCCAAAGATATCTACGCCAACTAAGGTACATATGAATAACATTAATCCTGTAACAAAAAGACTGTCAGGAGCCACCAATAAAACCAACCACTGCAAAAAATAAAGTTGAATAAAATAGTTACATATCGTGATGGAACTGCATAATATTGCTTCTGGGGTTAATGTCATCAAGCTCAGATGCAGTGGAGAGATTGAGTCGAGAGGCTTATCACGAGAACTTACTTTAAGATCACCCACCGAATCCCAGACAAAAAACAAATCACCACGCGTAGTTACTGGAAAATCTGTTGGTACAGGTGTAATGAATGATTGGCCAACAAATGGATCTCAATGCTCTACCATCATTTTTATAATACGAAGTCTTTGTTCACACCACCAAGCAAGCACCTCTCTCACAGCTCTGCTCATTTATGTTTTACAGAATGTTTTACTTTTGCCGACTTCCGTAGTTACTAAATCCCATTCTCATCTTATTTCCGTAGACTCAATAAACTTAATTAAAACTAGTCAGTGTTGATCATCATCGGAATCTAAAGGCTACATTAGAAATTATGAACTTTTTTTGAAGTTTGATACCCTATTGGCAGACCTGAATAAACACCAACAAGATTATGTCGTAATGTGTTATTTTAACATTGCTGCGTTGTGTAATAATCACTCTTCAACTAAACGCCTTTACTTGCTGAGGTCACTCGACCTTGAGTTGTTGGTGGAAACACCAACAACGTAGTCAGCAATTGACAACATTCTCAGAACCTTCCGAATGTCTCAGTATCTGTGGTCAATACAACCATCGAAAGGGGGCAAAAATAACAAAAACAATAAGACTCAAAGCCAGGAAACATTACTCTTCTGAACGCTTCACTGTTCGAAGTGGATCTTCACTAAATAATTCAAATCAGCAGAACAACACTTTAAACTGTGAGTTTAATTTGTTAGTTAACACTCTAAAATATTATGTTAACGTATCTTTGTCCTATCAAAACAGTAGAGGTTTGTCCAAATAATGCAAAAACTAATTGAATCTCTAAAGGAGTTTTATGATGCAGAGAAAATTAAAATATTTTAAGAGATTCATAAAACTGTAACCAATAAGGAATTTATTCGAGTCTGTTGCTTGTGAACATACCCTTACCCTTATTCTCCCAATAAAATCCTAGATGGAGGCGGTGTCCAATAGCCTCAATGTCACTGTCACCGGTCGTTGGGGATATTTTGCAACAATCATTTAGCAGCTTCTCGCTAGAAAATCAAGCAATCTAAATTTAATGTCTGTTTGGTTCTTAAAAACAATACTTAAAGCGTATTGCGATACCATTCACACAATCAGTAAATTTATCATTCAACCAAGGAGTATTTCCCTTTTTAAAGTAAGTCCAATTTTAAAAACATCACCCTTACTACTGATAACATAAACAAAATTAAAAGCTCACATACTTACTGGCCTGTTTCAATTCGCCATAATTGAGTAAAAAAATTGAAAACTATTCCTAGTGAAAGTTCTTCAATTTCTGAAGAAGTGCAACCATTTTTCGGAAGACCAATTTCGCTTCAGAAATAAAACCAATTCAGACAACCTATGGTGTTCCACAGGGTGCAATTGTAAGTCCAGTTTTTTCCTGTCAATGGCATAAGATAATCACTTCTGCACGGAAGGATTAAACAGAACGCTAATGACACGACTCTCTCTATCAATAGCAAATCAAAATCAATTCTGGAACAACAGATTTTTGCTGAGACCAACGAATGTACCCATAATTTAAAAAGCCTCAAACTCAAACACCTCTAAAACCAATTTTTAAAATATTGCTTTGATGCCAGGAGAAAAGATGGTGGTATACTGTTCCTGTATAAGGGATTCCTAGGAGTTTAACTTGACCTGGAAAAAGACCACTTTGATCACGTTTGCTCCAGACCTTTCAAAGGCATTTATGTTTTAACATTGATTCTTAACCAAATACTGGCCTATTCAGGTTCTGATGTCAACGTATTATGACTTGATTTACCTTCATCTATCCTGCGGGCTTATGTTATGCTGAGCTTGGGGAAATAATAGATTCATAAGAGCATTTACAATTTTAAAAACAAGTTAATCGAATATTAGCCCAGTTGAAACACAAAGAGTCTTGCAAGGAAGCCTTAAAAATTTGAAACTGTTGAACTGTGCTGTCCCTATCTTGGAAATAACTTTGTTTTTGCGCATCTAAATGTGCCATGTAAAATTTACATACGTATGAGAGCAGAGGCCGAGATAACTACTAAATTGGAAGACACAGAACGGTAGTTTAAAAAGATTTTCCCCCGCAAATAGTGTTTTCGTTTTAGCAATACAATCCCAGATTCAATGAACAATGTTCAAACTTCTAAGGTGTTAAAAACTCGTTTAAAACATTTTAGTGTCACAAACATTTTGTAATGTTAACGAGTTTCTGACAAACGACTGTGAGACTGCCTAATGAGTCTTGCTCGAGGTCGGAAGATTGGTAAATGGATGGACGTATGCTTGTGAAAATTGTAATGTTTGAATACGTTTTCTTGTGGTATGTATGTCACAATTTAATCCGGATACGTATGCTGGCTTTTACTTTGCATTGTTGCAGATGTTCTGGAAATAAAGGACTGATTTGATTTCATGGATTAGCAAGAAACAATGTACTCTTAGCCAAGTTTCAAAGTCTTAGAAGGAAAAATTTAGTGTCTTCCTGTTTACAACGCCTTCCGCCGAACAATTACTTAAGTAATCACTGCTTACTTAGTTAACATAATAAATCTGTGTGCCGATCATGGTACAAGACATTCTCCTAATTCATATCATCATAATCTCCTGAGATAAGCTTTTCGTTTTCACAGACTACAAACAGACATGCGCTATCTCATTTTACTCTTCCTAGAACTCTCCGTAGAAACCTAATCTTCTGACCATGCATTTCTCACAGTGAAAAATAACCTCGACCTCAGTTCAGACTGTCAAGTTTTGCAGACTATTTCCACGTAAATAAACCTCCACGTGCATGATCCCTACAAAGCAATGTAGAGATATTGGAATTTTCCCACCTTCTCCCATGGCTACCGCATCTTCTTGCACAATAATCGTATTGAGAAGTTTTATTAACCAGCGATGAAAGTACGTTGGCTCTGAAGTGAAGGCATGGCCAAGAAGTTTACCAAAGGACGCTGGATGATGGAACATGAATCAATCTATAGGGTGCATGATTACAGTGCGATGATTCAGGAATTCAAATGCTAAATCATCGCAAATCATTTCAATGCTCTTCAAATTATGCGAGCTTAGTGTAATATTTTAGTAATTAAGTAGGTACAGTAGTTAATAATTGATTTTACTCTCCTTTGTTTATAAATTATATGATTGAAAATTCACTTCTTATATTCAATTTATTTTTCTCGTTATTCACCTTGGAACATCTTAGAAATTAATGTAAAATCATTGATATATTGATAAATTACTAAAGAAATCTTAACATAGTATCTGACAGAGGAAATAAATATCATAATACTGCATAATCCATTCCTTCTTACTGGTGTAACTAAATAATTATTCCAAGCCTTTGCTGCCTTTTAGATGTTCTAGAATTAAACACTAAAATTTAATATTATCAAAATTAAATAAAGAGTTATTGTATAGGATAAATATAAATCAATAGAAGTATCTTGCTCATAGTTAATCATTAAGGAAAACAACAAATGTTCTTAAGACTTATTCTTTTAGTTTGTGGATTTTCTTATTAAAGATGGAAGGAAAATACATTTTGTAAATTTTGAGTTTAGCTCCACCAATTCACCTTCTTCTTAGACCAACCTCCACATTGAATCAATCCTTCTCACCATAGCTACGTTACGTGCCCAAAACTCGGTTGCTATGATTCCAGGAGTCAAATCTGTGACAGCGTTTATATTCCAGATGCTCCACTAAGCGGAAGGTGAACTGTAACTACACTCAACATTAACATGTTGGAACTCTTCCCATCATAGTTACGTTATGTATAGAAGAATCAATTTATAATTAAATTGACTGAATAATATTTAAATATTAACATTGCAATTAAAAATGTTAGAAAAATAAAATTATTAGGTAAGTAGATGGTAATATTTAGAACTGATTTCCGTTAATTCTTTGTTATAACAAATTTGATCCTTTCGTCAAATAATGACAAAGATAATTAACCTGTAATATGTTTTTAGTTAAGACATGAATTAGATCATGCATTTGATCGAGTATTTCATTTCACATCCCAGGGTTTTCATTGTGTGCAATGAATAAAGTTTCGGTACAGCTTTATAACGAGAAGCCAGGGCCGTGCTCAGCTATAACGGGCCCCAGAAATTATATTCGACCGGGCCCCGTCATGCCCCGCCACTGTCGACACGGTCCCTTCAAAATGGATGTGTGGCGGGGCCTGGCCCGGTATGTTGAGTAAGCGCCTGCAAGTAGCTAATTCTAGATATTAAACTGTCAGTGTTCTTATCTTCCGAATTTAGTTATTTGATCTCAAATTACTCTCTAAGCAAATCGTTTACAATGAATAGCTCGAACAAATAAACCGATGTAAAAGGACTATCCTTGTGGATACACCTTCTCTCACCACCAGTGAATGTGGTGGTGTGCGAAACGTCTGAGGGACAAGGCTTTGCAACAAAATTGGAGTCTGAAAGCTATCAGACACTTTTCAGAGTCCAGACTCGTTTTGGACCCTCCTGGGTGCGAATCTCTTTGATCCCCTCATCCCGATGCCCCCTTCGTTGATAAATAACCTAGTTAATAATAATAATTGCAAAAGTTTAACACTCAAGTATTATATAACGGTAACTTGCGTGCGGCTACATGTGTGAAGAGTAGAATCTCCTGTGAGAGTATTCTGCTACCGCCAGGTGTTCTCCATACGTGATCCCGTGTGTTCACTGAAGTTACCAGCCTTACCAAGTAGAACGTGAAGATTCTCGCATAATATGGATTGTGCAAACGGTTTTTTGTTGGGATTTTTTAAAGTTATTTCTGTCTGAGACAATTCCCTTGGCCATACTCTATTTTCTTGATGCAAGAAAAATATATTCTAATAATTTGAGCACTCTACAGCATCTTTGATGACATACAGCATTTGAAAGTTGAAATTAGAATAGTTTGTCATCACGCTATACTAAAAAAGATCCAAAGATAAAAATGTGATTTTTACATTGTATATGAGTTATGACTTCAGGGAGTGTGTTATGATTTGTAATGATTCATTACATTATTAATGAAACGTGATTCAAGATAATTATATTTTTCTTTTGAAAAATCTAATCTAGGTATGTGAATTAAATTTTTATATAATAAAACAGGCCTGACCCTTTTCACTCATATTTTTCATACAAAAGCTGTAAAAATTTCATAGTCCTCATCATCAGTAATTTTTGCTGAGCTAAGATACATTCAAATGGTATGCTGACAATTCATCGTGGAATGAGTGTTTTATAGTTTTATTGTCTTCAGTAAACGTATTGTGCTTATTTTTGTTTGAACGTCAATTGAAAAATGAAAAGATTAACCGAACTATAAACCTTGATTGCACCACCTTACTAGTTCGTATCCGGACCACGCGGGAGTAGAAAATTGTTAAGGGCCAAACATTCAGGGTTTCGCTCACTCGTGGTACCCGCAGTACGTCAAATACTCAAAGTGAGCCCTTTAAAGAAGAAAAGGGATAGTAAACTATGACATATTAAATATTTGTCTAAGGATTTTGTTTCTTGGAACTTGGGCCTATTTCTCACAAAAACTTTAATCGCTTCAAACAAAGAGACAAATACCAACTCTTGGGTCACATGAATACTTTCTGGCGATTGTGGATCTTTTAGACAGATTTCACCAGATTCTGACCATTGGAGTCACTGTCATGACAGTACTTCAGAAAGTGTTTGTACATCTTTGCCAATCTCGAACCTCATGTCCCTGATGTATTCCCAAAGTAAATGTTATATAGGCTTCTTACATGCACCACTCAATAAATAAATTTCTAAATAGAAGCCGCTATCATTTCTGCAAGATTTCTATCAACTAAAGGAAGTTAGAGATAAAAAGTGAACTGTTAAAAATAGAATTATAAACAACTCAAAAAACATTAACTCTTAAATTTTGTTGTACCTTTCAAGTTTCGAAAGCCGTGTCAGTATCAAATTGGAACTGCCTTGTCTGTACTCGTATATACCCAATACCTAGATGACTTTACAAGACACCGGCTACATTCTGGAGCTCCTGCTGTCCCAAATTTGTAACGATGGATACACATGAGTTAAAGTGACAGAGTACTAGCATATTTAACCAAGAACGAAGCCAGACAAAATTTTGGTGGGTCAAGACAACTGATATTTTCCCGTAGTGGACAGAAAGTAAGGACCGATTTTGTTCCTTAAAAAGTTCTTGGTCCGTTTCTATGTTGAGAACGATCTTTCAGCAGTACATGTCAGTAGTACTGAATGATGTAAATAGTTATAATCGTTTACTAAAAAAAGTAATTTTAAAAATTGAAAATTTTGAGGGGGGTCCGGACCCCTTGGACTCCCCATCGCTGGCTACGTCCTTGTGTTTAACCTATATAAACCCAAAACCTATAGTACTTTACAAGACACGGACTACTTTCTTGGAGGTCCTATACAGTACAAGAATGATGGTAAATCCCTAGAAACAATTTATGTGCATATAACGTTAAGATATGTTGTAAGCATGATAATGGATTATAGAGTTTTTCAAAATGATGTACCCTTACCGGTACTTGAAATCTTCAACCCTTTCTTCCGATTGTTTCTGAAGATATGTCTGTAACACTGTCACGTTAGGTAAACTAATTTGTCTGAAATATGCCCACCAAGAGAATCGGTTTTGTACGTTTTATGATGCAAAACGGTGCCTCATTGGTATTTACCTGTTTTATACACTTACATATATCCTTAACTCTAATAGTATTTATAGTTTAAGTGCATTAAGCTGAATACATATATTGCTGTACATCTTTGATACAGTGATTACAAATAAACATGAGGAAATCCGAACGTTAAAATAAACTTTAACAGTATTCCAAGGATCGTTATCAAGTTTTACTAAAGCGACTTGTTTAGATTTCCGGTGCGGTGGTAGTGATCTAAGAATGGTTTAATCCAGTTTGATAACAGTTCTAATTCTGGAATTTATGTAATTACACATCTAGGCTTGCACTATCAAATTGAGATACAGGCATTGACGTAATTCTAATGAACGCCAATGTGTGAGTCCACATCCCGTAGAAACCAGAAAGTTCCCGAAGGTTGGAAAACGAATGTAATTCCGCTTCCAAGGGTTAATACCCCTCAGTTGCTAACAGTTACCCACCTCGATACCACCACGATTAAACACGTAAACAATTCTAGAAAAGATAGAATTGCGCTAAATAGCTAAAGTGACATCCCACATGGTACGTATACCACCCAAGAATATTTGGTTGAATATCTCTATGATGGAAAAGACAGGGTGATATGAAGCTATTTACTAATGTTAGATTATACGCTGTTGACCTTTGATTCAATAAATCATGAGCTTTTACTGGCCAAGATGAAATGTTACGGCTTTGGTGCAAAATCAAAGTGGATCAACACACTCTGTTGACTCAGTGAACGGTCATACTTTGAAGTTTGGGAAATGAAAAGTATACTGCTCTGGCCAAGAAAAAAATACGTGTCTCAGGGAAGATGCTTTGGACCTGTGCTGTTTGATTTGTACACTAATTTTGATCTTCCAGTTGTGCGCATAATTGTACAGTTCACCAGTATGCTGATGATTGTCGATTATCTTATGAACCTTTCCCGACTAAAGAGGCAACTTCTCTGATCAATGACCTTGAATCAGTATTAAGATGGTCAGCTGGAAATGGTCTCAAACTCGAAAAAACGACAGATAAGGAAGCTTGTGTGCTTCATGGTTCCGCACGTTTTACAGACGCTAGGCGAGCAGGTGTGGGTGTCGTGTGCTGTGATGAATCTGCCTGCGACTCGTTCAAGACTCTTAGTATCGCCTTAGACAGTGGACTTTCGTTCGTAGATCATGACACGTACGCTAACCTGTAAGCCATTGGCAGACTGAGAGCCTCAGAGTTCTCTACGGATCCGGAAACTTATTGGCAGTTTCTGTAAACCTCAAACTCATACACTATTAGGTGCTGTCCATATTTCATTATTGATACCCAGGTTTGTGTCATGCACTGTGACGAATCTGTCTCTTAGTATCGTGTTCGCAGATGTGCGCTGACCTGGCTATTGGCAGATCGAGAGCCTCAGAGTACTCTACGGATCCGGAAACTTATTGGCAGTTTCTGTAAACCTCAAACTCATACACTATTAGGTGCTGTCCATATTTCATTATTAATACCAATATTGCGGAAACAGTGTTTCTTATTTATTAATTTATTCGCTGCGTACTTATTCTTATTGCATTAGCAACGAACATTTTGAAATTAATACATACATCTTGATGAAGTCAAAAGTTCTTTTGCGATTTGACCATGATCGGTATCGAGAATGACACACTGACAATACGTACGTCACACAAACATATCACTTAGACTCAGCATTTTCACCAATCCCATTGAATCGATTTGAATCGTGGAACAATGTGATGAATATAAACGTTTGTGCTACAATAGCTACTGATTGACTGACCACATTAAAAGTTAAACAATTAAATAAACCGTTATTGTAGATGGATTGCGTTGATTTTCCATCGTCAGGTGGTTAAAAAGAAAAAATCCTTCATATAGAGTTGTCAATGTTTAAACATTAAAAAAATATTTTAAAATCTCTTATGGTTATCTCTTATGAGTTTGTTTAAAAACTTATTTTTTCGTTGCCATTAATGTTACCCGTACGAATAAAGTAAAAATACGTGCTAACACTCAGCTAAATCCCATGAAGTGACAAGCACTCGCATCGAACAGTGTTGCTAATATCACAGAGAAAGAATCAAACACAACAGAGAATTAGGGCATTATTTTCAGCGAGCGTCGTATTGGGTTATATGCATATAAGTTATAGACATATCTGAAGTCTGTGCTAAAATATAAATGAAACTGTGCAAAATTTCAGGTCTATTATAGGTTTGTTTGTTTTCGAGATATGATGAGTTAAAACAGACAGAAATTGCATTTTTGTAGCCCAACGAATGATAGGCTTCGCTGACGCTCAGCAAAAATAATTCACAATAGAGTAAATAATTGTGTAAAAAGACTTTTACCGTTCAAAACAATTGTTTTTACTCACACATACTAATAAAAATATATATATATATATATATTTATTGTCTATTTAAATCTTGTGTATTTACATTTTGAATATAAACCTTCGAGGAAACTCACACGTAAATGCAAAACAAGTGAATAAATGTATCAATGGAATTTAGGGATAATTTTGATCATATTGAAGGTCGGAGAGTAAAATAAGTACACAAGATCGAGTACACCTGTTGATTGTGGCAGAATGATAGGGCATTATAAACTTCAATTTGACTGACGCATTTTCCTCAACTGTGACGCCTGCAGGATGGGTGACGTACGAACAGATCCTGTGTTGCGTGGTTTCCTGCACCGAGGGTCAACAGAACTCGGCGGGAGGTGTGGCAGGAGCAACAATGCAGCATCTGATGCGGTCGATTGTTGCACGGTGGCGCGGCCTGTGGCGGAAACCGCAATCACACGCAGGCGGGAACCTCTGACACGCACAGCGCACGGACCGACAGAATTGTGTGGGACACCGCAGTGTAAACGTGTGTGTTGTGTGTAGTTGGTTCGCCTATCCAAGTAAGTGGCGCTGTTAATAATTAATTAATATTTATTCACTGGTCGCTTAGTAATATATTTGCACAATCACATAATGTGCAGTCATTATTTTTGTATCGGTATTAAAAGTGAATACTCTTGAAGCAATTTGAATAATTTAAGAATATTAAGGACAATTAGAAAAACATGTTGTTTAAATAACTACTAGTTTTATTATTAAAATTAATTTAATTGACAACCTTAATTAAATGATTGTTAATTTTTGTGTGAAAAAATACTAGCTACGCTGTTTGCGTTAAGATCTCTTTTATTTTAAATTAAGATACACCTTCATAAGGTACCTCTTTTACATATGATACAGTTATAAAATATTATTTTCCATTGTTTATTGTCTTATAATTTAAAAATTTATATCTGTTTTTATAAAATGTTTTGCTCTAAATACCTAAAAAATGAAGTGTGTGTTGTTACAATCGTAGGGTAGTTATCAATTCAGTTTTTTTTATTATCAATGATTTAAAATTTTGCTAGTATAATTAAAATATTTGGGCCCATTAAAATATAAATTGAGGAAAGCAAGCTTTCCATATACTCCTCTGCAAACAATCCGTAACAAGTACAAAACACTGCAATTTAACCTATAATACAATAATCTTAGCGTTAATTAAAACTCTACGATTCGATGCATGTTAATGAATTATAGATCAGTAATACGTTATTGCATGAGAAGATAAGTTTAATCTATTGTAGGTCCATTGATTATACATTATATCCTTATTACAACTGATTGTAAGTTTATTGTGCTGGAATGACTTCATCGCTCTTGAATTTTGTGGACGGTTTTAAAATGTGTATGTAATAATTAATTAGAGAGTTGAACATAGTGAAGTAAATATTTGAAATACAATGAATTAGACTGAATTAAAATTATTATTTTTTTATATAAATAACTAAAATTGCTTGATGTGTAGGCCTAAACAAAAAGCCTAAATTTTATAAAAAGCTAGACTTTTTGAAACAGGCACAGATTTGCTTGTTTTCCCCTTTAATACATAAATAATATTTCAGTAAGTAGTATATTTAATAGTCTATACGCAAACCTTTCTTTTTAATTTTATTATAAAACGCTTGTCAGTTGCACTATTTAAAACTTTCGAAAGAGCAACTTCAGCTAAGTTTTTTCCTTCAGTATGGAATTGTTTATACAATTTTGACACAGAAAACCGGAATTGTTTTAACACTTTATCACAGACAACGCCCTACAGATAGTGAGAACAAAGTGAGAACAAAGTCGTATTCTCTAATAAATGATCTCACTTAGAGTGTAATTAACATAAAAGAATAACAATTAATGTAATAATGCATGTTTTAGTACCGTACTACAAATCAGCATATTATAAAGAAAAAAGCTCGAATAAAAATTGAAATGTAATCAATTAAATAACTAATCGCGTTGATATCGGTTACAGTCTTGTGATAAAATAAGAAGCAAATAATTTAACGCAAACATTGTGGTAAATTTATCGTGTGCAGTGCTGCTGCTAATTGGCACGTCGCAACATACACAGCAAAATGAGAAAATGCAGATTAAAGGGCTTTATAATGAAAGTCAAATAATACATTCAATATTTATTTTATTATTTCTATTAGAATTATTGCAGTAGATATTGTGTTACTGTACTAAAAATATGTCATATACATAAATCTTCATAGTTGATATACTGTACTGTATTGATATTATTCATAACGATTTATGAGGTCGCAAACAAACCCAAACGTCTTTCTATTTTGGGAAAATCGTCTCATTTTAAGTATATCGCATCCTTATCCAATTACGAATTACAAGTAAGCTAAGAACAATGGCCAGCAAATACAGACGAGGTTAATGACAACATTCTGTTTGACTTTATTGGCTTAATATTGCTGTGGTCGTCCTCGATTAATATTATATCGATATTCCACATATTTATGACTACTGATATTTTATGTTTTTAAATCACTAAAACTATAAAATCGAGTTTATGACTGTTTTGTCTTTGATTGCTTAAGTTGTAATAGTTCTCGAATAAGATTCTATAGATATTTTATTTGTTGTCTATTATATTTTGCTGCTGTAGTGGTTCTAAGAATATTTCTCCATATCATCGTCGATTGTGTCTGTAGACCCCAGAGCTACCCTCTATCGAAAAGTATATAATAATATACATGCATGAGTGTAAGCATATTGTATTAAATTTTAAACAGCATAACGCGACGTTATAAACACTTGAACATATGAGCACTCTAATTAGATCTAATTTATTTCCGCTTATATAAAAGTAATTCATTTTTGTATTGGTCGCAAACATTGTTATACGAAAAGTTATAGTCGTATTTATAGTTATAACTTTTATTTTTCTATGCAATATTTTGAGAACAAAATCCCTCAATGCTTATTTGCTCTGCTCTTTTTTTTAATAAAGAATCTGAAGGATCACAATGGGATGAATACGCCAGTTCTACTACTATTCTCTGAAACGCCTGTTATGAGGTCAGTGATCAGATGGAGAATCCCTTTATCTTTATCGTTAACTAATAGGATCGGAGAAAAGCTGTCAAATTAGTGACAGCTTGTATTTAAAAAGATCTATTTCTAGCCATGATCTCACCTTGAACTCCGTGGTATCGTCTATTCAAAATATTTTGGAAAATCTTACATTTGTTGGGTCAAAAGGTTTTTGAAAAGCGCTTTTATGATAGAGTTCCGTGTTATAAAATAATAAGGGTTGGACCAAACCACGTGTTGCGTACCAGGCTTCACTTAAGTGTAATGGGAAATTTCAAGAATGTATAGCTAATTTCATTCTCGAAATGCGCGTGCAGACAGACACTCATACAGGAAAGAATTGTTTATAACCCCAAGGCAGACAGCCCACTGAGTGGTAGATTTCAATGACGCTCATCCAAATCTCATATTTGGCAATACACAATCATCATTGACCTCATTCTTATCTGGGTAGAAATATATTTTTATGCAAAATTTCAAGTCTACTATGAAATCGTTATCGAATGTCACACGGTTGTACTCAGTTTGTTTAAAACGAGTTAGTTTTGTGATTTTCATAATATCAATGTAAATATGTTCACTAACGCTCAGCCAAACCTCATGGTGTGACATTCACCGTTATCGTACCAGATGCCGCATACAGTTTACAGGTTAGTTTCTTTATCGAGTTATCGTGCGGCCAGACAGAAATACAATTTTTTAAATGATTTAGTGATAGGCTTTGCAACGGGGATTATAAGTGCTAGAATCGATTATTCATCAAACAAAACATTAAAGAAGAGCAACATTAGCAGAACATGTACGACACCATGTTTTGTACCCTGTCAGGAATTGCGTTGTTGCAGTTATGTATCACGAGTTCCCTGTCTCAGACGCGGGCGGAGCCTGTTGTTATCAGGTGACCTTGCGACCGAACGTGAGTTACTCGAGAACCTCTCGCTCTTATCAGCAGGTAGAGTTGTTTGTCTCAGCTGCAGATTCAGATTCAGTAGTAGTTCACAGGTTAGTGGATCTGCAATGCCGCGCCTTGGACTGTACTTCCACAGGAGGGGGATCGCCACTAATGAACGGAGGTTGGTAACACTGGATTCAATGTAAAAATAACTTGTTGAGTTATTTCGAGTCCTAGTTTTGTGTTTAGGAATACAGTATTATTAATCCCTCTCGTGTATTCACAATGTTCCGTTTCGGGTAAGAATTTTTTTACATGCTCTTGATATTTTGTCTAGTGCAGTAGATGATTATTTTATTACTATTATTAGGTTTCTTATGACTTACAAACGGATCACAATTCACGTGGAAACATTCTCCCTCGTGAGTTATAATACTATTATTGATTGATAGAAAGCAAGGCTTGGGTAGCAGGCAAATTGTGCTTTTCTGTCTGTTGGGATGCGTATAGAACCGCATTTGATTCCGCCTCGAAAATCTGTCGGTGCCTTTGAGAAGTCCATGAAAAACTTAAACGTGAGCATTTGGACAGTTGTTTACCGATTATTGTAGACCAGTGAATACACTACTGTGGGAAAAACTTCTAGCAAAAACACAGCTATTACTAATTTAACTGTACTAATTTAATGAAGTAGTTTTAGGCTATTTTTCTGACTGTACTTTTATTCTGGCTCAGGTAACCAGGTGAAAAGAATATCATTAGATCACAAGACCATATTGGAAATTATAATAGAAGAAGACGCTCGAAATCTGATCCTTCAACTCTTAACAGATGACTCCAACAAGTACGAATCACTTAAACCTCACAATATAATTTTAAACAACTAAGAACCCAGTAAGAGTCTTCATCGTGAGAATAGGTCCAGTTGTATGAAATATTAGTTTTATTAATATGATAAATTTTAAGATCTTAAAATGAATGCTGGGCAAGTCACAGAAAAAATTATCAATGAAATCATAGGTTAAATATGTCCGGGTTATCAGTTTAAAGTCGAAATATTTGGAAATAAATACCCCTGTGTATTAAAGTATTAAATTAAGGCTGGAAATAAATGTAGTAATTCAAAACATGTCGTTGGAAACAGTAAAAATAAATAAATAAATATATATATATATATATATATATATATATATATATATATATATATATATATATAGTAATTGAATCGGAAAAAGTAAGCGCTCCGTGGTGTAATGGTAGCACATTCACCCGGCAAGGGAGAGATCCGGGTTCGACTCCCGGCGGAGCAAGTACTTTTTGCGATTCAATGTTTATTGAAATTAAATAAGGCAATTGCCATTTATACAATTTAATGTATATACATATATATATATATATAATTACATCTATATACATATTTTTACATATATATATATATATATATATATATATATATATATATATATTTATACATATATATATATAAATTACATCAAGACCTTTGATTAAACTTAACATACAGGTAGATTATTTATTATCGTCATAATGGAATTTGCATTTCATGCATTTCGGGGGATTCATGCTCTGGATACGCTCCTGAAAGGACAAGAAATATTCGAAGGACAAACATTAAAGCTTTCACTGCCGACGTGCGCATTCACACATACTGTATATCGTGTGAAAAACCGCCAAGATATGCAATAATACGCATTTAGTTGTTTATACAGACTCAATGTTAATCTAACATTAAAAAACCTCGGCTATGTACAGTACGGACATAGAACAAATTTATGCTCTAGATATTTTATGTTATATCTGTTATTTTCTGTACTGCATGTTACCTCTATACGAGTTGGCATAAGTATTTGTAATTTTACAACTCATTATCAACATTTGTCCGGCAGTAAAAGGGTTAAGTCTTTGTCTAAAGTTTGTTTTCGACTATGGAAGGATTGCGAAGGAAACGGGATTTTCAGGACATTTGCCATCGTTCAGTGAAATAAAAAAAAAGTAACACTATGTTTCGTTGTGTTGGGTTATTTATTTACCTGAAGAAGAGATCAGATTCAGATCTCGAAACGTAGTGTTCTTGTTTTTTTATCACTGAACGAAGTCAAATGGCCAGATAAATCCTGCTTTCTTTTTAAACGGGCTAACCTAGACCTAGCGATTTTTTTACTTCTTAATTAATTACCTCATCTGATAATGAGTCCTTCTTTAACAGAAGCCAACGCATAATTTCATTCCACACGCTAGAGTTTTCACAGTTCGTGCTCCCTTAAAGATTTTACTACGGCCTCACGAGTTACACAAAGGCAAAAATAGCTATGACAATAATGTGGATAATTCTATTACCACAGGCCGCAGACTCCATACTGTAAGGGCATATCGGTGAAAGGCAGCCTCACTACCAACGTCGCTCAGTTTCGGCAATATTTCAGTTCCGGCCTCAACATTGGCCTATATCCTGCCGACCTCTGCTCGCTCTCGCTCTTACAACTCGCCGTCGCCCGCACTGATCCAAGTCGCGACACACACCGGCAAAAGAAAATAAAATAACATACTTTACTGCTCATTGACATATTACAATGTTCGAACAGAGTCATAACGTATAAAAATACTATTTCTTTAATACTAAGGTTGTACATACAAAAAATCAGTAGCGCTACGTTTCGAGATCTACAATCTGATCTCTTCTTCAGATGAATGACATTGTTTAGATTTTGTTTTATGTTAGTGAAGTTGACACACAACATGGTGGTTGTGATTCCTGACTTACACGTGTCACAACGCTGTGGTATTTTAACCTAGTTTGTAATTATGTGTTAGGTTAGTTATTTATCTGAAGAAGAGATCAGATTGCAGATCTCGAAACGTAGTGTTACTGATTTTTTTGTATCAGTGAACGATGTAAAATGTCAGGAATAAATCCTGTTTCTTTCACAATTCTTCCAAAAACAAATTTCAAACAAAGAATTGTACATACAGCTATTAAAATAAAGAAAGGACCCAATATGGATTTGAAATACAGATTGTTAGTACAGTTCTTCATGGAGTCAGTTAAAGCACGATATATTTTTGGTCCCAAATATAGTAATGATCGTAATTATACTGGTGTGAATACTGAGAAATTAAGTTGTTATTGTTGAATACAAATATGGAAATAGATTTGACGAACAGGGAGGGAGGACAAAATTAACAGTCCCTCTTGCCGGAAATATCCTCTATGACTTTCTCTTCGTCTGAGGCCGTAGATAATCCCAAGCGCTCATTTCTGAAGCACATAAGCTCTTGCCAAAGATGATTCAGAAAACCACCCCTTAACGTGACTCCATAGCTGAGATTATGGGTAAATTTTGGATGAATGCCGAAGAAAATAGAGCGCTCGCCAAGCCTTGTGCAGACTTGATCGAGTAAGTTATAATACCTAAGAACGGTACATAAACTAAAAGTACGAGAGAATTCCTATTGTAGTGAAAAAACAAGAGTATTTGACCGGATTTTGGAATAATCTATTATAGTGAATAAAAGTCATAAGGTAAATTCTTTTAGCTATCCAGATAGGGAAAATAGGTCTGGTTTTAGTTTGGCTAAAGGATTGTACAAATTCCTTAGAATATTCATATCGACTGCTTGCAGCGTACCCACAATAATTATTTGTGGGAGAGGGAGGAGAGAATATACATCATGATTTATAAATAAATCCGCAATAAGAATGTGAGCTGATAATAAATATTCAGTCTGGATTGCTGATTAGACAGTGTCTAGCTGGACACGATTAGAAAGACAATGGCTGTATCAGTTCTGGCATTAAATTTTAAACGGATCGAAAAAGATCTGAAAAAGATGGAAACGGATCTTTAAAAAATATTGTATTTGCCTATATGCAAATGAAACATTTTCAATTCAATCTCTCCGCTTGATTATTGAACCTGATCTCAAATTTAGATTCTGAGTTTAATGGAGCAAAAACTATAAAATCGATTGTCTTTTCTGCACTGACAATTCCCCAAAAACGGTTCTTCTGGAGACTATGATCTTAAACTCTTGTGCTACCTTTTCTAGCCTTAAGACATCTTTGTATCCATTTAATTAGTAATTTTTCAAACTAGATCTCAAATTGAGATTCTGAGTTAAATGTTGCAAAAACTTTAATCAATTGTCTTTTCTGCACTGACAATTCCCCAAAAATGGTTCTTCTGGAGACTATGATTTTAAACTCTTGTGCTACGTTTTTCTAACGTAAAAACATCTTTGCATTCATTTATTCAGTCATTTTTCAAACTAGTTGTTTTGGTATGGATAGGTACGAGTACTATTCTTGATAATTTTACACCGGTCATTAATTACTTGTGAATGAAGTGCGGTAAATTGAGGTCACAAAGATGTACACTATGTTCGAAAACCTTCTTCGGGGACCATTCTGAGCAAGCACTTAATTGCAGAATATTAATTGCATGGCTTAACAAATAGTCAGATTAAGTTTATGGTAATTCATATGAGATTGGTTCACGAAGTCGTCTGCAATGCATTGTGGTATTTTTAGTCGCCCTGAGACAGGTAGGCTTAATAAATAGGATGGAAATAGCATGATGACGTCAGATAGGTCAATAGCTGTCTGGTCGTTTGTTTTGCTGAGTCGCTTTATGAGACAGCATCCGGTGTTTATCGCTAATTAATGGGCTGAAAGGCGATCTCTTTTGCAGGATGTGGAATTCTGCTGCGTTTAGTTGTGAAATATTGTAATATTGACGCATTATTCGTTATTTTATATATAGGGAGTATAGCTATTGCATTTATAGTACAATATAAAGAGGGAATGTTCCATAGTCCTACTCTTCTGTGTCACGATTTGTCTATGCTTCAATAATATTTCTCTTAAAACATCATTGATAACATAAATAACGTATGATTGTCATTTCTTGTTTCTTTTCTCAAGACACTGGACTCACGTCAACCTCAAAGTTGGGATTGCGATTCATAGAATGAGTGTAGGCACTCTATAGTCGTGGTACTATGTAACCTTATCTGATTTTGAAAAGCCCTGATTTGTATCTTAGCTCTTTTTAGTTTTAGTGGTCCCTTTAGTAACATCTGAGAATACAAGGCACTAACATGTCTTCAATGTGCTGTAGATTATTACTGAATGAATGGTAGTGTCTATCAGGGCTGTACCTAAACTTTCACTTCGGTGTGTGGGGATTTCAGTATTATATCCTCTTGTTGCTTACAGCCTATTTCATAACTTTTTACCATTATAAAAAAAAAATAAAATTACGTACAACAATTATTTTAACGTTTTACCCTGTACACATTTCAGGAGGAGCTAATATTTTCTACCAAGTTAATTTAATCTGAAAGTGTCTGGGAAGGTTCCACCCCCATATCTAGGAAACCTAGATACGTCCTTGGCTACGACATAAACTGTCTCAGGCTCCTTTCTGTAGTGATTATCTATAATTTATTGCACTTGGACTTCTGAAAATGTAAGAATACTAAACACGCTCTTGTAAGTAGCAAGTTTATGGTGGCAATAAGCAAGGATAAAAATCTTTCTTTTACAAAAATATCCAGCCTTATTTATTCCTTATTGAAGTCAAAGTGAAAATTAAAACCACATAAGTTTTGAACATTAAAACTTATATAAAGAGTGTGATTAAACCTCTCTCAAAAGAAAACAAAATCTTTTGAGGTGAAACTGTACTTCCATTCAGAACTATTTTAAAATGTTCTCGAACAAAATGAGGTAGAGTTGACGTTATCAATTAGCGAAGAAGCTGACTTATTTTTAATCTGATTTCCCAATCAGTCTTTCTGAGAAAGTACAATACTTGGTTCAATGAAAAACAGCCTCAGCCAGCGAGTGTGACCTTGACGAACGGTGCTGAACTCGACAGTTTCAACATTGAAACAAGCAATTGCGCTCACTGAGCTAAGTGGGTGACTAGACCAGAGACCTGATGGATTAGCTGTGTCAGCCGAGAACAAAGGTTGCTGCAGACTCCCCCTCCCCGGTCCTTATAGCTCCTGGAGTGATTCAGATTGGTAGCGACCTCTACTGGAGAGAGGGCGCGACAAGGTTACGACATGACCTCTACTCTCTACTCCTCTACTGGGTCCTGGAGTGGAGTCCTTTTGTGGCAGACTGGGAAGTAATGCCTGTTTAACATTAGATACACGAGCATATCTGAAATGATCTAAATCTGTGGAAAAGATTCTAGTAAAATTCAAAGATCTCACATGATGTGAGAAGATCTTCATAAATTTATACAGGATAGACAAAGTAATTTATTTTAACTTGAAGTTTAGTGTTATGAAGAAGGTTAGTACACCCTACTACATTGGAATTACACTCAAATGAACAAGAAGAAGGAGAAAGTGATACAGAACTGCAGATTTGTAGGGGAGGGTTAAATACTTTTATGTAGTCACAAACTTTCCCCATGCCACTTTCACCCTAAGCTAGCTAGATCTACAAACGAAAATGCCTCCAATGAGGTCTTTGATATGTTTCTTAGAATCTTAAAATATTCTTCCTTCCCAAAGCCTTCTTTCTTAGTAAAAACCAATACACGGAAAACCCCTCTTGCTCCTACCTTAACCAAATAAAGTTTGAGTTTTTATTTTTCGAAAGTAAAGAAGGGAAAAGGGCCACTCCAAGTTTTTGAATGACTAATTCCATCTTCTAACCCACCAATAAAAAATATCAAAAATGGTTGTAAAATAACATTTAAATGTATACACAACTCCCTTTTTTTATATTAACCTGTTCGATTTATGCAGGTAACACAAAACTATTCTGGATATCGGTATTATACAAATTAGGAATGAATGGGACTAAATTGGTATTTGGAAATAGTAACTCCTACTTTGTGGTCATCAGACGAAATTCCATAAAAAATAAATTGAAAACCACTTGCAAAAAGGTTTTACTGCGTCTTGTCCCAATAAAATATTTTGGGTGATCAAAATATTTACAATCATAAAACTGATTATACAAGGTTTTGAAGAGAACAATTACAAATAAATATTTTATCACAAGATTTTTGAACTTATTGATATAGTATTTCATGTCTCAAATTTAATTCATTTGAAAGCAACGTAGGGCTTAGTTTTTTTTAACTTTTATTATTTAGAAGCTTGGGCTTACAATTTAAAATCCTTTTAATTCCTCTGGGGGGGGGAAATTAAAAATATTGTTTTGTTTCCATTATTCCAAAGTTAAGATAAGAGGTTACTTATTTTTACACGGTATATAGGTTATAACAGTGTGATGATTTCCAACACATTTTACTTAGTGGTTGCACTTTTACACTGTAAAAAGAAGAGAGAATATTTCTCAAATTTCGTAAAAGTTCATAGAACACCTTGAAATTCACTGAACATAGGAATACAAAGGCATACTTTTTCATAGGTGGATTTAGACAGAAATAATGGCTATCTAAGACCAGTTGAAATGATTTAATTCATGTACAATGTTAGGCCATTAAAGAAAGTTGTATTACGAAACTGAGTTGTGTAAAGTCCAAGCATGACTCTACGTGTCCTAAAACTAACGCACAATCACGAGCTCATTCTATGGCTACTACAGTGCCCTGTAACAGCTTGGACAAAGACAATGTTTTGTCTATTCCGCGAGATTGAGTATTACGTAATGCCAATTGTATTCAAAAAAAGCGTGATGACGTAATATTGTATCATGTAGAGTCAAAGTAGTGTTGAGTTTGGGGAGTCGATAAATGAAGACCCTGAAATACATGATGCAATGGTCACTAGTGTATTTCTAAACTAATGCAACACAACTTTCGCAGAAATTACGGAAGGAAATCGCTCGTAATCCGTTATCCTAATTACGTAATAAACCGACTAATGTGTGTGGAAGGGTGGGAGGGGAAGGACTGACCTTCAAAATCGCCAGGCGGTCCTACGAAACCAAGGAAGCGTCTGCTGTTAGTGGGCTTCCAAGGAGATAACTAATTAACGTCATAGTCACTGCATCCGACCTCTGCAGCAGAAGGCTAACTTGTTTACAAATGCAAAACTCGTGCTTCTCTTAGAATTAATTATGCTCATTCACTTAATAGTATTTTTCGTCGAAACGTCTGGATTGACCTGTAAAAACTACATATGACTGGGACAAAATATGTGACGGAGAAGAAAATTATCTCTCATCCTCACGAAAGAACTCCAAGAGTACGATAACGTTTTGTGAAGTTGTAAAGAAATACATTTGATTCCCCAATTCAACCTCTTAAGATTAACAGTCGATAGACGCTCCACTGAAAAAATACGTTTTTGGAAATAATTAAGGAAATCTTTTCTAAAGTATACTTTATAAAAGGTGTGACATTCCATAAATTTTTAATTGTTCTTAGTTATTTTCCCATACGATATAACATCTAAAAATTATCGACTACGGTAAATCTTTTATTCGTATTTAGCCTGTTACCTAAATTAATTTCAATAGCCAGGCCTAAATATATATTTCTGACACAAACAATTTAAACACTTTTTCTGCAAGATTTAATCATAACTTTTTTATTAATGATTAGTGATTTTCATAATTGTACGCATAAAATATTGAAGATTCATTATCGTTGTAACAAAACTACAATATCTTGAATGGATAATGGGGTCACGGAGATTTTTTTATCGGTAAAGGCTATACCGATAGGTCAGAAAAGCGACGTTTCGAAACCTAAAATCTACCCCCTTTTTCAGGCGCATAATTAAAAAACACTGTTGTAAGTTCGCAAACAGTAAATAGGTCAAACTTATGACGATAAATATTCTTAGATGAAAATTGATAATAAATATGTTGTACGTCAAGATATAAGCATACCTGACTACTTTTTTTAGAATAACAACACCATCAGAAGTTGAAAGTAGTGAGGGGTGTCGATTTGTCCAGTTTCGAATCTCGCCGAATAAGTTAATTAGTAACCTAATATCCGACTTGTAATAAAGCTAGAAAGAGTTAGATTCAAAATCCGTATCAGGTCGCAGACTGAGAGGACGAAGCTATGGAAGTTCTCGTAGAAGAGGTGGCGCACTATCGATCAGCGACTTGATGGATTGGCTGTTATAAGAAAGGCTTCTCGATCCGGCCAGGTCTGGTTAGTTTATAGTTACATAAAGGTTGGCGTCACCGCTCTTGTAAGTGGCGTTATCGTCACTGTTTACATAGCAACTGTTGTTTGTCGTTATTGGACTAATTGCGCGTGAAATGGAGACTGTTCTGGGCACACTTTGAACCGAAACATTAACTACTGATCTAACAGTTACAGTGAATTCGTGGAGAACACAATGCGTCCATTTCCTTGTGGACTGTTCCCGCCCGATTAATGTTCCATTGGCGAGCTCCAGCAGGAAAGTCACTATTGCGACACGATTTATCTAGTGATTACAGAGTACAACGAAAATTTTCTATTTCTTATACAACTGATTACTTAAAATTATCAGGACTCTCATCGTCGACCTACAATTATGTTTTGTTATATTAAAATTTAATTGAGAATTAATTTAGAAATTCTTCCATATACTGTAATACATTTCGATTTATACTTCATAAAGAATACTAGATAACTAGCTACTTTAAATAATACAAATTTAAATTTTATTTAACTTTTTTCTTTAAGTGTAATAGGTTAGCTATGTTTCTGTGAGAGTCCATGAACAGCGTAATTTTTTATTTCTCTGATTTTTGTTTTTTCCGTCTTAAAACGTTAGGTGATGTAACAAACAAGTTTTTATTTCACAATATGATAACTGTACATATCCTAGACTGTAAATGCGTTACTGGTGTAAAAGAAATATATTGGAGTAGCGTTACAGACATATAAACTACAGAAAATACAGAATACAGAAGTCTCACTGGAAGTCTGTTGACAGCTCAATCTGTCGATAATACCTAGGAAGTACAATTGGCCGGACGTATCGCATCACTAGCGAACTCTGTTGACTGATGTTAGTAACTAATCTCATCAAGCCGTCTGGACGTATGGATTTGGATTGTCTTTGCTGCTAAACATGTAGTGTTCAGCATTGCATGCTATTGACGGAATCCCTCGCCCTTTAAAAAGCTCTTCTCATGGGAATCGATTTCAAATGTCAGCCTTTGACTTTTTCATTCTAGCTCTTTATTTCAGCTTCATATAATGATAATAATGGCGAGGTAAAAGTTTTGTTACAAAGGATAGCCTATACCCGAATATTGACTATGGCAGTGTATATAAGTAGTTTGGAAATGTGAGAATAGTTTAAATGGTTTTAACTACTAGGCCGATTTAGTCTTCAATGCTAGATGAGTTTTCTATGACGTGCCTTCATCGATGGAAAGATAAAAAATATTGTCTCCTCTAAAACATATCCTAGCAGTTGATAATGGCGCACAATACTTTTGAAAATCAATCTCGGTGCCTTGTTTGCAGACGAAAACTATCAATAAAGTTTCAGAAAATCGTTTTCCCAAAATCGCAATAGTATTGTAGCAACATGCCTTGGAAACAGCCGCCATCTGAAACAGCCGCCATCAGAAACAGCCGCCATCAGAAACAGCCATTAGCCGCAGAAAACGTTTAAAAGTGTGACGGTATTATGAACCTGTCATCTGTCGATGTTTTAGCACCAACAAAAAAGTCAACTCATTTTGCTAAATTGTTTGTTATTGGCAAAATATAACAAGATTTAATTTGCAAAGAAGGAGAGTCCTGCTTTTTGGCTTTTATCAAACTGCCCCTATGGGTCCCTGGGTGTCTGTGAAGAGCTCGTCAAACAGAATAAGAGATTTGTACAATAAAAGGTCATTACTGATAAGAATCCAGGGATACCAACTCCGACAGATATGTCTGACGTGTTAGATAAGTCAGCTGGCTCTCTTAACTGTACATGATCATTTGTCTAATTGCTTTTGCCAGATGTGGATTTTTCCTATGTTGCATCCAATTACGAGGAGTATCGTCGTAGATAATTGAATCTTGCCTGATGCCCCTGAACTTGACACGTGAAATGAAAAACTGGAAGATGAGAAAAACAATGACCTTGGAAGCGGCTCCTTGTGACTTGCAACACAAACATGCAATTTAAAAACTGAACTGTTCTAAACATCAAGTTTTATTCAGTAATTGAAGTATATTTTAAGTTTAGAAAGTTCTAAATGTAATGTTTACGAGGAAGACAGTTGGAAAGCCACCTTCGAAAACTACCTTGAGACCTTTCCTGACTTGACATTCCTAAGAAAGGCCTTGAAGGATATGTATAGTTATTAGTGGCAGCTCTGTTTCGTAGATCAAAATTTATCTATTTCAATTAACGCTGTGACATTCATTTCCGTGTTGGATAGTTGAACTTTTCGATTACTATAACCTTCACCTTTGTAGCCATTGCTGTCAGTCAATTCCATGTTATGTTTGGTTAGTGTTTTAAACTTAATAATTTTACTGAGGCTAGTTCTTTCATTGGATGACTAAGGATACTAGCTGAACATTTCTCATTAATAATATGTCACGCTCATAAATTATGTGATATTTACTGATGCTATAAAGTTCGAGCCGGAAACTCTGACTTTTCCATGGATTTTAAGAAAGTATGATCAGCAATCATCTCATTTAAAAATGTTGTTTAGCATTTTGAGAAACTATAATGATAGTGCCTTTGGACAATGTAACCCACTGTAATTTGTAGAAGCTTTTTATATCACATTGGAAGAAATATTTGAGATCTAATTATCTGATTACATCTTGCATTCATTTTGTATAACGGTTAACAAACTTTAATGTTCAAAGAGTATATTTATATTCAAATTCGGAACATTAGTTCGAACGTAGAGGTAATCAAGTTTAATTTTAGTTGTCCTAAACAGTTATATGGTTTTTGATACTCCTAAGTAAATATTTGAATAGAATTAAATGTTTGCTTGGTTACTTGAAATATGAGTACATTCCCGTAGATAAAAAACAGCCGATGAGGCTGTAAAGAATGTTTGCGCAAAATTAATTTATCACGAAGTTCTCCTTTGTCTTACTTATCATATTTTATTATTAGAAGTTAATATAATGGCTTAAAATAACATCTGTAAAGATAAGAACGGCTTTTAATCAATTTGGAAAGGTCGACATTTAAACAATCTGCGCATAACGTTTGTTTACTACTTATTAATTGACATAAATACTACGACTTATTAATTGGCATAAATACTACGACAGTTCTTTTAAGGCATGGCATATTTTGTTTTTGAAGTAAATGTCTTGTGGAGTCTAAATCTTTAAAGGCAACTTTAGAGATAGTTAAAGTAGACTCACTTTTATTTCCTTCCAATGAAATAATGATTTTAAACTATTGTAAGAGATATGGGTTTGCAAAAACTGGATTATTGTGTGAAAGTCACACAATAATCCAGTTTTTGCGAAACTCTACGAAACTTTTTCACCGTAGAAAAGAATAAAAGATTTTAAATGTCTTTGGATAGTTAGATATGACTTTTGAGCAAAATTTTAAATAAATATTTTGAGGTCACACTTGGTAACTGTCAAATAATGTATCAGAAGCTGTGGAAGCCTCTTCAGGTATAAAACAATATAGATTCTTGGTATATTTAAAGTTTTATAAGAGGTTATGTTAACAGCGGTTATAGCATCGATATTTTTTATGGCTCTAAAGTAACAGTTACGCAAGGAACGTATAATAATAGATAAGTGCCCATTAGAACACACTATCGCTATCTGCATAGATAGATAGTGGTCATCAAACTGTCAACATCGTTAAATAAGCATTGCAGTATGATATGCATAGTAACTGGCGGAATTATTTGTGTGATAGCAATTTTTGCGTAAACATTTTGAGCATGTTCAGTTTTCCCCGAGAGATAACGAGAACAGCGGCGTATTTATTGGGGGTATCCGGAGGCCGCTGTCCACCCAGTACTGTCAGTGCATCCCAAGTCAATGAAGTTCCCTGACAAGAGAACGTTTTGGCCAATGACTTATACTTGTGTTAGTTACAAAAGAGAAATGCGTCCAATGCTACAAAGTGCGGAACAACAAATATGAACGTTCAGACTGCCATCTGTTGGAGTGAGAGGTCAAACAGCAAATATTTGGATGTTAATATTAGTCACGTGACACAGCCCTAGCGTCGGACCACCGAACTAGAATAAACTCCCAGATCTTAGCATGCCACGTCTGTATAAATGGTTTATCTCCTGTTTAACTAATACAACAAAAGCTTATACTATATCCAGAGAACCGTGGCACTGAATTATTAGAAACCCTTGCAGACACGAGTACTTACGCACGCACATTCACAACTATAATTGCTGGGCTGATATCTCAATCATCAACTGTTTACAGAAGTATTACAAACCCTCGCAGAAATGAGTAATTTTGCACTCAGACTCACAACCATAATATTGTTGGGCTTATATCTCAATCAACAGTATACAGAAGTATTACAAATCGTCGCATACACGAGTATTTACGCACGCACATTCACAACCATAATTGTTGAGCTGATATATCAATCATCAACTGCATACATATGTATTACAAAATCTTCACAGACACGAGTACGTTTGCATTCGCACTCACAACCACAATTATTGGGCCGATATCTCAATCATCAACTGTGTACAGAAGTATTACAAACCCTCGCAGACATGAGTAATTTTGCACTCGCACTCACAACCATAATATTGTTGGGCTTATATCTCAATCATCAACTATATACAGCAGTATTACAAACTTTCGCAGACACGAGTACCTTTGCACGATCACTCACAATCATAATTGTTGGGCTTATATCTCAATCATCAACTATATACAGCAGTATTACAAACTTTCGCAGACACGAGTACCTTGGCACGATCACTCACAATCATAATTGTTGGGCTTATATCTCAATCATCAACTGTTTACAGAAGTATTACAAACTTTCGCAGACACGCGTACTTTTGCACTCGCACTTACAACCATAATTGTTGGGCTGATATGTCTATCAACTGTATACAGAAGTATTACAAACTTTCGCAGACACGAGTACCTTCGCTTGAGCACTCACAACCACAATTGTTGGGCTTATATCTCAATCCTCAACTGTTTACAGAAGTATTACAAATCCTAGCAGACATGAGTAATTTTGCACTCGCACTCAACCACAATTGTTGGGCCGATATCTCAATCATCAACAGTATACAGAAGTATTACAAATTTCACAGACACGAATACTTTTGCAATCGCGCTCACAACCATAATTGTTGGGCTAATATCTCAATCATGAACTAAATATTCGAGTGCAATATCAATTTTATCACATAGTAATTTTCAAACCAAAATAGAAAACTGAGAACAATAATTACGGTGAACTTAGGACATACTGTAGCTAACATTTAACAATGTTGATAAGGCTATATTAAAATTATCAATAGACTACTTTAACTGCAACTATACCGTGCTTGGATTATTCGTCATACAGATAAGATTAAAGTGAGATAAAACAAAGAGAAAGGGATATCCCTCTTACCCTGTGGTGAAAACAATTATACGGTTTGAGAGAAGTACTATACAAATCGGATCTTGTTGTCCAGTAAAGTGTTTTCTTTGGCCGAGTATCCTGTGCCCCCGCGTTACTTACTCTATGTCTACTCCACGCTCTGGTTCCTCGGGTCCTGTTACTCTTTGTTCTTCCACTTCCGGAGTTCATAGTAGTCTGCCGCGCGCAGCACAGCTCCACAGCTGGCCGCCCGCATTTGTCAAGGACTGGCTGTTCTTGTAGTTGCACCATCCGTCCTCACCGGACCGTGAGACTGTCTGCACAAAGAAGTTTGTACTGTGGTGGCCTGTTCCTGCAATTTCTTCACCATAAGTCACGGGTGATGTGACGTTGACAGTAGAATGGACAGTACCGCGTCCACCGGCCCTGAACATTGGCTATAAACCTACGAAATTCTCCCGTCTCCATTTTTTACAATTACCCTTGATTCTTGAACGAACTCAATGCTATTAGAGTTTTGTAAGTCTTAAATTTTAGATCCATCGTGTTTCTCCCTGTTTAAAATTTATTATTGGCGATCGTTGATTTGAAAGAATACATTAATCTCGGACATTTATCATCGTTAAATGATACAAAAACCTCTACGTTTCGAGGAATATGCTCTATCTGCTTCTTCAGTTGCCAAAATGCTTAAATACATTAAGGAGCAACCACAAATAAATGCATAGCAATAAATGTAAGTATCAGTTAATAGCTGGGGGAAGAATCGCAAACCATACTATTTTTGACAAGTGAAAAAAGGATATATTACAATCCTGGAAACGTAGTGTTAGAAATCATTAATGTAACCATAGGCAAATTGTATGTTATTTTAAAGGTCCGAACGGAATAAACACAATAATTATTTAAAAAATGGTATTTGAATTACCCTATAAAATAACGACTTTAATAACGAATATCGCAAATTAAAGTAAACATTACTAAACATATTATCTTATACGTGAAGTTCACCAAAAGGTTAACTATAAAATGGATTAAATATAGTGACATCTAAAAAAGTGGTTGTCTCAAAAAATATTTTTACAATCACGCTTTGTGTAGGGGTTCTCGGAGTAAAAAAGTATATAGTGGATACTCCATGAGTGGAAAACGATTTTTTTCTTAACGAGGAAAATTGGAGAATCCATAACTATCAAATTATTAGAAAAATATTGTAATGTCAAAACTATCACTATCTCCACACTTTATGAAAAACGTAGTTCTGGTTTGATTGAAGAGCCAGTTTTCTTCCAACGTGTGCGTATTCAGTTAGTTTATACTCAGTATATAATCTAATCCATTTCCTGGTATGCTAAAAATGTAAAATTTGGTACGATTTTTGCTTAGAACGTGAAATATCATGAAAGTATTTGAAAGCTTGTGGGTTTTTATATTTATTTACAATAAACAAATCACAATAGCTGACCAGTGCATTCAACACTGCATTTCTCCCAAGCTCTATACCGGCTAAACTAGAGGTTGTAGCTCAAATCTGAGGACAGAATCATACTTCAATTTTAAATTTATGACATGTAAGATCCAGTTACTTTTCTCGTATCTCTAACGGTTCAGCCACAAATCGCCCTTGAAGTCAGGTTAAATCCGGAAAATTCAATAAAACATGTCTACTTTGAACTCCATGATTCCTAATCTAATATCCGGACTTAACCTGTCAACGAATTCCGCTTATCTTCGAATTTGAAAGTAACCATCATTAGGGCCTTGGGCCTCATAAGGAGTTAGTTATATATTTCACTGCTGGCCATTTCATTACGTTACCTTATTACATGTACCCTGATAGTAACTATCGAGTTAGCCTTGGTAAGTAATTGTCCTGATACGTATACTTAAAATATGAAGTTACGTACAGTTATACAATATGGTTATTATATGGACTGTAAGGTGTTCTTTCATAACCGGGGGTTTTGAAGCCCAGCGATTATTTTATATTAATTGTCTCGTACTTTCCCGGAGGATTTACGTTTATGAATTCTTTAAATATTGAAAAATGTACATTACAGTTATTTTGAAGTGTGCTTAGTGCAAATCCGAACCAACGTTTCGTGAATTGATATCTGTACTCTTCTTCAGGTGAAAGAAAAATGTCAGAATCCTATTCTGATTTCAAATTTTAGCTTGTCAATGAAGAGTTTTAACCCGTTTGTATTTAGACAATGTATATTATGTAATCTTAATATGAAAAACAATAGTTACAATAATATACTTATATTAACATAATGTATTTACATTTCACGGATATAAGCAAAAACAGTGGCCTAAAGAATGAGTGTAGTAAAACCACTAACGTTATAGGCAGAACGTCGAAGATCACTCCACTTCGTATATTAATGACAATTAAGATGGATAGGACAGTTTGATTTCGCGTTAATTTCGAATGAATCGATTGATCCTAAAATAATCCTCTCATCATGGCAGGAAGATAAGTTCTGATAAGAGCACCGAGAAACATTTCTTGCTATTGAATCATTCCTTGGAGACTTTACACTCGGCTATAAATCACGATATGTATATAACACGTTATCTTCGTGCGTGATTCCACTACAGTTCACCCGTGATGCGCGTGATGTACAGTGAGTGGCGATACTTGGAGTGCTCGCCTTTCACAAACAAAGACCGCTGTTGTGTGCCGTTCAAACGTGATAAGTCGACCTACATCTTCACAGACGGTTGCACATTCAAAGATTGTGCAGGGCCTACTTCTACGACTAGTGCGGTCGAAGCACTCGCTCTTTGCCGCCCAAGACAGTCTGGGCAAATCGTCGTTAATGCGTCATCGACCTCAATTGAGGTTACGCAAGGTAAGTCTTCCATTAAACCCTTACAAGGCCGTGCTAATGTTGGACGATTCCTAGCAATTTTTGTATTACGATGACAAAGTGATTTGTCAAAGGTGTCGTGCATCAAGTACAGAAATCTGGTGATTTCGCTGGATTTAATCCAGCCAAATGTGCAAAGCCTTCAGCTACATTTGATCAAAGTCAAATTCACTGGATTATTTTGTGACAAATTCGGATGCTTTCCAATATTTGGAACTCTTCTGGGTGTAGTCTTCCCAGACTAAAATAGTAATGGCTATCAACAATGCTCGTTAACACCTACTATCTCAAGATTTTGAGAATGACCGGAATAGAACTTCTACAATTAGCCAGAAAGACATCAGAGTTCCAAGGAATATTCTTCCGATCAATGACTGGCTTTGTCACATCTGATGCGCCATTCATTAACAGCCAGCCGGCAACTTCCATGATGTCACATCTGCTCATTAATGAACTTGACAACAACTCGTTGCCGGTTGTATTTTAATCGCTTGTTGTAAAATAAGGATTAAGATAAATGTTTATCATAGCAGAGACAAACAATACCTTGTGCGGTAGTGCATCAGGCTGATTTCGACGTTGATAAATTTGAAAGAGAACCTTCATCTAAAAATATTTGTGTTTTAATCTTTTTCGAATTAATAATAATAATAATAATAATTTATTTTCCAAATAAATACATTACATAGTTCTTTGTACAAATACAGGATAATAAAAACCATAATAATATACTTAGGTAACAAAATACATTTGCAATTACCACAATAATTGAAATCTAAAAGTATCTTAAACTAAGTGCCAAGCCTAACTTTACATCCTTAAACTTAACGCATTCATTCCAACATGAATAAAAGTACATACACTCTTCACATTCATACATGCACAACAAATATAAAGTACGTTATTACTGTGAAATTCATGGATTGACACATTTAAATATAACAAAATTAAATCAGAATGTTGGGTCATGTATTGTACAAAATATATTGGATATTTATTATTATTTATTTGGAACTAGAGTACTCCAAGGCAGTGCCTGTTTGGAGGTACTTTCACCACTAGAAATCCTGTAATATTATGGCAAAACAGAGTATAAATATATATATATATATATATATATATATATATATATATATATATTATAATTTTCCAAACTTTAACATACTGATATTTCAAAAGAAAATTTATCGTTCAAGTGCAATTTTGTATAAGCCCTTCAGTCCCAGGAAATGTCTTTGTTTTCAAAGTTAATTTATATTTTTGACGTTATTTAAATTTGTAAATATTGTTAAAATTGAATTGTATGGCAAAAGGTTTTCAAGCGTTTCTATGCAATCATAATAGGATAGTATACTAGTAGTTATGAAAGGAATGTTCTATTGAACTATATTAAACATCTTATCTTCAATATTTTCAACAGTAAACAACCATATTCTAACTTTATTAGCAAAAAAGGTTGCTGTTTTTAAATTTTGAATTTCAGTTGGCAATTTATTAAACATTCTTGGTGCTAAAAAGTAATATGTTTTTGTGAAGTATGTATTGGAAGGTTTGGGTACAGTAAAACTAGCTGCATTTCTTAGTTTAGACTTAAAAGCCTTATCAGTTATGCAGCATCTGCTACGAATGAAAAATATTTTTAAAACTTTATATACGAACATATATTGCAGGGGTAAGATTTTCAAATTGCAAAAAATTGGGAAAGATTTTTCAGTTTTAAGCTTTTTTCCTATTATTCGTATAAAATGTTTTTGAATCATGTAGATTGGTTTGATATTTGAACGATAAGTCCCTCCCCAGAAAATTATTCCATAATCCAATCGACTATGCACTAGTGAAAAATATAGAACCCGTAATAATTCTGTACTGCATATATTTCATAAAAAATAAAATAACCTTAAAGTACTATTTATTTTTGATTTCAAATTCATGATATGATTCTTAAATTTTAGTTCCCTGTCCAATACTACTCCCAAGTATTTTATATTGTCCACAGGTTTTACTTCAGCACAAACAGTAGAACACTGCCCGCCTCCACTGATACAATCAATGCATTTATAAAAAATTTTATTTTCAAAAATAACCTCTCGTCTTAAACTAAAATTCATAAATCTAGTTTTAGCAGAGCTAAGTACCATGTTGTTTTTTGAAAACCACCATTGAAGCGCTTCTAAGTCTGAATTCATTTTTAGTTCTATTTCATTCCAATTCCGTTCAACATAGCAAAGTGCTGTATCGTCGGCGAATGATGTTACTTTCCCATTAAATTTTGCACAGCATAGATCGTTAATATAAATTAGAAAAAGTAATTGGAAGCAATGTGCCAAAAGCCTTTTTTCACACAAACTTACTGCATTTTGAAAATAGTAGAATATGTTGTTTTTCGTATTTCGTCATAAAATCGCGAGACTTGTTCAAACTATTTTAAGCACAATAATATCCCTTCTTCAGGAGTCCAAGCCACGTATGAGTATAACGGCAGTTGGTCCATGGAGGTTGCCAGTGTTCGGAAAACCCTTGCGATACGATTCAGAAGGTCGAGCAGAACATATTTGTTTCCGGCTGATTCGCGCCAAAACTCCGCCGGAACTGGTGACACTGATACTGGACTAACTTGTCTGGGGGGATTAATAAATGTACAACCTCGTGCGGTCCGAGGTTGGCAAAGGTCTACGATGTGACGCCATCACGGTATGCTTCATCTTAGTTAAACTGAATCTCTGAGACATCATATTAATATCGTCAGTAATTATGCTTGGAAAACTAGCATTCAAGTAAACTATACATTCCTAAAGGAATTGCAAACTCCGTATGAGATGAGTTCGTCTTATTTGAGATCATGCAAAGATGAGCATGGTCTCTCTCTCCCCCTCCCCCTCTCACCCCTCCCTCCCTACCACCTAATCCCTCACCTCCTCTCTCTCCCTCCCCCTCTCTCTCTCCATCCCTCTCTCTCCCTCTCCCTACCTTTCCCCTCCCTCACCCTCTCTCCCCCCTTTCTCTCCCTCTCAAATTCTGAGGTTCTTCTATTCAGCCCAAAGAAACTGTGACTTAAAACGAGTAAGTAATTGAGTACTAATTAGCAACATTAGCGTTACCCTGCCCTTGAGCAGCACAACCTCAGATAGGCCGGCAAGTACAATTATCTACTGCTTGTTAATCCAGCGGAATTAGCATTGACTCTACAATTGGTCACAGTAGCGACAGCTGAGACCCAACACCGCAGTTCAGATCAGTGTTGATGGCTCCTTATCAGAGACTGGTCTTGTATGTGGTGTAATCAAGTCGCTGAATTTCGTCATTCTCAATATTGGTCGATCCCTTGCTAGGAGTTACCACGGCCTTTTTCGGGTAATCAAATTTCATATTTAGCCTACATTAATTAGATTTTACAATCAATATCTTACCAATTGAGCTTTTTTTATTTCAAATACTCTTCGCCATTAAAGAGAATATTCGATGCTCACTTATATATAGAAAGGTGATGGTATTCCCTGAAATGTCAGTAGAATGTTATTGTGTTTATTATTGTCATTCCTAAGTAATCTTAAGACTTGGTAGAGAAAGGTGCTATCAAACGTTTGAAGAGTCAAGTGATTAATTGTAAACATGTTTTTGAAATAAATACATCTGAAGATCTTAAGAATGAATCGGTATTTTACTTTGTAATCATTTTGTGCTGTACAACTCTTGTAAATTACGGTGCAATTCAATTGTATACTTGCGTTTCTATTTATTGTTTTTCTTGTCGAATATGTTATATACATTTTAGTTTCATACAGTCCAATATTACTAGTTTAAAATTAAAACAAATATTGGTTTAGTTAGGGGTAATATTGCCATAAATAAAGGCATGGAAACCATGATTATGGGTTTAAAAATATTTCTATGGATAATGAGCTCAACAAAATAAAAGAATGCAAAACATAAAAAATTAATAAAAATACATTTAATCAGAATAGTAGGAATTGGCTATGATGTTCTAAATGATAAAATTGCAATTGTCAAATTCAAAATACTTTTGTTAACCTTTCTTCCTGATGCCCATAAACCTCTCAACGGCTTTATGTTACTAAAAGATTTTTAATAAAGTAAAAATAATCAACACTTCAGAAGAAAGTAATGTGTACTATAAGAGAAGACACGGCTAGAAAACTGAGACTATATTTTGATCCATTTTCGGGGATGTGGAACCCTCATAGTTCGAAAATTAAACAGTTATTTACACCATCAGCTATCAGTCAGTGCCTAATCCACGTCAAAAGAAGAAAAGATGACATCATCTTTCATTACTATTATGATGTGTCACTACCGTGTATTCTTGTTGCACAATGTGATTTCAAAATCTTGTACGAAGCGCTTGCTGCTTAATATTGTGCTGCAGATTATTTTATGAAGACTTATTTCGGCACGACTTCAAATTCATGTGAAATGCATGCCAGGTTGTAAGGTAAACTGCAGATATTAAGGTTTGGTATTTTCGTAGTGAAATTACAGTGAATGTTGCGCGATGAGATATATTACGTTTTTTGTGCTGTTACACGTTACGCAAATATTTTATGTAATACGATGCAACATTGTATATCGAAAATGGGAGCGATAGTTTAGTTTCAGCTTACATGTAAACTTATTAACTATAAATGGATAGATCATTTAGGATTTTAGAACTCCAAGGCGCCTTCAAACGGTGTAGGGACTTCACTTAACCTATAAATCATGTCAACTTTTTTTTTTTTTTTTTTTTTTTTTTTTTGGGGCTGAGGATGGGGAATCTGCAATCAGATACATGGAGGGTTCTCTCTTCTTCCCTTCACTCCAGTGCATGCGGGGTTGACTACGTTATAAAGATCGCCGACCCGCTAAACCCCACCCTCGTCCTTCCTGCCCACCAAGCCGGGACCACTTTTAGCATTTCTTCAGCTGGGTGAGTGTCTTGCACTAAATGCTTTCCTTCTTCACCTCAAGTCCTCACGGCTCATCTTCCATTTTCTTCCGTATAATGGAAAAGGCCATCTTACTGACTGCGTTCCACATGTCTTCCGACTGCACCATGTGAGAGACCAAAGTCTCAGGTATCAGTTGTCCGGTTGTTTCCCAGCAATTGGCTCTCGCTCCTCTCTTCCTCTGTCCACCTCTTACAGAAAAAGAAAGTGTGCTCAGCAGTATCTTCCTCTCTGCAGTAGTGGCATATACTTGAGTTACTTCTGCCAATCCTCTCCAAGTAACGGCGGAAACACCCATGACCTGAGAGGATCTGAGTCACATGGAAATTTACCTCCCCATGTGTCCTTTGAAGCCATACTCTAATGTCTGGTATGAGCCTTCTGGTCCAGGAGCCCTTACTTGAGACCTCCCCACTCTCGTTGCCAAGCATCCCTCAGTCTTTCCTGCAGCTCCGCTCTGTCTCTCGTTCTCCCAGGTAGCTGTCAGTTCTCTCTTTCACCAGGAGATGGATAGGAGGAGTCCTAGCGAGCACCAAAACTGCGTCGAGAGATATCGTCCTGTAGGCTGATGTGATTCTCATCGCAGCAAGCCGTTGAAACCCTTAGTGCAGCTTCCTTTGCTCTTCCAAACTGCATTGCACTCGCCCACACCGGTGCACCATACAAGAGTATGGACTGTGTTGCTGAGAAAATCAGCCGCCTCTTTGACTCCTTGGGGCCCCGAACATTCTTCATAGTCCCACTTATTGCCATTGCCGTTACTGAGGCCTTTCTTGCTGTTTCCATAACATGGGGAACGAAAGTTCTCGACTTATCCAGCCAAATGCCTAAGTACTTGACCTTAGTCTTCGGTGTGACAGTCGTACCCTGTACCCGAAAAGTGATCGGTCGAAGTCTCCTCCTTCCAGCCATGATAATTGCCTCAGTCTTTTGTGGGGCCAGCTCAAGTCCCAGTTCCTGCAGATGATCCCCAACTCGTGCAATGGCTTCATTGGATCTCTCCATTAGCACATGTTCCGTGCTTCCCTTGGCCACCAGGGCCAAGTCATCAGCATACCCGACAATTCGTACCCCAGGCGGGAGAGCCAAGCGAAACACAGTGTCGTACAGGACATTCCAAAGGGTTGGGCCAAGCACTGATTCCCTGTGGAACTCCACTGGTAACTTGCCTCCTCATTCCATTTCCCAGGTCCAGTGTTTCTCTCCCCCAAATACGCCTGAATCATGCGCCTAAGATATGGAGATACTCCAATCGCTTTCAGCCGCTGCAATATCTTCTGCCAAGAAGCACTATTGAAGGCATTTTTTTCACATCCAAAAGGACCACCGCTGGTATTTCCCGGTATTGTCGGCCTCCACCCACAGCAACGTCGTACCAACTTGATGACCATGTCCACAGCATCTACTGTTGAGCGTCCAGGTCTAAAGCCAAACTGGTTGTCAGACAAAGCATTGGTTTTTCTCAAGTTCTTCTTGTAGTCTTCCTACCAGCAGTTGCTCAAACAGCTTCCCCACAGTACTCAGCAGACACAGTGGCCTGTATGAGTCTGGTCTGCCTTCTGGCTTACCCAATTTTGGGATGAGGACCCAGTCTTGCCATCTTCCAGCCTGCAAGGAAGCTCTCCTCTCTCAGGGCCATATTTAACACTTTAAGGACCTTGTCTGGGACTACACACTCACTGCCACCTTTACTACCTCTGGGGGAATGCCATCAGGTCCCGGGCTCTTGTTAGACTTGATCTTTTTTCCCGCCCACGATAAGCTCATTTTTGGTGAAAGGTGGAATCTCCAGAATCATGTCAACTAAAGAAGGACAACATTACTGTATGTTGCGCAACCACATAGTATTGCACAATTTATTTAGACGTGGAGACGAGCTTTTACCAAGTATTGTGTAACTTGAAATATCGATACGTTACTAAAAAAAACAAAAAAAGGCATAGTACGAATAAACATTCTCCCAATTACGAATTCACAGTCAATCAATATAGCTATATACATTCTGGAATCATTTAAAGCTAGTTTTTTATTTGAAAAGGTTAATGCCCTTCTGTTCCGAGGGTTTGTACACGAATGCAAACAATAATCAACAAGATAAGGTTCATTTACATTTACGTCCAACCAACGCAACGTTATCCAGATGGCAGTGACAAGCGTAGGTGCAATGACTTTCATACTTACCTTTACGTAACATTTTTATCCTTATCAGAAACTAAAACGTTAATGAAGTAACAGGCGATTATCAGTGCTTCCACAAGTGCGTGCGTGGATAAGGTTTTCGATAAACTGTGCGTGCAAGACAGTGATAACGATACTGACTTGTGTATGGACGACGAAGCGGGAAATGACAAACATAACCTACAAACCTGAACAGGCGGTCAGTGCGTATAACCTTCACAACAACTAATCTTCACGAGTTCCGAGAGGCGCTAGCACACCCATCACATTTATGCATCGCCTTGGCTCTCAAGGCGGGCTCAAATTGGTTTGTAAATGTCTACAAATTGTAGGATCTATTCGACCTCAATTGTTCATTCCGAAAGTGTTTCCTTAGCGAGTGCAATTAATTAATGCTAGAACTGGAAATCAATTAATTAATTTTATTCTAAATAGTCAATTAAACTAAATAGTCAGAACGTTAAAAGATTTAAAATTAGAATTGGAGCACATTTTTACAATAAGATTCAACGAAACAATGAAAAATAAAAATTAATACGTTTCTATGTTTTATTTACACATGAAAAATTTGAAAGGTTTTGAAATGTTAACCTGTAAGTTTATAATGAATAAGCTGCTACTACATTATTTTCCTTTAGAACATTGAGCATTGAACCAAATAATATTTTTTTTAGTTTCAAGAACGTAGGCAGAAAACAATTGGGGGAGGGGGTCAAGACAACTGATATTTTCCCATAGTGGACAGAAAGTAAGGTCCCATTTTGTTCCTTAAAAAGTTCTTGACCCGTTTCTATGTTAAGAACGATCTTTCAGCAGTACATGTCAGTATTACTGAATTAGTTAAGAAAATAATTAGGGTCTTTTCTAATATGTCCCCGCATTCACAAGATCGTAATTAAAGCGGTTAATTCATTGTCAATTGAAAAGCGGGAAATCCTGAAACTCTGGTTGTTAATTTTTTTTCTAAAAGAGCAAGCAGGAAGCGCTGCGCAGCGGGCAAGCATCGCGAGATCTAACCCATTCTGAAAATTTTGTTGATCCTACAACAGGAGCACACACACAGAGAATTGAATCGCTCTGGGCGTCGGCAAAACGGCGTAATAGGAACGAATGCGGTACAAGTCGCAACTTGCTAGACTCATACTTGTGTGAGTTTCTGTGGAAACATCGCCACCAAAAAACAGATTTGTTCGAACAAATCCTGGAGGACATTAAAGCGTTCTGGCCACCAGAATAGTATATTATTTTAAAAATCTTTCGTTACTAATTTGTGTTTTTTCGTACAAATTAATAAACTCGTTTTTCAATTGTTTTTGCAAATTATTGTCAAAAACCAAGCTTAACCTAACCTCAATTACCTTTAGAAATTACATTTGTAGCTCTAGTAACGTAATCTAACTTATAGAAATTAAAATAGAGAATGCTGGGACATACTAGAAAAGACCCAATAATTATAGTTTACTGAAAATTGGGGGGAGTCTGGACCCTTTGCTGGCTATGGCCTTGTTTAGTTTTAAAATACCCATCGAGTAGAATATAGGATGTTTATTTTAAGCCACTTTTAGACGCGTAGCCGTACTTTTTGGGTTTGCACCGGTTGTTTAGTTTAAGGACTAGGAAAGTACAGTAAGCCTAAATTTGAAATACATTTCGAGCACATTATTGTCTTCATAGGTGATAAAGAAAGATAAGCTGTCTAGCAGTATTATTTAGCGCTGGTGGTGTCAACGCAAAGTACAGGTTATAAAATATTGTTTCACGTGCTAATCACATCTTCTTCACATTCTCAACCGTACACTCCAAGGACTGTTAAGTCAGCTGTGACAATTTATTTTACAGTTTCGTACCTGATTCATCCAGTAAAACTCAGTTATTACCTTTCTCGGTAACTTTATAACCTCAAAGGTCTCGGTGACGGAGAAATGCGCATTTGGCGGCAAGCTCGCATCTGGACATAACCTCGACTATGTTTGTTGACCTTGAGTGAAGCTGCCCCACCTCTGAGGAAAACAACCTTGCTGTGCGTGTGGTATTTATAGCCATATAATTGTTTGTCCAGACTTGGCTGTACCACGTGGCAGCTCCAATAATTACTCGGAGCACCAACATTTTTGCTCTGTCGATTTGGCAACATTGATCACTTATTATTTTGCCATTAATTTAGCTATTAAGAGGGTGCGCTGTACTCCCAACGTTTAAGAGAAGAAAAATTAAAACAGTGTCTAACTCTGAAAACCATCGAGAATTGAACATCATATGTTTTACGATCTATTGTTTTCTTAACCTCCTAAACATCTACAGTAGAATCTACAGTAAAATAGAGCATACTATTCATATTACACACTCACTATCTACTGCCAAGAAAGGAGTTAATAAATTATCATCATCCACCGTACTATGGAGCTAAGTGAGATATGTACGATGTTTTAACGTGTTTAAAATGACTACTGTATAAGCCCTCGATATAGTTGGCTATTTTGCTATATCTGGAAGCAAGTTTAATCGATCTGTGATTAATTTTTTCAAAGTTAAATAAATCTAACATTTTTTCTATGTTTTTTTTTTACTATTACAGCTATTTTTAATCTTAGCTTATTTGCGATTTAGTGAAAAGCATTTTCTCCCTAGAATAAGCTCTGAGCTTACTCAATACGTATTCACTACTTTTGAACTCTACTAATGTCTGTTATTTGCTTAAGTAATTATTGTATCAGTAATCTTTGCTAGGACTTTAACAACACAACAATTATTCAACACTTTAAGTGATGAATAATTGTAGTAGTTGTATAAATGAATTATTTTAATAAAATAATAAATATACGTAGAAATAAACGTAAACGTGTTATGACAACTCGAACCGACTCCTATTAATGAATGATCTCTTGATAAATTTTACCGAATGGCTATATCGTATCAAGAGTTTATTTCCACTGCCAAACACGATTGTCTAATTAGTTAGATTGCCGGCCACGATCACGACAGACTTCCACACCTCCAGACTTTGATGACGTCCGGTATGTCACCCGGAAGTCGTACGTGTCGTTAACCGTTCTTTCCGCTGAGATCAAGTCTCATGATCCACAGGAAATTCGTAATTACTTTTCCCGCACGTCTCCGCCGCTGGGTCAGTGACCGAAGCCTTTTTGCAGCTGTTTAAGGCCGTTGCCACCGCCGCCTCTCGGGTGCATCCAACCAAGTCGGCTGACTCCACACTGTGCAACTCGGAAAGTTAGATCAATCTAGCGCCAAAATTAAATGTTCAGAATTGTTTCTATAATTACATTTTGCACCTACATTTAAAATCAAAAACCATTTTGAAAATCCTTACACACTGATATATTTTTACACAACATAATTGACTGTTTTTTGGTGTCGTTACCGAAAGACAGTTTTCCCTGACAGAGCAATCAATCGATCGTCAGCCGCGATATTTTTGGTGGGGATCGAAATGGAGTGGTATCAAAAGGGTTAAAAACAAGGCAATAGTTTTTCACAGATCATATCTTTCTTAGCTTCATGCCTTTTAGCCAACTCTATGAAGACTTTTCGTCTGGAAGTGATTTTTTCTCTTTGTCTCATCGTCTGACTATGATTTAACTTTGACTTTCGTGTCTGCCTGTTAATTTCAAGTGTATCAAGCTAAGCATTGATTTTTTTACCTCTCGAAACCGTCCCGTTTTGGACAAGGACGTAGCCAGCAAGGGGGTCCAAGGTGTTCGAACCCCCCATATTGTTAATTTTTTCAATGACTTTTTAGTAAATAATTATTATTATTTAAATAATTCAGTGTTACTAACATGTACTGCTGAAAGGTCATTCTCAACAAAGAAACTGGTCAAGATCTTTTTTAAGGAACACAGTGGGGCCCTACCTTCTATTCACTATGGGAAAATATCAGTTGTCTGAATCCCTCCCCAAATCTTTTCCTGGCTACGTTCTTGGTTTTGGCCCAAAGCTAAAGATGCTGAGATCAATTAAAAAAATCCCCTTTTGATTTAGGATGGAAGTTGAGCTCGGGCCCTAGAATATCTACAGTGAGAAGTCTTTAAATTATTTGTATTTTCTGTTTGTAAGGTCTTTCATAAAAAGCAACGCTTTAAGTTTTTAAAACCAAAAAATCACCCAATAAACACCAGATACTGAATATTTTTTTATTTTATGTTTCTTATTTGAAAATATTTTGCTTTTTCTTTTGTACAAATATAGCTCGAATTAGAGTTAGAGGTGAATGGTATTGACCAGGTAGAGAACTAGGACAGTACTGGACTTTTATGAATCACTAGAACTGATGCAAGGTCTGAGCAAGGTCTGCCGAGTGGCTGAGTATAGGTGTGCACCATGGGGGTCAAACCTTTAGGCCTTCCGCATGTGTGTTAACTGTCCACGTCAAGAGTCTTGGGCCTCTCTTTTTCCAGGACCTATTCAGAGAAGTTCCTTTCAGATTGTGGTATGGTAGAGTTTTGTCCATTCACCACGAAATCCCCCCCCCCCAAATAATGTTGATATGTTGTTTCTGCACTAACAAAAAGTGTTAAGAAGTATACCGTTCAAATTATCAGTTTGATATTCTAGGAACATCAAATTTTCTGGAATATTCTTTATTTCTCAAAATCATTCATAGCGGTGGCTGATTGGAATTTGGAATTTGACGCGATTTCTGGAATTCCAGTGAATGTGTTAAAAGACGCTAAGTGGGCACTGAGAGATGTTACGACACGTCAGATCTGCCTCGATTGAGATCGAGACTGGTCAGTGGCATGATTGGCAAGCGTGGCGTCAGAGATGATTACACCAGTTGAGCAATGCGGAGCTGTCCACTGGGTCATTGCCACCAGAGGACCTTGCTCGCTGTCGTCCTTACCTTTCCTCGCGCCCCACCTTGATCTGACCAAAGTGCTCTGGTAACACAGTCACGTCGTTGCGCAGTCCATCCTCTGAGGCATCCGATCCTGCAAGGGAAGTTCATTTTCTAATGCATTTCAACCGATGGGTTTTTTGAGAGAGTCGATTCAGGAAGCAGGAAGGAAGAGGTCAGAGGAAGGATCAAGGAAAACACCACGAGTAATCCTTGGGCGCGAGAATCTGTGGGTATTCAGGTATCATAACATAATACGTTGAGCTCTAAGGTTAACACAGTGCAATGTGTTCTGTTGGCCCCGGTCAATTAAGGTGGTACAGTCAGTTTTTGCCGTTTATCGTTGGGTTAGTTGGTTTAATGAATAGTCCTTCTGGCTCAATTGGAAGAAGTATGTAGATTTTGTAACAATTTAAATATTATTAATTTATTCTCATAGAATTTACGTATGCGCAATATTTTGAAAACTGTTCGAGATGCAACAAATTAGCTGTAACAAAAACTTTAGGAAATGTAAGTATTTCAGAAAATCGTTAATTTTTTTACGTTTTTAAACAGCGGAGTTGTGAATCTTTTTTAAATATTAAACAGCTGCGATTTGTAATGGCACACCAATCTGGGAAACTTGAGGTATTTATCAGTGACCAAAACTATCCTCAAGAGAACTTTACGTTATGTCTATCTGCAAAGAATGGGCGTGCATCCGTTGGCATCTTGGCTGCGCTTCCGTTTCTGGTGCAGATGAATGAAAAGATGACGTGTTAGCGCTTCATGAGTCATTCTGGACCGTAGTTGACTTGGAGACATCCCACCTCAATAACTAATAGTAACCGATTGTAACCCTGACCTACACTACGGCCTTACGTTCGTCTCGGAAGACTAACGTCCAACGGGTAGATTAGCATAACTTACGTTATAAGGCTGTTCATATGAATAGTGTACCAAATATTTTCCAAATAGGGGTGTATACATTTGGGAATCGGAGCGTCTCTATTAAAACTACGATTTTCAGTTAGATAAATCAACGAATTAGCTGCTTGGCAACTTTTTGGTTGCTGTAACATTTTTCCCAATGGACAATAATTGGTTGGGCTGTTTGGTTGGGTGTATATTTCTGGGGTGGCCGTACAAGGCCTCGTGGAGCAGGAATCATTAGTCAAGTAACCCTCACGTTGAGTTCACCACTGTCTTGTTAAGATGGCAACATATGCTGATTCAGAAAATACTTGGATGCTGGTGATGCATTAAATGTTTGACCTGTTCGGTAAATATCCTTCCACGGTAAAATTATTTACTAACACTAGATTTAAGTTTTAATGAATAATACAATACAATCATTTACCCTTTGAATGCCGCAGCATTGACTACATTTAACATTTTACTATTTTTCTCCGGCCATTTCACCATATCACTGAATTTGACAGGTTTTAACCCTAGACCTGGCAAAGTCGTAATTTACGACAAATTTTTTCCTGCTATGATTACATACTTTTGCGTATTACGTATTCTTCCTCTTTAGTCTGTGAATTATGGTAATATTTTCTCCTGACAGTTGACATAGTGGTTGAACTTACAAAGATTGATCAAAAAATTGTTTTTTGTTAGCAGTAGGCTAGGAGATAATAGTGGGGAGTGTTAGTTTTATTATTTAGAGGCTGCACTACTTTAAACTCCTGTTTTTTTATCTCAAACAGCTATACAAATTTAGGACAAATCTATGTACAGTAAAAGAATTAAATATCATAAAGAACAAATATGATTTTTTAAGACAATTTTTTGTTATTATATGGTCAAAAACAAAAATTAATTACATTTGTATTCTATTCTACATATTCTGGATAAAAGGATGGGAAAGCATAAAAATGAGTTTAATAATCATTTTCAAAATTCTTGCATTTTGATGTAAAATTTTACTTTCTGTAGTAGTATGTATTATGATACATTTAAGACATTGTATGATATATGACATTCGGAATTTTTTATAACCTTTCATATGGTATAATGTTTTATTTAATATCCTTACCATACTTACCAAGTATCAGATTGTACCAGAAAAGCCACATCCAAACAAACGATGAAGCAGGTAATAAGGTAAAACTGGAAAAGTAACAAGAATATATTTTAGTGCTTGGTTATCGATAAAAGTTTTCAAGTCTTCTAAACTACCCCTGTTCTGTTTATAATTAAACTCTTTTAATTTTAAAGATGTTTACGGCTCAGATTGAGCTACTAAACCTACCTACCATTGATAAGTTAAATTATCGTACATAATTAATAAATATAAATAAGTACCTATAATATATCAAATATAAAGTATGACATTTAAATGGCGCAGTTGAATTTGAAAAGAGAAGGAATACACATTACTAATTTTAAATCCACATCCACGGTTGTCAATTGTTAATCTTATCAGAGAAATGTCAACTCTGTCAAATGAATTGTAGACACTGATGGATGAGTAAGGGGAAAAAACTGACATAGCCATGCAATGTTGGGCAATATCTAGCAGATAGAGAAGAATTTGTTGATGGCATTCTTGAAACTGACCGTTATTTTCATTTGGAACGTTTACTGTACGATATATAATGTAGTATTTAAGTATAAAAACGGAAATTTAAAGGTTTAACAAAATCACTTGATCAAAATCAATATGAAATTGCAACGAGAAATGACTTGTCTCAAGAACTGCACACTTAGTAAAACGTTGTTTGTTACGGAAGACGAGTGTCTGCTAAAGATAGTGGCTTGATAATACTTGTATTTCCTTGTAAAATAAGACAAGATTTTCCTCCTAGATAGCGCATCACACTCGTGCACACTTGGCAGTGAGTTTGGGATCGTAGATAGAGATACAGCTTAGAAAACGTAGTATGGATACTGTCTTTGTACTTCTTGTAGTTTTCTTTGTCATGGCATTACTTTTGATGGTACTGGAACACAGGTTAGTTTTGAGGGTGAGGTTGATAGTCTGTTTAATGAAAATGGTTTTAGATGTTTATTACCACATATTTTTTTGGGATTACTACATTCTGAATTGTTATGCTTGAATTTAAAAGTCCAGAAGAAATTTGCGTGATCTTTTATGATCATGATTTTCGAGATGTTTCCATTCCAAGTGTTTTGGAGTAAATCCTTTGTCGGTGGTTCTACTCTGATGTAGGTTTAAGAGAGATTCTGGAAATATTTATTTCCGATTAAATAATTATCTAGCTCTTATAAAATTACTGAAAGTTTTTATCATGTGATGCACCGCTATTTTGGTATTATACAAAGGCCACTCTGTCCCTATCTACTACTTGCAATTACGCGATACAAGTAGGTTTAGATTAGGTTATCATAAATATGTTACTAGAAGTGCCAAAGTTAACATTTACTAGTGCTCACGTGATCTGGCACGTGATCTGAGGTCGGGAAAGTACCAACCGGAAACCCCCCTGGCCATCTGCGGTTTCGGTGGTACCGCACTTCTGGCGGAAACAAGAAAAATATCTCTGGAGATAGAACCTAAATTAAAGCTCAGATCACGTGAGCACTCGTCTTTAATTTTTTGTTAATATTACGTAGGTGTGTATTTATCTATTAATAGCATAATTAATAGTAGAAAGGGACAGAGTGACCTCCGGATAATACCCAAGTACAAACACTCTTCCGGTGAGAGAATTCAAAATCCAGGAAGTACTAAAATAATACACATTTCCTGACCTTCAACCTGATTTGACTCCAGGAAACTCATTCCGAACATGTTTAATAAATGCATCCTGCCAGCGTTATCCTGACTATGCCTCATTATTCCAGGATGGTGCTGATCCTGCCTGAGCACTCGCAGAGGCCGTACCGCTACGGCATGACGCTGCTCTGCATCGGCGCCATGTTCAACTGGCTAGGCCTAGCCGACAACAACGCAGAGCCCGTTAGATACATAGGCGTGACGCTCATCGCCGCGGGAGCCATGCTCATCTGCTTGGCAATGTGCTTCTGGATGAAAGCGACCCATGATCCACAGGTGGCAGCGCTTCAGGTAGGATACAGTCATGTCGATGATAAGCACTACTTAGAATTTAAAATTCCTGGAGCATCATTAAAATTCCAAAATCATCTCTTGTTCAGCTATGGTCATGGCGGCATTTGATGGTTCTATTGTTATAAGAGAGCAATCATCTCCAGTTCAAACGCTGAAGAAATACATGCTCATAGAAATATACACTTAATACTTGATTTATCAATATCAGTAATGATTTGTTAGAAATCTGTGCATAGTTACCAGTCATTTGGACATTACAGTATAATCACAGTAAGAATAAACTAGTTTTAAAATCATTACAAAGGAACTTTTTCGAGATCTAGAAAGTCTACAAACGAAGTATTTTTCGTTTAGTTTAGAAGTATTTCTTGCAAATAGACCTACACAAATAACTCAATACCATAATTGGTAGGGTTATGAGTATTGTTAGGAATGATATGATGTCACCAGGGATCGCCGAGAGCGCGTTCCACTTTTAAATCTTATCCTGCCCGTCCTCATGGGTCACTAACCGCCTGTACGAGGATCTTATCAAACAGAATAAGGAAGACAGTCGATGAGGTACAAGGTCGATGGTACTGATGAAAAGTGCTAAGGTCACAGACTGTATTTGAACCTGCGCTATCTCTGACTCACATGCAACGTCTGGCCCGCTCGGCTATCGGCACTCTCAAAGAGAGTTTCATTGTGTTAATTTCATTTATGCTAATTAAATGCAATGTGTTGCTTAAGGAAAATTTACTTACTCAACATCGAAGTTCAGGAATAAAATCTAATAAACCCTGTTAGTCGTAAAACTTAGTCAGGGTTCTTGGCCGGAGAGAAAGGCGTGAAGGGCGGTCTCTAAATGACGTATTAAATACCGACAAATGCCATTAACATCTTTCTAGCTATTAGTGCTTCGGCCTTGTGTTAAGATGTCAATGGTTTCACCGTACTCTAAAGGTGTATTGTTCAACCCATCAATAAACGAAAGCATAAATTTCACAATTATTAAAATTTTGAAAGACTTACGTAAGATTTTATAAAGATTGCAGAGTACATCTAGGTCACGCCTTCTTGGAATTGTAAATAAAAGAGGATGCGTGTGGGTTTCTTATTTTTCTTATTTCTTAGTTTTTAGGAATAGCTTTTCTTTTATTTCATGTAGTCCATGGCATAAAATGAACCACTAAGTTAACCAACTAGAATTTTAATTAATGAAGTATATGTTAAACAAGCATAACAGTCAGACAATAACAATAGTCATTTAAGGATTACTTGTGATCAGTGTTGAACGGTAAACTAAAATACACCATTATTTTTGTTATCTGTGAATTTTTATCTGTAAATTTCGTGAACCTTCCTTTTTTTAAAATATATGATTAAAACTGTAGGGTGTAAAATGTGTAAATGATTGAACGGTTAATGAAAACCCTCTTTATCAGTGACGTGACTAGAGCTTGTTTTTGGGGGAGGATGGGTCTGAGAAGCACACATCATCGGGGGTTATCAAATAAATCTAAATTTGAATAAATTTAATAGCCCTGATTTAATGTGAAAAAATACCTGCTGTATTTCAAACAAGTAGCTGTTATACAAGTATGTTTTAATCATTTAGGAACTTTGGACGGGGCTTTTCCTCTTCAACTCCTCCCCCCCCCTTGTTACGGAACTGCTTTTTACATTTTCTTTCGTTGTATAACAACAACGCTAAAGAAACTACAACTGAACTGGTTGAGTATACTTAGCCTATATCTTTGAAATGTGATATTTTTAACAAAACTATGCGATTAAAAAGGCTTTATATTTGTTCCAAGGTTTAAAATTATTTTTTCCTATTTGAGTAAAACATTCAAAATGGCTGTCACTAACCGGGTATTAATAAAGCCGGCACCCAATAATGATAGCCAAGACTGTTTCGTATCAGAGTTTACACGTGTTCAACTATCCATATCTCTTCAAGCTAACATTGCCAAGAGTCGACGATGATGCAGCTTGTTTGCATTGAACCGCGTAACTTGTTTGTGAACTTGGCGGGAAATGTTTTATGCTGTAGAATTCGCGGAATCCAGCGCCTACAAGATACTCTTGTCCTGTGCAGAAATGTCTAAGGCAGACTGCTCCTTGCGGGCCGGCCAGGGAGTGAGGTGTACCAGTCTGTTGACCTTGCTTTTGACCTTGAATGCTCCCGTTGATTTAAATATCGGTCTGCCATCTACCACCTCTGCGAAATGAGTGGGCCTAGACCTTTTGCCCAGCTGTTGCTTTGTCCGTTAGCGCCCGACCACAACTTTCGTCCGAAGACTTCTTGAGTCCAACTTTCCAAAAAGATCGGCCATAGTTGCAGCAATCTGAAGTTATAAAGGAAACAGGATTTTTCCGGCCGTTCAATGAAACAAAAAAAATTAAGAATACCACGTTTCGAGATCTGAAACCTGATCTCTTCTTTAGATAAATAACTAACCTAATACATAACTACAAACTAGGTTTAAATAAACAAATCATACCAAAGCGTTGTGACACGCCTAAGTCAGGAATCACAACCACCATGTTGTGTGTCAACTTCACTGCTAAAACATACATTTCATAAAAAACTAAATACACATTGTATGGTGGTTGTGATTCCTGACTTAGGCGTGTCACAACGCTTTGGTATGATTTGTTTATTTTAACCTAGTTTGTAATTATGTATCAGGTTAGTTATGTACCTGAAGAAGAGATCAGATTGCAGATCTCGAACGTAGTGTTACTGATTGTTTGTTTCACTGAACGATGGGAAATGTCCGGAAAAAACCTGTTTCCTTCACAATCATTCCATCATCAAAAATAAAAGAATGTGAAGTTGTTGATGGACCCGAAACAAAATTGGTTAAGGACTATGAATTTCCGATGGGGCTAATTTATCCAATGTACTTGCAATATTTTAATTTGGAAATTAACCTTAGAGTGCTTTTTAATTTAACTTCATATTAATGCGACGCATGATCTTCATTAATCGTGTTTTTAATTTCTCTTTTTTTTATAAGACCATTCATTGTGTTCGTATTTTTCAAATGAAAACCGAATGGTTTCCTCTACATAGATTGCAATGTACGAAGAAGATTTAAAGCCCATATCATTTAAGATATTGCGGGTGGTTTAAATAATTCAAGGAATACTTAGTTAGAGTAGTTGCTTTATCTGCGAATAGGTCAGTTTGAGTTATTGATTCATAAAGCGGAAGTAATTTTAAATAATGGTTTGTCCACGATAGCTGTTAGCAGGGCCGTGCGCAGAATTTTATTTAGGGGGGGGGGGTTCTATACTTATTTTATGAAATAAAAAAGAAGAAACTTAAATAAGTAATAGATTAAAAATTAATACGTATGGAAAATGAGTTTATTATAAAATTGTAAAACTACATACTTTTAATACATTTGTAACTCATTCTTTAAACAAAGTAAAAACTTTTTCAAATAAAAACATATGTGATCTACTCTTTCAATAAGTTGATGCGTCGAGGTACAGAAAAAAAAACTGACGGCGCAATAGAGCACAATTAAACTGATATATGGAAACAATATGATATATCTCAATCTTCAAGGGGGAGGTTTGAACCCCCCAAACCCCCCCCCATGCGCACGGGCCTGGCTGTTAGTAATTCCACATCGCCTGAAGGCTCGAGCGTGCACGGTGCTTGCACGAATGTTGCTAATAATACGTTATGCTAATTACAAAATGTTACTTCTACTTTAGCGTGTGGTTCCAGCACTGAATTAACTAACAATGCATGTACCAGAACCGATATCACTGGTCATAATATGGTATTTTTGATAATGCCAGTTAGTCGGCTTTTAAAATCTGGAGTAGACCTAACTAATTTGCTGAAATGTTACCATGATCTACTCTTTATTGACTCAAACTGATATCTATAAGGGTGGATATGCGATAAGTAAAATAGTGGGTTTTGTGAAACGACTGTTCTTATCATGAACCGATAGTAACCACAACCACAAATTATAAAATAATATTTTTCTTTTTATTCATTTATTTATTGTTCTTCTTTTTTTACATACGTGTTAAAGTTTGTAGCATTTTGTACTGAGCTTCATTTATGATTATATTAATAATAGATACAATATTATTCTAATTATATATGTGTGTGTGTGTGTGTGTGTGTGTGTGTGTGTGTGTGTGTGTGTGTGTGTGTGTGTGTGCGTGCGTGCGTGCGTGCGTGCGTGCGTGCGTGTGTGCGTGTGTGAGTGCGTGTGTGTGTGTGTGTGTGTGTGTGTGTGTGTGTGTGTGTGTGTGTGTGTGTGTGTGTGTGTGTGTGCATACATTTTTAATGCTCTTTCAATTAATATATCGCAACTTTGGAGACTAAGATGGGATTTTTCGTGACTTCAAAGAACAGTTGGGCGTAGCCCTGAGCGATCTTCGAAATAACAATATTCATTCATACCAGGGATCGTAAGAATGTTTATGTAAAATTTTAGCGCCATCGTTTTAATAGTTTACGCGTGTAAGAAAAGCAAACGAACAAAGGCACTTTCGCATTAATATTATTAGGATGAGTTCATTATATAGTTTCGTTTTTTAAATTTAATATTGCCGTTATACAATGTAGAAACAAAGAAGCTATGATGTTTGAGCATACAATTTCAGCGCGCGCGCGCGCGCACACACACACACACACACACACACACACACGCACACGCACACGCACACGCACACGCACACGCACACGCACACGCACACGCACACGCACACGCACACGCACACCACACACACACACACCACACACAACACACACACACACACGAGTAATGAATAATTGTTTTTCTTGCATTGATCACGTTTTAGTACGAAATTCAAAGAATTTACAAAATTAATCACGGTATTGTGGAGCTGGGGAATCACAGACCATTATGGATTAAATGTAATTGTCTTGGACACTATTGTTAGTAAAGTGAATACTTATATTTGTAAAAAATGTTGATTATACCAAGCTGAGTAGACAGCTGGCTGTGGCAAACTGGAGCTCTGTTCAAAATAGCCAAGATGTAAATAGTGCTTTGTATGAATTTTATAAACCTACAATATATGTTATGAATTCATCTTGTACATTGAAAAAAATAAATAGTAGGAACAAAAAGCGTAAGGAATGGATATCTAATAACTTAATAAATCTTATAAACTGGAAAAAAACGTCTTATATAAAAAATTATTGTAAAAATAAACTTAATGTGAAACTAAAGGAGGAGTACAGTAATTTGGCTAGATTTGTAAATAGATGTATAAAGCACGAAAAGTTAAATTATTATTCTAAGTTAATAAATAATTGTAATGGTGATGGTAGGAAGTACTGGGGTATAGTTAGGGAAATATTGAATAGAAAAAATAAAGGTATAAGCAGCATAAAAGTAAACGACTGCCCCAGTTAAAGTAATGGGAAATGAGTCTCTCATTGCTAATGTATTCAACAGGTATTATGTTAGTGCTGTACCGAACCTTAAAATGAATACATTCGGGTGTGACATGTTTCTACAGGAACAACAACCTGTAACTGATGTCTTGTTGAATAGGTTTGATATGGAAGTAATGGATTATATATAAAGTAGTACGTGGAATGAAAAATAAGAGTAGTTCTGGGATAGATGGCATTAGCAGCATAGTTGTTAAAAATAATATAGATATATTTGTACCATTGTTGTACAGCATTTATGAAAAGTCTCTTGCACAGGGCGTAGTTCCGGACGATTTTAAGGTGGCTGTAGTTGGTACCTGTATACAAGTCAGGTGATGACCAGGAGGTGTCATCATATCGTCCAATATCTCTCATTAAACACCGCGGCTAAGATATTTGAGACACTAAATTAAAGAAAGATTATTAAAGTACTTTCAAGAATTTAATATATTTTCCACCAATCAATATGGATTTTTACCTGGTAGGGGAACCGACTTGTCTTTGGAAATGCATATAAGTCATATAACAAATTTCAGTTAACGCTCATAAATTTACATTGGCTATTTATTTGGATCTCAGGAAAGCATTTGAGGTTTTAGATATAGATATATTGATACAAAAAATTTAGAAAATATGGTATTGGGGGCATGGCTTTGACTTGGTTGATATCTTTTTGCAAACATCGAAGACAAGTAGTAAAGATAAATAATGTACTGAGTGAGGTTCTAGAATTGCAATATGGAACAGCTCAGGGGGGAGTGTTGGCCCTCTTATGTTTTTAATTTATATTAATGATCTTCTAGATATTGGACTTTCACTCCTCTATATTTGCATATGCTGATGACACGGCTTTGGTGTGTTCATCTGGCAGCAGAGCCTCTCTCAGGACAAAGATTGACAGGGACTTGGTAAGGGTGTCGGAATGGTTGATTGCCAGCAGGTTGTTAATTAATGTATTCGAAGGACTAAATGTATTCTATTCTTTGATAGTAAACAAGCCTAAGTCTGACCTGCAGAATATGTTTGATTTGTTCTGCCATGGCCACAGTGCTTGTACGGCTGTACGTGTTCAAAATATAGAAATAGTCGATAATGTAAAATATTTAGGAATGTACGTTGACTCTCAGTTAAAAGTGGGGATTCCACGTAACGTACCTGACAAAGAAACTGAGGAAAATCAATTATGCATTGTACACATGAAACAGTTTTTGACTAGCGAATTATTAATACAGTTATACATGTCATGGTTCGAGAGCACAATGAGATATGGGATCGTACACTATGGTGGTACCTTTAGCACGGTGTTGCAGCCTGTGGTAATGAGTCAGAGGCATGCTTTGCGAACGGTATTTGGACTTCGGCGTACGGACAGAGCTAGTTACTTGTTCACTGATAACCATATCCTAACTTTTCAAACAAGTGTATGAGTCTAACGTATTGATGTATGTTTATAAACACTTGCAGGATTTATCCCATTAAAATGACGTACAGGGAAACAAAGAGCTGCTCAATTAACACTTCTCGATGTACCAAATTATTTTAAAGAAATTTGCCAGACATCAGTTTTCCTATGTTGGCCCAAAGATGTTTAATAAATTGGTTGAGAGATATGGCAATGGTATATATTTGAACGAAAGCCTAAATTTAAGATGAAATGTTTAAAATTTATAATGGAAAATGTATAAAGTTCATATCAGGAGTAAGTCTGGAATTTAACCTGTTTTCTGTCTTTGTTGTTGATATATTTATTGTTTATTTAATATTTCTATTATTTATTTAATATTTATTATTTATTTAATTATTTATTATTTATTTAATATTTATTATTTATTTATAAAATTATATGTACTTGTTATTGTTGTTATGTTAATTTATTGTTGTTATTTGTTTCTATGTTTATACCTTGTTAATTGCTTATATTATTTATCTCTTGTTTATTTATATTACAGATGTGTGTAAGTAGGTGTGTGGCCTATATGTATGTAGATTTACATGCATATATACTAAACATTGTTATTGAAGGATATAAGTATGTATTCATGCGTGTTAGTTGTTAGCAGTAGCAAAATTGGAGAACATGGTGGGCTCAATCAATTAATTTGTGTCATAATAAATTTTACTATAGTACAATTTAAGCATTTATATTTAAACATATTAATATACTGGAAAAAAGCATTTGTATCAAATATCACTTTTTGAATGTAGTGCTTGGTTGGAAATAGTGGTGAATGACTTGTGCATGGAGAAGATCTTAAATAACTATTAAAAGTAAAGGAATGACTGTCAAAAAATAAGCAATGTAATTTAGTAAGCCAACTTTAATTTCCCGCACGCGCCATTATAGGGGCATTGGGAATGTACGGTTAAAAATGCATGTAATGATAGATATTTAAACTGCATGTACTGTTAATGTTTTGCATGTATTCAACTTGTAATTCTCTGAATAAAGATCTTTTGAACTTTGAACTTTGAACTTTTGAACACACACCACCACACACACACACACACACACACACACACACATTCTTACCCCCCACTCTATTTAGGACAAGGATCGAAAATGCCTGCTACCTCATCACACCTAAAATGTAACAAAATGTGAGACACAGTTTTGAATCCAGGCTTTAGGCCTATTTGTAGTACATGGTAGTCATTTCGAGCATCTAATATGAGTGAAATTGAGGTGAGATTTCAAGATTTTTACCGTTTAATTTTGTTACGAAATTATTCACAAGCGATGGGGGTTTATAAACCAATTCAAACTTTACACTTGCAGGGGTTCGTATTTAAAAATTTTGACTTATCCCTAAAATTCCTCACGGGGGGAGAGGGGGGGGAGAAAGTCAAACATTTTCATAAATAAAAAAAGTCCTCAGTTGTTCATATAAACATCCCCCAAAGTAAATCACCCCATCTCTATTCATAAGAAAGTTAATAGGAGGGGGGAGAAGGGGGGAACTTTTAAGACACCCGGTATATGTATGTACTGTATTTCGCAATTTCTGCTAAGCTACAATTGCACAGAAGTGTGACTCATAAATGTCGCAGAATCAGGGTGACACCGAGTGGTGTCAAATTGTTGCTGATTGCCGACTTCCCACAGCGTAGACAGATTGCTGACAGCAGCGGCGTACGTCTGGTGACGTCATACCGTTAACGGAAACGTGCTGTGACTCTGTTCTGTCAGCATCACATTAACCTTGTAAGGAAGAAATGGGTACAAATGGTACATCTTGAAGTATATTGGTTGCGAGCAAAGAAAATGTCGTTTGGGTCTTATATGTCATTGGGTTTTGGTAATTTATATAATATGGATATATAACGATCAACCAGACAATTATGTTTTGTCAGCTGATTGCTCTTATCTTATCCCAGTAGAATATAAATAAACGTCTTTGAAAACTGCATGAAAGACCTGGTTGAGACGTTTTTGTCACATTACTTCATAAGCATCCGTATTACAACCAGATGCAACAATACGCGATACAAATATTTTATTTGGATAACTTAAAATATAATTTACTAATTCTAGTAAGATGTGTTGCCTTTGTGTAATAGAAAATTGACTTTGCGGTATAAAGAGCATGTTGGTTTTGAAAAATAAGTTATATCAGGAATTGAGCTTTAATTTTTGAAAACTAGACTAAAACGTTCTTCTGTGAAGGAGTGCAAAGATTATAGCCATTCGCCATTAATGTTACAAAAACAGAAAAATGTTTTCTTTTGTTTATTCATTGTAATGTATTTTATTACGTAACCTCATGTTTTGGGATTTGACACCTGAAGAAGAGAGCGGATGATAGTCTCGAAACGTCGCGTTTGTGTTATAGTGATTCGGAAAAGTCTGTAATTCTGTTATCTATTCAAACCATCCACAGTGTTATGAATGAACTTTAAACAAAGGAAAACTTTGTGATAACAAAACAGTTCTTTGTAATTCTACAATATTTGAGTTTCTGTAAGGAAAGGTGAGCGTATGCATTATTTCCTCTTAAGAGGGTTCTTTCTTCGCCAGTGAAATTTTACTTTATTGTACGAAACGTTTTTAAATTAATTTTTGAGTTTTGTGAGGTGTTTTTATATTATTCGAAATGGCAGCCGTTTAGAGGTTCAAATTGATTCTTTTTAATAGTTATGGGCATTATTGCTTAAAGTAATAGTTAAAAGAACCATGTAACAATTTGCAAACTTTATAGAATTTATTTGCCATGGTTTAAACAATACTAAGGTGTTTTCAGACATTTTACACACCCTGTGTATATAGTACATGGACCAAGAAACCGAAACAATGTAGCTAATAATTATAAGATTCGTGTGTTTTGCTCTCTAAATATTTTGTTATGTAACCTTTGTTTTATATCAGGTTTTGATAAATTAAGTAAACGCAGCTGAACAATGACCATGACCGGTCCAAGTTCATCTGATCCCGCCGAAGCAGCCTTAGTGGCGCAGTTTACCGGTCTGCCTCGTGACTCACTTTTAGTTACGTCATATCAGCTGTTTTGTCTCGACTCACCTGTTTACGGTTTACCCGTCAGCTGTAGTGCAAACCTGGCCTAGTTCTACTTACTACGTACCTGATAACACCATAGACAAGGAGATCATAAAATTAGCCTGTGCTAAGCGAGTTTAACAATACCATTTTGGGATTTCGCCTTTCTGTCGGCCTGTGAGTCATGGGATTTGGGTAGTTCAGAAAGAGAAGTATCCCTCCAAAATACTCAAAATCTTCAAGTGTCAGTTCCTCCTCTAGTACAAAGTTGTGAATATGGTAAGAAAACAAAGATTTTGGAAGATTCAAAATCCTAAACCTAACGCAACATTCGGAAAAAATATTGCTATAAGTTAAATACTTCTGAAAAAAAAAAATCTTTTTGAAACCTCGACCCTTTGCTAGGAAAATCCATATATACAGTTATGACATCACTGTTGAAAGTAAAGACTATATCTTGGGTTTATTTCATAAGTGCTTGCAAATCTGATACATTTACATCGATCTTTCCTGAATGTTTAGTCCAAAGATTGTCGATGTTGCACAAACTGCAGATTTTGGTGGATTCCAAAATCCTAATCTTAACGCAACATTCGGAAAAATATTAATGCTAGGGGCAACATTGCATTTCCAGTATACAAATTATACTGGACTTACGAAAAAAAATCTTTTTGCACTTTGAAACTTGAACCCTTTGCTAGGAAAATCCATATATTCAGTTTTGACATCTGTCTTGTTTTGACTCTATCTTGGGTTTATTTCATAAGTGCTTGCATATCTGACACATTTCCATCCATCTTTTCCTGAATGTTCAGTCCAAAGATTGTCGATGTTGCACACACTGCACACCGCATGCCGCAACAGTCGCGGTCACATATTTATAGCTCAAGCCCTCAACCAACATTGTAACCGAGACGATTAACCTCAACTATAAGGTTATGTTGCATTGTCTATCTCACCGTCTGCTACATTACCCGAGGCATTGTCTGGCTGGTCCGACACTGAGGACCTTGGCCTGCTTCTCACTTCCTTCACAGACCGCTTCCACGCTGCCGATTTCACAAGGGTCCAGGTCTTCCGAAAACGGTATTACCCCCATCCAGCGACTGTTGCTCCTCTTCTAATCCACAGGGTGGCGTATATGTCAGTTTCCTCAGAAGAGAAATTTCAAGGTGTTATAGGCAAGAAAACAAATAATGAATCTGAATAATTGAATTACTTACGTATTACTTTACAATGTTAAAACAGTTGTTTGAAATGGCCACATTGATTTTGTATACACTTCACACAACGACTGAGGACAGAATCACAAATTTTTAGCAATAGGCTACAGGTTTATCGTTATTAACAAGTTCAAATGCATTTCTAATTAGGTTTCTGTGTTCGTCAAGATTTTGCGATTTGGAAGCATACACAGTCTCCTTTATAATATCCCAAAAAATAACATGGAGTCAGGTCTGGCAAGCGGGCAGGCCAATCTATTGTACCACGGCGACCAATCCATTCATTAAAAGTGTTATCTCGAACTTGGATACCGAAATGTGCTGGGGCACCATCGTGTTCCCAGATGAGCGAATGAATATTGAAAACGGGATTGCTTATGAGCTAGGGAACTATTGCTTCTTGCAGCAACCGGAAGTAACTTTCTGAGTTAACATTTCCTTGAAGGAAATAAGGACCAATCAGTAACATATACTGTCGAGTGGGTATCGCGACACCTGGATATTTACCAGTACATCCTTCAATTATTATAGCAGTATTTTTATTATGCTTCCACTGCAACTAAAGGATGTAAACTCGTTGTTGGGTTGTAAACATTTTAAAAACACACACTAACAAATAACACTTTTCACTAGCCACTGGAACAGACAACAATGAACTTAATCCGTGTTGCTGCCAACGTAACATTGTTACCAACGAAACTAAATGTCCCAGTTTATGGGGAAACTGACATATGCGCCACCCTGTATTAAGTACTTGACACGAAATTAAGCAAACTTGGAAATATGAAAATTAACATTCATAAGAACGCCTGTTTAGGACACGAAATTAAGCAAACTTGGAAATATGAAAATTAACATTCATAAGAACGCCTGTTTAGGACACGAAATTAAGCAAACTTGGAAATATGAAAATTAACATTCATAAGAACGCCTGTTTAGGACACGAAATTAAGCAAACTTGGAAATATGAAAATTAACATTCATAAGAACGCCTGTTTAGGCGAAGGCGCTTCAAGGAATCCACTGAAACGAAGGCATGAACGCAGTAAACAGTTAATAAATTTCCCAGATGGAGTTTAAAGGCAAACAGGAAACGCAGTGGCCTTCGTGTGACAGTCAGCTCACATGCTCATACTTGTCCTAGGAATCCTGATCGTCCTGTTTACCAGATTGTGTGATACATTATTAACTCATCTCATCCTTTTTTATAGAAACCGGTTTCTAACAAAGATAGCTTTACCTTGACAAATCGCAGTGTAGGAGACGCGTAATTTTGGATAGTATTTCACATAGTTCACAAGAGTTGTAGTTTTTTAGTAAATCGTGTTGCTGCTGAGATAAATACTATTTCAAAACATTCATCACACTTGTGCAGTCCTGATGTGATACATAACCTAGTAAAACATTCTCAACTTAACATTTCAACAAATAAACAACCATATGAACGTTAGAAGTTGAAACAAAAATACTAAAGTCTTAAGAATTTTAACGTGTTGGAGTTGAAATTGACGCTGATACATGAGCAAGTCCGAACATTCACGAGGCCTTAGCTTGGCTCAACGAGCGTCGCTGAACATTCACGTAGTTAGGATCAACGAGTGTCACCGAACATTCATGTAACTTGGATCAACGAGCGTCGCCGAACATTCACGTAGCCTAGCTTGGATCAATGAGCGTCGCAGATCATTCATGTAGCTTGGATCAACTAGCGTCACCAAACATTCACGCAGTTAGGATCAACGAGCGTCGCCGAACATTCACGTAGTTAGGATCAACGACTGTCACCGAACATTCATGTAACTTGGATCAACGAGCGTAGCCGAACATTCACGTAGCTTAGATCAACGAGCCTCACCGAACATTCATGTTGCTTGGATCAACGAGCGTCGCCGAACATTCAAGTAGCTGAGACCAACGGGCCTCACCGAACAATCACGTAGCTTGGATCAACGAACGTCCCCGAACATTCACGTAGTTAAGACCAACGAGCGTCGCCGAACATTCAAGTAGCTGAGACCAACGGGCCTCATCGAACAATCACGTAGCTTGGATCAACGAACGTCACTGCACATTCACGTACTTAGGACCAACGAGCGTCACCGAACATTCAAGTAGCTTGGATCAACGAGCGTCGCCGAACACTCACGTAGTTAGGATCAACGAGCGTCGCCGAACATTCAAGTAGCTTGGATCAACGCGCGTCGCCGAACATTCACGTAGTTAGGATCAACGAGCGTCGCCGAACATTCACGTAGTTAGGATCAACGAGCGTCGCCGAACATTCACGTAGTTAGGATCAACGAGCGTCGCCGAACATTTAAGTAGCTTGGATCAACGAGCGTCGCCGAACATTCACGTAGTTAGGATCAACGAGCGTCGCCGAACATTCACGTAGTTAGGATCAACGAGCGTCGCCGAACATTTAAGTAGCTTGGATCAACGAGCGTCTCCGAACATTCACGTAGTTAGGATCAACGAGCGTCGCCGAACATTCACTTAGCTAGGATTAACGAGCACCTCCGAAAATTCACGTAGCTTGAATCATCGAGCATTCACGAGGCCCCTATATACAAATTGTATACCTATGTATATTCAAATCGTGCAATCATATTTATAGCGTGTAGTGCCTTTAAGTCTAACTGAACTAATAACGTAACTTAACTACATATTAGTTATGATTGAGAATGATTAGTTAAAAAAGGCTCGAATTTATGAATAATAAGTTCGGATCACACAGGCGGTGCCAATATCTTAACTCCACATTATTTGGGTACTTCTCTAAATCTATAATTTAAAGAGCTCTTTCATTAAATGTAGAAGTTATCAACAACTGGTACTGATTTCGTTTAAACGTACGTAATGCAATAACAATATAACCAATTAAATTTAGAGTGACAATAATTACAGCGGATATCAGATGCAAAGGCTAGACGAGAAATACCAGTCTCTGTCGCGGAGGCAGTCTATATTACGATGCTCTGGTTGGAGTCGAGGTAGTCAATAAGGAAAACAGTGACATACGATAATGTCATGTTAATAAAAAAATTTGCGATAAATATTGTAATCTAAACAATAATTACAACCGAAAACTATTAAATTACAATCGAATTATGTAGATGCTTTAAATAGTAATAACGGTACATTTTTGGAAAGGCCCAGGATTACTAAACTAAACTTTGGTTCTTTATAAAAATAGTTTTATAAGCACAGAGGAATTTTTTTTATTCATTTTACGTTTGCAAAACTGTGTCCAGTTTGAAGTGCATGTTTTTTCATGACCGATCGTTCTTCTTGATTATATTTCAGAAAAAAAATTTAATATTTTAATAAATAATGAATCAGAAACTTTTCAATATTAACAATTACTGTTTTTAATCAAATTAAATATTTATTTTATTTTTTCGTATAGACATCCTTTCCGAATTATGAAAATTCTTACCTCTTTGTGTTGGCATATGTCATTATTGTTTATATTATTATTGTAACCACTTTGTATTGGTTCTGTGGGTCTGATGATGATTACCTGAAAGCGAAAGGCTACACAAAAAGGAATTTTAATTATTTGAGCGTTTGATTTTTTATATTAATGAATTGTTATATCCAATGAACAAAGAGTTTAACAATGTAAGGTTTGTACTAAGTAGGTTAGTATCGATGAGTTGACGGATGTTAACGGTTACAGCAGTTGTGATATAAAATAATTCAATGTACAAATATTAACAACAATCATTGGGAAAATTCTGGGACGCTTGTTCAATGGACCTATCTGGGGGGGTGGGGGGGGGGAGAAGGATATGGGAAAATAATTTTTCGAAAACGTAATAATCTTGAAGATTAATGTATTTAGGATCAAATACGAAATACGTACGTGGATTTATTTTTAAATTTTTTAAAGTACAGACTAATACAGACAAAATAATGTCAGAAAATGGTGGACTATGGGATAAATACTAACCAATGCAACAATAATTATATCGACTACAGTTCCCCCCCCTCAAAAATGAAATTATAGGTACGCCCCTGCCTTTGTCCCATGTCGGGCCTACAATCCCATGTTGCGCTGTCGCTGTAGCGGAAGTGAGCCTGCTCTACCCGTGTACTACAAGCGTCATGTAGGCGGATCTGGCGCGTGACGTCATCTCTGCCCAGCCCGCTTGATCTGACACGAGCGGTGATAAAGTGATAAGACCCGACATGCCGCTCCTAGGTACGGTGATACCTGTCTATGTGTCATGTTTTATACCTAACAGGAAGTACAGGGTTACCTACATTGGGAGTGGATTACTGCAACTATTGTGGCTATCACCATAAATTCGCTCCCTATGAAAGATGGACGAAGAAAGAAGTTAAAAAATCGCGAGGTTTCGAAAGAGACAAATACCCATAAAAAAACACATGTAGGTTATATATGGTGATCTGGAATAACAAGTATGCATGTAAAATTATAAAGTTGGAATTTTTAATATTTTATATATATATATATATATATGTAAATGTACCGAAATTTTATTTTAGGCTACTCATTAAAATTTCTTAAAGTAAAATGTGTTCTCTCACAAGTGTCTATACAGCAATGCCATTTTTTCAAATTTTTAACTGGCATTCCAATATTCCAAGCTAGTGTATAAATATATGCTACGATTAAACAAGGTAAGAGTACGCCACACCGTGCCTTGCGTGACAGGCTTCGCTGAAATTGCTTGCAAAATTTCAAACCTACAGCGCATTTCATCCTCTAGATGTCCTGTGGACCGAAAGACAGACATACTATCCTACAGAAAATAAATTTGTATATCTCCCTTGCAGACAGATGAGGTAGTGTGTCAGAACACTAAGTGATAGGCTTTAATGACATTAATCCAAATTCCATGGTTGTACATGCACCATTATAGAAATCATTCTTATCCATGTAGAAATTAAGTATCTTGCAACATTTAGTATGTTTAAAAAGATAGTATTTTTGCTTTTTTCTTATTGCCATCATGGTCACCCGTAAGACCAGTATAAAAAAATAGTTTTCTAACGCTCAGCCAAATTCCATTAAGTGACATGCACCATCACCGAACTCAGTGTTGTCTATGTAGAAAAGAAGCTTCGTCCAAATTCCAAGTCTGTAGCTCGACTCGTTTTCAAGATATCGTGCAGACAGACAGACAGACAGAAATTAAAATTTCCCCAACCCCTCGATTGATAGGCTTTGCTAACGCTCAAAATATTTGTTCTAATAGTACTTATAATTGCACTATTTGAAAAATTATGGCAGTTTGGTCGCAAATTAAACGTTCCACCTTTAATCCCTAAAATTTAATACTTAGTCCTCAATGCTTAGTCCATTCTGGTGCACCACTGTAGGCTAGTTTTTGACAGTAGAGTTCTTGATTCACTTCAGCAGTGATTATAGATAAAGTGTGAACGAGTCAGATGTAGTGATTTCTAACAGATCCAGTGACACAAGGATTGTCTGTATTGGTCAGTATGTCTGCACGTGACCGCGATAATAGAACGGCTGGTTGCTGCCAGTTTTTACCGGTTCATGACCACCTCGGTGTATGGGAAAATGCTCACGCCTGCGTTGTGATGTAAATGGAAAGGACATCCATACAATTTCTCTCTCAGTTCGAGTGAAGGTGTTAGATGCTTTTGTAGACGTAAGGTTAAATACCTCTCAAACTCTTTCCACCAAGAATTTTGGAGTGGAAAGGTTTACCACTGTGCGCTGCTGTCCTAAAGTCGGTAGCATACATGATTAGTGTTGCGGTAGTCATTGAGTGAAAACAACTATTGGTGAAGGTTTAACCTTCTACATTTAACCCTCCTACGTAAACTAATGGATACGTTAATGGCTCTCTAACCTAGAGATCACGGGTTCGAATCCCGGATAGGCACAATAATAGAGTAAAGTATAGAAACAGTGAACCCAATTTGGCAGGAAAGACCCTTAAAGTATCAGTACGATGTGGAAATTTTAATACCCTCCACCATCACCTTAGTACGGTACATCAATTTTGTGCAAAGGTAAAAATATCAAAAGCAGTGAAATCACTTACATCGATAAAGTCTACAAGTCACTGCAGTTCAGTTAGAATTATTGTATTGTAACTTATGCCCATAACCTAACTAATCCAGAGTACATTACTGGTTTGTATTAGTTTACAAGACAAAAGCTAAGACTACGAGACTCATAAATTATATGAAATGGACGGAGCTGATTTGTTTTGATCAAGATTATCATTTCTTGGAAATGTAATTAATTGTTTAACCTTATATTAGATAGTAACGGATAAAAAATTTCTATACCAAGTCCGATTACCTCTAACATTCTTGTCGAAAAATCACTGTGCTTTAAATATATTTCTACTCCCTGAAAATCTGTTTTCTCTAAAGGCATTGTACCTTAAATTCATTGTCAGTAAATAATAAACGAGGCAGAATGGTTTATTCTCAACTATGGAGAGGTTTGTTCACCATAAAATGAAATAATATCAGTTAGAACCTAACCTAACCTGAACCTAACCTAACCCAGAAAAAATATCAACGATCGGAGCATTAGTAGGATTCTATCGGTAAATACCGAGAACTGGTCCCACTTTTAATTCACAAACAAACCATTCTGAACATCGACTTTTGACAGCCTCGAATCATAGGAAAGATAAAACACAGATACCTCACGGGAACATTGATCATAGCGCTATCCGACGGCCAGACCTAGGAACTACAATTGGCGGATCATAGCGAATCGTTTACGAATTCAGTTGTCTGGTCCTAGTCACTAATCCAATTGAGACCCTTTGGTTTTTGCTTCAGATCTTCGATAAGTTCACTACATTTACTACAAGTCTCGGCCTATCGTATCATTTCTGATTTTTTGTTTTAGCCCATAATTATAGCAATAGTATATTCAATGAATGATGAAGTATTAGCGAAGTACGTTAATTTGTGTACTGTACTCTGTATAGTACTTTGCTGTCGATCAGAACGGCCTAGATACAATTGACAACGGCGCAGTGAACCTTATCCTGAATAATGGTATCGGAAACTGAAGAGAATCAATCAGGATTTCCCTATCAGTCCATGCCGAGGTCTGCAGCATAGAATGATTGAGCGAGACAGTCCTTTCCTCCATAACCATCTCCAGTTGGAAATTTTGAAAAAGGAAAGTTTACTCATCCGAAAATGAATTCTAAGCTAATTAGACAGTAGGTATATCGTTTAGTATTACCTGGCCTTTTACTTTAGGTAATGTATTTGGTTTTTCAAGAGATTTAGATAACAGGTTAGGTAATGTAAATACCGGTTCATACCTAACCCATAAACAGATCAATTCTTTCGGAGCTATGGAATTAGGGGCTATGGAATTTTCAGGGTAAATTGTCGGTGCTATGAAACAAAATCAAGTTGTAGGTCCTGTGGTGTTAGGAGCTATGAAACCCCATTCATCAACGCAGAAATACATATAAAGGGTATTGATGAAAACATTTCGTCACCTTTGCGACACATCGGGATCACGGCATATCCATATTTTAAGTATGACTTGTTACGTAACTTCGATAACTCATAATGCAATAACATATTACATCGAATAGTATTTACCCTACTTAACTTTATCATATAATTTTAGTTAGCGGAGGTCGCAGAAAAATATAAAAGTGGTGATAATATAAAATGTAGACGTCTCACCACAACAAACAAAGAACAAAATGCTCGCAGAGCGATCTGCCGGCCGCGGCTTAGTACCATTAACGGCCGTAACGCATCACTAGCGAGCTCTGTTAACTGGTCCTATTACTAACTGGGCGAGACGGCTAGTTTGGATTGTCTTTGGTCGATATCGTCTTTGTGAACCTAACTCTGCATTACTCCATTGTTTTATTCCTGGCCCTATTGCCAGCGTTTTGATATGATTTGTTTACATATAAAACGTTTAATATCTAATGTGTTAGAAATGTTTTAATACATCAGGAACGAGAAGGGGCTACTTGGTTGAAGTAGACCATTAGGGTAATTCATACCATACGTGTGAACGGATTTATTTAATTTCTCTTCCTTTTAGTTCATATGGTTAATTTATTAATAACAATTATTGAGGCGTGTTCTAGGGAAATATAACGAATAAATGAAAATTTTCGCAATATACACATTTTTACTTAGTAGTATATCCATAACACTTCTATACAAAACAGTAAAATAGGTTTTTTCCGGTTCATGCAAATCTGAAACCATAATAATTCCCTTCAACTTTCGTAATGCAACGTCAGGTATATCATTTCTTTTTTAAAATACTAAATTGCAGTTAAAACTTGTAGCATTACGTACTAAAACAGAAATCGTAAAATAATCGTAAATCAAAGTCTGTGCCACTATTGCCAAAGTAAGCAAATAAATAATCTCCGATTGCACATTATTATAAACATTGAAATTTCACTTTGCAAGAGAATATTACACAAGTAAAGGTTCTATTTTGAAATTATGATCAAACGATTTATTTCACTACAATGCTCAAAGTTCAGGCATGATTGTCATTTGTAACATTTAGAGAGTTCATAACTCATGTGGATACAATAATAAATAGCTTAAACTCGATTCATCAAATTCAATTCTAGACCTAACCTCAAATCACTTAACGGGATTGAATAACAGCGCATTGTGTTCTCTGTATTTATGGCTAGTTTCAATATTCCGCTCATTAACATGGAACCGCGCGATGTCCCGGTATTAGCATAGGACACACCTGTTGTTATACAACTGTTTACGATCAGCTGGTATTGTTCTTGGACTTTCACAATCAGCTGATGTGTTTATTATAATTATTATTCGGCGGCGCGGTAACAGCTGATGGCCACACCCTCCATGTCTCCTGTCGTTGTTAGAGACACCGCTTCACTTCCCGAACTATATGGCTCTTGCGTCAACTTTGCAGCGTAGGGTCGACATCTATATTTCAAGTGGACTGAAAATGTGAATTTATTGAACTCCCCGGTCCTGACTTTCTCTCTTTGATCAACATTTGCCTACCAACTTTCAACGCTTGTTTTGTATTTGGTTCCCACTCGATTCAATATCATGCAACTAAATACAACTAGACCATAAAGTCAGAGGGTAGCACCTCCGACAAAATCGTTAATCAGTAATCCACACCGTTGAGTTGTTTGCACTCCAAGAAGGCATTCAAGTATCGGGGGCATTAAGAATGCCTTTATCCGGAAAGTACGTTGACGGGAATAACATCGTATTTGTATCGTATACGATCTCGCTTGGATCAGGATGTCGCACAACGCAGAATTCCTAATATGTCACACCTTGGCTGTACAAGATAACCGCCATTAGGGTTCTGTGTCAGCTGCATCATTTTTTCGGAGTCAAATTATAAGCTTAGCTGGGCAAGGTTCAGATACTGTAGTTCGTTTACCCATTCCACGCGAAGACTTGGGTGAGATGAAAGAGGTCAGCGGTGTGGATACCAGTACCCTCCTTATCATTTCCTTTTCTCCTATAATATTATCCTACTTCCCGTTTGTTCTTGCTGTTTGTATTGTCCTTAGTGTTGAGGTAATGATAAATAAGATTGATACGATTATTACCGTATAAGACAAGGTCAGAGGAAAAAGAATTATGATATAACTAATTAGTAAAGTTTATTAGTATAACAAACATCCATTGTCTGTCCAAAAAATTGGTAGGGTTCTTTTTCCTTCAACAGTGGTGGTTTTAATGGAGCAAAGTGGAAGTTCTGTAGTTAACTTTCGCCTTCTGTTAGAACCTTCGTGTAATATAGAAGTTGGGGCAAGTGGCACTTTACTAAGTTACTTACAAGTTACGCCAAATTTTCGAAGCAACGCAAACCAAACCAACAAAGTTTGTTTGCCGAGTAGACAAAACTCGCCGGCCAGTGTCTGACTTTCTTTTAGACAAACACAGCACAAACTCCATAAAACTGGTAAAAACATTGCGTCTCAGCACGTGTATCCATAAAACTGGTTAAAAAAACATTGCGTCTCAGCACGTGTATCCATAAAACTGGTTAACACATTGCGTTTCAGCACGTGTATCCATAAAACTGGTTAACACATTGCGTCTCAGCACGTGTATCCATAAAACTGGTAAAAACATTGCGTCTCAGCACGTGTATCCATAAAACTGGTTAACACATTGCGTCTCAGCACGTGTACCCATAAAACTGGTAAAAACATTGCGTCTCAGCACGTGTTGTACCCATAAAACTGGTAAAAACAGTACTTCTCAGCACGTGTACCCATAAAACTGGTTAAAACATTGCGTCTCAGCACGTTTATTTTTAGGCTTCGAAAATGAAGCTAATCGTTGATTGGTCCTGGCGAACATATTCTTCTTCCAAATACATCTATATTTGGCTTTCAACGTACCACAAAACATATTGACTGAACTTAAGGCGCGTATACATTGGAAGCAAGCTTGGGAAACTTGCCTGTAGAAACAAAATTTTGGGGGGGGGGGTGGGGGGGGGGGGGGGTGGGGGGGGGGGGGGGTGGGGGGGGGGGGGGGTGGGGGGGGGGGGGGGTGGGGGGGGGGGGGGGTGGGGGGGGTATGTGATTGTGCAAATAGTATTACTAAGCGAACCAGTGGAATAAATATTAATTTAAATTATGAAACAGCGCCACCTTACTTGGGATAAGGGCGAAACCCCATACTACACCACAACACACACGTTTACACAACTGCCAGGTCCGCGGTTGTCCCACACAATTCTGGTCGCGTCCGTGCGCCTGTCGGCTGTTGCGTTGTCAGAGGTTCCCGCCTGCGATGTTGATTGCGGTTTCCCGCCACAGGTGGCCGCGCCAACCGTGCCAACAATCGACGCGCAATCAGATGCTAGCATTGTTGCTCTCTGCCACACCCTCCCGCCGAGTTCTGATTGACACCCTCGGTGCAGGAAACCAACGCAACACAGGGATCTGATTCGTACGTTCACCCATCCTTGCATGGCGTTCATAGTATGAGGAAAATGCGTTCAGTCAAATTGGAAGATTTATAATTGCCTCTATTCATTCTGGCCACCAATTCAACAGGTGTACTCGATCTTGTGTACTTATTTTAACTTCTCCGTACCTTCAATATGATCAAAATTATCCTTAAATTCCAATGTTAATGTATTCACTTGTTTTACATTTAGTGTGAGTTTCCTCGAAGGTTTTATTCAAAAATTTAAATACATAACCTAAGATGTAAGTAACAAAAAAAATACATGTCTCTTAATATGTGTGAGTAAAAAACAATTGTTTTGAACGGTAAAACTCTTTTTTACACAATTTTTACTCTATTGTGAATTATTTTTGCTGAGCGTCAGCGAAGCCTATCATTCGTTGGCTACAAAAATGCAATTTCTGTCTGTTTTAAACTCATCATATCTCGAAAACAAACATACCTATATACCTGAAATTTTGCACGGAGTTTCATTTATATATTAGCACAGACTTCAGATATGTCTATAACTTATATGCATGTAACCCAATACGACGCTCGCTGAAAATAATGCCTAGCTCTCTGGTATGTTTGTTTCTTTCTCTGTGATATTAGCAACACTGTTGGAAGATAGTGCTTGTCACTTCATGTGATTTAGCTGAGTGTTAGCACGTATTTTTATTTTATTCGTACGGGTAACATTAATGGCAACGAAAAAATTAGTTTCTAAACAAACTCAGTACACTAATTATAACCATAAGAGATTTTAAAATATTTTTTTAATGTTTAAACGTTAACAACTCCATATGAAGGACTTTTTCTTTTTAACCACGTGATGATGGAACGATCGTTCCGAAACATGTAGAGTGAGATGTTCCGAAACATCTACAACATTTTGGAACTGTTTGACAACGGTATAGTACCATATATTAGTGCGTGCTCTCGCCATGGTCCGGACAGGGGACCTGCTGAACACGGGGCAATTAATTGTGTATTCTTTGTTCCGGACACGGGTGTGTGACGTCATTTTCTACCTTCTAGACACGGGGCAGTTTTGTGCTGTTTGGTGTCTATTTGTTTGATTGTGGATTAACGACTGACGAATATACTGACAAAAGACTGAAGAACAGAACTTGTTGCAGCAGTGATTTTTTATTTCTCTTCTCTGTACAAATGAATGCAATCCACCTACAAGAGCGGTTTATTTAATTGTTGAAAATTTTAATGAAGTCAACCACTCAGTAACTTCTGTAGCACAAACTTGCATATGCATCACATTGTTCCACGATCAAGATCGATTCAATGGGATTGGTGAAAATGCTGAGTCTAAAAGATATGTTTTATGATTAATACTTATTGGTCAGTATGTCATTCTCGATATCGATCAAGGTCAAATCGCAAAAGAACTTACGATGTTATGTAATTAATTTCAAAATGTTCGTTTGTTAATCCAATAAGAAGTACGCAGCGAATAAATTAATAAATAAGAAACACTGTTTTCCGCAATATTGAAATCAATAATGAGATATGGACAGCACCTAAGTAAGAGTGTATATGTTTGAGGTTTACAAAAACTGCCCAATAAGCTTCCGAATCTGTAGAGACCTCTGAGGCTTAGAGGTTGGCGTACATGTCATGATCTACGAACGAAAACTCCAACTCGATATCAATAGTCTTTACAGTGTCTCAGACAGCTTAATCACAGCAGACGACACCCTCATCTGCTCGCCTAGCGTACGTAAAACGTGCGGAACCATGAAGCACACAAGCTTCCTTATCTGCCGTTCGAGTTTGAGACCATTTGCAGCTGACCATCTAAATACTGATTCAAGGTCATTGATCAGAAATTGCCTCTTTAATCGGGGAAGGTTCATAAGACAAGTGTATTTGAAAATCATCAGCATACTGGTGAAGTGTACAGTACAGTGTACAGATCAGAATTAAACAGCACTGGTCCAAAGCATCGTCCCTGAGGCACGCACTTTTTTCTTGACCAGAGCAGTAGACATATCATTTCCCAACCTTCAAAGTATGACCGTTCAACTGAGTCAACAGAGTATGTTGATCCACTTTGATTTTGCACCAAAGCCGTAACATTTCATCTTGGCCAGTAAAAGCTCATGATTTATTGAATCAAAGGTCAACAGCGTATAATCTAACATTAGTAAATAGCTTCATATCACCCTGTCTTTTCCATCAAAGATATATTCAACTAAATATTCCTAGGGTGGTATACGTACCATGTGGGATAATACTTTAGCTACTTAGCGCAATTCTATCTTTTCTAGAATTGTTTACGTGTTGTAATCGTGGTGGTATCGAGGTGAAACTGTTAGCAACTGAGGGGTTATTAACCCTTGGAAGTGGAATTACATTCGTTTTCCAACCTTCGAGAACTTTCTGGTTTCTACGGGATGTGGACTCACACATTGGCGTTCATTAGAATTACGTCAATGCCTGTATCTCAATTTGATAGTGCAAGCCTAGTGTGTAATTACATAAATTCCAGAATTAGAACTGTTATCAAACTGGATTAAACCATTCTTAGATCACTACCACCGCACCGGAAATCTAAACAAGTCGCTTTAGTAAAACTTGATAACGATCCTTGGGAATACTGTTAAAGTTTATTTTAACATTCGGATTTCCTCATGTTTATTTGTAATCACTGTATCAAAGATGTACAGCAATATATGTACAGCTTCATGCACTTAAACTATAAATACTATTAGAGTTAAGGATATATGTAAGTGTATAAAACAGGTAAAATACCAATGAGGCACCGTTTTGCATCATAAAACGTACAAAACCGATTCTCTTGGTGGGCATATTTCAGACAAATTAGTTTACCTAACGTGACTAAGTGTTACAGACATATCTTCAAGAAACAATCGGAAGAAAGTGTTGAAGATTTCAAGTACCGGTAAGGGTATATAATTTTGAAAAACTCTGTAATCCATTATCATGCTTACAACATATCTTAACGTTATATGCACATAAATGGTTTCTAGGTATTTTAACATCATTCTTGTACTGTATAGGACCTCCAGAAAGTAGTCCGTGCCTTGTAAAAGTACTATAGGTTTTGGGTTTATATAGGTTTAAACACAAGGACGTAGCCAGCGATGGGGAGTCCAAGGGGTCCGGACCCCCCTCAAAATTTTCAATTTTTAAAATTACTTTTTTTAGTAAACGATTATAACTATTTACATCATTCAGTACTACTGACATGTACTGCTGAAAGATCGTTTCTCAACATAGAAACGGGCCAAGAACTTTTTAAGGAACAAAATCGGTCCTTACTTGTGGACGTGTACTTTTCTGTTTTAACCTGAGCAATTGTTATGTAGAACTGATCACTCTACATAACGGAAATTTTAACATCCAAATTGAAGAAGCGCGCATTCATTGCTGCTGCAATAACAGAACGGTCACTGATTAGACGTCAATCAGCTGTTCAAATAAAGGAGTTAGGCTAAGGTGAGCCATTACCATGCCATTGATATTTTGTCGCTTGCGTATGTCAGTTAGTAAAAAATTCAGTATAATAATTTTGTCTTTACAGAATTAAATATCTACGGTAAAACTAAGCCTTGGGCCTCGTAGTAAGATTGTCAAGTCCTGTCGATAAACGTAGGAAATTTATACGTTATCTGTAATAAATTAATACTAATCTAGTCTTTTAATAGTTCACGGAGATAAATAGTTGTAAATACGTGTTCATAGTGTCAAATACTGTAACCTCAAATTGTTTCTGTAAATTGTACATAATTAGGCCGAGATATTATCTCGTAACAATTGCATCGTCTCTCATAAATTTTCCTTACTAAACTTGTTAACTGTTCTATAAATAATTGAATCGGTTAACTTTATGTCCTAATGTTTGTATATTATTTAGTTTTACTCAGAATAATGTAAAGGCAGTTGTCATGAAATTTATACCTACCATTGCCGTGAAAGTGCATACATTAATGCATTATGTTAATACTTCAATACACTTTACTATAATTATTGTAATTAATTAGTTTTAAGTAAGAACAAACGTAATTAATTTTTTCGGTACTTTGGGATTATACCGACCACACTAGTATGAAGAACACAAAAATAGAAATTTTATAGAAAACAAACATGATAGAACGAAAAAAAACAAACTCTTCAATTACAAAATTACAAACTTACAAGCATTTTCCAGGTATTGTGATCGCTGTTATCTTATCTTTCTCGAGAATCCTGATTACGGCAGGCCCGCGCGGCATCACGTGATTTGCACGGTACATAATTGCCTTTCCATTACAATTCAATTTATATTTCTGATTAGCCCCTCTAGAATTTGATATTTTACTGATAGGTACTATCTCGAGGGATGTTTTTCTTTCGTCGACATCAGCGCGGGGCAGCACCGAAGGTGCTGTCAATGCCCGCGCTGATGGCCGGAGGCACTCGCATTTTGGGTGGCGGAATGTGATCAAGAATAAAAACAAGTTTTTAGTGTTTTTTTAATAAAGAGTTTAGTTTGGTAAATGATTGTTTTTGTTGAATTTTTGTGTTTGGAGAAATGTAGAGGTAAAACACGGAAGTACAACAAAAGCGATGCACCAGCTGAAACGGGCGGCGAGACTGCAATCACGTTATCTACTAGACGCTCGACTTTGACCTCTGTCTGAGGATGGGGAGGGGTTTGCGATAAGACAATTCCTGTTTTATATTGACGAAATATTGTTCTACGCTAATCTAGTAATCAGTAGAAACGAAATGTGAAATAACGATTCATGTCTGGTGTGTGGTCGGTATAATCCCAAAGTACCATTTTTTCTGTGTCAGAATAATTATGCTTTGCGTTTAAGACCAATATTGTATATCATTGTAATTGGCAGATTCTGCGCTTTTTTAATGTACTTATGTTTATACATTAAACGCTTCTTTACATGTTACTGGCCGCTGTAAGCTAAATACGAGTATGTTAGACACACCAACAATAGTGACAGATGTTGCTGTTTTAGTCAGCTGGTTTCTTTTAAGTTAAGTTTGACATTGTTTTCATGATTGATTATAAGTAGTGTTTACTGATTTCAATGAGCCGCAGAAAATAAATAAAACTGACTTTATGAAATTAAAGTTGCAATATTGGATTGCACGGACGATACAATCGACGGCTCGTGTGTGTGTTTTGGGTCCGCCCAGTTGGTGAGTAGACTTTACACTACTTATTCCATCGTGCTCCCCTGGGAGGTCGGACTAACTCCGTCAATGTCATTGTGGAGCCTCTACCTATCGGACTAGGCCTGAATAACTGCATCAGAGTGGATCCAGTTCCGAACTTTGACAAATGGGACTCAACTTAATTTAATGTCTAGCCATTATGTATTCATGTGAATTATTGTTTTGTAATTTTGTAGTTCAGGAATATGGTCATCATGATTTTGGCCACTGTAATTTTGTATTAGTAATCGGAGCGCTCCTACCGTAATAATTTTCGTATTTTTATTTCAATTGGCCAACGAGTTAAGTTTAAGTTAAGTTAAATATATATTTGTTTTATTTAGTTTAAGACCTTAGCACTGTGAGAGAAATAGGCAATACAGAATGAAATATGTGAAATATTGGTTTTAATTTCTAATTGCCTGATATTTAATTAAAGACCTTGCAACTTACTATTAGAAAATAATCAACCGAAATCTGTGGCTAATTTAAGTACCTAAGGCTTAGTGTCGTAAACCTAATAGTTCTTGCGTGCATGGTAGTGGTCTCGATTGAGCATACCTGAGGGCAGGAAACTGTTCCTTGTTGGAGACCTGCGACTATCACACCCCATCAACAAGGTGGCGCCCTTATTACCGAGCAAACCGTAACCATCTGGGTATCCGTCAATCTTAGTAGTCCTCTGTCAGTCACTGCGCAAGAACTTGGTTGTCCTGGCGCTCTCACACCAATACTCACGACGCCCTTCTCCACTGAGCGAGGCCGACAATATTGCTAACCCGCGAGAAAGGGGTGGCATACTTTCTGTCCACTACGGGAAAAATATCAGTTGTCTTGGCCCACCAAAATTTTGTCTGGCTTCGTTCTTCGTTAAATATGCTAGTACTCTGTCACTTTAACTCATGTGTATCCATCGTTACAAATTTGGGACAGCAGGAGCTCCAGAATGTAGCCGGTGTCTTGTAAAGTCATCTAGGTATTGGGTATATACGAGTACAGACAAGGCAGTTCCAATTTGATACTGACACGGCTTTCGAAACTTGAAAGGTACAACAAAATTTAAGAGTTAATGTTTTTTGAGTTGTTTATAATTCTATTTGTAACAGTTCACATTTAGTCTCTAATTTCCTTTAGTTGATAGAAATCTTGCAGAAATGATAGCGGCTTCTATTTAGAAATGTATTTATTGAGTGGTGCATGTAAGAAGCCTATATAACATTTACTTTGGGAATACATCAGGGATATGAGGTTCGAGATTGGCAAAGATGTACAAATACTTTCTGAAGTACTGTCATGACAGTGACTCCAATGGTCAGAATCTGGTGAAATCTGTCTAAAAGATCCACAATCGCCAGAAAGTATTCATGTGACCCAAGAGTTGGTATTTGTTTCTTTGTTTGAAGCGATTGAAGTTTTGGTGAAAAATATGCCCAAGTTCCAAGAAACAAAATCCTTAGTCAAGTATTTAATATGTCACAGTTTTCTATCCCTTTCCCTTTACAAAGGGCTCACTTTGAGTATTTGATGTACTGCGTGTACCACGAGTGAATGTTTGGCCCTTAACAATTTTCTATTCCCTCGCGGTCCGGATACGAACTGGTAAAATGGTGCAATCAAGGTTCGTAGTTCGGTTAATGTTTTCATTTTTGAAAAAGTTTTAAGCACAACTAAACACAATACGTTTTACTGAAGAGAAAAAAAAACTAGAAAACACTCATTCCACGATGAATTGTCAGCATATCATTTGGATGTATCTTCGTTTAACGAAAATGGCGGAATATGAGACTTTGAAATTTGTACAGCGTGTGTATTAAAGATGAGTGAAGGATCAAGCCTGTTTTATTATAAAAATTAAATTCACATACGCAGATTAGATTATTCAAAAAATATATATATAATTTTCTTGAATCACGTTTCATTAAAAATGTAATGAATCATTACAAATCATATCACACTCCCTGAAGTCATAACTCATGTACACTGTAAAAATCACATTTTTATCATTGGGTCTTTTTTAGTATAGCATGATTACAAAATATTCTAATTTCAACTTTCAAATGCTGTATGTCATCGAAGATGCTGTAGAGTGCTCAAATTACTAGAATATATTTTTCTTGCATCAAGAAAATAGAGTATGTCCAAGGGAATTGTCTCAGACAGCAATGACTTTAAAAAATCCCAAAAAAAACCGTTTGCACAATCCATATTATGCGAGAATCTTCACGTTCTACTTGGTGAGGCTGGTAACTTCAGTGAACACACGGGATCACGTATGGAGAACACCTGGCGGTAGCAGAATACTCTCACAGGAGATTCTATTCTTCACATGTCGCCGCACGCATGTTACCGTTATATAATACTTGAGTGTTGAACTTTTGCAATGATTATTAACTAGGTTATTTATCAACGACGATGGCATCCAGATGAGGGGATCAAAGAGATTCGCACCCCAGGAGGGTCCAAAACGAGTCTGGACTCTGAAAAGTGTCTGATAGCTTTCAGACTCCAATTTTGTTGCAAAGCCTTATCCCTCAGACGTTTCGCACACCACCACATTCACGTTAGAGAAGGTTAATCCACAAAGATAGTCCTTTTACATCGGTTCATTTGTTCGAGCTATTCATTGTAAACGATTTGCTTACAGAGTAATTTGAGATCAATTAACTAAATTCGGAAGATAAGAACACTGACAGTTTAATATCTAGAATTAGCTACTCGCAGGCGCTAACTCAACATACCGGGCCAGGCCCCGCCACACATCCATTTTGAAGGGACCGTGTTGACAGTGGCGGGGCATGACGGGGCCCGGCTGAATATCATTTCTGGGGCCCGCTATAGCTGAGTACGGCCCTGGCTTCACGTCATAAAGCTGTACCTAAACTTTATTCCTTGCACACAATGAAAACCTGGGGTGTGAAATGAAAGACTTGATCAAATGCATTATCTAATTCATTTCTTAACTAAAAACATATTACAGGTTAATTATCTTCGTCATTATTTGACGAAAGGATCAAATTTGTTACAACAAAGAACTAACAGAAATCAGTTTTAAATATTACCATTTACCTAATAATTTTATTTTTCTAACATTTTTAATTGAAATGTTAATATTTAAATATTATTCAGTCAATTTAATTATAAATTGATTCTTCTATACATAACGTAACTATGGTGGGAAGAGTTCCAACATGTTAATGTTGAATGTAGTTCCAGTTCACCTTCCGCTTAGTGGAGCATCTGGAATATAAACGTTGTCACAGACTTGACTCCTGGAATCTTAGCAATCGAGTTTTCGACACGTAACGTAACTATGGTGAGAAGGATTGATTCAATGTGAATGTTGTGTGTAGTTACAGTTCACCTTTCTCTTAGTGGAGCATTTGGAATATAAACGCTGTCACAGACTTGACTCCTGGAATCTTAGCAATCGAGTTTTCGACACGTAACGTAACTATGGTGAGAAGGATTGATTCAATGTGAATGTTGTGTGTAGTTACAGTTCACCTTTCTCTTAGTGGAGCATCTGGAATATAAACGCTGTCAGACTTGACTCCTGGAATCTTAGCAATCGAGTTTTCGACACGTAACGTAGCTCTATGGTGAGAAGGATTGATTCAATGTGAATGTTGTGTGTAGTTACAGTTCACCTTTCTCTTAGTGGAGCATCTGGAATATAAACGCTGTCACAGACTTGACTCCTGGAATCTTAGCAATCGAGTTTTCGACACGTAACGTAGCTCTATGGTGAGAAGGATTGATTCAATGTGAATGTTGTGTGTAGTTACAGTTCACCTTTCTCTTAGTGGAAGCATCTGGAATATAAACGTTGTCACAGACTTGACTCCTGGAATCTTAGCAATCGAGTGTTCGACACGTAACGTAGCTCTATGGTGAGAAGGATTGATTCAATGTGAATGTTGTGTGTAGTTACAGTTCACCTTTCTCTTAGTGGAGCATCTGGAATATAAACGCTGTCAGACTTGACTCCTGGAATCTTAGCAATCGAGTTTTCGACACGTAACGTAACTATGGTGAGAAGGATTGATTCAATGTGAATGTTGTGTGTAGTTACAGTTCACCTTTCTCTTAGTGGAGCATCTGGAATATAAACGCTGTCACAGACTTGACTCCTGGAATCTTAGCAATCGAGTTTTCGACACGTAACGTAGCTCTATGGTGAGAAGGATTGATTCAATGTGAATGTTGTGTGTAGTTACAGTTCACCTTTCTCTTAGTGGAGCATCTGGAATATAAACGCTGTCAGACTTGACTCCTGGAATCTTAGCAATCGAGTTTTCGACACGTAACGTAACTATGGTGAGAAGGATTGATTCAATGTGAATGTTGTGTGTAGTTACAGTTCACCTTTCTCTTAGTGGAGCATCTGGAATATAAACGCTGTCAGACTTGACTCCTGGAATCTTAGCAATCGAGTTTTCGGACACGTAACGTAGCTCTATGGTGAGAAGGATTGATTCAATGTGAATGTTGTGTGTAGTTACAGTTCACCTTTCTCTTAGTGGAGCATCTGGAATATAAACGTTGTCACAGACTTGACTCCTGGAATCTTAGCAATCGAGTTTTCGACACGTAACGTAGCTCTATGGTGAGAAGGATTGATTCAATGTGAATGTTGTGTGTAGTTACAGTTCACCTTTCTCTTAGTGGAGCATCTGGAATATAAACGTTGTCACAGACTTGACTCCTGGAATCTTAGCAATCGAGTTTTCGACACGTAACGTAACTATGGTGGGGAGGATTGATTCAATGTGAATGTTGAGTGTAGTTCTAGTTCACCTTCCTCTTACTGGAGCATCTGGAATATAAACGCTGTCACAGACTTGAGTCCTGGAATCTTAGCAACCGAGTTTTCGACACGTAACGTAGCTATGGTGAGAAGAGCTGATTCAATGTGGAGGTTGGTCTAAGAAGAAGGTGAATTGGTGGAGCTAAACTCAAAATTTACAAAATGTATTTTCCTTCCATCTTTAATAAGAAAATCTACAACCTACAATCTTAAGAATATTTGTTGTTTTCCCTAATGACTAAGTATTAACAAGAAACTTCTATTGATTTATATTTATCCTATACAATAACTCTTTATTTAATTTTGATGATGTTAAATTTTAGTGTTTAACTCTAGAACATCCATAAGGCAGCAAAGGCTAGGAATAATTATTTAATTACACCAGAAAGAAGGAATGAATTATGCAGTATTATGCAATTTAATTCCTCTATTTGATACTATGTTACATTTTAGTAATTTACCAATATATCAATGATTTCACGTTAATTTCCAAGATGTTAAGGTGAATAAAGAGAAAAATAAATTGAATGCAAGAAGTGACTCTTCAGTTTTATAATTTATAAACAAGAGATAGTAAAATTAATTAATAACTACTGTACCTACTTAATTACTAAAATATTACACAAGCTCGCATAATTTGAAGAGCATTAATATTTGCATTCCTGAATCATCGCACTGTAATCATGCACCCTATAGATTGATTCATGTCCCATCATCCAGCGTCCTTTGGTAAACTCCTTGGCCACGCCTTCACTTCAGAGCCAACGTACTCTCATCGGTGGTTAATATAACTTACTTCTCAATATGATTATTGTGCAAGAAGATGCGGTAGCCATGGGAGAAGGTGGGAAAATTCCAATATCTCTACATTGCTTTGTAGGGATCATGCACGTGGAGGTTTATTTACGTGGAAATAGTCTGCAAAACTTGACAGTCTGAACTGAGGTCGAGGTTATTTTTCATTGTGAGAAATGCATGGTCAGAAGATTAGGTTTCTCCGGAGAGTTCTAGGAAGAGTAAAATGAGATAACGCATGTCTGTTTGTAGTCTGTGAAAACTAAAAGCTTATCTCAGGAGATTATGATGATATGAATTAGGAGAATGTCTTGTACCATGATCGGCACACAGATTTATTATGTTAACTAAGTAAGCAGTGATTACTTAAGTAATTGTTCGGCGAAAGGCGTTGTAAACAGGAAGACACTAAATTTTTCCTTCTAAGACTTTGAAACTTGGCTAAGAGTACATTGTTTCGTGCTAATCCCTGAAATCAAATCAGTCCTTTATTTCCAGAACATCTGCAACAATGCAAAGTAAAAGCCAGCATACGTATCCGGATTAAATTGTGACATACATACCACAAGAAAACGTATTCAAACATACAAGCATACGTCCATCCATTTACCAATCTTCCGACCTCGAGCAAGACTCATTAGGCAGTCTCACAGTCGTTTGTCAGAAACTCGTTAACATTACAAAATGTTTGTGACACTAAAATGTTTTAAACGAGTTTTTAACACCTTAGAAGTTTGAACATTGTTCATTGAATCTGGGATTTTATTGCTAAAACGAAAACACTATTTGCGGGGGAAAATCTTTTTAAACTACCGTTCTGTGTCTTCCAATTTAGTAGTTATCTCGGCCTCTGCTCATACGTATGTAAATTTTACATGGCACATTTAGATGTACAAAACAAACTTATTTCCAAGATAGGGACAGCACAGTTCAACAGTTTCAAATTATTAAGACTTCCTCGCAAGACTCCTTGTGAATCACTTGTTTTTAAAAGTTTGAATGCTCTTAAGAATCTATTATTTCCCCAAGCTCAGCATACACAAGCCCGCAGGGTAGATGAAGGTAAATCAGTTCATAATACGTTGACATCAGAACCTGAATAGGCCAGTATTTGGTTATTAATCTGTAAACATAAACACCTTAGAAAGGTTTTGAAGCAAACGTGATCAAAGTGGTCTTTTCAGGTCAAGTTAAAATTCCTAGGAATTCCGTATACAGGAACAGTATACCACCATCTTTTCTCCTGGCATCAAAGCAATATTTTAAAAATTGGTTTTAGAGGTGTTTGTCTTAAGTTTGAGGCTTTTTAAATTATGGATACATTATGTCTCAGCAAAAATCTGTTGTTCCAGAATTGATTTTGATTCGCTATTGATAGAGAGAGTCGCTATTGATAGAGAGAGTCATGTCATTAGCAAAAACTGGACTTACAATTGCACCCTGTGGGACACCATAGGTTGTCTGAATTGGTTCAAAGCATTTGTTTGAATTCGAATAACTTGTTGTTTAGAATTGATTAAGCCACTGGTAAAGCACGCAGTGAAGCTTTCAGAAGAGTAATGTTTCCTGGCTTTGAGTCTTATTGTTTTGGTTATTTTTGCCCCCTTTCGATGGTTGTATTGACCACAGATACTGAGACATTCGGAAGGTTCGGAGAATGTTGTCAATTGCTGACTACGTTGTTGGTGTTTCCACCAACAACTCAAGGTCGAGTGACCTCAGCAAGTAAAGGCGTTTAGTTGAAGAGTGATTATTACACAACGCAGCAATGTTAAAATAACACATTACGACATAATCTTGTTGGTGTTTATTCAGATCTGCCAATAGGGTATCAAACTTCAAAAAAAGTTCATAATTTCTAATGTGACCTTTAGATTCTGATGATGATCAACACTGACTAGTTTTTAATACAGTTTATTGAGTCTATGGAAATAAGATGAAAATGAGATTTGATAACTATGGAAGTCACTAAAATTCCAAAACTTTGTAAAACATAAATGGGCAGAGCTGTGAGAGAGGTGCCTGGTGGTGTGAACAGAGACTTCCTTTTATAACACTGGTGGTAGAACATTGAGATCCATTTGTTGGCCAATCATTCATTACACCTGTACCAACAGATTTTCCAGTAACTACGCGTGGTGATTTGTTCTTTGTCTGGGATTCGGAGGGTGATCTTAAAGTAAGTTCTCGTGATAAGCCTCTCGACTCAATCTCTCCACTGCATCTGAGCTTGATGACATTAACCCCAGAAGCAATATTATGCAGTTCCATCACGATATGTAACTATTTTATTCAACTTTATTTTTTGCAGTGGTTGGTTTTATTGGTGGCTCCTGACAGTCTTTTTGTTATAGGATTAATGTTATTCATATGTACCTTAGTTGGAAGAAAAGATCCGCTGGCGTAAGATATCTTTGGACTTGTTGCGGGTGTTGTTTTGAAGGCTGTGTCCCAATATTTAACCTTTGAGACAAGGACAAAATCATAATCTTTGGCTCCCTCTAATGGAATTGGATTCTTCAGAAACTTTGAATCGGGTGGAACAGGCAGTAACGACTCAGCTGCTTTTTTATGCAGATGAATGCGATATTTCGCCTTTCGCCTCAACCTGCAGATGTAAGAAGGCCAATATAATTATAAATAGAGTACTAAGTTTACCTATGTACTCTTGTTCCCTAGATTTGCCTCTGTGAAATGACTACCTGGGTGCAGCATCCAAGGTCTAATCGGGACCAAGGGAGTGGAGATACTCACGGTCGTGTCCTGACCGGTTGACGAAGACTCCTTTGAAACCTCTGCAGTGCTTGACAATCCTGCACTACTTTATCTTTCTTTCTCTATATAACAATTTTCGTTTGTTAATTTAGCTTCAAATAATTATAAATTGTTTGATTGCTCGTGTGTGCTTCAATTAGACAATTACGGTGACTATCCAAAGATGTACCTATTGGCATTTCCTGTTATAGTGCGTGAAGGTAAGCTAGACATCCCCTTTTACCATTTCTGGTTTATGCTTAGCATATTGCAAACTTGTTATCGCCGGTCGTTTTTAAAGCAGTCTTCCTATCCCAATAGTCTTGGCGGTAGAGACCTACTATGTACTAAAAGTACCTATGTAAGAATCGCAATGCCAGTGCACGTCAAATATCGACGGAAAAAGATTGTTTTTGAGAACCACAGACAATCTCAACATTCTTTTTGGACTCCTCTTCCATTTGACTCCTTGATCAGTTCGTATCCAATTTTGAATCAACTCTCTCGATACAAAAGACAGGAGAATGAACTCATGCATATGTCACCGTGATTGTGCCCATAATGTAAATGTCCACGCTGTCACAGGACGAATTGTAAAATCATACTTTGGTATTGTATGAGATTTTGTGGCGATTTCTTTATCCGATGTTGGTAGCACAATAGTAGTTTTCGACACTGGTGTAGAGTGACGTGAACCTCACAAAGTCTCCAACAGTGATGATACCTTTGTGTTGTTAACATTCATAAAAGTCCTTGGGCTGAGCGATTTACACGCCTCAAGATCAACCAATCATCTTGGAGCTTTTTGAGGTCCACGCATCCCAGAAATATAGGAGCAAGAGTCCTTTAGCGCCGAACTGAGAACCTGTCCGTCCAATAGCTACGAATATGTCTAGCCTATGAAGAAGCACCATTGTCAAGCCTATATCATGCAGGTTCTTTCAGTGTTGAACCTTGCTCTTTCAAAAATTGGCAAGTAATCACTGTTAAAAACGCCGTCAAAAATCAAATGAAGCCCATGACTAACCTGCTAGTTTCATGCATAACCACGCAAGCAAGGCACGGTTGAAGGTCGGCACGAAACATTATCACACAGAAAAGTCTTTGTTACTCATGACAAATATTTACAATCGACCACTTTATTGCTACGAGTAGTGATAATAGAAATCACAACTGCGATGCTACATTATTCGCAGAAACCTTGTGCTCTCGATTTAAAGCATTAAATTCAAAAGTTGGAAGATGAGATTTTACTGTTGCATCACCAGTGCTTCGTACTCTTAGATAATGTGGATCGTTTTAGTTTTAATTGTTTTAGGTTTAGAAGATGGTTCGGATTTGTTTGAAGCAAAACGTCCTGTTGTTTATTTCTAATACGCCCTATTCAATGGTGGTCTCGACTCAAGTGAGCATCATGATGCCGTCCGTTTTGCATCATTAACTCCAGTAAAACACGGATATAATTTGCTGGAGTTTGCTGGAGTTACTAGCTCTCGGTAAGGAGAAGTAGTAGAGTCACGAAGAAAAATCAGTAAGGTGTGAAATAATTGTCCGCTATTTAAAATTTATTTCTTGAAAAATGTCACCTTTTCTGGGGTTTTCGATCCATAGTAAAGGCAACGCATGCCTAGTTTAAAATGTATAGCGCAACCTGAAATATAGGTTAGAAATAAGTTTGGAATTACGCGTTATGCATCAAGGCCGTGAACTGGCACCACGCATGTTTTTGTTGTGTAACAAAGTTAATGCGCGACCTTTATGCAAACACAAGCCGGATCGATTATGAAAGTAGGCTTTGAGGAAGAAACTCTCGGTAAAATTTACATGAACACACAGTTTCACAATGATCTCCATTATAGCTTACACTTATCTCTAAAAAGGTCTTCACTTTACTGTACATTTCATGAACAAAATTTCCAGACGGAGTTATTAATATAATTGGAGTATTGAATGCATCTATAAGCAACATATAAGAAAGCATATTAGTTACAATCAAACAATACAAAATGTTGTACGTTGAACTAAAGTTGCGATCAGATGAACGACAGTCGCGACAGAGTTGTAAATCAAGTCGGATCGTCAAATATGAATCAGAGGACCCAATTTAATAGTTCCGACAGAATATAAATACTGTTATTTTATTATGCTATTAGTTACTATTATTAAAAATAACACTATAATATTGACGTAGAATCTGTTCTATCTTGTATGAGTTTGAGGTTTAGGATTTTTTACTGAATCGCAAGAACAATATTTGGGAATTTTATTTATGTAGGTAGAAATAAAGTTTTACACATTTCAAGTCTATAACTCATTTTGTTCTCAAGATATCACGTTATCACAAACATGCAAAAGAGGGATATTCATACAAACCCTTTGCTCTTTTAGTGATAGCATAAGGTGCAAAATCTTAAGTCTATAACTCATTTTGTTCTCAAGATATCACGTTGAAGACAAATATGCAAAAAAAGAGGGATATTCATACAACCCTTTGCTCTTTTAGTGATAGCATAAGGTGCAAAATTTCAAGTCTATAACTCATTTTGTTCTCAAGATATCACGTTGAAGACAAATATGCAAAAAAAGATATTCATACAACCCTTTGCTCCTTTAGTGATAACATAAGATGCAAGTACCGGGTGATCGAAAAAGTTCGGTAGTTATTTTTAGTAAGGCTAAATTAGAATATGTTTTTTCCCGTTATCCTTTGGTCATGACAGTCTTTTGGTGGCGTAGTGGAGAGCTGCGTTATTGGGATCCAACTCTTGAACGTAGTGACGTCTATATTTAGGCTTATCATCATCCACGAGGGACTTAGATTCTTGGAACTACAGCGGAAAACCAAAGGCGTACTTTGTATTACCATTATTTGTTCGCATGCACGATAACTGCACGTTCTATTCCTCGCACGATGATTTTAATCAACTACTTAGCTCTAATTTGCGTAGCTTGGGATCTCCGTCGTTCATGCCGGCCGAGATGAAGCTGTCGACGTTTTTGCGTGCTTGATCCTGTCTGCAGAAGTCATAATCACTAACATAATCATGCAATTGTGGCTGGCCAAGCCTTTGGAATTCGATGGTTTGTTTAGATAGTTATATGCTGCAGTTTAATCGAAAGTTTGCTTCTTGTATCTGTCTTCTGCTGTAGAAACTCAGCGTAGCCCATATGCGCAGTACTTCTTAAATTTCTGGCCATTCTGTGTTGGTCTGACAGTTGAAGAAGTTTTGTCATGAGATAGACAAGACTTTCTCAGCTTCTCTGCTTAGCAAGCCGTTGCCTAGCACCGTTTCGATATGCTCTGCAAAACATTTGAAGTAGAGGAGTCTGGTTCATTGATGTCAATTTCGTTGGCTTGTTTTCTGATTCGTTTCTTTTTCGAAGTTGATTCCAGGTCGGTGTTTTGGAGGTCTTCCAGCAGGCTTGTTGACTGAACCCCCTGAGTGACACAAACATATCAAAATACCAAGTGTTAAGAAAATGATCGAGACTAAAAACACTGCTCGTTATAGTCTGCTACGCGTAGCCATGGAGAAATTTTCAGGTGATTTATTTATAATGTGTACAGCTGATTAAAATAAAACTAGTGGTAAACCAAAAGATTGTGGTATTTTAGGCATGCGAGATGTTGTCCACTGGTTGTTCAATAATTTGTTTCGTTTTAAGCCCCAGCGTCTTAGCTATGCCGGCTTCGAATGTTCACTGGTTTTTATTGTCAAAGTACATGATTGGACCTCCCGGGATTTGAACCCGTGATCTCTCGGTTAGAGAGTCGAGACTATAACCATTAGTCTACGGAGGAGGATAATTTTTTCTTAATTGATATATTTTCATACGCAGTTGATTATAAGTAAGCTCGAAATAAAGTTTGGTACAAACGAAGAACAAACCTAGGTTATCTCAGTTTTCAATGTTGGGACCAGTACTAAATCGATTTCTCGTGAATAAAACCTCCCGGGGCACACAAAGATCAAAATCTTGAGAGTTATTTTTAAAATCGGACATGATGCTTATTTTAAACATTCTCGCTTATAATCTAACATATTAAAGTAACATTCGCAAAACGTCCTGTAATATATTAAGAATTTCAATGCAAAGGAGTTTTCCAGAAAGAATGTTCCTCGTCTGTTAATGCGTGAAGTTCAAGGCTAGACCATGCATTGGCGCGCACTAAACTCTCTCGCTAATCGAAACGGCCTTCCGAGGTCAAAGTAGCGACAGGGCGTTAACACCGCTAAGTGAGCCCTTGTCACGAAACTGTATGACCAAGTTGTGGGTGGCTGGATGTAGGTCACGTGGTGTCCAGGGCTGTACCTAGTTGTGGGGTCAGAGGGGGCCATGCAAAGTAACAACAAAATTTAATTTGTTTATTAATTATAATTTTTTTAAACACGTGTCTGGCATTTTTGTGCATTTACATTCCTCTGTAAAAACCATTATTAGTACACCATTGTTTGCGATCTTTCCTGAAATTCAATGTCGCGTTGCAGTTGTATACGAATTTTAAAATCTATAGCCCATTTTATTAGGCTAATTACATGAGTAACTACATCTCATAACAAAACATAATGTACTCTATTTGTCTGGAAAATGTGTATAGAATTTGATTTCTTTATTGCCATTGTTACTCATAAGACCAATGCTTAAAAACGTTCGCCAACACTCAGCACACTCCCATGGAGTTATATGCACCATTTTGGAACTCCTAGTTGCTTATAAAGAAATAAAGAGCCTTAATCCAAAGTCTGTAGGTCATTTCGTTCTCGGGCAGACTTTTCTTTGGTTTTTGGAACTAACAGACAGACAGAAATAAAGTTTTCCCGTATTCCCTAGCAAACTTTGTGTAAAGGCTATTTTTATTATCTTGTTTATCCAATTAAAAACGTGTTCCTGAGATTTATAATCGATGAGCTATCATAAAGCAATAGAAATCATGCTCTGGTAACATTTTGCTCTAATAAAAATGATTAAAGATAACGAGTAAACATGGAAATAAGTTAGAATTAATTATATAACCCAGATAATCCTAAGTGCCAGGCGGCGATGACGTATGATTGTAGATCTCTTCTTAGTGTACACTAACAAAAGCATTTAAAATAGTTTCATCTTGATATTTAAAACAATATTCACCCTATTTCCATTTTTCACCTCTATTTACATATATCTCAAATTTCCTACAATACGATGGGTTTCTACTTCCTTTCCGACCATATATCTCAAATTTCAAGAGGGAGAGCACCTCTCCTTCTGATGTGGCTAAGCCTTCGACATTGCGCATATTTTAAAAATAGTTTAAGTGGTCTAACAATTCCCACCAACCCCAAGAGAGTAGGGTTTTAAAGGAGGCCAATGTATAATGCAATGTCTTGAGTATAATACAATAAAACTCTGTGTTTTATTGTATGAAGAAATTATTCTAATTCTTTTTCAAGGATGCGGGACACAACACCGGTTATGCTGTAAACGTGAACTGTAACGGATTACAATAGTTCATCTGAGAGATAACAAAGTCGACATTTTCTCTGAAATACGGTCATGGCATTCTTTGTGTTGCTCTCAAATGTTACGCCCCTAGATCCTAAAATAGAATTTGAAGAACAACATGTTAACAATTCCTGATTAAAGTATCAGTGAAATATTGCAGAATAACTCTTTTTTTATCTCGAAGACTACTTTTCGCAATCTAGATTTGACTGAAAAAGTTTTACAATAAAAAAAAAACATAGGCTGCATGGGAAAGTAACACAATTTAAACTAACTAGCCAAGCTGAGATGTTTCAAACGGTTGGTATATTTCTAAAAATTATAAAATAAAATTTGTAGTAATATGTCAACATTAGATAATTAATTTTAAATTAATTAATTTAATTTTATGGATAATTTTTATTTTATTGAGTTTCCTAATTAAGTATGTAATATTTTAGTTATTACTGTTTGTTTTGATAATCAACAGAAAATCAACCCAGGGAGGTGTCAAACTCTTTGTACCTCTTTACTCGAAGAAATAAAATATATCATTTTATAATAAACTTAAATAAAATAATGATAATATAATTGAAGTAATTTCATTTACTTATTTAATTTTTCTAAATGTTTCATTGTCAGGGCTGTGATACCCACGTATATTATATTTCAATTGTTAGTATTTAAAACTGAACTGAAATCGCTACCAAAAAGGTTTCAAACTGTACATTGTTGATTATAAAAAAACACATAAAATTTAATAAGTACGATCAAATAGAAATAAAATACTATAGTAGTTAAATTATAATAAAAGTAATTTAGTCTTAAAATGTTATATTTGCAAATGTTTCCATTTTATTAGGATTTCATAGTTAAGAGATAAAAATTAGATTATTAATATAAATGAAAACAAACAGAAATTCAATAACACGCGTAGTTATATTATGTCTTTATTGGTTTGGACTAAACACTTTTGAGGGAATAAGGGCTTATATTGTATTTCACATTATAAAATTGTTGACTCGTCTAATTTTACCATTACTCCGGACAGGAGTTGTAAATATGTCAAACTATAAATTTAACCTTGAACATCAAGAAACCGAATTCAAAAAATTGGGTTGTAAGATATACTGTTTTCTTTTGCAATGACGTATTACAAGGGGACAGGGTTTGCCATTAAAGATTTTGAATTTTGAGTTAACATTAAAGGTTGAAATACGAATTTAATTTTTTTAAGGCGAACCCGATTGCCTTTTAAGGCGTATTCTGCCCATCCTCATGGGCCCTGGCCTCTGCGAGAATCTTATCAAACAGAATGAAGGGGGGGGGGTCGATACAGTACAAGTTGTATGCTACTGATAACAAGTGCAAAGGTCACAGACAGGATTCGAACCTGTGCTATCTCTAACTGAGACTCAAAGTCCAACATCTCAGACCGCTCGGCCATCGGCACTCCCAAATGTATTTGTAAAATAGGTATACATTCGTGTAAAATATTTTAAAATTTAAATGAATTAATTTTTGGTTTTCTGAGGTCTTAGCTTTAAGACTGCATGTTTTTGCAACTATGTCAAACATTTACTGATGCAAACAATAGTTCAAGATTAAGGTAACTTATAGTTACCTTAATCTTGTACACAATTCGTAGTAATATAATTGGTAACAACATACCAAAACCTGGACACAATTCCAAACGTAATGAAATGTTAGTGTTTTGTTTGAGGACGTATAAGGATGTAGTGTACGAGTTTTTTCACATCAATTTCCTAGTAAAAACTTCGGGGGGGAGGGGGGGTAAAAAAACCATGAATTCTCTTTTTTTCTGTATGTTCCCTGTAACTAAAAAACTACGCGTTTAATTCACCTGAGCTGTTCATTTTCACGTTATCCCAATTAAGTAACGGTTGTAAAAGTTATAGAACGTCTGAAAATAAAGAAAAACATTATAAAGAAATTATAATTAAAATCGGGGACAAACTTGTGGGTGATGCAAAGGAGGTACAAATGAGTTCAACAGATTCTTCTTGTGTGTGGCTTGTGAGTTAAATCCTCGACCGTTACAACATCAGATAAATCCCACGCGAAGGCTAGATTCCAGTATCATTAATGGCTCTGGCATCTGCCATTGAAGAAAAGTTAGAACTATTCAAAATTATTCAGCGAATTATACAGAAGCTCCAAGCCAAAAGCTCAAATGATATTAGCTTGATGTCAGTGTATCTCATAAAAAATGCTCTAAGCGTATTTTCATATTTTTATCCCTTATCTCAAAAAGGAGTTTTTACCTCACTCCTTAAAACCGCGAAAGTTAATCCAGTTTTCAAAAGGACGATCCCGGTTCCACAAAAACTACAAGCCTGTCTCAATATTGCCAATTTTGCAGTATTTGGATAAACACAACCAACTTTCAGATGAAAAGTTTGGGTTCAGGAAAGATAAATCGACTATAGACGCTGTTGTGAGTATGGTCGACTTGATTGTCGAGGGATAAGAACATTGAAATACCATAATATGTACGTTTCTCAACTTGTCAAAGGCATTCGACTTTGCTGACCACAAAACTCTGCTCGAAAACTGAATCGAGGCGTGCCATATTAATTGCGGCTTATATAATTTCTAAGTGACAGAACTCAAGTTGTCCAAACCTCAAATCAACTTTCAAATCCAATTCAGTTGAGATAAGGACTTCCGCAGGGACCAATTCTCAGTCCAATTCTGTTTCTCTTATGTGTCAATGACTACTACATGGACAAGTCTTGCAGTGTGTTGATGACATGATTCTATGTTTCAGTAAAGAATTAAAATCTCTTTTGTTGAAATCAACAATTGTGTTCAGCATTTTAACATCCTCAATCACAAAACAAACACATCAAAATCATGAATTTTTTTCTCTGCGGCCGGCAGACTCAGAATGTGATCCTGCCGTCACGTTAGTAGATTTAATTCTGGAAGAAATATACAGCAATAAATTTCTTAAAAAACACCTAGATCGATGATTTGCCTGGAATGACTACATTGACCACTTTGCGCCAAATTATCCTCAGGCATTCAAGTTTCACCCCACCTTACCTATGGAGAGATATTGTGGGGTGCCAGTGCAAACAACCAGTTGGCGATAGATTTTTTTTTAAAGTTAGGAAAAATACATTTATGCACACAGGTGTCCAGCCTTTAGTGTGGGACTCACAAAAGACGTGAACTACCCTAAGAACCTCCTCTATACTTCAGGATTCTAACCCGGAAACAGAGTGTCACATTACTTCAGATTAGTTTAACCTAAGCCCTCAGGGCTCGCGCTTTTTTGGTTGTGAGTGTTCACATTCGAATAATCGCTCACTTGAATTTCAGAGAGTCTTGTAGAGACCATATAAACTGGCTGTTTACTCTTCCAAGTCTCTACATTTTCGAAGCAACTCTGTTTCGTACATCTAAATGTGCCATGGCAACTGACCAAGCCATTCATTCGTATGAGACCAGAGGCAAAGGAAACTACCGAAATGGTAAACACAGAACTGTGGTTTATAAACATCTGCCGTCACAGGCAGGTGTTCACGTCATCAACAAGCTGCCCAAAGGGAGAAAGAATGCCGCAGCACCCACCGTGCGTTTAAAAAACTCTTTTTAGCGTCACAAGCATTTTATGATGTTACTAAATTTTTGGCATTTGACTGGGAGATTACACAATCAGGAGATTGACTCCGGCGCTAGTCAATGTGGATAATTGGCAAATGGTTGAAGGATGTGCGAATGTTTAAAGTATGTTTGAGTGTGATCCTCATGTGGTGATGTACGCAATTTTAGCTGTGAAGTGACATATAGACGTTTTCTACACATGTAAATTGTGTCTCCGCAATAAACATTGATTGATTGACATTAACTGTTTATTTACTTGAACCTAGAACACAATGTGTATTTAAATTTTGAAGTAAAGGTAAAAATATATTTATATTACATAAATGCATTTTACTGGTTAACTTAAATTTTGCAATCTTTTTCGGTTATATCATCTCATTTGATACGTTTAATGCTCCTCACAAACTGTTACTGAAAATTGCATAACATAGCTATATAGCGTGAAACGTTCCATGTCCATCAGAGTGCTGACTTATGTCGGTATTGTTAAAAACAAACTGGTTGATTCGTCAATACTGCCTTTCAATCTGAGGTATCTAACGCCTAGCAGCTTCATCATAAGTAGCTAAATATCCCAACTTGCTCAAGGACCCAAAATTCTTATATACCTGTACATATCTACATAGTATCAACACATACCATAATGAGCAACGGAAACAATTTTGGATGGATAGCAAGCACAACAGCGTAAATTAAACTCTAGACTAAGCCAGAAATTCAGTAGATCACATTTATTGATACAAATTATTAAACTGTTGTAATTAAATCTTAGAGTGTATATCTTTCAAAATTATTTTCTAGCTATTTTTAGAATTCTTCTTCTAAAGACGTAGCCAGCGAGGTGTCCAAGGAGTATCGACCCCCCCCCATTTCCAATGTTCTCAATTACTTCTTTTAGGAAAACGATTATTATTATTATTGAATTAATTCAGTATTCCTAACCTGTACTGCTAAAGATTGTTCTCAACAAAGAAACGAGTCAAGAACTTTTTAAGGAACAAAATGGGATCTTCCCCTCTGTCCACTACGGAAAAATATCAGTTGTCTGGACCCCCTCCAATTTTTCCTGGCTGCGTTCTTGTGTCAAGTGAAAAACCATTAAATTGCGTCTCTTTTTGGAAGATTTAAATACGATATTTTGGCTTGTCTTGTATGGGCAATGATACGGAAAGGTCCTGGAGGAATGATTTGAAAATGGTATTGTGAAAAAGAGAATTATAGAACAGACTATAAAGCAGAAACTTTATTATTTTTAATTTTTATGCGTTTTAGAAATTGGTATCTTTTGGGGATAGAAATACGTTGTAAGGAATACACTTTAAAAAATAAATAAAAACATATTGTAGACTAAAAGTATTAAATTGTATAAACTATTAAGATTAACTTATACAAGCAGACTTTTCAAAAACTTTTCTTCGCGGTGGGCTTAGTTTTACGAAAGTATCCAATAAGTCAAATTTTGAAAACAACCTTTCCTTAGTAGCTACAAACTGTAACAAAATACAGTGTCAAGGGAAGCCATTAGAAAGATTGCTGCTTAGTATTATAGTTTAAGTTTACTGCTGCTATAAACCATAATTAATGAGCCATTATATCGATTACACGAGACTTTGTGCCTGCCATTTATAAATCCTCTGTTAAATCATTCATCACGTGTTCCAGAGGGCAGACTGCATTTATTATTTACTGCAATGTTCTCTTTGCCCAGTTATCTTATAACGCGCGAGTTTTTGCGACTTGTATTACAAAATTCGTTGTTTATGGTTAATATTGATTTAAGTAGTCCAAACCCGAGCTGTACTCATAAACGTCATTTACCGATTTGGAATATTTATTAGTTGTTCAATACGCTGTATTGACAGACATTTGTTTTTAGTCCAATGAGAACTATTTAAAACTCAATATACGCCCTTAATATTTACCTTAAAATCATGGGACATGTCTCATTTTAAAGATGTAATCAACACGTATTTTATTTGGTTTTCCAAATTCTTTTGTACTGTCGTTAAATACTTCAAAAGTAGGCCTTTACACTTTACAAAAGAATAAAAAAGCTTTTTGATACGCATCTTGAGAATAAGAGATCTTTTACAAATCTAAGACAAAAATAAGTAGCCTATGTTAACGTGATTGTAGTTCAGCATTGTTCTCAGGGAGTCAAATTCAAGAACGTTAGGTAACCTCGTCCAACGATCACCTTTTAACGATCATATTTTTAGTTGTATAAATATGGAAGATGTGTCATTTTAAAGATATAATTAAGCTGTGATTATAGCAAATAAGATAGTTTATAACCGTTATAGTAACTAATCCCAAACTAAGATAATTTTAGCTGCAAGTATCTTAATACCCATTCAAATGCCTTTAGTTTTGTTCGATATTTATCGTTATTCCGAAAGATCTCAAATTTATTTTGTACTTTACCGTTTAGATATTATAGTTAAAAAAGGCCTTAAGTTGGTATGTGTATTAAGGGGACTGTTACCGCCTATCTTAGTCCATATAAACTTAATGCAGGTTTCTAAAATAATGAGTCATGATAGAGCTTTAATTTTTTGTTTGTCTTTGAAAGCACACCTTTTTATAGTTCGTGACCAACCAAAATTACAATTTATCATATTTTAGTATTTAAAAAACTAATTTTAAAAAATTCACCTTTTTAAAACTAAAAAAATCACAAAATATATTTTATTTCTAAGATAATACTTTTTATTTTGTAAAACCCTTTGGTCAGCACCTAGATTATAGTACAAAGTACAAGTGGTAAAAATTTGAGAGGTCTAAGTTCATAAATGGCTGAGAAAACTTGCATCTAAATAGAAAAAAAAACCAACTTACAGGAGTCGAAGAAAATATCTTTAACTACCATAGCCTAGTAGTTTCCTTAGCTGTAGGATGGATTATCTGGGTCTTCACTTTGTGTAAACATGTCTTCAGGGCGTTTTCTTTTCAAAACTCTCTTGTTCCTTATTTTCTTTTCTAATTCTTGAACTTTCTTGTCCTCTTCCTTCACTCGCACTATTTCTAGGCGCTGCATCGCTTTTACAAAATTTTTCCCTGGACGTAGGTTTAATGCTTCCAAAACTTGTAATTTACTAGAAAAACCGTCACTAAAGCTACAAACTGCAGAATAAACACCAAATTTAAGGGTAGGCAGAGTTACAAAAGTTCTTTTTGGTATTAGGGATCAAATGACACTATTCAATGACTCATTTTGGTTTTGAGTTTTCCCTTTCAAACATCGCTCCAACAGTTTGGTTTCTGAAAGGTCTTTGAATATGGGTTTTATAAAACTCATAACACTCAGGGATGTGAAAATGTTTATCATGGTCATACATTTCATTGGTCAGTAAACTCAGGTTATATTTACACCATGTCTCATTGTCTTTAGGGCATAGCTGATGAGTAGGTTTATCATTTGATGACATCATGTGAAAGTACACTGCCCATATTGCCTTATTCATCTCTTCAACATTCTGCACATTTCGCCTTATGGCCAGGCCATAATAGGTCTGCAGTTTTTGAATATTAGGCTCACTTAGCCTACCCTGCCCATCTAATCCCTTACCATCCTCAAGTTTTACTTTACCCGAGACAGATTTTAATTTTAAAAGCCGCTTTCCCATCCTCTTTTGACAGTAGTAACAATAATAGTAACCTGAAATAAAGATGCTAGACAGTATAGCCAACATAAAAAGTTAAATACAGCAAAACAATGAAATATATGAAAGTGTTAGCTAGTGGAACATGACTGATGTTCAGTTAGTGTCGAAAAATGACATGCAAGAGTTTCAATAATATTTTTTTTTACCAACTTATAGTAATCATAGGAAAAAACAAACTACTGCAATGAAATCAGTACATTACAAAGAAAAATAAGGAAAAATAAAAAAAAATTATTATTTTATTTATTTTTTGGGTAACAGTCCCCTTAATATTCATTTAGGATAAGATTTTAAAGGTATACGCAACGGTTATAACATAATCAGCTCAAAGTATTATCTCCCACCACCAAAAATAAAAATTTCAAAATTTAGGAAAGGCGTTATGTGTGTACTAAAAGAATGTTTAATGTTTAAATGAAATTTTAAAACATTAGCACAACAAAAACTCAACTCCACCCCCGAGCCGCTCATACAGATTTTAGCCACATACAAAAAATACCAAAACCTGGTTTTTTAGAAAACTTAAAGAATACCACGGTTCTCATATAGTACCCAATGTTACAGTGTTTAAAATGATAAGCTTCTTTAAATAAATCTATGTACTATATTTTCAAGCAATTACTTCCACTGAGGAGGAAAATATTTTCTGATGATATAGAAAAGTTGTTTTTTTTTTAGATTATTTAATATTGTTAGGAAAAATGCTACCTTTGCATAAGTAAAACCATTACGTAACTAATGAGAAGACTTCTTTAAGTAACTTATTGTAATTCGCATATCGCTCAGGAAGTATATACACGGAACTACTACTGTGAGCGGAATCGAATACTGGCCATCATTTGTTTGGCACGATCAATACAGACAATCAAGGAAGAGGTGCAAAGAATGTTGTGGCCATGATTATGACCGACAACGTTGAAAGGTTTAAACTGTGTCTATGTGCTCCACGCCGCGTCACATCGGTCAAACTCATTTATTATCTGCTGTATTCTGCTTTATCATGCTGGGCAAACGATTTCATGCAATCCCGACTGCAAGGATAAGAATGATTTGGGACTTCCTCAGAGGACTGTATTAGGTCCAATCTTTTTCCCAGTCACCATCTACAAAATTTCTTCCATTTGTTTGAAGTTCATTTTTGACGATGGAAGCATTGTGAAGGAAACAGGATTTTTCTGGATCATTTGCCATCGTTCAGTGAAACAAAAAATCAGTAACACTTCGTTTCGAGATCTGCAATCTGATCTCTTCTTCTGGTAAATAACTAACCTATTACATAATTACAAACTAGGTTAAAATAAACAAATCATAGCGTTTCTAAAGGCGTGTCACAATGCTTTGGTATGATTTGTTTATTTTAACCTAGTTTGTAATTATGTAATAGGTTAGTTATTTACCTGAAGAAGAGATCAGATTGCAGATCTCAAATTAGTGTTACTGTTATTTTGTTTCACTGAACAACGGCAAATCCCCGGAAAAAATCCTGTTTCCTTCTTCTATTTGTAGGAAAGTGTATTTACCGATAATACAACAGTAACTTTCTTCAATTGACATAATTCTTGGTGGATGATAAAACCATTTATATATACGATTCTAGGGTTATTATATTAAAGGACTGTGACGACATTTTAAAACTATTAATCCAGCCAAAAACGAATATTTCACCACCCAGTCGGCTGTACTGGCAGCCATTTTGAATTTGGCGCCAACTCCGAGCTTTATATCAGCATCGTGCAGGCGGTATTACAACTACCGGCAATTTAGTATTATAAATAGCAGTATTATAAATCGAAGATTCGAACAATGAATACTAACAGTTGTACTAGTGTTCAAAAATAACATCTATCCCTGTGGTTTTGAATGTCTCATTGTTTTCCACTATCAAGTGTGACGCAATCAGCGCCAGTGCCTGCATGATAATGTGACGGAAACACTACAATAGATGTAACAACAAACTGCCACCAGAATATAAACATTTCACGGCCTTATGAATCATTGTTTAGACTACAGTTCGCTTGTTCGATTCGTATTCATCGAGCATGTTTTATTTACAGCCATTTGGACTTCGGGTATTTTAGTGGCTCCAGATGAAACCCAACAGCAAAATCGTGAGCGGTCTACAGATTTTTTGTGACGATGTGAACAAAGTAATAGGCAGGGGAGTTGAGTAAGCCAAAGTAATAAATGGGAATGTGTTTAGAGAAAAAACTATTGGTATAGCGACAATAATTCAGATGCCTTAGTAATATAAAATTGATCACTCAATGTCTTGGGCCGTCTTTTTGTTATAAAAAAATCGCCTCTTTAATAGGGCGAAAGAAAATAGAAAATCATATAAAGAGGTTGAGTTATCTTTACAGGTATTGTCATTCTTTGAAGGTAGGAGAGATACAATTTTCTGTTTATCTGGCCTATGCGTAAAAATTAAATTCCTTCATGTTCTTTGTTATATTCGGATAAATAAGTATGCATTAATAAATATTTAATACATAATTAGACTACATATACTGTAGTTGTAGTTCTGTTGGCTACTCAGGACTACATATACTGTAATTGCAGACCTTTTTGATATTCAGGAATATATATATACTGTAGTTGTAGTTCTGTTGGCTACTCAATACTACATATACTGTAATTGCAGACCTGTTTGATATTCAGGAATATATATACTGTAGTTGTAGTTCTGTTGGCTACTCAGGACTAGATATACTGTAATTGTAATCCTGTTGGCTACTCAAGACTACATAAACTACAATTGCAGTCATGTTACTCAGGACTACATATACTGTAATTGAGGGGTCTAGAAGCAAAACAGGACATTTCCACTTTTGGGTCAAATTGAGTTAGAATTAAATTATTATACTTTGTGTAAAGACACACTGAATGCTGCAGTAGTTGAGAAGCAGAAATGGACATTTCTATTATATTTTTAATGTTTAAAATCCAGTTGAGGTGCAAACTTGGACATTTGTACTTCCATTGAGAAGCAGAACTGGACATTTCCCCCGACCAATGAGATGAGAGTATTCAGCCAATGAAATCAGCTGTTTTGTTTGGTTTGTTGCTGTCTGCTATTTTGTGTTAAATTGAGAACAGTAGCTTTCCCAAGCTTTTAATATTATTAAATAATTTAATAATATGAATGAAGCGGAATGCAATCCAGTACCTACAAATGCTAGGGAATCAAGGAAAAGGCAGAGAAATCCCACAGCATGGAAGAGAGAGAGGGAAAAAGTTGCAAGGTAAGATTCAACACTAGTATACAACTTAGGTTAGACCTAGGCCATGAAAAGTGTTTTAAGTATAATGGCATTATGGTCTTTGCTGATTAGTTCAAATATTTTAAATTATCATCTAGCACAGTGTCTATTAACTTGAAAGTCTTATAAGCCTTTGCATTGTAAACCTATTTTTACAAAACTTAACCTAACTAAGCTTAACACCTGTTGTACGCATAACAACTTAACCTTAACTTAACCTAAGTGCATTAATCTAACCTAATTATTTTTTATCTAACTGAATAAAACCTAATTACTTTTGGTTTGTTCCAGGTATTCTGCTAAAGGATTACCACAACATCCGAGATGTAACCACAAAGGGAAACATTACCAGTCCTACCAGTGTTCATGCCTTACCATGTTTGACATTAAAACATTTCATAAAAACTTTTATGAAATCAAGAGGAAGGATATTCAAGATTCGTTTATTTTGAAGCATTCTGAAGCACTTGTACCTAAGCGCCATAAGTATGAACCTCTAAAGAAGGCTAGATCTGTAAGTATGAAGTATTATATCTACAGTACATCTACAAACAGAAGAGTACCTGTTTGCAGAAAAGCGTTTATTGAAATACTTGGTATTAGTAAGCATAGAGTTCTGAGTATTGTAAAAAGGTACAAAAATACAGGTCAGTCTCCTAAGGAAAAAAGAGGAGGCGATAGAATATCCCACTTAAAATCTGGTCATAGAGCAAAGATTAAACAATTTGTTGAGTCCCTGAAATGTAATGAATCTCACTACTGCCGATCATTTTCTTCTGTAAGAGTGTACCTACCCCCTGAAATGAACATCAGAAAACTTTGGAGTTTGTACAACTCCACTGCTTTACCTGAATTTAAAGTACGAGAATGCTTCTTTCGTAATTTGTTCAATACGAAATACAACATTGGTTTAGGGACGCCAGCTGTGGATGTTTGTTCCACTTGCCTCCGTTTGCACGAGGGAATAAAACGAGCACTTCATGAGGCAGATAAGAACAAAATAATGACTGAGCTCCGAGTACACAAATTACGAGCTAAAAGCTTTTTTGATATAGAGATGACAGTGTTAATTTTAAGACTTTTAGCTTTGACTGCCAAAAAAAAACATGCCCCTACCTAGGATCCCGGATCAAGCAACTTACTATTCCAGACAACTTTACATTTTTAATTTCACCATTGTTGAAGGGACTTCCAAAAGTAGACTTACACATGACAACGTTTTTTTCATACACATGGTCAGAACTGGAGCGTCCAAAAGGGTCTTGCGAAATAGCTTCTGCAGTCTACCACAGACTAAGAAACACAAATTTCAATCCTGTAAATAATACAGTAAGACTTGTTGCAGACGGGTGTGGCGGCCAAAATAAGAACTCCATGTTGTTGTTGATGGCTCATAAATGGTTAGCAATTGATGCTCCTACTAATATCAATACGCTTGAACTTATTTTTTCCAGTAACTGGTCATAGTTATTTGCCTCCGGACCGGGTTTTTTGGTCAAATTGAGAAGACTGTTCGTAAGAAAACCAGCATAATTCAACCTGAAGAGTATTTTGAAGCTTTTGGTAGTGCTGCAACGGTAGTAAAGCTTTCTGACTGTGAGGTACTTGATTGGAAAACTGAAAAAACAAATGTTTAAAATCCCTACAGAGCTGGCATTTTCAAATCAGCAAGTGTTCAAGAATCATCATTGAACGTAAAAAGGTAAAACTTGGTTATAAAATCCTTGTGCGAGGTGAAATATTTTACAGATCAAACACTGGACGTAGTTTATCTATTTTCAAAGTGGGAAAAACTGTTGTTGACATCAAACCAAATATTTTGGTAATGGGTGTTAAGGTGAAACAGTCCAAATTAAACGATGTTAAGGAGTTGCTTAACAAACATTTTGGTTCTAATTGGAAGAATTTTCCTCATTTGCAGTCTTATAAGAACGCAGTATATGATCACAACAACTCAACCATTGAAGAACCTGGTGATGATCCTGTTTGCGAACCTTCAGAAGTTGTTGAAGATTTGCGAGTCTAGTGCCAAGGCTTAACCACTACTCTTTTGACATGGACGAAAGTCCTGTGAAATGTTACTTTTCCTAATTACCTGTATTAAAATAAAAATCATACAGAAATTATTTGCCTGGTTTTACTGCTTACACTTTTTCACTGTAGTTAATTTTGAGGTGCAAAACTAGACTTTTCCATTTGTTCAGATGCAAAAGTGGTCATTTCCATTTCCAGATGCAAAAGCGGACATTTCCAAACTTAAAATTAAAATTATTAAATAATGGTTGCTTAGATACATGGTTTGAGTTGTAATTCATTTTTGGTTACCCTAAAGTTTTATTGCAAAAAAAATCTGACATAGAATAACAAAAAAGCCATTATTACAGAAGTTTTTTGAGTTTACTGAAAAATACACGAAATTGGACATGTCCTGTTTTGCTTCTAGACCCCTCAATTGTAGTCCTGTTGGCTACTCAATACTACATATACTGTAATTGCAGACCTTTTTGATATTCAGGAATATATATACTGTAGTTGTAGTTCTGTTGGCTACTCAATACTGCATATACTGTAATTGCAGACCTGTTTGATATTCAGGAATATATATACTGTAGTTGTAGTTCTGTTGGCTACTCAGGACTAGATATACTGTAATTGTAATCCTGTTGGCTACTCAAGACTACATAAACTACAATTGCAGTCATGTTACTCAGGACTACATATACTTTCATTGCAGTTCTGTTGGATATTCAGGACTACATATACTGTAGTTTTAGTTCTGTTGGCTACTCAGGACTACATGTACTTTAGTTGTGGTTCTGTTGGCTATTCAGGACTGCATAAACTGTAATTGCAGTCCTGTTGGATAATCAAGACTACATATACTGTAACTAATTGCTGTCTTGTTAGATATCCTGGACTAAATGTACTGTAGTTGTAGGTCTGTTGGCTATTCAGGACTACATAAACTGTAATTGCAGTCCTGTTGGATAATCAAGACTACATATACTGTAACTAATTGCTGTCTTGTTAGATATCCTGGACTAAATGTACTGTAGTTGTAGGTCTGTTGGCTACTCAGGACTACATGAACTGTTATTTGCAGCCTATTGAATATACAGGACTACCTATCCTGTAACTGCTGTCCTGTTGTCTACTCAGGACTACATATACTGCAACTGTCCTATGGGATATTCATGTAGCTTAACTCAGGAGGTGCAAACAGACAAATACCTGCAAGATGACGTGGGGATTCTGGTCAGTCAGTCTCATCGGTATTATGTACTTTAGCGGCAAGGGTTTAAAAAATACTGCACACACCTTGCTTCAAAACCCGGCGATATGTGTGTTTTGTGACATAAATTTTATTTTGTGCTTCTCTTGGTGTGGTGCTTTGTTATGGGATGTTTATATACAACTCTTTATTTTCAACGTTGACTTTGGTGCGTTAATCTCCATGTCTGAAATGTTTACTCTGGTACATTGTTGAGAACCGGTTGTACCGTTGGCTATCTTTACTTTAACCCCATAAGGACCATGACCTCGAACACTTTAAGCCCTTTGTTTATCCGTAACACCAATTCATTTGTCTGACATTTTCCAGGCACAAAAATAATTCATTTTAATACGTAACAATAACTTATTATAACTTTGTTTTTAAGGAGTGAAAATTGTATATAAAAAGCTCAAATGAACATAAATATTATAAAAGTAAAAACATATTTCCCTTCATTCATTAAAAAAAAAATATAATCAGACATAGTTTGTAACACTTTGGCTTTGTAAGTAATAAGGATCCTCTCCAAACAAAATCGCCTACGCACGCGAACGCACATTTTAATGGGTGTATATAAGGATGAAGTTCAGGGTCCAAACCCCTCCCCTACAAATTTTGAAACCAAGACGTTAAAATTGTGCCCGGTTTGTGATAGAACACATTTATGAGGTCTTACAGGTCAACAATTCACCAGAGGACATTTCCCAAAACCCTGTTTTGGAGGGTATTTCACGCTTCCTAAACCACCCAGTATGTCAGCGCCCTCCAAAATATTTTTGTATATACACCATTGTGTACATATATTCAGTGCTATATTAATTTTTATTCGATTTAATTAATTCTATTATGAGATTCCATCTTAAAAAAGTAGGTACTAAGTTCATTTTATCACAAACTAATGGTATGATAAGGATCCCTATACGTAGCTAACGTTTTTGTTGTTGTTCCTTATCAGCAATTCTCAAACATTTTGTTAAGAAAATAACAAGATAATCGTATACAAGATCTTGAGTCAAACAGTTTGGAACTGCTTAGTGGTCGTGATCTTGATCCACCTTTCAGTTTTCTTAGTGACGATGGTAACAAGTCATTATTATCAGATTATCATTAGATGCTGTCATCATCATCAGACTTGCACCAGGGAGTACGTCATTGGAAGAAGATCCAAGCTCTTACGGATACGGGAAGTCGGCCGTCGTTTCCAGGTATCCCACTCAGTGACCCAACGGCAAAGGTCAAGAAATAGGAAATTATACTAGAAGATCCGGGCAAAATCGTCGTAAAACCTCATCACTAGATGAAGATTGATCCACACAGCTAGAAGCACTAAGAAATCGTCAAATTACATCATCAGCGATACAAATTACCATGATTTCTGCAAAAACTGATAGCAAACAATCGAGTGAAACTGAACTGCATTACAGATAACCATTAATTTGCTGGGGTCCACCGAAACTGAAGATTCAAGCAATAACAAAGAGTATTCTTCACGGATAAATTCACTCTATACACAATTGATAAACGAAATAGGACGTGGAAAACGAGCGGTAACGAGAGATTCGATCTCTGTGCTACTGGTTTTTTTTTCCTTCTTTTAGGTATATCACTCACAGTATGTGGAAGAATTTCCTTGGATGAGAAAAATACACTGGTTTTCATCAGGAACGGTGGTTTGACATCTCAAAAGCACATCGACGAGGTGCCGCGCTCTCATGTTCTTGAAAGAGCACACGCTAGAATTCATTTTGATGCAGGATAGAGCACACCCTTATACCGCAAATACAGCTAAGTTTAAAAGCAAAACAAAAATATTTATTTTTCAACACCTATGGATGTAGCTATGGTGGAAAGGTTAATTCAATGTGAATGTTGGGTTTGGTTCCAGTTCACCTTCCTTCTAGGTTAGCGTCTAGAATTTACCGCGTTCACAGACTTGTTCTTGGAATCTGGAGTCATAATCGTCTCTAGAAATCCAGAAAAAAACGGCGACGAAGCAGCTCAAAATGAACTCCTCACATGGTTTTGACATCAGTGACGCCTAAAATATAAAATATGGTGTAGTCTAGGTGAAGAAGTGTTCTCATTTTCCCATCAGGTGTACTCGTACTTCTCAGATTCCAAGAGTTAAGTCTTTTACAGCGTCAGATTCCAGAAGCCGAACTTAAAGAAAGGTGAACTGGAGCTAAACTCAACATTCACATTCAATCAACCCTTCCACCATTCCTACGTCATTTCTACAGTGTAAAATTTCACACTTTTATTTTCAACCGTTACTGTTTGCCCCTTATTAGTTATAGGCCTAACTTTAAGGTAATGTCTGTAATTTCACGTGAAGTGATACAATTGTTTTTCTAACTTTTTTTATTCAAGGAAGTTATCTTAAAAGGCTATGAGTGTAACTAAAAAAAATGTTATGAAAACCATATTCGATTGGACCACCTCATTTACTTTACAGACTGCACAAACACAATTCAAGAGGCACACAATCTAACTTATCACTTTACTCTACTGTGTAATCTGGGTATTTTGCCTGCACCAAGATACTCCTGGTCAGAGACCTATCGCTGTACAAGATGTGACCCACTATCTCTAACTGATAAAGGGCAAAGCGTTTGAGATAATAACAGGCATGGTCGAAATAAACTTATGCCGCTCACTAATCATAGTCCTCGAACGCAATACATAATTTAAATGTCTTAGAGCACACCCATATAAATAGTGAATTAATAATTTTCTCCGTCATACTTTCCAGTGTATCTGAGGATGACGTTATAACGTGTGTATACGCTGTAAAATTTGGAATGTATGATCACAGAGTACATATTGTTGTATATAATATCTGTAAATATTCTATAGAAATATGGTATGATGGAGGTGAGTAGTTAAATTACTATTTAAATGCCAATAAGCATTTCAAGACTAGAGGAATGTGTAATTAAAACACTGGTAGTCAAACTAAAATTCGCAGGTTTGAATGTCCAAACTGTCTTGAAACAATAAGCTGAGTATTAATGTGCATACTCGATAACGTCTAAGAAAAGGTTTAACATTTTAGTAGATAAAAATAAAACATATTCCGATACAAAACAGCCATTTTGCAGACAAACGGAATAGCCTTTTAACTCTTTACCCTAAAATCGATTCACTTCTTCCTTGGAAACAGGAAAAATTACTGACTGCAGTAGCTCTGTACATCCTAGAAGCTGTTATTTATGCCAGTCAACAAAACCTGACAAGAGGAGCTGATGTACATTCCTACAACACAAGAGCGGCACAAAATTATACACTTCCAACCCATCGACTGACCCTGTTTGAAAAACAACCCACATATACCGGAACAAAATTTCTAAACATCCTACCACAAGAGGTCAAAAAAACCACAAGACAACAGCAGCTCAGAAGAAAACTGACTACCTGACTTCTTCACCGCCCTTACTACGCAATTGAGGAATTCCTGGACTGGAGGAGAAATGATGAATCAACACCTTTTCAACCAACCTGAATCAATACATATTTACATTATTTGTATACCTATGTAATGACACCATTCTAATCTCAAAGATTATGAATAAAGCATATTGTCTATTGTCTATTGTCTATTGGACCACAAGAAACCTACACACCAAGTTTCTAATCTCTAGCGTAAATTTTAAAGATTTTTCGCACAGGCGTACTGCCAGACAGACGGACTACCATTTTATCTTTTGATTCCAAAATAAATACAGTTCTCTCTTGGTCCAAGAGGAACTCATGTAACAAATTTCAAGTCTCTGGGACATTTCTAACAAGAATTATCGCACAAGAGAGTAATTCGATTTAAAGATGGGCTTGTTGGGTTCTTACAAATGTAAAAATTTGACCTTTGACCTTTATTCGTTTACAAGCTACTAAACTACGTATTTGTATATACGTTGTTTTAAAGGAAGAACTTCAGCTCCATCAGGACTTCGGAGACATGGCAAATTTGTATTAGGCCTACACGCAAGTAATATTAATTGAGGTGGGGTAGATGCGAGATGAGTCATGCTACGTCCATGAGTCATGTTCTGTCAAATGTTTGGTCCGCTTCAATATTTATTAGTAATATTTTTATTTACAGTTCAATTTGCTTGTCGACCTCCTCATATTTTACTGGCTGCATCTAATTGTCTTGTGAACCACACGCCGTACACACTATAGCTCGGCTGTACACCACCAATACTAAACATATGAATCGTCTGCGATTCGGAATGATAGGCTACTAAAAGCCATTATGCAAACGCTAAAAACGTATAAGCTAAGATATGAGGCTCGTTTTATTGGTTGAGCGTTAGCGAAGCCTATCATCTGAAGGCTGGCAAACAGATCGTTTGTCTGCACGATACATTAGGGGGCAACGTACCCAAAAAATTGATTTTTTCTAAAAAAAAATGTTATTTTATTTTTTAGTTTCTAAAATGTTTGGAAACAATAATCAATTATTGGTTTTGCATTATCATTGCCAAAAGTGTGTTTTTTTTAATAAAATCTATTAGCGTGTAGAGCTGATATTTTTCTCCTCCAGGCGGCCATTATAAATTACAAGCTTTATATCATATATCTATTCATAATATTATCATATAACTATTCATTACTAATGTATTTTATTACTGTATTCAGTATATTAGAATGTCATAGTTTCAGAACTTACTAAGATCCCAGCTTTTTTTATGTGTGGTAATCACTCAGTAAATCAGCTGTTGTCAGTGATCAGCTGTTGTTCCAGTTACTGTACTCTAACCTCACTTTGTGAATGACATGTGTTTGTTGTGTTTTGTTGAACAATTTCGTGATTTAGACTATTAGTTTTGATTTAGTCATGAAGCAATCAACTAAAAATCAATATTCTAGAAACAAAATTAGTAAGAAAACTTGGAAGTATAAAAAATTACGTCAGCAAGTTAAATTGAAAAAGATGAGAAAGGAAAAAAAAATTAAAAAAAGAAGGTGTTACCTATGGGGCTGGACTCTTTTAAGTGTAAAATATGTTTACACTAAACACAAAAATAATGATTATGTAAATAGTCTTACTTTTCATATGCAATAAACATATGAAGTTTTTTGCCTTTTCCCGTAAGTTTGTTTTTTCCGTGTTTTCCAACACGTTTTACAACGTAACTTCTTTATTTATTGACCTAGAGACCTCATATTTTGTACATATGATCTTCAATATATAGTGCACAAAGTGTAGTATGGGATCAAGTATATTTTAAATTATACTCCTAATATAATTTTTTCCATTTATAGAAAATTATAATTTTTTGAAAAAATTAAAATAAAATGTCACTTACCTATTTTGATAACTACACAAAATTCCATACTACACTTTGTAAGGCTATTTATTAGCTTTAAAAAAATATCCAAACATTTGGAATAGGTGCAATACAAAAGCAGCTATGGTGTAAAACAAGAATTCTAATTTTCTTGAAAAACCCCCTCCCTTTCCCATGAAGAGGGGTGGGAGGGGGTTAATAATATATTTTCTTTAAACCCTGACCTAGGGAGACACTTTAATGAACAAAAGGATTAATTAGTGGCAGAAATTAAAAAACATATGTTTTGGGTACATTGCCCCCTTAAGAACAAATGTACCTATAAATTGACCATCGGGATTGGTCTGAGCGTTAGTGAAGGCTGGCAAATTTTATCTTCTGATCGTCTCTCTGCACGATACATTAAGAACGAATGTACCGGTACTTATAAAATGACCATCGGGATTGGTCTGAGCGTTAGTGAAGGCTGGCAAACAGATCGTTTGTCTGCACGATACATTAAGAACAAATGTACCTATAAATTGACCATCGGGATTGGTCTGAGCGTTAGTGAAGGCTGGCAAATTTTATCTTCTGATCATCTCTCTGCACGATACATTAAGAACGAATGTACCGGTACTTATAAAATGACCATCGGGATTGGTCTGAGCGTTAGTGAAGGCTGGCAAATTTTATCTTCTGATCGTCTCTCTGCACGATACATTAAGAACGAATGTACCGGTACTTATAAAATGACCATCGGGATTGGTCTGAGCGTTAGTGAAACCTATCTTCTGAAGGCTGGAAAATGTTATTTTCTGTTTGTCTGTCTGCACGATACATCACGAACGAATGTGCCTATAAATTGTACATCGGAATTGGTCTGAGCGTTAGTGAAACCTATCTTCTGAAGGCTGGAAAATGTTATTTTCTGTTTGTCTGTCTGCACGATACATCACGAACGAATGTGCCTATAAATTGTACATCGGAATTGGTCTGAGCGTTAGTGAAACCTATCTTCTGAAGGCTGGAAAATGTTATTTTCTGTTTGTCTGTCTGCACGATACATCACGAACGAATGTGCCTATAAATTGTACATCGGAATTGGTCTGAGCGTTAGTGAAACCTATCTTCTGAAGGCTGGAAAATGTTATTTTCTGTTTGTCTGTCTGCACGATACATCACGAACGAATGTGCCTATAAATTGTACATCGGAATTGGTCTGAGCGTTAGTGAAACCTATCTTCTGAAGGCTGGAAAAATGTTATTTTCTGTTTGTCTGTCTGCACGATACATCACGAACGAATGTGCCTATAAATTGTACATCGGAATTGGTCTGAGCGTTAGTGAAACCTATCTTCTGAAGGCTGGAAAATGTTATTTTCTGTTTGTCTGTCTGCACGATACATCACGAACGAATGTGCCTATAAATTGTACATCGGAATTGGTCTGAGCGTTAGTGAAACCTATCTTCTGAAGGCTGGAAAATGTTATTTTCTGTTTGTCTGTCTGCACGATACATCACGAACTAATGTGCCTATAAATTGTTCATCGGGATTGGTCTGAGCGTTAGTGAAACCTATCTTCTGAAGGCTGGAAAATGTTATTTTCTGTTTGTCTGTCTGCACGATACATCACGAACGAATGTGCCTATAAATTGTACATCGGAATTGGTCTGAGCGTTAGTGAAACCTATCTTCTGAAGGCTGGAAAATGTTATTTTCTGTTTGTCTGTCTGCACGATACATCACGAATGAATGTGCCTATAAATTGTACATCGGAATTGGTCTGAGCGTTAGTGAAACCTATCTTCTGAAGGCTGGAAAATGTTATTTTCTGTTTGTCTGTCTGCACGATACATCACGAACGAATGTGCCTATAAATTGTACATCGGGATTGGTCTGAGCGTTAGTGAAACCTATCTTCTGAAGGCTGGAAAATGTTATTTTCTGTTTGTCTGTCTGCACGATACATCACGAACGAATGTGCCTATAAATTGTACATCGGGATTGGTCCGAGCGTTAGTGAAACCTATCTTCTGAAGGCTGGAAAATGTTATTTTCTGTTTGTCTGTCTGCACGATACATCACGAACGAATGTGCCTATAAATTGTACATCGGAATTGGTCTGAGCGTTAGTGAAACCTATCTTCTGAAGGCTGGAAAATGTTATTTTCTGTTTGTCTGTCTGCACGATACATCACGAACGAATGTGCCTATAAATTGTACATCGGAATTGGTCTGAGCGTTAGTGAAACCTATCTTCTGAAGGCTGGAAAATGTTATTTTCTGTTTGTCTGTCTGCACGATACATCACGAACGAATGTGCCTATAAATTGTACATCGGGATTGGTCTGAGCGTTAGTGAAACCTATCTTCTGAAGGCTGGAAAATGTTATTTTCTGTTTGTCTGTCTGCACGATACATCACGAACGAATGTGCCTATAAATTGTACATCGGAATTGGTCTGAGCGTTAGTGAAACCTATCTTCTGAAGGCTGGAAAATGTTATTTTCTGTTTGTCTGTCTGCACGATACATCACGAACGAATGTGCCTATAAATTGTACATCGGGATTGGTCTGAGCGTTAGTGAAACCTATCTTCTGAAGGCTGGAAAATGTTATTTTCTGTTTGTCTGTCTGCACGATACATCACGAACGAATGTGCCTATAAATTGTACATCGGAATTGGTCTGAGCGTTAGTGAAACCTATCTTCTGAAGGCTGGAAAATGTTATTTTCTGTTTGTCTGTCTGCACGATACATCACGAACGAATGTACCTATAAATTGTACATCGGCATTGGTCTGAGCGTTAGTGAAGCCTATCTTCTGAAGGCTGGAAAAGGTTATTTTCTGTTTGTCTGTCTGCACGATACATCACGAACGAATGTGCCTATAAATTGTACATCGGAATTGGTCTGAGCGTTAGTGAAGCCTATCTTCTGAAGGCTGGAAAATGTTATTTTCTGTTTGTCTGTCTGCACGATACATCACGAACGAATGTGCCTATAAATTGTACATCGGAATTGGTCTGAGCGTTAGTGAAGCCTATCTTCTGAAGCTGGAAAATGTTATCTTCCGTTCGTATAGTTTTCTACCACTGGCAAGGCTGGCTGGCCCCATTAGTCATATGTCTGTCTATGTACCTTTTTGCTTTTTTTCTGTATATCTCTAGAAGTAATTGAGCCATGTACTTGAAATTCGGAATGAAACTTTATTTCTGCATGTAGACAATGTTATGTGGAATTAATGGAATTTTTGCAGAGCGCCTTTGAAGCTTAGGCTGATAAAAAATATTGAGTGCGTGGCTTACCATGTCTGCCCTTATACATCAAGAAATATATATCTTGTTTATGTCCCCATAAGACTTAACAGGTTTGAGTGTAAGGATTTAATAGGGTTTACTTTAATCTAAAAATTTTCCAAAATATAGCCAGAAACATCTATCACGCAGGGGACTGACAACATTTTTAGGGGTTCTGAAATGAGTTGTATATTTGAAATTGTACATGAAACTTTAGCAAAGCTTGTTACACGATACGTGGTCTGGCATAGGCTACTTACTACTGCCTTGTTTTTACAATATCAATTGATGATACGAATCAAGCATTTTACTGTATGATGAGTAAATATTAATATCTCACTGTATTCATTTATAACGTTTTATTAGAGTTTTTTTTCTTTATTTCTCATAGTGATGTATAGTGTAATAGTAGTTGTAGTTGCATATGTATATGTTGCTTACGTAATGAAATGTTTTTTGGTCAGCCTGTGCAATATTATAAAAATTGTATCGGTCATTTTTATTTGTGAGAAATAAAGTTTCTTTCTTTATTTTATTTAGGTGGTTGACTACGTAAGATGGGGGGGGGAGCAAATAATGTGAAGTATTGGTTGATGGAAGGTTAGACATTTTTTTATTTAAAAGCATATTTTAAATGTGATATTAGAAGAGTGTGACTGTTTTGGTGGGATATAATATACTGATGAGCCATCTCTTGGCATCGACAAATCATCATAGTGCCCGTGGAAACACTACAAGCTATATAGTTGCCATGGAGTTGTTTTGTGTTGCTAAGCAACCAAAAAGTAGAGCCCAGAGGCTACCTGACTAGCATTCCAGTTGCCTTTCACGGTTCATCGTACTTCCTTGGCGTTACTGTTGCTCGAGTGTTCCTAGAATACAAGGATGGGTCCGAAGAAGAAAGGAAAAGGAAGCAAGCTGGCGCGGATGTCGGAGGAAGAACGGATAAGATACATGCAGCATAGGGCCGCCATAGAGGAAGAGGCGCGGCGAAGGAAGGAACAGCTGATTGCCACTTATATGAAGGTGAGCCGATAAAGCCGTACCAGAGATAAGGGTATATCATTCATAACGTCACTTCTGGTACGAAAACAACTTGAGAATTTATTAGGCGCCTTCAAATAAGAGCAGTACATAAGAGAAATGTGATTGCAGAAAAATATTTGAAGGAGTTTTATCTTTTTGATCATTATTGCGATTGTCTTCCTAGTTATAACGGCAAATAGTTATGATAACGTAATCTATTTACTACTAAACGTAAAATTTAATCTTTTGCTCCAGTTTTTAATGAGCGGGAAAGGGAATGGATTAAACAAAATGCAACATTTTATTACACTTATGTATACCTTTTTAATTTCATATTCCACAATTACTTTAAATTCTTGATTACTTAACTTTTCATTTATTAACACAATTATTACTCTCAGTGGTTACATTTGTGTTCAATTTTGATCACTACGTAATCAATTTTTGTTTACAAAGTACCAGTGGCGTACCCAGGATTTCAATTTGGGGGCCCAACTTATTTTGAGATGCTGATTTGATTTTGAGAACTTTATTATATTTCGCGCAATGATATAAGTTTTTATTAGTAGACAGATATATTTTTATTTATTTAACATGAACATAATTTCAAAAAATATATTTAACAGACTTACGTTTTCTATACTTACGTACAAAAACGCACGTTACATTTCTATAGTCTAAAAGTAATTATCTACGTATTTTATTAATATTTTGACATTGCCATCAATACGATTTACAGATATTTTTAATACATCCCAATCACTATTCCAGTAAATAAATGATGATGTGCCGTTTTATATTAATTGCGTTGTAAATGTATAGAAACAAATCTTACTATTTTATAAATAGATTAATATCTGAATGTGTTTGTTAAGCACCAATCTCGAGGGTTGGACCAATTCGGAAAATTCTACTTTTAAAATATTCGTCAGAGTCCTTAGAAGATTTTTATAAAGAGAAAATCGAAATTGTGTCCGGATATTTCAGAATTCGGAGTTATAATGATAATGTTAAAGGAATTTAACTGTTAGTAAGCAGCTGCTGTATTCAAATGCGACGACAGTAAATGCATTTTGTCCGAAGTAGTCCTTTTCGTGTACGCACGAAGTAGTTTCCATACGTGTATATGCATTTTCTTGAGTAGTGGAAAAATCACTTATATCACCAGATATATTTTAGACTGGAAGTAGCCACTTTTAAATCTAAAGTTAGTTTTTCGGAACCTGTATATGAATATATTTTCTTGGTCGAAGCATCAGTAAAATCGTTTAATTAGAGCGAAAGTTAATTTTAAAGGCCGTAATAGGCTATATATATAGATTAATGTTTGTCTGTATGTCCTTTATAGACTCGGAAACTATTTGACCGATAATTATGAAAATTTGTATGCATATGTGTTTTTTCCAATGCCAATTGATGGAACTCACCACGAGGTGGCGCTGCAAAATATAAAAAGTTATCAAAGTGCCTGCACATTATAAACTGCAATTACGAGGCAATCACGTATATTAAATAGCCAAGCACTAATTGAAAGCGCTAAGTTTTCATGTATATTTGTCTCTAACTTAAATTTATGGTTCAACTTAAAGCTTGAGTGTTAAACCACTTTATAATAAAGTATATGTACGTGTACAATGGCTATAAACATACACTTTTGACAGATTTTCTTGATCGTGACAAGGTAAACTTTACATCGGCGTTGGAACCAGAAATGCACCAATGCATGCATGGCGTGCATGGTTTGTTGGTTCATTCACTTGAACCAGAAATGCTCATGCACGGGCAAAGCTTACGAAAAGCGTGCGAAGCCGCGGGCAAACAGCTAGTAATATAATAAAACGCAATATCATTGTAAGTCTCTTTACTACATGCAATAATAATTTACAAAATTTTTCATAGTTCTTTTTTATATTACGTATCACATAAATTATTTATAATTATTTGAATTTTAGTTTTATAAATTAAATTTTTAAATATTCACATTTAATTAACATACAACAAAAATTATTTTATTACAAATGAGAAAATAATATTTAACAAGTAAACGAGTGCAATGAAAAAGAAACATCCTCTCATTAAAAAATGTTTATACAATAATTTGTTTAGGTGAAGGACAAGCGTATTTTCCTATTGACGAACTTAACGAGTCTTTTGACTTTGTGTGACTTTCACTTTACTATCTCTAGGCATTGTCATTGACGTGTACATATTGACGTCAGCCTGTCTTCACTTGCGGTACGAGTATAAGAAACAACATTTCAGTCTGAAAAGGATCTTTCGACGGATGAAGTTATAACTGGATTTCACCATTATTAACAGAATATGTAAATGAAATGAAATGGAATCTATTTACAGAGGCGGAGTCAAAGTCCATCACTCACCCTCAAAACAAATATCAACAATTACCAAAAGGTGTTATGCATATATGAAACATATAAATAGGCTACATTTAATAAATTCTTACAATTATTGATCATAAGTACTGGACCCTTCTTATTGAAGCAATGGAATAAAATAGAACACATGCTAATCTTAATTATTAATTTACATATTTTCCTCTTTCACACTTATCACTCAGCCGTACTCTTAAGATTAGGGAAAATATTTGCATCCATTTCTTTCAGTAAATTAATATCACTTTGGCTTTTGGCTTATTAACTTCAAATTCGTTTTCCAGAGGTTTTACTCTTCAATACAATTCACCTCTGCTTGTGTTCTGGAAATAATTTTTTTTGTAGATGCATCAGTTAGAATGTCATTAAATCCTCTACAGTACTTACACTATCATGTACATGGATAAGACTTTTGTTCCCTTTTGATAGATCGGTATTCTTTGAGTGACATCAATATTTTCATCTAATTATTGGGGGAGACCGTAATTTCGTAATCAACTACAATTTTCACCTCGACATTAGATCGGTATCTCTGACTATCTACTGTTTTGGACCTTTTGATTTATACTATAAATCTGTGTGCTAGATCTTTTGCCTTTTTTATACCCTGTACCTTTTACTCTCCTATACCGTGTACTAAACTCTGTCTCTCAATTTGTTTATTGTTTCGGAAAACATTTTCTGTCGGTTGAATTTCGTCTAAAGCTACAACGACACCAATAGATTTGAAAACGAACCGTTTCTTGTCACGCATTGTTGACGTGACAAGGTTATTATAAATGTAAATGCACACAGACAGGTGTGAAGGCAGGCAGCTGTAGTTTGTCTCATTATGCTTCAGTTCATAATTGTTTCCAATGCGTGAACGTTGCATTGAAAACATTTATTAAACACTGCCTTTTCGCCCTTATCGTATGCCGGCATCTGTGAAGGGACGTTTCACCCCTTCCTGGTATCATTAATGCATTTTTGCAATGTTGGCATGATTAAGTTGAAGCTCTTAAAAAAACATTTAAGATGTTGTTGGAAAATTGAATACAAAACGCAATATTTGTGATTGTATTATCGTACCAGTACTAGTCACATCATAAATTTAATAAGCAGGCGCCCGCTGCATTGGTCGTGGTAGATCATAAAACCTGCTCAATTAAATTGGTGTTAAAAATTAAAGTTTTGTATAGTGCTTTACAAAATTAAACTCCCAAGATAATGAATTTAAAAGCTCCATAACGTGACCAATGCCTGATTTTCACCGCCAGCGCCAGGTCAAGAATTCATGTTCAGATGTTAAGATAATTCGATAACCACTGTTATTATAATAATTAAAACTACATACCCCAAAAACATTGCAATTAATAAAATTATGTCTTCTAAAAAATCACAAAACTTCCTAGATGTAAATTTGGAATTTGTAGTGTGGTTGAACAGCACCAAAACCGACTCTTCTATTTTATTTGTAAATAATTTTTCTTTATACGTCTGAACGAAGAAATACACAAGCTAAATTTGAAGTAATATTCACTGAATATGCCCCTTTTCGATTTAATTGACAATTCGATTATTTACGTATGTCAACTTCAAAATCACCTAAAAAGTTTTGTCGCAATGTCGCTGTTTGTTGTCGTATTGTATAGATGTAGGCCTATAAAGTTTTAACTTTTAACGCGTCTGTGTGAACTGGAAATTTGGTTGTGTTATGTGTGTTGTGCAATTTTGACGAAAATAACAAGACCATTCAGTGAATTCAATTTTATACCACACTCTAAAGATAGATTGTAACGAACATGTAACGAGTGACAAAACCTCTTCGGTTGATTTTGGATTTGACTGAGATGAGAATACCTAATTAATTTATAAATGTTCATGTAACTCTCTTTACCGTAGGTCTACTGGTTGGTTTGTGGTTAACTTTCAAACTCGGCTACCTAAACGTGTTGATCAGGGAGTAACACGAAAACAACAACATATGTCTGCGTACTGAAGACGTAATGAAACATTACACTCTAGTGATAATGGTTTCATCTGCTAATATGGTGAAAAACAGAGTTTTTTTCTCTGACCAAAATAGTTGTTGGATTTGCTTACCAACAAGCATCCTGTACAGTGAGAACGCCTGGTTTCATTTTCTCCTGTCTGGACTCCCAAGTAGTTTTCGGTTATATTTGACTCATTTTCTTTCTCTTCTTTTATAATTTTCTTTCAACTTTACTATTTTCCCACGTGATGAAGAAAATTGATTTCAATCCTCGAAACGTCGTGTTTTACATTTTGTAGCATAAAACGATGGCAAACGACAGAAATCCTATTTTCCTTTCAAACCTTCCATAGTCATTAACAAACTAAAAAAAAGAACAAGCTCTATTAATTGATTTCGAATAATGAGACAGACAAAAATTAGAAGTCCTGCTGATCACTATATTATTTGCTAATACCGAGTTCCCATGCATTGTTCAAAAGCGTAAGGACGCCCTAAAGTTTCCATTATTTGTCTTCGGTTCTACCAATAATAATCTTCCTGAATCTTGGCGACAGAAGTGAGAGCTCTTGTCTTCCGCAGAAAATCATATTTCCCATTGTAGATTATAATAGATATCTCTCTCATATATTTGTTTGTCTCCAAAACAATATCTTTGCTCCTTCAGACATTTCATGGCATTCTGTTCTAGAGTGTATTCAAACACCACAACTAAGACTTTCCACTAATTAGAGGCCAAAGGATATTCTGATGACTCCATGAGAATCTTGGCCACCTTCCCTACAAAAGAATAAAACACAGTGATCTTGCTAAAACGTTTCTGTCACTTGAAGACCTCTTATCAATTATCGGAAAATTATACTAATGTATTTATCAAACATTTCTTCATCAGTGACATTTATGTTCGAAAGTAATTTGTAACTTTCACCATACTCACTGAAGTAATTCTGAGTTACATCTGAGATGGAGTATACTATTCCAGCGTTCCTAGTACAAGCAAGTGTAAGCGAAAAGTACAAAATTCTTTTCTTGTGGCAAGAACTAGCCTCCAATATCCTGAAAAATAGTGCACCACCTTACGATCAATTAATCTCTGTTCCGAAAAAAATATGTTACGTATGTAACCCACTACGCCAAAAGTTCCCACCATAACGAATAGTAATTATTTAAGAGTACGCCGCAATTCAGGATGACAAGCTTATATATAAGCTTTTCTGTTGTCATGTTTTAGTTTTGAAAATCTCATCCTCATGTATTGTTGATTTGCTTATTATTTTTGTGCATTCACAGTTGTAGCACCTGACAAAGATACCAGATACCAATTCTCAAAACATATTTGTTTCATTTTTGAAATAAATAATGACGGCTACTGGACATAACTCTGATATCCTTTTCCAGTACAATAATTTGCTAGGATGTACATTTAAATAACTGAAACATTTGTTTGTATAATTTCAGAACAAACTGAAACATGAAGAGGCATTTATGAGGTTGAACTCGGCAAAAATAAATCAACAATGGCGTCATATATTGCGAAAGGTGAAATGTAAGGAGCTAACAGACAATATGAAGGTAAGTGACACTATACTTTACTAAATAAAAAGGTATAGACTAAATAAGAAATTATTTTATTTTAAAACGACTTCAAAGATAAATGTAACCAGTGTCATCTACGAGTTTCAAATCGAATTGGGTAGATGTATATCTATGCTCTAGCAAATGAATGTCCAGCATCTAATCTGACTCTGCTCTCTGTAAATCTTCATACCTTTCTTTATTATTGAGAAATTAATATTCAAGTAGGGCCTACTGAGTATTCTTGCCAGTTGACATCTAATTTTGCAACTGTTTTCTTTATATTTTATAACTACTGATGGATGAAGCTGTATTGACGTCACAGCACTAAACTAATTTATGTCTGTGTTTTGGCCAGATCCTGTGGACCACATTCGAGGCGGCTGTCATCAGCAAGAATAAGATCATCCAGACACTCCTGGGGGACCTGGAGGATTCTGAGCTCCAGTACTCTATGATGCTGGAGAATCACGTTTCAGATCGTCAACCGCCTTATCGGTAATTACCTACAACCCCCATTCATTTTGTCTCTTTGTTTGGCTAACTCTTAGTTAATCAACCAATCATAGTGGCGAAAAGTTCTTGGATATTCTAATAAACTTTATACGTTAACTGATGCAGGCGCCATAAAGTGTCTTTTGCGGTTGACTACTTAATGGATTATATGTCAGTTGTTAGGTATTACAGACCAAAGCGATAAAAATAATTTTGGAATACTCAGGTGATTTTCAGCAATGTTGTGCATTTACGTGATTTTTAATGTTTCATGACGTTTTGTGATAACGGACATACACAAGTTTTAGAATATACAGTAACAGTGAATATGTATACAAATATATTTTTGTATTGATTGTAACGAAATTAAGTCCACGTTTTTGAAACAAATTTATATTCTTACAAATATATAAGTTTTCAATTACTACTATGCTAACATGTGATCCTCTAGAGCCATCGTATACACATCAGTGTTGTATAAATTAAACTATCTATTAATGCATCTTTAGTTTGACATTTTGAGATCACAGCCCCTAGTGAAATCTACTGTTCTTATAAATAAGCGGGAAGGGATATTTTACTTTGTTTTATTTTTATTCAAAGCGAATAACTGTATAATTTTAATGCTTATATTTCCCTGGTCCATTTAGTAAAACAAATTTAAATTGAATCGTTAAATTTCTTTGATAATATCATTTAATTCCCTTCCTACTCAAGGAAAGAAAAAAGAGTTGGCATTTACTAATGAATATTTTATATAGCTAACATTATTGATAGCCAGATATTCTACCAACTTGTTTCACTTTATCGCTATAGATAGTACATGTTTTCCCGTCGCTGTTAAGATAATTGGTGCTCTCGTTTTATGCGGTCAAACATATCAGCATGACAAACTTAACCATGACAACATAACCTCAAACCTAATAAACAATAGTTTTCAATGAGGAAAATATGATCCCGGTCCCACGTACAGTCTCAGCCCAAGGCAAACTACCTTTCACATTCCTGGGTACTATTCACATTTAAGTTTTAGGCCTATATTATATTTTTCTACAATTTCTTACTTAAACATTTTTTAATGTATTTTTGTTTGACTACTGAGTGGTACAATGCCAAATATCCTAACCTCAGCAACGGTAAGCTTGTGTAAGCTGCAGTAGCCCGCTAGGAGAATTCACATCTGGCTGTTAAGATATAAAACACTGGGTGCATGCAAGACCGTAGCCTGGAACAAAGTTTGGGGGGTCCAGACAACTGATATTTTCCCGTAGTAGACAAAGAGTAAAGCCCCATTTTGTCCCTTAAAAAGTTCTTGACCCGTTTCCTTGTTAAGAACGATCTTTCAGCAGTACATGTCAGTAATACTGAACTATTTGAATAATTATAATCATTTACTAAAAAAGTAATTGAAAGACATTGGGGGGGGGGGGGAGAGTTCGGACCCCTTGGATCCACTCGCTGGTTAGGTACGTCCTAGGGTGCATGAAAAAACTAATGTGTTATTTACCTGTAGGCAACTCCATGTCTAGATGTCCAGGAGCAACGCATCACTAACCGCAAATGCCATTGAGATATCAGGGTAAAAGTTTTATTCAACAGGTCTAGTTAACTGCGGAAAAAAGACTGAGTGGGTGCAGTTTCCTTACTGTTTAAAAGCTGTCAAAAGCCTAATCATGAAGAGTCAGTACTGTCCCCTACCTATTTTGACTAGAAGAGGCTGGACCAGAGCTCCATTTCTTCTAAAGTGACATGTTGAGGTAGAGTGCCAGTTATATCTTTCCTCGTAAAATCTCAACAGGAGGCGGTCGCTACCCCCAACCTTACCCATCCGGACTATCCTATCACTCCGGAATAAAGTACAGAGGTTATTTTTAGGATTAAGTAAAATGAGAAGTAACTTCAGCTTCTTGTCTTTTAGTCAACAATCAAATTTACCATTCAATTTGGTTCTGAAGGCTTGCACCAGGACCGGTTGGAAGCCTGTCACAAGCGATACACCTCTGAAAAGGAGGCTCTATTGTCTGCTGCTAATCTCGAGCGAATAAACACCTCGACCCAGAGTGACTACGCCTGCGAGTTCTTGCAAACTGTCATCTACGACATGAACTCACGCAACAAGTCACAGCACAAGGCCTGCACATCAAGTGCTACAGCAAAGCAAGATGAATTACGCAACCAGGTTACTTACAAAATAATGCTTTGTATGTATTAAGAATAGTATCAAAATAAAAATCAGTACTAATTATAAGGTCTATGATAGTTATGCAGGGTAAGATTAAACTTTATCAAACGGAGCTTATGAATAAAATCTTTTTTTAGTGTTAACTGAACATTTTTAGTATCATTTTCTGATATTATGGTCTTTGTCAAGGCTAATCTTTGCGTAATTACTTGTTATGAATTGATTTCCTTTTATAAATTCTTTACTTATCCATATAAGTATAAATATAGTTTAATTAATATTATTAATTATTTGTCTTCATTGTCATTATTAAATTTTTTTTAATAAAAATTATTCCTTTATACATTTTCAGTAATAATACTAATAAATGTAAGTTGTTTCACATCTTCACCTGATTAACGAAAGGTTTTATAAGAAACATTTAAAAATTTTAAGTAAATCCTTAAATTTTAAATTTGCAGAGCCATTAACAAATTCTGTAACAAACATATAAATGATTGTAACAACTATTCATTGTTCTCGTTATCTCTTTTGTACACAGACCATGACATTTTGTCAAATAAATTGAAGTATTATAGCATATGATCATGCCAATGTACTCAATTGGTTTGTAGCTTTCTGAGGGGTTGCAGCCAGGTAGTAGAGTTTCCCCTTCCCGCTATTTAGAGGCAGGTGTACCCGAAGGATCCATTTTAGGCCCCGTATTATTTTTAATTTTTATAAATGACTTACCTAATCAGTTCAACTTGTGGGAAATTAATTCTCTTTGCTGATGATACCAAAAATGTAATTAAACCTGATAATAAAATTTACCCATTTCAAAAATTACATGAAAGCATTAATTTCATTTTTAATCGGCATAAAGCTAACAAAATCTCCTTAAAAGTTCCCAAAACATTATTAATTTTCACCTTGTTAAAAATTTTAGAAAACAACTTGAAATAACTTATCAAAATAAACTAACTTCCACAAAAATTGTAAATTTCTTGATGTTGCTTTGGATGACAATTTGTGATGGGAAAACCACATCAGTCAGTTAAATGGAAAACTACATTCAGTGTGCTATGCTAATTCTTAAAATTAGAGAAACCAAGGCAGTCAGTTAGTAAAACCCCGTATTGAGCAGTTGTATATTTAGGTGACCGATTCTCAGATGGTTTTTATTCCCCCCAAGGGCAGGCACTTTCCCAAGGGATGAGGAGAGCTTGAGTTCTTGAAGGAACGGGAAATGGAGACCTCATCCTCATTCTCAGGAATAGAACTTTACCCTGACATGGCCTTATCCTGAGTGGGTGATGTTATTGGATCCAGACTCCGTAAGACAGTGTATATGATGAACTAACTACCTTAAAAATTATTTCATAAGTCCAGTATTCATTTACTAAGTTTAACTTTCATAACTTGAACCAAGACAAGAATATTAAAACATCTAGAACAGGTCCTACATTGTACGAGATCTTTCGAACTTTAAACAAGCAAAAGTTTTTAAATGAGTGAACCTTTTGAAGTCGGATTTCGGACATTGTACTCCACTAATAAAGACCTCTAATTTCATTTACTACTTGACCTATGTTCTCATTTAAAATTTTCTTCTGGCTCCTTGTGGGTTATTGCCTGCAACAAAAAAAATGGTAGTTTCTTCAAAAAGTTGTATTACTTTACCTGTAATCTTTCGAGAATTAATAAGGCCGTGCAGGACTTTATTAACACCCTGTATATATAACTGCAATATTCAGTGACAAATATACATTTCTTACTGGACAATGCCAGATTTTATATATCTGCAGGGTTTTGCAGATGCACATGAACTAAGTTTGTGTTTACTTATGTTTATTTGGCTGATCATTTAACAAAGCCTCTCCCACCCATTAGTGACAAGAGCAGATTATTGTCTTAGCGTGTATCCATTTGTATACAAAAAAACTTTAGAATTAGTTAACAAAGAGGATTAAAATTTGGTTTAGAAACATCACCTATCTCTGACTATGTTGAAATTAAAAATTGTAAAGATCAGTTCCATTGGGACTTGCTCTTCGAACAGGATGTTGTCCATTGTGCGATGAACATAAAGCCTCCCACGATGAATTGAATGTTGATATCCTCAAAATAAAACTGTTGAGTGGATTCTTTTTTTGTCTAGTCTCGGTTTTTAAAATTAGGTTTTGAATTGTTCTCTGTATATAACAGCTTCATGAAACCTATAATTTACTCCTGGGGGTTGCGTACATTTTTGTTGTGTACGGGTTACGGGGAATCGGAATAAAAGACTGAATTAGTTTACATCATCGACTGTGCTCGGTTAAGGTTGGAGGGTAACAGAGAGAGAGACAAGGGCAGGACACTGGAAGTAGTAGGTGGTGTGATCTGGTGGCGTGATGAGAACAGCCAATGGCATTTATTCAAACTAATCACCCCATATGACGTCACAGCATCATAGATCATACAGTTGGTCTTTGGCTGTGGCTTTAACTTGCCAGTAACAATTTATAATATGTATAATAATTATTATTATAATTATTATTGTAATTCAATACATTACAATTTTGAAGTTTGATTTATTCATCTCCTTAAAAACATATGTTATGGTGTAGTACACAATATACAATAAAAATGTTAAGGGAATTTAAAAAAGCACAGCATAGATTTTCTATACTGTATGATTGAGTTTAAATCAATAATTTTGTTTTGATTGGTTAGATAATACATTCTTTTGTATTACCACCTATTATCTGTATAAATTTGCAAGTGATTTTTTTATACTCTCACTTATTCTGTCTCCTGTAACCAGCACCTGATAATGTACTGTGCTACAGATGCAAAGTGAGATAGAGAAGGTGGAAGAGCAGGGAAGTCTACAGATAGAAGAGGTGTGGCACAGTATACAGCAGGTATTGAAGGACTATGTGACTGACACTGCGCCCAACCGACCTCACTACAACGCTTTGCGTGCCAAGGATAAGGCCAACACTGAGCAACTGCTTCGCCACTGTGATACTGTCAACAAGTATTCGGTAATCAGTAGAAGTTTTGTTCTCTTCATTCTTTCTCTTAGTTACAGATGGAAAGGAAAGTACTGTTTCCCTTCATACATTATTATTGTAATTCAAAGCTTTCATATGAGGTAGAAGAAAAGATATTTCATGAAGAAGTCTTTTTGTCCCTCTGATTTGGGTTAAGAAGCTCATATATTAAGTTGAGACCCTATTCTGTTACCACGTTTTAAGTAATTTTCGAAAAACAAACTGACAAATTAAATATGAGGAAGGAAGGCAGTCAGCATAAAAACTTAGGATTAGAACTTGACATTAACATAAACAACATAGTACTTTAAAAGTAACATCCAGATCAACAATCTAAGTGACCTTAATTTATTTCCGAAACTAGAAATGTTCCTGGGAGCAATGTAATTTCAAAATTGTAAATTTCATTGACTGCACATGATTGTAAATTCGGTGTTACAAAATTATTTTCATAACCATAAGTACCAATTGTTCAGTGATCTAAGATGTTGGACTTTGGATCTGAGTTAGAGATAGCATGGATTCAAATACTGTCTGTGACCATTGCACTTTTTATCAGTACCATCGATCTTGTACTGATTTGACTTTCCTCCTTATTCTGTTTGATAAGATCCTTACACAAGTCCATGAGGTTGGGCAGAATAAGGCTTAATAGGATTTTTAAGGATTAACCTCTTATTTTATAAAAAAATTAAAAAGCTAAATAAGTGCATTAATAACTACAACAGTTAAGTCAAAATTAGGATTGTGTTTAGTTTTGTAATAAATACAACTTTACTTGGATATTTCGTATTTTTGAGGTATAACAAAACATTTTACATTGGTTTGGGATTTCTGGGAAGGTAATAAAATAGTTACTTTAATTGAGTTTGATCGCTGAACAAAATGAATTTTTCAATAGTTGAATCTTTCAATTGCAGGACTTAATAGTGGATCTGAAGCAACAGTTGGCTCTGATGCATTGCACCCATACAGTAAAACTGAAGGAGTTGAGGGAGGAGCAGAGCGAGTTCTTAGCGCAGTTCGACAGGATGAGACACAGTATCAACCACAACCAGGCGAGAGATGAATCCAAACTGACTACGCTAGCTGTAGTCAGCAGTGAAGTCATCAAGGTGAGTTGTGTAGTCAGATCTAGCAGATGGAAATTATTCCATTGTTATAGAAAAAGGGTTGTCTCATTTTTCTTTCCCCACCTTCCCTCCAGAAATTATCAATCAAGTATTTCTTAATTTCAAGTCCCATGAAAGTTTGACTAGTTATGCAAGAATTCCAGATCAAACTTTGTTGACTAAAGAGTCACTTAATGAATCTTCTTAATAAATCCTTTTGGTGATATTGAGTTTTATCAGAGTTAATTAGTTTAGATCATATAGGATGAACCTGAACAAGGTCGAATTCCACAGTTCAATAGATGCTTTTATTTCTTTATTTATTTTTAATATGGATGATTGATTTTGAAAATGTTTGATCAAATTATACATAAGTTTAAGTATAATTTCTTGCTATATGAAATTGCAGAGTACAAAGCGGAATTTGATCCAGTTTCTCTTGGGTTTTATAGATAAAAGAACAATATTTTCTTTATGTAAATTGGTAAAAAATACTCCCTTAAATATTAAAATTACTCAGTAAAGTTAACTCATAACTATTATTTTTAAGAAAGTTAAGAATACATCACAAAAATTAGTGTTTCTTGTAATCAATGGCTGGATAGGGAGTTGTTTGATGTCAACTATCTTCAAAACTCCACGTCTCCTTCACTTTCATCTATACTCTGCATTGAAGACGAGTTTGAAATAAATTAACTCCATTTCTAAAAACATGCCATAATAAAAAATTGAGGAAAAATTTAGAAACTTGTTTTTTTTAATAATAAACTTTTATGATTTTTTCTTACACTTATAAAATGTGAATTAAAATTTCTTTATTCAATACTAAGTACTTCATCCATATATAGATATATAATCATTATTTTATGGCTCAGCTTTGGGTGAAGTTTTACAAATATGATTTTAACATGTTTTAATATGACTAAAATAAACAATGATTTCAGGAATTGACAAAACTTGCCCAGAGAGGAGAATCAATACTGCAAATGGCATCAACTTGTCAAAAATTTCTTTCTGAAAAAGAAAAGCTCAAAAACTACAGTGCAGTTATGAGAAATGAAGATAAGACTGAGGTGAAGTATAAGTATGAAATGTTTTTATTTTAAATAAATATTACTCAAGGTCGTGTCAAAACTGGCTCTTAACAAGATAATTTATTAACTTTAGAAAAATTAGTTTTCATGTGTCTAAAAAGTAAAGTGCATGTAAAATGGAAGATGATGTATAATACTATGTAATTTTTGTCAAAATTCCTCTATCGACTTAACAAAAACTAGGCTGTAAGAGTTAGGCTAGAGAGTAAGGTTATTTAATGTAAACTTACTCTCACCTCTTAGATTAACATGTGTGTTTAAATAAAGAAATTGTTATTTTCTAGGATGATGAAACACCACTGAAAGAAATGGACAACTTCTGGCAACAGTATAATGAGGTTGTGCTGGAGTGTAGGGAGTTGTCTGCAGAAAAAGATGCTTTGTCTACGGAGAACAAACAGTTGCGGAAAATTCTACGTCACTACCTCAACACTCTTGTTCGGCCAACCACAGTACCCAGAGCCATGGCTTGAATACAGACAAGCAAAATCTCAGTGGGACATTATTTAATTTTATTTATGTTAGTTACACTTAGGCCTATTGGGCTATTTTTTATTTTAGGTTTTTTAAAGAAGCAATGTAATTTCAACAGAATAAACTATGAGTCCTTCTATATCCTTAAATAAATTTATTTGGTTTTTTATGTTTTGATGGAATAAACGCACAAAAATAAATCAAGATGTACAATATTCTTTAGCACTTAACAAGAAAAGTGAGATAAAAAAACTGGTGAACCCTAAAGGGGTTACTTTTGGATAATGGATTATACCTTCCAGTGGGTACAGCAAAACTGATTTATCACTTACACTTGGGAAACCTTATCACTAACAGAAATGTCAAGATATTGGAGTAAAAGAACTGATCGATAAGTGTACTCTTCTGCGGAACATGACTGTTGAAGTGGATGGAACTCAGTTTTCATAGATGTTCTAGCCTGGACATCAGGTATTATTGTCTCCTACACGCTTAGACTGGATGAGGCTGAAACAGAGCTAGCCTCTCGTTCCTTCCGATGGCATGACTAGATAAAATGCCTGCTATCCCACGTCATGGCACCTTGACAAGAGGCGGCCCCTACCCTCAACCAAATCATAACTTACCTTCTGTGTAGCCCTAGAATTCATTGAAGGAGTTTATTAATGAATTTCTAAGAGGAATAAGACCAATTTATGTGGCCTTATGATACTTAATCCCAGAAGCTTGAACCGATCCTAGGTTCCAGAATACATTTGTGTATGTATAAGTAAGTGACACTATAAGTCAAATTCCAGACAGGTTTTCTTCAAATTTGACAATGAACCTTTGATTCTGATTATCTAATACTTCGTAATGGTAGAGAATCCAGGATTGAATAACAATACAGCAATAACTTTAGTTACTAAGCTTTCATAATCAAATAGACAATTCCAATGCCACAAATCCCAGCCTGGCAGCTAACTTGCGTTCCCTCTTAACTCACATACAGTAAATGTTGCTGCCTGGTTTCCAAAGAACTTTAACTCCCCAGAACACACTTAAAAATTAAAGAGTGAACCCATAAATTAAAAAAGGTAATTCCAATGAAACATGTTGATAGATTAAATATAATATTTTTATTATGAGATCAAGCTTTATACAGACAATTTGGGTTTTACAAATATTGGTAGTTTCATACACAATAGTATTACAGGGTAATATACAGCATGGGTACTGGTAAGTTTTAACAATGCGTGGGATTGTACAGTGAAAAGGAAGAATCAATAAATGGCACCTTCACTATATACAAACAAAAAGGCAATGACTGATTGTTAAGGCCAGATCATAATAGGTTCATGTTGAAAAAAGAATTTATTAAAAATGATCAAGACAAATCTAAAAGGTCAACACAACTGAGTTTTTCAAACCAGCAGCTGAACAAATGTGAGCAATAACAATAATGAGTAAGTTATATCATAGACCAAATACAAATTTTTAAACACTGGAAAATACAGTTATTTCTAGAATAATTTAATTTTAAGAAAAGGAAATAATTTGAAACAGTTTAGTTCGTTACACAATAATTGTAAAAATGTAAAAAACTGGTATAAAAATTTCACCTTGTTTAATATGTATATCTCAATTGATTTTTTAAAGATTTAACAGCTTAATACAAATCTACAAAGAAAGAATCGGCTTTTTGACAGATATTGACAAGGTATTACTATTCTTACATTACTTAAGAGTTGGCTACAGTGAAACAATCTTAATTTTATCTCATAAGAACAAAGTTAAATCTCATAACACTTTAAAACCCTAAATTGCCATAGAATTATGGTATGCGTTTTTTATTAAATATACAATTAATACGCATCCAGAGGTTTTTGAGCTTTTCTTGCAAACTATACAAATATTTAAACAAATGTTTGATTTGTTTTCTGAGTAATCACTATCGATATTGACAAATACCAAAAACCATTTAGATGGATATTTATTAATCGTATCTTTAAAATCAACATTCCCCCACAATTCCATGACCAAAAGCAAGGTATAAAAGTAAAATTAAGATCAGTACATCTAACTCTTAAATCTTCATAATCTAATTGGATTAGCAACAATTATCACTTATTATAAACCTAAATTTCTTGGAGAAATCCCAATGTATCCTTCACGGAAATGACAGATAATTAATAAACTGTTCTTCAAATATTTCCTGAATTAAAAATCTGATATCAGGAGTTATTACAAGTATTTTTAAACTAAATTGTTCCGAAAATGAATAACATTTTTTTTGTGGTAAATGGTTTGAAAACCTATTCTGAAACTGTTTAAACACGTTATTTTGAGCTGAGCAAAATGATTGCTTGTTAGCAAACAAAAATATCTTGTCAAAAGCGGGATATAAACTTGGCTCCTGTTATGATAAGCAGAAATTATAAATAACCAGTTACTTGCAGAAGAATTATCAAATTATTTGTGATTTTATGGTGTCAATAAAGAAGTAGTGTTATAATTATTGTAAAATGAAATGTCAATGCGTAAAATATCTGTCATAGCATGGATAGGTCATTCCTTTCCTTCCCCCCCCCCCCCTGTTGACGCAACGCATTTTCATACGCTAACAAACCCTAATTCATCGTACTGTAAAATAAATGGTTCCGGACTCAATAACATAACCCCTTAACCACCACAAGTTAGCAACACTTAATGCTAGGTGTAGTTGTGTACACAGATCCTCCAGCACCAAGTATTTTCCCCGTCTTTTTCTGTGGTTTTTAACATATTTATTGAACATGGTAGTTAGTTTTATTTTGAGCAAACAATAATAAATAATTTTAAACACATTTAAAATTTCAATCAGTGGTTGGCATTATCAATTTTTAATTATTTTAAAAATTAATTTTTTACTTTTTCAACACAACTATCAACAACAAATAAGCATAAACAAATTCTGTATAGTACAAAACAACAAGCAGTTACAACAGAAAGCTTCCTGAACTCGCATATGATACAAAACAAGTAGTACTGCTATATGCACAAGATTGCAGCACCAACAGGACAGCAATCTCTTACTAGTTTTCAACCTAGTAGAACCCCAAAAAATACAAAATAACAGCTGTCACCAAGAAAGCAAAACAGTTGATGTGTTGAGATGAGATAAATTGTGCTCTGTGGCGGTTAAGGGGCTAAAATGTTGATAGTAGGAATTTATTAGCAACCTATTAAAAAAAATTAATATAATTTCACTGTGCCCAAGGTAGCAAACTTGAAAATTACATGGATTTATGTTATTTTACGTATGCGTTCCAGAATTTGATACAACCATCCTATACAAATTTAATACAAAAATTAATTTTTTTAAGGAAAATTAATTCAAATGAAATAATTATATCTGAAGCATCATATTTATATATGGCATGCTCTTTATTGGCTGTAGTGACTATTATGGTGACTCATGGTAAAGCTACACAAAGTAGTAGGTTAACTATCTGACAAATAATTAATGTAATGAGATGAATAATTAAAATTGCATTGATGTACTTTGAAACCTTAATAACATGAACCTCAAAATTGTAAGTCTCAATGAGAAGTTTGAAAGCGGTGCATTAAATTACAATCGTTCATAAATTGCGATTCCACAATTTAAAAAAAATCTAGTTTAGAATTTTTTTGGAAAAGCTGTCTTATTATTTAAAAATATCGACAATCACAACAAAATTTTAAAAAAATTCTGAAAAGATTTTTAACTAGCACATATATTGTATAATTTTATTTTTAAGACCCACAATGAAGATTTATAAATTTATCTGTTTTGATAAGAATAGGCCTATATATTAGTGAGATCATTAAATGGATACCGCTGTTTATAATAATAAAGTGAGTATCAATTAAAATTAATTTAACGGAAAGGTTTGAGTTACAAAGTTAATGCAGCAAAACACGAATGGTGAACACATGAGTGTTTCTCAGTTTAAAAAATTTCTCGGTTTATTTAGTTTACATGTTTGGCAATTCATTAGAACCTGTCAGCACCTTTGAAGTACAGGAAAAAGCATATTTTTTCTGAGATGGACCAAATTAAATTTGTGTCTGAAAATACAGCAAGTATTTACAGAGCGATGGCAGTAACCACAACTCTAGAGTCCCCTGATAGAAAATGTCAAAGATAATTTAATGACAAAAGCAGACAATTGCTGACAGCATCTCAATCGATCTAGTTCATAACTAGTAACAGCTACTGTCACCTGGACCTGCACATGAATAAGATCAACAATGCTAAGCAAATCTTTATTTGGATATAAGCACTTTTTAAGATGGTACCTTAAACTATTATTGGTCGAAAGATGGGCTCTTCACAAAGATCTCAATGATTTGACCTAGACAACGTCGATAGATGCTCCTGAGCATGTCCAATTTGAATGCAGTCAAAGCATTTTTATGGTCTTTTCTAAAGCACAGGGGTCAGGATGGTTGTGACCCTCGAGAAGATTAGGCTGCTTTTCTTGATATACCAAATCACAAAATGAACAACGAACATTGAAACTCAGGCATCGTTTTAGTGACAAATGTGTCAATTTGAGGATTATTTACTCAATCAGTATAAGAAAAGCCATTCCATTACTGCCAACCAACCTCTCAGTCTTGGGAGAAAACTTTGATCTGATAATACATACAAGGGGTGGTGTCAACACCAACTATTGGATAAGGTGATACTGTTCTTTTTTTATTTAAACTAAGTGTTACAAAATAGGGATGTAAAAATATTATCCTATTCAGGAATCTGTATTATTGCGGTTCAAGTTATTGAGGTTCCAGAAGTCATTCTTTTTGATAAAAAAAAAAAAAAAAACCGCTTTGTCAAGCAAAAGTAAACTTGTTGAAATTGACTTGCTTGGTTTTCCTAAAACATCAAATTAGGTCAGCCAAATTAATATCACATTGTTACTAATATCATTCACAAAACTATTAGTCTATTGGTAGTTACACGCTTACACAGCTATTGTCCTATAAGCATCCCTGAATGGCTGATGGTCAAATTTAAAAAATAGCCATTGAAAGTTCCTAGCACACAATGCCTTACTATGTACACAGTTAGTGATACAAGTGGGGTACTAGCCTATCTGATTTAAGTATGTACACTTTGTTATCCGAATAGTGAAGCACCAATATTGTGATTTCGTTGAACATTTATATTACATAGAGTAGTCGTTCACTTGCACATTTTATTCTTTTAAAAATTGTCGATTTTAATTACTTTGATTGTGTTAACGAATACAAATATGTAGTATGGAGGTAAAACATACTTCAATGGCTTTCTAGTTTTTATGTGGTTTGAACTTACAAATAAATTCTTTGATAACCAACGTGGAACTTACTTAGAACACACTTTCTCAAGTTAGACAATTTTTTCTTATTTTGAGAATCAATAAAATATAAAAATCTATAAAGAGAGAATATATAAATGTGTTTCTTTGTCAGTTTCACTCCTAGAAGTTAAACCACATAAAAACCACTGACCATTCCTATATTTTATGTTAATACAAGTTTTTATACTAATAATATTCCTTACACAAATAAATTTAGAGGTTTACAAAGAAAGACAACTCATAAACTAAATCAATCAATACATTTTAATCATTATTACTGTAAAGTAAAAAATAAGCAAGTCAAAATACTTAAATAAACATAGAAAAAACAATTTAATATGTGTTTATTTTCATTTCAATTCAATGATTGTACATTTTTTAATCACAAAATGATTTACAAAGTTTTGGTTGATAAAAGTCCAATATAAATCACACTTTGTCACCTAATTTTGCAAGTACAGTACTGCAGACCTAGTTAACCCTAGAACGTGAAAATGCCCATCATAGAATAAAGAATAAAAAACATAGAGTTTAAAGTTCAATGTCAAAATTTACCTCAAAATAACTATGTAAATAAGACCAAATGCTGCAAACACAAAAAGCATTAGTTACAACACAGAAACAAACAAAGTGATTGTTACTATATTTCACAGACTTTCACCGATGGCACAATCAACATAAAAGAATAAAAATCGTTATTCAGATGTTCTTTAAATTTGCAATTCTGTATAAAACATATGATTTTATTCGTTCCCATGAGTACTTAAATAAGTGAGAACAATGAAGAATGCAAATCTACAAATATGCCACTGGTCACCAGTTTTAGGGTTAAGCGCAATTAACAATTTTGAAAATATATATAAGTTATATTTTTTATTTTACAATTCGCCATAAACATCTTTTGACTTGAAACGAATGCTCTATCTTTTGCATAGTTTACTATTATGTACTTCTTCATACTATAATAATAAACAGTGCAAAAACACCAAACAGAGAAAATTTTCTGCCAGTTCCAGGGTTAAGTCGGACCACTCTAGCTTGAATTTTCGGTGATTCAATGAGCCATATCACGGCACTGTACGATGAATGGTAGAATCTCATGCACTAATCCCAATGCCTCTTCAGCCGTACATTATAGCATTCCGTCCAAAATCTGCTGTTTTGTTTATTAATAAAATTGTGGATTGTTAAAGTGAAAATGATAAAGATTTACAAGGTAATAAAACAAATTAATAAACAAATTAATGTGATCTTTTCAAAAAAATATTACAAAAACAGGATTAATTAGAATGCGCTAAACAGCAACAGTGGTTATGAGCATGTGGAAACATCAATACATCTCTTGGTTGAAGTGATGATTTTAAATGTGGATACAAGTCGATGAGCTGCCTATATAAATGGTACTGAAGGCTGGTGCAATACAAATTTACAAGCTTCTTTCCAAAAAATAATACACATTACTGTAGTGTTTATATATACTTTTTAATTATGATTTATAAGTAGTAAGTTGAATTTCCATTATTAAAAAAAATATTATACATTTTTTGTTATTTTTCAAAAACCCACATTTTTATTTTATATGTAACCAGAATATCTGAGGTAACCCAACTTATTGAGATTCTACCATACTGCGCATTGTGACAAAATGCTCTTTCAATTTAATTTTTAAAACTAAAGGTCAACAATTATGCAGTTACGCAATTCTATGAAAGGTAAATGAAAAAATCACACAATATATTTAATCGAGCCTCCTTAACAATTTTAGTTTCGTAACATAATGGCACTAATATTTAACATGGCACAGTTATGTATTAACATGCATTATAGTTTCAGTTCAGCGCAAAACTGAACTGTGAAAACCATTATTTACATTTACATAATATTTACAAACATTTCTGTTAGTAAAATTGTGAAACGGTGTGTAATGATAAAACGATATGCTGCCTTACAAAACTATCTAACATTCAGTGATCTCTGTATATGCAAAACAAAAGAAAATTGTAAAATGTAAATTTATTAGTTAGTCTAAGTCTATTTTACTAACAGAAATGTTACACATTTAACATTTTTGTTAGTAAAATAGACTTAGACTAACTAATAAATTTACATTTTACAATTTTCTTTAGTTTTGCATGAAAATGTTAGGTAGTTTTGTAAGGCAGCATATCAGTTTATCATTACTTACCTATGAAATCGGTATACAAATTATTAAAGTCTAAATAAAACAATATACTTATTGTTATTAAAATAGTATAAATTTACTACTAAACTAGTTAATAGTTACGTATTTTTATCTCTTTGTATACAATGAACAATATGTATTTCGCTTCTTATTTAAGAGAAAATACAAAAATGAAGGTAAATGTACTAAAAAAAAAACTAGTAATAAATGTTCAAAAGTAGTAAATGAAAAAAGTGCATTATAAGTGTATACAGTTGTATAAAAATATTGCCTTATCAGTACAGGTAACATTGTTAAATTATTGTACATGATTGATCTATTAGCGAAAATTAGTTTCAAATTTAATATATTATTAATTCATGATAATATATAAAACCTGTAACTACATAACTTTCTATATTATTTATAGACTAAAAAAAATGAAGATACAAAGAGTAAAACTATCAAACATACATAAGAAAACAAGTGATGACAAATTATAATAAGAAATCATAATTATAATCAATTAATACATACTAAATCTTAAATACTAACAAATTAATAGTAAACATTAGAATAAAAACAAACAATGAAACGCATTTTTCTGAAAGGAAACAACACCTGAACATGTTTAAGTGTATCAACAAGTTGGATGTTGTAAATTATGATCATTCTGTAGACAAAAACGTAAATTTAATTTAAATAAAATTGATTTATTGTAGTAAATTTAAAAAATAAAATATAAAAACTAAATCCTGCACCACTTTATTTTACAAAGTAATTGAATAAAATTGTGAACACAGGAAAATCTAGTCAACACATCGACTGCACTAGATACACTAGACACTAGTGTATCACATTCAATACCACTAATGAAGATCACTCAGAGTCGCAGTGGACGTGTTGAAACCGATTTTTATGAGATATACGCAGACCAGTTTAATTTCCTTCAATCATGACATCATAATCCTCAACTTTGATAAATCATGATATGATTGTTAAGGGTTCTAAAATCATTCATCATCAGACAATATTTATGACTTAAAATAAAGCAATGTATCATTATATCACAAAGAAACCATTTTAGACATTTTAAAAAGAGAATTTTACTCAACATAAAATTGACGCAACTGAATAAATACACAGGATTTTTACATTAATTTTCCAACATTTTACATGTCTACAGTAAAATGAAATACTTGTGTCATTTTGATTATTACGTGCACTTTACAGAAAAATGGTTTTTTACAAAAAAATTACACATTGGAAATTTAGTAGGTTTAATTAACCTCCGTGCTGTTTGCGTAAACCACTCCTTTCTTCTGTAAAATGTTCAGTCTTTTTTGCACTGCGTCCTTATCTGTAACACAACACACATTATGGTTTTCTTATCACATTACATAGGAGATATAGAAACAAAATAAAATAAATTCACCCACAATGGTTTAATTTCACTATGCAAGTTCTGTACATGCGGTGTAATGTGTAATTATATAGACAATTTAAATTTTTTTGTTAAAAAACTTGTCATTTGGAAACTGTTATTTCTGTCTTTAAGTTTTAGTATTTAAAAAAAAATAACCATATGCAAGAAACGACCAATGATTATAAAGTATTTTTACGCACAATCAGTAATTTATTTGTAATTGCTTCTGCTAGTAAATATTGTGATACTACCAAAACAACATAAAGTATGTACATGCTTGTCTCTGATGTTGGGTGCTATTCTAGAACAAACAAAATAGCTAGTCTCATAATAGAAATATTGCATGAATAGTCATTGCATCCTAAAAATATAAACAATAATGGTCTTTTATTAAGTAGAATTGCATCTTTCATCTACCCCCACACATATCAATTATACATTAGTGGTCTTATACACAGTGTGACAGCCACAAACCATATACGGTTAACAATTAACAAAATTACAAGAAAAAAATATTTATAACAATTTTGTAAGATTAATTATATGTATAAAACAGCACAAAACAGTGAAAATGTAGCTTTCTAAAAAACAGTAACTTTTAACAGTTTTTAAAATGTTAATCAAAACTTTTTATCTTTGAATTAAACTTAATCTTTTATTTCAACTGATATTACGTTTTATGGTGGAACATTTTTAAAGTGCTTTTTCTCATATGAAACTGAAAACATGTAGTGTAGGTGTTAAGTATTTATTGCATTAAATAACTTGTTTTTTATTGCCTAATATGAAAAAGCTACTTTTATTGAATAATAATTATGTATATATTTTTTGTGCAACTTATACTCTATATTTGCCTTTATTTACTAAACTGTATATACTACATTAATTCTATATCTCTTTCTGCGGCCTAGTGCCTACAATACCATTCCTTACTGGATTAAAATATTCACGTACAGTGACAGACCAATGAACCATTGTTTCACGAATCAGCTGTTTACTGTAAACTCACCAACCAATAACAACGGTTGACTTATCAATTGCCCACCTTGCAAGCGTAGGCACGCTTGCTCGTTATACTCTCGGTCCTGCCTGAGGCACTTATGTACTCTCTAGCCACTGATGACCATACTTACTCTCTCCCCCTGTGTTACTCTCTTATTTAAATATTAGTTTATCTCTATTTGTTGTACATTTACATTAACATTAAAGTCAGTGCTCTGGATTGGCATTCTCTACCAGAACGTCTCTGCTCCCGGACACCCGCGTCTACCGTGCTCTACAGGACTGGCCACAGTGTTATAAACTATTCGTTTGCGGTCGTATTGTGCGTGAGTGAATCCGTGAAGGACATCTTCCGTCTTCACGCCTGCCTACAAGACAGCAGCCTATTTCCACACTTACTGATCACAACCTGGCCCTCAACAACAGCAGACTACGGTTAGGTACCTCTCATGAAAATAAAGGTAACTGTTTATTTTATACACTTTATTTGAATATGCACTGTTCATAAACTCATTATGTGTAACCTAGTGAACTCTTGTTAAAATCAGTGTGTTCGGCGTCTTCACTGCCTAGTGTGAAGTGGTCCTTCTTAGTCGAGCCTCTAAAATATTATTTCACGGTTCTATAACCAAAATCCATTCTTTTCATGGTCCTTAGCGAGCCGGATAATAAGAACTTTAGTCCATTGGTGAATATCAGTGCAATCTCAACTCTTATAAGCTATATACAGTGCATATTTCAAAGTGTGGTTTCAGGTTCTTTCACGATTGCAAAGTCCGTGCATATCGATTTTCCAATCCCCTCTCCAGTCATATCAGCTGTGACGTCTGATCATATCAGCTGTGGTGCTCTGTCGACTGCATTGTTTTGTTGACAAACAAGCTTTCAGACTGTTACAGCACAGGTGAACTGATTACTGTGTTTAATGGTTACCGCTTCTCAATACTTGTTGGTTATCAGCCCTACTTGTAATACGCATTATTCTAAGCAGGTTAAATATAAACAATCTTGGTTATTGACACTTTACCTTGAGCAGGACTTGCACCCTTATTGCAAAATTAAATGTTTATTTTTGTCAACACTATATTCTAGTCTCAGCTTAAAAAGAAAAAAGCTACTTACTGCTCACAATTGTTTATTATAATTTCTATTTGAACATTGCTCACGCATATGTATGCATGGTTTATGGTTACTGTCACAACACTACCATACTTTACCACTGACAGTTTACATGTAGTACGTGCGCATAATGTTTCCAGAGCCTCTGCTACATTATAGCTGAATTTAGCTCAACAATAACCTTAATTGTTGTTTATTATTTAATAACAACTTGTCTTGTTTACGTTTTTCCATAATAACAGTGTATTTTATTTTCTCGAAACAAAACTATACTATAGGTCTATACGAGCCTACTCTACTTATTGCATTATTATTGAGTTTTTACCTCAAAAAACTAAACAATATATTTTAAATTGTTTTTCATTGTATTATATTGTTTAGATACTTCTTATTTCTTGGGGAAAATACTTCAGAGGAAAATAATTTAGTTTCTATTTTTATCACTGTCTCAATTCAAGAGGACAATATTTTGTTTACTTTTCACCTTTGAAGTTTTACTCAAATTGATTAATTTTCTACAAACACTTTCAACATGGCGATGTCTCTTAAAGTGGCCAATGCAAAGCGAGAACACCTCTTTTCTCAGATACAAAGTATCTATGATTTAACTAAGAAGACTTCCGATCCAAATATACTTCAGCAGTTGCTTGTCAGAGCTAAATCTATTCAGAGACTTAGACAGGAATTTTCAGCAATATTAGACTTGTGCCACGAGTTGGAATTAAAAGTGGATGCCGACTATACACCTAACTATTCCGCATTAGCGAGCGTGGACGAGTTAGTTGATTACATTTCTGCTAACGTGCTTATGATTGAGACCAAGAGACAAGCTAAAGCTAATAAAAGCGAAACTATTCCGCCTGCCTCCCCTCAAGTCAACGTCCGGCTACCGAAATTGGAATTAAAAACTTTTGACGGAGCTGCCTTGGACTTCTGTACGTTCATCAACGTTTATGAACAAGCCGTACACAACAATGCGCACTTAAGCGATGTAATGAAATTTCAATATCTCTTGAGCGTGCTTTCAGGCGAACCACTCGCTCTGATAAAGTCGCTAAATATAACTGAGCAAAATTATGCAATCGCTTATCAGCTGCTGAAGGATCGCTACCATAATACTAGGCGTCTACTCACACTACATTTAAATCAAATACTAGACCTTCCTGTCATCTCCAGCACATCTGTGAAGAATATCCGTGCTTTCCTTAATCTTTTTCACGAACATACGCAATCACTTAAAGCACTAAACAATGACATCACTAGTAACAACCCACTTCTCTCAGCCTTGTTATTACGCAAGATTGATAATCGGATGGTCACACGCCTAGAACAGTTTCGAAAAAAGGAAGAGCTTCATACTTTGCCCTCGGTTGAACAAATAATTGAGTTTCTCAACCTGGAATGCAGCCACATTGAGGACAGTAGTCTACATGACAATATTGTGGACCCCAAGAACGCTTCAAGTTCTTATTTTGGGTCAAAACCCAGATTTGATAAACCCAAACCGTCTCTTAAAAAACGTGAGCTTGTTAGCGGCTTCCTCTCCACCCTCCTCGGCCTATAAACAAGGCCCATCATGTTTTTATTGCCATCAGAGCGGTCATAAAATTTATGGCTGTCCCAGCTTCGGCCAAAAGACACCTCAAGAACGGCACGGGATTATTAAACAGCACAACCGCTGTTCTTCTTGTTTGGGGACGCACAGATTAAGTGAATGTCAGTCTAAATTCACGTGTCGAACATGTCGTGGTCGTCATCATACCTTGCTACACTTCACTGATCGGCCAACACGGTCCAGTGTTAGTACATCGGACCGCGTTCGTCCCGTTGTGGAGAACGGCCGTGACGGCGGCCGGCCTGCACAGAGCAGTGCAACACCTACACCTGCTGTCCGCCCCTCGCCTGCGACCACAGCGCTCTCACCTCCTAGCCCGGCCGAACCGAACACACCACACTACACGCTCATGGCACACTGCATCAAGACCTCGCCCCTAGTACCACGGTTCTTCTGGGTACTTCTCTTGTCAAGCTCACCGCCTCTAACGGACAAGCTTATGTCTTTCGTGCCTTAATTGATTCAGGAAGCATGCTAAATTTTATTAGCGAGAAAGCCTCCCAACTGTTGGGTACACAGCGCCGTCCGGCCACTATTAATGTCGCCGGCCTTTCTCAAACCTCTGCTCACACACGCGGATTTTTTAACTCTGGGCGTGGAAACTCTTGCTGGCCACCCAGTTGCCGCCCCGCACTCGTTCCACATATTGCCACAAATCACTGTAGACCTCCCACGAGTGCAAATATCTCAGGAGGTCATGAATAAGGTTAAAAATATTATACTGGCTGATCCAACCTTCCACCTCCCTGGTGGCATTGACGTGCTTATTGGTGGAGCGCTATTTCCACATATTCTTACTCACGAGACCTACTCTCTTGGTTTCAATTTACCTCACGCCCTGGGCACCTGTTTTGGTTTCGTGCTGATGGGGACGGCTCCCTGCACACCACTGACGCAGTCTGTCTCTACTATGGCTGTCTCTCTTCTCTCGACTGCTGAGGTGGACCTCCACGCCTCTCTGCAGCGTTTCTGGACACAAGAGGAACTGCCTGCTCCCAGTAAAAGGTCTGCAGAGGAAACTCAATGCGATGAATATTTTTCTACCACACGCACTCCAGGGACCGTGAGGGTCGATATATGGTCCGCCTCCCTTTCAAGAACACCAGTACTCATCTGGGAAATTCCAAAGTTCATGCTGAAAGTAGACTCTATTCACTCGAGCGCAAGCTCCACGCTCCCACTAATGTGGAGTATTATAATTTATATTCTGATTTTATACATGAATATCTCTCTCTAGGCCATATGCAGGGCTGCCCTACTCCTGACTTAAGCACTCCCCATTACTTTCTGCCACACCACGGTGTTTTTAAGGCACAAAGTAGCACCACCAAACTACGCGTCGTTTTTGACGCCCATCAGTGCCAAAACCAGTTCCGGACTCTCTCTCAACGGACACTCTGTTGACCGGACCTAAACTGCAAAATAATATTTGTGACATTCTTCTGCGCTTCCGCCTTCAGAACGTAGTGTTCTCTTGTGACATCAGACAGATGTACCGCCAAATCAAGGTGCATCCTGACGATCAACATTTCCAACTGATCTTATGGCGTGATCACCCCACCGACTTGATGTCCACGTTCAAGCTCACGACAGTTACCTACGGCCTGAACTGTTCACCCTACTTGGCCATCAAAACGCTACATCAATTGGCAGAAGACGAAGGTCACCGCTACCCCCATGCTGCTGAGATTCTCAAGCACCAGAGCTACGTCGACGACCTGATCTGCGGGGCTGAGACTGAAGAACTCGCCGCTGAACTTCAAGATCAACTCATCAAACTCCTTCGGCTCGGTGGCTTTGAGCTCCGGAAGTGGGTCTCGAACTCTCCGAGACTTCTACAACACCTTCCTGAAGATCATCGGGAAATCCCAGTTTTTCTGCAACCCTCTCAGGAGCCTCATTTCTCTATTTTGGGCCTTAAATGGACCCCTCTGACTGACACGTTTACGTTTAATTTTAATTTTTCTTGTGAAAACCCCACTAAGCGTAAAGTGTTAAGTCTCATTTCTCAAGTCTATGACCCCTGTGGTTTTTTGGCGCCTTGCATAATGCTCGCAAAAAATATCATGCAACTCGTATGGATTTCTGGCATAGATTGGGATGATCCGCTCCCTCCAGAAATATACAAAAAATGGCACGCATTTTTATTTGAACTTAAGCACGTTGCTACTATTACAATTCCTCGTGCTATCCCCTACTCTGCTGCTACTCACTGGGACTTGCACGGTTTCTCTGACGCCTCAGAACTAGGCTATGCTGCTGTAGTCTACATCCGCTCTACCTCCAATGACACGGTGCACGTAAGCCAAGTTATGGCTAAAACTCGCGTCGCTCCTCTCAAAAGAGTGACGCTGCCCCGACTGGAGCTATGCGCAGCTCATCTCCTGGCCCAACTTGTGAAATATTGTGTTACTCAATTAGCTCCCACCCACAAGTTTGGTTCTATTGTCTGCTGGTGCGACTCTACTGTGACCCTCGCGTGGATCAAAACACCTTCTTATCGCCTCAAAACCTATGTGGCTAATCGTGTGGCGCAAACTCAAGAGCTTGTGGCTTTGGAGTGCTGGCGCTACATACCCAGTGCTTCCAATCCTGCTGACTGCGCCTCCCGTGGGATCCTTCCCTCTCAATTGGTGGATCATCCCCTCTGGTGGCATGGACCCGACTGGTTACGTCTCCCCTCCTCGGCCTGGCCAGATACTGATTCCAGCCTGAACTCGGTCTCTCTGGAGGAGCTAGGGGAGCTGAAGCATTCCACTCCTGTCATTGCCTTGGCCACAGCACCGCCTACGTGGGACCTCCTCATCCAGAACTCTTCCTGGAGGAAATTGTTGCACGTGATGGCCTACGTCTTGCGTTTTATCCACAACTGTCGTTCACCAAACCGCCGCTTCGGACCTCTCTCCAAGACAGAACGGGACTCCGCCCAGCTGCGAATTTTCAAGACCGTGCAAGAGGAAGCTTTCACTGAAGATCTGGCTCTACTGCGGGACCGAAAGACGTGTTCTACCAGACTTCAACGCCTAGCCCCATTCCAGGGTCCGGATGGACTTCTCCGCATCAGCGGCAGACTGCGCCACGCTGACCTCCCGCCGAACATGTCTCACCCGTGCATCCTGCCCAAGAAGCACCCTGTCGTGGACCTCCTCATTGACCATGTCCATGTCAAACATCTCCACGCTGGCGCGCAGCTTACTCTCTCTCTGCTCTCCCAGCAAGTCTGGATCCTCTCTGCACGCAGCGTGGTGAGATCTCGCATTTTTAGATGCCTCACATGTTTTAAGAATCGGCCTAAAAATAACGCCCCTCTCATGGGCGACCTCCCCAAAGCTCGCATTACTCCAGCCCGAGCTTTTCTCTCCACCGGCATGGACTATGGTGGCCCCTTTTCGCTCAAGGTCCATAATTTACGCTCTGTCCGCATTATTAAGGCCTATATTTGTATTTTTGTTTGTATGGTTACGAAGGCCGTTCACATTGAGGTGGTGACGGACCTGTCCACCGAAGCTTTCCTTGGTGCTCTCACTCGCTTCGTTTCTCGTCGTGGCCTGTGCACAGACCTTTATAGTGACTGTGGCACAAACTTCGTAGGTTCTAAAAATGCCCTACACAAAATCCTCACGGCTGACCAGCGCAAAGTCCAAGACTTTGCTGCTGACCGTTCAATTCGATTCCACTTCAACCCTCCTGCTGCTCCCCATCAAGGTGGAATTTGGGAAAGTGCCATCAAGAGTGCTAAACACCATTTAAAAACGGGTCATGGGACTCCACATACTAACTTTATCTCAATTCATGACGCTCACAAGTCAGGTTGAAGCGATGCTCAACTCCCGCCCGCTCACCGCTCTCTCCAGTGATCCCAACGACCTTCTCCCACTGACACTTCTTGATCGGCTCTCCTCTGGTTTCCGTGCCTGAAGAGAACTTGCTTGACGTACCCACGAACCGCCTTTCTCACTGGCAGCTGGTTCAAGCACTGCACCAACGTATCTGGAAGCGTTGGCAGCGAGAATATCTCCAGACTCTTCAGCAGCGCCTCAAGTGGTGCACTCCTTCCCGCAACCTCCAACCTGGAGACCTCGTCCTGGTGCATCAGGATACTCCCGCTCTCTCTTGGCCCCTTGCACGGGTCACTGATGTCACTCCAGGACAAGATGGTACAGTTCGAGTGGTACATCTCAAGACCTCAAGTGGAACTCTCACTCGTCCAGCAGTGAAGGTGTTTCTCTTACCTCACCTCTACAATTAATTAACTGTCTCTCTACCACCGCCTATAACCTTTGTAATTTGAGCCTATGTTGCTCTTTCTCTCATTGAATCCCAAGGTGATTCAAGGCGGCCGGTATGTTAAGTATTTATTGCATTAAATAACTTGTTTTTTATTGCCTAATATGAAAAAGCTACTTTTATTGAATAATAATTATGTATATATTTTTTGTGCAACTTATACTCTATATTTGCCTTTATTTACTAAACTGTATATACTACATTAATTCTATATCTCTTTCTGCGGCCTAGTGCCTACAATACCATTCCTTACTGGATTAAAATATTCACGTACAGTGACAGACCAATGAACCATTGTTTCACGAATCAGCTGTTTACTGTAAACTCACCAACCAATAACAACGGTTGACTTATCAATTGCCCACCTTGCAAGCGTAGGCACGCTTGCTCGTTATACTCTCGGTCCTGCCTGAGGCACTTATGTACTCTCTAGCCACTGATGACCATACTTACTCTCTCCCCCTGTGTTACTCTCTTATTTAAATATTAGTTTATCTCTATTTGTTGTACATTTACATTAACATTAAAGTCAGTGCTCTGGATTGGCATTCTCTACCAGAACGTCTCTGCTCCCGGACACCCGCGTCTACCGTGCTCTACAGGACTGGCCACAGTGTTATAAACTATTCGTTTGCGGTCGTATTGTGCGTGAGTGAATCCGTGAAGGACATCTTCCGTCTTCACGCCTGCCTACAAGACAGCAGCCTATTTCCACACTTACTGATCACAACCTGGCCCTCAACAACAGCAGACTACGGTTAGGTACCTCTCATGAAAATAAAGGTAACTGTTTATTTTATACACTTTATTTGAATATGCACTGTTCATAAACTCATTATGTGTAACCTAGTGAACTCTTGTTAAAATCAGTGTGTTCGGCGTCTTCACTGCCTAGTGTGAAGTGGTCCTTCTTAGTCGAGCCTCTAAAATATTATTTTCACGGTTCTATAACCAAAATCCATTCTTTTCAGTAGGTAAATATTTTTATTTATTTAATTTTAAATTTTATATATTTTAATTATTTTCCATTTTACTGAACAGTTTTATTTTTAAATACTTTTATTCAATTCAAGCACTTATTCAGAACTCAGTGATAGCATATGTATTTTATAAAATGTGTTTAAGAGTCTCATGAAGTTAGATTTGGCCTATGAGAAGAGGTTACCAACATACAGGGTCGACCAAAGGTCAGTGGCCACCCTTGTCATTTAGACGGTTTGACCAATCAAAATAAAATTTGGGAATCTTTGTCAGTTAATGAGACCTACATTTTGGCATATACAAAATGTTGGGGTAGCCCCTCTGGGGGGGGGGGGGGCGTTCACTCTAACTCAAAATGTTCAAATACCAAATCCACCAAGTATGATATATTGTTGGAAAGGGGGGAAAAAATGTTTGGTCCAAAATGAAAGTCCCTATATACGTATATCACCATTCCAAGATGGCAGCCACTAAATGCAGAAAATTAGGTTTTCTCCTTTTTACAAATGGAATTGCATTAAACTTTCTTTTTGGGGTTTTTTCAGACCAAGAAATGCATACATGATTATCAGTTTTATAGATTACCTACTCATTTCCATGATGGCGGAATCAAACAAGGGGAAAAGGGGTTATCTTTTGACCTCCAATCATTTTTTGGCAGTATTGAATAAAAATTGGTAAGAATTTTTAGGGGGATGAGAAGCACAGGTTTTTTTAGGATGAGAAGCACAAATTTTAAATAAGTTTTCATGAATAGCTTGAATAGCATGAATAGTTTTCATGAATACATATCCTAAGAGACAGCATAAAAATGGTGGAAAACGAGCTCAACCCATGCCTTTCAACCCCCCTAACCGATGAGGCTCCTTTGTAGAAAAACATGTCTTTTAAAGCAAAAAACAAACAAAAATATCTGAAGAGGAACTGAAGTCCACAAAAATAAAATGGCTAACTCAATAAGTGCGAGAATACACCACCATGCCCCACTGCATTCAGAAGAATTTAACACATTCCTTTTATTTGTACAGAAGCATAACATTGCTGCAATTAGTTCATCACTGATTCCTGTTGATGACATTGGCCTTGACAATTCACCACAATAAAAAATTACATGTCAAAAACAATATCAAGAAAATGAGTAATAAAATATTACAAAATGAAACAAAAACTAAAATAAAATTGCTCCCAACATTTTTTGATATGGCAAAGTACAGTAGATCTCGTTAAACTATAAAAAAATGGGAGTTAGGAAAAAAATGGCGGGTGATATGGTGAAGTGTCTGTGCGGCTCTTGCAATTAAAACGGTACAGGACCGGCACCATGCCTTGTTATGTGAAGGAATATGTGGAAAACGTTGGCATATTAATTGCGCTAACATTAATAAAAAGCAATTTGAGGTTTTCAAGGAAATTGAGGACATGCAGGGCTTAAAATGGTACTGCCCAAAGTGTTTGACCAAAGTGACGTGTACAGAATTAAGAACTTTAGATGACCATTTACTTTTACAACATACTCAAGATAGTTCCGCTTTAATTAGCATCATAACATCCGAACTTGAAAATATTACCAAAAACAATTTGGTTATATCTGAAAGACTAACTCAATTGGCAAGTGAAAGTGAGGTTATGAAAATACAGTTGAATGAAGTTGTTCAAAATAACTGTAACCAACAAATCAGTAAGGAGAGTAGTTCAGTTGAATCGTATAGTTCAGTGCTCGTGAACGGTTCCGTGGGAGGGAGTAATTCTCCACTTCCGACCCGGTACGTATTCGGATGGTACAGTACAAGCTACGTCATCCCAAAGCAGAACTGCAACTCCGTGTGTGCTGAGTTGTCCGTCTACCGACTCCGGCAACTTTCGTGGATTTGACTCGGCTGTTACATTGGACGGCCTAAATCGTAATAATATGTGGAATACTGTGGTTGCCAAGAAAAACAGAAAACTGAAGATCAGTTCTGAGAATTTTGAACTTAATAAAAAAATAGACAATGTGTCATCTGAAAATTCTAGGTTATCCGAAGAAGTGGTTATGCTTTAAGCAAGTGATTAGTGAATTTGGTACTAAGCCTAGGCCTACCTCAACGTTGAGTAAGCCTAGTTCTAACGAAGCAGGTCAGATTGAGAATTATGCACCCAAGGCTGGTCCTAGTGAGAATGTGGAAGGCACTATAGAAGATGATGACAGTGTCCAGCAAAATTCTAATCGTGTGTTCACTAATTCTAACCGAGGTTGGAAAACTGCGAGTTATAGAGGTGGAAAAAGTGGAAAACAACATGAGAGGGAATATGGACAAATCTAAGCCTAATGTGAGACACATTTTTGCTACTGAGCATAAGACTAAAGAACTGGTTCATAGGCCTAAGTATGATGAAGGTAGGCCTAGTTTTAGTGATGCAGTGAAGTCAAGTAAGAACAATGTGGTGCATGGTACGAGACAGGTGAGTGAAGATTTTGTTATCAAGCCAGCTAAGAAAATGTTCTGGATGTTCCTCTCAGGGCTCGATCCTTCAGTGAGCTCGGAGGATATAGTTACGTACTTGAAGTCGTTAAAAGAGTCTGAGACATTTGTGTTTGAGAAACTTGAGACAAGATACAATACATATAGCTCTTTTAAAAATTGGAGTTTCTTATGCTTTGGGGGAGGAGCTTATGCACCCTAACTTATGGTTCGAGGGATGCATTATTGGCAAGTACCGGGCTCCTAGGAATAGGCCTAAGCCTTTTGTGAAAAGAAATGATTCTTTTTTTGGACAGCAACAATCAGTCACTTCGGGCCACCTAAGTGAACCTAGTTCAGATCCCTCTGCAATTCAATATGTAGACTTCCACAGTGGTTCACTGGAATGTTCAGGGTGTCCTTCATAAGATAGATGAAATTAGTCTTCTCTCTAACAAATTTGGCTGTCATGTGGTCTGCATATGTGAACATTGGGAGCATCGAGACAATCTTGCAGAATTGGTCATTCCTGGGTTCGTATTGGCAAGTGCGTATCATCGGCCTTCAGCTAAAACGAGGCGGCACAGCAGTTTTTTCTCAAATCTGATTTGAAGTTTAAAAGAATTGTCTTTTCTTGTAAAATCTCTCCGTACCTTCTGTGTGTGAAGTAGCTGCGGTTTATATTGAGAATTTAAATGTTATTTGTTTAGAAAATTTATAGAGTTCCTGTATATGAAAATTTTGATATTTTTATTGAAAACTTGCATAATGTGTTAAATATTTTATCTGAATAAAAATAAAACTGGTGCCTTGATTATTTTATGTACCGTAATGATTTTAATGTAGATATTTTAAGTGACAGATTGCATAATAGGGTTTTAAACAACTTGTTTTTGAGTTTTAACTTGAGGAATACTGTGTATGATATTACTAGACCTAGCCTATATGGTTATTCTGTTGGTACATGTATTGACAACATAGCTGTATCTGTGCATCCTGATAGAAATTTGTTCTGCTTTTGTGCAACAAATGGCAATGTCTGACCACCATAGCGTGGTTTTTAAAGGTTAAATTGGATCCATGTCAAAATGATGTCTCAATTGGTAACAAAAATTTTAAAAGTAGGCCTAATTTTAAGATATCCAGATCAATTGATAATGTCACTAGTGCATATTTTGGGTTCCTGCTAAGCAGGGTTAACTGGTTGGTAATTGTATACGTTAAGCTCAGTTAATGATAAGTTTGAGTTGTTTTTAGCTAAGTTTTTAGAAATTGTTGATATAGCCTGCCCTATTAAATACAGTAGGGTTGTTAAAAATAAGCCTAAAAAGCCAAACTGGTATAATGAGCAGCTTAGATTAGTGAAAGAGCAATGTTTGTTTATGTATGAATTGTTTTAAAAAATACTGGTCAGGTTTGTTTTAAGGATTCATACAGAGTTTCTGAAATCAAGGTATAAATGCAATGTAAGGCAAGCCAAGCGAGCTCATTATGGTAATAAAGTTAAGAATGCTATAGATAAACCTAAAGCAATCTGGTCAATTGTAAAAGAAACCTTAGGTGCTAATGAATGTTCCCTCTGTTAATAAGGTTGATGTAAATTTAACTAGTAGTGGTTTTAATAATTTTTTCGTAAGTAAAGTTGAGTCTACTGTCCAAGAAGTGCCTCAGCAAATACATGATATGTCATACTATCTTGATAAGTTAAGATTAAGAAGTGTCATTAAAAGGTAATAATGTAAATTCAACTTTTTCATTTGGCTGTGTTAGTGTTGAACAGGTTCATAAAGCTATTTTATCTTTGAGTAATAGTTCATGTTTAGATGTATACAATCTCAACTCTCATGTTTTAAAATTGGCATCACCATTTATTGCTGAAATTTTGTCATTACTTGTTTAATATCTGTATTGAAGGGTGTATTGTCCCACAATGTCTTAAGTTAGTGAAGGTTGTTCCCTTGCATAAGAAGGGCTCAACAGGTGACTATGTTAATTATCGTCCCGTGTCAATAGTACCTGTTGTATCTAAGGTTTTTGAAGTTCTTTTAAATAACCAAGTAATTAAGTATTTTGAACATAATAATCTTTTTTCCAATAGTCAGTATGGCTTTAGACCAGGGAAGAGTACCAGTATGGCGTTAGTCGATTATGTGAAGGAGTGTACAATTAATGTAGACGCAAGAAAATTTGTGGTTGGTAGTTTTTTACGATATGTCGAAGGCCTTTGACACTATTGATCATGTGATACTTTTAAATAAACTCAAATTTTATGGATTTGATGAAAAGTCTGTTAAACTTGTTCATTCATATTTGTCTGATAGGTTTCAATCAGTGTTTTTATAATGGTTGCTTCTCTCAATACTTGGAAGTAATTACAGGTGTGCCACAAGGGTCAATATTAGGACCAACTATGTTTATTGTTTATATTAATGACTTGCCCTCTGTCCTTAATAATGTTTGTGTTATTATCTTTTATGTATGCAGATGACTTAGCAATACAAATTAGTTGTTCAAATATAAATCTAGTAAAATCAAATAATGTCTCATTTTAACTCTGTAGCTGAGGATTGGACTGCGGCCAATGGTTTATGTCTAAATAAAGATAAAACTCAATGTATTAAATTTAGTTTTGAGTAACTCTATTGATGTCAATGATGTTAAGTTTTTGGGTGTGTTGTTGCAGTCAAATATTAAATGGGAGGCTCATATTGTAAATGTCTGTAATAAGATTTCTAAAGGTACCTTTATGATTAGAAGACTGAAACAATATGTAACTCTAGATGTATTATTGTCAGTATATTATGCATACATACAAAGTCATTTATCTTATGGAATCATTGTTTGGGGCTGTGATAGTAATATAAAAAAACTTTTAATCTTGCAAAAGAGAGGTTTTAAGAATTATGTGCAATGCTAGCTGTAGGACTCACTGTAAGCCTTTATTTAAAGATCTAGGTATTCTGACTGTTACAATCATTGTATATACTACAGTTATTATTGTATGTTAGGATAAATTTAAATGTTTTACCTACAAATAGTTCAATTCATGATCATGATACTAGACAAAGAAACTTGCTTAGAATCAGGCAATGCAATTACCAAGCAAACCATTAAATCAACATATGAAATGGGGATTAAAATTTATAATATGTTACCTAGGGAAATTAAATGCTTAGATGACAATAAATTTAAAATTAAGCTTAAGTCATTGTTGATTGAATTAAGTATCTATGATGTAAAAGAGTTCATTTTATATTGTACTAATTATTAAATACATTTATTAGTATCACTGTTTAAATATTGACGATGTCATACATGTATACAATGTGTTTATGGCAATAAAGAATTTGACTTTGACTTTGAAAGATCGCCATATTTTATTGGGGGGGTGGGGGGGGGGGGGGGTGGGGGGGGGGGGGGGTGGGGGGGGGGGGGGGTGGGGGGGGGGGGGGGTGGGGGGGGGGGGGGGTGGGGGGGGGGGGGAGAACAGTATTAGCGTCATAGTAAACACTACAAGTGTTTTTTTTTTTTACAAAATATAAAGTTTTGTAATGATATAAAAAGGTTACATTGTAAAATTTAAATGTCAAATACTCTTTGAAAAAATTCTTCTATGGAGTAGAAGGGGCGGTCAGCAAGCCATTTGTGTAGTGCTGGTTTGAGTTCATTCTCTCCTTTGTCTCTCAGCTCTGATGGCAGGTGGTTGTGAAGCTTCCTCCCGATGTATGTAGGCTTCTTTTCGAACTGTGACAGTCGGTGGGCTGGAAGGTCATACAAAGTAGTGTCTCTGAGGTTGTACTGATGAACTTCACCCCGCTTTGGTAGGCCCTCTCTTACTGCGTGCATCACAGTTTCTTGAATGTATAGTGATACGATAGTGAGGATCTTATGGGTTCTAAAGGCTTCTCTACAGCTGTTTGGTGGTTGCAGTCCTGCAAGTGTTCTGACTGCGGTTTTTTGTTTTTTGAGAACCCTTTGAATCTGACCAGCTGATGTTCCTCCCCATGCTACTAAACCATATCTTATGTGAGCCTCAAACAAAGCGAAATAAGCAGCTCTTGTAGTTGTTTCATCAGTAGAAGCTTTGATGTTTTTAATTGCATAGAGGCTGGAACTTAACTTCCCACAGAGTTTGTCTACATGAGAAGTCCAGGATAAGTTTTTATCCAGAGTTATGCCCAAAAACTTGACTTCGTCATTCATTGCAACATCTGGTATACATGGCACACATTCAGATCTCCTTCCAAAAGCTATTTGGGCAGTTTTGGTAGTGTTTACTGCTAAGTCATTGTTATGACAGTACTGATAGGTCATGTTGAGGGATAGGTAGGATGTGATTGCCATATTTTCAGTTGAGGTTTCACTAAACATCAAGGTTGTGTCGTCAGCATACATCAAGGTTAAGCATGCATCACCAATGTATTGAGGTAAGTCGTTAGTGAAAAGGATGAAGAGTACTGGTCCAAGAACAGATCCTTGGGGGACACAACTGAAAGCACAGTCTATGCAATTGACAATTGTCTCAGTAATATGCAAAATTTAAAAGTAACTGGGTATAATTACGGAGATCTCGGATCATGACGCACATTTAGTAGAAATAGTTCATGAACCTTCAAAATCTAATCAAAAGTGTAAGCAAACTATCGGGAAATTTAATAAACCAAATAAAGAAATGTTTCAGAGACATTGCCCAGGAGTCCTGGATGGAGGTGTTGTACCAGGCTAACAGTGGACCAAAAATATAATGTATTTTTTTACTGTTTTCTATATTATTTTAACTTGTACTTTCCTAAAGTATTAACAAGTATTAGTGTTAAAATAGGATTTGAATGGATAAATCAAGAAATACGGGATGGTAGAAAAGAAATTTTACAGCTAAGTCATTTATTTAAAGAAAAAAAACTGATAACTTAAAATTACCTAAAGAAAAAGAAAAAAGAGATAAAAACTAAAACAAAAGAAGTAAAAAAAACAACATTTTAATTCTAGAATAGTAAATTCTGAAAATTTTGTAAAGGACTACTTGGGGATTAATAAATAGTGAGGTGGGGAAACAGTCAAATGGCATAGTAAATACAGTAGGACCTTGATATATCGAACCTCAAGGGGATTTACAAAACTTCGATATATCAAGAATTTCGATATAATGGGGTTCGATATATCAAGGCTGTTTGGGGCAGACTTCGATATATAGAGGTTTACAACTGTTGTTGTATTATTCATTATATCAAGGTTAACTCTGACAGACTTCGATATATAGAGATCCACACCCACTACAATAATACAGTACAATTAAGAATCGTACATTACTTTATCGGGAAATGTGAATAAGAAATTAAACAAGTACATTATACATCAATTTAAATTTATTTATTTTTTAACTAAACGTATAAAGTAATATTATTACATAAATATGAATATGAAATACTGTAACGTCTTAAAAAGTTATGTTGTACAGTATAAATACACAAGTCTGAAATACGGTTCTACTGTACTGTATTTTAAATGTTTAAAATGCTACTGTAATGTAGGCTTACGTACATGTTATAAAGAGTTTGCAAAAACTTATTTACTGTTGTTAAAAAAAATCTACTCGCACTAATCGTGGTAACGTCCAAATTAAACTGAGGGTGGAGTGGTGATCCACCACTGGCGTCTACAGAAAACAAAGGAGTGTCGGTGGTAGGGGTTTCAAGTCTCGACATGGAAAATAACGGGTACCTACTCTACTTTGATGGTTGTTTGTTTGCACAATACGACAATACAGTACTAAAGTTCGTTTCGTTGATAAACTGAAACTTCGATATGTTGAGGTAATTATAAGAAAACTTCGATATATAGAGGTAAAAAATAGGCAAAATTATTGGCGAAAATTCGATATATTGAGGTTATTTACTTGAAATCTTCGATATGTAGAGGTAAAATTAGCATTGAAGTAAATGGGACATTCAAGGGGAATGACAAAACTTCGATTTATCGAGGAATTCGATATATTGAGGTTCGATATATCAAGGTCCTACTGTATTAAAATAAAACATGATGAGTCAATAACAAACTGCCCTGACACAGTCTGTCGAGTATTTAATAACTTTTTTACAAATGTAGTAAGAGAAAGTGTCATTCCTAACTTGGTCGCAAATCCAAATCCAGACACGATTGTAGAATTTCAACTAACAAACACAGTTTTCAAATTTATCCAAGTTACCGATAAGGAAATCTTAAAAATTATTAACTCATTCAAAAACAAAAATTCTACTGGTTTTGACGACATATCTATCAGTCTAGTCAAACAAATTCAAGGACACTATTTTAAAACCACTCACACATGTGATAAATTTATCTTTAATTACCGGCATTTTTCCTGACAAACTTAAAATAGCAAAAGTCATACCAATATTCAATAAAGGAAAATTAGAAGAGGTATCAAGTTACAGGCCAGTTTCACTACTTCCAGCCTTCTCAAAAATATATGAGCGTGTTGTCTATAACCAATTGGTACAATATCTTGAAGTTAATAAAATGTTAGATGAACAACAACATGGTTTCAGAGCTGGTAGGTCAACTACCACAGCAGGTATAAATTTTATACAAAATATAATTGAAGCAATAGATTGAAAAGAAAATGTTATTGGTGTATTTTTAGATATTTCAAAAGCTTTCGACAGTGTCTCACACAAACGAATGATTAATGTTCTTTATAAACTCGGAATTAAAGGTAAAGAGATACAGTGGTTTGAATCTTATTTAGCCAACCGTTCTCAGTTTGTTGAAATAAAATATCAATCAGACAATGTTATACAAAACCATAGGTCATCACTTATTAAAACCAATTTTGGAGTGCCACAGGGATCCATTTTGGGTCCACTATTGTTTGTATGCTATTTGACTGGATTGCCTGCTTTGTGTAAAAAACAATACAGTTAGCATGGTCCTTTACGCTGATGATGCCAATATACTTTTTACAGGAAAAAATCAAACAGAAATGGAGAAAGTAGCCTCAATAGAATTAACAAAAATAAAACAATTTTTTAATAACAGTAACCTATTACTAAACACTGGTAAAACCAGCTTTATCACATTTCATACTACACAAAACCAAAACCCAATAAGCCCTAATATTTTGATAGAAGATTATACAGTTGAACAACTAACTGATATAAAGTTTCTCGGATTATTAGTCGATAACAATTTGACTTGGGATTTTTCATGTTAAATTTGTTTAAAAAACATTTTCATCCGGCCTGTACCCTCTGAGGAGAATGAGATATTACTGTGACGTGAAAACTCTTAAGACGATTTACTTTTCATTGTTTTCAATCTCATATGTTATATGGCATGAGCATTTATGGTGGAAACTTCAAAAAAGAACCTTGACGAAATATTAATATCACAAAAAACGTTATAAGGATTATGCTTGGTTTAGAATTTAATCAATCTGTTAAAAATTCTTTCAAACATTTTAAATACCCACAGTCTATGATTTATACATCATAGAAACACTTAAATACTGCCACCAAAACAATTTATTAATCAGGCAAGAGTGTAATCATGGATATAGTACAAGAAGTTTAGTAACTATTGAAAGATACAATCTTGAGATATACAAAAAAAGACCTCTTATGCTGGATTAAAGTTTTTTCAACATCTTCCAAAAAAAAATAGCTTATGAAGTTAGTAATAGTCATTTTATATCAAAATTAAAATCTTATTTATTAGAAATTAACTGTTATTTAATAGAAGTTTTTTAATTTAAAAATCAGTAGAGTTTAACCAAATAAATTATGTATTTATCGGCAGAACCATGTTAGCTGTGTAAATTATATGTAATTATGCAAATACTGTAAATGAGTGTACTTTAATAGTAGGTTGTGTACCTATTTTTATTTTAGATTTTCACCTTTTTGAAACATGTTTGTCATTTTATTAAAAATATAGGAATCAAATTGGTTATATACAAAGTTTTAAGCAAAAAGTGTGACGCAATTCTGTATACATACTTGTATGAAAAAAGATTTCAATGAGAATATCATGCAGAATATCCTATGTATGATATGAAGATATGACATGGTTTGTGGTAGATTGATTTTATATATCAGTATCTGGTATTGTACATTTACACACTGGAGAGTGAGGTGACAGTGTGCAGCAAGAGTAGTGTGTCATAAGCACGTAATTGCTAAAAAAAGTCATTAATCTTAAGCTTAAGAGCCGATCTTAATTGACTTGAGAAGATTTCCAATCTTTATGTGATAATTTATTTATATTTTGTTACAGGTCCAAATCACACTGCAACTATCTTTTGGAATCTACTAATTTGTAATCTATCAATTGAATGGAATATTAGAATACAATGCAGTCTCAGTTTACTAAAGTAGAAGAATTAGCAAGCAATTTTATTTATGATACATTACAACAAGAAGGAATGTTGAAGTATCAACTGATAAATTTGAAGAAGGGTGCAGCACAGGATTTATTTAGAGATATAAAAATAAGACCAAAGAAAAATAGATTTTACAAAAGTTATGAAAACAGCTCTCATGTCCATGACAGTTTAAAAAGAGGAGACATATATGAAGGAATAAAAAAAGCTTATTTAAAGAAAACAAATTTTAAAGACATCAATACAAATATTTGTAAGAGCACTAATGATGTGATAAAGAAGACTTCAGTGTGCCTTAGCAATGAACCAATCACACCACTGGTACAACCAGGCAAAACTCTTAATACCTCTAATAGTTTAAAAAGAGGAGGAGACAAATGTGAAGGGATTCTAAAACCCGATTTAAAGAAATCAAAATTAGATGACATCAATACAAATATTTGTAAGAGCAATAATGATTCGATAATGAAGACTTCACTGTGCCTCAGCAATAAACCAATCACACCACTGGTACAACCAGGCAAAACTCTTCATACCTCTAATAGTTTAAAAAGAGGAGACAAATGTGAAGGGATTCTAAAACCCGATTTAAAGAAATCAAAATTAGATGACATCAATACAAATATTTGTAAGAGCACTAATGATGTGATAATGAAGACTTCACTGTGCCTCAGCAATAAACCAATCACACCACTGGTACAACCAGGCAAAACTCTTCATACCTCTAATAGTTTAAAAAGAGGAGACAAATGTGAAGGGATTCCAAAACCCGATTTAAAGAAATCAAAATTAGATGACATCAATACAAATATTTGTAAGAGCAATAATGATGTGATAAAGAAGACTTCACTGTGCCTCAGCAATAAACCAATCACACCACTGGTACAACCAGGCAAAACTCTTAATACCTCTAATAGTTTAAAAAGAGGAGACAAATGTGAAGGGATTCTAAAACCCGATTTAAAGAAATCAAAATTAGATGACATCAATACAAATATTTGTAAGAGCAATAATGATTCGATAATAAAGAGTTCAGTGTACCTTAGCAATGAACTAATCACACCACTGGTACAACCAGGCAAAAACTCTTCATACCTCTAATAGTTTAAAAAGAGGAGACAAATGTGAAGGGGTTCAAAAACCCGATTTAGAGAAATCAAAATTAGATGACATCAATACAAATATTTATAAGAGCACTAATGATTCAATAAAGAAGACTTCAGTGTACCTTAGCAATGAACTAATCACACCAGTGGTACAACCAGGCAAAACTCTTAATACCTCTAATAGTTTAAAAAGAGGAGACAAATGTGAAGGGATTCCAAAACCCGATTTAAAGAAATCAAAATTAGATGACATCAATACAAATATTTGTAAGAGCAATAATGATTCGATAATGAAGACTTCAGTGTACCTTAGCAATGAACTAATCACACCACTGGTACAACCAGGCAAAACTCTTAATACCTCTAATAGTTTAAAAAGAGGAGACAAATGTGAAGGGATTCTAAAACCCGATTTAAAGAAATCAAAATTAGATGACATCAATACAAATATTTGTAAGAGCAATAATGATTCGATAATGAAGACTTCAGTGTACCTTAGCAATGAACTAATCACACCACTGGTACAACCAGGCAAAACTCTTAATACCTCTAATAGTTTAAAAAGAGGGAGACAAATGTGAAGGGGGTTCAAAAACCCGATTTAAAGAAATCAAAATTAGATGACATCAATACAAATATTTGTAAGAGCAATAATGATTCGATAATGAAGACTTCAGTGTACCTTAGCAATGAACTAATCACACCAGTGGTACAACCAGGCAAAACTCTTAATACCTCTAATAGTTTAAAAAGAGGAGACAAATGTGAAGGGATTCCAAAAACCGATTTAAAAGAAATCAAAATTAGATGACATCAATACAAATATTTGTAAGAGCAATAATGATTCGATAATAAAGAGTTCAGTGTACCTTAGCAATGAACTAATCACACCACTGGTACAACCAGGCAAAACTCTTCATACCTCTAATAGTTTAAAAAGAGGAGGAGACAAATGTGAAGGGGTTCAAAAACCCGATTTAGAGAAATCAAAATTAGATGACATCAATACAAATATTTATAAGAGCACTAATGATTCAATAAAGAAGACTTCAGTGTGCCTTAGCAAATGAACTAATCACACCAGTGGTACAACCAGGCAAAAACTCTTAATACCTCTAATAGTTTAAAAAGAGGAGACAAATGTGAAGGGATTCTAAAACCCGATTTAAAGAAATCAAAATTAGATGACATCAATACAAATATTTGTAAGAGCAATAATGATTCGATAATGAAGACTTCAGTGTACCTTAGCAATGAAACTAATCACACCACTGGTACAACCAGGCAAAACTCTTAATACCTCTAATAGTTTAAAAAGAGGAGACAAATGTGAAGGGATTCCAAAACCCGATTTAAAGAAATCAAAATTAGATGACATCAATACAAATATTTGTAAGAGCAATAATGATTCGATAATGAAGACTTCAGTGTACCTTAGCAATGAACTAATCACACCACTGGTACAACCAGGCAAAACTCTTAATACCTCTAATAGTTTAAAAAGAGGAGACAAATGTGAAGGGATTCTAAAACCCGATTTAAAGAAATCAAAATTAGATGACATCAATACAAATATTTGTAAGAGCAATAATGATTCGATAATGAAGACTTCAGTGTACCTTAGCAATGAACTAATCACACCAGTGGTACAACCAGGCAAAACTCTTAATACCTCTAATAGTTTAAAAAGAGGAGACAAATGTGAAGGGATTCCAAAACCCGATTTAAAGAAATCAAAATTAGATGACATCAATACAAATATTTGTAAGAGCAATAATGATTCGATAATGAAGACTTCAGTGTACCTTAGCAATGAACTAATCACACCACTGGTACAACCAGGCAAAACTCTTAATACCTCTAATAGTTTAAAAAGAGGAGACAAATGTGAAGGGATTCTAAAACCCGATTTAAAGAAATCAAAATTAGATGACATCAATACAAATATTTGTAAGAGCAATAATGATTCGATAATGAAGACTTCAGTGTACCTTAGCAATGAACTAATCACACCAGTGGTACAACCAGGCAAAACTCTTAATACCTCTAATAGTTTAAAAAGAGGAGACAAATGTGAAGGGATTCCAAAACCCGATTTAAAGAAATCAAAATTAGATGACATCAATACAAATATTTGTAAGAGCAATAATGATTCGATAATAAAGAGTTCAGTGTACCTTAGCAATGAACTAATCACACCACTGGTACAACCAGGCAAAACTCTTCATACCTCTAATAGTTTAAAAAGAGGAGACAAATGTGAAGGGGTTCAAAAACCCGATTTAGAGAAATCAAAATTAGATGACATCAATACAAATATTTATAAGAGCACTAATGATTCAATAAAGAAGACTTCAGTGTGCCTTAGCAATGAACCAATCACATCACTGGTACAACCAGATGAAACTCTTGACACCAGTAGTAATCCACTTAGCATCAAAATTGAGGACGTGTTTTCTCTAACCAAATTTATAAACAATGGTGAAATTAGCGATGAAATAGCAATAATTTCAAGACAATATCTTAATGAGTTTGAAGAGGAATTGAAAGATTATAGTAACTACATACATAAATGTAGGTATGGAGGTAAGAAGTATACTGTATCCTCTTACTGATTTTAAATATCCAGTAAAATTAATAATAATTTCTGATTATGACTACTCTTACAAGGTTTGCATAGAGTGTTCCAGAATAGAAGGATTTCAAACATTTTAATAATTTTCAAATTTGTATTATAATTCCAAAGGTACTTTTTTAAAGCAATCCATCAATGTGTAAGCAAACATGACATGACCACTTTAAAAACACAAATATGTCAGCTAATGCCTTTTAATTAACAATTAATATTTGTTTGCTGCTCCACTGCAGGAGAATGTTACAGAAAAATTATTTGTTAGAGACCAATTTTCAAAATTTCCCATCTCAGAATTATATAGTACCCCTTAAAAAATCTTCATTCAACATTTTGATTATATTAGAATGAAAACATTTCTTACATAACAAGTTACACATGTTTGTGGCAGTAAGTGTATTACTTTGGACATAGTGTTGAAAAATACTATTTTGTATTTTAATGGCTGTCACTCCCAGGGGATGCATTTCCAGACACATATAACAAAAGTCTTATTCTGACTCTCAGAATACTCCCTGAAATGTTCTTATGATAACTTATCATAATTCTGTATATGTGCTTGATGTTGGAATATTGGGTTTAATGTTTGCATGTGCTTGTTGGTGGAGTGAGAACAATGATGTATGTCATAATAAGAATGAGAACAGTTAAAAATCAAACCAATTCTAATATGATCAAGGTAACTGAATTTTTTAACTCAACTCTGATACGTGACTGCTTTCTAAACAGCTTTACTCATAACCTTTTTCAACCAAATTATGGTATTCCTAGATGTTTTTGTAATAATTGTATTTCTGACTGTTTCGAAATAAGCTTTGCTACTCAGGCATTGACTTAGCCAGAAAGATGTTTTCGTCCTTCCCGAAATTAAAAAAAAAAACACACAAAAATATCTTATTATAGAATGACACTGAGATACAATGATATTATTGTGTATACACTAAATGCAATACTACCACAATATACTCTGGTCATGATTAATCTGCAGAAATATACTGTGTGTCTAGAAATCACTCAATAAATATTTAGTAGATGTTTTGTTTGACCAAAATATACAAAAAATATTATAAGGCATTGTACTATCTTGCTTATTTCTCTGTCTGGTTGTCTATGTGTGGTTTTTTTAAACAATCTTAACAAAACATCTATAAGTTATAGTGTTTCAACTTGACATAAATCTCACTACACAAAAAGCTTACTGAAACTAATTAAACATTTTCACTAGTCTCATTATAGAGGAATTTTTAATTTTCACAAAATCTGGTGTCAGAAACAAAATGTTCAGTAGACATGAAATTTAGATTATAAAAATGTAGGTCCTTATTTATTTTTTAGGATTTAATGATAGGAAATATTGGACATTTTACTCTGGAACTAAACTTAAATGTTCTGAAACAAAAGTTCATGCTCTGTTGATTTTATGGGCTGGGTTTTGTAAAATTAACATATAGCTATAATATCCATTCAAAAAAAGTTGCATGAAAATAACACATTTTTGAAGGGTTTCACACACTTCATTATCCACCCATTGGTGATGTATTCAATATTCCTTAGACCCTGTGGTGGTACCCTCCTGAACCAAAATCCTTGTTGAGTTCCTGTACTTGGGTATTTCTTTTCACTTCTATCATTTAACCCTCCAAGGCTGTTGTCCTTCATATCTCCTGTACTGTATGAAACTAGAAGTTAATTCGAATACCTAGGGTTTGAAGAACTAGATGTCACTTAATGGTTTCGATTATGAGGTATATTAAGAATGTAAGTTCCACTCTGCTGGTAAACTATTTATTTCCAAAGAATCCCCACCCTTTAAATTATTTTTCTACTTAATTTCCCTGAGTTCATAAGCACTTCCTATAACTTGTCACAAGTTTTTGTATTCATCATGAAAATTGCCATCTCTAGTTCAACCATGGCGTTAGTTTTAATCTCGCCAGCATCATTGAATCTCTTTCAAGTAAAATATGATTTTAAGTTAAAAAAGAAGAATAGTCACAAAGAGCAAAATGTGGAATATGTGTAAGGTTTTCAAATACCCCAGTAGATTTCACTTCTGGCTGGCTTATACCCACCAGTTGAACCTGGGAATAACAAAACCAATATGTCACATCGGGGCAACTCATGGATGTCCAAGAGTGGTACATCACTTACTGTAAATTTTGAGATATTAGGATAGAAAGGTTGGTCAATAGGTCTTATTTACTGTGGAGGGTAAATGTTGGAATGGGTGAACTCCCTTAGTATAAAAGGCTGGCCTCCCCTTCTTCCAGAGTGACAGGACAGATTTAGAACCCACCATCACTCCTAGTGAAATCTCACTAGGTGGCAAATCCTTTCAATGTAGAAGCAAGCACAAAGGTCCTTTCAAGACAGTGCAATGGTCAAATTGTTCCAGCTAAAATACTATTACGTTATTCGCATTGTGAGGGCAAGCATGTCATGGACCAAAAAAATACTGCTTTTGAGCATTCTTCCATACTTGTTCTAGACATGCAATTTGCCAAGTGTCTCTCAGTAAGCTATTGTGTTAGATATTTCATCCTATAGTAAAGAGTTTCCTAGGAGAACACTGCCACAAAAATTGTACACACAATTTTGTAATTTGCATACCTTTTATCTTCCTTGGTGATGACATGTGCCTCTATTCCATAGAATGATATTTTAATTCAAGGGGTTTTAAGCTAACCAAGTGTTGTCCCAATTTGCTAGAATGCTAAAGAAGTTGTTACTATCATTATCATAATTAGTCGAAAATACATTGACACCCACACACTTTTTTGGTATTCATCAGTAAGAACTTTTGGTATCCACCAGGCACAAGGATTACTAAATCTAGATTTTGTATGATCAAGTGATCTTGAAATGTATGTATATACCATAAAAATATCAGAGATTTTAAACTTGGGTTTTCTTCAAATTTGTATTGACCACATGCTCATCATTAACCAAAGATAAACACCTCCATCATTCATCATCATGCACATTTTCAGGTCCATCAAAGAACTGTCTCATCCTTGTTCTTGGCATTTTTAGGTTCATTGCTGAACTGTCCCGCCCATCTCTTACCATTTTCAGATCCATTACTGAACTGTCATGCCCATCTTCTTAGCATTTCAGGTCCATCACAGAACTGTCTCACCCCTGTTCTTACCATTTTTAGGTTCATTGCTGAACTGTCCCACCCATCTTTTTACCATTTTCAGATCCATTACTGAACTGTCCTGCCCATCTTCTTAGCATTTCAGGTTCATCACTGAACTAACCCACCATCTTACCATTTTCAGGTCCATTACTGAACTGTCCAAGCCATCTTCTTACCATTGTATCACTCATATTTTATCCATACACTGCATAGATTTGTTGATCAATTTATACTGGTCTAACATTCCTGCAATGAATTATAAATGTAATCTCACAAGCTGAGAGAATTTCAATTAACTTAGTCAGTAAAAACAAGGACAACAAAGTAATAACAACAAGAGGCACACCCAAAGTGGTGTCAACTTCTTTGTAGTAAGTCAGTCTTGGTGGTGTACATACATGAGACTGCAATCCCAATTCTGAAATGGCAAAATACACAAACATAACTTACTTTCTGGACGTATTTAGTTTTTATGCATATTATACCATTTGAAAGACTACATTTCAACCTTGTGTTTTGTTTTTGTTCACAGAAACAATTTCCTGTTCCAGAGGTAATGGAGTTTAATAATTGCTTTATTAGTCTGCGGCTTTAAAAAAGTAGTTTAGTGGAGCATAGCAATGTAGTGTAGTGGAGCATGACTATGTAATGTAGTAAAGCATGACAATGTAGTGTAGTAAAGCATGACAATGTAGTGTAGTAAAGCATGACAATGTAGTGTAGTATAGTGTGTGACATTGTAGTGTAGTATAGCATGTGACTTTCTAGTGTAGTATAGCATGTGAAATTGTAATGTAGTATAGTTTGTGACAATGTAGTGTAGTGATGTTTTGTTGGAAGTTTTTTCTGTTGTTTATTGCCAGTAGCATGTTTGCATGAATACTAATATATAGTAATAATTTATTGTAATGTGTCCTTTAACACTAAAAGATATACTTAACAGTATAACTTCTTATATCAAGTTAAGCAATCGATGGAAGTAGTAAACATTATACATAGAATAATTAATAAACCATTAATTTGTTATGTTCAAATTATTATGTTAAAACAAAAAATCACGTAACCAAAAATCATTGAGTTAATGGTTGTATTTACATTTCAGGGATACTGATTTTTCATTTTTGTACTGGGTCTCTCCATATGCAAAAAATAAAAATATAAGTGAGTTTGCTAAAGCTCAAGACAAAACATATAATACCGAGTATACCTGAGTGCTGTGTGTTATGTACGTAGAGGTACTGGATTGTAGTACACAGGATTGAATCTTTTTGTTGTAAAACTTTGTCGTTTTAAAAATCTCGTATTTAAAGTCCATAAATTTGTAGTGTACACACATATATGCAACTAACAAACAATTTTAATTAAGTGAAGTTGATGTAACAAGTAAGTGTCTGTTTGAAAATTTGTTACAATGAATCTGATCATGATTACTAGATTCATTGTGATCAATTTTAGGACACAAAGCAAGAAACCTTTTAAAAATATTGTAAATACGTTTTTTAATAGTGTTTTATAATTTTTTCCAAGTCTTCCCAAAATGATACTTGAAACCATGTAAACCGTTCTTAAGAGGTATGTAAATGTGTGCATGAATTTAACTGCTTAGGTTCAATAGAACCCTTTTTTCGTTTTGTTAAATCCAATTTTGAGAGTTGTTCTTCACAATTTCTATTGAAAAACAAATTAATTTAGGCAAACTTCATTAAGCCGTTCATGTTATGCAAGTATTGTAAATAATACGGGCAACTTACATAATTTGTGCTACAGGTAATGTGTGTGTTGTGTAACTGGATGAAACATGCATCTGTCTTGGGTGAAGGATAGACAAACCATTGGTTTGAAGGATCTCTGCAAATTAGATTTTCTTTATTAGTTGTATAAATCATGAGAGTTGTCAAATGCATACGTTTGTGACCTTGTGAATGGTTTGGTTAATAAGAGCTGTGCAATTAATGAGTTGGTATGCACAAAACAATTACTACATAACTATAATAACATTTACTTTGGCTTAAAAGTATAAATTGTAAATTTGGAGTAATGATCATACAATACAATTATTGTTCTCTTCTTTTTCTGTATTGCATCTGCATCCAAGGAGACCACTTGTGTTTCCACTGACCATTAAGATTTAATTCTTCCACAAAATTCTCCCCCTTCTACGAGTATTTTGTAGTATTTAATGGGTTTTTTACTAGTGTCCCATGCAAGTTTGTACCTCTTTTGTGTTCTATGCATGTTTTGTGTACTAATTTCATGGCATGTTTGTATCACTAAACATTAAACAATAGCACACACATTGACGGAAGTGGACACAATAAATTTACGAATAATCTGGCTGTCCTAAACTCTGTCAGAACCGCAGCTACATATTTTGCCAGAGGGGCAAATGCTGAAATTGCTGCACTTTCCCACCAATCAACACTGTCCTTTTAAAAATTTGCTTTTATGCTGCTTCTATATCAACTTGTAAATAATCCAAGAGTAATTATTAATCCTAATAATATTATAAATGCGAAGGTGCTTCTGTTTGTTTGTTTTGCTTTCACAACATATAAATCATACATCCAAATTTTACTGAAATTTTACATGGAGATTCCTAGGGTCCCTAGGATGAACCCCACTGGTCTTTAAAGCAGCAAAAATTCCCATCTTGGTTTTTGAAGTTGTTTAATGTGAATTCAAAGAGCTAGTTATATGTATTCAATTGTTATGTGTAAATATTGTATTATGTCACACTCACGACTATGTGTTTAATTATTTTAACCAACATTTTCAATTTGTTTACATGTTTGTTTATGTTTCAATTTATAGAGTGAAAGCATAACAAAAGTAACAACACTTCTTATTTGAAAATCGTGGCAACAAAGGAAACCAATTTATTTATTCTGGGTCACAAAGCAATACATGAGACACTAAATGACTAAATGCAATTTTTATAACAGAAAATCAACGAGGTGATATCACATCCAATTCTCAATGATGTATACAATACTGATTCGGTATATAAGTATTAATATAATTCCTAGACTGGATCAAGGAAATAGTAAGATATAGCGAACATGGATTGTGGAGCCAGAACTTTACTGTCTTATGTACATTTGGATGGCAAATGTCATAACGTAAGTATTGAAATGTGTTAGTATTATCAATGTTGATTTTAGTTTTTAATTTTCAATAATATCTATATCTATACGATTTAGAAAACTGTACTGTTTTGAATCCAAACTTATATATAGGTCAAATAATAAAATAAAGGTTTGAATGTTTCTACCAGCACCTAATTTGTACACTGTGTAACATGTAGAGAGCAGGCATCTGCATATATAGACCACAATTATGTACAAACCTGGACTAAATCATTCATGTGTAGTAGAACTAGAATTGGGTCTACTTTAATAAGGGGCCCTATGGAATTCCCATAACAGTATGTCAATTTTTTTATTGGCAGCTGGTGTGTTTTATATTGAAGTGAATTAACTCATTATTGATACTTAAATCATAATGAACCTTTTTAGCCCCAGCATCCAATTTAAGAGACAGGTGGTCTAGCTAAAATGCTCAACATCCTATATATCGAACGTCTCCAGAAATTAATGTAGCTCACTAGAAGATTTCTAAATGCAATTAGGTTTAATACATCGACAGGTGAATATATAAACTTACATAAATAAAACCTTGTAATTGACATTTTATTTCATCGTCCGTGAGGGCAGTTTATTTGCCAGCGTAACACAACGGGTCTTGGCTGTTGTGTTCAGTTATAACCTTGTTGAGTTTGCTTGATTGAAAGCTGTTGTTTATCACTTTATTTATTGTTTTATTAATGAAAGATTAATAAACGTAGCAGATATAACATCTTAATAGATAATATTTTTAGTGCTGAAGGTGCTATTTTTTTACGACAGCGAACAGAGTAATAGCTCTGTGGACAAAATTGTGGATTCAGATGAATGCTCTTCTGAGTGACATTGAAAATAATAAAAACAGTTATTTGGGAGGATGGCACTGATGAAGATCCTGAATTTATTCCCACAAATCTTGAAACAGCATCTTCCTCAAAAGAAAAGGCAGAACCATGCCTTCAACATCAACATGGCAAGGTAAGTTCAAATATAGGTAAGCCTAACTGCTGTAAATACATTATTGTAGATCTATCTAGTGCTTTATTACAATACCAAACCCTCTAAGTGTTAGGCCTAATATGTCAGGAATTGGCCATTGACTGATGAATCCAATGACAAGGGATTTGTAAACAATATTAGTTATAATGAACTATCATGCTCCCAGCCCACAGCCTATTTCAATCATTTTTTTACTGTCAGATTACTGGCCACATTTGAACCAAGGACAAAACCAATATACAACAGAGTATTTGCGGTCCCAAGTTAATTGATCACCTCATACAAAAGCAGTCCCGAAGAGTTGTTACATTTGTAGAAATAAAGAGACTTCATGCTGTTCTGTTCAGTATGAGCTTGATAAAGAAACTAACATTACAAAGTTACTGGTATATAAATGTCCCAAAACAATCTATGGTTTTGGCAAATGTTTAACAGAAATAATTTGATGCAGTTATTTTGTTACAGATATCAATACACTCTCATAACCTGAAAACCCAATTATGATCCCTTTGGGGAATTTCTCCCTATAATTATTGGGAACATTTCAACTGATCATTCCTGACCCATTAGAGCCCTTATAAAACGATATCAATCAGCAAAAGTTTGATTGCCATGAAACAACAGACAAGACAATTCTTTATTTTCACATTCATCAAGAAGGAAATGGCGTCAAATACATATTATCTTAAAATTTTTCCCAGGTTTGTTGTCATCAGCTGCCTAGGTCTTTACATTCTCTGCAAGTCGGCTCTCCAATTCAAGAATTCTTTTACTCAGTAAAAGGGTCTCTCTTGGAACCAGGAGTGCAGGCTTTTCTTCAACTTCCTTCCTTCCATTTTCTTCAGCTCATCAGGGAGATTATTGAAGAATTTTGCCCCAGCATAGGTTGGTTTTGTTTCAGAGAGAGTTAACTTTTGGATCGGCAAAGTAAAGTTATTGGCATGTCTAGTATTGTAAGAGTGAATGTCTTGGTGCTGTTGGACATTATGAGTTGTAGCTATCACAATACATTCTACAATATAAAGGCTGACTACTGTTGATAAACTCCACTCTTTGAATACCCCTCTACAGCTCTCTCTAAACCACAGAGAAAATTTTATGCCAATATCTTTGATTCTAACTGAATCCAAAATTATTGAAAAAATTGTACTTTCTAGACTTTTCAAGCATCTTCAACTAAACAACCTTTTGACAGAGAAACAGCATGGTTTTATTAACGGACGATCCACCATGACTGCAATAGTAGATCTGTTTGAGCACATTGTTGACAATATCGAGGCTGGAAATAATGTAGTGGGAGTGTAACTTGACTTGAGTAAGGCATTTGATTGTCTAAGCCATGATTGATTATAAGAAAAATTTTTCATCTAGGAATCCAAGGAACATCACTTTCATGGTTCTCAGCATACCTTGAAGGAAGACACCAGGTTTGTAGAAGTGACTCAGACCATAAAAAGAGTTACTACAATTTCAAGATCTGAGGTCCTGTCAATGGACTGTGGTGTACCGCAAGGATCTGTGTTGGGGCCTGTATTTTTTAAGCCATGATTGATTATAAGAAAAATTTTTCATCTAGGAATCCAAGGAAACATCACTTTCATGGTTCTCAGCATACCTTGAAGGAAGACACCAGGTTGTAGAAGTGACTCAGACCATAAAAAGAGTTACTACAATTTCAAGATCTGAGGTCCTGTCAATGGACTGTGGTGTACCGCAAGGATCTGTGTTGGGGCCTGTATTTTTTATATTATTTACTAATGATTTTCCTAAGGTTTTACATTCATGCAGTAATTTGGTCATGTATGCTGACGATTCTTTGCTATTAACTGCCAATAGCTCAGAGGAAAATCTAGAAATAAATTCATACATTGCTATGGACTACTGTAGAAACAATGACCTGGTTTTCAATGAATCAAAGATGAAACAAATTTCATTTGGAAACAAGAAGGATGACATTTCAGATCTACCAAATCTTCAATCTGTCAGCTCAACTAATTATCTTGGAATCATTGTTGATGACAAACTTTCTTGGCTAAATCATATTGGTAACTTATGCCTTAAGCTTAGCTCAGCAATTTATGCCATAAAAAGGACAAAAGCTATAAGCACGACAAAAGCCACAATAACAGCCTATCATGCTCTGTTTAAAAGCCATATAAGATATGGCTTAGCGGTTTGGGGTGGTTCAACTGAAAGAAATCTCCAACGAATTCTCATTCTTCAAAAAAAGGCTCTAAGAGTCATGGCCAGCTTGGGATTTAGAGAGAGCTGTAGAGGGGTATTCAAAGAGTGGAGTTTATCAACAGTAGTCAGCCTTTATATTGTAGAATGTATTGTGATAGCTACAACTCATAATGTCCAACAGCACCAAGACATTCACTCTTACAATACTAGACATGCCAATAACTTTACTTTGCCGATCCAAAAGTTAACTCTCTCTGAAACAAAACCAACCTATGCTGGGGCAAAATTCTTCAATAATCTCCCTGATGAGCTGAAGAAAATGGAAGGAAGGAAGTTGAAGAAAAGCCTGCACTCCTGGTTCCAAGAGAGACCCTTTTACTGAGTAAAAGAATTCTTGAATTGGAGAGCCGACTTGCAGAGAATGTAAAGACCTAGGCAGCTGATGACAACAAACCTGGGAAAAATTTTAAGATAATATGTATTTGACGCCATTTCCTTCTTGATGAATGTGAAAATAAAGAATTGTCTTGTCTGTTGTTTCATGGCAATCAAACTTTTGCTGATTGATATCGTTTTATAAGGGCTCTAATGGGTCAGGAATGATCAGTTGAAATGTTCCCAATAATTATAGGGAGAAATTCCCCAAAGGGATCATAATTGGGTTTTCAGGTTATGAGAGTGTATTGATATCTGTAACAAAATAACTGCATCAAATTATTTCTGTTAAACATTTGCCAAAACCATAGATTGTTTTGGGACATTTATATACCAGTAACTTTGTAATGTTAGTTTCTTTATCAAGCTCATACTGAACAGAACAGCATGAAGTCTCTTTATTTCTACAAATGTAACAACTCTTCGGGACTGCTTTTGTATGAGGTGATCAATTAACTTGGGACCGCAAATACTCTGTTGTATATTGGTTTTGTCCTTGGTTCAAATGTGGCCAGTAATCTGACAGTAAAAAAATGATTGAAATAGGCTGTGGGCTGGGAGCATGATAGTTCATTATAACTAATATTGTTTACAAATCCCTTGTCATTGGATTCATCAGTCAATGGCCAATTCCTGACATATTAGGCCTAACACTTAGAGGGTTTGGTATTGTAATAAAGCACTAGATAGATCTACAATAATGTATTTACAGCAGTTAGGCTTACCTATATTTGAACTTACCTTGCCATGTTGATGTTGAAGGCATGGTTCTGCCTTTTCTTTTGAGGAAGATGCTGTTTCAAGATTTGTGGGAATAAATTCAGGATCTTCATCAGTGCCATCCTCCCAAATAACTGTTTTTATTATTTTCAATGTCACTCAGAAGAGCATTCATCTGAATCCACAATTTTGTCCACAGAGCTATTACTCTGTTCGCTGTCGTAAAAAAATAGCACCTTCAGCACTAAAAATATTATCTATTAAGATGTTATATCTGCTACGTTTATTAATCTTTCATTAATAAAACAATAAATAATAAGGACAGGCAAGTGGGTGTGAATCCAAAAGTAAAAGTGCTGGCAAAGAAAACAGCCAATAACTGCAAAAGTCCGCAGACACAATGAAGCTCCAGAAGAATTCTTCGTAAAGCACATAGAATTCTACAAAAAAATCAATGAGAGCTATAAAAGTAGTGCTATTGAATTAGAATTGCTGCCACAGCACTCTGAACCTAACCTTTCAGATGAACCTTGAACACAGATGGCAACCTCCTCAACAGGTCCTTTTTTAGAGGACAGCCACCTGAAAAAGGCCAAAGAATAACAATTAACACTCAAGGGCCTGGTTTGGCTGGAGAAAACATATTGTCGATTCTCCATCAAAATGTCGACCAGATCAGTAACAAGGTGTAGAGATTAAACAATTTATTATCCTGTCTCAAGTCAGATTTGGTAGTTGTTACAGAACATGGACAACAGGCAAATAACATCATAAATACACAATTAAATGGTTATACTCTGGTCTCCACGTTTGGAAGAGTGTATAACATTAAAGGAGGGGTAGCAATATACAAAAGTAACAAAATAGAGAATGAAACTACAAGTTTGGAAATAGAACACCTCAATATACCCCTAGTCTGTGAAGTAACAGTTGCCTCTATCAAACTTTCTGGAAAAGAACAACTTTATATGATACGTGTATATCGGCCTCCTAATAATCTGATTGACTTCACAGCAGAAGCTATTGAGGTCCTTCATAAAGTTCTCGATAACATTCCGACTCACAGCAGAATTATTTTGATTGGGGATATAAATATTGACATTTTAAGACCTACTAGGGAAAACTATTATGTTTGATGAATTTCTTTTGTCCCATAACGTGACACGACTCCAACTTTCAGCGACCAGAGTATTTCAAGGTCATCAGTCCTCCATAGATGCTATCTGCACAAATGCTGAAATTGATGGATCTCAAGTGAAAATTCTCCATACTGGTATAAGTGACCATTTCGGACAACTTTGTTATCTGCCTCTGTCTGTGGAATAAAAAAAAAACTACCTCCTTTCATCGACATGTAAGTCCAGAGAACTTAAAAAATCTCAAACGATATTTGGCTGAGGAATCTTGAACTAATGTACTTCAACAAGATAGTGTGGAAGAGGCCTACAGACAATGTTTGGAGACAATAACATACTTTTTAGATCTCACTTGTCCAATCAAGAAATTCAGAGTTGTGGCAAAACCAAAAGCTTGACCGTGCTATGGCGAAGAAGCTCTCCGCTTAAAGAAAGATTTTCTTAAAGCAAATGAGAGATATTGCCTCTCTGGCAGCCAAGAGGATAAACAAACTTCTACGCAGCTACAGATGGCTTATGACTTAAAACTAAGGACCTTAAGACAAGAGGCTAGTGCTGCTCATATTGACAATGCTGCTAACAAAAATAAGGCTGTTTGGGAGATCATAAACAGCGAGAGAAATCATCAGCACAAGGACACAATTTCTGGATTTGACTTCATAGTTAAAAACAGAGACAAAATTGACGACTCTAAAGATATAGCCAACCATTTTAACAACTATTTCTCAACTATTGCTGATGAAACTCTCAAACAGAACCTGTGCATCAATCCAACACTGCAATTTGTTCAGAACCCATCTGTTGAAATGCCACTGACCTCCATGGAACCCACATCAATTGAAGAAATAAGTAAAGCAATAGACTCACTAAAAACAAAATCCTCTTCTGGCTTAAATGAAATATCCTCAAATATTCTAAAATTTTGTAAAAATGAAGTAGCGGTACCGCTTTTTCATGTCACACAAACTGTCTCTCCAGCATGGTACTTTCTCCTCGAGCATGAAAATTTCCAAAGTTCACAAAAAATCCAGTAAACTGCCACAACTCTGAATTTCTTGATTGGACAAGTGAGATCTAAAAAGTATGTTATTGTCTCCAAACATTGTCTGTAGGCCTCTTCCACACTATCTTGTTGAAGTACATTAGTTCAAGATTCCTCAGCCAAATATCGTTTGAGATTTGTTAAGTTCTCTGGACTTAAATGTCGATAAAAGGAGGTAGTATTTTTTTTTATTCCACAGACAGAGGCAGATAACAAAGTTGTCCGAAATGGTCACTTATACCAGTATGGAGAATTTTCACTTGAGATCCATCAATTTCAGCATTTGTGCAGATAGCATCTATGGAGGACTGATGACCTTGAAATACTCTGGTCGCTGAAAGTTGGAGTCGTGTCACGTTATGGGACAAAAGAAATTCATCAAACATAATAGTTTCCCTAGTAGGTCTTAAAATGTCAATATTTATATCCCCAATCAAAATAATTCTGCTGTGAGTCGGAATGTTATCGAGAACTTTATGAAGGACCTCAATAGCTTCTGCTGTGAATTCAATCAGATTATTAGGAGGCCGATATACACGTATCATATAAAGTTGTTCTTTTCCAGAAAGTTTGATAGAGGCAACTGTTACTTCACAGACTAGGGGTATATTGAGGTGTTCTATTTCCAAACTTGTAGTTTCATTCTCTATTTTGTTACTTTTGTATATTGCTACCCCTCCTTTAATGTTATACACTCTTCCAAACGTGGAGACCAGAGTATAACCATTTAATTGTGTATTTATGATGTTATTTGCCTGTTGTCCATGTTCTGTAACAACTACCAAATCTGACTTGAGACAGGATAATAAATTGTTTAATCTCTCCACCTTGTTACTGATCTGGTCGACATTTTGATGGAGAATCGACAATATGTTTTCTCCAGCCAAACCAGGCCCTTGAGTGTTAATTGTTATTCTTTGGCCTTTTTCAGGTGGCTGTCCTCTAAAAAAGGACCTGTTGAGGAGGTTGCCATCTGTGTTCAAGGTTCATCTGAAAGGTTAGGTTCAGAGTGCTGTGGCAGCAATTCTAATTCAATAGCACTACTTTTATAGCTCTCATTGATTTTTTTGTAGAATTCTATGTGCTTTACGAAGAATTCTTCTGGAGCTTCATTGTGTCTGCGGACTTTTGCAGTTATTGGCTGTTTCTTTGCCAGCACTTTTACTTTTGGATTCACACCCACTTGCCTGTCCTTATTAGCTGTAAATCTTGCTACCTGTAAGGAAACACTGAGAACGTTGTTTCTTTTATTGTCAGTAGAAGGTTTTTTCAACTCGCTCAGTTTTTGACGGCAAGTTTGTCTGGCTCCTGGGGTTGATGTTGGATAGGCATTAGTCATCGTGCTTTTGCCCAGTTTTTGTCAGCAGGTTTGTCCGTCTCCTGGGGTCGAAGTCAGTGATTCATTTGTCCTGGGGTTAGTTAGGTTATAATTTAAATTTTGAGTGCAGATAGGTTTACTCTCCACAGGTAAATAATCCAAATTGCTGAGCTGTTTTGTTTGATTAATAGACAACTTTTGAAGCTGTGAAGACAAAGCTATCAACATATTTTCCATATTTTCTTGTTTTTTATTTGTGTTTAGGATTTGGAGCAGCAGATATGGAGAGGCTGTTGCAGATGAGGGATCATTCTCGATGCCTTGGGTCTGAGAAGCGGTACTGATGGTTGATTTGGACATGATGTCGATTTGATTTTCAAATTTAACTTGCAGGATTTTTATTATTTTGTCTTTCTCATTCACTTTACAAATGGAATCATCAATTATTTGCCCCATTTTACACTCATGCTCATCAAAGGTATCTTGGTTTTTCCGTCGCAGTTGGGTTTCTCTATCAAGTGAAGCTTGCATATCGCCTAGACAGCGTTGTAGTGCTTCTAGTCTCTCTGTGTATCTTTCTTTTTCATTATTAAGTTCTTCAATCTGTTCTCCACAGCTAGCAAGTTCAGCTTTGAGTCTGATGTTTTGTTCTTTCAAGGTATTATTCTCGTTGAGTAGTACAGAGCCCATTTTTGCAGCCATTTCAAGCTTTCCCTCTTCACTGGCCGTGTTATCAAAAAAGTTGTTCTCAATTAGGCTATGTTAAAGTTCTTTAATAGAAATGTTCGGAGAATCAGGACCATTGTTCACGTTTGTGTTAGTTTTACAGGGGAAGCTTATATTTGAATCCAGCTGTCACTTGAGAAGGTAGGTTTGAAGAGTCTGTATTACATTTGTTGCATTTCCAGTCATTTATTTTATTGAAGGACATTTTTTAAGAGTTTTATCACTGATATTCTGACAGCCAGCATGGTACCACAATTCACATGTACCAGTGCACTTTAATCCTGAGTATTTTACTCCTATTGAGCATAAACCACAGGGATATTTTGATGGCATTCTTAAGTGTATCAGTAATTACAAGAAGGTCAGGTGTAAGGAATTGCACTGTCAAATTTAGATTGATTTAAGGTAGTCAATGACCATGTCAAAAATGTAGCATACTGTAGACCAGTGTATTACTAGGTACTCAGTGGTAACTACTCAATTCATCACCACTGAGACACCTTGTCAAGTAATTGGCAGACTTCTAGTGGTCAGAATTAGTCAGAGGTTGAAAATAAATGTGTTTGATTTATGGGTAATCAACTCCTTGACAGCCAGATAGAAGCAGTACAGTGTTAGTTGTACTGCAGTCAGCTGAAAGGTGTTGTAGCATAAGCACTGCTGACGCGGTATCTGGGTCACAAATAAACATATGGTATAGCGCCTGTGAGGTTGTCTTGATAGTGTTAAAATAACAGTGACGTGTTTAGTCACTTATGTGTTGGCAGTTTTTGTGACGTCACAGTCAGCCTTTTATTTTATTATTATTACTGCAATGAGCTAAGCTTGTCTGACTTACTTAATTAAACTACAGTATTTGTAATTTATGCAGAGATGTGTGCTTCAGCTACTCTCAGAGTGGTATATTCTTGAAGTTGGATATGAGTTTCATGTGTAATTGCTGCTTTTTAATGTAGGTCAGCTCTGTGCTATTAGTTTTTCAATGTATTCTTGCTTTAGCTTTTATATTTGTATTATATTATAGTTGTAAGACTCACAGTTGCTGTTGATGTTGTGGTGGTCAGTATTTAGTAAGCAATTTTACATGCATACACAAATATTACAATACCTGACAAATAAACATCAATAGAAAATAGATTTTTATTTCTCAATCAATACGTAGTTTACATAGAGAATTGTCATAGATTTCAATCTTAAGTCATAAGGTCTTCAATAAACATTTGTTAAAATAACACAAAGTTAACCAGTTCTTAATATAAAGATTCAGTAAGAAGTTTGAAACATTGTTGACTATAGACTATCATAATCTAAAACTATTATTACAATTTAAAGTAATAAAAAAACCTATTTTATATGAAAGGGCCATACAAAAATAAATTTACCATACAGTATGCTTTCATTAACGAAGTATTTTTTTATTTCCTCTAAAAACCTTTTGCTGGACATTAATTCTTTGTTACATTTCAATATTTTATTTTTTATTTTATAAATCACATAATTTATGGATTTTTCTAATTTGGAAGAGCTATGTTGTTTTATCTGTATAAAATTATATCTGGTATTATGTTTATCAGCGTTTTTATTACAAGAAAAATTATTTTAATTATTTTATCTCCACAAGTGGGATGTCAAATTATGGATGCTCTGTGACTGTTACAAATAATGTAATTGTCTTGCGTTTGTTTGTAAAAAGAGGCACTGAAAGGACAGAACATGGCCTCACTTACAAAAATGTAATAAATTTATTGAAAACTGGAAGTTTTTTAAACCAAGGATACCATCTCTTTGGTTATTTTGTTTACACTTGTACAATGTACATTTTTTTTGGAAGTGTTAGGAAAGCCCTTTTTATAACCAATAAAAGAGCAACTGCAGGTGTGGGAAAAAATATATGAAAAGCAACAGCTGCAATTTGCTTCCTTACTGTGAAAAAAAGTCAGAAGAAACTTGTCATTTTACTTTCAACAAAAGGAATCGCAAGATCAGTTGAAAAATGTAAAAGAAGGAATGATTGAGACATAATAAGTAAATCTGAAATAATACGTAATGAAAATATGTCATTATGCAATTGTAAATATGTATAAATGATTCAGAAAACATAAGTAAAGTTGTGTTGAACGTGATTAAGTCAGAGTTAGGTATTAATGTTGTTAAAAAAACGTGACTGTACAAAACATAAATTAAAAGATAGAATTTGTAATAATGCAAGCAAATAGCCCATCATCTCGATGTAATCACATCTTATAAAATTAATACCACCCCTCTCATAAATTCAACTATTCAGTTTTAAGTAATATTAATTGTAATAAGCAAGTCTCATTTGTTGTCATTGAGTTTGTTAGTGCACAAGGTGTCTATGGCATCATGAGTCTGAGGAACACAGTCTGTAGCATGGGATGAGATCCCAGTAAAAATATTTTAAGCTGTTACATTTTATATCTTGCAATCTTTAGCTTAGTTAGCAACTAGTCAGTTATATCCGGTCAATTTCCTGCACAACTACAGTATACAAATGTAACACCAGTTTTCAAAAAAGGAGAAAGACCAAGATTCCAATGATTACACACCAGTTTCTATTTTGCCCAGCATATCAAAGTGGTTTGAAAAAATTACACATAAACAAAACTATGCAAATATCTTGAAAATAATGGTTTTCTTTGTAAAATTCAGTATGGATTTTGCTCAGGCCATAGCACTATAGAGGCTGCTTCTGAAATGGTTGAACAGGTCCTGGGGGCCTTGGATGGGTCATAGGATACCAATAGTGTTTTCTGTGACCTTTGACTGTATAAACCACTCATTAATTATGAGAAAACTAAAACTGGGTGGTATTTCAGGTAACTCATAGCATGTTTTCAGTCATCCCTTACTGAGAAAACAATACTCAGAAATGATGGTATTACACAAAATAAGTAGGGCAAATATAAGTAGCGGTATCTCTCAAGGGTCAATTTTAGGGCCTTTGTTATTCATTATCTTTATAAATAATCTGCCATATAATGTTAAGGATGATCTGATATTATATGTGGATGACACAAAATTCCTAGTAAAATGTAATCGAGGGTAGGAAATAAAATTAGAAATTATCAATGCTCTTGAAGATTTGGAAAAAATGTTTTACATATGGTCTTGCATTAAATAATGGCCCATATTGTAAAATTTCAGACAGTCAAAGTTCATAATAAATTTCATAATAGATCTCTGGCTGCTGTACAGTGTAGTACATGTTTACGGCTGATTATAGACAAAAATTTATCCTGCAGACTATGCATTGATAATTTTACCAAAAAACTAAGCTCAGCCTTATATCAAATGTACACCGAGGGAGTTGGTTGATCTTAAGACTAGACTTATGGTTTATAAATCTTGTTTCTATTCATTAGCACAATATAGAATCCAAATCTGGGTGAATTAGTTTTTGTATTATTACTATTTTAAGGTTTAAAAGATTTGTAATAACCATGCTGTTTTTGCTTTTTTCCATAAAATAACTTCTTGCAGAGAATTTTCAGGATTTTAGAAAATTTTACCATACTATCATTGTATATTTATAGTGGTTAAATTTTTATTCATAGTCACAAATTCAGAAAACATAAATCACCATGACCACAGTTATAACACTCGTTTTAAAGATAAAACTGAAGGTTCCTGCACACAATTTAACATTATTTTGCAAGTTGTATGGGAACTACATTTTATAAGCTTCCTGTTCAAATAAAGCAGCTGACAAATATTGATAGGATATAACAAATGGTGGATGATGTAGTGAAGTGCCTGTGCGGCTCTTGCAATAAAACTGTACAGAATCAGCACCATGCTTTATTATTAAAGGGAATGTGTGGAAATCTTTACCATATTAGTTGTGCTAATATTAATGAAAAGCAGTTTAATGTTTACAGGGAAATTGAGGACATGCAAAGCTTAAAATTGTACTACCCAAAGTGTTTGACCAAAGTATCGTGTTCAGAATCAGGAACTTCAAATGACCTTTTAATTTTACAGTGTACTCAAGATAAATTCCGCTTTAATTAGCATCATAACATCCGAACTTGAAAATATATAAAAAAAAAATTTGGTTATATCTGAAAGATTAACTCAATTGGCTAGAGAAAGTAAGGTTATGAAAGTACAGTTGAATGAAGTTTTTCAAAATAACTGTGACCAACAACTCAATAAGAAGAGTAGTTCAGTTGATTCATATAGTTCTGTGCTCGTGACGGGGGAATAGTTCTCCACATCCGACCTGGGCTGATCAGATAAAGTACAAAACACGTCATCCCAAAGCAGAGCTGGATCCGCTCCGTGTACTGAGTTGTCGTCTACTGACTTCGACATCTCATGGTTTTGACTCGGCTGTCGCATTAGATGGCTTAAATAGAAATAATATATGGAATACTGTTATTGCCAAGAAAAACAGAAAACTGGAGATCAGTTCTGTGAATCAGAAAGGGGTTATCAGCAATAATTCCAATAACCTAGTTGGTAATAGTAACTTGAACCAAAACAATACAAATGATTTATTGAACAACCAAAACAACCATAATTCGACTAAAAAACAATCATGAAGTTTGAAGATGATATGAAGTCTTTTCTCACTGATGTGCGAAAGTGTAATGTTACGGTGGAGAGGCTCAGCTCAAAACACCCTGAAGTTTATTCTTCTTTTAAGGTACGGCTGAAATCCTTTGACCCAGCTGGCTGGTTTATACCTTCCAGTTGAACTTACCACTGGGCACAGCAAAAACCGATGTGACTTAAATCTGGGCAACTCTATGGATGTCCAGGAGCGGCACATCACTAACTGCAAATTTTGAGATTCTGGGGTGCAAGAGCAATTCAATAGATCTTGTCTACTGCGGGAGATGATTGTTGGAGTTTGGTGGGGTTCGTTCCCTAACTATCAGAGGTTCTTGCTAGCCTCAACAAGGGTGTGCCACCCCCTGCCTGCTTTGACTGGAGGCTGGCCTCCCCTTCTTCTGGGGGGACATGACTGAGATTAGTGCCCTAATTCTTCCTCTTGGATCTCGATAGGAGGCAACCCCTACCCCCTAACCTTACCCATCCTGTATCCTGTCACTCTAGCAGCGCTAAGGTTCTTACAGGACTAAGTACAATTTATAAGCTTCTTGTCCTAAGAGAACAGAAGAAAAAGGTACGGCTACCCAATGATCTAATCAACAGTGCCTTCTCCACTGAGTTTTGGCCAAATGGAACTTGGCCCGATGTTAGTAAATATTGTACCAAAAGGGAGACTTTAAACTGCAAGAAAAATTTACTCGTAGTAATGTTAGGCTAAATGGAACCAAACCAAAAATAAATAAATGGTACACTGAAGAGTTGAGGAACCTTAAAAATAAATGTATTAATTACTACTATGCATGTAAAACCTATGTTACCAGTTAATAAGAAAAAAGGGAGTAAACATTACTAAGAACAATATAGGCCAATTAGTATATTTTCTGAGGTTTTTGAAATTGTACTTTACTGCCAACCTGTATCTTATTCTGAAAAAATAACTTATTTAGAACATGCCAATTTGGTTAGAGCTGGGCATTGCACCACTGATACTGTGCTGCCCTTTGTACAAAGATATTCTGATGGTCTTGAAAATGGGCTGAGTGTTGCTAGAAGATTGTATGACCTTACAAAAGCATTTGACACTGTGTCAGTATTTTGCAAACAAAGGTACCCTTTTATGAAATTCTGGACCAGAGTTCTAAGCTTCTTGCATCTTATTTGAGTGATAGATACCAGGCTGTACTATTGGATGGTATTATGTCTAGTTTTTAATTAGTTGAGCACGGTGCTCCGCAGGGTCCTGTGCTGGGATCAATTTTTTCATCATTTATAAAAATGATCTTCCCACTATAGTGATGGATGGAGTGAGCCATCTATACCTGTTTGCTGATGACTTGGCCCCATCCATCAATGGTAAGTGATCACATCTTGGAACTTAAACTTGACGACTGTTCTAGAGCTCTACAGGATTGGTGTAATGCTAATAGGCTTAGGCTGAATAACAAGAAAACCATTGAAATCATGTTTACTTACAATACAAGAAAATACGTAGATTGTGAACCAGTCAGATTCTTATGTATTACGCTTGAACCTCACTTGGGCAGGGGAAGTCACATTGAGTCTGTTGTGAGGAATGTGTCAAAAAGGATTTACATGTTAAGAGTACTTAACACTCTCTACACATTAAATTGTTTAATCTATGTTAACAAGCATGTGAACAGTTTTACGCTTTGTAGTAATATGCATGACTATACCACCAGGCAAGTCCTATTTATTAAATTAATAAATATAAATACTGAAGAGCTTTGTGGCGATGACACTATAATTTTACAATGTTCTTCCAGTAGTAAAGAGAAAACTACCTGAGAACAGGTTTAAACAATCAGTGAAAGTCTTTCTGGTTAGCAACCCTGTTTATTCTACCGCCGAGTACTTTTTGATATATTTTAATAACTTTCATGTTTAAACTAGCTCTTTTTAGTTCTTGTGTGATTTTATAATTGTTTATTCATTACTATTTTACCCTCTTGTGTGTAATAATATTTTAATAATAAATAATAAAGTAAAGACTTTATTATTTACTATGAAAGTATTATTACTCTCTTTATTATTTATTTATTCTATCTAATTTTAACCATAATTATAGCTTAATACTTTGAATGCAATTTTACTTTATCTAGTCTAATTATCATAGCACCTTACAACAGTTTTTATTATACAATTCTACATTGATGAGACTCATTGTATGTACTATGTATGGTCAACAAATACCCTACACCTCCTCCTCCTGGGAGGGAGAGGGAGGAAGCTCATCCTGTGCCAACCTAGAAAGGGTTTTACTTCTCTAAAAGAGGGAAACAAGAACATTGGCTGAATTGGGAACACGTGACAGCAGCAGGAAAACTTTTCAAGTTATGGACATTTTGACAGTGGTTTCTACGTCCTGGCAGTTATTTTGTCTTCTTGTACAGTTCAAGAACTTTAGCTGCGCGCGTGACCTTGAGTGCGTGGTGATAGGCGGGAGGGGTGGCGGGGTAGTGTTATGCGCTGCGTCCGGAAAACATTTCCCGACTCACGGGTAAAACCCTCCTTTCAGGAATTGTATTAGCCTAAATAACTCATCACACTTGCTCAAATCAGTCTGTTTTGTGACAGTGCTGATTGTGGTGGAATTAAATAATAAGAGAATACCCCAAATAATAGCAATAATAGGACTTATCCTTGTTTTCCAGTTGTTATAGTGTTGTTTAACATGTTGTTGAAAATAACTTATTTGTCAATACTAATCTGCAAATGAAAATCATGAGTTTAAAGAGATTGTTGTGCCTTCATCTCAGCGGCTAGCACGTAACGCAACCCGCCACACAGATAGCATTTATTTGTTGAAAGAGCAGATAGCATTATTTGGGCCCTACGAGCACAGCTAAATTCCTCCAACTGTACAAATGGATTTCCAAGACTTGCTACTATTCTTCAACACAATACCAAATTTGCAAACAACTGCAATCATTTCACAGCACAGCATTGTACGCAATGAAATCAGCATACACCGTTGTAAAATTTTACAATCTTCTTCCAATTGAGTTGAGTCGAAATAACCACAGTCTCAGACTCTACTTGAAAAAATGGCTTGCTCAACAACCATTCTACACAGTGGATGAGTTCCCATCCTGCAGAAACTTCGACAGATATATTTAATGTGACCTTTTTCTTGTAAAATGTGATGTAATGTAATTTTTTTTTATGCCTTTCAAATCTTAATAATTGTGAATAAAGGTATTCTCTCTCCCTTCTTGGGATTAAAGTAAGTTCCAGATAAAAAAGAACAAAATTGCTTATGAAAAATTAAAAAAAGGAGTCCACAGTGTTTGTTATGAACATAACAAGTATGTATGTATGCAAAAATGTTGTTGCAACAAAATGTAAGTATTTTATACTTCACTATCTTTTTAAATTTTCAGTAACAGGTTTTAGTCTTATTTGGTATGTACAATTCATACAAATTCAAGAGAGTATGTAAAGTATTGTGTTCCTGTTTAATATTTGTGAAAACGTGCCAATAAGTACTTACACAGCAATATAATGAATTACCTGTACCCCTGTATTCATCAAGGTAAGTTCTTAAAATTTTGTGTATACAATATAAAATTTCTACTCAACAAAATAAATGTTATTTATTAAGGTTAACCAGCTATTTTTATACTCTTCATAACAAATGTTGAAACAACATATTTAAAAAAATGTACATCTCTTCTATTTCCTACTATTGTTTAATTACTTTTTCAATTCATTCACAGAAAAGAACAAATATTTCTGAACAATTAAAAAAGTATTTAAAAAAAGTTACATCTTATTCTTCTTATTCAACTCTACATTACGGACCATTTTCACCCTGGGCCTTTTGGCAAATCCGTGGAAAAAATAGCTAGGATTTAAACATTGTGAGTAGACCCTGAACATCAATACCTCCTTGAGTTTCCTAAGGATGACTCTATAATTTACACAATCAAAGTCTTGCTGAGGTTCCAAAATTGCGGTATTTGTTCATTTAGTTTCCAAATAAAAAGTTTCTTTTTATGAATAGACTCATTCACAAAACATTGACTAGGTTTTCAAACATTACAACCCCTACAATTTTAGACAATGAAGGCAGAATTGAGATGGTAAGTTAGTTCGACTTAACACAGATGTCCTGATTTAAAAAACTGGATTTGATACATAAGAGAAAATACCAAACCTAAGCGATAAATTTATTAAACGAGTAAACATATCAAGGGAAATAAAAATTACTTCAACATAAATGTCTAAATTTTTATTAAATTTTTAAATATTACAGCCTGTTAAATTTTTCATTGAAAACCAAACAGTCAATGAAACATTGTTTAGGAATAGTTTCTTATTGGAATGAATTCAACTAAGTTAACATAAATACTAAAGTAAACTTGAAATTAAAATGGTAAGTTAACTTTGACAGAACCTCAAGAACAACTTTTTCAACACCAAAAGTGTGGAAACGTCTTAAAAATTAAAAATGTAAATTATTACACTAATTAAGGACCTGCTGTAACTGGCTTCTTATATTAGTTACTTTACTTTGTACGTCTTTAGGGAATCTTACATTCCGTATTACATAAAATATATATAAAATTTCACTTATTCTATGTCAAGTCCAACAAACACACAATTAATTATATGTACAAATGGAACATAGTTTACATAGACTACACCGGACACAAGTCTTATCACAGGACACATTTTGTGCTGTTCATGTAAAATGCAGATCAAATAAGTAGCATACCTTAAGGCCTCTTGAAAATGTCCACAAAAGTCTATTGTCTACTGCCGTTCAGTCCCTTGGATTGCTATATCTTAATTTTCAATTGTTTGACAAAAACCACAAGCTAAATGAATGCTAACAAAAATATTGTTTGATCAATGACCGAAATAAGCACACCTCAAATCGTTATAAATATTTAATATATCTACAAAGAATTACAACTATAACAACACATAAACAGTACACTATTTCTGTTTTACACTGATACAGAACTTTACAAAACATTACCATTACAAATATGTTTAGAAAATTACTTATAACTGAACTGTGAAACGCTGAATTGGAAATTATTCTGTCAAGAGAATTCTCAAAGGGTTATTAATTTTGTTTGGAATGACAGACTGTATTAGAGCAATTTGTGAATTGAGCATCAAGACTTTGACAATAATTATTTCAACATATAAAACATACTAAATAATATTGTTCACTAAATTAATTAATGTAAAATGACAACAGTTAGTTAAGGAACTCGGAAAAACAATAATATTGTATAGGTAAAATTAATGAAATTATAAAGCTATATTTGTACAACGATAAAATTAATTGCAATTTCAGAAGCTGACATATTCTGTGCAAATTATATTATTTATACACTGATGAAATGCTTATATAATAAGAATTTCAACAGAAAGAAGGCACAAGTTGTGCACTGACTAGTTCAAACTTTTTGTCACTTTTGTGGACATTTCACGGGCAACTGCCACTTCAGAAATGGCAACAATCGCCCATTGACATATTAATAAAAACATGAACGGCTAAGTCCCAACTTTAATTCCGAAATCATTATTATGTATATTATATCATTGTTTCAACACAATGAATCACATAAAATGCGCCAATAAGAACTCAATAGTAGTGAGACATTTTTTATTAATGTAACAAGAATAAAAAATTATGTAAGGCACTAGATTCAATTCAAGATTCGCCAAAGAGCGATGTATTTTGTAAAACACATTAAATTTGAATTGAAACCAAAGTTTTCATGGTTTTTAAACTGATTTTAACATTAAGTAATGATCTATTTCACACCCTTGTAGAAGTCATCCATACTATAACACAACTTCCAGTTATTATGGTGTTTTTAACGTTTTACTAAAACTCCAATATAAAAATATTATGTCTTTCTTACCATGGCCAGCAAGAGCAAGAGCACAAATCAAACTGTACTTGGAAATGTTAACAGTATTTCTTGGAATTTTTTGTTACTGATCAGAATTTTAGTTGGGATTTTGCCGATGCAACCTTAAAGATAGATAGGTGGTGCGTGTGAAGATCAGGGGGTTTACGCCTCCTGTGCCTCGCTTGTCTCTATTTTGCTCTTCTTGGCGCTAGGCTGCTCGCTAGCTTCATCAGGCTCACTCTCCGCCGCTCGCTTGCCTGTGCCTGGCTGAGACTTGAACTGGACGATGACACAGGTCATGTTGTCACAGCCTGTCCCATCTCCTTGAGTGTTCGGTGCCAGGCAGTGGTCGAACAGCTGTATCATCACAGTCATTATTGAGAGAACAAGTTCAGTTAAATCTAAAGCTATTATTTTACTAATTACAAAAAAGTTATCTTCACTTAACACTTGTATACGTTCTTTTAGCGTGCTCTGCTACCACTACAGTGGGACATTTTCTAATAAAGCTAGTGTAAGAACACAAAGCCTCAATATCTTAGCTAAATTTGGCCAGCTGTCATGATTATGTTTTTTGTCATTTATTACTCATAATGAAGCTTGCAATAAATACAAGGTATGGCTATTAAATAACGGGACTGACGCTGCAGTGGAACGAGTGCGCATGCGCCAACCAACTATGACCAACAGCTGTGTAGTTTGAGACTTCCTCTTCAGAATGCAGTTAGTCTCGTTTCTGTAAACAACATCGTTGTGTCATAACCTTCATTTATGTAAGCGTTGTTATTTTGTTTTGCCGGAAAAATGGTTAGCGTAATAATAGAGCAACGAATTGTTATTAAATTTCACGTTAAACTTGGAAAAACCGCTACCGAAACCTATAATTTACTAAAAGAAGTGTATGTCAGTGAATGTTTTTCGCGGACTCGTGTTTTTGAATGGTTTAAGCGTTTCAAGATGGTCGACAAGACGTGGAAGATGATTCACGGCCATGTCGTCCTTCAACATCAAAAACGGAAGACAATGTCGAAAAAGTTGCTAATTTGATTCGGTCTGACCGACGATTAAGCATTCGTACAGTTGCTGAATCTGTAGGCATTGATAAAGAATGTGTACGGCAAATTTTACATGACAATTTGAACATGCGAAATGTGTGTGCAAAAATGGTACCAAAAATTCTTACGATTGATCAACAAGCTGCTCGTAAAAATGTTTGTACTGACACTTTTAATGCCATTGAAAACGACCCAAATTTATTGGAAAGAATAATAACATGTGATGAATCGTGGTTTTTTTTACTTATGATCCGGAAACGAAGCGCCAATCCATGCATTGGAAGACCTCAACTTCACCGAGAGCCAAAAAAGCAAGAATGAGCAAGTCAAAATTTAAAGCAATGATGATTGTTTTTTTTCGACATTCGTGGGATTGTGTACCTTCACTGGGTTCCTGAAGGTCAAACAATTAATCAACATTACTATCTTGAGGTACTTAATAAACTACGTGAAAGATTAAGAAAAAAACTACCCGAAATGTGGAAGGACAAATCATGGATTTTGCACCAAGACAATGCGCCAGCTCATTCCGCGTTATCTGTCAAGCGGTTCCTGACCAAGTACAGCATCCCAGTGTTAGAACATCCACCTTACTCGCCAGACCTAGCACCATGCGACTTTTATCTTTTCCCTAAGGTAAAATCTGCATTGAAAGGTACGAGATTTGAATCCGTAGAAGCTGTTCAAGAAAAAGCGGCAAGACTCCTGAAAGAGTTGACAGAAGAAGACTTTCAGCATTGTTTCCAACAATGGAAAATTCGCATGGAGCGTTGCAGGGATAGAGAAGGGGTGTATATTGAAGGTGATAATAAGTAATTATGTTTAAAATGAAAATAAATTTTTTTACAATATCAGTCCCGTTATTTAATAGCCATAACTCGTATAGTATAATTTTGTTATTAAAAATATGCTTAAATTTATATATTACTGTCAGACAACAAAGAAAGGTCAATTTTGCTACATCCTAGAGTCCATGTCTGCCTGAAGAGATCTAGCAAGACTGAAACGTTACAGTACACTTAGTATTGCCATGTTTTCAGTATTCGAAACACGATAAGCTCAAGTACTTCAGACAGACATGGACTCCATATTCCAGGAGTCAAGTCTGTGACGCTGCACTAAACGGAAGGTGAAATGGATATTAACTCAAAATTCACATCACTGCTTTGTTTATTCATGCCACCATGTCTGCAATCTAATGACAGAAGCTTGTTGGATATTAATGATGTTAAGCAAAATAAAACAACAAGAATGAAAAACAATATGGTCATAAGTTTCTAGTTTTCTCTACAACATTATCCTATAATACACATAGTCAGAATAATTCAAGAATTGGCCACAAAGTAGACGATTGGCTGTGCTACTTGTTGTTACATGCATGTCAAATTCCATATATTGAGATAGTAAGTCGGTGCATCCACATAATGTCAAACCATGTCGAAGAGCTAACAATTCAACTTAACAAATCCGTATCACACAATAAGTAAAAAATTTAGATTAAGTGTGATCACTCAAAACCCCTTCCCCAAAACGGTTTCCCCGACCGAAAATTTTCAATTCTCTAGTCTATTTTCAAACCAAATAAACAATTGTAATACTGTACTTAACCCTTACGCCGCCGAGTGCAACGATGACGGTTTATCCTCACCAGCTGTATTTGCAGGAAATGCCACGAAGCTGCGGTGCTTTAGCAAATTTCTTGGCTAGCGATATGCGAGAAATTCGGTAACGATTTATGGCTATCACCTAATTTAATCTCCTTAGTTTTTATCTCTGTGTCTTTCAATGTGTCGACATAACATTGTATACCTAATAACTTTCCTTTCTGTTATGTTTGGAAAATACATTTGTCCAATTCGCAAAAGAAACAGAGATAACAAATAAATATCAATACAGCGCTACCACAGGGCAGACTGTAGTCCAGCATTGCAGGTCAGAGGTTTGCGGTGGCCGAAATTTTGGTATGAGACAATGGTACACAGGGTGGGTTTAGTACAATCGGCAAGTAAACCAAATACTTTCATCTGAACTCTATTTAATTATTTATTTTGAGGAGGGGCAAACCCAAAGAATACCAAGCTACTTTAAAGGAAATTGCAAAGATTCAGGGAAATGAATATATAAAAATTACAAATCATAACCTCTACCTTCTCGCTTGAAATTATAGAAATGGTAGATTAGAAAATGAGCTTCCAGAATATATTCTATTTACGTAAAAATGTATGAATATAATTATATTTATTGGGAATCTATTTATGTACAACGCAAAGTATGAAGTAAAGATAAAATCAAAATTAGCGATCACCTGTTTTCCGCTGAGCAGCTAACGTGAGCACATAGAACCAGCAGACATGGTGGCGTTGATAAATATAGACAGAAATATGAATGTAGATTTAAATATTATCACGTATAAATCACGTTATTTTGTTACTATGTGTTTATAAATAGTTTTTTTGTACAGAAAGGATTACAAGCACATATTTCACCAATCGGTAATTTGCGTACTGCTAAACGTTTTTGTCCACGAATAGACAGAGAAGTCTCTGAATGATGCACTCAAAATAAATATACAAAATACTAATTACAACTAAAATATCATGTGTTAATTAAACTACAGTAGTTTGTTACTTTGGTTATCTATCTAAATGTTTTCATACGGAAAGTACAAAAATATTTTAGCAATCAGTAATTTGCGTACTGCCAATCAGTAGCTATCCACGAATAAACTTATTTTTGGATTAGAGATTTAGTACGGCGTCAGATGGAGCTTGTGAACATATGTCAATATTCATTTACAATTTCACAAACCACATTGTGTAAAAAATACGATGTTTCAAGATAATCAGTTCTTGATTCAAGGAGCTTTATTTTATAAGTTCTTGGAGACGGATAAATTGTTTTTTTTTTTCCGCTTTACAGGAAGATTCCTGGCTCATTCCCAGTTAGGTTGCCACCCTGAGATTGTATTTTTATAGTGATTTTTCAAATTTTCTTCAGTTTCCCATTGGACGGATAGAATTAAGTTCTATTTGTCAACTTCACTTCATTAACCCTTCAACGCGTTTTTGCCGTACTAGGTACGTCATGACACTTTCACTTGAGATCGCGTTTTGCCGTACTGAGTACGTCATGGAGTAGTCGGTTTATTTTTGTAGCTGTAACAGGCAACTATCGAATGTTTTATATGAAAAATATGTATACCAATCGAAAGGAGAAGATTCAAACTTTCGATTAATTGAGTCGATATCTCGAAAAAAATCGATCTTTAGAAAAAATATCTGAGAAATCAGCTGCATTCAAGACGACGTCATTGCCGTGCAGCCGATCGTTTGTCGGCTTACGTTTGTTGTTGTTTACAGTCATTGTTAGTGTGATGGTTATGTTCTACTGACATATTTTTGTGTGTTTTATGTTCCTTTGTTTAGTTATTTATTATTAGTTATGCTTATTATTAGTTTTACAAGCTAACTATATTGTTTTGAAGAAGGTAATCCCGTTTTGACAGGAACAATTTGTTGTGTTTTATAAACATGAGTTGGGAATGGTTTGTAGGTTAGCTAGCTTTTAGGGAATTTATTTTAAAACTGTTATCGTTTTTGTAAAATGGTTTTAAAAATCAATTGAAAATGAGTAATCTTGAAGGACACCTAGTGGAAAGAGACAGTGAAATTGACAGACTTTTGAACCTTGAATCAGATGAAGATTTCGACGACGATGGATATGACAATGACTTTGCTCAAGCTGAGTTTGAAGTATTAGACTTTGGACAAAATAGTGATGATGATATTGAAAATAGGCTAGGTGAAAACATTGTAGTACAAAATGAGTTCAATGTTGTTGAAAGAGGAGGAGGTGATGCAGAACTAAATGTAGGCCTAGGCTACCTGGTTTTTTCTTCTGGTTCTGAAATGGTTTGGGAAAACACTTGTTCAACTATAATCCTGTAAGGGAGGAGTTTGTTGTGGATTCTGGTCCAAAAAATCAACCCAGTAAGTATTTTGGACACTTTTCTTTTCTTTTTCGATGACAAATTAGTTGACAATATTGTATTGGAGACCAACAAATATGCTGATGCTGAAATGGCCAAACAAGGCATGATTTTTTAGGCAACATTCTAGGTTATGGAAATGGACCCCTTGCACAAAAAATGAATGAAATTTATGTTTTCCTTGCTCTCTACATGAATATGAGTCTTGTAGTGAAACCTTCAATTAGGTCATACTACTCTAAGAACCCGATATTGGACTCTAATTTATTTTCATCTGTCATGTCTTGTGATCCGCTTTAAGCTTTTGTCTAAGTTTTTGCATTTTAGTGATTCAGGTAATAAGGGAATTAGTAAAATTTCCCCAATAATCTCACATCTGAACAAACAATTTCAAGAGGCCTACACACCATCACAAAACATATCAATTGATGAATCCCTACTTTTATGGAAAAGGACGCTTATCGTTCAAGCAGTACATCCCGCTAAAAAGCGGCCAAGTTTGGGGTCAAAACCTATGAGTTGTGTGAATCTAAAACAGGCTATACATGGAATCTTATGCTATATACTGGCTCAGGTATGGTTTTGGAGTCTCCTATTGTCCCCAATAATTGTAAAAAAACCATAGCTATTGTTCTATGCCTAGCTGAAAAATTACTGGACAAAGGCTACACATTATGGATGGATAAACTTTTACAATGACCCAGAACTAGCAAAATTTTTGAAAGAAAGAAAAACAGACTGTGTTGGAACATTGCCGACTGAACTGAACAGAAAAACAGTTCCAACTGAAAATAAAAAAGCAGAAACTGTCTAAGGGAGAGTTGTGTGTAATGCACTCAGATCGTGTTACCATTACAAAGTGGTGTGACAAGCGGGTTGTAAGTATGATCTCACAACCTACCACAAATTAGAGATGGTACCATGCAAAACCAAACAAAATGAAGAAATACTAAAACCACTTTGTGTAGTTGAGTATAATAACAACATGGGTGGGGTAGACATGAGAGATCAACTTCTGCAAAGCTATCTGATGGAACGAAAAAGGGGTACAAAGTGGTTATATAAAGGTTTTCAAGCGATTATTGAATGTCATGTTTTGAATTGCTATGTAATCTGGAAAGTAACAAATCCCAATTCAGAGCACTTAAACTTTAGATTGACATTAGTAAAAGAACTGCTAGAGAAGTTTCAAGTTGGTGTACCAAGAAAAACTTCTGGAAGACCTTCAACTGAACCACCACTAAGGCGCCTTACTGAACGTCACTTCATCGACAGAATACCTGCTATTGGGAAGAAAAGCAAAACCCCAAAAAAGATGTGTTGTGTGTTACAAGCATGGACAGAGGAAAGACACTGTGTTTTGGTGCCCTGATTGTGAAGCAGGACTTTGTGTTGGAGAATGTTTTAAAAAACTACCACACAAAATCAGACTTCTAATGTAAGTTATTCAGTTTGAATCATTGTAAACTTAATAAACTAATCTAAATTAGGTTAATTTTGTTTAATTTGGCTAATTTTAAACACTAAAAAACATAGAAGTATAATAAAAATAATTATAAACTTGGGTAATTTACTTATATTATTTATAAAACACAAAATCTCTAAAAATCCACCAGAAAAATCAACGCAGGAGGGGGTATGACCATGAAAAAAAAATAACGCGTTGAAGGGTTAAAATACTTATTAATTTATGCATTTAATAAGAAAATATAATACTCATATAATATTCAAAATATATACTCATTTTTTACCAGACAGGATATACACTCATGTAAAACCAGATATAAAACTGAGCTTGAAATTCCAGAACACCACCAGGCTAAAATTAAGACTTCTTTCAAAATAAATACATCCAAATTCATTAAAAAAAACTTCCTGATAACGCTCACAAATAATATATATGATAATTTTAAACAAAATACACTTGACTAGTTAATTAATCACCCTTATTACTCTATAAATGAATATCTAGAAGACAATACTTTGATTGTCTTTGAATTCTATTAAATTTATTCCAATTAAGTGACGCATTCTTGTAAACTGTTTTATATTTAGTTTTTTTTAAAGTTTAAGTAACGTTTAATTGTCAAATTACTTAGTAGAATAATTGTACCCTTTAATTAACTGACAATGCCTATTTCTTGTAAAAGATCTATGGCAACAATTTTTTTTAATTTAATATAATCAATAAGGTACATTAATTACATAAACAACTTTTTACTACATATCAGCCCTACCCACCATAGCTATGTTATGTGGACAAAAATACAAGTAATTTCTACTTGTCTGCTAGATGATACAATTAAATGTCTGGGTGATACAATGAATTTGATATACTTACCATGCAGTATCTATAACGGATTATTGTAATCAACACAATGAAGTTATCAGAATTCAAAAGAATAATCTTATAGAAAACTACAATTTTGTATATAATTATACATTATTGCTTAAAATACAACAACTTTATTTATGTATGCAAAAGACTGTTTTTGGCTCATTTTTTAAGGGTACAACTGCCTCCAAACTACGCTACACGATCACTACCATTTGCACATTATTAAATATTTAATTTCAACACTTTTTTAACATATTTGTCCATATGTATATATGAAGTACAAAAACACAGGTAAGATTACTTAGGTGCCTATCAAATCTGAAAATTTTCTATCTTTATATACTTCTAATCTAATTATTGTGTAGTATTTGGTCATCAATGTTATTACAGCGTATCAATTATTTACATGTTTGCTTTTCTGCAAATAACAAGGATTTTGGTTTCACTTACCTCCTCACAGATCTGCGACAGTTTCTCGGTGTTTTGTTCCAACTTGGTCCGGACAAAGTCCACCACCTCCTGACTGCTCAAGGAATTCCAGATGCCGTCGCAGGCCAACACCATAAACTCGTCCCTGCTAGGATCCAATGTTAGCCTCTGTATGTCAGGGAGCGCTGTGATCATCTGCTGACTGGGTGGCAACAACTTCACCTGCTTGTACGAGTGGTCTCCTGTACAACAGTCATAAAAAGAACATTAGCTAACGTACAAACAAATCATCTCTGATTTCAAGACAAACTCAAGATAAGGAAATTTTATTCTAGCAATTCTACTTTATTGCTAGAGAAGCGACAACCACTGATGCAAAATCTATGAAAAATACTAATGACCAATAAAATTGGGCTTTCGTAGAACTCAGCAACAATGTCATCAATACCAAAATACCACCCACATCTACACATTTCTAGCAGTCAAACCTCTGTCTTTGTACGAGGGTTACCCAAAAGTAACTTCCATTTAAGCACACAGTAGTGGAGGTAGTGCCGTCATGTAGACTTTAGTGTGTATACTGGTTCAGTACGCTTTTAACTAGGCAAGGCAGAGCATCATATGTTCAAGTGTTATCCAGTTACAACTTGGAAACATGAGTGCTAATAGAAAATCAAGCCAAGTAAAAGTGCATGGTACTGAGATCTCTACGCAAAAAATCATGCAGCAGCCGAAATCCATTGTGAATAATGTATGGTTTGTGGTCCAAACATTATGAGTAAAGGTGTAGTCTGTGAATGGGTGTGATTTAAAAAAAAGTAGAACAAACATGCACAGTGAAAAAGGAGCAGTAGGCATTTACTTGACAGTTATAACCTACTGAACAAAGTGAATGAAACAGTTTGTGAGAATTATCACCTTTGTATTAAACTGGGACAGATAAACTAGGCTACCTGTTTTCTGCTCTTGGATGCTAAAATTGCTTACCAGCAACCACAAAACAAAAAGAATGAGTTCTGCTATAAATTTCTTTTTTCGGTATGACTTTGAAGGAGAACTTTTGGGACAGGATGTTATGGTGATGAGACTTGGGTTGCCTACATGAATCCTGAGACAAAATAAGTAAATACAATGGGGACACACTGCTTTTCAAGCAAGCCAAAAAGCTCCTCAAACTTTGTCAGCGAAGAAAGTCATGGTTACAGTTTTTTGGAATACTAAGGGTATCTTATACGATTTTACGACCATAACGTCTGGAGTCTACTAAAACTCTTAAAAAACTAAGAAGAGCAATCCAAAACAAGCGTCGTAGCTTTCTATAACGTTGAATTTTGTTTGTGCATGCCAACACTATCTCTCACATAGCTAGAAGAACAAATGAACTTTTGACAAAGTTCAAATAGGACGTTTTAGATCATCCCTGTACAGCTTAAGCTTGGCTCCTACTGACTTTCACTTGCTCTTGAACATGAAGCAGTGGCTTGCATCTCAGCGTTTCACCAATGACAACAGTTAGTTGTAGCAATAGTTAGTTAAAGTAAATCCTAGCTCACTGTTGGAATTTTATTGAAGTAGGATAATGATAACTTAAAGGAATATGTGAAGAAATGTTTACTAACCAATAGCACGAGACAGGTTGAGTCCGCCATTGACTCGTCCGTCACAGGTGACTTTGCCACCAGCTGCTTCTATCCTCACCCTCTCTGGCTCATCCTCAGGCTTGTGGTCCACGGACATCTCCAGTGCCTTGCCATCACGAGACACCACGCACCGGGAGTCACCAGCGTTCGCAACCCACAGATCTGAGCCGACCAATAACGCTACAACTGCTGTGCACCCGCTGTCTGAGCCAGGCTAGAGAAAACATAACACATTTGTTTCATTGAGTCATGTAAAATTTCCAAGATAATATCACAATTGTGCCCCTGATAGTAACACAAAAACAAACATATAGAACTAATAATATTATAAACATACTGAATTGAACTGAAACTTTTAATGATTGTCACCACAATAGTGTTTCACGACATAGTAATGTAGGTGAGACAATCATTTTATGTTACTCTAAGAAGAAGCTGATAACATTTTTACAACTGAGTTTACCACTAACTTGAAATTATTCATCTAACAATTTAACTAACTGAAAATCCATACTTTCATTGCTTGCTAACAAACAATTCATCTTCCTTGCTTGTTAACAACTAATTTTACACAAACTAGGCATAGTAATGGAACTGTTTTTAGGTATGTAAAGCAGATTGAATTGAGCAGATTAAGTTAAAATAGAGTGTTCAGCTCCTGCTTGTTTGAAAGGACAATCCACCAGACTGCCAAGGGCAGTGAGTCATGCTTCCTTTAATTTGCCATATATGATTGGTATTGGCTTATTGTTAACTAACACCATATCTTTTTCCCAGGAGAGTTCATTTCTGGCTGATTAATAGATTCCAATTGAACCAACATGGGACACAGCAAAAACCGATATATCGCTTAAATCTGAGCAACCTCATGGATGTCCAGAGCACCAGCACTAACCGCAAATGTCAAGATATTGAAGTGGACACGACAGCTGTGAGAGGATATTTTACCTTAAGGCATGCCCTAAGATTATTAATTTGCATCACAAAATCATTTAGAGTATGACTAATTTTCTGAGCAAAATATTCTCTCATGAAAATTGTACAACTAGGATTTTCTGCTAAGAACAACCATATCTTGATCTATTACTATCGTCTTCTCATAAAACAGACAATCGTGGAAACACTACACTCATCAGTCTGGCATTTTGTGTGTTGAACGAGCAGGCACGGACCACGATCTTTTAACAAAATGTGCTGAATTAAATCTGTAAAAATTAAACCTTTGAAATACTGGTTTACAAAACTAACACGACCAAGATAATAACTAAGAGCTCTATAACACGACCAATTCCGAATTTGTTTAATGGCCCAGTTATAAACAAATTTTAGGATTGTAATTTAATAATAACTATTTTCGTTAATTCTAAAATTACACACTCAAAAACGGTACAATTATTGTACTTATTTTGTATAAACATTTGGTCTAATTCAAATCACCCGTTTTCGAGTTATAAATGTCTAAGTTACAATTTAATTGAAAAGTATAAAAAACCAGTACCATTTCTATTATTATGTACATATTATGGGAGTTACTGTACATTGTTCAAAACAAAAAATATGACATTCACATTTAAATTTAGGTTCCAAAATAGAACCATACCATAAATTCTAATAAATTCAATTGACTGACAGAAGAGGATTTAAATTAATGCACTGCTTTAGTACTGTAAAGAAATTGTAAACTATTTTTTTTGTGATATAACTAAAACTACACATCCATCCTTGGAACTGTAGTAACTAAACTATTCATAACTCCCTTAAAAATATATTTCTGATTTACCTCCTCTTTTACATCCATTCCTGGATACTCCACATCATCATCATCCTCCTCTTCTTCATCATCTACGGAGGACTCTTCATCATCTTCTCCTTCTTTCTCCTCAGCACCCTCTGCAGCTTCATCACTTGACCCATCCTCACTTTGACAAACAGAAGAACAAAATCTTCTTTAAAAATATACTTCAAACATATTTTTCTAACCAACAGATGTTATATAAAGCATATGATGAGCACTCAAATACAGTTTTTCTATATCGAAAAATTACGCTCTTTTTGTTTCTCTTAAAAAAGCATGATTATAAAACCTAAATTTAGTGGTATTGCTTTTCCTGGTAAAGCAGACTGTTCAATGTCATTAATAATGACATTGAATACTCATCAATAATGCAGACAACTTGATGACAAAATTACCATCAATCTACCTGTAGGTTCAACAATATCTTCATTAATATTTCACTGAAATATTTTGGACTTTTTTTAAAATTATTATTAACAGCCAAATCGATTTTAGTTCATGTTTTAGTATTAGTCAAGTATTTAAAAGTGTTAATGTGTTAAAACAACAGCTGTTGGTGAAATACAATAGTGAATTCACCTGATGATTGTGTTGTAGCAACAAACACTTCAGACTAGTTCAACAAGAAAATTTTTAACAATAAGAAAAGTGACTACGTTAGCGAGTAACATTTAATAGTGAAGCCCTTGTTAATATGGAGAGGACGCTGTTGTATTTTGTTATACTAAAACCCCTACTTTCATTTATACAAAGCAATGAGATATACCTCTGTTCAGGAATTTTCTGAAAAGTGTTCTACACAGTTATTTTGTTAATATGGAGAGGACTGATGCTGTTGTATTTTGTTATACTAAAACCCCTACTTTCATTTATACAAAGCAATGAGATATACCTCTGTTCAGGAATTTTCTGAAAAGTGTTCTACACAGTTATTTTGTTAATATGGAGAGGACTGATGCTGTTGTATTTTTGTTATATTAAAACCCCTACTTTCATTTATACAAAGCAATGAGATATACCTCTGTTCAGGAATTTTCTGAAAAGTGTTTCTACACAGTTATCGGATTCAAGATTTAAAAATTAAGTATCTCTACTACTCATCCACACCCTCCTATTTCTAACACCTAAGCTTCAGATCAACAGCTTTGATACACTATTTGTTTTAATTCTATTTTTCATTTTATTGAATTAAGAAATCACTCTGTATTTAATTTACTGTGATGTTGAGGTTGACTTTATAAAGTAAGCTACCTTTCAGCATCTGCAGTGAAAGTCTCATCCTCCTCTTCAGAATCAGAGTCTTCCATCATCAACTTCTGGTACATCTCTGCAGAGGAAATCCGCTTCTTCTTCTTGGACGGGCTACTACTGGAGATACCATCATTACCTGCCTCTGTCTCCGAAGAGCTGCTCACACCACTATGGATCTCACCATTATTCTGCCCTGAACTGTCCGCTTCTGTCCTTTCCACTTTCTTCTCACCTTCATCTGCACACTTCTCAACCTTGTCCAACACTTTCTCCTCTTTCACTTCCTTGTTATCACTGCTGTCCACCTCAGCCTCACTGCCTTTCTTCTCTGCATCACTCTCTTCCTCCCCTACCTCTCCGTTCATGTGAACAGCCTCTCCATTACACACAACTGCAGCACCCTCCGCGTGGCTACTAGAGGAACTGCTCACTTCCGCATCCTCTGTCACTGAAACATGCAAAATGATCAATTTCTATACTGAATCTATATTTAAGGATTATTGACTACTTATCCATAAAAAAGTTAAACCCAACTGGATTATATTTTATACTATTATCTGATTCTCTGGTAATTTACTATAATATTAGTTGGTAATTTGATGTAATCTCTAATATTACAGTAATACAACTGAAATTAGTTATTACAAAGACTTAAGGTGTTAGTGAAATTAAGTGAATTAAGTGCTGCCAGTCATAATTTCAATGTTATTAATGTATTCTGTTAATTGATAAAGCGATAAGCATATTAATGTCAAGGTTACACATATCAAGTCTCCACTACAGTTTTTTTTTGTTCAGTTTAAAACTTCTCCACATAACGTAACTTAAGTGATGATTTCATCAAGTTCCATAACACAGGCATTAAACAGGAATGTGAGGAGACAATGATCCTGATGTTCAAACAACTTAAAACCCAAATAGGAGGGGTGCTCTGTGGCTACTAAGTAACAGCACACAAAAACAGCAATAATTTCCGGACACACTATGCAAGAGTTTTAGTATCATTGTTGGTGTGCACATTTGCTGTGCCTTCAAATTTAAAGAATTAAAATAAAATGGTTTGTATTACATAAATTTAATAAAAATAAATGTATTCGTCACTTCATTTTATCAAATTACACAAATAGTGTACAATTTAAACATCAATGTAGACTACAAAAATAACTATCTATTTTTTGGCTAGCCAACAATGCATTCTTCTGTACCGGCTGAGTCGGTGATTGTGCAACAGAACAAAAATAAAATACTAGTTCATAGTCTTCGTTGACGATATTGTTGCTTATAGCAGTTCTTTGTTTTGATATAATTTTCACTATTTTCAGACAACGATAAAGTAACAAAAATAATAAAATTTAATGAAGCTATTTTTGACGCATTAGGCATTTTGGGATTTCACAAAACACGAGCTTTTTAAACACTTATTTTCCTACTGGCTATTTAACCTGTTGACGAGTGCGCACGGCATTTGCCGTGCCGCTATGACAGTCCATACTGAGTGCCTCATTGACCAGTGACAGACTTTTAGGGAGTAAAATAAAAAAAAAACTATTAAATGTTAATAAACTTGTTTATTATAGTTTAAATGTATATAAAAATACATTGCAGACTGTTAAAAGCAATAATCTCGTTTTCAAACTTTGCTAGTGTGTGACACTGCTCAAAACAAGGATACATACAAAGGGCGACCTCACATGTTGAACATTCATAGCTGGTTTCTTTTCTTCTTTGTCCAGTTCGAGTGGTGTGTTTGTACACATAGCACTGCCTGAGTAGTTTACGCTTCTTTGTGTCATTCTGGGGGAGTGGCCTTATAAAATGGCGACCTTGGAGGCGTAGCGGGTCTTGTGTCCCGCCTCCGTAAAATAGTTTTAAAAGTTATCACCAGGTTCCACCACAATACAGGACTAGCAACACTGTACATCGACACTATTAGGAACAACTGAAAAGTTCCAAAAATCTCCGCTAGCACAGTAAGTCAGTGAGAACGAACTGACAGTCATTAGTCTGCAACGGAAAATGCCGTACTCCCTCATATGGGACCAAACAGCAAATGCCATGCGCACTCATTTGGGTATGTTTTGCTGCACTCGTCAACAGGTTAAAAGATATTTCTGAAAGCCAAGAATACACTGTTTTCAATGACAACACTTACGATCGTGAAGAACGTAAACTCACGATAGGGAATTTTGACAAACATACAGCAATTTTAGCGTGTTCGGAAATTATGCAAACAAATGGCAATCGGAAATGTGAACATCCAAGTTTAGAATTTTCTAATGAAAGACATAACGTAACTATAGAACCTTTTATGATATAATGTGAAACCTTTGATCTTTATCTTTAAATATACGTATGTTTTCCTTCAAACAAAGTAAAAATAGACTTGCTATGAGAGATCATATTACTAAATAGAATACGTCGAAAATAGCTTAGTGCCATTTTGAAACTGTAGTTAATGTGTCCATAATTGCTTAAAGCCAGTTGCAGGGTTAAGCATAAGATTTTTGGAAATTACTGTGGGATCCAAAGGTTTAAGTTTGAGGTCAACTGACCTGAGGAGGAGCGACTGGTGCCTGCGCCTGAGCCCGAAGGTCCGTCTCCACTTCCACTTGCACTCCCGGAGGAGGAGCGGCGACCTCTCAACATGGGTGACACTGGCGGCTTCCCTTCCCCCTTCAGCAGCCGACACAGTGGTCCGGCACCTTTGTACCTAGCCATCACCTGTTCCAGTGGCATGTGTGCCTCCTGCATTAACCCATCTACTGTTTCCTCCTCATCCTCGGAGCCAGATCCAGCCTCTGGAACACCAGGAGATATAAATAATTTCTGGTATACATGCGCAACATAAAAGCTCTACACATTTATAAATTTACTATGTATTCATCTACGTATTTGTAATAGAAAAATTTATTTGAAAACAACGTGTCGAAATTTTACAGTGTGATATGTTTATGTTCATAAAAAACACTTATCTAAGGTTTTCTATGAAGTTTCTAAAAGTTTCATTACATGTCAATAATAACAATTCTTTTTGTCGTAAAACATACATAGGTGACAATGTCATTAAAAGCAAAATTTTAATGTTTTGTCAAGAAAAATACAACTAATGTAAATTTTTCTAATGTAAAGATAAACATACATTTGGGAAATTTAACTCTTATACATAGGCCTACGTATATTGTTAACAAAAATATGTAAATCAAATTTTTGTAAAGTAGGTGTGGTGTCATATCTGAATCTAATATAAATAGTCAGCTATCTAAAATGTATTTGTTAAGATAGGAATGTTGATTATCGATCTGGCCGTTGGCGGTTATATGTATGTGACGTAATATGAGACCATACTGTTTAAATAAATCCTATTGGCTACTGAGGTCACGCCACTTCTCCCCCGCCAACGTTCCTTACCGTTCCAGCAGCGAGTGTTTCTGCCCAGTCCAGTTTTACCCACGGTCCGTGAAACCCGCGTCCTCCCGACCAAGATGTAGTACAATAGTTTTCCTGAATTGGTGTAATTTTAATTACCCAGTTTCATTACCACCGGCCACGAACATCACAATGGCGACGAGGATTTGTGGAAATTAGTATTAGTGCGAAATTCCGAGTGTACATCGCCGCTGGACATCAACAGTGAACACCACGTGCGCGAACAACACGAGGACAGTTTTGATCGAGTGAACATCACAAAATGGCGAGTGAACATCACGAAGATTAACAGTACGAATTTTCTTTAGTTTCAAACCAATTAGTGTGGGAGGAAGTGTAGTGTGCAACAAAATTATTTTAGCTACTAGTTGATGTGGCAAGTACAATTAGACGAACTTACCGTTTCTGTAACTAATATAATGGCGCAAATAGGCGTTATCGGGGAATATGACGGGTCAGTTTGAAACCTGGGCGTCATACATCGAACGTTTTTTGAGCTGTTTGTGGACTGTAATAGCATTGACGCGGGTAAAAAGGTCAGTACGCTTTTAACTGTGATAGGAGTAAAAACGTATAGTTTTGTTGAGAGACCTGTGCACTCCTAATAAACCGTCGGAAAAGACATTTAATGAACTGGTGCAACTTGTGCAAAAACATTTATTCCCGACACCTAGCTTCATCGCGGAGCGATATCGTTTTAGTAAGCGAGTACAAGTTGGAAGGCGAGTCGGTTTGCCGAGTATATTGCAAATCTAAAAAAAATGACAACCCATTGTGACTTTGGCAGCGTCGCTAAATGATTACTTGAGAGACAGACTGGTGAGTGGCATCAGAAGTGAAAGTGCCAAACAAAAACTTTTATCGGAAGCCTCGTTAACGTTCGAGCAAGCGACCAAAATAGTGCTTTCAATAGAGCAAGCAGAAAAATCGGCGGCAGCTCTATCAGTTGGAAGACCCTAGCGGAACCATCAGTTGAGCAGCGTGGTGGCCAGGAGGGGGAGATTCGGAAATGGCGCACCGCATTCCCAGACAGCACGGAGCGACAACGCTGGAGCGGCCTGGAAGGGAGCAGGGGGAACAACCAAGGTCAGCGGCGGCACGTCACCAGGGCCTTCTGGATGGCAGCGGCGATCTCCGCCAGGTGGCAGTGGCAGTGCGCAATGTTTATGTTGTGGCCTCACAGGGCATTTCCGTTCACAGTGCAGGTTATTAGGTGTGATGTGTCATTTCTGTGGTAAACAAAACCACATAGCAAAAGTGTGTCGTTCTAAGTTAGCTGGTCGGCAAGGTACAAATTGTAAATAGAGATAAGACTAATTTTAGAGATAGTAAAAGCACTGGGAATTCCAAAAATTATCGCAAACATAACTACCTAGAAGGTGTTGATGACAGTAAACAGGTGTCAGGGGACACTGAGCAATTTGTGGAGGATGTAGCCAATTTATTTAGAATGAATGAAAAGGTGACTGACAGGGTCAAGGTAGACCCAATTCAGCTTGATTTAATTGTTAATGGTAAAAAGCTTAACGTTTGAGGTTGATACAGGGGCTTCTGTGAGTGTTTGCAGTGAGGAATATTACAATTCTCATTTCCAGATGTGTAAATTAGAACCTAGTAAGTTGACACTCAGCTCTTATACTGATCAACCTATCACACCTGTAGGCAAGATCAAAGTTGAAGTTAATTATAACAAAGTAAAACAAAGTAATGGACCTTGTATGTCATCAAGTCCGGTGCTCATCCACTTAGAGGTAGGAATGGTTAAGTGCTTTAGGGGTTGAAATTTCGTTTAAAAATAATGACAGGTTATTTGAGATAAGTAAAACCGATGCCGATAGTTGTCTTGAACTTAAGAACAAGTTGTTCAAAGAATTTCTAAGGTATTCAGTGACGAGATAGGTTGTTTTAAAGGCGAGCCTGTAAAGTTAACAGTAAAAGAAAACACGGTTCCTAAATATTTCAAACCTAGGCCAATACCTTTTTCCCTGAAAGCCAAGGTTGAAAACGAACTAGCTAGGCTAGTAGATGAGAAAGTGTTAATACCTGTAAGTAGCTCAGATTGGGGTACGCCCATAGTTCCTGTATTAAAGAAATGTGGTTCAGTCAGGATTTGCAGTGATTTTAAAGTAACCTTGAACCCTTGTTTAGAAGTAGAAAAATTTCCGTTACCAAGAATAGATGAGTTGTTCGCAAACCTGCAAAAGGGCGAGAAGTTTAGTAAGATCGATTTGTGTCAAGCATATACCCAATTAGAGTTAGATCCAGAGTCTCAGAAACTGTGTACCATAAGTACACACAAAGGTTTATTTTGTTATTCCCGTGTTCCTTTTGGCATAACGTCAGCAAGTGCTATTTTTTCAAAAGAAAATAGAGCAGACTCTCCAGGGTATAGATCAAATTGCAGTATTTTTTAGATGATATTCTAATAACCGCTGAAAATGATAAGGCTCATTATGAGAAGTTAAGAGAAGTGTGTAAGAGGTTGAATGAGAAAGGCTTAACTGTCAAAAAGAGTAAATGTACTTTCTTTGCTGACCAAGTAGAGTATTTGGGGTTTGTCATTGACAAACACGGTTTGCACACCGATCCCAAGAAAGTAGAAGCAATCAAGAACGCACCTATCCCAAAGAATGTCACAGAAATTAAATCGCTAATTGGGCTAATTAACTATTATTCTAAATTTCTTCCAAATTTGTCAAGCATTTTAAGCCCATTGTACAATTTATTTAAAGAAAGACGTTCCATTTGATTTCAACAGGCAATGTGTTCAGGCATTTGATAGAGTAAAAGAACTGCTAAGTAGTGAGACTATTTTAGCGCACTATGACAGCAAAACTTCCGTTGAAGCTGGCGGTAGAACGCGAGTTCTTTTTGGACTGGGTGCGGTCCTGAGTGTTTGTCACACCAGAAGGTATTGAAAAACCATTAGCATACCAGTCTAGAACCGCTAACTAATGCTGAAAAGAACTACTCCCAGATCGATCGAGAGGCTTTAGCAATTGTCTGGGGCGTGAAGAAATTTAACCAATATCTGTATGGTAGGGAATTTACTTTATGTACGGACCACAAACCGCTTCTATCAATATTTGGTCCTCATAAGGGTTTGTCAGTGTTTAGCCCCAGCCGATTGCAGCGCTATAGTTTTATTTTTGTCAGGGTACAAGTTTAATATAGAATATATAAAATCAGCTGATCACGGTAATGCCGACGCGTTCAGCAGGCTACCACTGACAATGAAAGAGCCGGAAGTGAGCGACGATGACCACTGGAAGGGCAGTTATTTGCATTGTCTTTTGGAAAGCTCTGTGCCCTTAACTTTTGAAAATGTACAAGTAGAAACGCTAAAAGATCCAATTTTATGCAAAGTTATTGGTTATGTAAGGCACGGGTGGCCCAATAGCATCCCTGGGGATGACAAGGAGTTGTTGCCATATTTTGCAAGGAGGGAGGAGTTGTCTATAGTAAATAATATATTGGTTGGGGTTACAAAGTTGTCGTGCCTAGCAAAATGAGAAAATATGTGCGGACGAGCTTCACTCATCCCACATGGGTATAGTCAAAATGAAATCGATAGCTCGTAGTTTATGTTTGGTGGCCTAATATTGATGATCAAATTGTGTCCCTGGCAAATAATTGTTTTTCCTGTTTAATGGAGAGAAATAACCCTAGCAAGTGTCAGCTGCATACGTGGCATTATCCCTCAAGTCCATGGCAAAGGCTTCACATGGATTATTTAGGTCCGATTAATGGAAAAATGTATCTACTAATTGTTGATGCGCACAGCAAGTGGCTGGAAGTGTTTCCTGTAGCTTCCACTTCAGCCCAATGTAGCCATAAAATTCATTTAAGAGATTTGTTCAGTAGGTTTGGTCCTGCCAGAGACTGTCCACAGTGACAATGTCCACCATTTTCCTCATTCGAATTTCATAATTTTATGTCAAACAATGGTATCAGACATACTTTGAGTCCTCCATACCATCCCATGAGTAACGGTTTGGCAGAGAACTCTGTCAAATATGCTAAGAATAAGATCAAATGTGCTTTACGTGATAAGAAAGATGTAAATATAGCTTTAAAGTAGAATATTTGTTTGATTATCGAAATGCTGTTCATGCTACCACCAATGAGACCCCAGCAAAGTTGATGTTTAATAGGCAATTAAGGACTAGGTTAGATTTATTAAGGCCTAACCTGTCAATGACAGTTAGTAAAAGACAAGACAAGCAAAAGGAGTATTTCTCTGGAACTAAAATTAGACTATTTTATCCTGGTCAAAATGTAATTGTTAGGGACTATCGCACCCGTGACAAATGGGTTAGTGCTACGGTAATTAAGCAGATCAGCAATGTTATATACGAAGTTGAATTGACGTCTGGCATTGTGTTCAGACGGCATATTGATCAGATTGTAGCCGTGCAGGGAGAGCCAGCTGATGTAAACAAACAGGTAGAATCAGCTGACGCTTTCGATGGACAGTTCCTTTTTTCCCCCCGGTCATGACGTCGGTGATGGGGCGAGAGCCAATAGCAGTGAGTGCCCACTCTCCGCCGAGCGGCCGTGTGGCTCGCTCCCCTCCCCTCTCAGTGTCGTGCCGTTCTAACGGGTAAACTAACAGCTGATCGTGGCAACACGTCACCGGCTGCGACGGCAGCTGTCATGCCGCGCCAGCTGTTTTCCCAAACAACAACAATGATAGACGCTATCCTGTGCGGATTAGAAATTCCCGTGGATAGCTGAACTTGTAAATTATATTGTTTTGTTCTATTTTAGTTTTGTTTTCATTATATTGTTTTATTTGTCTTAGTTGTGATAACCAAGGCGTTCATACCATTTTGCTTTATTGTAGTTTAAGGAAAATTTATTGATGTTACTGTATTAATGTGTTAATTGAATTTCAACAATGTTTTTTTTTTGTTAAACTATGTAGTGTGTTATTTTTGCAGTGTTTTTTCAACTTTGGAAGGGAGGAAATGTGGTGTACATATCTGAATCTAATATAAATAGTCAGCTATCTAAAATATATTTGTTAAGATAGGAATGTTGATTATCGATCTGGCCGTTGGCGGTTTATATGTATGTGACGTAATATGAGACCATAACTGTTTAAATAAATCCTATTGGCTACTGAGGGTCACGCCACTTCTCCCCGCCAACGTTCCTTACCGTTCCAGCAGCGAGTGTTCTGCCCAGTCCAGTTTTACCCACGGTCCGTGAAACCCGAGTCCTCCCGACCAAGATGTAGTACAATAGTTTTCCTGAATTGGTGTAATTTTATTACCCCAGGTTTCATTACCCACCGGCCACGAACATCACAGTAGGCTTTACAGTTATGTTATACTCAGACATGAACTATTTTACATTTTTCTCAGTCTTTTAATTTTTTACGGAATAACACTTTTTTAAATACGTATTTATGTGTAGTCAAAAATAGTTAGCACATGCCTTCTAGTAAAATTTTCTAGGTTTCTATCATTTCTACCACTTCAGTGTAGGACCACTGCGCGTCATTTGTCTTATTTGCACAGTCAATCTTTGGAGACATAGACTAATTTAAAATGTACTGGTTTACTTAAAAATTACTTTATAATAAAGCTGCTTGATAAGTTTCAGTACTCACCATTCATTATAAAACAAAGATAATATTAGAAAATAACTGCTATGTTTAGTGGCCAGTGGTGCTGGCCTTACGAGCTATGGACATATTATATCTTGGCCAGTTCAGCTGAACATACGAGCTGAGATAACATTAATTAATATGCAAAAATTGATACGCACTTCCGACAAAATGGCAGCTGGAGCCAACCAGTGGAGCTGGCCATACGAGCTCCAAGGGCAAATTATAAATACTGCCTACAAGTGCACAGGGTTAAGTTTTTTGCCAACATAAAACTAATCACAGACCCCACTTCACAATTGGCAGGATTTTTTATTGCAGCACACATTTCAAATTTAAATATTAAAAAAAAGAGAAGCACTGATACGTTTAAGTAATTATTAGAAAACATGTAAGTAATATTGGGTCTATGACATCGGACATAGGATCTGAGTTAAGAGATAAAATTTCAAATCCTGTTGTAACCCTTACACTTTTTTACTGATACCAACGACCTTGTAAATTAAGACTCTCTTCCTCATTCTATTTGACAAGATCCTTCCACAAGCAAGTCGCTCATGAAGTCAGGCAGAATAAGGTTAAAAAGGGGATATCATTACCTTTATGGTAGGGATGGGTCAATTCCGATACCTGAATATCTCAACATTTACCGGTATAGAGGTATAATTCTGAATATCAAGGATATCACTTGACTCTGAAACCAGCCACCTTCGTCTAAACACCATTACTCTAATTACAGTTCGCTAAAAAGTGTTTTCATCATACTTTGTAAAAAAAAAAATGGATAACCGAACTAATAAGTTATTGTGGATTTGTAAACAATACTATTCAGCTTGAGATACCTATTTAATGCATAACCTTTTGTCTGTGCACGGACGTCCATTGCTCCGCAGGAAAACAAAAGTTTAACCAATCATTTTTACCACACAATTTGTATAGTTGTGTAAATATAACCTCTATAAAAATACAGGGTGAGGCAGACCACCCGTACAGTATGTATAGCGGCCAAACCAAACGAGGCAGGTTATTCATAACAACTTAAACCCCCCCTATTTCCACCCCAAAGAATTTGGAGAAAGTATTTTGAAATCTCTAAAACTCAATTACAATTATTGGTACAAATTACAAAACTAAATCTACAAAATGGTAGTTTTTAGGGGGTAGGAGTGGTTTTTTGGAAAATTTTCAAATGTAAAGGTATGTTGAATTATACCTCATTTTAAATGTATTTCTTCACTGATTATTTTGATGCAAAAAGTTTTAACGTATCTTGCCGCTTATGTACAGGGTACACCAAAACGTTAAAAAATCAGGGATTTGTGGGTAAATTTATTGCAACTACCTACACAAATGTACAGAGACGATATTTTTATTCAAAACTAATGATGAGAAGGCTTATCAAACAATATCATCAAATGCCACCCTACTCCAAAATTTACACATTTTAAAAATACATAGAATTTTGAAATACTTAACAGCCCCAATCTAAAAAAAATCAAATAGCAACCTAGGTTGTGTTGTACATAATTAGAAAGGTCTTTAAAAAATAAACATTTTCTACATTTAAAGATTATGAGAAGTATGTGAAATACTAGTCAACTGAATCAGTCAGCTGATGCATACAACAGATGTGTTTTCATTCAAAAAGCTTATTGTAACATTTAACTTATTCAGAATAGTACTGACTTGTAAGAATTTGCACACTTTTCAATTTTTATTACTATATTAAAAAAACAATTACACCTCATCAATTAAAAATAATTCTATCTCTGCCAGTCAACAGGACATTCTTATATAAAAAATAGTAAGCAATTTGTTTAAACTTTACCTTACAGAAGAAATGTTCTTCTTAAAAACTATCTTATCTATAATATAATATACTTGGATGCCATTTTTGTATTAAAAAAGAAGTACATTTTTGGAAAAGGGTCAGCACCTGGAGGTTAAAGTTATCTCCTGCTTTCACAAAAGCAGTAATGGGTACGTTTTAAATGGGATGACTCATCAGAAGATAGACCTGTTTAAGTTGTGTTATAAGAAAAAATTAATGACACTAAGAAAATCAATTTTAAACAATTTTCCAATTATTGTTCATACTGTTAGAACAAAGTAACCTTTTAACGTCAATTACATGTTACGTTAGATGAGTCAACATTGGATATATGACTAACACTACCCACTGCTTTTCCACAAGATGGAATGACCCCAACATAACAATTAAACATCAATATCAAAATGTTCCAATTTTATACAACCAAGAGCTTTCAAAAATGTGTTACCTGCTTCAGAACCAGGCTTTTCTCCATCTTTACCGCTAGCTATAGCTTTCAGGAGAGAAACTACTTCTGGTGTGGCCAAGGTAGCGTCGAAACCAAGGAAAGCATCTTTAAGTGCCTGTTCAAACTCTCCTTTGGTGTAGTTCTCTGTTTTCTTTATGAAATCAGGCAGATTTTTGGAGCAATATTCTGCTACTTCATGACCGCCATGTCCGTCGTACACAGCAAACAATGAGGCATTCTTGTCAAAGTCCAAAATGCAATTGTGAGCATCCTAAAATCATATTTCAATGACAGTTTTAATGACAAGTTCGAAAATATAAAATTATTCTATTGTATATTTACATATCCTATCTGCAAAACCATTTTGGGGCCAAGATAAAAATCACAAAAATTGCACCTCACCATTTTGGGAATACAATATCATGGGCTGAGGAATGTTTTTTTGTTGCCAGAAGTGTGGAATAGCGGCCATCAAAGTCTGCACTGATGACAAGGGGCTTTTCCGATCTGTACTTTTCCAACCTCAGATCATGAGCCAGATCGTCAAACGTTATTAACATTGGAAAAGCACCGCACTTTTTCATGTCAATATTGTTACAAAGAGATTTTACTCATACGATTTACACTAAATATTACATTAAAATAATTACTAGGTTTTCTTACACTTATGTACATTATGAAACACAGATTAATGTAGGGTAATTCTAAGCAATATATGGGTCAACCTTGATTTTTCTCATATTACAATATAATGTTCCAATAGTCAATTAGAAAAGGAAATGACTAGAATTTCTTGCCGGAAAGCAGTTATAGGGAGCAGGCAACCGCCAGACGGTCATATATTGCTTAGAGTTACCTATTAGTGATCAGGGGCACTGACGTGATCTGGGCTTCAAATTTGGAACTACTCGAGTTAATTTTTTTTTCTAAAAGAGCAAGCAGCGCGAAGCGCTGCGCAGCGGGCAGGCATCGTGCGTGATCCTTTTTTTTCATTACAAATTTCTGATAAATTGTTATTACATATTCCAATATAATGTAGGTAATGTATGTAAAACAATTTTAAACACATAATTACATGCTGGAAAGCAAAGTAAACCAATATAATCCGCCCAATACAAAATCTCCGTAAAAATCTGGTAAAGGAATCTGTGTCATTCCTTTGGCCTGAATCAATTCAGTATAGACGAAGATCACGCACGATGCTTGCCCGCTGCGCAGCGCTTCGCGCTGCTTGCTCTTTTAGAAAAAAAATTAACTCGAGTAGTTCCAAATTTGAAGCCCAGATCACGTCAGTGCCCCTGATCACTAATAGGTCATTCTCGCGGTTGCCTGCTTCCTATAACTGCTTTCCAGCAAGAAATTCTAGTCATTTCCTTTTCTAATTGACTATTGGAACATTATATTGTAATATGAGTTGCCTGCTCCCTATAACTGCTTTCCGGCAAGAAATTCTAGTCATTTCCTTTTTTAATTGACTATTGGAACATTATATTGTAATATGAGAAAAATCGAGGTTGACCCATATATTGCTTAGAATTACCTAATGTAGATATGATATTTATAATATGATTAATGTAGATATAATTTGAATTTTATTTTCTCAAATTATTATTTTCGAGAACACCTATAATAGTAATCAATCAATTCCTACACCGTACATAAAACTGAAATTTTGAAATCACTCTTCATAGCAATAAACTTTTGACCGTAAGTCCGTAAATGTTGATTCTTACAGGTAATTTATTTAATGATTAGACAAGTATGCCGTGCGGCATTTGGATCGATATTAGCTGACAATGAGTAATAATACTAATAAAGTACATAAAATGAATTGGTATTTATAAGTAGAGGATTCGACTGGTTCAAGTTATGTCTTTATAACTTAAACTGTTTTCGCGTAATAATAGTGGAAAGTTGACAGAAGGCTGTGCCGTCTTTATCAGTACACAAGCGGTATTGATGAAACGTCTGTGCCGTCGGTCATCAATTGGAGGGTTAAATCATCTGCTAAAATTCCATGGCATCACAAGATTTAGCTAATCTAAATAATGCCATATGACACTGCTTTACCTACTTGAATTGTTTAACTGCCTTTGCCTACCCCACTTTTGACTTGCTTGCAAACTATCAAAACACAAATTAATAAATAAACTACTTTTCAAAACTCAAAAATTATCCTACTACTCACCAAACAGAATGGACAGAGTACAAATGCACCAGTGAAATTATTAACAACTAACATATCCTACTCGTCATACGCAAACAAAACTATATACTAACAGTTTTAGGTGGTGATAATTACAAATAACAATGTTTTTTTTTAGTATTTAAAATGGAAATGTCATATCAAAATACTATTTTAACCCATTGCGGATCATATTGCTTTGGCGCGCGGGCACCAGCGGGCACGAATTAATTTACGGTCAACGGTCGCACGAACAGCAATGGTGCGCCACATCGTATCACTCTTCATCAAATACTTTCATCTGAACTCTACTTAATTAATTTATCCTTATTTTTGGTGGGGGGGAGGGGTACAAGGCTGAGAATACCATGCCACCTCAAAGTAATTTGCAGAGATTCTCCAATCAGTAATTTGCGTACTGCCGATCATTTTTCTCCACGAATAGACGGAGCAGACTCTCGACAATGTGCCAAAATAAATATAATAAACACTAATTATGGTTAAAATATAACATGTTAATCTAGAGTTTGTTACTTTAGTTCTCTATCTACATTTTTTCATACTGAAAGTACAAAAATGTGTTAGCAATTGGTAATTTCCGTACTGACAATGAGTAGTCAATGGACTTTTTTTATTTGAGATTCCACTTCCGTCCCAACTAAAAATTTCAGGACACTATAAAAATTCACGCATATCCACATGTTTCCCAGAGTCCAAAATTCATGTGTTTCCACATGCTTTTCCAGATTCTCATCGTTGGTGGTAGCCCTGGTTAGAGTTGTGCTAAAGTATCGTGGCTCTCAATACATATCCCACTGACGGCCAATACACGAAGAACGCATCAAATTTATCGTGCGGTTAGTTTGCGATCTGTAGAATAATTACATAGACACTAGTACAGAACAGTACCTTCTACAGTTGTACCCAGTATACAAGCACGACTGATGTTATCAATTTACTGGCTCCTAAATATTTTGTGTCAGCCTTTAATATAACGCAAGAATAGAATCACCCCATCACGACAAAACACAACTACATGAACTACGAAACAACATGACATAAGGCTTCTTATACATGTTGGACTATTTGGTTTGAACAGTTTGATTCATCCGACCAATCATCATGTGTGCGGGGAAGTCATTCAGATAAATAGTTTATAGGAGAAATGACGAGATTTCCAGTCATTGTCCAACCAATCCCGCTCTGACGACGAAACTGACGTTCATGTTGACTCGGTTGGCTGACCTTCTTTTCAGTCGGCGGCTTTCATTGTAACCTATGTAATCTGATGTCCAATTGGAACGTGTGAGAGGAGCAATCGTTCATAGACCAAGCGAGGTCTCGGCTGCGATATTAGTGGTAAGTGGTGGGCTGTGGGCACTGGATCGAGCGGCTACTTAAAAGTTTAATGTTTTTGTTGTACATTTGGAGAACACTCACGACAGACGTGAGCAGCAGGGCACTTATCCGCCGCCAATTCTAGACAATAAATGTTTTTCCTGCCGCTCAGCCCTCAACTCATTCTGTCATTGCTGTGCAACATTTCGGATGCCAACACAAATTTCTTGGCATTATTTGTTATAGCTTATCCACTATTTTCTTCTCCAAGAGGTATCTTATCACGTCTAGTAAAAATCCAACTGAAATTTTGATGTACTCAAAAAACCAGGTATTTCAAATCTTCAAACATATTGCATTATTCAACGAACCTAACTATTAAGCCTGTTTATCGCCACTCTTCGATGACTGAATAATACTTAAATATATAAAACCCGTTTGTATCAAGGTCACTACTGCTCTGTTGCTTTACCGTTCGTTTAATGCCGAAGTCCAGAATGGTCGGCCCACTTTAAATTGTATAATGTAATGTTACATGTTTTTTGGGGGAAGGGGTTTGCCGTGGCACAGGAGTAAACCTAACCAAAATATACAATATACTTCATTCACAATTTCACGATCCACATCGTGTATAATACAATGTTTCAAGAATAATAAATTCTTGATTCAAGAAGCTGCCAAATTATGTCCTATTCTATAAGTTCTTGGAGACGAAAAATTTGTTTTTGTAAATTTCCCGGTTCTCAAAAAAATTCTGGCTTATTCCCGGTCGGGTGGCTACACTGTAAACCTACTTATATTGCATAGTGATAATTTGCAGATAGGGACAGAGTTGCTTTTGTATAATATCAAAGTACCCACGATTTTGTAGCCATTTAAAACATTGTTCAGTTTAAAAAAAAATACATTTCTACCCAAAAAGCACTATTATTGTCATTTTGTTGTTCTTGTCAATGTCATTACTCACTATGCAAGTGATACTACTTTATATGCATTATCGGTACTTTGCTATTATCCAGAAGTTTATTAACTATCTGAATTTAAATTTGGGAACTATCTCAAGGGATGTCTTTATTTTTCACCGAAGGTGGCACCAAAGTCCGCACTTCCAAGCCCAAAAACCAATGTGATCTTACTTCGGACAAGTTAAACAATCAGGATGTGATCTGAGGTCAAGAAAGTATAGATCGGAAATGGTGCTGGCCATCAATACAGGTTGCGATGGCCCCTGCACTTCTGGCACAAAATAGAAAATTATCCCTCAAGACAGTAGGCCTAGACCTATATTCAAGCTCAAACACGGAGTCCTCGCAAATGTTTACTGTAATAATATCTATTGATAATAGGTACATCAATATATATTATTAGATAAGGTACATGTATTAAGCTACTTATATAGCCTAACAACAATTAGTCGATAAGGACAGAGTGGCTTCCGGCTAATGATGAAGTACCAAATTGACTTTAATGTAAACAATATTGTAATTTTTTTAAATAAAAACAGCCGGCAATTAAAAATCAGGAATATCTATAGGTCAAATAGTTGAAATAATTCTAATCTATATTTGATTTTACTGAAGTGATGGCCGCTTATTATATTGCAGCTTTACTTTACTAATTAACAATATTGTTACTTAGTATTAGGCTACATTAAAAACAGCAAAGCCTAGCAATAATTTGCTCTATATAACAAAACAAATATTTTAATGTTTTTGTATTCTTCCTTTGAGTTTACATATTTTTAATCAATAAATTAGTTCAAGCAGTTCGATTGACAGGGTGGCCTCTAATTATACTGCACTCTTTTATCACATTTAGAATTGTTAACACATTAAAATTGTCATTAAAGCACAATATTTAAGTCCAATAGATGTGCTGAAGACGAGGTTCATATAACCAACCACAAAATTAATGGCAAACCACAATATTACTAATATTGACTCAACACTCTTTCCAAATATTAAACACCAGACTTGGAATATGATTTGAAAATTGTAAAACTTTGCTTACAATGATGAATTTAACAGTGCTCAATAATTTCCACTCCTGAACTGACGAAATGAGTAAACTTTAATAGCCTAAGCGGCCTACACTCATTACTCGGTTGTTTTTATCGAATGGTTCAATGTTTTTATCCAAAGGAATAATTCGATATTACAATTTATTTAACTTAGCATATGATTTCAACTTATTCGGTATAGTAATTACTTGTACTACAAACAATAAACAACAAGAAGAAACTAATATTTTTAGAATTAGAAAATGGCAATGAATATGAGGAATATATGTGAGATATTTCTCACTTAAGTGACAAGATTTGTTTAAGTAGCTTCAACATGTGGGTTGACTCCTGGTAACACATGGGGAGAATTCTCTCCTCCATTTTACCACAGTGGTTACTAATTAATATCAATTAGGGCAAGTTATAATTATTGTTAGGTTTTCTTTGATATCTAAGTCCATACTTGGTAATATATCGAATTATTACATAAAAACAACCAGATAACGAGTGTAGGCCGCTTATTAAATATCCCTGACGAAATTACAAGTCTGGTGCAATAGCGAGCTAAGATGTACAAACAGTGTCTAATGCTTATGACTAGGCTAGCTTTCAGATTTCAACATGTTTAGGTCAACATCAATGTAAGGAAGCCTTCCCGCCAATTTTACATTGGAACCATAACAGGGCTCTAATAGACTATAAGACCATGACAATGAAACAATCAATAACAACCTTCTTATTTTACTTAAATGTATAGGCCTATTACTAAACTTCTTATATTTGCAGATTTATAAAACTCTTACAAGCCTACACAACGGAAAAGATGAACAGCAATAAACATTATGGACCAACCAGGTTTTAACTAGGCCTAGCCTATTAACTAATTCTTATTTTATTCACACTATCACAAATTAGGTGTACTGAGAGTAAAATAGTTATCAGATACACTATAGCCTAAAGCCCTTTTCAAAGTTGTGTGGTATATTGGCTTAGCCTAGTTCAAACTGCTCAAGAACCGATAGTTTTATGACATCATGTTACAACTAAAGATCTATAAAACTCTTACTAGCCTACTCCTGATGGAAAATTGGAATTGCAATAAACAATGCTATATGTGGACAATATATGGAAGAACTGGGTTTTAACTAGGCCTAGTCTATAACTTATTCTTATTTTATACACACTATCTCAAATTACGTGTACCGAAAGTAGAATAGGTATCAGATACAGTGTAGCCTAAAGCTTTATTCAAAGTTATTTAGTATATTGGCTTAGCCTAGTTCTAACTGCTCCAAAACCATTGGTTATATGACATCGTGTTATAACTCAAGAAATATTATTTCAGTGTTTAGAGTAATATACCATGTCTAACTAGGTATCGTTTAATGAAACATTTAACCATTATGCATTATCTATCCTCTCATGTAACGTAAAAGCCAAGCTAAACTTACCTCTTGAGAAATTCTCCACCCTTGCATCGAACTTGCGCCGCATTTCATATTCCCTCCTTCTGCATCTGAGCTCTCTTTCGTCGTTTTCGGCTCTGATAAATACGCACCCATTTTCAAAACCGTATATTCAAATGAAATAATACGTAATCAAATTAAAAAATAACGTGAATAACGGATAAACACTACCGACGCGCACAATCTCAATCTAATCAGAAGCCATGCCAAAGCCCTACTTTTCTTTCGCCGCCGTGACTGTAAATTTTCATTTCCTGTTGATGCATTTGGTTTAAAAGACAAGCCAGTCTGAAATATTTACATGTATATGTAAACAGTATAATGTGTGTGCAAATGTTACTATCTATCTTTATCAATAATAATATTGAGATGATATATTAAAAATAATTGTATCAATAAGTAACTTGAATGTGAAAATATAATACTGAAAATTGTTATGTTAGTAAGAAGGACGAATGATAGAGTATATGAAAACATGTTGATGTACATGTTTCCTTGAAACATAATATGTAAGCTTAATTATTAATCACCCAGTACTATCCGTTGATTAGCTAATAGTTTTTTAATTCCTCATTAAAAATTGTATGATTAGCGATATCATTACCGATTTCATTTAAAATTTCGCAGTATTTAGTTACATATTTTTGCTATTTATGTTATCACATTTCATTTTATTTATTTTCACCGGCAAAGCCATTTTTACAGAGTGTAAGAAATTTAGAATAAATAATTTATTAACAATGATAATATCAAGATAAATAACAATAAGTATAACAAAAATAAAACACAAGTAACAATAACGATAACCATAAATATTAAATCATTAACTATGAAGACAACGACAATAAATGCAAAGATTACTAATGTGAGAATAATGTGTTCGTTTCCTCTGTAAGAAGTGGACAGGTTGCAAGGTTCCTTTACTTGCTTGAGTTTTGTCTTGAATTGCTGATCCCACAGGGCCTCTCAGTAGTTATTGGGTGTGATAACAACATTAATTTATGTCTTGACTCGGATTATGCTCAGGACTTTTTAAATTTATTGTTTGAAGTTTTTTAAGATGGAAGGATTGATAAGGAAACAGGATTTTCTGGACATTTGCCATAGTTCAGTTATACAATATAATCAGTAATACTGCGTTTCGAGATCTGCAATGTGATTTATTCTTCAGGTAAATGATTAGACGAATTCATGATTGCAACCTAGGTTAAAGTAAACATACCAGAGACTCGCGTTGTGACAAGCATAAGTCAGGAACCACAACAGATTTAGGTGCACTATGACACAGTAGAGAAGTTAAAAAGATTGGATGTCATTAAGCTAGCTTGTGAATCTATAAATAAGACCTAATATCCAAACAGCCCCATTGCACAGTTGCGGACTTGGATATCTTAAGTAAGACATATAGTAAAGATCACTCCCAGATCTTTGACTAAGGACTCTGGGAATTTCCCAGCCCTCTAATGAGTAGTCAGATATAAATTTTGTCATACATTATTATCTGAACTTATATTATCATTTTAAATGCATTACTACAGCGTGTCATAATATCCCAGTTCAAATCATCTTCAAAACACTACAGTCAACTAGTATTAAGACTGTGATAGTAAACTGTGGCAATGTCAATTTTGATTCTAATAAATTATTAAAATAACTGAGACGACGTTTATCTATGTATTTTAAATAGGCACATGTTTGCTGTTTGTCTTTTGTTGTTAACATATGCTCATTTTGTTCACATTTATTTTCCATGTTCAAGTTTTGAGGAATTAAAAGCCTAACTTGAATGGTTTATAATACGTAATGCCTGTATTTTACCACAATCTCAATTACATAATCTTTGCGTGATGGACAAATATATCAAACCAAAATGATTCATAATGGATCACAACTCACCTAACTCAGAAAAGGAATGGAGATATTGGAGAAAGATTTTTCTAAACTTTCTTGACCTCGTCGAATACACGAGGGACGCTGACTAGCTAAAAGATCTTTTAATGTAACGTTTCAGCCCATGTTTACAAACGAATAAGAGGTTCTGACTGGAACTGACAGGCTTAATGTTCTTAAGAAAAATGAGATATTTGCTAAGTACCAGTTAGTCATTTGACGACAGCACAATGTTGACTCTATCATAAAATACTTGAACCAATTGCAAACGATGAGTGGACTGTAATTTGTAAATGTATATTCTTCTCAATATACATTTCTCAATAGAGATTTATGTGTTAGAGATTCCTGTATAAATGGCATGCAATCTTCATGTATGATGATTTCTCTAATGATTCTTCTACGAGGTCATCTTGCTAGGCCAGACAATCTTCTTGGTGAGAAACTTTCGTTGATTTAAGAGCCAAAGGGTAAGGAAGAACTATTTTAAGTGTGACGTCAGTAGGAAAACAGGAATCATCCATGAGAGGTACATTTGGTAGAAGTGTAGTGTTGATTGTAGAATAGGAAATAAATGGCATGCAGCGATTTGCCAAGGGCAGATTCGCACTGAGGGGTATGGAGCTGTATACTTTTCAGTGCAAGGGCGATGATCTTCCAAACTACCCCATTGTACCTTTCTACTTGACAATTCCTTCTTAGGTTGTAAGGAGAGGCAATGCTTGTAGCAACGCCATTCAAATGGAGAAAGGAGGTTAGTTCATGCAATATGAAGGAGAATCCTCTTTCTGAATGAATAAAAGCAGGAAGGCCAAAGATAACGAATTCCAACTCAGTGACATTTTACCACTGTAGGAAAATTAAGATCGGGGCAGTGAAAGGCAAACTAGAATACCTGTACTCATCGACTAAAGTGGGGATGCAACGATTACGTGAGTGTGGAAGGAACGTATTCTTTGAAGTCGAGGCATTCCATAGATTTAATAAGATGACCTTGATGTTTTCCAAACTGTGGCATAACCTTAGTACAGACAGGACAATCCGATATCATCCTTCTGACTTCTTTCAGGTACCACACTCCCTGGTTTTTGGTACCCTGCCAGTGATACATTCTGGCAACCCCTGGATGGCACATTGTTTCTTGGAGGTAGTTTAACTTATTCGAACTGGTTCCTCGACATGGTGGAGACAACATGTCTGTTTGTCCAAAAGGTAAATGATTTGAAAATCGTAAGGAAATAACATCAGTCTTCATCTCATTATTGTATAATTTTTTATCTTACTGGGTTGCTTCTTGCTAAAATGAATGACAATGCCTGTTAATCTGTAACGAGCTTGAAGAGTTTTCCTAGAAGAAACAATTTACACTTATGGAGTGGTTCCAATATGGTAGCAGCCTCTTTCGCCACAGCAACAGAGTGAATCCTGGTCAGGGTATGAGAAAAGAAAGGATCCTGCAATCCTGTTATCTTGGCTGAATGTGGTAGCGAAGGTGAAATCTGAGGCATCTGTGAGGGGAGAGTCATTAGTTATAATAGCGTTTGCTGTTTTGTTTTATGGTTTGAAAATCTGTTAGTGTATCAGGAGGTAACGGAAAAGTATTACAGGAGGTGAGACTGTGAATTTTATCGGAGAAATTGGGAATCCACTTAGAGTAGTAGGTAAAACATAAAAAACTTTTGAGTGAGGCTCAGTCTTTGAGAGTAGGAAGGTCAAACATGGGTTTCATACTTTCTGGGTCAAGTTTGATAGTTCTGTAGCTCACATGGTGTCCAAGAATACACACAGTTTCTCCGAAAATACATATTTTGAGTCATTGTATATATTATAAAACATATTCCATAAATTCTAAAAGGCTCCTATCATAGTCGGATTGGGTTTCTCCATCACAGAATGTAATGTTATCGAGATAAGCAAAAGGGATTCTGGTGAACTCAGAGTTTTCCACAAGCTTCATAAGCATGTGAACTTTATCTCTTCCAAAGAAATAGGGATCTGGTGATACGATGTTTTTAAGTCAATAGTGAACAAGAATTTGAATTTTATGGACTTGGGTATGAGTTTTTGTAGAGGATAGGCATCTAACAAGGTGAATTTATTTATTTTTTGAGAATAGTCGATAACCATCCTCTTCTTTTGATCTCACTCCTACATGTGGACACCATGGAGAGTTACCTTCTTTAATTGCTCCTTTGGATTGTAGTTTGGTACATTCAGAATATTGTTGGAACTGTTTGTGTCAATGACACTAGTAGCTTGGGCATTATTTTTAGGTATGCTTTAACAAGGGCTTTGCATAGGAAAACCAAGGATCTTGTTCTCACAGCGGTTCATATTATTCAGGAAGCAATAGAGCTCTTAGAATTAGGTTTATATTTACAGACTTTGAATAATCTCCAATTTTTCACACCTGTTCGAGTAGCATCTCTTGCATGGCATCTGCTTATAATGTAAAAGAAAACAGTCCATCAGCAAAGAACTCAATCACATTTGAGAAATTGTTTCTCTCTTATTGGATTCGAGCTACTGGGCCATTACAACTGTATGATAGAACGATGCTTGAATGCGATAAAGTTCCTGGATCTAGTTCCAATCGGTACTTGAAAGTTGATTAGGCTCAGCAGTTCCATGAATCAACAATACTATTAATTATCTTGAAGTGAAAGATAAGATCGTGCGGGTTCTTCCTTTCCACTAAAGTTGTAATATTTAGCTGCTTCGGGATGTCAGTTGCAGATACATAATTGCAAATGTTAAGTTCAATTCCATTTCACCTTCCGCTTAGTGCAGCGTTTGAAATCTAATGCTGTCACAGACCTCAAGGAATCTGGAATCCACGTCCATCTGAAGGGATAAAAAAGTTGGTGAAGAAAAAACTCAAAACAAACTATTTACTTAGTTTTGACATCAGAGACACCTAGACTATCATCATTAATGTCTGTGAATTGGAAAGAACTACTAATATTAGTACTTTAATGGTCCTTCCAAATTTAACAATTAATGTTATTTTAAAATTTTAAAATTAGATATTGGTTCTTCTACATAAAAGCCCAAATCCTACAATTCTGGGATTGAATTCGTACATATTTTAATTTGATTGATCTCTAAGACTTTATTTACCATTTGAATTTATTATAAATAAACGATTTTAATGTTTATAACACATCTTGTTAAAAAATTGTTCGCTAATTTGTTTTGTGTCTGAATAATACCTCGCTTGTCCAGCTTCTGCACTGCACTTGCTGGGATCAGCTGTTAAAAATACTCCATTCAACTTTTTAATAAAAGTGTTTTTTTTATTCCATTAATTGTACGGTTGGTAAACTTGTAAGGTATTACGATCAGCTGTTTAGTAATGTATAAATATGGTCAAATATCAGGTGATCAGGCAAGTTCACCAATCATCTGGCTAATAGAATAAACTGTTTCTTCAAGCGACCACATACAAAATGGTGTTCATTAGTTATTTGATGCAAACCACAAGGAAAGAATAACATATATGGTATTTTTGAAATCAGTAAAAAATCTACTTTCTTTTAATTAAGTAAAACATGGGTTGTTACATTTAAAAAATTTACTCCATCCCTACACGCTGTTCTTGCTGGTCTAGAAAATGGTTTCATTATTATATTTAAAAACTAGACGAAATTTCGTGCAGATTTTATGTAAAAAATCACAATATAGGTACTAATAAGAGAACTGTGACTGTTTGAAGATTTTGACCTAAGACAATTTTTTTGAGCGCAGTGAGTGAAGCTTGCAACCATCAATAATTAACTTAACCACATTGATTTGTTTATCTTGTTATTACGCTCTACTTCGTCCATTTAATATTTGCTGTATCCTTATCGTTTCCAAGATCCCTTTAATGTGCATAAAGTTTGGAACAAACAATATATAACCATATATGTTATTTTTGTTATTTATTTCAAATTTCCTTTAATGAAAACCGTTCTTTATCAGATATTCAAAAGTTTTTCAATCTGAAGTATACTTTAAAAGGAGAACCCTTGAGCCTTCTTTTATCTCTACTTCTCACGCAATAAAACTACTCAATATAGTTGATCTTTCGAAGGATAGATATTCAGGTAGGAAAATAATTTATTTTAAATGTAATAACACTGAATAACTTTGTATATATATGATTGAAGAATGGGATGTTTTATCTGTTTATTTGCTTATCTCAAAATTTAAAGACCAACTGAGTATTAAGTAATAAAAAAAGAAACAATCACTTTTCACAGTTAGAACAATTTCCTGATCACTATATTCAAGCTTTAGGAAACTTGTCAAGGTCAAATCAAGTTTGAATGTGTTTAAAAATTCTCAAGTTAAAGTAAATGCTACAGAAATGTGTAGCAGTATTGTTCAATGCTCTATTTACACCCAAACCCACAAAGTATTGTAAGTGTAAAGAGTGTTTACTTCTCAATCCCTATGATAGAACACAGCAGGTTACACTCAAGGATTAATTTCGCTTATTATCAAAACCAAATAACTTGAAAACATTCAACTAAAAGTGTACCGTACATCATGAATAAATTAACTGATATTTCATCATTCACTGCACCAGTTAGTTTATGGTTTCCTGTCAAAAATATTGAACTTGCTGATCCATATTTCTTAAAATCGATATACCGTAATTCTTGGACCTGACAATTTAAATTGGTTTATTGTCAGATGACATCATTCAAGGCCCGCCAAATATGCTATCAGCGATGGACTACAACTTATAGGTTATTTATTGTCAGGTCAAGTCTCAGGTTCACAATTGAACAACATCCGCTCATTCAGACTGGCTGTTGATAGTAGTGAACATGCGAAATAGGTGCAGGTTGGCATTGATGCCAATATTGGGCGAAGACTTGAAAGATTGAAATTGGGAAACTCTGCTTCTGATATATACTTTCCATGTAGAGGGGTGTTAGAAATCCATGCTAGTACAATAGTTGAGTTTCACCTTATTAACAAATTGAGCTAACAGTGATACACCACATAACTCAAGCTTGGTGATGGTTACTTTCTTAAGTGGAGTCACTCTTGACTTGGAGCAATAAAGTTGACTTTCACATGTGAGATCTCTAAATATAAAGATGCAGTGTAAGCATTTTCTGAAGCACTACACAATTCAAACAATTCATCACTAAACCAAACAAGATCAATGCCCTGGGTACTTTAAACCCATTGTGATACTGGATTCATCAGAGAGTTCCAGAGATACTGGATCATCCCATTCCTTTGTATGTGACCAAATTTGTTGATTGCTTTACACAGTAGAAATAATGGATCAAACGTTAATGCAATGTCAGATAAAATGTTTCACTTAGTTATGATGAGTAATAAATATGATAAACCCATTTAGCATCGAAAGACATTTTTATTGTAACCTGAAAAACTCCTAAACACTTGACTTGATTTGTGATTGAATCGAAAAATTCTCTGGCTGCTAGTTGTTTGAACCAGAATTTTTGGGCATTTAATGACCATTTCATAAGAATGAAACCTGTCTGGTTCATTGATTGAATTAACTGATTTTTAATTTATAGAGCAAGACCTACACTTTCAGATCTGCTGATTAGATCATTGTCATAAAAATCCTCTTTTAATATCCTTGCTAATTCAGGATTTTGCAAAACACAAAATTATTGGTTGGTATTCTAGTGAGCGAAAAAAATTTCTAGTAGGTAGAGAAAAGGTGCTTTTTGCTGCATACCATTTATAAGAATTTATATAGGCATGGTTCTAAGCTTAATAATACTGCCTATAAAACTTAAATGCACATCAAAAACTTTACAGAACTGAATTGGTTTTTTTTTTTCAAGAAAAAAGCATGTGAAAATTACATTGAAGGTGCTCCAAATAAATGCAAAGCAGCATGGGATGTCATCTCTCAAGAAAGCTCACCTACACATGCACACACAAGACATCACATTGGATCCTGATGAATTACACTGTGTTTTTTCTGAATTCTGTTGAACACCTCAATAAAAAGGCAAACCTGTAAATTCGTCAGCAGCAGAGTTCCTCAAAAGGCAGCATGTGAAACAAACTGTCTTCCATTTGAATGAAATTACTTTGAGCCAGACTGTTATGGTTGTTTCCAAATTTTCTAACTTCAAAATTACAGACCCCTATGGGCTGTCCAATTATATAATTAAAAGGACTATCCAGTTAATCGGTGATCCCCTTTGTTTAATTTACAAGAAATGCTTAAAATCTGGTTATTTTTCTGACCCACTGAAAATTTAAAACATAATTACAATTTTCAAAAAGGTGGAAAACGCCTGTTGCAAAGTTATTACCCAATTAGTACCGTCCCAAACTTTTGAAAGTTATTTTGAACATCATAATATTTATCCGATAATCAGTTTGGAATCACAAAGTAAAAAATACAACTTCTGCAGGTCTTAAAATTATAAATAAAACATTAGATGCTTTTGAAAATAAAGGTACAGTTTTTCTTTCCTTGTGCAACCTATGAAAAGCATTTGATTGTATCCCGTTGGATATTTTATAAATTAAATAAGAATTTTATGGAGTAAAACATAATTGTTGAAAATAATTAATTGGATCTTATATGAATAACAGAAGACAGTTTGTTTCAATCCACAATAAAAAATCTGAATTAAGTTATGTTAAGATACGTGTTCTGCAAGGCTCACTTCTTGGACCATTCATTTTCATTGTGGCGGCCAATGATCTTCCATCCAATGTCATGGCTGATACAGTTGCAATGTTTGTTATGCTGATGACACAACCTAGATATTGCAACTTTACAGGTGATTTCGAAATCAGCTCTTTATAGTGCAGTAAACTGGTTCTCAGCCAGTAACCTTCTTTTTAACCACGAAAAACTCAATCAATTTGAATAGGTTTATCAAAAAATACAGAGAATAGATCAGTCTATTAGGCATTTGCATTGATTTAAAATTGAATTGGAGAAACCATATTGATTTTGTTTGCAGTAAAATTTATAGGGTGAGTTATCTTATTTGGAAATTAAGAGATATTGTTTCTATTGAATACCTTAGAATATCATATTTTGGACTTTTTGAGTCACATTTAAGCTATGACTTGCTTTTGTGGGGGCATTCCTCTTTAGTCAGCAACATTTTATTGATAAAAACTCTGTGGATCATTGTCACCATTTGTTCATTAAACCTAAAGTGTTAACTGTGGTGAACTTATATATTTTCAGTTCATTGATGTATTTAAAAAAACAACTTAGATAAATTAGAAATCAGAGGAAATATACATAGACATAATATACGTGGAAAAGCAAAACTGATATCTCAGTGCATAGATGCCAAATCACAAAAACTATATTTTGTACTTTTTCGATAAATTACCACTGTCTGCTAGAACTCCGCCTATAAATATGTTTAGAACTAGCATGTACATCTGGTTGCTTAAAACTCTATTTTAGAGTATAAAAGAATTCTTTGGTTGTGAGATTACTGTTAATTTTAATTAGGCTAAGATAGTTTTATATATTTTAATTTTGATGAAACCTATTTCATTATGTATTATTAATGGTCAATAAAGACTCTCTTTGACTGTGTGACTCATTGACAAAATTATTGGCTGGTTGATAAGTGTATGAAATTGTGACAGGTCAAATTACGACATTTGAATATTCGCGGGGAATTGGCAGACTGTGACGTCAGTGAATCGGCAGACTGTGACGTCAGTGAATCACATGTTGTCGGAATTGAGATTTATTGAATTAATAACGGAGAAATATATTAAACTTTATACGGGAACAAATTTAATTAATTAAAATGAGTTATACATAACCAAAATTCGTGTTTTACAAAAGTACTAAATAAAATTACGCAGAGAAGCCAATTGTGGGATAAAATGACTTGCGTATTGATGACGTCAGAAAGCACATGTTGCTAAAAATTTAAATAAAAAAGCTTTAGAAAAATAATAAAAGAAAATAGAAAGACTTAAATTGATCAATTATAGTGAACGTGATAAATTTCGACAATTATAAGAAAAGAATCAAATTATATTTAATCGTGAAGACGCTGATTTGAACGGGAGAGGGGATGAACATTGTGTGAACCGGTATGCGTAGTTTTTATACGGAGAATCCTTCTTCTCTGTCTGGACTTGAAGCAGTAAGGACGTCTACTCGTATAGATCCTCCTAGTACAGTAGTGATGAAATTTGAAACTGTACAATAGTGTATTGAAGTTGTAATTAGGGATGGGATGTTGTGTTAGTGAACAAAAATCAAAGCAAAGTGAGTAGAATTAGACAGTATAACATAAAATAAATTGACGTCAAAGTCATTTGCTTTGTCTTTCATTGAGTACCCCATCTACAAAGAAATGTGGTAAGTAAGACGGGGGCCTGGAACTGGAACGTAGCAAAATCGCACAGCCAACTTGGGACCTGGAGCGTGGCGAGTGGCACACAAACGAGGGGACCGTAGCAAAATATAGGTAATTTGCCCAAATCAAGAGCTTGTCTGAAAGAAGTAATAGCATAGTAATATGCTGGTATTTATACAACAAATATTATTTATACCTGTTACTTAAGAAGATACTTTTTACAATATATGTATATTTATCACTTAATAGCACTGTAGCATTATAAACAAATAAAGTAAAAAAACTCTATATTGTCAAGAATGCATTTAATTATTTGATAAATTATTTGCATAGCTTGTTTGATCAAGGGAAATATAGGTTAGCAGAATTAATGTTTGGAAGCTTTCATCTTCTTTTCTGGAAATACAGTCAATTGTTAAAACTCTGTGTGCCTGCCAGTGCCAGCGAGGAGATTGGTAGGTTCATTGATCGGGAGGGAGTCCCAGAAGTCTCTGTGTCCAAGGTCCGGTGAGGTCACGGTTCGAGCCTCATCTGGAGACGCGATGTGTAGGTGGGAGAGACCACCAGATACCCCAGATGTGGGGGACACTGGGGCCCAGTCCACTCCTCCAAACACCGGCTTGCTGTAATTTCAAAGTAAATAAAAAAATAGCGTTTTTTACAACAAGGTGACATTTTTTATACTCCGAAACATAATTGACAGGGTCTAACAGAATTTAATGAATTATCTATTTGTAAGAGAAAAATACGTTTTAAAAACATACACTTTTCTGACCTGTTTATCATACTCTTTTCTCCTTTACACTTTTATTCAAGTTTTTAAATTTTGTCTTTAAAATGTATACTTTTATATTTGTTTTGAACACAAAAAATTCACCTGTACTATTATGTATGGTTGGTATGTACCAACAAAAAATTACAAAGTCAGTATAGCAAATAATATAAGCAATACCAGCATAGCTTGTATGTGAGTATTCATTTATTAATGCAAAACATAAAATTTAATTTAATTTAAAATGTCTTTATTAGAGGCAAAGGTAGGACTATAAAGTCCTTTATACCATTTAGCCTAAAAAAACACATTTCAAATGTTTGAATAGTTAAACTTACCACTGTTATATATTACTTTGAATTCTAAGTCAGTCTGAGAAGGCAGACAGAAATCAGCATATCTCTGTCAGGCATCAGTATTATACAGCATCCTATCTAGGACCCTACCTATCTAGGAAGGCAGACTGTGATTAGCATATCTATGTCTAGCATCTAGACTCAAGATTCAAGATTTGTATTTGTCATTAAATATTTAACAGCAAATGCAATGGATATCGTCAATGTTACAAATCGATAACAGTAAATATGTGTATAAAATTACTACTATTAAAGTTAGTAAACTAGTTTAAGTACGTAACTTAAAATTTAGGCTCCCTTGGTGATGCCAAATTAATTGCATGCTTTAAGTAAGTTAAAACCTATACAAGATATATAGTCATTTCATTTAAACCTTTGATTTAAACACACACACACACAACTAATGCATACTAGAGAGACATACAAATTAAAGTCTTAATTTACTACTATCACATTTTAAATAATTAAAAATGGAATAAAATGTTTCTGGTATCAACCATTTACTTTAAGCGAGTTTAAAATGAGTAATATTTACCATGCAGGACGCTTCTGTCAATTTATTAAACAATTTTAATTTGATATTTATATGACTAACATTACTTTTTTACATTAAAAGTTATAAAATACTAAGAGTTACACATTAAATAATTTTGTTTGTTGAGTTAAACAATACAATAACATAACAAGAAATTAAAATATGTCAAATACATACAATAAATATAATAAACAAAATAGCAATTGAAACGTATTATTCAGAATTGTATTAGAGAATGTATTGTAGAATAATATAATATTAATTGTATTAAGTATAGGGCATTTTCTTATTGGTATTCTAAAAATTCTCTTAAAGAATAGAATGCCCTTTGCTCAAGCCACTGATGTAGATTCTTTTTAATTTACTTGGGCAACTTTCATAGGTAACTTGTATACTTTCGGCCCCACACACTGAGGCAAACGTTCAAACAAAGTTAGTCTATGTTGTATAGATTTATAACATGTTTATGTCTAGTGGACAGTGTTTACTGTGGACTGTTTGACTCTTCTGAAATATGTTAAGTTTTGAATTTACTGAATATGCTATCTCCATATGTTAACTAATTAAAAAATCATACAAAACTATTATAGAGGTTATTATAGTTATATAAAGGATCCAAAATTATATAATACCTAATATAATAATTCTATGACTAACCGTCAGTATTCTTTATTCACAAAACATCAAGAGTTGTGATGGCATCATAATACATAATTAATTATTTATTAAACATTAATAATTTAAATTATCTTCATGATGTGGATATTCTTGCAGTAAAAGGTCTCTGTGGTAGCCAGTCGTCAAGCTTTCACTTGAGCATCTTCTCATCAGTACACAGCTGGCTCTTCAGCACATGAAAATTATATATCCAAATTTAAACCTGGATGCCCAATATAATGAAATGAGATGGTAACCAATATCCAGAGGCTTTCTGAATCAGAATCTTATTAATAACATGGACATTGAGAACAGTTATGCATCAAAATACAAGAATACATTATTATCATTTGTAAGTAATTCTTCATGGAATTCTTGGACAATGTAGATGGGGTGATCTGTCAGCCACAAATCGGGTGTCCTCTTCAGTGCCTTCCCTGTTAGATGTTTGAAATGAGCTGGGAGCTGATTGTAGCCATGCTTTCATTGTGGAGGGTTTTTTTGTTGTAGAGAGCAGTTTGATATTGGACTGGTGGTATCAAAGACACTTTCCGGGTATTGTAGACATGTACGTTAGTTGAGTTGCGTTGGGGAGTCCAAGTTTATGCACATCTAGTATGAATTCTTTGATATATATTGCTGTCACAGTCTTTATTTTCAGTAATTTAAAGGCTTGTCTGCAGCCATCTCTGGTACATAGATTGGTTAGAGATCTTACAACCAATTTTTGTATTTTCAGCACTCGCTTTAGGTTTGTCACTGAAGTGCTGCCCCATACAGTGACTTCATACCTTCACGCTTAGTGTGGTATGCAATTTTTTCCTGCTTCTGGGCTACTTGCAATTTTTTTTCTTTTTACTGCATACGTGGCAGTGTTTAACTTTTTGCAAAGGATGTCAATATGTGGATTCCAGGTAAGTTAAGAGTAAAATTAGTCCTAGAGGCTACTAAAGAGTTTTCTCTTTGCTACTTATGTTAGCGACATAGGAATTTGTTCCCTTCTTCTTCCAAATGTTATTTGTTTCATCTTTGAGGGGTTTGTGGCAAGATCGTTCAAAGAGCAGTAGTCAACGGTCATATTTAGCACTATATAGGTTTTTATGCTAAGGTCTTCCACTGTTTCACTTTGAAGCAAGAGGGTGGTGTTGTCTGCAAACATAACTACTGAGCTGAAGTCTTTTACATAGTCAGGGAAGTCATTAGTCAAAACAGTAAACAATATAGGGCCTACCACAGATCCCTGAGGCACTTCCTTAGCCATTGATTGTGATTTTGACCTAGCTGAGTTACTCCATTAGTTGTGTAGTGCAGTTCCACCACTTGGCTTTGTCCTGTGAGATAACTTTGAAGCCAGGTTTTAGGAGTGACTATTATTCCCAGTCCGAGTTTGTCTAGGATTATCTTCTGTCCTAAGCAGTCAAATGCCTTTGAGTAGTCCAGTAGTAAGGCTGTTGTGAACTTAGTGTCTTCAAGATAATCTATAATAGGGTCGATTTTCTCTTGATAAATCCTGTTGGTTGTTGGTTAGAAGGTTTAGTTCCATTAGATGAGCCAGAAGTCTTTTGAGTAAAATCTTTTCTAGTGTTTTTGAAAATATAGCAATAATTGAAATGGGGTGGTAGTTTCCAACTTCAGTTTTATCCCCTTTTTAACTTTGGATATACTTTAACTTCTTTAAGAACAGAAGGAAAAATCCCTGTTTGTGATTATAGTCATTGGTGCCAAAATAACATCCACACAGTGCTTTATCAGTTTGCCTGAGATTTCATCAGTTTGCATGAGGTATTGTTTTTGACCTTGGCTATTGTATCTCTTAACTTCTTTTTCATTTGTTGGAGAGAAGGTCTGATCGTGTTAGCACTTCACTATCAAAGTAATGGAAGATCTCAAGTGGTTTTTTTAAACTCTCAAAAGATTACTGCTGTACTAATATTTCATAAAAATATGATTGGTATATGTCTATGTTTCAGTTTACAACGGCTTTTCTATATTCAGAAAATATAATTGAAATAAAATAAAAAATCAAATCATTCTAATCGACAAAATGCATTACATACACAAAAAATACTTACCCTGTCCTAGCAAAGTTGACCCACATGTTCACCATAAGTTTGCTCATCTTGCGGTCAGAGTCTGTCTCTAGAGGGTTCATATATTCTACACCCAACATATATCCTGTGTCATCTCCATGGCTCACTCCTGGAATTGATGATTGATCAGTGATGGGTGACATAAGTAAAATAGTCTAGAATTATATAGTGAGTGGTCCTAATTAAAATGAACCAAATATGCATACTGAAGGTAGTTGAGTAAAGAAAATAACACAGAGAGCTTAAGTATAGAGCAACTAATTAGCATGCTCTGGAGAGACAATAATGTTCCACTGCTTTCAGCTGTTAGTTCAGTCTGTATTCACATTGTAAAAACAATTACGTTATATTGAAGGAGGAGCTCTTCTTATTGAAATACACTACTTTGTAATAATTGATGATCGAAAAGTCACAATTCTCCAATAATTTTATTTTTATACACAAGGCCTTTCAGCATCAAAGATGCCATCGTCAGGTGTGAAACAACAATTTGAATAATATAAATATTTAACATTTCAAATAAATTATCAGCTGAGTAAAGCTTAATACAAGATTTGTTTAATTTACTGTAAAATAAAATAAATATTAATATATGTATAAAAGTTTGGGTTAAAAAGAATTTTGTTATATTTTAAAGGAAGGGTGAATTTTGAATCGGTCCAAAACCATTGTTCAATATTTTATCTTTATGTTTTGTTATGTATAATGTTTCTTAACCATCCAGTTCTTCTTGCTTATGGACTTGTTTTAATAATGTGAAATTTTTAAAAGTGTGATTTGTTTCTAATGCTTGTTTGGCAATAGCTGATTTTTTAGTTTGTCCATATTTATAATATCTTTCAGCTCTGTCTGGGCCACATATTTCCATGTAATGTTCAGAAATTATAATCTCAAGCATCAACTATGCCCAAGGAACCAACAACTTCGAATAAACATCTCTATAATTAAAAATAAGCAATATGATTAACATGAAGCACTTTCATGTACCAGAAATTATACTGACAGAAATCAGACCTACTTTTAGATACCTTTCAAACCCAGAATTATTAAGAAAATGTTTAGCAGGTAAGACTCAAATCCCAACGAGTCCCTCAACAACGTAATTTGGTCCCACATCTCTAACAGAACATTTGTGAAATTAAATACACTAAACTTTAGAGTACAAGATGCAGTGTTATCCTTCAGTGGTGGAATTCTTCTAAGTGTAAAGTTTTACATTTAGGATTGAAAATAGGACATATTTTGCTTGCAAATATGGCACGATTGAACGAGGAGCGAATACAAAAAGTGAAAAGGCCGCTGAAGAATTAGAAGAAACAATCAAACAAAGCAAAACTTCACTTAAAAGGAAGCTTTGAGGACCAATATCTTGAAGAAGAAAACCCAGACAATCTATCATATTTCAGCTAGTGGCCACTAAAATGTAAGTTTCAATAACTTAGTAATGTTAGTTTTTGCCGATTTCCCGAAAGTTAGTATTCTTACGTTTTGATGTTGTATAGCTCAGTAACCATTAAAGATAACCTTACCAAATTTTCAGGGTAAATTCATAACATATATTGTACCCTGCACAACGATTTTAGGTTATTCCTAAAGCGGCCCATACACTAGACGTGCAATGCACGCCGTGCAAGCACGACGTGCCAAAATTGGAAGAAACGTGCCAGTGTGTGGAGGTCTCCGTGCTAAGCACGCCGTGCATTGCATGGCACGATGGCAATCAAGATCGGTTTGATTTTTGGCGTGCCGTGCGACCTGCCGCCGTGCCATCCTGCAAGTGTGTGGACCAGTCCCGCGCCACGTGCTGAGAGTGGAGTGTCTTTTGAGGTTATTTTTCGTTCTCTCGCGGCAAATACTCTCCTATATTTACCATGTCGACTGCTGACACACAAATTTTTCTCTCTCCTAATTTCTTACCATTATTTATAGATTCGTACAGAAATCACCATTGTTTGTGACGAGTGAAGTGTAAAGAGTACTGAAATAAAAGTCTAAAACAAAATGCGTATTTAGACCTTGTGGAACTGTGCAAAACTGAGGTGCCTGATTAAGTCTTACAGTAGTCTCATATCAGAATACATTTCTCCCTCTTTTAACCAATTTTTCGTCATAATTGTCTTCTTCTCTTCTTCACTTTGCTATCGTCATGAATCGCACCAATCAACAATACTGTTAACACTTTATGTTTAGTTACAAGAGGCATAGTAGTAAAATATCACAGCACGACAATACTACACAATATCACAATACCACAATCAACTTCTAGCATGTCACGGGACTGACTAAACTGTCAGTGTGTGGGGCACAAAGTGCCATGCCAAGCACGGCGTGCCAGTATAAAAAACTGCACGGCGTGCAATGCACGTCTAGTGTATGGGCCGCTTAACACATCTCAAGAAAAATATCCTTTTAAAAGAAATTTCAAGTAAAAAAAAGATTTAATTGAAAAAATTATGAAAATGTTATTTTTTGTTCTTATACTAAAATCCTGGTGCAGAGACATAGACTGAACCCATCTTTCAAAACAAAACAAAAAACTGCAATGTTCTATGTCTAATTGTGTTCATGCTAATTCACATAAACTTAGCATTACAGTCTTATGGCATTCCTACTCCCCTTAATTGTAGTAAGAAAAAAGTAATAGGTACTAACCTTGTACTATAAAAAAAACTATAAATAACCCTATGTTGGATTAGGGGATTGTTCTTACTAAACAAGAAGTATAATTAATTAATATTAATTATTTGTATGTTAAGTTAAACAAAGAAAGTCATGTCACACCTCAAAATATAAATTGCTTGTCTCTTGAATATTTAAAGTTTATACTGTATGACTGGCTGACTAAAATTCCATTAACTCAATAACAGATTTATTTGGTTATCCATCTGATTACTTAACTTAGCTTTGTATCAAATTACTTTTGTCGCCACTCTCTTTATTAATATTATATCACTTATATTTTAAATTTAGTTCATGATTTTATATGAGGTTGTACTTTGCTCACTGCATGTAAAATGTGCTTGGAAGTAAAAAAGATTGTTAATCTCACCTATTTACCTTTGGATTTAAGGTTTCCCAAAGTCACCAACTCAACTACTACTTTAAAATCTATTCTGACATCCTGTCTTTTACCTTGGTAGTAGATCAAATATATATTACACACGTGTGCATGAATGTTTAAAGGAATCAGAAAATGTTTAGACATTGTAAGTAGCAACAAACATTACCAAAATTCTCAGTAGATCCCCAGGACATCTGTTCGGAGTAACTGTGTTTACCACGATAACTGAACCTGTAGAAGTAGACAGGTGCGAGTCTAGCGGCAGACTGCAGTCTTGCAGCTCGCTCTACATTGACCACAAACAGTCGGTCACCAACCATCTATCATCAACATCCAGCGTGAGTTATCTCAGCTCTGAATTTAAAATTTGCTTACACAACAAAGAAAATAAACTAACAGAGAATGAAAAGAGGACCAAGAGGAAGACCTCATAATACAGGGAATGAACATCTGTTGTAGTAATGGAAGAAAGTATACAGAAGGAGGTGGAGGAAATCTTTGCAGAGTAAGCAGATTTATGGGATAAACTTTGGTAGTGTAGGCGGAATATGTGTGTTAATGGGAGATTCAGAAGTAAACAAAAACAACCTTTTGTAAACATAACTTTTCTCCAGAATATTTTTTGCTTCCATTTAAATATTACACAGTATATGTTTTTCAGTAAATATCAGAGAATATGATGTTTTAGTTTTCTATAATTTGTTTATAAACATTTGTAAATATTTCAAATTTTGTATAATAACATGCTAATTAACACAAACAAAATCCAAGAAGAGGAAACTTTTTATTACAATTAAAACATTTTTGAAGACTTTGCAACAAATAAAAGATTATCCCAAAAAGTAGAAATTTCAAATAGCAATTTTTATTTCAACAAAACATTCTTTTGCTGAAAATTATCATGTAATTGAAATGTTTATCCTTTCTTCACTTAACTTAAACAAGACTAAACAAAGAGGGATATCCTATATTAATAATTTCATTGACATTACCTTAAAATTATCTTGTATTGGTACGATTAATTTGTCATAAAAGTAAGTTAGTCTTTATTGAACTAAATTATAAAAATTAAAAAATTCACCAACCTGCGAATATTGGAATTTTATGATTATAAAAACAATAGTTAATAATTTATTTTTGCCTTTAAAAATATATTCTTTCCTTAAAAGTTGAGCACAAAGTAGATAAAACTCCTTATCAAAAAGAGGAGAGGTGCTTGGCATTTTTACATATCACGACTGCCTTAACATATGTGTTTCTTAAGTAGTTGTTTTCTTTCTTGAACACATGTCCTTCTGTTTTTCTCTCCCTACAGCGAGGGAAAGATTCTACAGATTCTCATATTTGTAAATATTATATTCATGAACTTATTTATGTTCAAAACACACAGCTTAAATATATAAGTGTCAATAGTTTTATATTTCAGTTTATCATTTTTACAAAAATGAAATGGAAGTCTTTTATATGCTGGTAATTTTTGTTCTGTGTTGTTGGGCAAACTGAAGGAAGTGACAAGGACTTTTAATTAGTATGTTAACGATTGTTCCATTTAATAGTTTTGCTCCAAAATTTCTTATGGTACCATAAAAAATTAACCACACAGACTGATTACACAAGCCAATTTCAACTCTTATATACCAAATATCAATTCATTAATAGTTTTTAACGTTTTGATCAAAAACAAATTTTAATGGCTGCAAAGGATAAATTAGTGATGAAGGCATATTACTCCTTGGATGAGTATCTGCTGGATAAATTAAACCAATGTGCTGCACCCTCCTGTTTTTAATAATTAGATTTTTAATGAATTCTTTTTTATTTATTTTGATTGTATCATTTGTTGTGAGTGCAAATTGTATATACAAAATATATTTTAATTTTAGTTAGCTTAGTTTATATATATGTCTTTGACAATGGATCTGTATTGTATATCTTGTACCTGTATAATATGTCATGTGCAATTAAACCACATTTAATTCCTAAGAACACTTTCTTAAAAATAAAAAATGATTTTGAAATATTTTGTTTGTTTAAAAACTGTATCTAACTTAAAGTTGTATACAATATTACAACTATAATATACAGAATTAAGTGATTTAAAAAAATATTAAATTGTAACTGATATTAGAATGTTGCTTGTAAATACTTCAAGAAGTCTTCTGTAGTCTTCAAAATGGTTATCGATGTGAGCTCACAATTAATAAAGACATTTTTGATTTTTAGAAGTAAATAAATCTCCAAACATTATAGTCCAAATTAAATAGTTTTAGAAGAATTACAACATACTTTTAATGGGGGTTTTCAATAGTACATAGAAATAATAATTACTAACTACAATAGACTTCCTTTAATTAGTGACTATTGTAATCACTAACACAATAAAGCATGAGACACATCAAACACTCGTACTCAATATTTTATTTTTGTTCAAGTTTACAACACTTAAGTTATATGACTGACTTTGTTTAGTAAATATTAATTGTACTGAATCTGACAAAAAGCCTGAAGAAATAAAATACAAAGACTGTAGTTTTTTAAAAAGTTTGTTATATTCTTATAGTCGTATTTTGTACAATCTAATAAAAACTATCATATAAGATAATTTAACGTGTTTAACATAATAAAGTATAGCAGAACTACCTGTATAAAGGGCGCTGTGGTTGCCCTAGAAATGGGCTGACCCTTCATGTAGAACTGTTTGATCTTGAGACTGATCTCATCTCGAAGATGAGCTGGAGTTGTGTAGTTGTAGTCAAGTAGGGCAGGAGCGATCTTCAGCCAGTCTCGTTCTATCTCCGCCAGCAGTGAGGCATTGGCCACAAAATCTACGGAATAACTATACTATACAAAATGTACATATGGATCAAAAAAATTTTAAACCCAAGTGAAACGTACAATATATTCTTCTAAAGCAATCACAAGTTGGCGAAATATGATGCTACATGAAGAATCACATGAATTAACCAATCTCCTACCATTCCATTGATTGTCTTTTTAAAAAAGACTGCAAAAAATGAGCACTTTACTTAACTTCCACAAAAGGCTTACTTGTAAAAATAACCTTTGAAAAAGAACTACTAAATTCATGTAAAGGATGTACCTTTTACTAACATACTTTCTATATTCTCCACACACTCAACACAATTGACGCTAAGTATATTTTGAAGATTCTGTTGTTTAAGAATATTGTCTGGTGTAAATATTGTATTGTGGTGGTGAATAAACTGCATGAACCACAACTACATAGAAATTTTTGTTCTAATGGTTTGATCATAAGGGTTCAATCATAATGGTTTGATTTGAACCTCAGGCAAACCTAGACTTTTCTTAAGTATTTAGTAGTGAGGAAAAGTTACTGTGAAATCCAATAGAATAAACTGTATGGGGGACAAGAGCTTAGTAGGGGAGTCTTATTACCTCAATTTCATATGTTAAAGTTGAATATAATAAGGAATATGTTAACACCAAATCCATAACACAAAATTACTCGACTTTCTTTTGCTTGATATGGTTCTTTCCCCTGTTTGTCTAGTTTAAAAAAGCAATTTTTAACAAAAAAAAATAACTTTACACTTTAACAAAACCGAAATTGTTGGAAAATGTGAAAACATCATGTGGTAACATTTCACGTACACAGCAATTTCTAAATTTATACTAACAGTTGGTGGGACTCATTTTTGGATTTGAATTCAGGACCAACAAAAATTGAATTTATTTATCTAATATTGTTAGGTGAATTAATCTGGAAGATGACAAAAAGAATTTATAAATTTTTCAACCTGTGATACAGTCTATTATAGTATACACAATGAAGATGAGCTAGTCAATGTATTTTTTGCACTCCCTTCGTCAGCAACAAATACAAAATCACCAATGCTTAGTACAGGGGTCTCCGACTCCCCAATTTAAACAATCAAAGTTGAATATAATGAGGAATTTTGCATTCATTGAATTTCTGAATTACAGTGATTGAAAATTTTTATTAAATTCAATTTGAGGAATATTTGTAACAGTGGCTAATTTCAACATATGTCTAAAACACAGCCGATCTATCTTGAGACCCATTTGGCTGATAATGCATGAAGGAGGAAGAGATGATTATGCACATTATTTTATGCTAGATTAAATTATAGAAACTACCAGTTAATATTATTTATAGAAATTTCTTCTACCTAGAAGACAACTACTTGTTAAATTATTTTTTTATCGTTGCTTCCTAAGCTCCTAGATAGCATTAAGAACAAGTTTTCTGTCAGAAAATTATGCATCTGAAACTAATTTTCTTAAGCTTTGTTTAACCCTATTATGAACTCTTTAGTGATACTTTGGTTCATAACATGGTTAAAGTACGGTATAAGATTTTAATATGGTTCCATGAAAAAATGATATTATATACAAACAAAAATATATTTTTTAATAAATTGATTCTCCACTCCACTCAAGTGTAGTACTAAAATTTAACTTTTTCCAAAATATTGGTTTTTGTTTTATATGATTTTTTGCTAGTTGGTAATATTCCTGACTTTTTCAGAACCTGAGTACAATTTCAAATAGAAAATACCTTTCATTTCATTTCCATTCAAAGTCTATTGAAAAAAAATTTTGCGCTTATTTTGTAGTTGGGCCCTGGTAAATAAATGTAACATCGTTTGAAGAAAAAGGATTATTTTGATGCCCCTTAAATCAAATATTAAGATTTTTGGTGTTTCCAAAATATTAAATTTTGTTTTTTATGCACAAAAAAACCAAATTTATTTATTACAATTTTTGTGTCATTGTGAAATTAACTCATGTCTAAAGCTTATTGGAACGAGCTCAATATTTTGTGTAAGTATGTGTTGGTTAGATGGATCATTTTTATAATATAGTAATGTTTATATTATATTTTGAAAAGGGTTTGTCAGTTATCACAAGATAACTGAATCAAGCGACGTTGAGTGTGGCTGCTGCTTAGCTGGGTTCTTTACTTGATTCCAATATATTAGTGTGGAAGTAAACTTAATAAGAGTACTAATTAAAAAATTACCCTGCAAAAATAAAAAATTCCTATACATTAGTTCATTTTTGTGATACTCCTCCAAACTATCATACAAAACTACTGACTTGAGACAGGGTATAAGCCTTCCTCTGAGGTAACACTGACAAGCCAAGGGCGGGGCTGGATGTGACCCATGCGCAGGATGTCCAAGGGATGTTGTGTCAGGAAGGGTTGCAGTCCTGCTCGTTCCTGTACGGGCCCAAACGGTGTATAGGGATTGAAATGCCATGGCTGGAACATTGGAACAAACCATGAGTGCTTTACAGCTTCAAATCATGACAATCAAACAAATCATACCTTGCATCTACGAATTCTATGAGATGTCTGTACTAATCTGCAAATTGATAATAAAAAATTAAATAAGAATTTTTGCAAATTAAATAAGAATTTTCGGCTTCCTAAGGTAAATAAGTCCAATTTTTCGTCACTGTTTTCTTTATTTAGGCCCTAAATTATACAATCAACTTCCATCCAGTGTAAAAAATAGCTGTTCCTTAAGGGCATTCTGCAAAGATACAATTACCTGGCTTTCTTCTATTCATGATGTTAACTTCCTATTTAATGTTATTGCATAAATGTATCCTTTCTGTAACTTCTAGGAATAATTTAAGTATTTTATTATTATATATTATATTATTTATTCTTCATGGCCATCTTTTGTTCTTCTTTTTTGCTTATGTTATGTACTTGTCCTTAGTTGTCTTTATTGTCTTTTACTGTCCATGATTTGTCCTTATATAGAAAGCCTACATAGAATAAAAAATAATCAGTTTTTTCGCTTCTTACTTTATATAAATAACCATAGATGTAAGTTTATACAGATACTGCAGTTGTAAGCGACATGCATTTTTTCTTGAGACGCTAGACTCAACGTTTTAGTTTTGTTATTCAGTGGTACTTTATTTTTTATTTTAGCTGGTCACATTACTTGTACAAGTGACCAGTAATATTTCCAAACGATTTACAAGTATTGTATTATTATATAAAAAACTGGAAATAAATCATTTATTCATTTATTTATTCATAATTTTACCGCTTCGAAGTGATAAATTTACTCACTATTTTTTGTGTATACACTGTGATTAACTCTAACTATTGTTTGTATCTGATTTTCTTTGGTTATAATAGTTTAAGAAAACTGGGAGTGAACGTATTATCAACTTTTTGATGTTGCACCCACTTGTATCACCCAGAAACAAAATAAATCAGGCAGGGTTCTAAAGGAGAAAATATGGCTTCTTGCAGAATATATTTATTTGTAATGGATGATGAGACTATGAGAGAAGTTAACTAAAGAGAAGGACAAATGAAAAGACGAAAGGCTCCTTTCCTTTATTATGCCTGAGTAAAGAGGTAGAGAGTTTCTTTGTTGTAAAGTTAGTTCAGTCTCTTTATTAATTAGTTTTAAAACAAATTTGGGTTTAAAATGTACAGCTCTCCTTTGTCCATTCATTAGCACAGTGGTAAGTAGTACTAATTAGTGCACTATATTTATTTTTGGAATGGGAGTGAGAGAGAGTGAGTGAGGGGGGGAGGTTGTGAGTGAGAGAGAAAGAGAGGGAGGGAGTGAGAGAGAGTGAGAGGGGGGGAGAGAGAGAGTCAATTTTGCTTTTATTTTCATATTACAATATGTAATGGTTTTCGTTTAACAGTTTGTTAACTCAATAAATGGCTTTGATGGCCAAATAACAGACTTACTACATGATTTGATCAATTTTTAACATCATCTTAGTCTATTTTGCCAAAGATGGTGTATCACAAGTGTTTGGTCATCGAGACCATAGAGGAAAGAATAAAAATACTGTATAGAGATAAAATCCATGTTGAAAGTTGGTTCCAAAATTTAACTATCACACACTCTCATGTTGTGGTAATCCCTCTCAAACTCAGTGGAAAAGCGAGATTTTAGTTTCCGTTATTTATCATATGGCTTCAATTTCAAATGGTCAACATTATTATATTTCGTTCTATTGAACCTTTGAATTCCGGTGACTTTAGTTTATAGACATTTCACTACAAATAGTTAATTGTTTTTAACTGCCATTCAATATGTATAGAGTTAAGATACTGTATTGTTATCTAAAATTTAAGTAACATAAACTTAGCAGAGACGTGGACGTGGACTAAAAATGATTTAAGCAGATTGCAAGCTGCAGAAATGAGATTTTTAAGAGGGATAGAGAAGACTACAAGAAGAGATAGAATAAGGAACGAAATAAACAGAGAAAGATTGAAGGTAGTTTCACTGCAAGAGACAATGGAAAGAAGAAGAATCAGTGGATGGGGCATGTGAAGAGGATGGGAGATAATAGAATGCCTAGAATAGCACTGGAGAAGGAGGAAAGAGGAAGAAGACCAAGAGGAAGACCGAGAGGAAGATGGGAGGACCAAGTGTGGAAAGACATAGAGAGAAGGGGACTACAGAAAATGCAGTTGGAGGAAGAGGAGACCTGGAATGACAGACAAAAGTGGAGGAGGCTGTGTACGACGACCCGTGATAACGGAAACGTCAGATGATGATGATGATGAAGTAACATAAACACTTGGATTACAATAACTTAAATAGAAATTTTGAAAAATCACTCCTAATCTCAACCTCATTGGTTTTTCACTTAAGTTTCCTAGTCACCCCTTGTAAATTTTAAAACAGTTCAACAAACCATAAAGAGTGGAGTTGAGACAAGTCGGACAATTCGCCTTGCAGGACGTTTGCGCAGACACTTGATCATCTCCCAGTTGGGTGCCGTAGGACAACCAAGGGCTGAGGCCAGTGTGCGAGCTTTGTTGGCCGCCTCCTCGGTTTGTGTCCAGGGGCACAAGGCAGAACCACTCATGGACACTCCCTTGTGAAACAGACCTACAAAGCGTAATATTTTTTGAACAAAGATGGAAAATTATTCCTGAACTCTTTAGTGAGTTCTAAATTTACTTTTTTGTAGTATTCCAAATACGTTCCTCAGACAAAAATAATGCTGAAAATCACAACCATAACAAAACTAAATGAATAGTGTAAATTATTGACGACTCGACAAGCCCATCTGAGCGATAATTCTTGATAAAAAGGTCTTGAAGATTTGGTACATATCTTCCTCTTGACCTGAGGGAGAACTGTATTGATTTTGGGGTCAAAAGGTTAAAGAACACTAAAGTTTTCACTAAAAAGGTCAAAGGGCAATGTGCCTGAGAGGTATGCAATGCACTCAGTACAGCAGACAGGCGGTGTTACAGGCATTGGATTGAAGGTGCTTATAATAGATATGGAAGAATTTAATAAATATTTTGCTACATTTTGTTGTGTCCTTTAATAATCTAATGTGTCAGTTTATGGAATGTAGACTCGTACTACCCAAAACAAGGGAATCAACAGAGAGCTGTGTTTATAAAAAAAGAATTACTAAATTAAGTATCCTGGATGAGAATAATGTTTCTAAATCTGTTGTGCCTCATTTAATAATATTTTGGTAATGTATTTGCTGTCATACTAGTAATGATCATTCTAAAAAAAACTAATTTCTTATTTACTAATTGCTCAAATGACTTTAAGAAAGACTTAAAACGATATTCTGTATAGGAAAAACTTTGAATAATTACTAGAAAACTGTTAAGTTTTCTTGGGGGGGGGTGGGGGGGGGGGGGGGTGGGGGGGGGGGGGGGTGGGGGGGGGGGGGGGTGGGGGGGGGGGGGGGTGGGGGGGGGGGGGGGTGGGGGGGGGGGGATTTTGAATTACCTTTATTTATGGAAGAAAATAGTATAAAAGGCGATTAACTAGATTAACAAATTTAGAAGTAAGTAAAAAGAATACGAGTAAAGAAAACTCTAAAACAATTTTGTGGTTAGAAAAAATGTCACTTATCACATTTAGGTTATGTTTTATGTTTATACTGATCCCGGATCCAAAACTGACCACGAGCTCCTCACACGGCTATCTGTAGTTGGCAGGAGGGGCCCCTCCATCCCCACTCTTTCTCTTCCGCCTCGGTTGATCACCCCATTAAATCTAACACGTGAGGAGCTCGTAGACACTTCGTCATTTGTATTTGTTACAAGCTGTTAAATTTAAATTAAGTTAAACATAAAAACCATCAATCAAACGTTTGACAGGTAAGAACAGTTTGTATTGGGAAAATCAAATTGTCGTTTTTTAGTATTTTCCTTGCAATTTTGTTACATTTTCTCATCGTTTAAACCTTCCCTGGACTTCCACGAAAAATTTCAAGACCAAAATTAGCCAAATCGATTCAGGATTCAGCCGTTCTCGAGTTTTAGCGAGACTAATGAACGGAAATTCATTTTTATTCATATAGATAATTCACTATTAGCATTTAACATTGGCATGACCTAAATCTCATTCTGTTGATGTTTATTATTTTATTTCTCTTTAACCTAATATGTTTGAACCATGGTTTATGTTTATGCATTGTTTATATACGTACATTACTATTTGAGGTTTGTTGAAAGTGAAATTCTGCCGAAAATATTACCCAGCACCCGCAAGTTGTCTACAATGGGAACGGGTATATAGTTAGTATCCAATTGTATTTAGGGTGTGGATCCAATTGTTTTTCCTATTTTTGGGATATTATTAAGGTGTTGCTTTAAAATTCCAGACAAATTCTTATAAAATTGTTAAACAATATTATTCAGGGTTGTCTTGAATAATTTCATAGAGTATATCATTATTCTTATTGTATGAGTAGACTATAGTATCATATGCATACTATAAGCATTTCACATTTGGTTCTAGGTCAGTAAGTGTATCTGCCACATTTACGGAGAACAATGATGAGCTCAATACGCACCCTTATGATAGGCCTCTATATGTTTATCTTGTAAAGTTTGCTTTTGGAGTATAAATCTTTAGTTGCCTGTCAGTGAGCCATTTCCACAATACATAACAAATTTTGGCAGGGTTACTAGCTCTAGTCCTTTTTTCCAGAAGCGTTTGGACAGTACATTTTATCGTAAGCATCTTACAGTATATATCCAATGGTATTAGGACTACATTTCTTTATATGACAAGGCAATAGAGATATCAGATGTAAGGTTCGGGATGTAGTTTTTGCATTCTCTTTACCTCCTAAATTCATATTGAAAATTAAGAATGATATTGTGGTTTACAACAAACTATTCTAATATGTTTTAATCATATAGATGTTGGTCAATATGATATGGGTAAGTGTTTATCTTTATTAGGTATTAATAAAGCTATTACTTTGAACGTTTTTCCATATTTCAGGGATATCTAATTGTCAATTTCAGATTTCCTGTTATTTTATTTTTGTTTAGTGGTTTCTTCAGCTATGTAAGGTATTAATAGTTCCTCCATTTGTTTTTTTAAGATGAGAGATAGTGAAGCGCTTTGGATCTTGCTACGTATCTCTGTAGTTTTTCATGTACAAGATGTTTTAACTCTTCTCTAATTTGGGGGACCCTAGTTTTTGTTTCTGGTTTGTTAAAGTTTCGTAATGACGAGGTTCTTTTAGTGACTGGTCTTGAAGACTTGCTTAAGTTAGAATTAGGTTTACTGTACTGTTTTTTATGTTTAGGATTGTTTAGTATTTGATTATGAATTTGTTGATTCAGGTTATTTTGGGTTTCCGTTTCGACATTGACAAGAGGTGAATATTTGTATAGCAAAATAGACCTAGTTGGTCTGTTTGTATTGGGTAGTGTCTGTTTGTGGTATGTACTGACAGTCTGGGAAATGGACTCCTGCAGCTCATTGCAGGTATTCTAAACAATGTCCTGAATATATTAGGCAAAGAAAGATAAAAATTCGCATGAGTTTCTTTAAGGAAGAATCCCATCTTATGCAGAAATGACAACCGTATTGAACTGCTTACATTAATCGATATCATTAATAGATATTCTAATAAAAAAAGACGCAAGAATGACAAACCGCTCCCGATTTTTCTTTCAGAAATATCTTATACGAGTGGAATGGTTCCAGCTGATAAGAAAAACTCTTCCAACATTACTGACCTCCGAATAACACCAAAGTACCATTTTCTTCATAGAGACTACAAGACAAACTCACCTATGCCACTTGAAACGTCTTAGGCCGGAAGTACACGACAAATGCTGGAAGAAAACGTTTTGTTAGATGCAGGTTTTAGAGATTTATATTGGTATTTTCTTGATCGGGGTAACAAGGAAATTTCAGATTTTGCAACGGAAATATAATTTATTCGATCAAGAAATGCTCATACACCAGCAAATCCTGATATGAGTCAGTCCCTTACACTCTAGTCATCTTACCCATGAACACTGATATAATATGTACCTATCTGCCTACTTGCGTTTGAAAAGTTGCATTGAGTTCCGTCATAATAAGTCACACTAAGCTTTTAATAAGTATGCTAAGAACTTCGGTTTTAAAATTTGCGTGCGAAGTCGTGAGCAGCTGCTTTTTGATAAGTTGAGTAAAAATTGGTGGGAATTTTGGTGTCTGAAGTGAGTTTTTATAAAATTCTAGAAATCCAATGGACAAAACAAACTCCAAAAGAGCCTCAGGTCAATTGAGAGCCGTAATTCAAGATGTTAAAAATAAGTGACTTCGACAGTTAACCTCTATTCCATCCACGAAAGAGGTGACCAATTAATCTCTATGGACAATTACTAAGAGAATAAACAGCCACGCACCCCAATTCAACGTTTATCTAAACTAGTTGGTTGTTGGGCAAATTGAGCAAAGAAAACCCTGATAATTTGCTAAACATTTCTCTGTGACGTTTCCCATCTTTATCTTGTAAATAATAATTATAAAATTAGTCCATTATTATAAAACTTACCTAGCAAACTTGCCACTGATGGTCAGTCCTTTTACATCCAAATTTGAAGATAATATTGATGAACTGAATCATACTAAAAGCTCCAAAATTATGATCTTTTAACAGAGGGAAAGCACGAACGAGGCTACCGAGAAAAACAATGATGTTTTTTAATATACTATTCAATGCAGATCTTAGACGTGAATATTTTTCATCCCAATAGAAAACTGCCCAAATTATAGTCGTGACAACCATGTACACTTTCTAGTCTCTTCGCATTAGATAGAGCTATATCGACCTTATACCAATACTTTCCAACTATTTTGAAAACGATATTCCTCAAGCATTTACAATTAATAATAATCAAACAAATATTATCCCGGATCATCAATTTGGCTTCAGCATTCAACAACTGGGTGGAGAATCTAATACTAATAATGAGACAAGACAGAATCGCAAAAAAATTATTCTGCTAAATTTGTTATGTGTCAAGCTTTTAAAAGGGTTTGGCATCGGGCTATTTTTCTATATATCAATGCACTTTAGCCTCACTCCTATTGCAATATTATAAAATGTTACTTACAAAACAGACATCTTCAGATCAAGTTGAATTAGGTGATCACAGGGAAGCATATTTTAGCCCTGTGCTATAAACGGCTGATATTAAAACCCACACAGAAACAATAACAGCGATGTTTGCTAATCGTGAAGCAGTTTCAAGCCAATAAGAATGATCTATTTCAGGCTTCAGAAACATTACGAGCTACTAAATACATTTCCTTATTGATTAAAGTGTTGTAGAAGTAAAGTTAGTGGAATAAAGTCTGTCCATATTTCTTTTATCCTCAATCAAGTGATTGTATACCTGAAACTCGTAACAATATACAACTCCCTTAAAAGGATTAAACAAGATACTTTGCTCTTAACCTATGTAGTGTATCACATAGGAAATGCTTATCGCACAAATGTCTGAAACAAGGCTACAACTCAAAGCTAAATTTTCTAAAATGTTTTGGCAGTTTGGAAGAAAATCTCATGTAACAGTGGGAAATAAATTGCCTTTACATAAATTTATTTTGAGCATAAATTCTGTATTTGTTCACAGAATTAGATTTTATTATATAGCTATGCAGTTTGATTATGCTTCAAAATCAAGCCTTGTCTTTATCCAGAGATCAAATTTAAAGTCGATTGCCAAATATTAAAAGCTTCTTGGTACATTAAAAAATGAAGTGATTTACAGAGACTGAAATTATTTTCATAGAGGACGTAATTTCCAGAAGAAGTAGGAAATGTTTGAGCTACAAACGTTGCAACCAACTGTATATTTGCTGTACAATAGTACTCATACACAGGTACTATTAGGCGTTTTACTTGAGATTGAGTGGTAGAGAGGCTTGACTGCCCTTAACTCAGTTTATTTAATAAAGGCAGTTTCTTTTCCATCTCATAAATTATAGACTTTCTATGTTTTTCACTGAGTTTCAGTTACGGTATTTAAATCACTGTTCATGTTCTATCGTATTCGTTTTAACAACTTCGTCATAACTAACTATTGTTATAAAGTATATCTATTTATTGTTCCTAACATTTGAGAACGTTGTAAATAAAGCATAACGAAAAACATTCTATATAGTAGCTTAATTAATTTTTAAAGGTTAGTTAGGGCAATGACTTCGCACGTTAAATAAAAATAAAAAAAAAAACATTAAAACAATTAAACATTAAAAAATCAATATCACATTTACTGTGTTTTCAAAAATTATTGAAAATAGAAAAGGAAATATTTTACATTAAAAAAAGAACAAAGTAACATTCCTATACAACGTGCTGAGTATACCAACAAATATAGAGCCTAAGGAGGAAACGAAATAAGAACGAAATATTGTTAGTTACTACCAAAATATCATCAGGAAATCGCTAACAGAGAAATATCTACATATTTCTTCACTAATTGATAATGTTAGTTTAGAAAACTATTCTGCATTTCATGAAATTAACCGATAAAGAAACAGTTATAGCGTTTCAATCAAAAGTAACCTAAAAATTTAAAATTACGAACAGAGCTTACAATTTATAAACATTTGGATATAGTATCGGTAAGGTTACTCGGGTTTTGTCCCGTACCTGTCTACGATATGACGGTAATTCTAGAACGTTTTTTTCTAGGAAAAAAAACTGTCACTATTCAAGTCAAAGTCATTAAAATGGGATGACTGTTATCAATATAGCCTATCAAGGATTTAATTTAAGTTATAAACATATATTTGTCAGTCGAACTTGGGACTTTCACAAGAAAGGAGTAATCAGTCTAATCTGCAATGGACGAAACATACTCATCTTGGGTAAGCTGAATTTATTTTATATGTGCTCTTGACTTAGAATTTCTTTAAATATCGTAGGTTAGCTTTTAAAAATCTAATATATATTTTTGGCGTTAGGCCTATTTTTGTAGTAGTTATTTGACTAGGTATTAGCAGGCGTTTTGATTGTTTTGTTAAAATAATTATAGAAAATATAAATTTATAATAGCATGCATATTGTACATCTTGGGTTTTTGATAGAAATTAATAAAAAAATCTATTACATAACTAACCATTAGGCAGAGTACAATAAGCAGATCTGGTGTTTGGATCTGGTGTTTATGGATCCCGTGTTTATATCCCTTATTACAATTATAGATACTTTATATATCGAATAACAGAACAATCAATCGATAACAATGTATCTAAAATGGGGAGACTTAAATAAGCCGTCTACACTCGTTATTCAATTGCTTTTATCGAACAATTCGATATATTATCCAACTTTGATGTATGTAAAAATCGTACTCAAGATTTATAATAAATTACCATAACAAGAAGAATCTTGTACAATTAGATTTTAAATACACAAATTTAACAATAACATTACAAGACAACAAAAACAACTGTGGCCTAGACTTAAATATCAAAGAAACCTTACAATATTTATAACTTGCCCAGCTTGATATCAATGAGTAACCTTTTTTGTGAAATGGAGGAAAGAATTCTCCCTATGTGTTACCAGGAGCCAAACCCACATGTTGAAGCTTTTTTTTTTTTTTTTTTTTCCTTTGGGATATTGGGGTGGATTCATAGATCCTCACACGTCAACCTGAGCTTATTGTGTGCCCCTTTGATGTTAGAGGGGTAAGCCTATCTTCGTGCCCTTAATTAGGCTAAGAAGCTTTTCCCCGATACTAGCATCTGGTTCGTCGCCCTGGTTGTTTGTCACCGAAAAGAGCCCTTCTCCTTGCTCCCAGTCTCTCGCAGTCCAGTATTATGTGTTTTGCAGTCTCTTCAGACTTATTGCAGAGTCTACACTCCGAGGCCTCATTTCGTAAACCTAGAGTGTTTAGGTGTTTCCTGAAGTGGCCGTGTCCAGTGATCAAGGCAATCACTTGCTTAACCCGATCCCTGCCCAGCCCCATCAGCCATCTGGTGAATCCGGAGCTAGAATCGGCAAGCAGTCTTTTGCCGAGTGCTTGTCCTTGGTGACTCTGCCACCGCACGCGGTGTGTCTTCCTGGACCATTTGTTTATACTTTGGCTACTTAAACAAATCTTGTCACTTGTGAGAAATATGTCACATATTTCCTCATATTAATCACCATTTTTAAAGTCTTAAAATATTAATTACTTCTTGTTGTTTATTTATTGTTTACATTAACATTACTATACCGGTAACTAATAAGTTGAAATCAAATGATAAGTGAAATAAATTGTAATATTGAATACAATATATAATATTGATATAAAAAACCGGGTCCGCTTTCATTTATACCCCTAACCATGTTTATTGACTCTTAAAGCTTCAATTTTCTTTTATTTTAAATACAAATTAAATTTTTGAAGTTAAAAGCAGTGTTCCATTTTCTTCTATTTTGTACATTTGAAGCTGTGTCTAGCTTATCCATTTTGTACAGTTTTTCTTATTATTTTTACATCTTTTTCAACATTTATGTTTATTGTTGATTTCAGACTGGCCTGATCTACATTTTCAATCTCATTGTTGGCACTGGAGCGCTAACATTGCCATCCGCATTCTTGCACTCAGGCTGGGCTCTCGGATCTGTGTTGATGTGTATCTTAGCATTTGTGAGGTCAGTGTGTGCAAAATTTGAAAAAAATATATTACTTTTGAGAAATATATATGTTTTTAAACAATGTAGGTTATAATTTTTCATAATTTTAGCTATTTACATATTGTTTATGAATAGCGTTGGGATATTCATCTAGTTTAGCATTTTTAAAGTGTGGATGAAAAATTATAGTATTATTTAAGGATGAATTAAAATGTTTTCGTAAATTTGTTGTTAGATAATTGGGCTGCAGTTTGATAAGCACTCGAATGATCGATAATATTTAATCATGATTAGAACAATTTAAATGCTGTCAGACGTGTTTACCCTGTTAAGTAGTTTTAAATACTAGGCTGCTCAAACTTAATATGAACAAAATTGTATTTTTTTTGTATAAACTAAAATGCGTACGGTATATTTCTTTGACATAGAAAAATATAGCTTCACCATAATACAATCTTAAAAGTGTATAAAATAATTCAGTTCGACAGTATTGCTCCAAATTAGTTAAAAAAAAATTAAATTGTTTGTATGGTATTTGAGTAATAGCTGCTAGAGATCGGGCCTACGCCAGTCTAGTCCCTCCAGTAATCCGGTCAAAGGCAGTGAGACCTGTACCACCGTCATTCAAGTCACTGTTTGTCGATGTGTGAGAGAGAGAGAGAAATAGCTATCTGTCATCGTAGCCATCAATTTGCGATCCCAGCCCATAATGACAGTCTATTATTAACAACATTGTTTTTCCGTTTTTGAATAGTGTACATATAATAGAGGAACTTGTGAAATATTTTTGTGATAATTTTTTTTTCTTATTGTGTCATTCATAATTTATGGTATTTATTAATTGTTGTGGGTTAAATTGATAAATTTTGTACTGTACGCTGACTTTATTTGTGATTTGAAATATTATCTGATATCGGAATCAGCATTTTTATTAGTGTACGTTAAAAATGCTGTCAAATGAAAAACTAAAACATAAAACTCTTACTTTAATTGAAAAGAATGAGATTATAAATAAACTTCAGAATAGTGCAACATTCACGCAACTAGCGACAGGGCATGGCATAGGGTGGGCAAGCATATTTAATATCAAGTAAAGCAAAGAAAAGAATTAAAGCCTTTTACGAAAGAAAATTATGATCTTTTCGACTAAACAGAAAAACTTTTGAAAACTGGTGAGAATGCATGTGTAGTAGAATGTTTTTTTGCCTGGTTTTGTACAGAAAAGAAACATACGTACACATTGTCAGGACTGATGATAAAAAAAGCTAAGTATTTTTATACAGAAATAAAAAAAAGGATGATTTCAAGCTCATAAAGGTTTATTACAAAAATGTTATGGAATTTGCCTGCTTAATTTTAGTGTTAAAAAAATAACCTGTGATGAACCAGCAGTTGAAACTTATAAACAAAAGTTTCTAAAAGTTGTCAGTGATTTGAAACTTGATCCAGACCAGGTGTATAGTGCTCGACGAAACTAAACCTTTTTTGGAGGTTCTTACCTGATAAAACACTTGTGCATTTAAAGCTGAAGCTAGTGCTCCAGGCTAAAGAAAGCAAAACAGTTTACACCATGTGCTAACACTAGCGAGAAACATATGTAGCGCGCACGCACACTACTATTTTAATATAGTAATTTTTAGATGGGTATTTTAGTAATTACACAGTGTGTAAATTAACTGGACTAACCCAAGTCCCTTTAACCGCGTGATGTGAGGTGACTGGCCGTGCTGAGGAAATGCAAGGGTCAGCACTCGTCAGCACGGGTCGGCAGTCGAGTTGAGGGCTCGGAGGTAGGCGGAGGGATTGGCAATGTAGAGTGTGTGAAGTAAGTCTATTTGGTGGAGTGAGATGCGAACACACCGGTACACATATAGTAGTTTGGGGTGCGCCTAACGAGTGTTTTTTAGTGCATTTTGAATATAGATTGGGACTCAAACAAAGGAGAAACGTGAGTAATTATTTCATTCAAGACCCTTCTCAACCACTATTCTAAATTTCCCTACGAGCTAGGGTGGTGGCAGCAAAACGCTATCCCTTTTATTAACCATGAGCCTCTCTGGCTAATATCGGAGGGCTTACAGTGGTGGCAGCGGTGGGATACGATAATTAAACCAGCAAATTATTTCAAAATGATTTCAAAACTTTAAAAGAACTCTAAAAAGAAATAAAGAAGTGTACCACGTGGTTGAGAAAATTATTAGAACATTTCAGTTTACACTCCATTATCCAAATAACTACTATTCTAAATTCATTTACAAATTAATTGCAATGTTATATTTCTAAATTTCGAGTAAATTCAACTTATATGAACGAAGATGGACTTGGATTAGTTCTGTGTGCTTATTACACCATGTGCAACGCCATTACACTATGAAGCGGAAGTTGGACGCCATCATCATACCGTCATCATAGAACATAGAAAGGAACAAGGAGGGCATACGTCACCGGACATCCAGTGATCCAGACCGGAACTACCAACTGCCGACCACTGTCTACGCAGATGTTGTCATCTCCGTCAACGCAGTCACGATCATCCACAGCCTTCGAGATGGCAGCCCTGTCACTATTTGGTGAGCAGTGGGAACTTTGTTAAATTAAATTAAATTAAATCATTGGCGAAACCTAAGATTAGACTACGTATTATTAGTAAATAGTTGGTTAAATAATATGGTTCAAAATGCTTTGGAAATAAATGGTGAATGCAGCATTGAGGCCAGGCTTTAAGCATTAAACTTCTTTATTGACAAACAGATTCAGAATTATTTAAATAAAGAGAAATTAAAAGGATAACATCCTAGTATTTTATTTTGCCAAAGCCTCCATGTCAGGTCGTCACCTCCAGAGGCATTCAGTCCATCATGTTTTCAGCGTAAATATAAGCAGAATAACGTGTTGATTAAAATCATTTGCTTGGAAATAGGGATATGCCAATGATTCTATATTAGCTTACTGTTCTATGTGATTGATAATTCATTAATATCTGTATACGAAAAGAAACCCGTAGAAAATTTTAATATAAGTGTAAAAGAGTATAATAGCAATAATTGTTGGAAGTAACTTGTTGCTGACTTATAAAAAGGGTAAATTTCGAATTATACTGAAAACAAAGTGATATCAGTTAATGTGATTAACTATTAGAGTATATAAGTAATAGCACATAGTATATCATATAACAAATACGATTATTTAATATTATTGCAGCTGTATTGAGTCACATTACAGTATTGATATACTTGTATATCGAGGCATTGTTAGACTATTGATCCATTGATAACTCAATACTACCGATTAGTGATTGGTATCATTTGGAAATCGAAAAACTTTTATTGTTTGATGATCCATTATCGAAAATTGAAAAAAAAAAGGGGAAAGTTATTTTACTGGAAAAATAGGGAAACTAGTTATTCACATTGTTGCTGTCAACGTCTTTTTAGGGATTTCATTTAGAGCGTTTAAGTTTAACTATTGAATATCACTGATAACCCTAGAGAATTGTATAGCTACTGTATTCCAAAGAGGAAAACCAAATTTTTTTAAATTATTAACGATGGGCACTGTACACCTAGAAGGGAAGACCGTTGAGGTCCAAGACGCCTTTGATGCCATATCGAATAAAGTGAGGTCGCTTCAAGTAAACACTAGATGAAACGTTAGCCAACGCTTCTACCTCCGCGGTGAACAAAACTGAAACATCTCCGTACCCGATGGACATGACCCTTGCAGACAGCAAGCCGTCATTTGAGCTTGTCTCAAGTATAGCCCATTACGATGGAGAGAAAGCAGATCTAGTCGCCCCCTTCTTTGACAACATCGAAGGAATTGGAGAGCTCAGCAATTGGAGTGAAGCTCAAAAACTTCAAGTTTTTAAAACTTAAACTACTAACAGGCAGTGCTCTACAGTTTTGCAAAGTCAGACGAAAAATGTAAAAACTCAACAACTTTAGAAGAAATAAAAGCTGCTTTTATGGAAAGATTCGGCGATAGCCTACCAGATCATTACTACTTCGAGCAATTGGCTAGCATACGACAAAACAGAGGAGAAACTATTGAGCAGGTTTCTCTGACCGAGTAAAAAGGGTCAGTGATTAAAACTCTAAGAGTTACAAACAAACAACGCTGAAGCAAACCAAATTTCTGAGAGAAGAGGCCGATAGAAGAGCCATGGATGCCTTTGTAAGAGGATTAAATGGTGAAATAGGACGGCAGACCAGGATCAAGTTCCCTAAAACATTCAGAGAAGCTGTAACCACGGCGATAGCTCTAAACAACTTAGAGAAAAGACCATCCGAATTTGAGGAGAAGACAAGGCGAGTTTTTGGAACGATCACCGATACTACGTGTTACACTTGTGGGAAACCAGGCCATAAAGCCAGAGAATGCCAATCCAGGCGAGTAGATATTGTATGTTATACATGTAAGAAGAAAGGTCACAAAGAGAGGGATTGTAGAAGTAAAAGTGAAACAACTACCTATATTGTGAAAATTGCCGAAAACCTGGACACACAGCAAACAATTGTTGGGGTATGAGAAATACAGCATTAGGAAGAGGCGCAGCTAGAGGAGGAACCTTCAGGAGCAGAGGGTATCAGCATGGAGGACGTGGATCAGCTTCGAACACGTTAAACCACAACGAGGGACCCAGGCACGCCGCTGGGAACCTCAGAAATCATTAAATCTGAAACCACACGGGACTCAGACAGGCGAAGTTTGAATTTCAAAGCTGTTGCCACTTTGACACAAGAAAATGTGAGTGAATTAATTGTACAAGGGTGCATAGGAGGAGTGAAACGGTCTCATTGTAATCGATACAGGAGCACAAGTATCACTGATCGATAGGACAATGGCTCAGAACAAGCTAACTCCAACTGAAATCCAAATACAGGGTATCACTGGTGCTGTTATGAACGTTTACGGCACTGTAACAGAGACCTTGCAACTGGAGTTACTTGATTTAAAATGTGACTTCGTAGCAACAGATCTCCCTGAAGATTATATTGCTATCCTAGGATACGATGTTTTGAAACGAAAAAAAGGCTGTGATTGACCTTGAGAATAAGTCTCTGAGTATTGGAAAACAAGATAGCATGCAGTTTCCATGAAAGAGAATCCCCTGTAACTCGAAGCAGGAGAATGGCATTGGCATTGTTCAATGTTCCCACGAAACAAGTTCAACAAACCTTAATCCACCAAAACAAATCCTGAAGGAAGAAATATCTGACATTTTAGCGTATAGTCGCACAAACATCAACGTGCCTGCCCGTTCAGAAATGCTTATTCAAGTAAAATTAAGCAAAAACAAAAAGGATCAAATGGAACAAATGGAAGGAAAAACCAGTAATTACAGAACCAGCGTTAGTAAAAGTTCATGGCATCAATGTCGCTAGAAGCCTTTCAAAAGTGAATAAAGGAATGTGTTGGACCAAAATCATAAATATCACATCTGAAAATTTAGTGATATACAAGAATACGCTGCTCTGCAAAATAGAAGAGCCACACACAGTGAAGCAAATAAAGGAGCATGGAAACGAGTAAATCTAACACAAAATAGGACAGAGGAATTCAATGGAAAACTTGAAGAAAAATTAAAGCACCTCCCAATTGAAGACCAAAATAAATTAAAAAAAAATGTTCTCCAACGCTACAAGCGTCTATTTAGCTTAGGAGGAATAGAGAATTTGGGGTGTACTTCTTTAGTTACTCACAAAATCAACACGAGCCAACATCCTCCGATCAATAAGAAACCTTACAGAGTGCCACAATCACAGAGAGGTACTCTACAAAATTTGATACAAGAACAATTAGATAAAGGTGTAATTGTACCCAGTACCTCCCCATGGTCAGCACCGGTAATCATTGTCCCCAAGAAAGCAGGCTCTGATGGTACCATCAGTTATCGTCTATGTGTAGACTATCGGGAACTCAATAAAATTACAGTTCCGGAAATATATCCCCCTTCCAGATATACATGAAACTTTAGACATGTTAGGAGGGCAGTCAAGTACTTCTCAGGCACTGGATCTGAATTCAGGTTTCTATCAGGTAAAAATGCACCCTGAAAGTCAAGAGAAGACGGCCTTCAGTACTCCTGATGGTCATTATGAATATACACGCATGCCAATGGGATTGATCAATTCTCCTTCTGTATTTCAACGATTGGTTGATACTACTCTCACAGGTCTGAAAGGAAAAGCATGTTTGCCCTACATGGATGATATCCTAATCTTCAGTTCGAGTATTGATCAGCACGCTAAAGATCTTAGTGAAGTTCTAGAGAGATTTCAAGAGGTAAATTTGAGTATCCAGTTGAAGAAATGCCAAATAGCAAAGTCTTGAAATTAACTTCCTAGGCCATGTTGTATCGAGAGATGGAATCAAACCATGTCAGAATAAGATTGAAGCTGTCAAAAATTTTCCAAGACCCAAGAATGAAAAGGAACTTCGTGGATTTATAGGACTATGTAGTTACTATAGGAGGCATGTACCGAAATTTGCCGACATCGCTAAACCTCTGACAAAATTAAACCAAAAAAAGACCAAAAGTTTTGAGTGGAACGAAGAAGCGGAAACATCATTTGAAAAATTGAAGACCATCCTTGTAACTGAACCTTTATTAGTGTATCCAAATTTCTCCAAGGAATTCGTCTTAAGCACTGATGCAAGTAAATGTTGCACTTGGCGCAGTATTAGGACAAGTGATTAATGGAATAGAACACCCTACCCTATCGCCTATGCGTCAAGACAGTTAAACTCTGCTGAGCAGAATTATACAGTAACAGAAAAAAGAACTTTTAGCAGTTGTATGGGCAGTAAAGTATTTCCGATGCTACCTGTACGGACGATCATTCTCCTTGTATACTGATCACAGCGCAATCAGATGGCTGCTGTCGCTAAAAGATCCTTCGAGTAGACTCACTAGATGGGCACTGAAATTGGCTGAATATGACTACAAGGTATTCCATAAACCAGGGATTAAAAAATCAAACGCTGATTGTCTGAGCAGAATTGTGTGCAAGAATACTGTGGAAAGTCTACCTATATTGGATGTGGACAGCATTAAAGAAAATCAATGTAAGGATGAAGAGTGCCAGAGATTGAAAAAATACCCTCAGTTCAAAACAAGTCCACAAGGAGTCATCTATATAAAGAGGCAGGACAGACAACTGATAGTCGTTCCAAGACGGTTAAGAGAGAAGGTTATTCGTTTACACCATGATATCCCGACAGCAGGTCATGGAGGTATCAAGAAGACGATGTTAAGAATCCAAGAAAAGTTTTATTGGCCGAAAATGAAATTAGATGTTGTCTCCTTTATCAGAGCATGTGATCCATGCAATAAAAGAATGGATTACGACGGAAAAAAACTAAAGCACCTTTAGGTAAATTTCAAGAAAGTACAGAATTTGGATACCGGATTTCGTGTGACATTGTTGGCCCATTACCCCTAACAAGCTCCAAAAACAAATACATACTGACAGTTATAGATCATTTTACAAGGTACGGAGAGTTTTATTGCATTGCCAGACCAAAACTGCAGAAACAATAGCCCGAGCACTTGTGCAGAGAGTCATTACGAAAGATGGGAGTACCCTGTGAATTAATTACTGATCAAGGCTCAAATTTCACATCCGAAATAATGAAAAGCATGTGTGCTCTACTAAGAATAAAGAAACTTCAAACCACCGCATATCATCCCATGAGCAATGGTAGAACAGAAAGAGTTCATAGATCCATACCCAAGATGCTAAGTCATTATGTCAACCGAAATCAAACAGACTGGGACGAGCTCCTACCAATGGTAAATATGGCTTATAACTCTCAAGTGCATGATTCAACAGGAATTTTTCTCCTTTTGAGCTAGTCTTTGGAAGAAGAGATGAAGACTCCCTTAGAAGATGATCTATTGATCACAGAAGAAGATGATGGTTACCCTGATTATGTCGAAGATCTTAAGATGAAGTTGAATGCCGTAAGGAATTTGTCTCAACAATGCCAAGACCATGCAAGAACCCAGCAAAAGAGACAATACGACAAGAATTCTAAGCTAAATAAATTTGAAGAGGGCCAACGAGTATACCTTCACGTGCCCCAAGTGAAAAAAAGGAAGAGTGAAGAAGTTGTCTAGACCATGGAAAGGTCCATACACAATTGTCAAGGTTATATCAGATTTGAATGTCGTACTCCGAATTAAAAGGAAGAATGTAACTGTACATGTGAATCGAGTAAAACCCGTCACCGAGTTTAAGTTGCAAGAACAAGGAAGTAGCCAAAATGATCCAAAAGCTGCTCAGGTAGCAGAAGAAGAAGAACAGGAAGAAATCATTGAAGAGACCGAAGACCATGAAGAGGCATTCAATAGAGTAGCCGGACAAAAATGAAGAACAAGACAGGAGAGAACCAAGCCCAGGAACCGCAGAAGAGCGACCAGGCCCCTTTTAGATCCATAAGAGATAGAAGAAAAACCGTGTAGATTTCAAAGACTATGAAGTTTATTAAATAATAGGAATGTATATACATATTGTTATGACAGTGAACGCGTATTGCAACTTCGTTTATTTAGTAGTTAAAAGTAAACGCAATGTATTGAATAATTATGTATTGTTTGTTATTTGAGGATGTTATATGATACACTAAAATATTCCTCGTTAGTATGTTATGCTTCTTGTCTGATGTGTAAGTAAAAGATGTTTTAGAGTACCACGTACAAAGTAGAATGCAATAGTTACTCCGAATTGAATGGGTTGTAATGCGTGAGTATGAATGTTGTATGACTGTGAAACGAATGTTGATGAATGGGTATGCAAGGTGTGTGAATAAAAGCCAAATTAAAGGATCCAAACAACTCAAATGTGTGATTGAGTACACTATAAGGAAAGAAGTTATATCTACGCAGGTTAAGATAAGAAACATAAGATCAAGCTGTACGTAATAAAATAAATTCGAATAAGTCAGGATATTCATGAAGTAAACAATTATTAGGATCTAAATGATGATTTCAGGAATACTTGTACTCTTTGTCGAGACAGGAATGGCAGAGAATGAAATGACACAGGGAATCGTTTTCAAGAAACTTCATGACACAATTATTTCCGAGGATGAATGGAAGATTGTATTAGATTTTAATATGATAGAAATAAGAGACGAACTTGAGTCACTTAAGACATTGTGCACAGACTTAGTTTAATTATACGAACACTAGTGTAAAATGTGTGGGATGAGGACTTTTGCTTTCGAATATTAGTAGAATTAAGACCGGGATAGACCAGTATGAATCCGATGTAAGTGACTTATTTAGACTTCTACCTACAGAACGCTCCAAGCGAGGACTAGTTGATGCAGGAGGATATGCATTGAAAATGGTTGTTTGTTGTGCCCACTAGCGAAGATATGGAACAAGTTAATAGTAAAGTTTGAAGAGATAAAAAAGATTAGCGGATCACTGTTGAGTTCTAGAGAAAACCAAATCACCTTAATGAAAGACATGAATGAAAAGATGGTAACAAATACTAAAGCCATATCAGAGATAATGACTAAACTTACTCATTCAAATAGCATGTTTAATCACTTCACTCCGAGGATTCGAACAAGAAAACATTATGCTACATCGTTCATTAACAAAACATTTAAAATCTGTCAGTCTAGCACGTCATTTAGGTCAAACCATAGATGAAGCAAAGTTAAGAATTGTTGAGTTTAGGCAAGCTTTAGAATTAGTAAACCACAGGTAGAATAAGCAGCAAATTACTACCACCCCATGAGTTTGTAAAACATATTGCTTGACATAGGAAAAGTCATACCTCGTCATTTGAAACTAATTTATACCAGTTTAATGAAGAAGACGTATTTATGTATTACACACCTTTTGCACTGCTCATGCTTTAGCCACCAAGACAGGAATTAGATTGATCGTAACTGTACCTTTAAGTTCGCAAGACAGACGTCTTGAACTTTATAAAGTAGAAGTTATTCCATTGTACCAAACAAACCTTCAACATTGGTTAAAATGGAATGTACAAGTTGATTATTTTGTTGATCTCCAAAGAGAGACAGTATTATGCACCTATCGATTTTAACACACTAAGTCAGTGTAGACTAAGTCATTTTTTATTTGTGTCCTAAACTCTATAAATGTATTGCATCATAGCGTTAATGATTGTATATTCGCTCTATTCATGGGATCTAACCTAGTCACAGAAAAATGTTCACGAACCTTAACCATAAATGTAACTTCACCTGTATGGATCCAAAACGGCAATGATTGGATCTATAGCCTAAAGGAACCATATAAAGTCATACTTAACTGTATGAGGAGTTCTGATGGAGAAAACTCAGTTATCTCTCCACCACATCTAGGTTTATTTAGAATTAACTTTAAACAAGTCTGGAATATTAAAACAGGCTTCAAGTTGCGCTATCTTTGGTAAATATAAATAAGTTATTCTCGAGGACTCAAGGAAATATAAAATATAAATTTGACATTAACCATTTGCACATCCCAAAGATTAATCCTGTTGCTATCTCACGAAGAAAATCTAATCTTTAAAAACAGTAGCTTGTTATCTGAAACAATGCAAAAAGTCAAGGACAATCTTAAAGATAATCACATAGAACTAGACCTTAACAAGCTTTTAAATGATACACATGTTTTGTACCCTAGTATCCAAAGAAAGTATAGAAACCCCACTGAACTATTTCTACATTATCATAGTTTTCAATGTTTTATTTTGTTCATTTTGAATAGTGTACTTTGCGTAGTTTTGTTTTGTCACAGGAAAATGCCAACCTGTGCGAGGATGTCCTCAGTTGCTGAGCGGCAAGCCCCAACCATTCGAGTAGAACATGGAACTCCGCTCGCAGAAATTATTCAGGAGTCTTCCTTTGTTCAATTCAATACACCAAGCCCCGCCTTGAAGTACGGTATTGTGAAATTCATTGTAGTGCTGAACCAGTCAGGTCAGTGTTGCAAAGACTATATTTGTTATAAATATGTGGGGACTTGCCAAGCTCAAGAAAATGTAATGTAGTTAGGAGGACATATATCTTAAGTGATTGTCAATGTCAAGTAGAATTAAATTGGTAGATTATAAGAACTTACGCAGCCTAAAATACTATTTTGTCCTTTTAAGTTGTGAAAAAATGATGTAATGTAAAATGTTATCCTATACATTTTTTTTGAAGTATTGTAAATGTTTGTTATATTCTGAGAATCTAAGATGTATCAACCATGAAAATTCTGTATGATCCATCTTTTCCTGAAAGGGAGAGTGATGTAGCGCGCACGCACACTACTATTTTTAATATAGTAATTTTTAGATGGTATTTTAGTAATTACACAGTGTGTAAATTAACTGGACTAACCCAAGTCCCCTTTAAACCGCGTGATGTGAGGTGACTGGCCGTGCTGAGGAAATGCAAGGGTCAGCACTCGTCAGCACGGGTCGGCAGTCGAGTTGAGGGCTCGGAGGTAGGCGGAGGGATTGGCAATGTAGAGTGTGTGAAGTAAGTTCTATTTTGGTGGAGTGAGATGCGAACACACCGGTACACATATAGTAGTTTGGGTGCGCCTACGAGTGTTTTTTAGTGCATTTTGAATATAGATTGGACTCAAACAAAGGAGAAACGTGAGTAATTATTTCAAGACCCTTCTCAACCACTATTCTAAATTTCCCTACGAGCTAGGGTGGTGGCAGCAAAACGCTATCCCTTTTATTAACCATGAGCCTCTCTGGCTAATATCGGAGGGCTTACACATAAACTTGATCTGCTTGTTATTGGAGAGATCAAAAATCCGACAGCTTTTAACAATGTAAATATCCCTGTGACATATACAAATCAGAGCTGTGGTTGGATGATGAAATCTTTATTTTTGCAGTGATTTCATTAAACTTTGTACTAGCAGTCCAAATATTTATACAGGAACAAAAATTGCTTTGGAAGGCCCTACCACTCCTAGACAATTGCCCTGGACACCGGATGAAACTGAATTAAAACCAAATGATGGCTGTATTCAAACATTATTTTTACCAACCAATCTTATCCGAGTCCTATAGCCAATGGATCAAAATGTAATTCATACCATTAAAATGAATTGTGAAGGAAACTTATGAAAAATATAATAAAACAAAAATAAAATGAATTGCAACAAAAGTCTGTTGTATAACGTATTGAATAGCGACAAGAATATTGTTCAGTCTTAAGAAGGTCAATCTCAAAAATTTTGTTTTCAATCTGCAGAATGCTTGCTTGATAGAAAGAAAAAAGGAAAACGATATTGTGTGTTCATGGGTGAATGTATGGCCTGAAAGAACTCTTGAAAGAATAGAAGACGCAAACATCAAGTACATCTGAAAATGGTCAATCTATCGGATAATATTCAAGCGTTTATGATCAAATTTAAAATGAAACTTGACAGAATGAACTTCAGAAAGCTATTGCTCCTCTTTGTGGTGGAGACGAAGAAAACCTAACAATAATTGACGTTCAATCGTGGTTTCTTTGTGCAGCCCTGAAGAAAACCTTCAAATCATGAGTGATAGAAAATTTGTTCAAGAAATCGTTGAAGAAGAATACTTTGAGGAGAAAATCAAAAACATTTGAGAAACAGTTCACTCTGTAAATGTTGACATTGCAATAGCAGCCTTTCGAACAAGCATCAAGAGGGCTGAGGAAAAAAAGAGAAACAGCACAAGACATCTTGGTTTTACAAAGACTTTGTCAATGTTTTGAGAAAGTGTTTTATATCTAAGAATCAATAAACTAAAGACAGTTTTTTGTCAGAAATAAAGCGATACAAGAGTCTAACAAAACTAACACTTCTTAAGAACTTGAAACCGAGTTGAGCCTACATTTATTTCCTAGTTTTCCATTTTTATTTTACTAAACAATCTTTTTAATATACAGTACTGTATGTGTTTAATACAAAAGTTTGATAATTTAAATGCATACTGTATTTCTACTGCTGTGCTGTACTTTTTTTATTTTAAGATTCTATTGTACATCTTATGGTAAGAATTGTCTTTTTTGAGTAACAATACATTCTTTTATCTAATATTTTAAACTGTTTTTCAGTTGAACTCCAGTAATCCGGCTTTTTGACTAATCCGCCACATATCTGGTCGTATTAATGAGGGACTAGTGTACCGTTGTTTTGTCAATAAGCTATTACAAAATAACATGTTGAGTTATTATGTTCCAGTAACTGTTACTGTGGTAACATGTTAGTATACAAAGATTTTAACTAACTCACTACAATGTAACATAGACTAAACAAACGGGTTAATTCAAATTTTCACTATACAACACAATAATTGGGTATTACAGAGTCCTAGTCTACTATTTGTTATTAGACTATACACTTGCGTATTTTAAATAATAGAAAGTAAAAAATAAGCTTTTCAAGCACTCATGTAATCTGAGCTTAAATTTTGGTACTATCTCAAGGGATTTTTTTGTTACCAAGGCCCACACTAGTGGCCAGGGGCATTTCTGTTTGGTATTTTCATGACCTCAGATCACATCCCAGATTGTCCAACTTCTCCAACGTCACATGAGTTGTACAATCTAGGACGTGATTTGAAGTTGGGAAAATATCGATCAGAAATACCCCTGGCCAGTGGGCTTTGGTGATGCCACTGCTTTTCTGGCGAAATAAGAAAAACTCGAGATAGTACTCAAGTTCAAGCTCGTAATACAATCATCGAGAACCTAATATAAACCTTTTAATGTACAATAAAACTTTCTGTAGTGTAATATTTCCATTCCTAGCCTCATTAATTGTACGAAATGGCCTCGGCTGTTACTGGTTACTGATTAACCTAAAATCAGAAAATCATTATGAAAATACCAAATCATTCGCTTATTATACTGCAGATTAATGTCAATACTTGGATAGCAGGACACTTAGGATAGTTCAAGAAAATTTTTTTATAAATTAAACTAGCATATTGGTTTGAATAATAATTCACAAAACTATTACATGCTAATGTTAACAGCTATGTAACGGCAACATTCGTGGTAGAGGCAATGGCAACAGGCAACGCCCTCATCAACTTCTCCAAAATGAAGCAACTCCGGCAGATTGGGCGCTGTTTGGATTTGGTATGATTTGTTACTTGGTACTATATAGTATCTTTTCCTTAAACAGTATTTGTGAGTGTTGATTATCTTATATCCAAAGAAAAGTAAAAATGAACAAAATTAATGAAAAGAGAATTATTTTTTGATTGGCAAAGTCATTGTAATATGAAACACTGTGATTTCCTCTCTTATGCAATCTCTCATATGGTCAGGTGGTATAATTTTCAAAATCCTTCTTTGTAACTATTATAATTTCTTATGTCTACTGCCCTTCCCCATAATCCAATTCCATATCTTAGAATTGATTCACTTAGATGTATTGACATAAGGTGTAAAGTATTACATGGCAGATATTGTTTTAAAGAGTAGAATTTTCCCAGACTGAATCTTAATCGTAGACATATTTATTAAGATGAAGATCACATTTTAAGTGTTTGACTATGTATGCAGTTTAATATTAGCTTGGGCACTACTTACTATTGGGGAATGAAAATCAATGACTAGATTTTTTCCATTCATAACCAATCTATAATTCACAGTTTTTAGCTTGGCAAAGTCATGCTGTAATTGCCTTCCAATACATTTTAATGGTTACTACAATGGCAGTGTCATCTGCGTACATGTATACTTTTGAATATTTCATCAAATTTGGTATTTAATTCACATACAACAAATTTGGGATTGGTCCCAAAATACTCCCCTGTGGTACTCCTGACTTATTATTGGCCATGTGCAATATGTGTCATTGACTTTATCAACTAACTTTCGAATTTCAAAATAGCTTCTGAACGAGTCTTTCAAATATTTGTTAATTCATTTTTCTCAAATACTTCAAGTATTTTGCAATGCTTTAGGGAGCGAACACTTTAAAAAAATTAACAAAAGTTATATGTATTTGTTCTTTCCCATTTAATTTATTATTTGCAAAATCTTAAAAATCAATTAATTGATAATTGGTGCCTTTACCTCTTTGATATGTGTATTGACTTAATGTTATGATCTTGTTTTCTTCCAAATATTTAATGAACTGATTCCCAAACATACCTTTCATTTATTTTATCTAATTCATATAATATCGATGTAAGACAGGAGTTCTTAAATACTTTGTGATCATCTCCCTTGTATATTGGCCTTACTATTGCAGTTTTAAGTTTATCTGGAAACTCCCCACTTTTAATTCATGTGTTAATCAGTTTTTTTTAATTAAAGGTGAAAAAAACACCTTTACATTAAAAAAATTGAACAACATTTTAAAAGATCTGTTGTCTTTCCTCATTTAATTCTGTTAGATCATATGTCTGTAGTCCCTACACTCTAATACTCTGTAATGTACTCAATTCTGATACTATCAATTCTTTTTCATTTTATTTATAATTTTAATACATTTTCCTGTACTTGCCTTTGGTATATAAAATTATGTGAAATTTGTATGCATATTCTCATTCTGCTTGTCCATTACTATTACATCACAGTAATTAACTACTTTATCCCCTTCTTTTGTAGAAATGTCTACAAATCCCTGACAAACCTCATATTCTTTTCAACCTCTTCCATTTATACAAAAAATATTGATTGTATTATTAACAGAATTTCTATTTTTCCCCAATTAGACAATTCATTTTAGCTCATACCTCTTTAATATTTCTTTACAGTTATTTAAAACTTGTAGATAATACCCTATTTTGCCTCTTAACAATTCTGTATTTATTAACCTTTAATCATATTTTTTGTGAACCATGGTTTTTTGTTTGTGCCCCTTTTTTTACAAGTGTGTCTGTACATTTTTTATATGCTTTTCTAAAACTGTTAACTAAATAATTACATTAAAACTTTGTGTCAGACTGTTACCATATGGTACAGTCCAATCATAATCAAATATTACTTCTTTTAATATTTTTCTATCAATCCTATGATTTGTAAACAGACTTCTGTTACGTGGAAAGAACCCATTATCAGGTTGTACAGTGATAAGGCGAGTATAATGGTCAGCCAGTTTCAATTTCAGTAAAAGAAAATCAGCTGTTACCTTTATCAGCCCTGAGATAAGCATGATAAAGATCATGATCAGTCTGTTTCCCAAAAACTTCCCCTCTTGTAAATCCATTTATGTTTGAGAATAAACGTTCTCTGCCATTAAATTTTTAAGTATTTTAAATTCTAGATCTGTCGGGTCAATATTGACATCTCTTATAACCGAACTGGTTTTTTCATTTACTCTTTCATGAATAATGTTTTCCAAGGGCAGTCAAAATATTCATACAGACATTTAGTTGTAATATGAATATTCAAATATAACTGTATTTTCCTTAAATTTACAAGAATTCCCTCACAACAACCCATATTTGTTTTCAACTGATCATAGATACATTTTCCTTTTACAAGTAACATTATTCCTCCACCTTTCCTTTGCTTCTCTCAAACTATACAAACTAACAATCTTTCCAACTTAAACAGTTCTATCAGTCATTTTTTATATTGACTTCTGTTAAAATAATGACAACCGGTTTATTAAGAAAACTCCCAAAATAACCCAAAAACTGGTCCCAATTTTGTTTTAAACATCTTATATTTACATTAAGTGTTAAAAAAACATTACTGTACATTCTACAAAATGTTTTTCAAAACACAAAATATCATCAAAGGTTCTACAATAATTTGATCTTCTAGATTTGTCGATGCAAAAAAACTAAAAAAAATAAAAATAAGTGTACCATAACTAACTAGTTATCTCGTCCTATCCAAGTCATTTACCCTCTAAATGTTGAAAACTTTAACTGTGTCTGTTTCTCTCATTGTGACAACACCATTCTTAAACCAAATGTACTTAAATTGAATTCCCTTCCCCTTTGCGTTTGCTTCAAACACTAAGTTATAGTAATGTGTAGATACATTTTCGCTCACATAAATTCGTCCACCATTTACTTCCGTTGTGTCTCAGGATTTGTTACAATTTTCTTCCAGGCCATAATAAACTCTTCTCTCTTCTTTCTTCTTTCCATCTGCACAATTATTGTAGCCAGACTGTTGTCTGTGCGCGGTCTTCGAGAGCTGATGAGCCATCTCCATATTTTCTTTTTTCATTTCTATTCCTATCTTCATAGCTACATTGATAACAATCTGCTCAACATCCTCTCCTTGCCTTTCACAAAACTTTAGCTTGAAATTGTTTATTACGTCCATATGTTCTAGACTACATTCTTGAAGCTCTTTTCTTATTGGAAATTATATATTAATTTTAAACAAACTCTCCAATAATATAAGTTTTATTTTTGTGAGGCCTTTCGTACTCAATGAGAACATCTTCAGGCCCACACAACTGAATACAAGTAATAATAACAATAATAACATAAACAAATTTATACTAAATGAAAGCATAGATTACAATTAGAATACAAAGAGATAATATTCTATGACAGCACAGTATGTTATATATATATATATATATATATATTATATATATCTATATATATATAAAATAAAGTTGATATTTAGTTAGATCAAATATAAGTAACGGTGGATTTTGAAAAGGCCCAGGTTCGTTGTTTACCAGATTATTTTGGTTCTTTTTTATAAAAATTGTTTCATATGCATCAATGAATTTTTTATTTTGTACTTCTTTTAATAATTTTGCATTTGAAAGAGTGTCCAGTTTGAAGTGCATGTTTTGCCATGGCTGATCTTTCTTCCTGTTATATTTTAAACATGCCCTATGTTCCTTAGCTCTCTGTTTTAACTTTCTTTTCGTTTGGCCAATGTATTTTAAATGACAATTGTTACAATTAATTTGATAAATTCCAGATTTTTCTTCTTCATTAATTTTATTCTTGGATTTCCTAAATATATTCTTTAATTTAATTTTGGGGGAATTTGTTGATACATTAATATTGGCATGTTTCTTAAAACTTTTAGTAATATCTGTAGATAGATTGTTGTAGGAAACAGATATCCATTTTTCAGGTTCTTTACTTTTGATTTGATATAAAGCTGTTCTAGACTATTTAATCTTTTATTCATGTCTTCGATTTGTTTGTTTTTAGTCTGAATTGTTTGTTGCTAGTGTGAATTGTTTGTTGCAGCTTGATATATTCTTTTCCACTTCCGGACAAATTTGAGTTGCATTTTTAATTTCATGATATCGCCAACTCAAAAACTATTGGCTGTCTTATATTTCAATACATGTCACCTTGATGTTTTCCAAATAATTTTAGAATATTGTTATTTAGAGAATCTATTCTATCATCATTACTTTTATAAATTCCTATTATCTCCTCTCTGATGTCTACAAAGTTTTTTTTTTTTTTTGATTGTTCTTTTCATACTTCGAATTTGATCTTTTCTCTTCCTCGAATCTTTAGACAAATTTATTCTTTTTTACGATCATCAGTGATCAATTTTCTAAAAATTGATTCTCTGATCCCAGCACAACCATAGTGGAATTTTTTTGAACAAATCTTGATTGAACAATAAATAAAATCCTGTGCAAGCACGATGAATTCTGTATTGTCCCACAATCTACGAGGGGTATTAGAAGAATAAGGTTCCCTATGCCGTCAAGACAGAGTGCGATATGTTGGGAGAAATCAGGCAACACTGTCTTACCCATCAGCTGTCCCTCTCTCATATCCATACCACTCACGCCTCGCTATGTCCAACAGTGCCGCCCTAGCTACCTTCGAAGATGGATTTCCTAAAATTTCCCTATCGTTGTTACCGCCAGATTCGAAATTCGTTGTGTGTGATACGTTTTTTAAATGCAAAAACAGATTTCACCTATTGAAATTCATCATCAGTTAATTGAATGTTTATGGGGAAAAACTTCATATCTGTTTAAACACGTCTTCGGAAATGGTGTAGAGAATTTATGTGAAGGCCGCATGGAAATTCACGATGAAAACCGAAGTGGACGGCCTGTCATGACAATCGTCTTTTGGGACAGTAAGGGCTATGCTTTTGATCGACTTTTTGCCTCATGGAACAACAGTAAACTCTGACAGATATTCCTACATATTAAGAAAAACTGAGACGCGCGATCCAGACCGCCGGAGAGGAAGATTGTCCAGTGGTGTGAGGCTTCTCCATGAAAACGCTCGACCTCATGTCTCACGTCAGACTCAAGAACTGCTGACAAATTTTTCCTGGATATTGTGCCCCATCCCCCCTACAGCCCAGACCTAGCCCCAAGTGATTATCACTTATTCCCAAAATTAAAGAAACACTAGGGTGGCCAACGCTTCAGTACCGATGATGAAGTCAAGGAAGAGGTTACTCGATTCCTCAAAGGATTGGCGGTAAAAATTCTACAACATGGGGATAGAAAAGTTGGAGCATCGTCTACAAAAGTGTTTGGACAATGTGGTGATTATGTGGAAAAATAGCTTAACTGTTAAGATTTAAATTGATGTATAAACACTAAGTAGAAATATAGAGCTGCCTATTTAAAAAAAATCATGGGAACCTTATTTTTCTAATACCCTCGTATGATTAAAATAAGAGAGCCACTGCACTTAACTTTAATTATTCAACCACATCGAACTGATAACTGCACAACTTATCTATAGACTTGAAATTGTGCATAAGCTTCATTTCTTTATGAGGATCAGTTTAATTCATTATTACGCAACGTTTTAATTTATGTATATCCCTTTACTATGTATATCCCATCACAGTTTATAGTACACGTGTCAAATTTCAGAGATTAAAGACAGCCGGGGTGATTGATGTATCTAAATGTATACATGTTATGTAAAGGAAGAAGCTGAAAAACTTTCTCATTTTTATCATCAGTCATTTTTAATTTGGACTGCTTACAGAATTGCAAAATGTCCTACTTTAAATGCCTGTAATTTTATGTGGAGTAATAAAAAAACTATTTTCTACTTTTTCTTAAAGGAAATGAATTTAATATAAAACAGTATTTACCAAAATCCAAAATTGATTATATTATCTTAAAGTACTGGTTTTTTTTTTTTTTTTTTTTTTTTTTTTTTTTTATAATTCGTTTGGATCAGCACTTAAATATCTATAAGTCCCACATTTTATTTTTGTCTGCTGTACATATTCAAATTCAACATCACCTGCTCAAATCACGTATGACTGTATGTAGTTTGTTTAAAATTATTTAGTTAGTTTATTCTGAAACTTTCTCATTGCACCATAAGATCAATGTAAAAATATTTGTTAACATTCAGCCAAATACCAAGGGGAGTAACATGCATCATCATCGAAACTCAGAGTTGCTCATTATAGAAATGAATCTTCATACAAAAATTTGAAGTCAGCAGGTAAATTTGTTTTTGAGATATCATTTGGACAGATAGACAAACAAAAATGTAGTTTTTCTACCCTCATGAATGATAAGCTTCACCAATAAGCTCTACTTTTGTGTGAATATCTCCTGGTTTGAAGCGCTTTTACTAATTTTTGACACTCTGTAATCACTAATGTTAATACTGTTACCATAAAGATGTGCTTACTGATTTGTCTTTTACCAGACATTAATATTATTGCAGGCCCAACAGTCTGCAAGAAATCAAACAGATAGCGAGGATGAAAGTTGGGGGTCGCCTTCCGAAGAATCACCTTTAAATCTTCCAGGTACTTATAATCTCCAGATAACTCTAGTTGTTGTGCGGTTTTGTGATTTTGAAACACAACACTTATAGTTTTAAGTATTTTGCTCTAGTTGTACTTTTATTAAAAATACTATATGAATTTTGATAAGTGATTTTGCTTCTTGCTGAATATGATGAATACATTTTTATTCAGCCTTTTATGTGTAACATATGTTTTTAATTATATTCTTTAGAAAAGGAATTGTTGGTCTAACCATCTTTATCTAAGGGATGTTCTTATATCAAATACCTTTTATCCCAACACAAAAGAATCAGATAGACATAAACATGTTCAGTTATAGAAATGTCGATTTGGAATCAGATGTCAAATGTAGACCCTTTAGGATTAAATTGGTTTAAAATTGCTTTGGGATTGTTATTAAATTTGTCATTATATGGTTTGCTTTCAGGGTCAATTCAGAATTTTCCGTCCGAGCCTCTTTCATATTATACAATCGACAATAAAGTGGAAATGGTGAGTAAAGTTATTCTTGTTATGGTTCACTGCATGTAAAGACTGTCATCCAAAATTGAAATAAAACATTCAGTAATTAAACATTTTTTCAAATTATACTATATATTAAATGCTTAGTTATTATTCTGCTAATTCATTGGCTAGCAGAATTTTTCGTATCACCCTTTCTTTTTAGTTTAAACTAAATAAATCTAATTTATTATCAACATTTTCAACAGTAGAACATTATTTATATTTCATTTAATTTTTGTAAGAATGTTTACTAGAAAGCTATTTCTATGTTTTTTTAAAACAGATAGAATTTTTTTATTTATGATAGAAGCTTCAATTAATTTATCAAATTAATGACTGTGAGGTGAGTCTAGAAACTGTATATCCAACCTGGAGGTGGGAAAGAGGTAATTGGTGGTGAAGAGGGGACGCATCTCTTGCCATACTTTGCCATGTAGTTTAATATTACAGCCCTGCAAAAATATCAATATTAAAAGCAGGACTACTAACTCTTTCTACTGTGATTTTTAAAATTTGTATTGGATATATTTGATTTGTTTTTCTTCTAGTAAGGACAATCTATTTCCAAGCTCAGGCCTCAATGGCCTGTGTCTTGGAAGTGTGAAATGAACTTCATACTTTATAGTTTCAGCAGTCCTAAATATCGCTTGCTGCAGATAACCAATCAGGTCTTCTTACCATCCTTGACCAAAGTACCGTAGATAGCAAAACGGTTATAGACTGGCATAGGTCAAACCAAAAGCAAGTGTTCCGCAGATTTGTCTTGCAGACTAGTTTGCTCATTGCACAGCCTAGAGAATGAATCATCTATAGAGATACCCACTTTGCGGGCAGGGCCGTCAAGAGCCTGGGTGGCCTTAGGACAGAACACTAGCAAGGGCCCCTCCTTCAAATAAAGTAATATATTTTTTTCACCTAACGTCTTGTCATGTTGTGTTAAAATGAGTGTTCTCAATAATTAGGTACTAAAACGGTATGCAAAGAGCCGCAATTTCTTTGTGAATTGCTGGTGTTTTAATCTTGACCAATTATATTGGTGTAGCAGTTGAGAAAAATGAATTTATCTTAAAATCACTACATACTGAATTCTTCTTGCAGTCAAGGGTGCGATCTTGGCACCTCAGACAATGTCTCTAAGAGCTCCATAAAGAGAGCAGTACCAAAATTTTTTAACCGCCCGGTGAAAAATAAAATTTAAAATGGTACTTTGATAACAATTTTTGTTTTCATTTAATCCTAAAATGACGTACTAAAAAGTGGACTTGTATCTATCTTGGATAGAAATTTGGTGTTGATAAGATCACAAATTTCTGAGTTATGCAATTTTAAAGTTGTTGTTTGGTTGAAAACCATAAAAGATCAGCTACGTAACCAGGTACCAGTGACATAAAACCTTGAAATTATTATTTGTAAATAATTTATTTTGTAGGTATAAACGGAGAACTAAACAAGCTAAAATTTAATGTAATTCCCATCATTTTAGCTCTACTAGTTAGTTTGAATGTTCAAAAACTTGGGTATTCATACTTTTTGATTTGAGATTTGAACACACCTTTACCTACAACTTTTAACATCGTATTAAGGTTTGTGTAAGTGTGAGTCACAAAAAAAATTCACACTACAAAATTATGAGACAAGTACTGTAGAAATGGTCTGTCATAAAGAACATTATGTATAATATATATAAAAAGTGTAACTACTTTTTACCATTACAAGGTGGAAAACATTAGGCATGAATTTTGAGAATGAAATGAAAAAGTCAAAAACATATTGGTTAATTGTTTGCAAGTTAATAGATTATTTTGTTGGCTTAACTTTCCATCATAATAATTTTATTTTTATTAAATTTATTAAATAAGAAGTATGGCTACGCATTGAGTTATTTTTGTAAACTGTAGTGTTTGGTGAAAGTAAAATGATGAATAGATATTACATTTTTCATGGCTAGCCTAGTTATACAGTGAGTGAAAAATACCAAAACTGGTTTTGTAGCTGCTAAGGTAACTAGTGGCAAAGTCATAAAAACATTATCAGATTACAATTAAATCAATGCTTTTCTGACCTTTTTTGGCAATTGCTTAAATTATAAGCTCAAAACAAATGCTTTTAGCCAATTTGGATTCATTGATAAAATTCCAAGGTCTTCAACTTTAGCAAAGGAAGGCAGGTGTAGGATCCGTACACTGTGCTGTGAGCTGCCTCTAGGTCTTGCGATTTCGCATAGTTTAGCTTATATATCTTGACTTACTTGCCAATTCGAATAACTTATTCTGTTTCAAAGTATTATAATTTTTTATATCATTATAGATTTCAAACGAATAATTAAACTCTTTAGAGGCCTTCATCTGAAAAATCTGAAATTTTCTCATCGGTCCTGTTTGTGGGGATGTTTCATATCCATGCCCTGATTAGACCAACCATCTGAGAAGATCATGGAAAGATTACTAGGAGAAGGTGAATTTAGAACATGCTTGTTCATCCGTGTAGTTCTCTCCAGCTTCTAGTGTCTTTGGTGTGAATCCATGATTGGTTTGTTATTTCTGAAACTATTATACTATGCACTAAACTGGATTAATTTTATTCGATTTTTATCTGGTTTTTACCGGGATTCTCAGTTGCCGACCCGAGAATCATTCTAGGCAGCCGCTTCTGGCGGGCGCTACCAATTTTGGGGCTTGTCCTCAACCCACAGCATTGCCGTGAGCTCGCCGACGGTCCTCTGCAGCCAGCAGTACACAGCTCACACGCTGCTAGAGTTCCTGAATTTGTACAACAATTAATTAACTTGTAACAATCTCCTAAATTTAGTTTGTGGTATGTTTTTTTCAGGGAGAAATGGCGGGCTTGTTTTTTAGCCAAGGAGGAAGGCTTGCTTTTTTCCTTTGTTTTACGTGTTACCTCTTCGGAGATTTGTCCATCTACGCTGCCGCCATCGGTCAGTCTCTGGTTGATGCTGTCTGGTGAGTTAATGGAGAATTGACTCTTCCTTCAACATTTTCTGTGATGGCCCTGAGTTACTCGCATTTTATAGATTGCTGGAAATGTTTAGTGATTTTCAAACAGCCAAAATAACAAATGTAAATATACTTCTTAAATATGGTTGTACTTTTGTGGTTTTATTTTGTAATAAATGAATTAAAGAATTATGTTTGGAAAGTAAGTATAAAAAAGAAATTTGTATGTTCATGTTTTAGAAAAACAGATTTTTAGTGATATAGTATATTGTATTAAAATCAAAGTAAACTAAACATATCGTGGAACTTATTTGTACATTATGACGGTTTATTGCAAATTATCTACACATTTTGTATACTTTGTAATCTTTTTTAGTGTGTTATATTTCAGTACAGTATGATGCATCCATTTTTCTTAGTAACATTTTCACACTACCTAGAACCTCTGTCAGAGGTAACTTTGCACAATCCTTTATCTTCCAGTTTCTCTAAAGGCAGTGGACTTTTTTCTAGGAAATGTTTAATGATATCAAGTTAGCTGTGCTGAGATCTATTTTGATTTTTTATGTGGATTTTAAACCGAAAATCACTAATCTTTTCATTCACAAAGTAAGAAAAAAAATCAAAATGAATCATTATGAAAAACTGTCAGCAAAAATGAAACTGCCAAATAATTCGTTGATTATTTCATTGTGTAAGCTAGACAAAGCCATGGAAACGTCAAATTATGTAGCACTGACTGGCGAGAAAAGCTAACAATTCAAACCAGCAACTTCTACTTTGTTGGTTTAACCTGATTTAATACACTGTGCACATTATAGTGTTTAATTATGTTACGCATTATTGATTGCAGAGTGTATTCTGAAATTTGTTTGGCCTTAAATGTTTAAAGTAATTCCATTTGTAGGAGTGACACTGCACCTAATATTTATATCAAGCCACACCAGTGGGCTAATAATAAATCATGTATAACATTTACGACAAAGCGCATCGTGGTTTTAAAAATTGGTTTTTACATACCTCTATCAAATTATATCCACCATGTAACAAAATTGTAACTTAGTTTGATGATGTGAATGTATATGTTGAGTGTAATTTATCAAAATATTAAAGACATCTTTTTTTGTTATTAGGTAGAATTTGTAAACAATATCAGCTTAATTCATGTTTTCATAGTAGCACTTACCATAAATGTCTGTATAAATGCACCGTATATGACTCCTGAAGCCCAAAACCACACCCTGTTTATATGCTATCTGCCTCAAAAAATTACCAAACTAATTAAAACTTAAGAAGGTACAGATATTGATCTAATACATATCTCAATAGTTTTGTTTACCACCTTGTTATGCTATTTTCTTTCATTATAGCAGCTGTGAAATAGAAAAAATTCACAAATTTGTGACGTACAAAAACAATTGAAAGGTGTTCTGGAATGCTTATCTAAATGCTTTCCATACTAAATGCTTATCCTAAATGCTTTCCTAAACATCTTGTAATAAAGAATTTTTTGTATCTCGTACCATTTTTAAGGTATCAGTTACATGTAAATTCTTCAGAAGTTTCATAACACCATGAACTGAGAAAAGAAATGTTGAAGTAAAAAAAAAACCTAGTAAAGAATTTGTTTTTTAAATAATATCTTTGCTGAGGTCATTTACCACCTTGTTAAACTATTACCAGTAATTTTTGTTTATCTCAAACAATTTTTGAGATAAGTGCATGTAAATTCCATGAGAAATATACTATTAATATTTAAGCTGTCACAAAACCTACTTGCTTCCGACTGAGCAGAAAGAAATATTTTTAAATTGGTTTTTCTAACCATGTATTTATTGGATACTAATATTAAGGATATTTTTATTTACAGTGTATCAAAAAATTTCACCGACCCTGATGACAAGCTGTGCTGGCCAGATTACCCTTACACTACCCTCCAAGCTTATAGGGTTTTTCTGGTGAGCAGTAGTTTTGATTGATTTGGTTTACTTTATCAGCAATTGTTGGGTTGTTTGTTGATGATTTACAATAGATTGGTAAATGTTAAATGATATATTAAAATAAGAGATTAATAATTTTATTAGTTTTTAACCCATTAGAGACTAAAGACGGGTGCGGACTATCCCACACTTAATGTTACGCGAAGACTAAAGAACCAGACCAATCACGAAGGGAAACGGAAGTGCCCAAGGCGAGTTCTTTGGTGTATGAGTGTTATTGCCATGAAAAATTGGAATTAATCAATATAAGTGAGGAAATATCGTCAATGTTTGATTTGAAATTTGTACATTGTTTGTTTATGCATTGAAGTACTTCTATTCAGGGACAAGAGCTGATTGATAAGCCTATAATGCGAAAATTACTGTTCTCTGAAATATGTTTACATGTTGTGTGTTTTGAAAAACGTAGATAGATAACCTAATTTATAAATTGTCACAGTTTTCTAACAACATTTTGTGCTTACTGATAGTATAAAATTTTTGATTTTTATGTATATGTATCATCATTAGTTAGGCCTGTTTATTTTTTATAACAGCTGATCGTTATAACGCAAATTATTGATATGGAATGTCATTGATATATGACATGTTATTGTGTATGGAAAGGATCTTCTTTGCTCTATAACCTAGATAGATAACCGGAATTAACAAAAAGAATCATTGTTTTGTAGATAATATTTTGAGTGGAGTTTGTAGTTTTATATGTATATTCATGCATCATTTGTTGTTGGAATGATTTTTACCGCATTTATTAAAAATGTTTTAAAAAAAAGTGGTTATGAATAAAAAAGTTGCTAGAAAGTGAACCAGTAGACCATGACAGCGGTGGTGAATCTGATTAGGCCTAGTGAAAAATCTCAGTGCCTCAACCGAAACTAGGTTTATAATTATACATTTTTATAAGAATTAGGGATATGTGTTCACAATAAATAATGTGTTTAGTGGACAAATAAAATGTTATATCTTCAATTAAGAAGAAAATTTGAACATTGCTTCTAACTATGAAGATATAAAGTTTGATATGTAAAAATAAAATTATGCTTTCTGGAGTTATAAATATGACAAGTTATGCTACATAATTTTGTACTTGTACTTGTTATTGATAAATGATATGTTATTGCTAACTCTAGATGTTATATAATGCTGTTTCGTGTAAGGAATAACTATTATTGTTGTAATATAGTATGTTACCAGGTTAGTATCTATTTTCATAAAAATGCTCTGTTGCAAGTGTGATCAATATAAACATAAGAATTTATTAAAGAAGTTCATCAAACTATATTTTCTAATTATATATATATATATATATATATATATATATATTATATATATAATATATAATATAATATATATTGGAATTTTGTAATGTTTAATATGTTTTGGAATTTTTATTTAGTGCAAATATACCACTTCTGTAGGTATGATCCCACCCTCCTAAAACAAACAAAAAATACATAAAAAGTTTAAAATTAAAAAGAACATTGCTTATAAAAGTATGCATAGTAAAAATACAGATTTAATGAAAAAATTGATATAAAACAATGCATAATCAAATAACTTTTAGTATTTCTTATATTTTTATAAAATACCCTTGCAAAACTTAGAAAAGAGGCCCTACAATAGAGGTAATTTAGTTTGCTAGTTCTTGGGTGAAGGAAAAAGACGTTTTACATAAGTCACTCTGTTTTTGATGAACTAAATATTTTTGTTTGTTTGGTCCAAATAAGTTGACCGATCATATCTTCTGTCCTATTTAACCATTATCTCCATAAGTGCTCAGTTTTTATCAACTACAATAGATAGACATTTATCTACATTGTAAAGATTTAAACCAACAAACTTGTCACTAATTCGTTAGTCTAGAAATGAAAGCTGGTTCACACTCAGCTGTTTCTAATGTGTTTATTAATTTCCTCTATATTAGTCGTATTATAACCATAAGTGATGTGAAAATCACAAAAAGATTCAATTCCAAAATGCTCAACATTATTGTTAACAAATATTACATAAAAATCTGTTCTGAAGTAACCTGTAATCATTATGTTTTGTTAAGCCAGAGTTATGTTAGTGTATTTATTTTTGTTCCCTTAAGACAAGAATCTAGAAAACTCCTCATTGCATGTAAATAATTTAAGGATCTTTGCACTGCTTCTGGAGTGATGGGATATTCAGGATGGGAAAGGGTGGGGATTGGGACAGACCCCTCTAGAGATCCCATGGTATATCCAGCTTCTTCCTGTCTGAGCGGGCAGGAGAAAAACCTTTAACACCAAGAGATTCCCACCTATTGCTAAGGGAATCTACAATAAATTAGACCTATTAATCAAACTAACATCTAAGTTTTTCAGTTCACACCTCATTGAAATTTTGCTTACAAAATTACATTCTTTGAAATACTACTTTGGACCTGTTGTTGAGAGCCATCCGATTGAAAGCCACCGATGTTAAACCGGAATTGATAATATTAAGAATTCTTCTGTGTAGCTTTATTGGTCACATTGAGGCCAGAATATTTCAAGAATGTAATTGTGTAAGCATTGTTTGACACAGTGTGAACCGGAAAATATGGATGTTAGTTATGACACTGATCTTAGCATGCCTAAGAGTTAAGACTAAATGTGCATTGACTAATGGCTGAGACATACACTCGTACCAGACTAGAGGCAGAGAGAACTACAACTACAGGACTGCGAGCGAGACACAGAACGGCGGTTCATGAATGCTTGCCCTCGCAGGCTGGAGTTCATTTGATCTACAGATTGCCAAATGATATACAAAATGCCTCGATGCTCGAGTTTTTGTCAATAAACTGGGAGCTCTTAGAATAATCCTGGTTTGAATTACGAGTCATTGGCGATGAATGAATGGAAATGAACAACACGTTTGTCTGTGTGAGAATTGTGGTAAAGAAGTCCAAATTTTAGTTTAAATTATTGTAACATGACGTTTGCTTTACAAACGTATTGTCGCTGCAATAGGCATTTAACTATTGTCTATTGACTACTAATCAATATCGTTTTTAAATAAATATCACATTTGCTTTTAGTGATGTGCAGCTCCTGTACATCCATCTAGTTGTCCAGATGTAAGTGACACATTAGTTTTGCTGGCATGACGTTGAACAATTTGACACCGTTGAAGAAGCCTACAACAGCTTCATAAGGACAGTGACAATGGCCCTGGATGCTGCCTGCCCCAGAAAATTAAAGAAACCTAGAAAGAAATTAAAACCTAAATTCTTTGCAGATGATGAAGCCAGCAGGCTTAAAGAAAACTTTCTAAGACTACAACATCAGTTTGAAACAACAGGGGAACTCGACATCAAACAAGACGCAGCAAATGCAAAGAAATCCTATGACCAACGCTTAAAACTACTGAGACAAGAGGCCTCCGCCAACTTCATAGAAAGAGCTGACGACAAGCCCAAAGCCATGTGGAAAATAGTTAATAATGCCCGTAACCAAAACAGGAGCTCTACAGATGACATAAAACTGAAAATAAATGGACAACTTTCACATAACCCTCAAGAAGTCGCCAATCATCTGAATTTATTTTTTGTTAATATGGCAGAAACAACACTACAAAAAATCCCAGCGGATGAGAAGAAGGAATTGGAATCTGTGGAACCACATGAAACAGCATTAATGGAAACAATGACCAAAACGAGCATCGAAGAGGTTAAAGATACAATTAAAAACCTCAAATTCAAAAATTCAGCCGGTATTGATGAAATTTCTTCCAAAGTATTAAAATTTTGTGCTGACGAACTAGCCCCCCCATTGGTTGCCATATTCAACAAATCTTTTAAAGAGGGTCAATTCCCCTCAAAATTAAAAATTTCGAAAGTATTCCCTAAATTTAAAAGTGGGTGCAAACATGATGCAAACAACTACAGACCAATTTCACTGATTTCAACATTTTCAAAATTATGTGAAAGAATTGTTCTTCAAAGACTCCTGGACCATTGCGCTCAGCACAATCTCTTAAATGAAAACCAACATGGATTTACAAAAGGGAAGTCAACTACAACGGCATTGATCAAACTAATTGAATCAGTGACAGACAGCATTGAAGAGGGAAAATTAACCACAGCTTTGTTTCTTGATTTAAGTAAGGCGTTTGATTGCCTCAGCCACAACATCATTCTGAAGAAATTGGAATTGCTTGGAATCAAAGGGACAGCAAATAATTGGTTTGAGAGCTACTTAAAGGGTCGTACCCAACTAGTAGAGCTCTACCACTCATCAAATGGTATCACAAAGGCAGTCAGATCAAAAGTCCTTCCAGTGCTGAGAGGTGTGCCACAAGGTTCCGTATTAGGACCAGTGATTTTCATTCTCTTTACCAATGATCTACAACAACACCTAGGAAATGACTGCACACCTCTAATGTATGCGGACGACACTACCTTATTTCTGACCCAACGTTCAGCAGATGGCCTTGCGGTCTCATCTTATACAGCTCTCAACATGGCCATCCAATATTGCTATGGAAATGACCTTGTAGTAAATCCATCAAAGACTAACCAGATCGCTTTTGGAAGGAGAGCATCAGAAGTCCCAACCATTCCAGATGTCAGTATTGAAGATCATTTAAAATTCCTTGGAGTAACAGTGGATACCGAACTAAATTGGATTAATCACGTCAACAATCTTAGTAAAAAACTCAACACTGGTCACTTTGTCATCAAGCAAATTCTTTCTCTCAGTAGCCTTGAAACAGCAAAAATAACTTACTTTTCCCTTTTTGAGTCTCACCTGCGCTATGGTCTTGCTGCCTGGGGTGGAACTACTGCTTCAAATCTCCAACGGATACTTATCATACAAAAGAAATGTATTAGAACACTGGCGGGACTACAACCTCTGGAGAGCTGTAGAGAGGCATTCAAGTCTCTGAGGATTCTCACTGTCATTTCGCTTTACATTCAAGAAGTAATAATGTACGCTGATGGGGAGAATCTTCCAAGGACCAATGATGTACACCACTACAACACCAGAAATGTACACCTCTACAGCCTTCCTGTACATCGTCTGAGGCTTTATGAGCGAAAACCATCATATATGGGAATGAAGCTCCACAATCTCCTACCACCTCACCTGCTGTCCAAAAGAGGAAAAGAACTCAAGATAGCACTACATCAATGGCTTCTAGACCGGCCATTCTACACGCTGGAAGAGTATCTTCAAAAAACCTTTTCCTGATGTTAATGTATTTAATGACACTGTTTATAATCTCAAAGATTGTAAATAAAGATATTCTCATTCTCATTCTCATGTACGCAGTATAGGTTCTGCGGACGAGTATAAATAAGTCTCAATTGAACTCTCCTGTGAAAAAATTATTTATTGCTACTATCAAGAATAGGAAATTCATAATTTTCTTTACTTCTTACACACAGGTAGGTTCATTGGACTTCCAAAGTTGAAATTTGTGTAATTGTTAAAATTAATGGAAGTAGTTATGCCACTTAAAGGGCATAATTGCAACTAAGGATTTTTTATCAAGTAGTAAGATATAATCAAGTTGACAGTTGTAAGATATAATGCGGTCAAGAACGGCTCTTGAAGCTTTTCTGTCACTGAAGTGGTGAATAATTGGCGATTAAATTTGAAGCACAGAGAGCCTCCAAAGGGGGGTGAAGTGCAGAAAATATTGTCAGGATAGTTTAGATACTTATTGTGTTGTGTTTTTAAATAACAAATCGTGTCCGTATTGATGTAAAGTGTTAATTTTTCTCCCATGTGAACATTCTACCAATATTATCCATTAATTTACTAATGAGTAAAAAACTGACTAAAATGGTTTGGATCATTACACTGTAATTTCCTTATAACACCCCTTATTTACTTTTTTATTAGACACCGGAATGTGAATTAATTCCTCCTTTTAACTCATTGGCCTAATTGATTTTTCAGAGTTGCGAGGACCAAAACTAGCAATTAATTCAACTGAAAATGTAAAGATTTCGTATTAATGGTTTAGAGCAATTAAACTAATAAAGTTATCATCATATTTTTTTCAAAACTGTGATTCTAAGAAACCACACTACAGTTTACTTATAATACAAGAATATTTTTAAATTTCATTGCATATTTTAGTAATTGATACAACCTTTTTGTTTGCTAGCTTGTTGCTTTTTTTAAATATATTTTGACTGTTTATTTACAAGCAAAATTATTTATAAATCAACAAATGTTCAATATTCTGTTTGTGGAACTGTTTCTCAACAAAAGCAAACTTTTACAAAATTTGTATTAAAACATAGTTCAGTACTTGTAAAAGTATTTTTATCACTTTACACGAGACACAAATTTTGCTTTCTTACAATGAAACTACGTTTTTTAAGAAACAAGACAATGTTTTAATTGAAAGAGTAATAAACCTAAGTGTAGCTAGGCTAATGGGTTAAAAAAAATCAAAAATAATATCAATAAATTATTTGAAAAAAATTAAAATTTTCTAATTCAGTCCAACAGTGACAAAGCTACATTCAAAAATTGGCATTACATGATCTTAAATCCGCTTCGATAGCTTCTTATGTGTTGTCTATAAATAAAGTGACAATCGTGTTGAAAAGTATTTTGAAAAGAGAACTGGTTTTAAATCGTGTTATTGTTTTAACAACAGTCATTTCACAGTGCTTGTGAGAGTTTTGTGTTCTTGTTTACAGATTGCATTTTTGATGCTGTTTGGGCCGTTTGTTTTCTTCAACGTCCAGAAGACCAAATACCTGCAGATTGCCACCAGTCTGACCAGATGGCTAGGTTTGTACTGTTTTTGTCTTGGATACCTCATTAAGTGTAGTGCTTTTAAATATTATATATTGTAACGTGTAACTATTGCTTTCTACTACCCTCTACATTAAATACAAGAATATCGTGATAGCTGAAAAATGAAAACTTGTTTTCATTTGTATCCAATTTCCTACACGTGAAAGAGTAGATTTTGCGAAAATCTTTCCTTGAATAGGTGAGTACGTGTGTGAGTATACACATGTGTATTGGATGTAGTGAAATGATAAAACCATGTTACCCAATTGTAGCACCTATGTAGGTACAGTTTTTAAATAAACAGATTTGTCCATTTAGAAGATTATATTACCCACCCATTAAATCATACTTGTGTCAAAAATTTAAATAAAAAATAAATGCTGTAAAAATGCTTTTTATATTTTATGTTTTTGCAATCCACTAGGTGCTTGATGATGTGGTAATTCCATCCTTTAACATTCTGAATCAAAAGTTGAGAACTACATTTAAATAAAAAAAAAAAAAAATTAAAATGACAATATATACTATACTGAAGATCTGACTTTAATTATTTTGATATTTAATTTATGAATATAAATAAATAACTTTTAATTTAATTGAAGGAGGAGCTCTTCTTATCGGAAAAACTATTTTCTATTATTTGATAAAAAGAAAACTCACAGTTATCCAATAATTTTATTCTTTTACAAAAGGTGTTTTAATGTGATAATTGTGAGTTTTCTTTTTATCAAATAATAGAAAAATATTGAATTTGTTTACATTTCTTTCTAATTCTTATTTATTTGCTAATACAATTCATATAGTTTATTTTACAATCAGTATATGAACTGTTATGGCACTTATGACTTAAAAAAAATGGAATATATATATAAAATTCTTTTGTTGCAGCATTTAGCGTAATGATCACCCTGACAGTTCAGAGGCTGCTCAACCCCTCTCTACCGCACAACTCCCCCTCCCCTGCGGTGTTGGGCGGGTTTCCAGCACTGCTCAGCTCGTGCGTGTACGCGTTCATGTGCCACCACTCGCTGCCTGCACTACTAGCTCCCATGCGCGACAAGCGAGGGCTACAGCGCAGCCTAGTGGCAGACTACACAATCGTACTGGCATTCTACCTTACACTTGCCGTGCCAGGTGAGCTTTGAACAGGAGTTGCCTTCATTGTAACTTTTATCAGGTCATAAAAATTCCTCTGGAATAGCTACATAAAATGTGTTATTTTCACCTAAAACCATTCATGCTGTATCTCTATTGTTTGCATGTATTCATAAACCTGATCTAAATATTTATCGAACATCACTAAACTAATAAAGCAATTCTCCCAGTATAAAATTCTACCACCTGATATTGCAACTAGGAATCTCATTGACCTCAACTAGATTCTCATAAGCTGTTTGATTTGTTTGGTAACATGATATCATACAACAGATTCATTACACTTGGGATTTATGTAGAACTAGCTGTTTCCCACGGCTTCGCACGCTTCTGGTTCAAGTGAATTATATTTCCAACGGCGATGTAGAGTTTGACCTTGTTGCCACGATCAAGAAAAATCTGTCAGAAGTGTATGTCTATAGCCATTGTACACGCACAACGCACATGTACTTTATTAAAAAGTGGTCTAACACTCAAGCTTTAAGTTCAGCCAGAAATTTACTTTAAGACAAATATACATAATAAATTAGCGCCTTCAAATAGTGTTTGGCAATTTAATATACGTAATTGTCTTGTAGTTGCAGTTTATAATGTGCAGGCGCTTTGAAAACATTTATGTTTTGCAGCGCTGCCTTGTGGTAAGTTACATCAATGGGCATAGCATATAAACCTTCCCCGTGTAAAAATATATAAACATACAGATTTTCATAACGAACGGTCAAATAGTTTCTGAGTCTATAAAGGACATAGCCTACACAGAAACATTCATTTATATATATATATATATATATATATATATATATATATATATATATATATATATATTAGATAAAGATAAAACAACTGAACTAGAGTTGTTAACCTTCTCCTGGGAAATTACCTCAATGAGGAGCTTGGTGCTATAGTATTAGCAAATAGATATTGCACCTGAACGGCCACGTTGCCCTTGCATGTACGCACTGCCATACCCACTAGCACAGAGGGTTGAAGCCAACCTGGCGCCTGCCGTTGCATTGTACAGGTTCTAATTTCCTGCACTGTGCATGTGTGTTGGTGTAAAACTACTTGGTGCCTAGCCGCAGTCCTTATTTTCTATCAACTCTGACCGCCACCAACTGCTTTATCATTGGACTCTGCTTTGTGCTGCTATCTTACAGCTACTTTTGGAAGTACTATAGGAAATATCCATTGACAGTATTGGTATCTTTTGTTCTCTGTGTGTTTTCATGTCTATTGGTATATTTTTTTCACAGTTATATGCAAAAGAAATAAAACTTGTAATTTTATATGATGATACATAAAAACTTTCTTGTACAAATTAGTTCTTGTTTAAATTTTGTTAACCTCACATAAATCTAATAATACTTTTTATTATAGAAAGGATAATAATCTTTACAACAATGTGTAATAAATATTTGACAGTTTTATTGTTATATTTTTGTAAAAATAATAAAAACACAAAAGTATTCTCCTGTGTCAGAGCAGCCAAATTAATTCAGCCTATATATTTAAAAAACAAAACTTTGTGGTAACTTAACTTTTTGATTTTGACTTCTTACAACACAGTTCTGTAAGAAACTTTCTAGAAAAAACGTTTAGTTTGTAAATTGATTTAACACGAGTTGTCATAAAACAGTTGTAATTTTATATAAAACTATTCAACAACTGACTTAGAGAAAACAATTCAATGTTGACACAATGTTAATAAACCTGTTTTGACATATTTCCTGTCATATAAATAAGGTGTACATGTATTAACAATTTCTAATTTTTACCAGAATAATTATTTTTTCCTCTTAGTGTAGTCAATCTTCTATGAACACTGTTGAGATAACTTGCAACCTCATAACTCCTAATCTTTAAACAAATATATGTGTGTATTTGGACTACAATATTTGGTAATATTTTCCAAACTAATGTTACATAAAAAATGTAGACATAAACATAATTTTTCCATCAAAATTATTTGTTTTGAACAAAGTAGTTTTGCAATTCGTTTATCATTCTTTATTTTATGAAAAAAGTGTTAAAAAAACATTAAACAATCTGTATTATTTAAAAAAGTTTTGTTCCCCACAGACCATTACAATTTTCTAATTTTTACACGTTGAAAATGGAAAAACCAGAAATGATTAATACTTTTATTTTTTTTATTTGATATTTATAATTTTTTACGTGTGTGTTCTGAGAGGTGAAACTTATGCATTATACTACTAATAGACTATTATATAGTAAATATTATTTAATATTGTTCCTTTTATCACTTTATATAAAGTTAAGTAAATGAAGTTCATATGTCTGACGATGATTATGCAATTGCAGCGGTGTTTGCGTTCCCTCACATCAATCCACTGTTCTCACTGAACTTCGTGCCAGCTCCCGGGGACTCTGCAGAGCTCCGAGTGGCTGATTACTTCCTGATCCTCTTCCCGGTGTTTACTCTGACAGCGAGCTTCCCTGTCATCTCTGTCACTCTTCGCAACAACTTGCAGGTACGTTGTAATTCGCTGTTCTTTACAGGGTTGGGGAGAAAAGATTGCTAAGGCTTATGGCATTGGCATAATACGCATGAAAGATTGATCCGACATTCTCTTGAATCTTTGTCACGGCAACTTTTATGTACTGATGTTGTACCCTTAATGGATTGTAAGTAACCGAGGTCTATCTACAGGGCAATAGGGTCAGAGTAAATGAAAAGATGAAATAAAGTGAAAAATGGATTTGTTAACGTGACAAGGCTAACTAACTCTGACTTCTTTGCCACTTATAAAATTTAACTTTGTGAATATACAAGGTGTCCCAAAAGTCTCCCCCTCCCCCATTAACTTTAAAACAGAAATATATCAACCAATATTCTTGAGGGGATCGTTATAAGACTGAAAATCATGGTTTTTGGGAAATATGAGAACTTCACCCTTGAATCCTCACCCCTAACCTAAGTAGGAGGTTTGGGGGTAAGTTAAAACCTTTAAACGCACACCCCATCTAATGACATCTCATTATAAAGACTCTTGTAAAAGAAGAACATTGTCGCAAACCAGTGGTCCTTATCTCAATCTAGTACGAAGTGTGCCTGTCAAACACAATGACAATTAGTAATTTTGGTAGCAAACTACCTGTTTTAAGTAACACAAATTTTAAATTAATTTTTTTGTACTGGATTGAGGTAGAGCCTTCTGGTGTGCAGCATTGTTCTTCTTTTACAAGTGCCTTTAAAGTGACATGTCACGTGATGTGGGTTTACGTTTAAACATTTTAACTTATCATTTAATTCCTCACATAGGTTGTGTGTTTAAGTTCTCATACTTCCAAAAACTAAAGTTTTTAATCTTTAACGATCCCTCCTTGAATCGTTAACAGTTCCTTCCTTCGATCAAATTAACATTTTGGTAAATAGTTATTTTTAGATTTTTAACAATAAATATGCTAATTTTAACTAAAATCCCCTGTTATATATTATATTTTTTGCATTTGGTTGATATATTTCTGCTTAAATGTTAATAGGGGGTTGAGACTTTTGGATACCGTACCAAGCATACTTTGTATATAGAGAGTCAACATAGATGAGTATTAATTCTTAATATTACCTAGACTAAAACAAGGAGCTCAGACAGAATCTCATGTTATCTTTGTTTTCATTTCCTTCAGTTACTATCTTCTGCTGGAGCTCAATTGATGTTTTGCTAGATAACGTAACAAGTTTCCTCTATGTATGAGGTAGAGTCAAGAGGTTCCCAGAGTTCTGTTGCTACATCAGATTGCATTTTCCCAAACTACTAGTCAAAGGACTTGTGGATCTTGGTTATTCTTTCACAGACAATCTCATTAAAGGCCGAAAGTAGCTCAGATACTAGCATCTGCAAAAGTATTTTAGCTGTAGGGTCAGAACGCACAGAAAGTCAACTACGATTTTCATTTACACTAGATACTTATTTCGTACCGCAAATTGTAATTTTGTCATTTTTAGACTTTTAATGTACAGAACTAATGAAAAATCTTTATGCTGCAATGTTAATCTTTATACATTATTTATCCTTAAAAGAAATACGAAATCTATAAAGTGTTCTTCTGATTGATTAAAGAAATTGACATGTAATATTTTATAAGAGAAGTACTGCTACTGGATTATTGTAGTACTACAATCTTGCTAACTTAGTTAACAATAATATAAAGATTAGTTACTTGAACGTTAATGTGTGTTACAGTTAAGGATTTCTTTACATAATTTAAAAAGAAACACTCCATTAATAATTCAATTTTATTTCTGTGAGACCTTTCGTTTTCAAAGAAAACATCATCAGACTCACATTACCGAAATAAAAGTGGTTAAAGTAATAATATAAATAATTTAGTTCTTAAATAAAAATATGTCATTCAAAATACAAGAACATACAATTTAAAGGCCAGTAAGTATGTACAAAAGGAATATTTAATTGGATTAAAACGGTAATGGTAAATTTTGGAAAGGCCCAGATTTATTATTTACTATATCATGTTGGTTCTTTATAAACATTGAAACATTTTTTATTTTGGATTTCTTTCAATAATTTTACTTGTGAAAAACAAAGTCCAGTTTGAAGTGCGTGTTTTGCCATGGCCAATATCTCTTCTTGTTGGGTATTTTAGACATACTTTTGTTCTTTAACTCTTTTTTTTATCCTATTTTTTGTCTAACCAATGTATTTTAAATTACAGTTGTCACAATTAATTTGATAAATTCCAGATTTTTCTTCATATATTTTATTCTTTGGATTTTCTATTATATTTTTCAGTTTAATTTTGGAATTTCTTTACTGTTTAAAATGTCTAGTGTTAATACTTTACTCAAACGTAACTTTGTTGCAGTTAAGGATTTCTTTACCGTTCAAAAGGTTTAGTGTTATTAGATTGTCTGAACGTGACTCTGTCTGTACAGTCCACAGTGTCTTCCGGGAGGACCAGGCTGTTGAGGTTTGTGATACTACCCCTGATGGCTGTCATCCCTCCAGTGTTTCTGGCCATCAGCATGCCTAACCTTGAGTTCTTGGTATGTAGCATTTCACCACTTCTTTTATTGTTACAAGAACTTAATTAAGAGTTTGGATAATGTTACAGTGATACTTCACACAGACTTGCCATAACTAGTGGAAGAGAATCGGTTAACTTTCTTCCAGCTAGCAAATTAAGAGTCTTTAACCCTACATCGGGCGCTAAACGGAGTTTTCCTCCGTGTATTTTTTTATTATAAAAAATAGTACTACTTTTCTGATGTTGGCAGTCGTTTCCCACAGTGTACTTCACGAGCATCTTTCGGGGAAGCGAAACAATAGCCTCCCGCTTATGTTTGTCAAAATCTGTCAGTATGACGTCTACTTCCGTGCGAAACTGGACGATTCCTCCGTGAGCGCCCGATGTTGTGTTTGTAGTGCTTGGACGAAATCTCCGTGAGCGCCTTATTGTGTTTAGTATTTATGGAGTAATAATCCGTGTGCGCCTAAATGTGTGACGTGTTATGGTTTCTTTTTAAGTTTTACAATATCTTTTATTTGAATTTTGTGAAATGGAGAATGAAGACGAGAGTACCCGTGTGCTAGGGAACATTTCAGTACTGTTTATGGAGTGAACATTGTCGTTATAATAACCAGAAGGAAAATGTTTTGAAACTTTGTGTAGTATTAAAAAAAATGTTTAGTAAAGAATAAATTTTTATTTCAGAGTAATAATTTACATTGCATTGTATAATAACTCAAGAATTGAAGTAAGTTGTTTTTGTAAGAAGTTAAAAACTAAGTTAAATTCCATATATTATTACAGTAGGTAAAACATTTACAATTAATTGCATTATTCCTTAAAATAAATCATGTTGTTACTATACAATAACATTTTTTAAGATGTTGAATTTCTTATTTGGAAAATTCATTACATAAGTGAGTAATTTTTATATAACTTCTGAAACTGAATATATTACATTGTAATTAAATCCATATGAATATTTAAACAAATAAAAACAGTTTAAAACTACTATGATACCCATTATTCGCTAACCTGGAGGAAACCTCCGTGAGCGCCTGATGGTGTTTCTAATTTTAAGCGCCTGATGAAGGGTTAAGCTGCCTGTCTGTAAGAGGAAAGAGTGATAAACTTAATGTGCCATCTAGACCCAACAGAGTTCTCTTCCAAACAAAAATGAGAATAATAGAAGTTCTTTGGCTTGTCGGATTAGCTGATTCATGTTTGCTCTTTTGTCAGTCTGTGAATGACATCAAAATGTGTACTATTGCGCTAGATTTGTATTTCAGTCTAAGCATTGTACTAGAAGAATAAAATTACTTTCTTCACTACAAAACGGTTTCTACTGTATTCAATATTTTACATACACAGTGTCAAGATCTTTATTCAACATTTTACTTTTACTTTTTTTAAAACAGAACTTTACAAAATAACTATAATTGGGTGAATGTTAGCGAAGGATGAGCGATGAAGACGAAAACATTTAACTTCTCTTTGTCTCTCGGAACAGTTTTTCAAAAACTAATAGAGGTACAAATTTGAAATTTTATATGTAGCTTTTCATTTCTTTATAGACAACATCAAGTTATGAAGATGGTAGATGTCTCTCCAAGAGATTTGGCTGAGCGTTAGTGAAGCTTAACTTTCCATGAGATATTTCAAGAATGGAATGAGCTATGGTCTTTGAATTTTGCTTATTTCACTATCCCTCAAAATTTTGTTGTTATGTCTATAAGTCTCTTTGTCTTGTTTTCCATAGGATATATATATTGAGATAAAACATACATGACTTGAAATTTTGTTTAAACCTTCATTTTGATGTAAAGATGAACATTAATAATGATGTACATTAGGGTGGACCGATGCTTCTAGGTGTCGGAAGAGGCGACTCATCTCTTGTGAATTACATTACTGTATTCTCACCCCAAACGTTGTTAATTAAATGATTATGATTAATGATTATGATTATGATGTATTTTCAATGAAATTAGGCTGAGCATTATTAAAGCCTTAGGGAATATAACTGAGGCATAGACATGAAATATGTATCAACTTATACTTAAACAAAATCGAGGTCGATAATGTTGTGTGCATCTCCATGGGATTTGGTTGATTCCTAGTGAAGCCTGTTGTTACTCGAGAGATATCTGGAGATCAAGCTATACAGTCACGGCCACCAAATAAGGCGGGTGGATGGATGTGCGCTGCTGCGACGTATGGGACCGGTGAAGCGGAGGAAGGTCGAGAATCGGTTGCTCTCAGGCACAAATTGGCAACGCTGTGTGCACATTGTTGCCTAGTCCAAGCGTCGCGCCGCGCCGACACGACGCTGCAGCTTCCACGCGGATTATTATAAACCTCATTATCGGTTATTATAAACCTTAGAGACTCATCAGACAGTGAAAACAGCGACAGTGACTGTGACAAAAATTAAAAGCAAGTAGCTCGGAACCACCAAGTGATCATATCAACCACGGACTGACATAATTTCACTGTGATTATGTAACAATATGTACTAACAATGTCACTTGTTTAATAATAATTACTTAAAAATTTTTCTTTATTATTTCTATTACTACACGTGTTTAAAATGTTTATATTTAAAATAATTTTGCTAAGGAAGGCAAAGCAGATTGTTTTAAGCATGGTTAATTTTATTAAACTTAAAATGTTTATTTAATTTTCGCTATGATTACAATACAAAGTACTATAGTTGAGTAATGATAAAAATAATAGAAAGTAAAGTATTGCTATTAAAAAAAAGTTGAGTAGAAATTTTGTGTATACGCACGGCGCACGCATCGCTCTGCGTGTTTGATTTCAATAATTCAGGTTTGCACGCATTTCCCAGCGAAGTTAGTAAACTGAGAAAAATTTGTTTGGAACAAAAAATAAAGTTTATACCTTTGTCTAAAACTTTGCCACAGGAAAAATGTTCCTAACCAAAAAATAAAAAACTTCCTCGCTTACTGAAATATTTAATACACCATGTTAATGAATTAAAATTAGTTTGTAGGTATTTAGTATTTCAAAATTACATTTTTGTATTTACATACAAAAATTATATATCGTTATCATCAGCGGTCTCTCCTGAAGCCAATAATACGATTTTCATCTTTGTAACTTGTAAGATGTCATCAGAATCTCAGGAGAAAGTAAACAATATCAAGCTTTAAAATGGACACAATTCAGGGATTATTCTATTTCACGATGTTTGCACAATCTGGCAACGGCGCAATTCCACCTACCCGCCTAATTTGGTGGCCCCGACTGTAGTGTTGAAATTTGAATGAAACTTCATGTATAAATAGGCAAGATCGAGTTTGTTCATGATGTTTTTCCTGTCTTGTGATTTGGCTGAATGTGAATTGACTACCAATAAAAATAAAAATATTTTACTCCTCAGTACCGAATAATTAAAAAAAATTTTCAATGGAAATCATTGTGTGGATGCCTAGGGTAAATTAAAAAATATTAAATGACCATATAACATGTTAAAACTGTATTTTACTATCTTATATTTTAGATATTTATTTGCCTAGCAACAATTGCATTTATGCCAGATCTACCTCTAAAAATACAATTATGTGGATCATCAGCTTGCCTTGGCCACTCTGAAATTTAAAGGTTAGGCCTTGTCACATAATTTTCTTGAATTTCTTTATCACTATTTTTATTCAAAAATTTGTCATCAAAGTTACAATCATTAAAAAGTTTAGTTTTTACTTCCATTGAGTATGTTCTCCAAAAAGTTATTAAAAAGTTTCAGAAGAGAATAATGGCATTTTACCCTGACATCATTTCAGATGGCAACTAATCAAAACAAACAAGATGAAACTGTAAACAAAATCGATTTGAGACAGTCGAATAGTATAGATAAATGCCAAAATAATCTATATTGGGAATATTTGTTGGCTGCAAAATATGAATTTAGCATGACGGGCATGTGCCCGTCATCGATAATAACATCGACACTTACTAATTACGGACAATATATCGAGAATGAGGGTTTGGGGTTAAAATTGGAATTAAACTTCATTTCTACATCTAGGCAATATCGATCTCCCTTCAGTGGATATCCTTCATTTGGCTGTTAAGGATATGCCCATTGGCTTCAAATAATGGGGAGAGAGATGGGTAGTCCAGAGCGACAGGAATCCACCTGACTTGGTACAGGTAACTGTTAGTATGTTTTGGTGGTAGTTAGATGAAGGCAACTTTTCGCACAGTGGGATGAACCTTTTCCCACAGGATGTCATTGAGATAATGCTCCTAGCCTCAAAATTTAGCAATATCTGTTCTGGAATACATGATCTGGATACTTCTACTCGTAAACTGTTATACAAGGAAGGAGTACGCCACACAACGTCTAGCATGATAGGATACGCTGAAATTGCATGCAAACTTTCAAATGTATAGTTTATTTCATTCTTGAAATGTCCTGCGGATGTATAGACAGACAGACAATGATACAGAAAAGAAATCTTTAAATCCAAAAGATTATTCTGTACAGACAAAAGAGAAATTTTGTCCATCTATTGAGTAATAGGTTTCAAGGACATCAACATATAATGTTTCGTCTATGTAGAAATGAAGTTCCATGCAAAATCTACAAATTAAATCTTTCTCGAGATATGTTAGATTTCTTAGTAATATTTAAATAATAAAAGTTTTAGTGACAGTTTAGGTAGGGGAGATACTACAACACAGAGAGAACTGATGTCAAATCTTGTCACCAATTTTTAACATTAACTTACCACTCTATTATTTTTTTTTTTACTTCCTAGATGTGTCAATATGTAACAAAATAAAATCTGGAATGGTTGTACTTAGTTTATTTACGAATCGATTTATTCTGCTATTTTCTTCTTGCCATGATTTTTATTTATAAGACCAATGTAAAAATGTTTGCTAATGCACAGCCAAATCCCATGGAGTGACATGTACTATTATCGAACTTAGTGTAGCGTATATAGAAATGAAGATTAACGTAAATTTTCAAGTCAATAGTTAGTTCATTTTAGAGATACTGTACGAACAGGAAAAGGCAAGAAATGAAATTTGTACATCACTTCGTGTTATATGCTTCGTTAGTTCTCTGCGTAGTTATATTTATGTTATATCAATCCTGTCACTATAAAAAAATAGTAATAGTGATTTCAAAGAACATTAAAGTACAAAGAAATTATAATTGTTTATTCAAATAGATTTTTCTCCTAGAGAAACAATCTTCAGCCCTATATCACTACACTATATCACTACAGGACTTGCTAAAGGCTACTCTGTTTAAATAATATTTTTATATGAATATCCCAAATCAAAATAATAGTAACTTTGAAAGGTCAATAAAATGTGCTAGGATGGACACATTTAATCTAGTAATTTTTTTAACTTAATTTTGTTTTATCACACTTTAAATATTATTCAACACAAAACAAATGAAAAAAAAAATAATTAAAAAAAATTGTTCATTGTTATTATTGAAAAGTCTGCAGTGAATACTGATTATTTTAGGTTGGTATCACTGGATCCTATGCTGGAGTGGGTATTCAATACATCATCCCAGCGGCACTAGTGCTTGCGTCACGCAAGAGTAAGCCACGTGAACTTGCAGAGATGGAAAACCCTTTCACCTCCCCCTTCCGACACCCCGCTTGGGCCATCCTGGTCATCGTGTGGGCACTGGTGTGCATGACCTGCGTCACCGTGCACATTGTCCGGTCACACCTGCATTCCTGAGCAACGTGTGGAACAAAGGTGTTATGTCCAAGCGTGGAGAGGTAACAGAGGTTCTAAGTCCATGGATGGAAGGTGCTAACGCTTTTACTCAAAGAAGTCAATATATTTAGGTTTTTGAGGAATGAAAAGACGTTATGTCTGATTTTATTTTATTAAATTAACAAAAGGAGGGAAATATCATCTCTCTGAGTAGTAAAATCCAAAATTGACGTCAATTATGTGTAAGAAATGGACTCTAAACATGTGTAATGGAGCTATATTTTAATAGAAGCACAGCAAGTTATGGTTTAAAATGTTGAACCGTATCTCTTGAAGGCTTATGTACTAATTTTTAACTTCAAAGACTTTTAGGATCATAGTATTTAAGTGAGTTTCAGTGGCATGTCTTGGATTTTTGTTAGTGATAAGTAATGTGCTGTAACAATGAATTTAAATATTAGTTTAATGTAATTATTAATTGTTATATGTATACTTTTATAGCTATCGTAAAAAGATTTTATAAAGTAGTATAAGATCTACTCAGCATTGGTTTCAGCCAAAGCTTAAATAATAGTTATAAAATAATAATCTGAAACAATTACAATTTATTACAAATGATTTAAATATCCATGACAAATCTTAAAAGTGAGCATTTTTATGATATGATTCTCCATGAAAATATTTGTAGTACAAAGTTTGCTTTATAAAATCTCTTGAAATAAAATGAGCATAATAATTGTTGAATGTTACTATTTTGGTGATTTCTCAATCCTCCTAAGCAAGTAACTAGTATAGTTTTATTTTATCTGAACTGAATTGTAGGGCTATTTTATACTTTTATTTGTGTTGTATTTGTTATGTAATTAGCATGCATATAATATGTCTTTTAGTGCACTATGATATTTTATATTTTTGTATAATTTTCCTTTATTACGTTTCTTAGTTACATGTATTTTGTACTACCGCAATGATTCTAAAGATATGAGATTGTGTTTAATTTTTCATACTAGGTAAAAACTTAGCAAAACCTGACCTTTTACTGTAAATTTTTGTATACTGGTAAATGTAGAATTTCAAATTGATATAACCTATACATGTAGAATTCAAATGGGTCTAATATTTATTATTTGCACACAGCCAGCAGAATATTTAACTAAAAATAACAAATTATCATATGAGCATAGTAATAATAATAATAATATTACTTATGTTAGTACAAAAAATGTATAGAAACCAAACACAATGTTGATTGTTTTAAATGGCGATATGTTAGTATATTATTGGATATGTTAACTATTTTTTCATACTACATAAATTCAAATATATCTTCTTCCCCGACCAGAAGAAGGGTAGATGTTAAGTCTGGCTGTAATTTCAATAAAAAAAACGGGAAATGCATTATTTGTTATGATGATTCATTTATAAAACACGATACTATTTTAGTCATAATTAATATTTTTCTAAAATTCAATTTCAATTCTTAAGGTTTCTAATGCAATGAATTGGGCCTATTGCTATTAAAATTTCAATCATTTTTATGAGAAATGATGTCCAACTTTATTATAATCCATATTAATTCATTGTAAATTATTGCATGAGTGTTTTTTTACACTAATGTATTATTCTTAATGTATTTCTATTTTAATATTATTAAAAAAATAAAAGAAGCGTATTATAATACTATGATTTGGAACGTATGTATTAAAATTACTGAGTATTTGTTCTACTTTTTTATCATTATAATTTTATTGCTGAAGTATTTCCAATATAGTTTAATTATTGAATTGTAAAATTTCTATGTGATGTAGACAACATTGCCATCAATTTTCATGTCACAAAATTCAACTGACTGGACTAGACCTAACTTATAATCAGATCAGCAGAAATATTGATTTGGTGATTATATTTCTATCTGAAAATATTTTATTCATCATCATCATCATCATACACCATTTACCATTTAAATTTGTAAAATAGTCTATATGAAAGCATACTAGTTCATTTATATTGGGTTTGATATCATATTTCACCATTCGCATACTCCAAACTGTGCTAGATATAACTGGAATAGATATCCAACGCCAGTATTGAGTTTCTCACACCTAAATAAAGAAATAATTATCAGTAATCATATGTCCTGGAATGCTTAGTTTTCTATCTGTCCGACTGGATGAGTTTTTCATACAATTTATTTCTCACAAACACGTACTTAGATATTGTAATGAAATTTGGTACACATTTGTATTTAACTGTGCTTTGATTGTAAAAAATTATAAATTTATTACTGTTTTTAGTTGTGTAAATGGTTACGGTATGTAACTATTTTAACACTAAATTACAACAAACTTGCAGGTGTGTAAAAAAAACCTAGACAGTCATAGTTGGCAAGGAGAACATTTGAATGATAGAAAAGAGGCAATTGGGATGAATCCACCCCGGCAAATCCACCCTTTCATACATTCTATAGAGCGGATCCTCCTGGAGAATGCTGATTCTGTGAAGATGTTTCCTCAGATGAACATGTCCTGTAATAGATCCACAACCCCGGAAGACATCGATCTACTTAAGGAGAGAAGGTCAGACACCACCCTGGGAAGAGGTGACTATAGGACCATTCTGCTCATTGTCAGACCCAAATGCAACCTCCAACTTCTCTCATGTTCATCGTGAACCCACTTCGAGACAACCCCCCAAGAAATAGAGCACAGCACGTACACACCTAGAAATACAACAGAATGGTTACGGACCCATCATGTTGGACGCCGAACCCAAGTTAGCCAGGCCATCAGCTCTTTTGTTGAGGACCCCCTCATGACCCAGAATCCAATAGTCACATTGTTGATTCTTCCATGGGACGAATGGAAAGAACCAACCTGTAGCAATCCCAGACAAGTTTGAAGTTGAACACACAAGAGTCCAATGCCTTTAATGCTTCCTGACTGTCTGTGAAATTGCTAATCGCCTTACTCCTATACAGCAGACGAAGATTCTCACAATCCATAATGACTGTGACATCTGCCTGAAAAACTGTGGGATAAGTACCCGTAGGGGCCACCACCTTCTTACATGGTATCACTCCAGATTTTAATTAAGATGTAGATGTTGTGAGCAAGCTACCATGATATTTATGATGTTTAGCTATATGATAATGGCATGAAGCTGCACGCCTGTATATTGAAGCATTTCCTAATCGCCAGAAGCCATATGATCATATTATTGATGTAATTTTCTCTACTTTCAATGTTTATGTAGAACTGGTCTCTATACAAATATATTTGGCTTCAATTAAATAATTTTAAAACAGATCTATTTTAGTCTGTCAAAGTCTGAATATTTGCACGCTTCTGTTTTGTATGGGAATATTTACGTGAAGATTTTAATTGAAGTCCATATATGCAGCACATAGTTGATCAATGTTTATGTTTTTTTAGCAAGTAACCTTGTTCTGTAGCATAAGTGTGACCAGGTTATTGCTGTAAGTTATTATTGTACAGAGTCATTACTCGATGGAATGGTTCTGTGATGCGGTGTAAATCATCAATGTTCTCTACCAAATGTGCATTTGTATACTATGCTATGTATGTTTTCCCAGATGTATTGTTACAATTGTTACAAACAGTTTAGTGTGTATGTGTACGGTTTGCACAAAGTTATATTCTTGTTGATGAGCAGTACATTCTATGTATAAGTTGGACGTTTGTTAGTTCAGTCGAGTTTGTGCTGTAGCTCTACATATTGTAAAAATGAAAATATTTTTCACCTTTAGTTGACTACATATTAACCCTTTGAGTGCCGTAGCTCATGGGATCTGGGTACACGGGTTTCTGCCACCTGAGTTAACAGGTTATGCGATACTATGTGAGAAATGCCAAAAATCCATTGGGCTTCTTATTTACAGGTATTATGGCGTTATAATGTTGCTAAGTGAAACGTGAATAAACACCACTTAAATTTTGACATTTTCTTAATGCATTGTCTTTACGTACAATAAAAATTGTTGGACAGAAGCTACTCTCAACTGAGTTATAAGTAACCAGTTTTAGTACACTTAAATAGAAGTGGCTAATCTTGATCAAGTTTTGAAACAATTCAACTGATAATTCTTTATACTATTACTCATGTTTGTTTTCAAAGATTGACCTTAACCCGCTAGTTCTATTTGAGTTTATTATAACAGCTGTTTTGTTTGTGTGGTCTGTGCATTTTTCTTGTTGTGAATAGGTTTTATAAACAGTGGATATAATTCATAATATTAGAATGTTTTATTTTACTTTAAGTTATTCATCCAATGGCAAAACTACTTGATGAAATTCATACATTACAAAAATAGGTAATTGGTATCCTGATTATCCCCTCCGCCAATGCCTACCACTCCTTAGTTTGTCATCCCTCCACCCAGAAACCCCAATTTCCCTCGGTCCCCTATTGTATGGACTATTTGGAGTATAGCCTAAATTTCAAGCACATTATCAAATATTGTGCAATACGTATATGGATCACAGCCGATAAAAAATTCTTTCTGGAAATAAAAACATACTTTTTTAAGAAATGTATAAAATTGGATTTATATCATTATAGCTAACGTGGCTAATGTAAATATTATCCCAAAAATATAATAATACTATCTTCTTGTAACAGTCTTAAATCAAATATGTTTCAGTTGAAGTCCAAGAAAAACATCCTGATAGTGTTACACAAAGTATTAAAAAAACCTTTGGTAACTCTTCCAGGATTAAAAAGTGATAGGGCTTGACTAAATTATTTCAATATAATAAATTTCTAATAATATTATTGCTCTGGAGTTAGACAGTTAAATGAAAAAATAAATTGTATTTGTAACCAAAAGTATTTTTTTAATGAAAATATATTTTTTATCAAATCTCATTTCTCACGTGATTTTTGCTTTAAAATAAAAATACTGTAATGAAAACTTTCCTAAAAAATATTTGTAATAGTTTTTGTAGGTCAAACAAAAACTAGTTTTTATATTAGAAGAATATGCACAAAGCTACAATGCTATTAAAAAAAATATTATGTTATGTAACAAGACCATTCCTTATAATATTAAAAACAAACAGATTAAAAATATCTAATATGGGAAATTTATTTAATGATTTCTATTGTAAACCAATAAATTTCGACTAAAAAACCACGGCATTTCTTGCATACACTCAAAAGGTATTCTGAAATTTAAAAAAAAAAAAAAATGTTTCTCTTAAATAACACAAAAGTTACTGTAGCAACATTGAATAGTTAAATATTGTGTCAGAGATAGGGAAATAGTGCCTGAAAAATTTAATGAGGATATTTTATGTACATAAAACATACTAGAATGTACGTACAAAAAGTATGTTGGAAGTGTGATTGATCGTATAAATTATAATTATAAATGTATTCTAGCATTTTAAAAACACTTGTGATAGTTCCTTTAATAAACTTAGGTTATGTAATCGAATGTAAGAGACCAAATATGTGAGCACTTGTTTTATTATTACAATTTATCATATATTTAATTTTTATATATATTTACTATTTTTCTATGCATTGACAATGAGTAATTTGAAAACTAATGTATCAATAAAGTGTTTGATATTATTATTTGAGCTTTTTATAATTATTTCCTTACTACTTAGATTCTAATTGGGTAATATAGTGTTTGATTTTTTACGGACTAGTCTTTCCTACCTAATACTTATTTGGATTTTGAACGAGCTATCAGGTTCTTGTTCTTCAGACCCAAATTAAATAAATACGTGTGGGCTGGTCACTTTATTTCTTGTTTCATAATTTCAAATATCTTAAACCTTTGGAACAACTCAGTATTATTAGTCGTATCATTTGAAAACTAATGTATCAATGAAGTGTTTGATATTATTATTTGAGCTTTTTATAATTATTTCCTTACTACTAATTGGGTAATATAGTGTTTGATTTTTGATGGACTAGTCTTTCCTACCTAATACTTATTTGGATTTTGAACGAGCTATCAGGTTCTTTTTCTTCACACCAAAATTAAATAAATATGTGTGGGCTGGTCACTTTATTTCTTGTTTCATAATTTCAAATATCTTAAACCTTTGGAGCAACTCAGTATTATTAGTCGTATGTTGATTTGAAAAATATTCTTATGGTTATTCCATTTTCCAATACTTTTGTAGCCCACGCATTTCGTATGTGTTGTTGGCAGTATCTACGCTGTACAATAATCCCAATATCTTCTACACTTTTAATAACAAGCCCTTAAAATTGTAGTAGTATTTAAAAGGTAGTAAACAATTGAATAAAAAATATTCTTTTTAGATCAGTTAGAAGAAAGGTAGATTTTACATGTGGACGTCATCTCTCAAAGTTAAACTGAAGATGTATTGTTGGTTTAGATTTTTAATCTGTACACTACTGATAGGACAATAACTCAAAATTTAGTCTGAATCTATTAAGAACTACGGTAGTTATCGTATTCACAATTATTCCTGCAATGTTGTATTCTAATGAAAACTTTGTAAACCCACTATTTGGATATCTTACGAGGTGTCAAAAAACTCATAAAAAAAACATTACGACTCAAGAATTTGAAAACACTATTTTGTTTTATGCTAAAATGCATAATAACTTATAACCATTCCTTTTCTTAACTTAAAACCTCATGATATATCAAACAAAGTGAAAGAGTAAAAATACTTATAGTTAACTAGTATAATAAAAAATGCATCTTTAGGGTCTACATTGGGAATTGGTTGAATTAAAAGTTTTACTTGAATCCGAAAGGTGACATCTTGAAATTTTATATTAGTTAAGATGACTAATGAACTCATCCAAGCTATGTGCAATTACTGCGTTTATGCCAAGTTTAATCTGGATATTTAAAAAAAGTACGTAGTTATCATGTTCAAAAGTTCATGTTATCATGTGTGAGCCTAAGCAAGCACGCGTGCGCGCGCGCCCGCGCGCACACACACACATGTTTGGATTGTGTTAGTTTTAGATTCTGGAGGTTATGATTGGAGAAAGTAAAAAAAATCAGATCTATTGTAAGAATAAGAATAAGAATATTTATTTGCCATTCGGCCATAGTAGCAATAGACATCGTCAGGTGTTTAATTTACTTAAAACTAAAAAAAATACGGTTTGCCCAGGCACTGGAAATTGACAAACTTAACAGTTTAAAAATATTTTAACAACAACAACAATAAAATCAAGTTAAAAATAGCAAAAATAACAAATATATATAGCAACAGCCTTGTCACACAACAATAACGCAAGAGCTTACGTCATCAAACCAGCAAGGTGCGTCAAAAAGCAAAACTTAACAATTCTAAAATGAATATATAAACAGTAACAAAAAAAGACAAAATAAATTCAAAAATAATAACAGCCATGTGATTAACAGCGTCAGAACAATAACAATAAAAGAAACAACAATAACAAGTCAAAATATAGAGTCAGCAATATCACAGTCCATGAACTCATTTAAAGAATAAAAAGGGTGGTTTACCAGTCCATCAGCTTTCTCTTGAAACTCTTTATATCAACTGTATGGGCTTTATGGCCTAATTTATTAAAAAGTGTAATTGACATTGCATTGGCATTTGACTGTGTTTTACTAAGTCTAGCAAAATCTTTATTTATTTTATAACTATTTCTAATATTGTAGGAATGAAGTCTACCTCTTATAACATAATCACCTAGATTAGATTTCACATTGACAACAAGTAAATAAATATATAAACAAACAACAGTGGGTATAGACTCTCTAATGAATAACGGCTTACAACTAGTTCTTTGGTCTGAGTCAGTGAGCACTCGTACAGCTTTCTTTTGGATTAACAGAACTCTATGTATTTCTGAACCATTACCCCAAAGTTGGAGCCCATACAGTAAAATACTGTTGAAAAAGGCAAAATAAGCACTCCTTAGATATTGCTTAGGAACATTTTTCTTTAGTTGCCTCAACAAAAAAACCACTCTACTAAGCCTTCCACATACATAGTTAATATGATCTACCCATGATAGCTTATTATTTAGATAGATGCCCAATAGCTTAACACTATCAGAGAAAGTACTGGGGGAACTCATGTTTTTCAGTGTAAAGCAAATATTTTGTGTTTTGAGATCATTTAAAACAAGTTGATTGGCATTAAACCAGTTTTTAGCATACACAACATTTTCATCCATAAAAGTGGCTAAGCTATTTATATTAGGGTTAGAACTAAAAAAAGTGGTATCATCTGCAAACATTATCACGTTAGCTTGAACATTGTGAGGGAGATCATTCATTACAACTAAGAACAGCAAGGGACCCAGGACCGATCCCTGTGGTACCCCATACTCAACACAACGCGAAGTAGAGAGAGAACCTCCAACACTTACCCTTTGTTCACGTCCCGTTAGGTATGACTCAAATAATGCCAATTCAGTACCAATTATACCATAGTGAGACAATTTAGAGAGCAGTAGGTCCCTAGGAACGCAGTCAAAAGCCTTGGTTAGATCAAAAAGAGTAGCCACGGTGGAGGCCTTGGCTTCAAAACTATTTATTACAGCTTTCACCAGGACTTCAACTGCATTCACGGTGTTTCTACCTGCTCGAAAGCCAAATTGACAATTTGAAAGAATATTGTTACATTTGAAAAAATTACTCACTTGGTTGTTCATGACAATTTCAAGGAGTTTAGAAAAAATGGGTAACAAAGAGATGGGCCTAAATGAACCAGGTTGGTCCCTGGGACCCTTCTTGTAAATAGGCACAACCTTGGCCGTTTTAAAACACTTAGGAAATATGCCAGTAAACAAACATTGATTTATACAAATTGTAACAGGTAGCACAATTGAAAAAATAATTTTCTTTAAGAGCTCACTAGATACACCATACGCATCTTTACTTTTGGATCCTTTCATTTTTTTCACCACACACAGCACCTCCTCACATGACACAGGAGACCACATGAATTGAGTTGCAGCACCAGGAGCCTTGGCAAGAAGATCACCCGCAGATATCTGGCTTGGAGTGATGACCTCTCTCACCTCATCAATGCAGTTGACGAAATGGGCCGAAAATACTTCCGGAGATAAGCTGGGGGCATCTCGGGTAGTCGCACCTCTTTGAGCCGCTATGATGGACCAGGCCGCTTTGCATTTGTTGGAGGAGGTGTTTATAAAATCTTCATTAGCTTTAAGCTTTGCCTTTTTCAGCTCACTTTTGTAGTTGTTCCGCATAAAAAAATAAGCTCTTCTGGCTGCCTCTGACTTTGTATCCTTAAACATGGTGTTATATGCCATAACAAAGTTTTTAAGTTCGTTCAATTCATCCGAGAACCACTTCGGCCTACATTTCTTAGCAGATTTTGATACTCGTATCTGCTTATGTTTAACAGGACAACAGATATTTAAAAAACCTAGAAATCTTTCCAGAAATATATCAAAAATTGTGACATTAGGCCGAGAATCGGAAAACAGTAAATTAGGCCAGTCTACATCAGACAGAGATGCAATCAGAGACTCGACATTAGGCTTCTACCTACAATTTTCTCACCGAGGTTCCCTTTAACCACATCATCCAGATAAATAGTAACTTCAATAGTGTTATGGTCAGATAAGCATTCATCAAGCACCTCGGCTTGGATAGAATGGTCGTTAAGGTTAGACACCACATTATCTATGCAGGCATCAGCCCTTGTCGGTACATTAACCAGCCATCTGCAATCAACTGATCTCAATAAGTCCTTCAATGCAAAAACTATAGGCTCACTGTCCCTCACCTCACCTCGATGTTCCAGTCACCGCACATAATTATAGGGCAATTAAGATTGATCAGATAGACGAAAAACTTCTCAAACAGCTCCATAAAAATTTTTATATCCCCTGAGGGAGGTCTGTATATGGAGATCAACACCAGCTTAAGGTCTACAATAATTATGGCAGACATTTCAATGTTCATTTCACTACAGTAGTCACTAGTGTCAATTTCAGTAAAATTAATACCATTTCTAACTAGTATGCCCGAGCCACCTCTAATATGCTGCCTTCGACAGAACATACTAGCTTGTGTAAAGTTCTGAATAGTAACCAAATCACGAGTATCTTCTAAACACCAATGTTCACTGACACATAAAGCTATAAAGCGAGAGTCAGACAAGTTAACATCGAGCATTTCTACTTTGTCATTTAATGATTGAGCATTTAGATACAAAATACTAGATTTAACAGTCATTTTCTGATTTTCGGAGGCACATCCATTACGTTTATAGGGGTCAGATGGTGACGATTTAATGTTAGGCCTGTCTAACCCCGTTGTACACCTAAAAAATCTACAGGACGTTTTCTCTGAGATGTAACAAACTTACAATATTCCTTCGTCCCAGAAGTCCGGGCTTAGTAAAACATGTTCAAGATTTTCACAAACACCAATCTTAAAGGACTTGTACCCATCGTATTTGGGTTTGAGTTCAATACAAATAAAATCATCTACTTTAGATTGGGTTAGGAACACCTCCATATCTTCTTTGGTAGTTAGTGCATCTAATCGGGATACAAAAACCCAAGATCTTTTAGAAGCCACTTTTAGCTTAGTTTCACCATTGCATTTGGTCCCTACAATTGGCTTGTAACTATTAGGTTCTTTCCCATAAGATAAAGATTTCACCTGACGAGTCTTAGGCCTACTTCTTCTTCCTTGGTGGGTCACAAAACCATCATTGATGGTTTCATCACTTTTGTCTCTAGGTGGGGTAGGGTTTTCGTTTTCTTTGTTAGCCCTGGTATTGTCCGCTACATTGGCTTTTAGTTGCAACGAACTATTCATTACCACCCTGGAGTACGATAAAGATGATTTAACATGATTATTACCAGGCCCATCCTGTTGTTCCATCACGTTCTTCTTAGGATATTCTTGTCCGTATCACTTAGGTTAGACTTAGCACAACTAGGCCTATCTTCATATCTTAACTGACGATCCTTAGGCCCTGTCATTTCCGATACTGCTAAGCATTCGCTTGTATTACCTAAAGAAACCAAGTTATCATATTTGGCTCTAATAGCGACCAAGTCTTCTTTCACTCTAACATATTGCTGGAAGAGTGCGTCCATTCTCTCACAAAGAGCAACATTACTCAAACTAAGTTGATCAAGCTGGCCCAAAACAATATTTAGAATAATTGGCCAGTTACTGGCTTCGTCTATTTTATCTGTTTTACTAAAAAACATGTTTACTCTCTTACGACATGTGACACAAAACCACTTTATATGGTCGGAAATGTCATTAATATTCAGACATGGATCATTTTCTACATCCACACAGGACGGATGGTATTGCGATGAGCAAAAACCATCACAACACAGAGCAAGGCTCACATCAATACTTAATTTGCATTTACCACATAACAAATCACTATCTTGGCCATTTATGCCCGTCTTGCTAGGTATTTCAATCCCATTACCACTTCTGGTTTTCATAATTTGATTTTCAATAAAGGCCGTTGTAATAGTGAAAATTTTAAATATGACAGTTCTCGTTTTTGCGAGATCTCACACTGCAAACAGAATTGGAAGTTCACGTCTTTTACGAGACCACGTCAATCTCCAAGACAACAAGATTTTACGAGATCCGCCAGCCTAACTCTATTTGAAAAACGATGGCTTACAAATTGTAGAATAAAAAAATCAGAGATGGGAAAAAATTAAATTTATGAGTTGTAAGGGTAATAGCAACAGTCATATGAAATCTACCTAATTGGATTTGAAATGGAAATGGCATTTAATTCACTAGCAATACTGTGAAGAAGAGGGGGTATATGCGGTGCACTCTATATGCAATACTGAAGCCTAAAAAATCAAAGTGTGGATGAGACGTTTACTACAAAAATTGAATTTTTACCTTCAGATAATGGGCAAAGCTCAAGACCACACTAGGAAAATCGCTTCAATAATTTTCGTTCCTCCCGACACTGCTTCAGCTTTCACCAGCTTCTTTGGAAATGTTAGTACATGAAACACACCAAGCAATCCAGTACCTCCCCATACCCACCTATCCCCACAAGGAACCTGGGCAGGAGATCCTTGTGCAGGTAGAAATACACTGTCCAATTCATTTTTAAATAATATCAGCATGATAAACTAAAGGATTTAAACAACCAAGAAATCATTAAAATCATCCAGAAAAAATAAACACCAAGTCCTGAAAGAATACAAAGTCCACATCCATGAAAACTAACATTTTCCATCAAAATATTGACAGAATGGGGAACAAAGTTGACATGATAAACCATTAGACCTCTAATCGCTGATAATTTTGAAAAAAATTAAATATATTTAGTTTTTTATATTCAGGTTAGTCTAAAATGCCAAAGTTATATGCTTCACTGTTTCTTTTATTGTTACCTAAATATAATAAATTATTACTAAAAAAATTGAGAATGTGGTGAAAAGTGACAATTTTAATATATTTTTAGAAAGAGTACTTCTTTGGTAACATTGGATAAAAATTAGGATTTCCTACAATTATTTAGAAGGTGGTAGTAAAAAATTGTAAATCTCAGGGCAAGGAATTCAATTGGTAAAAAGTATCTTTTTTACTAAGATTACATTTTAATACTCATATATTTAAAAACCTTGTAGCAGTGTAACGTTTAGAACCATTTACTTAACATTAAAACAGTAAACATTGTGACTATAATTATTTTTCAAAATTATTAGTTATTACTATTACTTACTACTTACAATAGTAAGCGCAATAGTCTACTGAGTCTGGACGGACAGGATAGGTCTACCTACTTTTGGATCAAACAGTTTTTATTAAAATTTAGCTTTATTTCTGTATTTATACATACAAATAATTATAAACAAAATTCCACTTTTTATTTCAGTAAAACAAAAACAGGTAATGGGTTTTGGTTCTTTTCAACCAAACTGCAACTTTTCAAATTCATAGCTCGGAAATTTTAAATCCGATGAGATCATGTTTTTATTTTATCTCCTCATGACTGTTCGATATTTAAAGCCACTGTTGATGTGAAAGTTATATTACATCACTATAAATAAAAATAATTACTGAAATGTATTGTAACATCAAAAAGAGATTTTTAAGAACTAAAAATATATACAAAATCAGAAAAATTTACATCTGTATTTAAGTACCTATGAGTAAACTTTTTCTATACGCTTTGTTTGAGCTACCTTATAACAACTTATCTTAACATAATGATTGATTCAATTATCTTAATGTTAAAAACTAGTATTAATTGGAAAAATGTATAAAAAAAACAATGATAGTATAGTAATTTTTTAATAGAATTTCACACATTTGATATCATTATAGGTTACAAGAAATACAATAATACGCCTCCCAGATTTTGATATCCCTCTTCATATCGTGTAAAAAAATGTAAGGCACAGGGTTAGGCTAGTACAAATCAATATATGGCAGTGAACACAAAACAATACCTTAGTATTTATAGTGTTTTTTGAAGTGAAAACTTCTTTAGGCGCGTTGAGCGTTTTGGTAGAGGGTAAAATCCTCGGTTCGCGTCACCGACATGCTAATGATACTAACCTGCATGAAAAAGTCAGTCTCGCTGTGTTAAAACTGTCCCGGCGGAGTATGAAAACAGACTGCGAAAATCAGTGACCTTTACGGCTTCCTCTCGCGATTTAAAAGTGAAGCCAATGTCGTACAATTCTGTAAGATGCGTCAAATTAAAGCTCTTAATATTGGCAATCTATTGGTTACATTTTTAAATATTAAAAAAATTTCGAAATAATTTTGATTATTGTTTACATTTTACATAGCGTTTACAATGACAAGAAAAAAGTAGTAAGCGAGGATTTTTTTTTTATTTTTTGGTCAGACAAAATTTGTCAGCGAGAAAGTTGTGTGAAAATAGATGAATATTTTGTTTGTAATTTATAATTTTTTTATTGGAAGTTTAGTTTAGCCTGTAGTAGCGTATGAAGTGATGAGTGAACGTTTCTGCCGGAACTGTAGTTGGCGCATTGGCTCACTGATACCGTATTAACTCAATAAATTAGTTTATTGTGCAATAAAAATACCTTTACGAAAGAACCAAGTTAATTTAACTAATTTATTAGTTTTAAAAATATTGTGGGTTTAACAGTGGCGTAACTAGTTTGATTGCGCCCCAATGCAAGTCTTCCTGGATACTGCTTCGCTACATACGGCATTGTACAATCTCTATCCAATTAGAGAAAGATATATGATATACTAGGTTATTTAGGTTATCATCCTGTCAAAAATGACGGTATTTCTAATTTTTTAATGTTTTATAATCAATGGATTATTAAAACTTATGATGTTATGACTTTTTACTGTTTGTATTTCTTGGTCATATTAGTTTCAAACTTAGTAAAATTTAAATCAATCATTCAATCACCTGGTAATTGGTAAACGTAAACACTAATGTTAAATTTGGCAAAACACCTGGTAAATGTTAACACCAATGATGAATCTTTTGTTTACATTTACATGTTTTGATTGTCAAAGATTATGTACAAACATTTCAATTAGGGCTAACTACAAGACTAGGATCACATTACATACTTTCAATTAATTATTGTACTTTTTAGGACGATAAAATAAGACTACTTCTTTTTACTTTTTACATTTATTTTACATTTATTCAGTGACATATAAATGATGTAAGAAGCTCCAACATTATCTTAATGTTAATTTTATGCTAAACATGAAACATAGACATTTTAATTGAGGGTTTTAATTCCTACTCCCACTCCCTGACAAAGCCCCTACGCTCTTTGTTTCTAGGAACCGTCTAGCTAACCTTTTTACATCTAAAGACCGAGCTCTCTCATGTTCAATACTAATTACACTAAGGTCACACAGTCTAGTATTGGGCATAGAATTTCTTAAGTAGTTCTTAATTATTTTTAGTTTGGAAAAAGACCTTTCACTACTTGCCACAGTCACGGGTAATGTAAGAAACATTATGAATGCAGTACATACGTTTGGCACACTTGATGAAATAAACTTATTTTCAATCAATAGATAATCAGCCAGCTGGCTGATTTTGCTTATTTTATTACTTCTGATGTCGTCTTTGACTATATTTGTAAAGCAAATGACTTCGTTAACTAAAGCATGAGTCACATCAGATTCATATTTTTTTACAAAAGTCAGAGGCTGACTGTACGAGTTGTTCGTCAAAAAACCGTAACAAATTATCTGGGTTTAAAAAACTGAACGTGTCAGTTATACATAACATAGATTTAAACCTTTCGTTTAACTGTGAAATTAAAAATATCAACAGCTCTCACAAATACCCTAACTTTAAAGCAATGCACAGGATCACTAAACTCATAGTCACTAGAAAGTTCGTCAAAAAAAGTCTTTACTTTTGTTTTACGTTTGGAGGTCATTGACGAATCAATATTCCACTTAGCAGCTAACCTCCTGGCTTGATCTAGGACATCGTCGAATTCTCCTCGCAGTTGGCTCACAGTATTTAAACACTTCTGAAGGAGATTTTTTGCATCGTCTAGATTAACGTCGGACCTCTGTAGGGTTTTCGACGTGATCTGGATTCTTTCTAAAATTCGACTTTGAAACACTAACATCAAAACAAACTCAAAAGAAGACATTTCCTTTATAAGACCAGTTGCTTCTGCGACTTCATTGTTCTTGCTTGAAGTCAAAATTATTTTCGATAGACACTTCAGCACAGCGACAAAATTTACATTGATTGATAGTAAAGCGTCGTACCTTGACGACCACCTAGTAGGACAGAGTTTTTTCAAGGTTAACTTGATAACACAGGAGTCGGTCAACTCTTTTAAACATTGCCATCTTGGTAGGCTTTGGCCGAAAAATACATAAATACTGTTTATTGTATCATAGAATGATGAAATCTCTGAAATCGATTTCACACTGTCGTTTAAAACTAAATTTAAATTGTGACTAGCACAATGGACATACTCAGCGTTAGGAGACTTTGATTTTATTCTGGTCTGCAGTCCTGTGTAAATTCCATTCATGACAGAAGCGCCATCATATCCTTGACCTCGGCACTTATCAAAAGATATTTTCTTTTCTTCTATAAATTTAACTACAAGATCCTCTAGTCCTTCGGCTGACTGGTCTAGTACTTGCACAAAGCCTAAAAAGGATTCCATTATCTCAAGCTGATTTAGGTCTGGTTTGTATAAAACATATCTTAAGATTATTGATAACTGATCAATTTTCGAAATGTCTTGTGTAGTATCTAAAATGAGAGAAAAAAAATGGAGACTGTTGAACATCAGTCAATATTTTCACTCAAAATCTGATGAGATGTCAAATGAATAAGCTCGTTTTGAATTGAAGGGCTTAAGTATTTTACCCTACTATCTTCGTTTTCCAGGTAATTCTTTAAAATAGGGTCGTATCTAGAAAGGAGATCAATAATATTCAGAAAATTTCCTGACTCACTCTTAACATTTTTTATGCTCTCAGATCGATGACCTCTAAGAGCTAGATTACAGGTTGACATTGTTATGATAACATCCAAAATTCTCTTTATTACTTCAACCAGTTTATCTTCTTTGTCATAGAAAAGAGTTTTGATATCTCTATTATTTTTTCTTATTCCATATGCGATACATGCATTAATATGGCACTTACTCAATTCGTGGTCTTTAATTTTTGTTGACAGATTTCTCCAATCATTAATTTTCCCAGTAGACCATGCATTGTTAAAGTTTTTATCAAGTCTGTTAGCAAACAGCCAACATGGTTCTCAATACACGCCATTTAAAGACGGAGAGTAACAAAGCCAAAAGCGCTCAATTTTTTGACCAGTTTTCGTTTCGGAAAAATAATAATCTTTCGAAAAGGATCTATTTGTTTTAATGTCTTTAGGGAATGGCCCTTGAGGTCTACACGGTTCGGAGTTCAAAATCCGAGATTTCAATTCATCATTGTTAATATCTTCTGAGAAAAGAGCTATGTCTGTACTCTCTACTCCACCATCATTGCAGATTATACCAAAGACATCAGTATTTTTCTTGTACTGAAATACTTCCGCCAGTTGCTGATGTAGAAGGAGCAGTATATGTAATATTTAAATCAGCAGACTTACTCACATTTTGGTGGACTTCTGAAGTTTGGTTATCGGCAAGAACATTCAATTCGACGATATCTTCTGACGTGGATATTTTACCCCCAAACCCAACAATTACGTGGAAATTTTTAAATAAATCAAAAAACAAAATTCGAGTCTTAGTAAATTTTTTTTTTTAATTTGTATTTTTCATCATATATTTTTTATTTCTTTACAATATTTTTTACAAATCTTATTTAAATTGAATCACGAAACCATTATTTCTTTCCAAAAGTTTTTTTTTTAGTATTTATGTATTTTTTTCAGTGAACTTAAAAATATAAATATCTTTTTTTTTCATATTCTACGTCATCTGATCGTGATTCATACCATATTCTACTCAATTTTTTTCCCTGCTTTTTTTTTAAATGTAATGATTGTATCTCCTTTCATTGAAGGAAACACAAGATCATTATCAAAACTATCACTCAATGTTTTTTTAAATGTATTTAATGTTGGGATATCACCATCAAAATCTTCTTTAATTTCGTTAAGGGAAAATTGGCACTCGGATGAATTTTTTTTAAGTAATACACGCAGTAACTTATGAAATCTTTAGAATCTACACTCGATGTATGTCTAGAAGATGTTGAGCTTGTCCCATCATAAAAAGATGACATGCACCTATTATGATAATAAGCTTGAACTTCATCTGATTCTTTGAGAAAATTCAGTCTAACTAACAGACTTTTATTAAATGATTCTGAAACATCTCTTTCCCTTTAAAGTTGATAAAATTTTTTCTTTAGTCTCAACCTTCTGCATGCCGCGAAATGCTCTATTTTGGTTACAAGGTTCTTCACAAAAAACACACAATGATGCTCAAAATCAAAATCACATGGTTCTTTCATAATCTTCTTCCCAATAGATTTTTTTTTTTCTTGTTTGTTTCTTTGGAAGCTGTAACAATTGATCGAGGTCTATTGTATGCCGATCGACAACCATTATGAATGTGTGTGCTTCAGTCAATTTCTGAAATGTTTTTGTACCGCTGATCATTGCTTTGTTTACTTGACGAAATAAGAGTATCTATCCCTCGACTTTTTATTTTCACCAAATCTCCATCGCGGCTTTTACAAATAATACAAGAAGGTACCTTTTCCACCATTTACATGAATCTATAAAATGCAGAAAGCACGATAAAAATTAGTATACTGAAAATACGTAAACATTACTAGATAAATAGCATGCGTAAAAAATTGTATGTACAGGGACAAAGTTTTTTATGATCTGTATTATTTTTAATAATTTTTATTGAATAATTTGTTATAAAATTTTGTTTTTGCAAAATTTTAAAGTTTTACTTGCGATTTGTATTTTTATATGGACAAAAATCTTGTAAATTGCTAATCACGAGGCTTATTTCACGACACTACTCCAATATAACTTGACTGACGACAAAGCAGCTGCTTATTGAATGCTTAGAAACATACTGAGACCCGTATAATAGAAGATTAGGATTGACCCCGCCCTTTTGCTTCAAGGACACTATTATATACCTGTACTATATATACCTGTAATCCAACTTTCACATTCAACAATATTTCTAAACTTTTCAAAAAATTCGAAAATTCTTCAACATTAAAAAAAATTATAATTTAAATAAATAATAAAAATTTTTCCACGTAAATAATACAATGTATAATGAAAAATGTCAATATTTTGTTTATTTTCAATTTTTCTGCAGTTTTTTCAATTAAACTACATATTATTTATTTCATTTCTTCAAAATAGACAAAAAACAAAAATAATGAGCCGTCAGAAAACCTTTTTTGATTAAAAAAATGTTTCAAAAATGGTGATTGAAAATTATCAAAATATTTTTTTTAAAGTGAAATTTTATTATACCGGCTGAATATTTCTTAATGAAAAAAAATACAGTATTTTTAGAATAGCACAAAGTATATTTGATCAAACTTTCAGCTCAATCGAACCATTTTTGTAAAAGAAAAAAAATTAAAAACCAAAATCACGGTTTTTTGAATTTTTGGGGAAATTTTTGAGGTTAGAGCAAAAATGATTACTACATAACATGTAGAGTTTATTATTTCCAACAACTTTTAAATTTGACTGTTTTCAATAGGATGCATTGTTTACTCACAAATTGCAAAAAACCATTTTCACACCCTAAAACCACCCCTCCTATACCCCCTAATAGACGATTTTGGTTCGGAATGGTTTTTTAAATTTTATTTATGATGTATTTGACTAAATTGTGCCATTAGTTTGCTGTAAGAAAACATTTTATTTATTTGACCATTTTTAACTGCTATTTCTCTTGGACTATTATATTTTGTTCATGATTTGTTTAACCCATCATATGTAACTAATAAATAAAACATAAAAAATTTCATATAATTTTTTGCATATAGTTTTAATTACTCTCAACTTAATAGTTCCGTTTTCACTTCTATCGGCAGTCCCACGACTGCTACTGTTTTTTTTGTTCTCTTAAGACAAGAAGCTTATAAATTGCACTTAGTCCTGTAAGAACCTTTGCGCTGCTTCCGGAGTGATAGGATATTCAGGATGGGTAAGGTTAGGGAGTAGGGGCCGCCTCATATCGAGATCCATGAATTAGGGCACTACATCTCAAAGTCATCCCGGAAGAAGGGAGGCCAGCTCTGAACCAGCCTTTCCAGTCAAAGTAGGCAGGGGGTGGCACACCCTTGTTGAGGTTAACAAGAATCTCTGAGGTAAGGGAACAAACCCCACCAACTCCAACAGTCATCTTCCTAACAGTAGACTAGACCTATCGAATTGGCCATGAACCTCAGAATCTCGTCATTTGCAGTTAGTGATGTGCCGCTACTGGACATCCATAAGGTTGCCCAAATTTAAAGGACACATCGGTTTTTGCTGTGCCCAGTGGTGGGTTCAACTGGTAGGTATAAACCAGCCAGAAGTGATCCGTGCTGGGTAATTTATAGTGGTTAGAAGATACACAAATATGTGTGCACGGCACAGAACACATAGATACACCAGATAAAGTGATACAATGTACAGAAGAGGAATGTAAACTGATTAAAGTAGAACATAGCGTTCTAAAAATCATACAGATATTAATGTTAACAAAGTTTGTGATTGACATATTTTCAAATTACATGAAACACATTCTATAAAATGGCCAATATATAAACTGATGTGTAATGTTTTTGATTCATAATGATCAATTAATAGGCTCCCCAATTCAAAAACAAAATTTTTGAAGTAAGAAAATTTTAAATAATGACTCTGTATAGCCGAGTGGGCTATCATATTAAAGGAGTTTTCTTTTTGCGTTCAAAGTTATTTTTGGTTGTAAGAAAGTGATATTTTGTTAATTACCTGGGCACAAAAGTCAAACAGTTGCCTATACATTTTCTGCTTAATAATGATTATCTAACATCTAAACAATACTGGAGTGAAATATATAAGGCTATAAGTTACTTAGGTAGTCACCATACAGTTGTCATTTTAGAAAAATTAAAATATATTATCTTACAGCTAAAGATCATCGCATCAACTCCGATAAAAATCACCTATATATAGCAGTGTGTGACATTAAATTAAAGTGACTCTAATTTTTAATTTGAATATATCTTCATTTTTTGAATACTGTAAGCTACAATATATGGCTCCCACTACCCAAAACACCAAATTATATATAATAAATTTTACAAAAAGTTCAATAATCACAAAAAATTATAGTCTAATTCTTATTTCTGTGAATCCAATATAAATTATGAGACATTATGATAATGTATCTCAGTTTTTACAATTTCATTTTAACTTACTGGAGTTCTTTCTACACCAGCGGCATTGGAACTAATATCGGTATTCAACCATTTTAGAAAATTAGAAATTGACTTTTCCAGGAATCGAACTCGTGGCCTCTCGGTCAAAAAGTTGTAGCGTCCTCCCTTCGATACAGTGCATTTTAAGTTTTTATAAAAAATAAACCACAGAGATGACTGAATAAAGCTATTAGTTTATATATCCGCCGTCAAATAATGATTTCCCAATGTTACAATAAAAAGGATGTTATTAGTAACATTGAAGCAAAAATAACATAGTAGTTGTAAGCTTCAGTGTTATTTTTGGTAATACTGTTTAAACAACAGGGATTGTTGTTCTTTTATTACAATCAAGTGTTGCAATTAAGGGACCAGCCCTATTTATAAAACCTTAGATGTTCCACAACTATCGTTTAATTTAGTAGAGAAAGAATTTCACTGAAAAATGTTACCTTTTTTGTGAGTACCAGGTTTTAAACGGAGGATTTAACTCTGTGAAGAAGAATTGGTCGGAAGGTTGTTTTCTTCACTAAATCAAAAGTTTACCAGGGCACACTAGCGAATAACTTTACTCCATTACTTTTCCACGTGTCACTTTGTGTTGAAGTGAAGGATTAAGATCGTTTAGCGAACAAAACGAGAAGCTGGACGTGTTAAGTCGGGAAGAGAAAAGCTTGTCTCGCTCTCACGACATTGCTAATCGGATGGTGACATCTGATTTAAAAGATTGCAAAAACACTAGCCCCTGTTGGATTTACATTTTAGTCTGGATTTTATATTTCAAGTTGCTCGTAAGAATTCTTAAGGATTAGGATTAGTTTACATATGTATTTAAAAGAAAATGGATTTTCCTAAATAAATGATATCTTTTTGAATAACACACTTTGCTTTATATTTGAACTAGCAGTTATCCAAGGCTTCGCACGCATTTCGTAGGTTTTGCACCTGTATGAGCACTTCTGGTTTGAGTTAATTATATTTCCAACGCTAATGTTCTGTTTGCTTTGTTGACATGATCAAGAAAATGTGTTAAACAGTGTATATTTATGCCCATTTTAATTTACTCCAGCCTTACTGTCTTTTTATATACACATACACAGCTCTGATAAGCCTACTTTTGTCAAAAAGCAACTTACATAGGTTTTATAACAGTCCATAAATGTATAGTAGAAGTTAGACTACATGTCTACTACCAGTACCCACTTCTTTGCACACAATTTAGTTGGCGTTGCATGTATGTGACTACTGCTGGTTCGAGTGAATTATATTTCCAAGGTAAATGTTGATTTTGCCTTGTTGATACGACCAAGAAAATATGTAAAACGTTTATAATTATGACTATTGTTAATTTACTTCGTTCTTAGTATGTTTTATTCCATAGTTAATTTTGCTCTGTTTCCCGCTCAAGAAAAAAAATATATATATAACAGATCAGAGAAGCCTATTTCTGCCAAAACAAACTAATATGGGGTTTTAGATAAGTCTTTAAATTTATAGTAACAGTCTTTTGATATTTAAAAAACCTAGAGGTGAAAGTGGTACATTAGTTCAAATAGTTCAACGAAATTTCATCTAACATCTAACAGTTCTTGTCAACTGCTTCAAAGGGAGTGTTCGGAATCAAATTCTGACAGTTCCTAAATTAGCTTTTGTAGAATTATCACTACACTTCTTACGTTTATGACATTTTATAAGGTAGATTAGTACTTACTTAATAGCTGAAATCTAAATTCCTATTTACTAATAACAAATATAATCTTTACACAGTTTATTCACTATAAATGTAAACAAATATAAAATAATAAACAATGTTTACACAGAACATTGAACAGAACATTTGAAAGCATCATTCAATTAACATTACTCAACTTTATAGAAGAAGATGGCATTTATTCGCTATTTTAAAGACCAATGGGAAGTAGCCCGAAGGTATTTTAGTAATAAGAATAGGCCTATATTCATCCCAGGAACTGTAACAATTTTAGTACAATCGGTTTAGTAGTTTTCGAGTGAAAAAAAAGAAAACAAACAAAGGCATATTCGTATGTATTATTAGGGTTAGGATTAGGATAACTATTGGAATAGGACTAGAAATCAACTAGACGACTTGGTATGATACAGTACCTACTAGTTATATTATAATTTTCGATTTTAAAAACAGTTGCAAAACATCAATTTTTTAGCATGACTGATATGATAGAGCCAATTGTATATTGCTGAAGAAGGCAATTAAAATTCAAGTGCTCGCAGTTTCTAGAATCTGGAGATGCAGAATCCGCCCAAGATGAAAAGGCTACGGTAAGACAATAATTGCAATTATTTTCTAGTACGGTACTTCAATAAATTACTATAAACATGGAGTATAAACAAGGCTCTTATTACAGTAGACAGGTAGGGGGCGGCGGCACAGAATGGTAGCGGAGGTTCCCACCAGAATGGGATTATTATGTTTCTTATTAAGCTGAAACAACTGGCAACGACAGTTTTTCCGCCTGCAAAGAACTTGTTACGAGAAATCGACTGTCTAGCACAAAGTACCTGTTGATCAAAAACAGGAGGAGTCGTTAATATCATTATTTTATTACATTAACCAGATTATCGATAAAAAGATTTCGTTATTGTTGATGGTGAGGCTTCTTTACCATTTTTTATAGCAGGTACTTTCAGTAGTGATTGAAAACGTTTAAAACTGAAGATTTTCTGCAAAAGTAATTACAGGTTTTGCAGTAGTAACAGCGTAGGAATTGAGAGCAAATGTCATTGTTCAAACACTCATCATAGTTTTTCGTAAAATGGCTCGAGGAATTTCCTCTAAGAAACCAATCGATAGCCAGTTCTAATTTTGGCGAAATTTTTGGATGCGTTATAGTGAGTCATAGGTTCGCTTAGTTGTACGGAAAGTAAAAACTCTTCATCACTAAGAAGCACTGTCAATCTTAGCTGAGGAAGTGACAGAACTGTGAGAGAAGGCGAGGGAGATGTCACCTAAATTAACAACTTCCCTGATGTTTTGGGAGACAGGCGAGAGTATCCAGTAATGAGTTTCTGTTAGCGAAGGTGGATGCTGGGTTTGAAATCATTATTCAACAAGCAAATTCAGTTTGCAGGATTTACAGGTCTTATATTGGTCCATAAGTCAGTAACAATTTTGACAATTGATTGAAAATAATAGATTAAATATTTCATTGGTTCATTACCCAGTCCCTAACCGTTAACACAACAGTTTTTAGGTGTGGAGAGCTTCACCTCGGATATTTTAAAATAATTATTTTTTTGAGATTTTAAGAGTTTTATTAACTTGGCATATATTCTATATACACTCCAATTTCTGATAAGGTTTCATGATAAAAACCGTGAAAAATATGACTCGTATACAATAACATGGGAAATACAAGTGTAAATCATAATTACAAACATAATGTTTAATTGATGATAACCAAAACCATTCCCAAACCATGTATTTGCAAACCACTACCAAACCTTTTTTAATGTTTACAGTTGAAGGTTTAAGATTTATAAAAATCATTACAAATATAATAAAATGACAATCATTAAATACCTTCTGAGGTGTGCGAATGCAATATCAAAACTGATAACTTGTCCTCAGTTTCGGTTTTGGTCCTCGGTTTCGGTCCTCAGTGTAAGTAACTGGTCCGAAAACTCAGGAACACTTACGCGATTAAAGCGAAATTCCAAATTAAAAATATGTTATTTTGTGATCGCATTAAATAATTTAATGCAACTAAAGTAGTTCTTTTGTATACTGGAGTTAAGGACTAAATACATTTTTCGTTTTGTTCTTTAAAGAGTAAGTCATTACAGATCATTAAGTACTTTTCTGTTTTGGTACTACAGGTCACTGATTAATTCCAGTTCACTTTTTCTAAAACTATTAAATAAACTAGAAAGGGATTGTGTAGACAAGAAAACACATATTCACGGATTGTATAGATTGATTATTTATTAGAGATGCACTGCATTTGCTAAGAAAATTAAAATTGAGATAATGCTTACATACAGATAAAATAATTGATCTTTTAAAATTATAATATATAAAAAATGTCTGAAGATTAAAAATTAAACGTCCATACAGTTATTAATTTTTAAGGATATAAACCTAAGCCTTTAACCCCTTAAGCAAGGTTTCCATTACTCCCTATTTCTAACCTTACGTTGGTAACTCATAGCTAAAAGAATTTGCTTGGCAACTATTATTAGTAACATAACTAAGCATAGACTCCCTACATCATACACACACACATCGGCACATACATCGGTTTCTGCCTGCCGATTGTGGAATGCTTTACCTGTGAACATCAGAGCCATCGATAAGCGCGCTCGCTTTGGGGCGGAGGTCAGGGCCTTGATGCTGGGGGCTCAGGGGGTTATAGCGGTTGGCGGCTTTGGTGTACGGTACTTAGGGCAATTGCATTGCAAGTTGCATGAATGCGAGTGTGTGTCTTGCGATATTATTGTAAATTTATATATAGTTACATAACATTTTGTGGATTTTATTTAATCCGATAATAGAGGTATGCCTTAATAGAGGGGGATGCTCTCTTAATGTCAATCTTAAGAGAGCACTGTTTGCTCAGTTTAAAATAGCTGATATTAAAACACACAAACGCGCACAGCTATCGTTTTTTAGGTTAAACACATTCCTTGTACAGCGATCATAATACCAGTAAAATTTTGAAAGATGCTAAAAATTATGTTTATTAACACGTACTAATGTAATATATTGAGGGAAAGGTCAGCACATCGAACATTTTGAATAGTGGCATGCAGTGAGCATTCCAATTTGAACCACTAATTAATTAATTATTCTTTGAGCATAGTCCTCTCTTCTGTAGTACAAAATAGGTTCTAGCAGCATGAAGTTACCCCACAATAAAATCTTAATCGTCACACTGTCCTTTAAGGTTCATACATTTACTGTTGTTATGATAATTGTACAAGGAATAAGTTTAAGCTAACAAGAAATAGATGTACGTCTGGCTGGTTGAATATGTACCCTCAAAAATTTCAAGAAGGACGAAGATCATGTGAACGCCTCTAAATCAGCAACGGCTAGATCACAGAGAATTTTTTCTGGTTTGGAACTCTGCTCACTTGTTGTTTTTGATTAGGAAATCAAAGACCTAAAAATCCTACTCTGAAAGCTTCACCAATAATATTATAAAACTCTAATTAACATATTTTACAAACTTTATTTAATTACTGGGATTTATTGATTTTTTTACGGTGGCCTTAGGTGTAAACATGTATTATCTTAGACACATTTATGGTATTAATGGAAACTATACATGTGCCTTTTGTGGATTTTATTTAAATCCGACTATAGGGCTCTGCCCCGCGGGCTTCCAAATTTCCAATGTTACTCTTAAGACAGTATTTTTTGTTCAGTTTAAAAGAGCTGACACTAAAACACACACAATCCCTTTCTAGTTTATTTAATAGTTTTAGAAAAAATGTACTGGACTTAATCAGTGACCTTTAGTACAAAAAAAGAAAAGTACTTAGTGATCTGAAATGACACGGGGAGTCGGTTGACCCAAAAAGTAAAAAATGTCTATATTTTTTTTATTTCTCAAATTTGTTATAAATATATTTAGAATTGATTTAAACAAGGTTTCATGCAAATCTGTTGAATATAACTCATTTTATAAATTATTTTGTAAAACAGTGCGCATAGATGTTTGATCGATAGATTGTTGGTCGAAACGAATTTTCATGTCACCGTCTCATTTTTTGTATAGTACTGACTGTTGTTTTTAGAACTTAATTAATAGTGTTGCAGTAATTTTATTTTTAGGAGTTGGTATTAACACTCTCTAGTTCTGTATAGCTTGGTCTGTCAGCTGATGCTAATATTTGTGTTGTTTACAATCTTATTTTACTGTGACATATTTTGTTGTAGTTTGTTACAAAAGTATTGTGATTCTTTACTGTTATTGCATTTCTTTTGGGTTTTATAATTTTATAAAATGTCTAGAAGTAATAGAATATTTAAACGACGTAAGCCTATAAGTTTAGGAAACCGTAAAGTGCAATTAATCCAGCAAGATGTCCTAGCAGGGTAGTGATTGTGGCTCTTTAGAAACCAGCCCTAGGCCTACACCTGATGAACCTAAACGAGACTCTTCAAGCAAGAAGAAAATTAGTGGAAATTTGCCAATGTACCAAGATTTTGTAGGTGATAGGTGGTTTTTTTATGATTTGGTTAGTTTGAATACCACTCAAAATTTACTCGATAAAGTAGCTGTATGTAATACCTGTGGTTCGAAACTTTCTCTTGCCAGCAAAGGTAGGTTAGGCCTAAGCGTTAGTTTAGAACTGAAGTGTGATAGCTGTAATCAGGTGTACAGAGGAAATGGAACAGCCCTATCGTGTGTAATGGTAAAGCTGAACTCAACATTAGGCTAGCTTACGTTGCTCGCTGTGTAGGTTTAGGCGAGCAAGGTGCACGAACATTATTGTGGTATCATGAACATGGCTCCTCCGTCTCAGTTCAGGTATTACACTAATGTTTTGAGCCAGGCAATAAAGGAAGTCAGCCTAGAATCAATGCATATAGCAGCTGAGGAAGCTGTAGAGGTAGAAAATAGTGAGAATGACAATGTAGATACTGGTAATAGGGATATTACTATTGCGCTCGATGGCTCGTGGCAGAAAAAACGTGGTCACCAGTCACTAAACGGAGTAGTAACAGCAATTAGTTTGTCCACGGGTAAAGTAGTTGATGCACAAGTACTGTCCAAACACTGTAGATGTCCTAATAGATTTAAAAAAGAGCATAAGCCTAACTGTGTAGCAAATTACTCAGGATCTAGTGGAGGCATGGAGGTGTCTGGAGTTGTAGATATTTTCAAGAGATCTCAAACTGTCCACAATGTTAGATATAAGTACTATCTTGGCGATGGTAATACATCATCGTACGCTACTGTGTCACCGCTAATGCCATATGGCTCTGAATTTAAAATAGAAAAGTTGGAGTGCGTTGGAAACGTCCAAAAGCGAATGACAACACGACTACTGGCTTTGAAACAAAAAAAGGGCAACCAAAAACTTTCTGATGGCAAATAAATTGGCGGCCGAGGCAGACTTACTGGTGTTGCTATAAAACAAATAGCTATTTATTATGGACTTGCCATTAGGAGGAATACAACCAGCCTGCAACAAATGAAGCAAGCAGTATGGGCTCTCTTTTATCATTTAATTTCCAGTAATGAGGAACCGGCGCAAGCGCTTTGCCCAAAAACTGGTAATACCTGGTGCAAATATTGGCAAGCAAGTTTGAAGAAGCAAAGGTACGACCACAACGCACATTTCCTCCTTCCCACGAGTATCATGGATGTAATCAAGCCAATTTTCAAAGACTTAGCTGCACCTGAATTACTCAATAAATGTCTACATGGCGGTACTCAAAACATGAGCGAGTCGTTGAACAACATGATTTGGTCCCGCTTGCCTAAAAGAAAATTTGTTATGTTGAAGACTCTAGAAACTGGTGTGAATGAAGCCTTAGCTTGTTTTAACCTGGGCAAACCTAGCTAGGTGCAAAATTCTAGCTAAGTTAGGCATTATTACTGGGGTTAACTGTGTGAGTGCGCTAAAGAAACTAAAATTGGCGAAGGCCGAGAAAGCAGTCAGTGAAATTGAGAAGAAGTGCCGGCAGAGTGCAGTATTGGCAAGAAGGAGGCTAGAGGATGAATATGAGGATGAAGAGGACCCAGACAAATCCATCTTATGGAGCAGGAATGCACTAAGGTAGGTGTATTTATAATTATTTGCTTAGAATAATTTTTAAAGTTTACTTTTTTATACTTATGTACCATTATCTCAGGAACTACTCAAGATATCTCAATGATTTTTGTTTTGTTTTGTAGAAAATTTAAAATTAAAAAAAGTTGACCCGGCATATTTTACAAATATTATAGCAGAAAAAGTTATTACAGTTTATTTACAATGAAACATGGTTTTTTTAAACTTTTCTTTTTAAATAAAAAAACAATAATTTTTAATTTTTTTTATTTCTTCGTGTCAAAAGATTAAGAAAACTTCAATAAAAAAATTTAAAAAAAATATATTGATACAATAAACGGTTCCTGATATAAAGGTACGGAAACTTTGATAATTTAACGTAGGGTTAGGTAGGGTCAACAGACTTACGCTTACGCTTTGAAATACAAAAGAAGGTATTATATTCTTAAACTCATTATGCAAAGAACTGCTTTAATCCCATTAGATTACTTAATGTTATCACGAATTAACATATTTTACATGTGGAAATGCGCTTTAATAGCGTAAGCGTTCTGAGTTTTCCTATTAGTTGTTACATTTTTGTTTGGGTCAATTACATTTAAACTATTAGTTTTCAGTCAACTTTCATATTAATTACCTACATATTATGACCAATATGAAATCTGTCACTCTCGCAAACAAGACATTATGGTTGTTGAATAATGATTTCAAAACCCAACATCCATCTTCGCTAACAGAAACCCATTACTGGATACTCTCGCCTGTCTCCCAATACATCAGGGAAGTTTTTAATTTAGGTGACATCTCCCTCGCCTTCTCTCACAGTTCTGTCACTTCCACAGCTAATATTGACACTGCTTCTTTAGTGATGAAGTGTTTATACTTTCCTACAACTAAGCGACTCTATAACTCACTTACATTACATCTAGCAATTTCCCCAAAATTAGCAAAACTGACTATCGGTTAGTTTTGGAAAAATTCCTCTAGCCATTTCATAAAAAAACATGTTGAGTGTTTAAACCATTACATTTGCTCTCAACTCCTACGCTGTTACTACTGAAAACCCTGTCATTACATTTTGTAGAAAATCTTCACGTTTTAAACGCTTTCCCAGTTACTACTGAAAGTACCTCCTCTAAATACAGGAGTACCCACTCACCCCTCAACTTCAACATGACGAAACCCTTTATAATACCTGGTACAATGCAATAAAATAATGATATTGACGAGTCCTGCAGTGACGAATCTTCCATGTTTTGATCACGTGGTACAATGCAATGAGATACACAGTCAATTTCTGGTAACAAGTTCTTTGTAGGCGGCACAAATATTGTCGTTGCCAGTTATTTCAACTTAATAAGAAACGTAATAATCCCATTCTGGTGGGAACCTCCGCTACCATTCTGTGCCATCCGTCTGCCTGTAATAAGAGAGCCTTAGTCCATATTTATAGTAATTGAAGTACTCGAAAATAATTGTAATTATTGTCTTACCGTAGCTTTTCTTTCTTGGGCGAACTCTGCACTTCCAGATTCTAGAAGCTGAGAGCACTTGAATTGTAATTGGCTTCTCCAGCAATATACAGTTGGTCCCATCATATCAGTCATTCTGAAAACTTATGTTGCTAACTTTTCATAACGTTGGAAATTATAATAGAACTAGTAGGCATTGTACCCGACCAAGTCTTCTTGTAAAATTGTAATACTATTCTAATATTTATTCAAATATAAAACAAAGTTTATTTAAAAAATGTGTAATTTATTTAAGAAAACCCCATTTTTGTTCAAATACACATCTAAACTAATCCAAATCCTTAAGAATTCTTTACGAGTAACCTTAAATATCAAATCCGGATTAAAATGTTAATCCAACAGGGAACAGGGGCAAGTGTTTTTACAATCTTTTAAATCTGATGTCACCAGCCTATTAGCAATGTCGCGAAAACGTAACAAGCTTTTCTCTTCCCGAACTTAACTTTTGGGTTTGTTTGCTAAACGATTTTAATCCTTCACTTCAACACAAAGTGACATGTGGAGAAGTAATGGAGTAAAGTTATTCGCTGGTTATGCCCTGGAAAACAATGCATTGAGCGAAGAAAAACAGTTTTACGACAAATTCTACTTGACAGAGCTAAATGCTCCGTTGAAATCTGGTACCTCACCTAAAAGATAATATTTTTGAGCGAAATTCTTTTACCAAATTAAACGAAGGCGTGGAACATTTAATGTTTTCAAAATAGAGCTGTCCCCTTAATTACATTACCTAATTGTAATAAATTCCTGGTGTTTAAACAGCATTTCATAAAACAACACTCAACTTTACAATATTACTGTAGCATTGTGTTATTGTTTTTTCGATGTTACTAATAACACCTTTTTTATTATAACACTGGTAAATAATTATCTGATGGAGCTTGGGCTTGTTACGTGAGCAAAAGATTGGGTAATGTTGATAGATTTGTGGAGGGATTTGAAACGAGTAATAGAGCGAACTGCTAATCGGGATCTGTTCCCGCAGAGTGTGATCCCACTGTAGTCCTATTCGACTGTAATCTTTCGGCGATGGTTTCATGTGTACTGGTAATGTTGAATAAGCCGATCTACACTAGAGAGGGCTTCACCAGATAGTACATAATTTCAGGAGCTTAAAGTGTTGTGAAAATCATATTTATCAATTGTGCTGTAGATTAAAAAGCAGTTAGATTTTTTTATTACATTCCAACGGCAACAAGCCAAAGTACAAGCGGGTAGTATACATATATAAATATTTAAATATCAACTGTAAGAAAGAAACAATGAGTTAAATAACAATAAAGTTTGACAGTGATAACAATCAAACTCAATCAATCAATCAACTTAAAGTTGATGAAAATTTAGATTCAAGGGCGATTCCTTGGAAAATAAGAAACACGTGTAAATTAATGATTACTTCAAAGGCGTTGGTGGTATAATAACTCATATAAAATAAACATGGAATAAGGAAACAATTTTAATATTTTGGAATTGTTTGATGTTCGAACGAATAAATCATAAAACTAAATATAATTTTCTTGAGGATCAACTATTTGTCAGTATTCTGGAATTCTGATAACGGTTTTCATAACAAAAATGAATTAAGGTTATAGAAGAAAAGCACTTTTATATATCACATTACAATATGTTTTAAACACATCGTGAATTTGTTACCTGGTTAAAACAAAAGACCGCGGTGTGGTGGATTACAGATTCTGTTCAGGATTCATATTTCCAAATATTCAGTAAATTGAAAAGAGACCAGGATAGTTCATGTAAAATTTTAACGACATGTTATTAACCCAGAAGCCCATTATAGCACTATTTAATTTCATAATTACTTAATTACTCCTGTGCCCCTCAAAACCCAATTGCCTTTTGTCTCTCCAACAATGTGCCTCCATGCTACTTACTTTATCTTAGCGCATCCCTAGATCTGATAATATCTTTACGTTATACAGAAATACTAACTATTGTTTGAACTAAAACTAAGATTACAGAGTCCTGTAATAAAAAGAGAAAGTAAAAGACGGTCAGTAAAATAAACAAAGGTAAAATTGGACGCTGCAACCCTTCCTCGTTAGGTTAAGCCTTGTCCGATTCAAATAACAGTTCAGTCACTTCATAATTTACAAAAGCCTGTTTACTGCCCGCTCTCGCCGAATCTTTAACCTCGTATATCAACTTTAAGTCTTTATTAAAGTGCAGTTTTTTCATGAAAATGCATCGAGGACAATGCATAACTTCTAAAAAAATCGAGTATGGATGCATAATTTATAATTGCAATTCGTATTGATTTGGGTTAATATTTTTAACACATTTCTAAATATTAAGGAAAACTTTAATTGCTACTTCAAATTACTAACGTGTAACGAAGCAGAAATAAGCAGTAAACATATTAAGAATGTCTCGAGTTCGGGAAGATAATCAGTAGTTTTTGTGTAGCAACAATAAAAATATTAATTCAGCTCAAAGAATTCCAGAAATATTTAAACGAAGGGAGAAAAAAAATGAAGACCGTTATACTAATAAACCACTAATAAAATTAAAGTTTTATTATATGAACTTTAATATTTTTATTAAGAGCATGTTTAAAATAGCTTCAAATTCTATATTATTCGTCAATTCCGAAACAGAAAGATACGGTTTTTTCATGTTTTAGTTTTAAGCAATAAAGAATTGAAACTAATGATATTTAGAGTTGATATTATAGAATACAGTGTACTAAATAACTATAAATAACAGTATATTCCAGCATTACATAGTAGATATATCAAAGATCATTAACTTTTACTTAAAGTATACAATTGTTTTTTACGCTCTGAGAAGGTTGGATCGGGAAAGCCAGAGGTTCCTGGAAAAACCTGCATCTTTACTTCCATGAAAGGTTGAGGGGGATTTTTCTTTTACATAATCCGCCACAACTCTATCTTTATTTACTTTAAAATATTCAATTGTTTTTTTAAATAGTAAAAAAGGTCTAAGGAGATAATACTTTATCCATTATGTGTACGAATCGGATGAATGCTTCTTCTTCCACATCTTTCTTGAAGAAAAAGTGAATACTTGTACTTTTAACTTTAAAGCACATCCTACATAATTTTGCACACAATAACAACCAAAGAGGATATGTATGTAAGTAGCGATATCATTTAGTATTTCTCAGTGACGGACAGACAGTTTTACAACGAAAAACAATTTTTTAGTGTTACATCCTTGTACATTCTTGCCAGAAGCTTTCAGTACAGTTTGATACATTCAAATGAATTTAAAATCCAATAACTAATTTTTAAATGTGACTACCATACTATTAAAATGGTCACTGCCTTATTTTAACCATGGAAATAATTTATGTTGATATCAACAGTTTACAGGAAAAAATGGGCCTTTGACAGGAAGCAATCAGGAGTGACTTGCGATGTAGCGTTTGGGTAGATTGCTTCAATTTGGAGAAATCGTAAACAATAAAAATACTTTAGGTCAGATGAGAGGCGATGGAAAACATTTGCATTTAGATAACCTGTCATATAAAACGACCGTGGAGTTATAATGGAAACTCTTAAAAACCAAATATAAATACATAAAAATTTACTATAACTCTCGATAGAAGGGTCAACCATTAGTACACAGGTTCCTTTTTGTTCAAGAAATATCGGTGTAGACATTGTTGTCAAAGGACATCCGACAGTTTTTAAAGTAATGTAAAGCACCAAATGTGTTATTTTACTAGGGCTAAGAAGCTCTCTCCCAACACTTACCCTGGGGACCAACGGCTTAAAGATGACTTCCGAACCACCACCAACGGCCGGGCAGGCGGGGTTGCTTGAAAGGACAGGATTCGCTCAGCGGTCACCCATCCAAGCAGCAGCCACGCTCGACGTTGCTTGATCCGGTTATCTTGCGATAACCGTTGAACCCGCTACACTGCGCCATTGGCAGTTCTCTCTGGCCTTCTTTTGATAGAAAGGTCCTAGGGACTGAAACATAGGTTGCTATTGGTTAAAGAAAGAAGCCTCTCTGTCCCGCCTGCCCAACTATGCGATAACCCTTTAAACCCTGTTAAAGACTTTAAACTCCATACGATCCTATTGGTCTAAAAAATGTCTATTGATTTTGGAGTCAAAATATGGAAGGGCAGTCAGTCCATCACGTTTACGTTTCAGTTAATGACGTGTCGATATGTCCTTTATTATTTCATTGTATATGGTTATTGATATAACACATGAACTGGGTTTTTGTTATTTTTTAAAGGATCACGAATAGAAATTAAAAGAATATAATTTTTTATAATGTTAATTTATGTAAAGATTAAACAGTTTTCTGATAATTTTATTTTGATAAGAGTTGGGAGAACTCAATAAAAATACAGGACCTTACTAAAAAACTGTTTTTATTACCTGTGACGTTATTACGTTGAATTATTAAGTGTTATTTTATATTTTATTTTGTCACAGGTAATCTCTAGTTACAATTTTCAAAAAAGAAATGATTTAAAATGGAAACAATTACGTCCTATTCTCAACTCAAAAAGGTGTAGAGTTTTATATATTACTAAAAATATGAGTCAAATAGGGATAGTCAAGAATTCTCCTTTATGGTTAATATTAGCAAATTTGGGGGGGGGGGTGGGGGGGGGGGGGGGTGGGGGGGGGGGGGGGTGGGGGGGGGGGGGGGTGGGGGGGGGGGGGGGTGGGGGGGGGGGGGGGTGGGGGGGGAATTTAAGTGACACCTCCCTCACCTTCTCTCACAGTTCTGTCACTTCCTCAGCTAAGATTGACAGTGCTTCTTAGTGATGAAGAGTTTTTACTTTCCGTACAACTAAGCGAACCTATGACTCACTATAACGCATCCAAAAATTTCGCAAAAATTAGAACTGGCTATCGATTGGTTTCTTAGAGGAAATTCCTCGAGCCATTTTACGAAAAACTATGATGAGTGTTTAAACAATGACATTTGCTCTCAATTCCTACGCTGTTACTACTGCAAAACCTGTAATTACTTTTGCAGAAAATCTTCAGTTTTTAAACGTTTTCAATCACTACTGAAAGTACCTGCTATAAAAAATGGTAAAGAAGCCTCACCATCAACAATAACGAAATCTTTTTATCGATAATCTGGTTAATGTAATAAAATAATGATATTAACGACTCCTCCTGTTTTGATCAAACAGGTACTTTGTGCTAGACAGTCGATTTCTCGTAACAAGTTCTTTGCAGGCGGAAAAACTGTCGTTGCCAGTTGTTTCAGCTTAATAAGAAACATAATAATCCCATTCTGGTGGCAACCTCCGCTACCATTCTGTGCCGCCGCCCCCTACCTGTCTACTGTAATAAGAGCCTTACTCCATGTTTATAGTAATTGAAGTACCGTACTAAAAATAATTGCAATTATTGTCTTACCGTAGCTTTTTCGTCTTGGGCGGATTCTGCATCTCCAGATTCTAGAAACTGCGAGCACTTGAATTTTAATTGCCTTCTTCAGCAATATACAATTGGCTCTATCATATCAGTCATGCTAAAAATTGATGTTGCAACTGTTTTTAAAATCGAAAATTATAATATAACTAGTAGGTACTGTATCATACCAAGTCGTCTAGTTTGATTTCTAGTCCTATTCCAATAGTTATCCTAATCCTAACCCTAATAATACATACGAATATGCCTTTGTTTGTTTTCTTTTTTTTCACTCGAAAACTACTAAACCGATTGTACTAAAATTGTTACAGTTCCTGGGATGAATATAGGCCTATTCTTATTACTAAAATACCTTCGGGCTACTTCCCATTGGTCTTTAAAAATAGCGAATAAATGCCATCTTCTTCTATAAAGTTGAGTAATGTTAATTGAATGATGCTTTCAAATGTTCTGTTCAATGTTCTGTGTAAACATTGTTTATTATTTTATATTTGTTTACATTTATAGTGAATAAACTGTGTAAAGATTATATTTGTTATTAGTAAATAGGAATTTAGATTTCAGCTATTAAGTAAGTACTAATCTACCTTATAAAATGTCATAAACGTAAGAAGGTCAGAATTTGATTCCGAACACTCCCTTTGAAGCAGTTGACAAGAACTGTTAGATGTTAGATGAAATTTCGTTGAACTATTTGAACTAATGTACCACTTTCACCTCTAGGTTTTTTTAAATATCAAAAGACTGTTACTATAAATTTAAAGACTTATCTAAAACACCATATTAGTTTGTTTTTGCAGAAATAGGCTTCTCTGATCTGTTATATATATTTTTTTTTCTTGAGCGGGAAACAGAGCAAAATTAACTATGGAATAAAACATACTAAGAACGAAGTAAATTAACAATGGCCATAATTATAAACGTTTTACATATTTTCTTGGTCGTATCAACAAGGCAAACTCAACATTTACCTTGGAAATATAATTCACTCGAACCAGCAGTAGTCATGCAACGCCAACTAAATTGTGTGCAAAGAAGTGGGTACTGGTAGTAGACATGTAGTCTAACTTCTACTATACATTTATGGACTGTTATAAAACCTATGTAAGTTGTCTTTTGACAAAAGTAGGCTTATCAGAGCTGTGTATGTGTATATAAAAAAACAGTAAGGCTGGAGTAAATTAAAATGGGCATAAATATACACTGTTTAACACATTTTCTTGATCATGTCAACAAAGCAAACAGAACATTAGCGTTGGAAATATAATTAACTCAAACCAGAAGTGCTCATACAGGTGCAAAACCTACGAAATGCGTGCGAAGCCTTGGATAACTGCTAGTTCAAATATAAAGCAAAGTGTGTTATTCAAAAAGATATCATTTATTTAGGAAAATCCATTTTCTTTTAAATACATATGTAAACTAATCCTAATCCTTAAGAATTCTTACGAGCAACTTGAAATATAAAATCCAGACTAAAATGTAAATCCAACAGGGGCTAGTGTTTTTGCAATCTTTTAAATCAGACGTCACCATCCGATTAGCAATGTCGTGAGAGCGAGACAAGTTTTTCTCTTCCCGACTTAACACGTCCAGCTTCTCGTTTTGTTCGCTAAACGATCTTAATCCTTCACTTCAACACAAAGTGACACGTGGAAAAGTAATGGAGTAAAGTTATTCGCTAGTGTGCCCTGGTAAACTTTTGATTTAGTGAAGAAAACAACCTTCCGACAATTCTTCTTGACAGAATTAAATCCTCCGTTAAAACCTGGTACTCACAAAAAAGGTAACATTTTTCAGTGAAATTCTTTCTACTAAATTAAGCGAAGTTGTGGAACATCTAAGGTTTTATAAATACGGCTGGTCCCTTAATTGCAACACTTGATTGTAATAAAAGAACAACAATCCCTGTTGTTTTTTAAACAGTATTACCAAAAATAACACTGAAGTTTACAACTACTATGTTATTTTTGCTTCAATGTTACTAATAACATCATTTTTATTGTAACATTGGGAAATCATTATTTGACGGCGGATATATAAACTAATATCTTTATTCAGTCATCTATGTAGTTTATTTTTTATAAAAACTTAAAATGCACTGTATCGAAGGGAGGACGCTACAACGTTTTTGACCGAGAGGCCACGAGTTCGATTCCTGGAAAAGTCAATTTCTAATTTTCTAAAATGGTTGAGTACCGATATTAGTTCCAATGCCGCTGGTGTAGAAAGAACTCCAGTAAAATGAAATTGTAAAAACTGAGATACATTATCATAATGTCTCATAATTTACATTGGATTCACGAAAATAAGAACTAGACTATAATTTTTTGTGATTATTGAACTTTTTGTAAAATTTATTATATATAATTTGGTGTTTTGGGTAGTGGGAGCCATATATTGTAGCTTACAGTATTCAAAAAATGAAGATATATTCAAATTAAAAATTAGAGTCACTTTAATTTAATGTCACACACTGCTATATATAGGTGATTTTTATCGGAGTTGATGCGATGATCTTTAGCTGTAAGATAATATATTTTAATTTTTCTAAAATGACAACTGTATGGTGACTACCTAAGTAACTTATAGCCTTATATATCTCACTCCAGTATTGTTTAGATGTTAGATAATCATTATTAAGCAGAAAATGTATAGGCAAACTGTTTGACTTTTGTGGCCAGGTAATTACAAAATATCACTTTCTTATAACCAAAAATAACTTTGAACGCAAAAAGAAAACTCCTTTAATCTGATAGCCCACTCGGCTATACAGAGTCATTATTTAAAATTTTCTTACTTCAAAAATGTTGTTTTTGAATTGGGGAGCCTATTGTTTGATCATTATGAATCAAAAACATTACACATCAGTTTATATATTGGCCATTTTATAGAATGTGTTTCATGTAATTTGAAAATATGTCAATCACAAACTTTGTTAACATTAATATCTGTATGATTTTTAGAACGCTATGTTCTACTTTAATCAGTTTCATTCCTCTTCTGTACATTGTATCACTTTATCTGGTGTATCTATGTGTTCTGTGCCGTGCACACATATTTGTGTATCTTCTAACCACTATAAATTACCCAGCACGGATCACTTCTGGCTGGTTTATAGGCCTACCTACCAGTTGAACCCACCACTGGGCACAGCAAAAACCGATGTGTCCCTTCAATTTGGGCAACCTTATGGATGTCCAGTAGCGGCACATCACTAACCGCAAAATGACGAGATTCTGAGGTTCATGGGCAATTCGATAGGTCTAGTCTACTGTTAGGAAGATGACTGTTGGAGTTGGTGGGGTTTGTTCCCTTACCTCAGAGATTCTTGTTAACCTCAACAAGGGTGTGCCACCCCCTGCCTACTTTGACTGGAAAGGCTGGTTCAGAGCTGGCCTCCCTTCTTCCGGGATGACTTTGAGATGTAGTGCCCTAATTCATGGATCTCGATATGAGGCGGCCCCTACTCCCTAACCTTACCCATCCTGAATATCCTATCACTCCGGAAGCAGCGCAAAGGTTCTTACAGGACTAAGTGCAATTTATAAGCTTCTTGTCTTAAGAGAACAAAAAAAAACACTATAAATACTAAGGTATTGTTTTTTGTTCACTGCCATATATTGATTTGTACTAGCCTAACCCTGTGCCTTACATTTTTGAAGTGAAAACTTCTTTAGGCGCGTTGAGCGTTTTGGTAGAGGGTAAAATCCTCGGTTCGCGTCACCGACACGACATGCTAATGATAATAGTTTTAACCGTAGACTTGGCCGCGGACTACTAACCTGCATGAAAAAGTCAGTCTCGCTGTGTTAAAACTGTCCCGGCGGAGTATGAAAACAGACTGCGAAAATCAGTGACCTTTACGGCTTCCTCTCGCGATTTAAAAGTGAAGCCAATGTCGTACAATTCTGTAAGATGCGTCAAATTTAAAGCTCTTAATATTGGCAATCAATTGGTTACATGTTTAAATATTAAAAAAATTTCGAAATAATTTTGATTATTGTTTACATTTTACATAGGGTTTACAATGACAAGAAAAAAAGTAGTAAGCGAGGATTTTTTTTATTTTTTGGTCAGACAAAACTTGTCAGCGAGAAAGTTGTGTGAAAATAGATGAATATTTTTTTGTAATTTATCATTTTTTTATTGGAAGTTTAGTTTAGCCTGTAGTAGTAGCGTATGAAGTGATGAGTGAACGTTTCTGCCGGAACTGTAGTTGGCGCATTGGCTCACTGATACCGTATTAACTCAATAAATTAGTTTATTGTGCAATAAAAATACCTTTACGAAAGAACCAAGTTAATTTAACTAATTTATTAGTCATAAAATATTGTGGGTTTAATTGTTATTGTAATTATATACTTTATTTAATATTTAACCTCTTCATCATGAAATGAGTATTATTACGGTATAAGATTTATCTTACTAGCGTGGTAAAATAGATTTCTAGTTATTTGATAATATTTTTTCGTGGATTTTAAAATTTGAAAATTAAAAAAATGTTATAATAATTTTAGATTTTTATAAAATATGTTCATTTATTGTTTTTATTAAGATATTGTTAAGATAATTATATATTGATTATTTTTTCAACCACTTTGTATTTATATTTTGTTCATGATATGTTTAACCCATCATATGTAACTAATAAATAAAACATAAAAAATTTCATATAATTTTTGCATATAGTTTTAATTACTCTCAACTTAATAGTTCCGTTTTCACTTCTATCGGCAGTCCCGCGACTGCTACTGTTTTTTTACACGATATGAAGAAGGATATCAAAATCTGGGAAGCGTATTATTGTATTTCTTGTAACCTATAATGATATCAAATGTGTGAAATTCTATTAAAAAATCGAGCTGCCTTGTTAAAATAACAAACATCATTAACTGATAGTTAAGATTTCAACGGTGTCGAAGTAGTTTATTTGTATAGCTGCTCTTTTATATTCTCAGTAAATAAATACAATATCGATCATTATCATTATCAGTAACACATATTTATGCCTATTGTACACATTTAGAAACGGTGACCTTCACAAGGTCTTATAACTATGCAGCAAAACATATGATTATTAATGGTTGTAGTGATAACTTGGTTTCAATTTACTACAAAATTCTACAAATAAAACGTATTAAAACTTAGCAACGCTAAGAATACCAACACAATACAGGAAGGAAGGGTAATTAATTCTACGAGACAAACGACGGAGACAAGCTCTTCATTCATCATACATCATAATGACTTGCTACAGATGGGGAAGGGGAGTTTTTGGTACTTATATTCCTCAGAAACTAAGTTACTCTGCTACTATCATTGTGTGTTTTTTTTTTTTTTTTTCAATTAATACTAGTTTTTAACATTAAGATAATTGAATCAATCATTATGTTAAGATAAGTTGTTATAAGGTAGCTCAAACAAAGCGTATAGAAAAAGTTTACTCATAGGTACTTAAATACAGATGTAAATTTTTCTGATTTTGTATATATTTTTTAGTTCTTAAAAATCTCTTTTTGATGTTACAATACATTTCAGTAATTATTTTTTATTTATAGTGATGTAATATAACTTTCTCATCAACAGTGGCTTTAAATATCGAACAGTCATGAGGAGATAAAATAAAAACATGATCTCATCCGATTTAAAGTTTCAGAGCTATGAATTTGAGAAGTTGCAGTTTTGGTTGAAAAGAACCAAAACCCATTACCTGTTTTTGTTTTACTGAAATAAAAAGTGGAATTTTGTTTATAATTATTTGTATGTATAAATACAGAAATAAAGCTAAATTTTAATAAAAACTGTTTGATCCAAAAGTAGGTAGACCTATCCTGTCCGTCCAGACTCAGTAGACTATTGCGCTTACTATTGTTAAGTAGTAAGTAATAGTAATAACTAATAATTTTGAAAAATAATTATAGTCACAATGTTTACTGTTTTAATGTTAAGTAAATGATTCTAAACGTTACACTGCTACAAGGTTTTTAAATATATGAGTATTAAAATGTAATCTTAGTAAAAAAGATACTTTTCACCAATTGAATTCCTTGCCCTGAGATTCACAATTTTTTACTACCACCTTCTAAATAATTGTAGGAAATCCTAATTTTTATCCAATGTTACCAAAGAAGTACTCTTTCTAAAAATATATTAAAATTGTCACTTTTCACCACATTCTCAATTTTTTTAGTAATAATTTATTATATTTAGGTAACAGTAAAAGAAACAGTGAAGCATATAACTTTGGCATTTTAGACTAACCTGAATACAAAAAACTAAATATATTAATTTTTTTTTTTAATTATCAGCGATTAGAGGTCTAATGGTTTATCATGTCAACTTTGTTCCCCATTCTGTCAATATTTTGATGGAAAATGTTAGTTTTCATGGACGTGGACTTTGTATTCTTTCAGGACTTGGTGTTTATTTTTTCTGGATGATTTTAATGACTTCTTGGTTGTTTAAATCCTATAGCTTATCATGCTGATATTATTTAAAAATGAATTGGACAGTGTATTTCTACCTGCACAAGGATCTCCTGCCCAGGTTCCTTGTGGGGATAGTGTGGGTATGGGGAGGTCCTGGATTGCTTGGTGTGTTTCATGTACTAACATTTCCAAAGAAGCTGGTGAAAGCTGAAGCAGTGTCTCGGGAGGAACGAAAATTATTGAAGCGATTTTCCTAGTGTGATCTTGAGCTTTGCCCATTATTTGAAGGTAAAAATTCAATTTTTTTAGTAAACGTCTCATCCACACTTTGATTTTTAGGCTTCAGTTTTGCATATAGAGTGCACCGCATATACCTCCTCTTCTTCACAGTATTGCTAGTGAATTAAATGTCATTTCCATTTCAAATCCAATTAGGTAGATTTCATATGACTGTTGCTATTACCCTTACGATAGATCTGATTTTTTTTTACTTTCTCCAATCATAACCTCCAGAATCTAAAACTAACATAATCCAAACGTGTGTGTGTGTGTGTGTGCGCGCGCGTGCGCGCGCGTGCGTGCGCGCGTGCTTAGGCTCACACATGATAACATGAGCTTTTGAACATGATAACTACGTACTTTTTTTAATATCCAGATTAAACTTGGCATAAACGCAGTAATTGCACATAGCTTGGATGAGTTCATTAGTCATCTTAACTAATATAAAATTTCAAGATGTCACCTTTCGGATTCAAGTAAAACTTTTAATTCAACCAATTCCCAATGTAGACCCTAAAGATGCATTTTTTTACTATACTAGTTAACTATAAGTATTTTTACTCTTTCACTTTGTTTGATATATCATGAGGTTTTAAGTTAAGAAAAGGAATGGTTATAAGTTATTATGCATTTTAGCATAAAACAAAATAGTGTTTTCAAATTCTTGAGTCATTTACAATAATGTTTTTTTATGAGTTTTTTGACACCTCGTAAGATATCCAAATAGTGGGTTTTACAAAGTTTTCAATAGAATACAACATTGCAGGAATAATTGTGAATACGATAACTACCGTAGTTCTTAATAGATTCAGACTAAATTTTGAGTTATTGTCCTATCAGTGGTGTACAGATTAAAAATCTAAACCAACAATACATCTTCTTTTTAACTTTGAGAGATGACATCCACATGTAAAATCTACCTTTCTTCTAACTGATCTAAAAAGAATATTTTTTATTCAATTGTTTACTACCTTTTAAATACTACTAAAATTTTAAGGGCTTGTTATTAAATGTGTAGAAGATATTGGGATTATTGTAGAGCTTAGATACTGCCAACAACACATACGAAATGCGTGGGCTACAAAAGTATTGGAAAATGGAATAACCATAAGAATATTTTTCAAATCAACATACGACTAATAATACTGAGTTGCTCCAAAGGTTTAAGATATTTGAAATTATGAAACAAGAAATAAAGTGACCAGCCCACACATATTTATTTAATTTTGGTGTGAAGAAAAAGAACCTGATAGCTCGTTCAAAATCCAAATAAGTATTAGGTAGGAAAGACTAGTCCATCAAAAATCAAACACTACATTACCCAATTAGAATCTAAGTAGTAAGGAAATAATTATAAAAAGCTCAAATAATAATATCAAACACTTCATTGATACATTAGTTTTCAAATGATACGACTAATAATACTGAGTTGTTCCAAAGGTTTAAGATATTTGAAATTATGAAACAAGAAATAAAGTGACCAGCCCACACATATTTATTTAATTTTGGTGTGAAGAAAAAGAACCTGATAGCTCGTTCAAAATCCAAATAAGTATTAGGTAGGAAAGACTAGTCCATCAAAAATCAAACACTATATTACCCAATTAGAATCTAAGTAGTAAGGAAATAATTATAAAAAGCTCAAATAATAATATCAAACACTTTATTGATACATTAGTTTTCAAATTACTCATTGTCAATGCATAGAAAAATAGTAAATATATATAAAAATTAAATATATGATAAATTGTAATAATAAAACAAGTGCTCACATATTTGGTCTCTTACATTCGATTACATAACCTAAGTTTATTAAAGGAACTATCACAAGTGTTTTTAAAATGCTAGAATACATTTATAATTATAATTTATACGATCAATCACACTTCCAACATACTTTTTGTAAGTACATTCTAGTACATTTTATATATATAAAATATCCTCATTAAATTTTTCAGGCACTATTTCCCTATCTCTGACACAATATTTAACTATTCAATGTTTGCTACAGTAACTTTTGTGTTATGTAAGAGAAACATTTTTTTTTTTTTTTTTTTTTGATAAAAATTTCAGAATACCTTTTGAGTGTATGCAAGAAATGCCGTGGTTTTTTAGTCAAAATTTATTGGTTTACAAGAGAAATCATTAAATAAATTTCCCATTTTAGATATTTTTAATCTGTTTGTTTTTAATATTATAAGGAATGGTCTTGTTACATAACATAATATTTTTTTAAATAGCATTGTAGCTTTGTGCATATTCTTCTAATATAAAAACTAGTTTTTGTTTGACCTACAAAAACTATTACAAATATTTTTTAGTGAAGTTTTCATTACAGTATTTTTATTTTAAAGCAAAAATCACGTGAGAAATGAGATTTGATAAAAATATATTTTCATTAAAAAAATACTTTTGGTTACAAATACAATTTATTTTTTCATTTTACTGTCTAACACCAGAGCAATAATATTATTAGAAATTTATTATATTGAAATAATTTAGTCAAGCCCTATCACTTTTTAATCCTGGAAGAGTTACTAAAGGTTTTTTTAATACTTTGTGTAACACTATCAGGATGTTTTTCTTAAACTTCAACTGAAACATATTTGATTGACTGTTACAAGAAGATAGTATTATTATATTCTTGGGATAATATTTACATTAGCCACGTTAGCTATAATGTTATAAATCCACTTTTGTAAATTTCTTAAAAAAGTATGCTTTTATTTCCAGAAAGAATTTTTAGTCGGCTGTGATCCATTTATTGCACAATATTTGATAATGTGCTTGAAATTTAGGTTATATTCCAAATAGTCCGTACAATAGGGGACCGAGGGAAATCGGGGTTTCTGGGTGGAGGGATAACAAGCTAAGGAGTGGTAGGTATTGGCGGAGGGGATAATCAGGATACCAATTACCTATTTTTGTCATGTATGAATTTCATCAATGTCATTGGATGAATAACTTAAAGTAAAATAAAACATTCTAATATTATGAATTATATCCACTGTTTATAAAACTTATTCACAAAAGAAAATACACAGACCACACAAACAAAATAGCTGTTACAATAAACTTAAATAGAACTAGCGGGTTAAGGTCAATCTTTGAAAACAAACATGAGTAATAGTATAAAGAATTATCAGTTGAATTGTTTCAAAACTTGATCAAGATTAGCCACTTCTATTTAAGTGTACTAAAACTGATTACTTATAACTCAGTTGAGAGTAGCTTCTGTCCAACAATTTTTATTGTACGTAAAGACAATGCATTAAGAAAATGTCAAAATTTAAGTGGTGTTTATTCACGTTTCACTTAGCAACATTATAATGCCATAATACCTGTAAATAAGAAGCCCAATGGATTTTTGGCATTTCTCACATAGTATCGCATAACCTGTTAACTCAAGTGGCAGAAACCCGTGTACCCAGATCCCATGAGCTACGGCACTCAAAGGGTTAACATGTAGTCAACTAAAGGTGAAAAATATTTTCATTTTTACAATATGTAGAGCTACAGCACAAACTCGACTGAACTAACAAACGTCCAACTTATACATAGAATGTACTACTCATCAACAAGAATATAACTTTGTGCAAACCGTATACACATACACACTAAACTGTTTGTAACCATTGTAACAATACATCTGGGAAAACGTACATAGCATAGTATACAAATGCACATTTGGTAGAGAACATTGATGATTTACACCGCATCACAGAACCATTCCATCAAGTAATGACTCTGTACAATAATAACTTACAGCAATAACCTGGTCACACTTATGCTACAGAACAAGGTTATTTGCTAAAAAACATAAACATTGATCAACTATGTGCTGCATATAAGAACTTCAATTAAAATCTTACAAATATTCACGTAAATATTCCCATACAAAACAGAAGCATGCAAATATTCAGACTTTGACAGACTAAAATAGATCCGTTTCAAATTATTTAATTGGAGCCAAATATATTTGAATAGAGACCAGTTCTACATAAACATTGAAGGTAGAGAGAATTATATCAATAATACGATCATATGGTTTCTGGCGATTAGGAAATGCTTCAATATACAGGCGTGCAGCTTCATGCCATTATCATATAGCTAAATATCATAAATATCATGGTAGCTTGCTCATAACATCTACATCTTAATTAAAATCTGGAGTGATACCATGTAAGAAGGTGGTGGCCCCTACGGGTACTTATCCCACAGTTTTTCAGGCAGATGTCAAAGTCATTATGGATTGTGAGAATCTTCGTCTGCTGTATAGGAGTAAGGCGATTAGCAATTTCACAGACAGTCAGGAAGCATTAAAGGCATTGGACTCTTGTGTGTTCAACTTCAAACTTGTCTAGGATTGCTGCAAGCTGTTTCTTGCTGTTTCTTGGGTTCGGCGTCCAACATGATGGGTCCTTAACCGTTCTGTGATATTTCTAGGTGTGAACGGGCTGTGCTCTATTTCTTGGGGGGTTGTCTCGAAGTGGGTTCACGATGAACATGAGAGAAGTTGGAGGTTGCATTTGGGTCTGACAATGAGCAGAATGGTCCTATAGTCACATCTTCCCAGGGTGGTGTCTGACCTTCTCTCCTTAAGTAGATCGATGTCTTCGGGGTTGTGGGTCTATTACAGGACTTGTTCATCTGAGGAAACATCTTCATAGAATCAGCATTCTCCAGGAGGATCCGCTCTATAGAATGTATGAAAGGGTGGATTTGCCGGGGTGGATTCATCCCAATTGCCTCTTTTCTATCATTCAAATGTTCTCCTTGCCAACTATGACTGTCTTTTACTATTCTCTAGTATCAAATCAATCAACAATTAATGAAAGTAATCAGCCGTTGCTAGGTGTTTTGGTAAACCATTATCTGCTTGTGCTAGGTTTTTTTACACCTGTTAGTTTGTTGTAATTTAGTGTTAAAATAGTTACATACCATAATCACCATTTACACAACTAAAAACAGTAATAAATTGATAGTTTTTTTACAAACAAAGCACAGTTAACTACAAATGTGTGCCAAATGTTATTGCAATATCTAAGTACGTGTTTGTGAGAAATAAACATTTGTATGAAAAACTCATCCAGTCGGACAGATAGAAAACAAAGCATTCCAGGATATATTATTACTGATAATTATTTCTTTATTTCGGTGTGAGAAACTCAATACTGGAGTTGGATATCTATTTCAGTTATATCTAGCACAGTTTGGGGTATGCGAATGGTGAAATATGATACCAAATCCAATATAAATGAACTAGTACGCTTTCATATAGAATATTTTCTAAATTTAAATGGTAAATGGTGTACTGATGATGATGATGATGAATAAAATATTTTCAGATGTAAATATAATCACCGAATCAAAATATTTCTGCTGATCTGATTATAAGTTAGGTCTAGTCCAGTTAGTTGAATTTTGTGACATGAAAATTGATGGCAATGTTGTCTACATCACATAGAAATTTTACAATTCAATAATTAAACGATATTGGAAATACTTCAGCAATAAAATTATAATGATAAAAAAGTAGAACAAATACTCAGTAATTTTAATACATATACGTTCCAAATCATAGTATTATGTAATACGCTTCTTTTATTTTTTTAATAATATTAAAATAGAAATACATTAAGAATAATACATTAGTGTAAAAAAACACTCATGCAATAATTTACAATGAATTAATATGGATTATAATAAAGTTGGACACATCATTTCTCATCAAAATGATTGAAATATTAATAGCAATAGGCCCAATTCATTGCATTAGAAACCTTAAGAATTGAAATTGAATGTTAGAAAAATAGTAATTATGACTAAAATAGTATCGTGTTGTACAAATGAATCATCATAACAAATAATGCATTTCCCGTTTTTTTTATTGAAATTACAGCCAGACTTAACATCTACCCTTCTTCCGGTCGTGGAAGAAGATATATTTGAATTTATGTAGTATGAAAAAATAGTTAACGCATCCAATAATATACTAACATATCGCCATTTAAAACCATCAACATTTTGTTTGGCTTCTATACATTTTTGTACTAAAATAAGTAATATTATTATTATTATTATTATTAACTATGCTCATATGATAATTTGTTATTTTTAGTTAAATATTCTGCTGGCTGTGTGCAAATAATAAATATTAGACCCATTTGAATTCAACATGTATAGGTTATATCAATTTGAAATTCTACATTTACCAGTATACAAAAATGTACAGTAAAAGTTAAGGTTTTGCTAAGTTTTCAACCAGTATGAAAAATTAAACACAATCTCCTATCTTTAGAATCATTGCGGTAGTACAAAATACATGTAACTATTATGTAACTAAGAAACGTAATAAAGGAAAATTATACAAAAATATAAAATATCATAGTAGACTAAAAGACATATTATATGCTTGCTAATTACATAACAAATACAAGACAAATAAAAGTATAAAATAGCTCTACAATTCAGTCCAGATAAAATAAAACTATACTAGTTACTTGCTTAGCAGGATTGAGTAAACATCAAAGCATTAAAATTCAAAAATTATTATGCTCATTTTATTTCAAGAGATTTTTTAAAGCAAACTTTGTACTACAAATATTTTCATGGAGAATCATATCATAAAATTGCTCACTTTTAAGATTTGTCATGGATATTTAAATCATTTGTAATAAATTGTAATTGTTTCAGATTATTATTTTATAACTATTATTTAAGCTTTGGCTGAAACCAATGCTGAGTAGATCTTATACTACTTTATAAAATCTTTTTACGATAGCTATAAAAGTATACATATAACAATTAATAATTACACTAAACTAATATTTAAATTCATTGTTACAGCACATTACTTATCACTAACAAAAATCCAAGACATGCCACTGAAACTCACTTAAATACTATGATCCTAAAAGTCTTTGAAGTTAAAAAATTAGTACATAAGCCTTCAAGAGATACGGTTCAACATTTTAAACCATAACTTGCTGTGCTTCTATTAAAATAAAGCTCCATTACACATGTTTAGAGCCCATTTCTTACACATAATTGACGTCAATTTTGGATTTTACTACTCAGAGGGATATGATATTTCCCTCCTTTTGTTAATTTAATAAAATAAAATCAGACATTACGTCTTTTCATTCCTCAAAAACCTAAATATATTGACTTCTTTGAGTAAAAGCGTTAGCACCTTCCATCCATGGACTTAGAACCTCTGTTACCTCTCCACGCTTGGACATAACACCTTTGTTCCACACGTTGCTCAGGAATGCAGGTGTGACCGGACAATGTGCACGGTGACGCAGGTCATGCACACCAGTGCCCACACGATGACCAGGATGGCCCAAGCAGGGTGTCGGAAGGGGGAGGTGAAAGGGTTTTCCATCTCTGCAAGTTCACGTGGCTTACTCTTGCGCGACGCAAGCACTAGTGCCGCTGGGATGATGTATTGAATACCCACTCCAGCATAAGATCCAGTGATACCAACCTAAAATATTCAGTATTCACTCTAGATTTCTCAATGATAACAATTAACAATGTTTCTTTCAAAATGATTTTTTTTTTTCATTTTTTTATGTCAATTTACATTTAAAGAGCGATACAACGAAATGAAGTTAAAAACTTACTAAACTAAACTTTTTATCCTAGAATATTTTATTGATTTTTCAAAATTAATTTTTGATTTGGGATATCAATATAAAAATATTATTTAAACAGAGTAGCCTTTAGCAAGTCCTGTAGTGATATAGTGTAGTGATATAGGGCTGAAGATTGTTTCTCTAGGAGAAAAATCTATTTGAATAAACAATTATAATTTCTTTGTACTTTAATGTTCTTTGGAATCACTATTACTATTTTTTTATTGTGACAGGATTGATATAACATAAATATAATTACTGGCTGAGCATTTGCAAAGCCTCTAACACAAAGGGCTATACAAATTTAATTTCTCTCTTTCTGTTCTTACGATATCTCTAAAATGAACTGACCTATTGACTTGAAATTTACATTAAGCTTCATTTCTATATATACAACACATGCGATAATGGTACATGTCACTCCATGGGATTTGGCTGTGCATTAGCAAACATTTTTACATTGGTCTTATAAATAAACATCATGGCAAGAAGAAAATAGCAGAATAAATCGATTCGTAAATAAACTAAGTACAACCATTCCAGATTTTATTTTCTTACATATTAACACATCTAGGAAGTAAAAAGAAAAATAATAGAGTGGTAAGTTAATGTTAAAAATTGGTGACAAGATTTGACATAAGTTCTCTCTGTGTTGTAGTATCTCCCCTACCTAAACTGTCACTAAAACTTTTATTATTTAAATATTACTAAGAAATCTAACATATCTCGAGAAAGATTTAATTTGTAGATTTTGCATGGAACTTCATTTCTACATAGACGAAACATTATATGTTGATGTCCTTGAAACCTATTACTCAATAGATGGACAAAATTTCTCTTTTGTCTGTACAGTATAATCTTTTGGATTTAAAGATTTCTTTTCTGTATCATTGTCTGTCTGTCTATACATCCGCAGGACATTTCAAGAATAAAATAAACTATACATTTGAAAGTTTGCATGCAATTTCAGCGTATCCTATCATGCTAGACGTTGTGTGGTGTACTCCTTCCTTGTATAACAGTTTACGAGTAGAAGTATCCATATCACGTATTCCAGAACAGATATTGCTAAATTTTGAGGCTAGGAGCATTATCTCAATGGCATCCTGTGGGAAAAGGTTCATCCCACTGTGCGAAAAGTTGCCTTCATCTAACTACCACCAAAACATACTAACAGTTACCTGTACCAAGTCAGGTGGATTCCTGTCGCTCTGGACTACCCATCTCTCTCCCCATTATTTGAAGCCAATGGGCATATCCTTAACAGCCAAATGAAGGATATCCACTGAAGGGAGATCGATATTGCCTAGATGTAGAAATGAAGTTTAATTCCAATTTTAACCCCAAACCCTCATTCTCGATATATTGTCCGTAATTAGTAAGTGTCGATGTTATTATCGATGACGGGCACATGCCCGTCATGCTAAATTCATATTTTGCAGCCAAAAAATATTCCCAATATAGATTATTTTGGCAATTATCTATACTATTCGACTGTCTCAAATCGATTTAGTTTACAGTTTTATCTGTTGACTGTTTGTTTTGATTAGTTGCCATCTGAAATGATGTCAGGGTAAAATGCCATTATTCTCTTCTGAAACTTTATTTTGTTAACTTTTTGGAGAACATACTCAATGGAAGTAAAAACTAAACTTTTTAATGATTGTAACTTTGATGACAAATTTTTGAATAAAAATAGTGATAAAGAAATTCAAGAAAATTATGTGACAAGGCCTAACCTTTAAATTTCAGAGTGGCCAAGGCAAGCTGATGATCCACATAATTGTATTTTTAGAGGTAGATCTGGCATAAATGCAATTGTTGCTAGGCAAATAAATATCTAAAATATAAGATAGTAAAATACAGTTTTAACATGTTATATGGTCATTTAAGATTTTTAATTTACCCTAGGCATCCACACAATGATTTCCATTGAAAATTTTTTTTAATTATTCGGTACTGAGGAGTAAAATATTTTTATTTTTATTGGTAGTCAATTCACATTCAGCCAAATCACAAGGAAAATCATCATGAACAAACTCGATCTTGCCTATTTATACATGAAGTTTCATTCAAATTTCAACACTACAGTCGGGGCCACCAAATTAGGCGGGTAGGTGGAATTGCGCCGTTGCCAGATTGTGCAAACATCGTGAAATAGAATAATCCCTGAATTGTGTCCATTTTAAAGCTTGATATTGTTTACTTTCTCCTGAGATTCTGATGACATCTTACAAGTTACAAAGATGAAAATCGTATTATTGGCTTCAGGAGAGACCGCTGATGATAACGGTATATAATTTTTGTATGTAAATACAAAAATGTAATTTTGAAATACTAAATACCTACAAACTAATTTTAATTCATTAACATGGTGTATTAAATATTTCAGTAAGCGAGGAAGTTTTTTATTTTTTGGTTAGGAACATTTTTCCTGTGGCAAAGTTTTAGACAAAGGTATAAACTTTATTTTTTGTTCCAAACAAATTTTTCTCAGTTTACTAACTTCGCTGGGAAATGCGTGCAAACCTGAATTATTGAAATCAAACACGCAGAGCGATGCGTGCGCCGTGCGTATACACAAAATTTCTACTCAACTTTTTTTTAATAGCAATACTTTACTTTCTATTATTTTTATCATTACTCAACTATAGTACTTTGTATTGTAATCATAGCGAAAATTAAATAAACATTTTAAGTTTAATAAAATTAACCATGCTTAAAACAATCTGCTTTGCCATCCTTAGCAAAATTATTTTAAATATAAACATTTTAAACACGTGTAGTAATAGAAATAATAAAGAAAAATTTTTAAGTAATTATTATTAAACAAGTGACATTGTTAGTACATATTGTTACATAATCACAGTGAAATTATGTCAGTCCGTGGTTGATATGATCACTTGGTGGTTCCGAGCTACTTGCTTTTAATTTTTGTCACAGTCACTGTCGCTGTTTTCACTGTCTGATGAGTCTCTAAGATTTATAATAACCGATAATGAGGTTTATAATAATCCGCGTGGAAGCTGCAGCGTCGCGTCGGCGCGGCGCGACGCTTGGACTAGGCAACAATGTGCACACAGCGTTGCCAATTTGTGCCTGAGAGCAACCGATTCTCGACCTTCCTCCTCTTCACCGGTCCCATACGTCGCAGCAGCGCAAATCCATCCACCCGCCTTATTTGGTGGCCGTGACTGTATAGCTTGATCTCCAGATATCTCTCGAGTAACAAAGTCAAAGTCAAAGTCAAAGTCAAAGTCTTTATTGCACATTACATTTGAACATTATTACAATTTGTAATACAAACAGGTGCATTGTCATAATTTAATAAACAATGTTAAATTTAAAAGTAAAACAGTGGAAATTTCCTAAAAGTAAGAACAGAAGTATTCAAACATACACACTTATTATGCTTGTGCATGTGCTGGGATGTTTAAATAAATTTATTTTATTTAAAATATAATTGTCTTGTCATTTAATATCTCATCTGTACTATAATAGGCTTTTTTCAATAATATTTTTTTTAATACATTTATGAAATTGAGCTTCTTCAAGATGTTTTAATGGTGTTGGCAAACTATTGTACACACGAATACCCATATATAAAGGACTTTTCTCTAATAAGGTAGTTTTATTTATTGGAAACAACAAAAGATCCTTATGTCTGGTGTTTATAGGTATGCTGGTTTGTGTATGAACTATAAATATTTGGATGTTTGTGGACCAGATTTAAAAATGTCCAATATGTATAAACATGGCAGTGTAAGTATTTTTGCTTTTTTAAATATAGGACGGCAGCTTTCTCTGAAGTTTGCTCCCATCATTGCTCTTACCACTGCTTTTTGTGCCATGAAAACATTTATTTTAAATCAGGAGATGATCCCCATATTACTATACCATACTTAAGAATTGACTGAATATATGCAAAGTATACAATTTTACATGTGTTTATAGATACGGATTCTACTAAAATCTTCATTGCAAATCGGAACGAACTCAATTTGTTTACAAGGTGGTTTACATGGCATTTCCAATTTAAGTTTTTGTCAATTTTGATACCTAAAAATTTGTGAGAGTCCACTAGATTTAATCCAGAATTTTCTAAGAAAGCTATTACCATTGTTACTAGGTCTGAAATTTATTATATTGGTTTTAGTTTGATTTAACAGAAGTCCAGTAGAATTAAAACCAATTTTCTAACTAACTGAAGAGTTCTTGTTATAGATTCCTCCATATTGAAAAAGTTTTTTTCTGTAATAAGAACATTTGTATCATCTGCGAATAAAATAAATTGTTTGTTTGGTATGTCGATTGGTAAATTATTAATGTATATAAGAAAAAGGGTAGGCCCTAAAATAGAGCCTTGAGGGACACCATACAGAATATTTACCCAATCTGATGTGACTAATGCGAATTCCTCATTGATAAATGGTTCTTTGTTTCCTGTTATTTAGATATGATTGCAGATAATCCAAAGCTAGACCCCTAATTCCAATTTGATATAATTTTGAGAGGAGCAATTTATGATTTACGCAATCAAAGGCTTTTGATAAGTCACAAAATATACCTGCGGTATACTTTGACTGATCCAAGGAAGTTGAAACACTATTTTACAAACGAAACCATAGCTAACTCTGTATTTCTGTTCTTTCTGAAACCATACTGCTCATCACATATTAATTTGTTTCTTTCTAAAATTTTGTTAATCTAGAATGTACTGCCTTTTCAAAGACTTTTGAAATGTTGCTCAATAAAGAGATAGGTCGATAGTTTGAGATGTCCTTAGGGGAGTCTTTCTTTTTTATATACAGGTATGATTTCAGACAACTTTAGTTTATCTGGGAAATGTCCTAAGAGGAATGACTGGTTTATTATCCTGGTCAATATTGGGCTTATTATTTTGGACGAAAGTTTCAGTAAAGATTATGGTATGCCATCCCAGCCACATGCCTTACTATTGTTTAAACTAAGAATTATCTTTTTCTACCTCAGTAACTGATACAAAATGAAGAAAATCTAACTCTGGTAGTTTTGTTTACTGATCTAGCATCAATGTTATGTGTTTTGTACTGTTTTTGGTATAAGTAGCGTATCAACGTTAGCAAAATGGGCCATTAAACTGTTCAGCAAGTGCACGGGGGTTTCTTATCTCATCGCCATTAATGCTTAAAATGATTTTGTCATCCCTGCTACATTGTACTCCTAGCTCTTTTTTTCACAATGGCCCAAGTGGCTTTTGACTTATTTTTTGCATTGATTATAAACTTTTCATTTGCTATAATTTTTGCTTTGTTTACTACTTTTTTAAAACATTTTTTGGTAGTTCTTAACCATAGTTTTGGAATTTTGGATCTTTGTTTGTTTTGGCTATAACATGTAACTCTCTTTTTCTCTTAGCAGACGTTTTTATACCTTCCGTAATCCATTTTATTTTTTTCATATTATTTACTTTAACAGCCTTTAAAGGAAAAGCCCTCATTCATTACAAGATATAAATTTATGGAGAAAACACTTATAATTTGCTTCTACACAATCCAGGAAATGGAATTCATTCATTTCACGGTCTAAGTTTATTAAGAAACAAAATGATATTGTCTCCATTATATATTCTGATATTTTTTGTTGGTTTTTTATAATTTTGAGAATTGTTTGAGTATGGTAAGGAAACGATAAGTACATTATGGTCTGAGAGGCCAGGATCTGTGTTGAGAACACTGCTACTGCCCCATTTTAAACTGGTTAATATGTTATCTATACAACTCATTGTTGTATCAGTTATTCGAGTTGGTTCTCTATTATTTATCTTATATCCAAATTGTTTTGCTAAATCCTGAAATGATTCTGAAAATTTATCATTTTGTAACAAATTATATTAAAGTCTGAAACAATAGCTACAAATTTTTGTTTTTGAGTCCTTTTCAAGTATTTGCATTAAAAGTTTTAATTTATGTATAAAGAGGTTAGTCATTGAGTAGCCTGGTGTTCTGTATATTGCCACAATTAAACAATTCAGAGATTTGATTTCTGTAAATGATCCTTCAAAGATGAACTCTTCATTTAGGATTGAGAGATCCGGTCTAGGAGTACCCTGTAAATGGTTTTTAATTAGAATGCAAGACCCTCCCCTAGATCTATTTCTAAAAAAAATCCGTCAGTTAATTTAAAAACCATTTAATTTATTTAAAGAAGTTTGATTAGAATTTTTTATGTTGTGTTCATTAAGGCAAATTATTTGTATATCATATTTACAGTTTGTTATTAACAACTCTAGTTCATCAATTTTGCTCTTAACACCTTGGATGTTGTAATGTAGCATAGCGGGACATTTATTATCCTTTATTTTTATACTACTGTTTATCTTTTTTCCAGATATTAGATTTCCTTCATTGATGTTTCTACATTTTCTAAAAAACTCTTATCACTAACTAGATTAGGACTACAGATTATAGCAGGAATGCGTGGTGCAGTTGAAGGGGTCACTAGTCCAATTCCAGCAGGGTAGTCAGTGTTTGGAGGAGAATGGGAGGGCCGAGATTCACTTACAACTTGTGGAGTCGTAGTTGCAGTCAGAGTGGAGCGAGAGTATTCCAGTGTTCTCAAAACTTCTTCAGCAATTTTTCTTTTTCCTCTTTTGTTGTAGTGCATACCATGGTTGGTATATAGATGACGTGGTAATAGATGAAGTTCTAGTAGTCTAATGTTTGTGTCCGTATTTGAAATCTTGGTAGTTAGTTCCGTATTTATTGTATCAATTTTACTGTCTAATTCTGGCTTGTCATGACGCATAGGCAAGGTCGCAACAATGAGATTTGTTTTCTTTGTACATTCCATTAACCTTCCAAACTCTTCCAAGATATGCTTTTTTCCAGTGCTTTCAACATTGTTTTGTGCCTCCTATTACAAGAATAAAATCATCTTCATTGAAACCACTTGAAAGTTCCTCTACTTCTTTAATTACCCCATTTATCTTTGCACCTGGCCTCACAACTGCAGTTACATTTAAGTTTGTCTTTTGCTGCACTAGATTACTGAGATTTGTCCCATGGCTATCAGCCATTATTAGTAATTTGGATTTTGCAGCCAGAGATACATGAGTATGTGCAGAGATTTTCTTCAATATGTTTACTTTCCTGGTATTACTTACATTTTTTGGTTCTTTTACTAAGGGAGTTTATGGTATCAGGAGTGTTGCTAAATTCTTCTTCCTCTTCACTATTGTCCTCAGACAGAACCTCAAAACTGTTTTGGCAATAAATTGTGGAACTAATGTTTTTCCATTTGAACTTTTGATGTATGTGTAGGTTTTTGCCAATTCATTGAAAGATTAGAATTAGTCCTGACTTGATCTAAGCATGGAAAGCAGTTTAAACATTTAAGTGTATATTTTCTCTTGTATTTTTAAATTTGTTTTCTAGGTCAGTATAATCCTTTTGCATCATAGCTATAACAGTTTTTAGGTTTTCATTTTCTATTTTAGTTTCTTTGAGTTCCCGTATTAGGATTTGGGTTTGAAAGTCTTTTGTATTATGTTCCTCTTGTAGCATAGAAGATATTTCATTCGTTTTCAAACTAATTATTTCATCTTTTTCTATCATACTTTGTTCTAAGCTTATTACATTTTTCAGTCAAAGCTTCTACTTGAAAATTCAGATCCATATATCTAGGAGTGTTAACAGCCTTATCTTCAAAATTTATTTCGTCACTTCCTACATTAGATCGGTTTATAGAGCTTTGGAGAACAGGAGTTGAGCACCGTATATAGATGCACTATTATTACTTATAGAAACTCTCATTTTTTGTTTTTTATTGATTTCCTCCTCAATCTCTTTTATTGCTAAACAAAAATCTTTGTTATTCATAATTTTTCCCTTTGAAAATTGTTATAGCAATTGTAACAACAGGCTTCACTAGGAATCAACCAAATCCCATGGAGATGCACACAACATTATCGACCTCGATTTTGTTTAAGTATAAGTTGATACATATTTCATGTCTATGCCTCAGTTATATTCCCTAAGGCTTTAATAATGCTCAGCCTAATTTCATTGAAAATACATCATAATCATAATCATTAATCATAATCATTTAATTAACAACGTTTGGGGTGAGAATACAGTAATGTAATTCACAAGAGATGAGTCGCCTCTTCCGACACCTAGAAGCATCGGTCCACCCTAATGTACATCATTATTAATGTTCATCTTTACATCAAAATGAAGGTTTAAACAAAATTTCAAGTCATGTATGTTTTATCTCAATATATATCCTATGGAAAACAAGACAAAGAGACTTATAGACATAACAAAAAAAATTTTGAGGGATAGTGAAATAAGCAAAATTCAAAGACCATAGCTCATTCCATTCTTGAAATATCTCATGGAAAGTTAAGCTTCACTAACGCTCAGCCAAATCTCTTGGAGAGACATCTACCATCTTCATAACTTGATGTTGCCTATAAAGAAATGAAAAGCTACATATAAAATTTCAAATTTGTACCTCTATTAGTTTTTGAAAAACTGTTCCGAGAGACAAAGAGAAGTTAAATGTTTTCGTCTTCATCGCTCATCCTTCGCTAACATTCACCCAATTATAGTTATTTTGTAAAGTTCTGTTTAAAAAAAGTAAAAGTAAAATGTTGAATAAAGATCTTGACACGTTAGCTCCACTATTAAATAGTTTGAAATTATTTTGCAGCGTTTAATTTATTTCAGTATGTAAAATATTGAATACAGTAGAACCGTTTTGTAGTGAAGAAAGTAATTTTATTCTTCTAGTACAATGCTTAGACTGAAATACAAATCCAGCGCAATAGTACACATTTTGATGTCATTCACAGACTGTACAAAAGAGCAAAATGAATCTTAGGCTAATTCAACAAGCCAAAGAACTTCTATTATTTCTCATTTTTGTTTGGAAGAGAACTCTGTTGGGTCTAGATGGCACATTAAGTTTATCACTCTTTCCTCTTACAGACAGGCAGCTTAACCCTTCATCAGGCGCTTAAAATTAGAAACACCATCAGGCGCTCACGGAGGTTTCCTCCAGGTTAGCGAATAATGGGTATCATAGTAGTTTAAACTGTTTTTTATTTGTTTAAATATTCATATGGATTTAATTACAATGTAATATATTCAGTTTCAGAAGTTATATAAAAATTACTCACTTATGTAATGAATTTTCCAAATAAGAAATTCAACAACATCTTAAAAAATGTTATTGTATAGTAACAACATGATTTATTTTAAGGAATAATGCAATTAATTGTAAATGTTTTACCTACTGTAATAATATATGGAATTTAACTTAGTTTTTAACTTCTTACAAAAACAACTTACTTCAATTCTTGAGTTATTATACAATGCAATGTAAATTATTACTCTGAAATAAAAATTTATTCTTTACTAAACATTTTTTTTAATACTACACAAAGTTTCAAAACATTTTCCTCCTTCTGGTTATTATAACGACAATGTTCACTCCATAAACAGTACTGAAATGTTCCCTAGCACACGGGTACTCTCGTCTTCATTCTCCATTTCACAAAATTCAAATAAAAGATATTGTAAAACTTAAAAAGAAACCATAACACGTCACACATTTAGGCGCACACGGATTATTACTCCATAAATACTAAACACAATAAGGCGCTCACGGAGATTTCGTCCAAGCACTACAAACACAACATCGGGCGCTCACGGAGGAATCGTCCAGTTTCGCACGGAAGTAGACGTCATACTGACAGATTTTGACAAACATAAGCGGGAGGCTATTGTTTCGCTTCCCCGAAAGATGCTCGTGAAGTACACTGCGGGAAACGACTGCCAACATCAGAAAAGTAGTACTATTTTTTATAATAAAAAAATACACAGAGGAAAACTCCGTTTAGCGCCCGATGTAGGGTTAAAGACTCTTAATTTGCTAGCTGGAAGAAAGTTAACCGATTCTCTTCCACTAGTTATGGCAAGTCTGTGTGAAGTATCACTGTAACATTATCCAAACTCTTAATTAAGTTCTTGTAACAATAAAAGAAGTGGTGAAATGCTACATACCAAGAACTCAAGGTTAGGCATGCTGATGGCCAGAAACACTGGAGGGATGACAGCCATCAGGGGTAGTATCACAAACCTCAACAGCCTGGTCCTCCCGGAAGACACTGTGGACTGTACAGACAGAGTCACGTTCAGACAATCTAATAACACTAAACCTTTTGAACGGTAAAGAAATCCTTAACTGCAACAAAGTTACGTTTGAGTAAAGTATTAACACTAGACATTTTAAACAGTAAAGAAATTCCAAAATTAAACTGAAAAATATAATAGAAAATCCAAAGAATAAAATATATGAAGAAAAATCTGGAATTTATGAAATTAATTAATTGTGACAACTGTAATTTAAAATACATTGGTTAGACAAAAAATAGGATAAAAAAAGAGTTAAAGAACAAAAGTATGTCTAAAATACCCACAAGAAGAGATATTGGCCATGGCAAAACACGCACTTCAAACTGGACTTTGTTTTTCACAAGTAAAATTATTGAAAGAAATCCAAAATAAAAAATGTTTCAATGTTTATAAAGAACCAACATGATATAGTAAATAATAAATCTGGGCCTTTCCAAAATTTACCATTACCGTTTTAATCCAATTAAATATTCCTTTTGTACATACTTACTGGCCTTTAAATTGTATGTTCTTGTATTTTGAATGACATATTTTTATTTAAGAACTAAATTATTTATATTATTACTTTAACCACTTTTATTTCGGTAATGTGAGTCTGATGATGTTTTCTTTGAAAACAAAAGGTCTCACAGAAATAAAATTGAATTATTAATGGAGTGTTTCTTTTTAAATTATGTAAAGAAATCCTTAACTGTAACACACATTAACGTTCAAGTAACTAATCTTTATATTATTGTTAACTAAGTTAGCAAGATTGTAGTACTACAATAATCCAGTAGCAGTACTTCTCTTATAAAATATTACATGTCAATTTCTTTAATCAATCAGAAGAACACTTTATAGATTTCGTATTTCTTTTAAGGATAAATAATGTATAAAGATTAACATTGCAGCATAAAGATTTTTCATTAGTTCTGTACATTAAAAGTCTAAAAATGACAAAATTACAATTTCCGGTACGAAATAAGTCTCTAGTGTAAATGAAAATCGTAGTTGACTTTCTGTGCGTTCTGACCCTACAGCTAAAATACTTTTGCAGATGCTAGTATCTGAGCTACTTTCGGCCTTTAATGAGATTGTCTGTGAAAGAATAACCAAGATCCACAAGTCCTTTGACTAGTAGTTTGGGAAAATGCAATCTGATGTGGCAACAGGACTCTGGGAACCTCTTGACTCTACCTCATACATAGAGGAAACTTGTTACGTTATCTAGCAAAACATCAATTGAGCTCCAGCAGAAGATAGTAACTGAAGGAAATGAAAACAAAGATAACATGAGATTCTGTCTGAGCTCCTTGTTTTAGTCTAGGTAATATTAAGAATTAATACTCATCTATGTTGACTCTCGGTATCCAAAAGTCTCAACCCCCTATTAACATTTAAGCAGAAATATATCAACCAAATGCAAAAAATATAATATATAACAGGGGATTTTAGTTAAAATTAGCATATTTATTGTTAAAAATCTAAAAATAACTATTTACCAAAATGTTAATTTGATCGAAGGAAGGAACTGTTAACGATTCAAGGAGGGATCGTTAAAGATTAAAAACTTTAGTTTTTGGAAGTATGAGAACTTAACCCGTTTCTTCCCACTGTCGACATTTGTCGACACGCAACTTAATATTTTTTTGTGGGAAATTTTGATTGTCTAGGACTCTTACGATAATATCCCCGCTGTTATGTTGGTATCTCTGAACTAGCAGTTTTGATGCGCCGCGGCAGTGGCTAGTTTGGTGCTTTTGTGTCAACAACTCTACTGATTGACTCTCAGCCTCACTATGTCACTGATAGACAGGTAAGTGTATTACAACCTTGTAAATAATAATATTATTTACCGTACGCTATTTATAGTGATATAAGATATGTGTATTGACGTATTACTGTGTTGAACGTGTAAAATATTGTTTTAGGGTATCGATTTTACAATCATAAATTATTGATGTCGACAAATGTCGACAGTGGGCACCAGCGGTAGGGGTCGATGTCCATTACAACAAATTGTTTTTTTTTTAGGTTGACGGTAGCTGACATCGCTAATATATTGGAAGAGAGTGAAAATATTATAGATCCAACATTTTTTTATTGAGCCACCAGATAATCCAGCCCTCAGTGACTGTGATTCCGAATGACGAGATGATAGTGGCAACATAAATCATTTATCTGGCAACCAACTCAGAGCTGGTGGTGAGCTGATAGGAAGAAAATTAACTGAAGATGGTTATTACAATAAGAATTGGTGGAATACCTGAAGAAAAAAGTGACCAAGAAGAAGTGGAACAAGTAGAAGATAAGAAATTTTGAGGAACCTGTGGACGAAAGATGACAGTGTAGTAAGCGTAGATGTGTTGTTTTTGAAGAAGAAACCCAAGGAAAAGTTAGTAAAAAATACGTTAGAGAGCAGAACTAAAAAAAGAAAACAAATAAAAGATGTTAGAAACAAAAAAGAAGGTGAAAGGAAATAAGTCAAAACGTACATGGGAAGAAAAAGACATTGCAGATGTAAGCTCTATAGAGTTTACTCGTGCGAATTTCTTGTCAAATGATTATTCTCCCTGTAGAACTGTTTGAAATGTTCTTTGATGACGAGGTCGTTAGAGTACATTGTTTATTGCACTAATCAATATTCCCTAGAAAAAGGAAACATAAACTTTTCTACATCAAAAAATGAAATACGTCTGTTTTTTCGCCATTCTTTTTCTATCAGGATACAACACTATGGCTCGTTACAGAATGTACTGGAAACGGCAGAGGACACACACATCATGAAGCAGTTTCACGTGCAATTTCACGTAATCATTTTCAGGATATCTTGAAAAACATTCACTTCTGTGAAAATGATAAATTAGACAAAGATGACAAGTTTGCCAAAGTTTCGCTCTGTTATGTGCATGCTGAACGAGCGATGGCTTCGTTACTTCCCAGGTGACATTTACTTATCCATTGATGAATCCATGGTACCTTTATTTTGGAAGGCACGGGTTGAAACAACATATCCATGGGAAGCCTATCCGATTCGGATATAAAGTTTGGATATTAGCTACAAGGTTAGGCTACGCTATTCAAGGCGGAACCGTATCAGGGCAAAGCGACTGGAGCAACTATTCCTGAGCTCGGTGTGGGAGGCTCAGTTGTCATTGATCTTATATCTGAACTCCCACAGGACAGAAAATATAGTTTGTTTTTCGACAACTTCTTTACATCTTTAAAACTGCTTGAAGCGTTAAAAAACAGGGGATATCATGGTACAGGGACCATAAGGGTAGACAGAGTTGAGGATGCCCCTCTTCGTAAACCTCAAGATCTCAAGAAAGAACCAAGAGGTACTTTCCATCAAATAACTGACACAGACAGACACCAACATAACACTTGTAAGATACATGGACAACAGTGTTTTTACTATAGCGTCGACAGCAACAGGCGTTCATCCTGAGGGGAAAGCAAAGCGTTGGTCCTCTAGCAATAAAAAAAACACATCGTTGTGCCACAGCCAAACTGTGTCAATTGGTACAATATGAATATGGGTGGGGTGGTTAGGCTAGATGAAAATGTATCTACCTACCGTATTCATATTCGCAACAAAAAGTGGTATTGGCCAATGGTTGCATACATGCTGAATGTGAGTATGAATAATGCTTGGATTTTTATACAGAATGACGCCAAAAGGAGCTGAAGAACAATTAGATCTTCTTGGATTCACCCGCTACATTGTCCGTACGTACATGCGAACATGCACAAGCCATCGATCCTCTGCAGGACGGCCAAGCCAGACAGTATCCAGTAGGGTGTTGCCTGAAATCCGATTCAGTGGAAAAGATCATCATTTAGAAACAGTTCAAAAGCAAATTCGCTGCGCACTGTGTTCCAAAGCAACAAGGAAACGGTGCAAGACTTGTCAAGTTTGGATGCCATGTGCTTTGTGCGGAGGCTTTCCATACTTCCTGAGGAAGTAATCTCTTATACAATCCTTTCTGATATGTAATCTATTCATAAATACTGTAATGGAACAATAAAAGCATCATTATTTCATTTTTTTAACTTATTTTAAAACCACCCCTTTCATTCCCACTGTCGACAAATGTCTACATTAGCCCACTATATTCTCTAACTGCACCCGTTTCATGCCCACTGTCGACATATGTCGACATGCTATAATTTATTGTTATTATTAAATTTTACATATTTCATACTAAAACTATAGTAAATAACTGATAATAAAGCAAATAACCAAAGGCCACCAAAAAATCTGACAAAAAAAATAATTTGGGCAGAAACGGGTTAAACACACAACCTATGTGAGGAATTAAATGATAAGTTAAAATGTTTAAACGTAAACCCACATCACGTGACATGTCACTTTAAAGGCACTTGTAAAAGAAGAACAATGCTGCACACCAGAAGGCTCTACCTCAATCCAGTACAAAAAAATTAATTTAAAATTTGTGTTACTTAAAACAGGTAGTTTGCTACCAAAATTACTAATTGTCATAGTCATAGTCATAGTCATAGTCATATCATCTTTATTATAATTTCTTTGAGAAATACAATGGTGTCATAGATGCAAATATTAACAATTTTATAGGTAACTTAAGATTAGGTTTTTCCAGTTGAGAAACTCTTCAATGGTATAGAATGTCCTCTCCAGTAGCCATTGTCGAGCTTCTTTCTTGAAGTGCCGCTCCTCTGTTATTGCCTTAAGGTGATTTGGCAGCAGGTTGTACAGCTTTCATTGTCATTGTGTTTGACAGGCACACTTCGTACTAGATTGAGATAAGGACCACTGGTTTGCGACAATGTTCTTCTTTTACAAGAGTCTTTATAATGAGATGTCATTAGATGGGGTGTGCGTTTAAAGGTTTTAACTTACCCCCAAACCTCCTACTTAGGTTAGGGGTGAGGATTCAAGGGTGAAGTTCTCATATTTCCCAAAAACCATGATTTTCAGTCTTATAACGATCCCCTCAAGAATATTGGTTGATATATTTCTGTTTTAAAGTTAATGGGGGAGGGGGAGACTTTTGGGACACCTTGTATATTCACAAAGTTAAATTTTATAAGTGGCAAAGAAGTCAGAGTTAGTTAGCCTTGTCACGTTAACAAATCCATTTTTCACTTTATTTCATCTTTTCATTTACTCTGACCCTATTGCCCTGTAGATAGACCTCGGTTACTTACAATCCATTAAGGGTACAACATCAGTACATAAAAGTTGCCGTGACAAAGATTCAAGAGAATGTCGGATCAATCTTTCATGCGTATTATGCCAATGCCATAAGCCTTAGCAATCTTTTCTCCCCAACCCTGTAAAGAACAGCGAATTACAACGTACCTGCAAGTTGTTGCGAAGAGTGACAGAGATGACAGGGAAGCTCGCTGTCAGAGTAAACACCGGGAAGAGGATCAGGAAGTAATCAGCCACTCGGAGCTCTGCAGAGTCCCCGGGAGCTGGCACGAAGTTCAGTGAGAACAGTGGATTGATGTGAGGGAACGCAAACACCGCTGCAATTGCATAATCATCGTCAGACATATGAACTTCATTTACTTAACTTTATATAAAGTGATAAAAGGAACAATATTAAATAATATTTACTATATAATAGTCTATTAGTAGTATAATGCATAAGTTTCACCTCTCAGAACACACACGTAAAAAATTATAAATATCAAATAAAAAAAATAAAAGTATTAATCATTTCTGGTTTTTTCCATTTTCAACGTGTAAAAATTAGAAAATTGTAATGGTCTGTGGGGAACAAAACTTTTTTAAATAATACAGATTGTTTAATGTTTTTTTAACACTTTTTTCATAAAATAAAGAATGATAAACGAATTGCAAAACTACTTTGTTCAAAACAAATAATTTTGATGGAAAAATTATGTTTATGTCTACATTTTTTATGTAACATTAGTTTGGAAAATATTACCAAATATTGTAGTCCAAATACACACATATATTTGTTTAAAGATTAGGAGTTATGAGGTTGCAAGTTATCTCAACAGTGTTCATAGAAGATTGACTACACTAAGAGGAAAAATAATTATTCTGGTAAAAATTAGAAATTGTTAATACATACACCTTATTTATATGACAGGAAATATGTCAAAACAGGTTTATTAACATTGTGTCAACATTGAATTGTTTTCTCTAAGTCAGTTGTTGAATAGTTTTATATAAAATTACAACTGTTTTATGACAACTCGTGTTAAATCAATTTACAAACTAAACGTTTTTTCTAGAAAGTTTCTTACAGAACTGTGTTGTAAGAAGTCAAAATCGAAAAGTTAAGTTACCACAAGTTTTGTTTTTTAAATATATAGGCTGAATTAATTTGGCTGCTCTGACACAGGAGAATACTTTTGTGTTTTTATTATTTTTACAAAAATATAACAATAAAACTGTCAAATATTTATTACACATTGTTGTAAAGATTATTATCCTTTCTATAATAAAAAGTATTATTAGATTTATGTGAGGTTAACAAAATTTAAACAAGAACTAATTTGTACAAGAAAGTTTTTATGTATCATCATATAAAATTACAAGTTTTATTTCTTTTGCATATAACTGTGAAAAAAATATACCAATAGACATGAAAACACGCAGAGAACAAAAGATACCAATACTGTCAATGGATATTTCCTATAGTACTTCCAAAAGTAGCTGTAAGATAGCAGCACAAAGCAGAGTCCAATGATAAAGCAGTTGGTGGCGGTCAGAGTTGATAGAAAATAAGGACTGCGGCTAGGCACCAAGTAGTTTTACACCAACACACATGCACAGTGCAGGAAATTAGAACCTGTACAATGCAACGGCAGGCGCCAGGTTGGCTTCAACCCTCTGTGCTAGTGGGTATGGCAGTGCGTACATGCAAGGGCAACGTGGCCGTTCAGGTGCAATATCTATTTGCTAATACTATAGCACCAAGCTCCTCATTGAGGTAATTTCCCAGGAGAAGGTTAACAACTCTAGTTCAGTTGTTTTATCTTTATCTAATATATATATATATATATATAATATCTATATATATAAAAATGAATGTTTGTATGTTTGTCCTTTATGGAATCGTGAACTATTGGACCGATCATGATGAAAATTTGTACGTATATGTATTTTTCCACGGAGAAGGTTTATAAGCTATGCCCATCCCTTTCCCGATTCAGGATTCCGCCCCACTGGTTACAGAAATACCCATAAGAAATGCATTGCAGCAAACATATGTTAACGTCTTTTCAAATTTTTAATCAGCTGTTCTTTGTAAACATATATTACACTTATAGTTTTAAAGCATAGAGTAAGCTTAAGAGAAACGACAAATTTTGTTTAAACTGTTTTTGCAATCACTGTTAAACATAGACTTTACTATCCAGATAATACAATTCAAATTTGACGTAAAAATTCACCTTTAACTGCAATATTTATTTAATATAAACCATGCTCATGCTTGATCAGAAGAGTAATGCAGATATCATAATTACTATCTTACGTTGGCTACAAATATAAAGAATGTTATAAAATCAACCTTAGTTGTTTTTTTTGACAGAAGTATGGTTCTCAAAACTCCGTGTGTACATATTCTCTCGATCGAGACAACAAAGCAAGCTCAATCGTGGCATCGGAGATATAACTAATTTAATCTAAAATTTATTATAGTAAAAAAAAAAATTTACTAAGTAATATAAGGACTTCGGTTCTTAAGATTTGCGTGCGAAGCCGTGGGTAACAGCTAGATAGAGGCAGGAATATGGTACATACCTTCATAATACGCCCAAGAGGCTCACGATGGAACGACTATCAATTATCTCAGCAATGTTTAGAATGTGATAGAAAAAGAATAAGTGAATATAGTGTACTGTTTTCAACGGGAAATTGCGTGCGAAGCCGCGGGCAACTTTTGCAAAAAATTATTGAAATGCGCAGCAAAGCGCGCCGGGCCCGCTAGTATATATATATAAATGAATGTTTCTGTGTATGTCCTTTATAGACTCAGAAACTATTTGACCGTTCGTTATGAAAATCTGTATGTTTATATATTTTTACACGGGGAAGGTTTATATGCTATGCCCATTGATGTAACTTACCACAAGGCAGCGCTGCAAAACATAAATGTTTTCAAAGCGCCTGCACATTATAAACTGCAACTACAAGACAATTACGTATATTAAATTGCCAAACACTATTTGAAGGCGCTAATTTATTATGTATATTTGTCTTAAAGTAAATTTCTGGCTGAACTTAAAGCTTGAGTGTTAGACCACTTTTTAATAAAGTACATGTGCGTTGTGCGTGTACAATGGCTATAGACATACACTTCTGACAGATTTTTCTTGATCGTGGCAACAAGGTCAAACTCTACATCGCCGTTGGAAATATAATTCACTTGAACCAGAAGCGTGCGAAGCCGTGGGAAACAGCTAGTTCTACATAAATCCCAAGTGTAATGAATCTGTTGTATGATATCATGTTACCAAACAAATCAAACAGCTTATGAGAATCTAGTTGAGGTCAATGAGATTCCTAGTTGCAATATCAGGTGGTAGAATTTTATACTGGGAGAATTGCTTTATTAGTTTAGTGATGTTCGATAAATATTTAGATCAGGTTTATGAATACATGCAAACAATAGAGATACAGCATGAATGGTTTTAGGTGAAAATAACACATTTTATGTAGCTATTCCAGAGGAATTTTTATGACCTGATAAAAGTTACAATGAAGGCAACTCCTGTTCAAAGCTCACCTGGCACGGCAAGTGTAAGGTAGAATGCCAGTACGATTGTGTAGTCTGCCACTAGGCTGCGCTGTAGCCCTCGCTTGTCGCGCATGGGAGCTAGTAGTGCAGGCAGCGAGTGGTGGCACATGAACGCGTACACGCACGAGCTGAGCAGTGCTGGAAACCCGCCCAACACCGCAGGGGAGGGGGAGTTGTGTGGTAGAGAGGGGTTGAGCAGCCTCTGAACTGTCAGAGTGATCATTACGCTAAATGCTGCAACAAAAGAATTTTATATATATATTCCATTTTTTTTAAGTCATAAGTGCCATAACAGTTCATATACTGATTGTAAAATAAACTATATGAATTGTATTAGCAAATAAATAAGAATTAGAAAGAAATGTAAACAAATTCAATAGTTTTCTATTATTTGATAAAAAGAAAACTCACAATTATCACATTAAAACACCTTTTGTAAAAGAATCAAATTATTGGATAACTGTGAGTTTTCTTTTTATCAAATAATAGAAAATAGTTTTTCCGATAAGAAGAGCTCCTCCTTCAATTACATTAAAAGTCATTTATTTATATACATAAATTAAATATCAAAATAATTAAAGTTAGATCTTCGGTATTGTTATGAATCATTCTACTCCAAATTAGAAGTCAGTTAGGAAAGTAGACAGATATCTGAGAGGCTTTTAGGACAGTGGCCCTCTTAACATTTCTTCCCAGGGTATTAAAGAGCGTCTGGGAATGCAGACAGGATTATCTTGGATTAGGCATCAACTTAAAAACACTCATGTAGCCAAGATTCCCAGGGAGGACGACACCACATGAGGAAAGGTCACACGCAGCTTAAAATAACATTCCAAAAACCAGTGTCCGGGATGTCGGCTCACCACTAATGGCCCGGCTGTGGGAAAGCAGTTCCGTTCTTGGAGGTCACACGTGTAGACCCAAAATATCCACTTGCCAATCAGGGCTCAGAACCCCTGGGGTACGGCACGGAAGGGGAGGCTCCGCCTCCTCTGGAGAGGGAACCATCACCTCAGTATGTAGACCCAAACTTAGTCAAAATTATTACTTCTTCTCATCTCATCTGTCATCTCGTCATCTCAGCCTCACATCAGCGCAGTCGAGTCGGGGCCCAGTCCTATACGAGTTCTGCCCGGTGTCATTCTCCGTGCTGCCATGTCTTTGTTGGCCCTATTGTCCATGGTGCTGGGTAAGTCACGCTACCCCTCAGCTCTTTAGTATGTCTGGTAGTCTCCAGTATTAATCAGCCTTGTAAGAACAACTTGTGTTCAATGTATAACTATTACTAAGATGCTTTGGATCAATAAAATTATATTCAAATACTCAAGCACTTAAGTTGCCCTTTATTTGCTATCCTGACATTTAAGGTACACCCCAGTCATGCTTAACAGTATAGTATATATTGTCATTTTAATTTTTTTTTTTTTTTTTGTTTAAATGTAGTCCTCAACTTTTGATTCAGAATGTTAAAGGATGGAATTACCACATCATCAAGCACCTAGTGGATTGCAAAAACATAAAATATAAAAAGCATTTTTACAGCATTTATTTTTTATTTAAATTTTTGACACAAGTATGATTTAATGGGTGGGTAATATAATCTTCTAAATGGACAAATCTGTTTATTTAAAAACTGTACCTACATAGGTGCTACAATTGGGTAACACGGTTTTATCATTTCACTACATCCAATACACATGTGTATACTCACACACGTACTCACCTATTCAAGGAAAGATTTTCGCAAAATCTACTCTTTCACGTGTAGGAAATTGGATACAAATGAAAACAAGTTTTCATTTTTCAGCTATCACGATATTCTTGTATTTAATGTATAGGGTAGTAGAAAGCAATAGTTACACATTACAATATATAATATTTAAAAGCACTACACTTAATGAGGTATATTTCAAGACAAAAACAGTACAAACCTAGCCATCTGGTCAGACTGGTGGCAATCTGCAGGTATTTGGTCTTCTGGACGTTGAAGAAAACAAACGGCCCAAACAGCATCAAAAATGCAATCTGTAAACAAGAACACAAAACTCTCACAAGCACTGTGAAATGACTGTTGTTAAAACAATAACACGATTTAAAACCAGTTCTCTTTTCAAAATACTTTTCAACACGATTGTCGCTATATTTATAGACAACACATAAGAAGCTGTCGAAGTAGATCACAACTCAGTATGGATCAGATCATGTAATGCCAATTTTTGAATGTAGCTTTGTCACTGTTGGACTGAATTAGAAAATTTTAATTTTTTTCAAATAATTTATTGATATTATTTTTGATTTTTTTTACCCATTAGCCTAGCTACACTTAGGTTTATTACTCTTACAATTAAAACATTGTCTTGTTTCTTAAAAAACGTAGTTTCATTGTAAGAAAGCAAAATTTGTGTCTCGTGTAAAGTGATAAAAATACTTTTGCAAGTACTGAACTATGTTTTAATACAAATTTTGTAAAAGTTTGTTTTTGTCGAGAAACAGTTTCACAAACAGAATATTGAACATTTGTTGATTTATAAATAATTTTGCTTGTAAATAAACAGTCAAAATATATAAAAAAAAGCAACAAGCTAGCAAACAAAAAGATTGTATCAATTACTAAAATATGCAATGAAATTTAAAAATATTCTTGTATTATAAGTAAACTGTAGTGTGGTTTCTTAGAATCACAATTTTGAAAAAAATATGATGATAGCTTTATTAGTTTAATTGCTCTAAACCATTAATACGAAATCTTTACATTTTCAGTTGAATTAATTGCTAGTTTTGGTCCTCGCAACTCTGAAAAATCAATTAGGCCAATGAGTTAAAAGGAAGAACCAAATTTTTTGAAAGAGTTAAGTGCAGCAGCATGAATGTGATAACTTGTTTATGTAGCCACAATCTTCAATGAAAACATGTTTAGAAATTATAGTTAATTCACATTCTAGTGTACAATAAATAAAGTAAACAAGGGGTGTTATAAGGGAATTACAGTGTAATGATCCAAATCATTTCAATCAGTTTTTTTACTCATTAGTAAATTGATGGATAATATTGGTAGAATGTTCACATGGGAGAAAAATTAACACTTTACAACAATACGGACACGATTTGTTATTTAACAACACAACACAATAAGTATCTAACTATCCTGACAATATTTTCTGCACTTCACCCCCCTTTGGAGGCTCTCTGTGCTTGAAATTTAATCGCCAATTATTCACCACTTCAGTGAAAGAAAAGCTTCAAGAGCTGTTCTTGACAGCATTATATCTTACAACTGTCAACTTGATTATATACTACTACTTGATAAAAAATCCTTAGTTGCAATTATGCCCTTTAAGTGGCATAACTACTTCCATTAATTTTAACAATTACACAAATTTCAAATTTGGAAGTCCAATGAACCTACCTGTGTGTAAGTAGTAAAGAAAATTATAAATTTCTTATTCTTGATAGTAGCTATAACTAATTTTTTCACAGGAGAGTTCAATTGAGACTTATTTATACTCGTCAGCAGAACCTATACTGCGTACATGAGAATGAGAATGAGAATATCTTTATTTACAATCTTTGAGATTATAAACAGTGTCATTAAATACATTAACATCAGGAAAAGGTTTTTTGAAGATACTCTTCCAGCGTGTAGAATGGCCGGTCTAGAAGCCATTGATGTAGTGCTATCTTGAGTTCTTTTCCTCTTTTGGACAGCAGGTGAGGTGGTAGGAGATTGTGGAGCTTCATTCCCATATATGATGGTTTTTCGCTCATAAAGCCTCAGACGATGTACAGGAAGGCTGTAGAGGTGTACATTTCTGGTGTTGTAGTGGTGTACATCATTGGTCCTTGGAAGATTCTCCCCATCAGCGTACATTATTACTTCTTGAATGTAAAGCGAAATGACAGTGAGAATCCTCAGAGACTTGAATGCCTCTCTACAGCTCTCCTGAGGTTGTAGTCCCGCCAGTGTTCTAATACATTTCTTTTGTATGATAAGTATCCGTTGGAGATTTGAAGCAGTAGTTTCCACCCCAGGCAGCAAGACCATAGCGCAGGTGAGACTCAAAAAGGGAAAAGTAAGTTATTTTTGCTGTTTCACAAGGCTACTGAGAGAAAGAATTTGCTTGATGACAAAGTGACCAGTGTTGAGTTTTTTACTAAGATTGTTGACGTGATTAATCCAATTTAGTTCGGTATCCACTGTTACTCCAAGGAATTTTAAATGATCTTCAATACTGACATCTGGAATGGTTGGGACTTCTGATGCTCTCCTTCCAAAAGCGATCTGGTTAGTCCTTTGATGGATTTACTACAAGGTCATTTCCATAGCAATATTGGATGGCCATGTTGAGAGCTGTATAAGATGAGACCGCAAGGCCATCTGCTGAACGTTGGGTTTCCAGAAAATAAGGTAGTGTCCGTCCGCATACATTAGAGGTGTGCAGTCATTTCCTAGGTGTTGTTGTAGATCATTGGTAAAGAGAATGAAAATCACTGGTCCTAATACGGAACCTTGTGGCACACCTCTCAGCACTGGAAGGACTTTTGATCTGACTGCCTTTGTGATACCATTTGATGAGTGGTAGAGCTCTACTAGTTTGGGTACGACCCTTTAAGTAGCTCTCAAACCAATTATTTGCTGTCCCTTTGATTCCAAGCAATTCCAATTTCTTCAGAATGATGTTGTGGCTGAGGCAATCAAACGCCTTACTTAAATCAAGAAACAAAGCTGTGGTTAATTTTCCCTCTTCAATGCTGTCTGTCACTGATTCAATTAGTTTGATCAATGCCGTTGTAGTTGACTTCCCTTTTGTAAATCCATGTTGGTTTTCATTTAAGAGATTGTGCTGAGCGCAATGGTCCAGGAGTCTTTGAAGAACAATTCTTTTCACATAATTTTGAAAATGTTGAAATCAGTGAAAATTGGTCTGTAGTTGTTTGCATCATGTTTGCACCCACTTTTAAATTTAGGGAATACTTTCGAAATTTTTAATTTTGAGGGGAATTGACCCTCTTTAAAAGATTTGTTGAATATGGCAACCAATGGGGGGGCTAGTTCGTCAGCACAAAATTTTAATACTTTGGAAGAAATTTCATCAATACCGGCTGAATTTTTGAATTTGAGGTTTTTTAATTGTATCTTTAACCTCTTCGATGCTCGTTTTGGTCATTGTTTCCATTAATGCTGTTTCATGTGGTTCCACAGATTTCCAATTCCTTCTTCTCATCCGCTGGGATTTTTTGTAGTGTTGTTTCTTCTGCCATATTAACAAAAAATAAATTCAGATGATTGGCGACTTCTTGAGGGTTATGTGAAAGTTGTCCATTTATTTTCAGTTTTATGTCATCTGTAGAGCTCCTGTTTTTGGTTTACGGGCATTATTAACTATTTTCCACATGGCTTTGGGCTTGTCGTCAGCTCTTTCTATGAAGTTGGCGGAGGCCTCTTGTCTCAGTAGTTTTAAGCGTTGGTCATAGGATTTCTTTGCATTTGCTGCGTCTTGTTTGATGTCGAGTTCCCCTGTTGTTTCAAACTGATGTTTTGTAGTCTTAGAAAGTTTTCTTTAAGCCTGCTGGCTTCATCATCTGCAAAGAATTTAGGTTTTAATTTCTTTCTAGGTTTCTTTAATTTTCTGGGGCAGGCAGCATCCAGGGCCATTGTCACTGTCCTTATGAAGCTGTTGTAGGCTTCTTCAACGGTGTCAAATTGTTCAACGTCATGCCAGCAAAACTAATGTGTCACTTACATTTGGACAACTAGATTGATGTACAGGAGCTGCACATCACTAAAAGCAAATGTGATATTTATTTAAAAACGATATTGATTAGTAGTCAATAGACAATAGTTAAATGCCTACTGCAGCGACAATACAATTGTAAAGCAAACGTCATGTTACAATAATTTAAACTAAAATTTGGACTTCTTTACCACAATTCTCACACAGACAAAAGTGTTGTTCATTTCCATTCATTCATCGCCAATGAGTCGTAATTCAAACCAGGATTATTCTAAGAGCTCCCAGTTTATTGACAAAAACTCGAGCATCGAGGCATTTTGTATATCATTTGGCAATCTGTAGATCAAATGAACTCCAGCCTGCGAGGGCAAGCATTCATGAACCGCCGTTCTGTGTCTCGCTCGCAGTCCTGTAGTTGTAGTTCTCTCTGCCTCTAGTCTGGTACGAGTGTATGTCTCAGCCATTAGTCAATGCACATTTAGTCTTAACTCTTAGGCATGCTAAGATCAGTGTCATAACTAACATCCATATTTTCCGGTTCACACTGTGTCAAACAATGCTTACACAATTACATTCTTGAAATATTCTGGCCTCAATGTGACCAATAAAGCTACACAGAAGAATTCTTAATATTATCAATTCCGGTTTAACATCTGTGGCTTTCAATCGGATGGCTCTCAACAACAGGTCCAAAGTAGTATTTCAAGGAATGTAATTTTGTAAGCAATATTTCAATGAGGTGTGAACTGGAAAATTTAGATGTTAGTTGGATTAATAGATCTAATTTATTATTGATGACTTCCACTCGGGCAGGAAGAAGCTGGATGTACCATGGGATCTCTAGAGGAGTCTTTTCCCATCCTGAATATTCCATTGCTCCAGAAGCAGTGCAAAGATCCTTATATCATTTAGGTGCAATGAGACATTTACTAGATTCTTGTCTTAAATTAACAAAAATAAATACACTAACATAACTCTGGCTTAACAAAACATAATGATTACAGATTACTTCAGAACAGATTTTTATGTAATATTTGTTAACAATAATGTAATGTAGAGCATTTTGGAGTTGAGTCTTTTTATGATGTTCGTATCGTTTATGGTTATTATACGACTAATATAGAGGAAATTAATAAACACATTAGAAACAGCTGAGTGTGAACCAGCTTTCATTTGTAGACTAACGAATTAGTGACAAGTTTGTTGGTTTAAATCTTTACAATGTAGATGAATGTCTATCTATTGTAGTTGATAAAGACTGAGCACTTATGGAGATAATGGTTAAATAGGACAGAAGATATGATCGGTCAACTTATTTGTACCAAACAAACAAAAATATTTAGTTCATCAAAAGCAGAGTGACTTATGTAAAACGTCTTTTTCCTTAACCCAAGAACTAGCAACTAAATTACCTCTATTGTAGGGCCACTTTTCTAAGTTTTGCAAGGGTATTTTATAAAAATATAAGAAATACTAAAAGTTATTTGATTATGCATTGTTTGTTTTATATCACTTTTTCCATTAAATCTGTCGTTTTTACTATGCATACTTTATAAGCAATGTTCTTATTTATTTTAAACTTTTGATGTATTTTTTTTGTTTTAGGAGGGTGGAATCACACCTACAGAAGTGGTATATTTGTACTAAATCAAAATTCCAATATATATATATATATATATATATATATATATATATATATATTATATATTAAGAAAATATAGTTTGATGAACTTCTTTAATAAATTCTTATGTTTATATTGATCACACTTGCAACAGAGCATTTTTATGAAAATTGACACTAACCTGGTAACATACTATATTACAACAATAATAGTTATTCCTTAAACGAAACAGCATTATATAACATCTAGAGTTAGCAATAACATATCATTTGTCAATAACAAGTACAAGTACAAAATTATGTAGCATAAGTTGTCATATTTATGAATCCAGAAAGCATAATTTTATTTTTACATATCAAACTTTATATCTTCAAAGTTAAAAACAATGTTCAAATTTTCTTCTTAATTGAAGATATAAAATTTTATTTGTCCACTAAACACATTATTTATTGTGAACACATATCCCTAATTCTTATAAAAATGTATAATTATAAACCTAGTTTCGGTTGAGGCACTGAGATTTTTCACTAGGCCTAATCAGATTCACCACCGCTGTCATGGTCTACTGGTTCACTTTCTAGCAACAACCACTTTCTTTAAAAACATTCTCAATAAATGCGGTAAAATCATTCCAACAACAAATGATGCATGAATATACATATAAAACTACAAACTCCACTCAAAATATTATCTACAAAACAATGATTCTTTTTGTTAATTCCGGTTATCTATCTAGGTCATAGAGCAAAGAAGATCCTTTCCATATACAATAACACGTCATATATCAATGACATTCCATATCAATAATTTGCATTATACCGATAGCTGTCATAGAAAATAAACAGGCCTAACTAATGATGATACATATACATAAAAATCAAAAATTTAATACTATCAGTAAGCACAAAATGTTGTTAGAAAACTGTGACAATTTGTAAATTAGGTTATCTATCTACGTTTTTCAAAACACACAACATGAAAACATATTTCAGAGAACAGTAATTTTCGCATTATAGGCTTATCAATCAGCTCTTGTCCCTGAATAGAAGTACTTCAATGCATAAACAAACAATGTACGAATTTCAAATCAAACATTGACGATATTTCCTCACTTATATTGATTAATTCCAATTTTTCAGTCTATTGCTATTAGCCAAATGGCAATAACACTCATACACCAAAGAACTCGCCTTGGGCACTTCCGTTTCCCTTCGTGATTGGTCTGGTTCTTTAGTCTTTACATGACATTAAGTGTGGGATAGTCCGCACCCGTCTTTAGTCTCTAATGGGTTAAAAACTAATAAAATTATTAATCTCTTATTTTAATATATCATTTAACACTTACCAATCTATTATAAATCATCGACAAACAACCCAACAATTGCTAATAAAGTAAACCTAATCAATCAAAACTACTACTCACCAGAAAAACCCTGTAAGCTTGGAGGGTAGTGTAAGGGTAATCTGGCCAGCACAGCTTGTCATCAGGGTCGGTAAAATTTTTTGATACACTGTAAATAAAAATACCCCTAATATTAGTATCCGATAAATATACCTAAATGTATAGAAAAACCAATTTAAAAATAATGCTTCCAGCTCAGTCGGAAGTAGGTAGGTTTTGAGACAGCTTAAATATTAATAGTTTATTTCTCATGGAATTTACATGTACTTATCTCAAAAATTGTTCGAGATAAAAATAATTACTGGTAATAGTGTACCAAGCTGGCAAATGACCTCAGCCAAGATATTATTTATTAAATAATTTTTTTTACCAAGTTTTTTTTTATTTTTTACTTCAACATTTCTTTTCTCAGTTCATGGTGTTATGAAACTTCTGAAGAATTTACATGTAACTGATATCTTAAAAATGGTACGAGATACAAAAAAAAATTCTTTATTACAAAATGTTTAGGAAAGCATTTAGGATAAGCATTTAGTATGGAAAGCATGTAGATATGCATTCCAGAACACCTTTCAGTTGTTTCTGTAGGTCACAGAGTTGTGAATTTTTCTATTTAACAGCTGCCATATTGAAACAAAATGACATAACAAGGCGGTCAACGCACTTACTGAGATATTTATTAGATCAATTTTCGTACCTTCGTAAGTTTTAATTAGTCTGGTAATTTGTTTGAGGGAGTTATCGTATAAACAGGGTGTTGTATTGGGCTGCAGTTCGGTGCAGTTATACAGAAATTTTTGGTAAGTGCTACCATATAATACAATATACCCAATTATAGTGCTATGATATAATTGAATTAGGCTGATTTTGTATAGGAATTCTACCTAATAACAAAAAAAGATGTCTTAAGTATTTTTATAAACATTAGCCCACTGGTGTGGTTTGATATAAATATTAGGTGCAGTGTCACTCCTACAAATGGAATTACTTTAAACCTTTAAGGCCAAACAAATTTCAGAATACACTCTGCAATCAATAATGCGTAACATAATTAAACACTATAATGTGCACAGTGTATTAAATCAGCTTGTTAACAAAGTAGAAGTTGCTGGTTTGAATTGTTAGCTTTTCTTGCCAATCAGTGCTGCATAATTTGACGTTTCCATGGCTTTGTCTAGCTTACACAATGAAATAATCAACTAATTATTTGGCAGTTTCATTTTTGCTGACAGTTTTGTCATAATGATTCATTTTGATTTTGTTTCTTGCTTTGTGAATGAAAAGATTAGTGATTTTTTTCGGTTTAAAATCCACATCAAAATCAAAATAGATCTCAGCACAGCTAACTTTATATCATTAAAAAGGTCCTAGAAAAAAGTCCACTGCCTTTAGAGAAACTGGAAGATAAAGGATTGTGCAAAGTTACCTCTGACAGAGGTTCTAGGTAGTGTGAAAATGTTGCTAAGAAAAATGGATGCATCATACTGTACTAAAATATAACACACTAAAAAAGATTACAAAGAATACAAATTGTGAGGATAATTCACAATAAACCGTCACAATGTACAAATAAGTTCCACGATATGTTTAGTTTACTTTGTTTTTAATACAATATACTCTATCACTAAAAATCCGTTTTTCTAAAACATGAACATAAAATTTCTTTTTATACTTACTTTCTAAATATAATTCTTTAATTCATTTATTACAAGAAAAAAACCAAAAAACTACAACCATATAAGAAGTATATTTACATTAGTTATTTTGGCTGTTTTAAAATCATGAAACATTTCCAGCATCCTATAAAATGCAAGTACTCAGGGCCATCACTGAAAATGTTGAAGGAAGAGTCAATTCTCCATTAACTCACCAGACAGCATCAACCAGAGACTGACCGATGGCGGCAGCGTAGATGGACAAATCTCCGAAGAGATAACACGTAAAACAAAGGAAGAAAGCAAGCCTTCCTCCTTGGCTAAAAAACAAGCCAGCCATTTCTCCCTGAAAAAACATACCACAAACTAAATTTAGGAGATTGTAACATTAATTGTCGTACAAATTCAGCAACTCTAGCAGCATGTGAGCTGAGTACTGCTGGCTACAGAGAACCGTCGGCGAGCTCACGGCAATGCTGTGGGTTGAAGACAAGCACCAAAATCGGTAGCGCCCGCCATAAGCGGCTACCTAGAATGATTCTCGGGTTAGCAAATGAGAATCCCGGTAAAAACCAGAAAAAAACCCAAAAAGTGGAATAAAATTAATCCTGTTTAGTGCATAGTATAATGGTTTCAGAAGTAACAAACCAATCATGGATTCACACCAAAGACACTAGAAGGTGGAGAGAACTATAAGGATAAACAAGCATGTTCTAAATTCACCTTCTCCTAGGAATATTTCCATGATCTTCTCAGATGGTTGGTCTAATCAGGGCATGAGTATGAAACATCCCCACAAACAGGACCGATGAGAAAATTTCATATTTTCTTACGAAGGCCTCTAAAGAGTTCAATTATTCGTTTGAAATCCATAGTGACATAAAAAATTATAATACTGTCAAACAGAATAAGTTATTCAAATTGGAAAGTAAGTCAAGATATATAAGCTAAACTATGTGGAATCGTAAGACCTAGAGACAGCTCACAGCACGGTGCACGGATCCTGCACCTTGCCTACCTTAGCTTGACGATCTTGGAATTTTATCAATGAATCCAAATTGGCTAAAAGCATTTGTTTTGAGCTTATAATTTAAGCAATTGCCAAAAAAGGTCAGAAATTGTTGATTTAATTGTAGTCTGATAATGTTTCGATGACTTTGCCACTAGTTAACTTAGCAGCTACAAAACCAGTTTTGGTATTTTTCACTCAGTGTATGCTAGGCTAGCCATGAAAAATGTAGTATCTATTAATCATTTTACTTTCACCAAACACTACAGTTTACAAAAATAACTTAATGTGTAGCCATACTTCTTATTTAATAAATTTAATAAAAATAAAAATTATGATGATGGAAAGTTAAGCCAACAAAATAATCTAATAATCTATTAACTTGCAAACAATGTACCAATATGTTTTTGATTTTTTCATTTCATTCTCAAAATTCATGCCTAATGTTTTCCACCTTGTAATGGTAAAAGTAGTTACACTTTTTATATATTATACGTAATGTACTTTATGACAGACCATTTCTACAGTACTTTTCTCATAATTTTGTAGTGTGAATTTTTTTTTGTAACTCACACTTACACAAACCTTAATACGATGTTAAAAGTTGTAGGTAAAGGTGTTTTGTTCAAATCTCAAAATCAAAAAGTATGAATACTCAAGTTTTTGAACATTCAAACTAACTAGTATAGCTAAAATTATGGGAATTACATTACATTTTAGCTTGTTTATTTCTCTGTTTATACCTACAAAATAAATTATTTACAAATAATAATTTCAAGGTTTTATGTCACTGGTACCTGGTTACGTAGTTGATTTTTTATGGTTTTCAACCAAACAACAATTTTAAAATTGCATAACTCAGAAATTTGTGATCTTATCAACACCAAATTTCTATCCAAGATAGATACAAGTCCACTTTTTTAGTACGTCAATTTAGGATTAAATGAAAAAATAATTGTTATCAAAGTACCATTTAAAATTTTATTCTTCACCAGGCGGTTAAAAAATTTCGGTACTGCTCTCTTTATGGAGCTCTTAGAGACATTGTCTGAGGTGCCATGATCGCACCCTTGACTGCAAGAAAAATTCTGTATGTAATGATTTTAAGATAAATTCATTTTTCTCAACTGCTACACCAATATAATTGGTCAAGATTAAAACACCAGCAATTCACAAAGAAATTGCGGCTCTTTGCATACCGTTTTAGTACCTAATTATTGAGAACACTCATTTTAACACAACATGACAAGACGGTAGGTGAAAAAAATATATTACTTTATTTGAAGGAGGGGCCCTTGCTAGTGTTCTGTCCCAAGGCCACCCAAGCTCTTGACGGCCCTGCCCGCAAAGTGGGTATCTCTATAGATGATTCATTCTCTAGGCTGTGCAATGAGCAAACTAGTCTGCAAGACAAATCTGCGGAACACTTGCTTTTGGTTTGACTTATGCCAGTCTATAACCGTTTTGCTATCTTTGGTACTTTGGTCAAGGATGGTAAGAAGACCTGATTGGTTATCTGCAGCAAGCGATTTTTAGGAATGCTGAAACTATAAAGTATGAACTTCATTTCACACTTCCAAGACACAGGCCATTGAGGCCTGAGTTTGCAAATAGATTGTCCTTACTAGAAGAAAAACAAATCAAATATATCCAATAAAATTTAAAATATCACAGTAGAAAGAGTTAGTAGTCAGCTTTTAATATTGATATTTTTGCTGGGCTGTAATATTAAACTACATGGCAAAGTATGGCAAGAGATGTGTCCTTCCTTCACCACCGATTACCCCTTTCCTACCTCCTGTGTGGATATTCAGTTTCTTGACTCACCTCACAGCTATTAATTTGTGAAATTAACTGAATCTTCTATTACATCAAAAAAAAATATTCAGTTTCATAAAAATAGCTTTCTATTAACATTCTTACAAAAATTAAATGAAATATAAATAATGTTCTACTATAGAAAATGTTGTTGATAAGTTAGATTTATGTAATTTAAACTAAAAATATTGGGTGTAATGAAAATGTTCTGCTAGCCAATGAATTGAATTCTGCTAGTAACTAAGCATTTGCTATTCAGTATAATTCAAGAAATGTTTAGTTACAAAATGTTTTATTTTAATTTGGGACAGTCATCATATCAAGTGAAACATACAAAGAATAACTTTACTCACCATTTCCACTTTATTGTCGATTGTATAATATGAAAGAGGCTCGGACGGAAAATTCTGAATTGACCCTGAAAGCAAACCATATAATGACAAATTTAATAACAATCCCAAAGCAATTCTTTGTTTGAAGGTTATTTTTGACGATGGAAGGATTGTGAAGGAAACAGGATTTTTCCGGACATTTGCCATCGTTCAGTGAAACAAGAAATCAGTAACACAGTAGTAATCAGTAACTGAACATGTTTACATCAATCTGATTGTTTTGTGTTAGGAAGTAAGGTATTTTATATAGGAACGTCCCTCAGATAAAGATGGTTAGACCAACAATTCCTTTTCTAAAGAATATAATTAAAAACATATGTTACACATAAAAGGCTGAATAAAAATATATTCATCATATTCAGCAAGGAGCAAAATCACTTATTAAAACTCATATAGTATTTTTAAGAAAAGCAAAACTAGAGCAAAACACTTAAAACTAAAAGAAATGTGCCTTAAAATCTCAAGACTGTACAATAACCAGAGTTATCTGGAGATTAGAAGTACCTGGAAGATTTAAAGGTGATTCTTCGGAAGGCGACCCCCAACTTTCATCCTCGCTATCCGTTTGATTTCTTGCAGACTGTTGGGCCTGCAATAATATTAATGTCTGGTTAAAGACAAATCAGTAAACGCATCTTTATGGTAGCAGTATTAAAATTAGTGATGACAGTGTCAAAAATTAGTAAAAGCGCTTCAAACCAGAAGATATTCATGCAAAAGTAGAGCTTATTGGCGAAGCTTATCATTCATGAGGGTAGAAAAACTACATTTTTGTTTGTCTATCTGTCCAAATGATATCTCAAAAACAAATTTACCTGCTGACTTCAAATTTTTGCATGAAGATTCATTTCTATATGAGCAACTCTGAGTTCGATGATGATGCATGTTACTCCTTGGTATTTGGCTGAATGTTAACAAATATTTTTACATTGATCTTATGGTGCAATGAGAAAGTTTCAGAATAAACTAACTAAATAATTTTAAACAAACTACATACAATCATACGTGATTTGAGCAGGTGATGTTGAATTTGAATATGTACAGCAGACAAAAATAAAATATGGACTTACAGATATTTTAAGTGCTGATCCAAACGAATTATTAAAAAAAAAAAAAAAAAAAAAAAAAAAAAAAAAAACCAGTACTTTAAGATGATATAATCAATTTTGGATTTTGGTAAATACTGTTTTATATTAAATTCATTTCCTTTAAGAAAAAGTAGAAAACAGTTTTTTTATTACTCCACATAAAATTACAGGCATTTAAAGTAGGAAATTTTGGCAATTTTGTAAGCAGTCCAAATTAAAATGACTGATGATAAAAATGAGAAAGTTTTTCAGCTTCTTCCTTTACATAACATGTATACATTTAGATACATCAATCACCCCGGCTGTCTTTAATCTCTGAAATTTGACACACGTACTATAAACTGTGTTGCAAAGTAAAGGGATATACATAAATTAAAACATCGCGTAATAATTAATTAAACTGATCCTCATAAAGAAATGAAGCTTCACGCACAAGTAATAAAGCTTCGTCTAAAGACAAGTTGTGCAGTTATCAGTTCGATGTGGTTGAATAATTAAGTTAAGTGCAGTGCTCTCTTATTTAATCATACGAGGGGTATTAGAAAAATAAGGTTCCCATGATTTTTTTTAAATAGGCAGCTCTATATTTCTACTTAGTGTTATACATCAATTTAAATCTTAACAGTTAAGCTATTTTTCCACATAATCACCACTTGTCCAAACACTTTTGTAGACGATGCTCCAACTTTTCTATCCCCATGTTGTAGAATTTTACCGCCAATCCTTTGAGGAATCGAGTAACCTCTTCCTTGACTTCATCATCGGTACTGAAGCGTTGGCCACCCTAGTGTTTCTTTAATTTTGGGAATAAGTGATAATCACTTGGAGCTAGGTCTGAGCTGAAGGGGGGATGGGGCACAATAGTCCAGGAAAAATTTGTCAGCAGTTCTTGAGTCTGACGTGAGACATGAGGTCGAGCGTTTTCATCATGGAGAAGCCTCACACCACTGGACAATCTTCCTCTCCGGCGGTTCTGGATCGCGCGTCTCAGTTTTCTTAATATGTAGGAATATCTGTCAGAGTTTACTGTTGTTCCATGAGGCAAAAAGTCGATCAAAAGCATGCCCTTACTGTCCCAAAAGACGATTGTCATGACAGGCCGTCCACTTCGGTTTTCATCGTGAATTTCCATGCGGCCTTCACTAAATTCTCTACACCATTTCCGAACGTGTTGAACAGATATGAAGTTTTTCCCCATAAACTTCAATTAACTGATGATGAATTTCAATAGGTGAAATCTGTTTTGCATTTAAAAAACGTATCACAGCACGAATTTCGAATCTGGCGGTAACAACGATAGGGAAATCCATCTTCGAAGGTAGCTAGGGCGGCACTGTTGGACATAGCGAGGCGTGAGTGGTATGGATAGAGAGAGGGACAGCTGATGGGTAAGACAGTGTTGCCTGATTTCTCCCAACATATCGCATTCTGTCTTGACGGCATAGGGAACCTTATTCTTCTAATACCCCTCGTAGATTGTGGACAATACAGAATTCATCGTGCTTGCACAGGATTTTATTTATTGTTCAATCAAGATTTGTTCAAAAGATTTCCACTATGGTTGTGCTGGGATCAGAGAATCAATTTTTAGAAAATTGATCACTGATGATCGTAAAAAAGAATAAATTTGTCTAAGATTCAGGGAAGAGAAAAGATCAAATTCGAAGTATGAAATGAACAGTCAAAAAAAACTTTGTAGACATCAGGAGAGGAGATAATAGGAATTTATAAAAGTAATGATGATAGAATAGATTCTCTAAATAACATTATTCTAAAATTATTTGGAAAACATCAAGGTGACATGTATTGAAATATAAGACAGCCAATAGTTTTTGAGTTGGCGATATCATGAAATTAAAATGCAACTCAAATTTGTCCGGAAGTGGAAAAGAATATTATCAAGCTGCAACAAACAATTCACACTAGCAACAAACAATTCAGACTAAAAACAAACAAATCGAAGACATGAATAAAAGATTAAATAGTCTAGAACAGCTTTATATCAAATCAAAAGTAAAGAACCTGAAAAATGGATATCTGTTTCCTACAACAATCTATCTACAGATATTACTAAAAGTTTTAAGAAACATGCCAATATTAATGTATCAACAAATTCCAAAATTAAATTAAAGAATATATTAGGAAATCCCAAGAATAAAATTAATGAAGAAGAAAAATCTGGAATTTATCAAATTAATTGTAACAATTGTCATTTAAAATACATTGGCCAAACGAAAAGAAAGTTAAAACACAGAGAGCTAAGGAACATAGGGCATGTTTAAAATATAACAGGAAGAAAGATCAGCCATGGCAAAACATGCACTTCAAACTGGACACTCTTTCAAATGCAAAATTATTAAAAGAAGTACAAAATAAAAAATTCATTGATGCATATGAAACAATTTTTATAAAAAAGAACCAAAATAATCTGGTAAACAACGAACCTGGGCCTTTTCAAAATCCACTGTTACTTTATTTGATCTAACTAAATATCAACTTTATTTTATATATATATATATATATATATATATATATATATATATAACATACTGTGCTGTCATAGAATATTATCTCTTTGTATTCTAATTGTAATCTATGCTTTCATTTAGTATAAATTTGTTTATGTTATTATTGTTATTATTACTTGTATTCAGTTGTGTGGGTCCTGAAGATGTTCTCATTGAGTACGAAAGGCCTCACAAAAATAAAACTTATATTATTGGAGAGTTTGTTAAAATTAATATATAATTTCCAATAAGAAAAGAGCTTCAAGAATGTAGTCTAGAACAGTATGGACGTAATAACAATTTCAAGCTAAAGTTTGTGAAAGGCAAGGAGAGGATGTTGAGCAGATTGTTATCAATGTAGCTATGAAGATAGGAATAGAAATGAAAAAAGAAAATATGGAGATGGCTCATCAGCTCTCGAAGACGCGCACAGACAACAGTCTGGCTACAATAATTGTGCAGATGGTAAGAAGAAAGAAGAGAGAAGAGTTTATTATGGCCTGGAAGAAAATTGTAACAAATCCTGAGACAACGGGAGTAAATGGTGGACGAATTTATGTGAGCGAAAATGTATCTACACACTACTATAACTTAGTGTTTGAAGCAACGCAAAGGGGAAGGGAATTCAATTTAAGTACATTTGGTTTAAGAATGGTGTTGTCACGATGAGGGAAACAGACACAGGTAAAGTTTTCAACAGTTAGAGGGTATATGACTTGGATAGGACGAGATAACTAGTTAGTTATGGTACACTTAATTTTATTTTTTTAGTTTTTCGCATCGACAGAGATGTAACCAATCTAGAAGATAAAATTATTGTAGAACCTTTGATGATATTTTGTGTTTTGAAAAACATTGTGTAGAGTGTACAGTAATATTGGTAATGGTTTTTTAACACTTAATGTAAATATAAGATGTTTAAAACAAAATTGGGACCAGTTTTTGGGTTATTTTGGGAGTTTTCTTAATAAACCGGTTGTCATTATTTTAACAGAAGTCAATATAAAAAATGACTGATAGAACTGTTTAAGTTGGAAAGATTGTTAGTTTGTGTAGTTTGAGAGAAGCAAGGAAAGGTGGAGGAATAATGTTATTTGTAAAAGGAAAATGTATCTATGATCAGTTGAAAACAAATATGGGTTGTTGTGAGGGAATTCTTGTAAATTTAAGAAAAATACAGTTATATTTGAATATTCATATTACAACTAAATGTCTGTATTAATATTTTGACTTACCTTGGAAAACATTATTCATGAAAGAGTAAATGAAAAAACAGTTCGGTTATAAGAGATGTCAATATTGATCCGACAGATCTAGAATTTAAAATAGTTAAAAATTTAATGGCAGAGAACGTTTATTCTCAAATATAAATGGATTTACAAGAGGGGAAGTTTTTGGGAAACAGACTGATCATGATCTTTATCATGCTTATCTCAGGGCTGATAAAGGTAACAGCTGATTTTCTTTTACTGAAATTGAAACTGGCTGACCATTATACTCGCCTTATCACTGTACAACCTGATAATGGGTTCTTTCCACGTAACAGAAGTCTGTTTACAAATCATAGGATTGATAGAAAAATATTAAAAGAAGTAATATTTGATTATGATTGGACTGTACCATATGGTAACAGTCTGACACAAAGTTTTAATGTAATTATTTAGTTAACAGTTTTAGAAAAGCATATAAAAAATGTACAGACACACTTGTAAAAAAAGGGGCACAAACAAAAAACCATGGTTCACAAAAAATATGATTAAAGGTTAATAAATACAGAATTGTTAAGAGGCAAAATAGGGTATTATCTACAAGTTTTAAATCACTGTAAAGAAATATTAAAGAGGTATGAGCTAAAATGAATTGTCTAATTGGGAAAAAATAGAAATTCTGTTAATAATACAATCAATATTTTTTATAAATGGAAGAGGTTGAAAAGAATATGAGGTTTGTCAGGGATTTGTAGACATTTCTACAAAAGAAGGGGATAAAGTAGTTAATGACTGTGAATGTAATAGTAATGGACAAGCAGAATGAGAATATGCATACAAATTTCACATAATTTTATATACCAAAGGCAAGTACAGGAAAATGTATTAAAATTATAAATAAAATGAAAAAGAATTGATAGTATCAGAATTGAGTACATTACAGAGTATTAGAGTGTAGGGACTACAGACACATGATCTAACAGAATTAAATGAGGAAAGACAACAGATCTTTTAAAATGTTGTTCAATTTTTTTTAATGTAAAGGTGTTTTTTTCACCTTTAATTAAAAAAAAAAAAACTGATTAACACATGAATTAAAAGTGGGGAGTTTCCAGATAAACTTAAAACTGCAATAGTAAGGCCAATATACAAGGGAGATGATCACAAAGTATTTAAGAACTCCTGTCTTACATCGATATTATATGAATTAGATAAAATAAATGAAAGGTATGTTTGGGAATCAGTTCATTAAATATTTGGAAGAAAACAAGATCATAACATTAAGTCAATACACATATCAAAGAGGTAAAGGCACCAATTATCAATTAATTGATTTTTAAGATTTTGCAAATAATAAATTAAATGGGAAAGAACAAATACATATAACTTTTGTTAATTTTTTTAAAGTGTTCGCTCCCTAAAGCATTGCAAAATACTTGAAGTATTTGAGAAAAATGAATTAACAAATATTTGAAAGACTCGTTCAGAAGCTATTTTGAAAATAGAAAGTTAGTTGATAAAGTCAATGACACATATTGCACATGGCCAATAATAAGTCAGGAGTACCACAGGGGAGTATTTTGGGACCAATCCCAAATTTGTTGTATGTGAATTAAATACCAAATTTGATGAAATATTCAAAAGTATACATGTACGCAGATGACACTGCCATTGTAGTAACCATTAAAATGTATTGGAAGGCAATTACAGCATGACTTTGCCAAGCTAAAAACTGTGAATTATAGATTGGTTATGAATGGAAAAAATCTAGTCATTGATTTTCATTCCCCAATAGTAAGTAGTGCCCAAGCTAATATTAAACTGCATACATAGTCAAACACTTAAAATGTGATCTTCATCTTAATAAATATGTCTACGATTAAGATTCAGTCTGGGAAAATTCTACTCTTTAAAACAATATCTGCCATGTAATACTTTACACCTTATGTCAATACATCTAAGTGAATCAATTCTAAGATATGGAATTGGATTATGGGGAAGGGCAGTAGACATAAGAAATTATAATAGTTACAAAGAAGGATTTTGAAAATTATACCACCTGACCATATGAGAGATTGCATAAGAGAGGAAATCACAGTGTTTCATATTACAATGACTTTGCCAATCAAAAAATAATTCTCTTTTCATTAATTTTGTTCATTTTTACTTTTCTTTGGATATAAGATAATCAACACTCACAAATACTGTTTAAGGAAAAGATACTATATAGTACCAAGATTTAACAAATCATACCAAATCCAAACAGCGCCCAATCTGCCGGAGTTGCTTCATTTTGGAGAAGTTGATGAGGGCGTTGCCTGTTGCCATTGCCTCTACCACGAATGTTGCCGTTACATAGCTGTTAACATTAGCATGTAATAGTTTTGTGAATTATTATTCAAACCAATATGCTAGTTTAATTTATAAAAAAATTTTCTTGAACTATCCTAAGTGTCCTGCTATCCAAGTATTGACATTAATCTGCAGTATAATAAGCGAATGATTTGGTATTTTCATAATGATTTTCTGATTTTAGGTTAATCAGTAACCAGTAACAGCCGAGGCCATTTCGTACAATTAATGAGGCTAGGAATGGAAATATTACACTACAGAAAGTTTTATTGTACATTAAAAGGTTTATATTAGGTTCTCGATGATTGTATTACGAGCTTGAACTTGAGTACTATCTCGAGTTTTTCTTATTTCGCCAGAAAAGCAGTGGCATCACCAAAGCCCACTGGCCAGGGGTATTTCTGATCGATATTTTCCCAACTTCAAATCACGTCCTAGATTGTACAACTCATGTGACGTTGGAGAAGTTGGACAATCTGGGATGTGATCTGAGGTCATGAAAATACCAAACAGAAATGCCCCTGGCCACTAGTGGGCCTTGGTAACAAAAAAATCCCTTGAGATAGTACCAAAATTTAAGCTCAGATTACATGAGTGCTTGAAAAGCTTATTTTTTACTTTCTATTATTTAAAATACGCAAGTGTATAGTCTAATAACAAATAGTAGACTAGGACTCTGTAATACCCAATTATTGTGTTGTATAGTGAAAATTTGAATTAACCCGTTTGTTTAGTCTATGTTACATTGTAGTGAGTTAGTTAAAATCTTTGTATACTAACATGTTACCACAGTAACAGTTACTGGAACATAATAACTCAACATGTTATTTTGTAATAGCTTATTGACAAACAACGGTACACTAGTCCCTCATTAATACGACCAGATATGTGGCGGATTAGTCAAAAAGCCGGATTACTGGAGTTCAACTGAAAAACAGTTTAAAATATTAGATAAAAGAATGTATTGTTACTCAAAAAAGACAATTCTTACCATAAGATGTACAATAGAATCTTAAAATAAAAAAAGTACAGCACAGCAGTAGAAATACAGTATGCATTTAAATTATCAAACTTTTGTATTAAACACATACAGTACTGTATATTAAAAAGATTGTTTAGTAAAATAAAAATGGAAAACTAGAAAATAAATGTAGGCTCAACTCGGTTTCAAGTTCTTAAGAAGTGTTAGTTTTGTTAGACTCTTGTATCGCTTTATTTCTGACAAAAAACTGTCTTTAGTTTATTGATTCTTAGATATAAAACACTTTCTCAAAACATTGACAAAGTCTTTGTAAAACCAAGATGTCTTGTGCTGTTTCTCTTTTTTTCCTCAGCCCTCTTGATGCTTGTTCGAAAGGCTGCTATTGCAATGTCAACATTTACAGAGTGAACTGTTTCTCAAATGTTTTTGATTTTCTCCTCAAAGTATTCTTCTTCAACGATTTCTTGAACAAATTTTCTATCACTCATGATTTGAAGGTTTTCTTCAGGGCTGCACAAAGAAACCACGATTGAACGTCAATTATTGTTAGGTTTTCTTCGTCTCCACCACAAAGAGGAGCAATAGCTTTCTGAAGTTCATTCTGTCAAGTTTCATTTTAAATTTGATCATAAACGCTTGAATATTATCCGATAGATTGACCATTTTCAGATGTACTTGATGTTTGCGTCTTCTATTCTTTCAAGAGTTCTTTCAGGCCATACATTCACCCATGAACACACAATATCGTTTTCCTTTTTTCTTTCTATCAAGCAAGCATTCTGCAGATTGAAAACAAAATTTTTGAGATTGACCTTCTTAAGACTGAACAATATTCTTGTCGCTATTCAATACGTTATACAACAGACTTTTGTTGCAATTCATTTTATTTTTGTTTTATTATATTTTTCATAAGTTTCCTTCACAATTCATTTTAATGGTATGAATTACATTTTGATCCATTGGCTATAGGACTCGGATAAGATTGGTTGGTAAAAATAATGTTTGAATACAGCCATCATTTGGTTTTAATTCAGTTTCATCCGGTGTCCAGGGCAATTGTCTAGGAGTGGTAGGGCCTTCCAAAGCAATTTTTGTTCCTGTATAAATATTTGGACTGCTAGTACAAAGTTTAATGAAATCACTGCAAAAATAAAGATTTCATCATCCAACCACAGCTCTGATTTGTATATGTCACAGGGATATTTACATTGTTAAAAGCTGTCGGATTTTTGATCTCTCCAATAACAAGCAGATCAAGTTTATGTTTCTCGCTAGTGTTAGCACATGGTGTAAACTGTTTTGCTTTCTTTAGCCTGGAGCACTAGCTTCAGCTTTAAATGCACAAGTGTTTTATCAGGTAAGAACCTCCAAAAAAGGTTTAGTTTCGTCGAGCACTATACACCTGGTCTGGATCAAGTTTCAAATCACTGACAACTTTTAGAAACTTTTGTTTATAAGTTTCAACTGCTGGTTCATCACAGGTTATTTTTTTAACACTAAAATTAAGCAGGCAAATTCCATAACATTTTTGTAATAAACCTTTATGAGCTTGAAATCATCCTTTTTTTTATTTCTGTATAAAAATACTTAGCTTTTTTATCATCAGTCCTGACAATGTGTACGTATGTTTCTTTTCTGTACAAACCAGGCAAAAAAACATTCTACTACACATGCATTCTCACCAGTTTTCAAAAGTTTTTCTGTTTAGTCGAAAAGATCATAATTTTCTTTCGTAAAAGGCTTTAATTCTTTTCTTTGCTTTACTTGATATTAAATATGCTTGCCCACCCTATGCCATGCCCTGTCGCTAGTTGCGTGAATGTTGCACTATTCTGAAGTTTATTTATAATCTCATTCTTTTCAATTAAAGTAAGAGTTTTATGTTTTAGTTTTTCATTTGACAGCATTTTTAACGTACACTAATAAAAATGCTGATTCCGATATCAGATAATATTTCAAATCACAAATAAAGTCAGCGTACAGTACAAAATTTATCAATTTAACCCACAACAATTAATAAATACCATAAATTATGAATGACACAATAAGAAAAAAAAATTATCACAAAAATATTTCACAAGTTCCTCTATTATATGTACACTATTCAAAAACGGAAAAACAATGTTGTTAAATAGACTGTCATTATGGGCTGGGATCGCAAATTGATGGCTACGATGACAGATAGCTATTTCTCTCTCTCTCACACATCGACAAACAGTGACTTGAATGACGGTGGTACAGGTCTCACTGCCTTTGTCTACTGGCCGGATTACTGGAGGGACTAGACTGGCGTAGGCCCGATCTCTAGCAGCTATTACTCAAATACCATACAAACAATTTAATTTTTTTTTAACTAATTTGGAGCAATACTGTCGAACTGAATTATTTTATACACTTTTAAGATTGTATTATGGTGAAGCTATATTTTTCTATGTCAAAGAAATATACCGTACGCATTTTAGTTTATACAAAAAAAATACAATTTTGTTCATATTAAGTTTGAGCAGCCTAGTATTTAAAACTACTTAACAGGGTAAACACGTCTGACAGCATTTAAATTGTTCTAATCATGATTAAATATTATCGATCATTCGAGTGCTTATCAAACTGCAGCCCAATTATCTAACAACAAATTTACGAAAACATTTTAATTCATCCTTAAATAATACTATAATTTTTCATCCACACTTTAAAAATGCTAAACTAGATGAATATCCCAACGCTAGATTCATAAACAATATGTAAATAGCTAAAATTATGAAAAATTATAACCTACATTGTTTAAAAACATATATATTTCTCAAAAGTAATATATTTTTTTCAAATTTTGCACACACTGACCTCACAAATGCTAAGATACACATCAACACAGATCCGAGAGCCCAGCCTGAGTGCAAGAATGCGGATGGCAATGTTAGCGCTCCAGTGCCAACAATGAGATTGAAAATGTAGATCAGGCCAGTCTGAAATCAACAATAAACATAAATGTTGAAAAAGATGTAAAAATAATAAGAAAAACTGTACAAAATGGATAAGCTAGACACAGCTTCAAATGTACAAAATAGAAGAAAATGGAACACTGCTTTTAACTTCAAAAATTTAATTTGTATTTAAAATAAAAGAAAATTGAAGCTTTAAGAGTCAATAAACATGGTTAGGGGTATAAATGAAAGCGGACCCGGTTTTTTATATCAAAATTATCGATATTATATATTGTATTCAATATTACAATTTATTTCACTTATCATTTGATTTCAACTTATTAGTTATAGTAATGTTAATGTAAACAATAAATAAACAACAAGAAGTAATTAATATTTTAAGACTTTAAAAATGGTGATTAATATGAGGAAATATGTGACATATTTCTCACAAGTGACAAGATTTGTTTAAGTAGCTTCAACATGTGGGTTTGGCTCCTGGTAACACATAGGGAGAATTCTTTCCTCCATTTCACAAAAAAGGTTACTCATTGATATCAAGCTGGGCAAGTTATAAATATTGTAAGGTTTCTTTGATATTTAAGTCTAGGCCACAGTTGTTTTTGTTGTCTTGTAATGTTATTGTTAAATTTGTGTATTTAAAATCTAATTGTACAAGATTCTTCTTGTTATGGTAATTTATTATAAATCTTGAGTACGATTTTTACATACATCAAAGTTGGATAATATATCGAATTGTTCGATAAAAGCAATTGAATAACGAGTGTAGACGGCTTATTTAAGTCTCCCCATTTTAGATACATTGTTATCGATTGATTGTTCTGTTATTCGATATATAAAGTATCTATAATTGTAATAAGGGATATAAACACGGGATCCATAAACACCAGATCCAAACACCAGATCTGCTTATTGTACTCTGCCTAATGGTTAGTTATGTAATAGATTTTTTATTAATTTCTATCAAAAACCCAAGATGTACAATATGCATGCTATTATAAATTTATATTTTCTATAATTATTTTAACAAAACAATCAAAACGCCTGCTAATACCTAGTCAAATAACTACTACAAAAAATAGGCCTAACGCCAAAAATATATATTAGATTTTTAAAAGCTAACCTACGATATTTAAAGAAATTCTAAGTCAAGAGCACATATAAAATAATTCAGCTTACCCAAGATGAGTATGTTTCGTCCATTGCAGATTAGACTGATTACTCCTTTCTTGTGAAAGTCCCAAGTTCGACTGACAAATATATGTTTATAACTTAAATTAAATCCTTGATAGGCTATATTGATAACAGTCATCCCATTTTAATGACTTTGACTTGAATAGTGACAGTTTTTTTTCCTAGAAAAAAAACGTTCTAGAATTACCGTCATATCGTAGACAGGTACGGGACAAAACCCGAGTAACCTTACCGATACTATATATCCAAATGTTTATAAATTGTAAGCTCTGTTCGTAATTTTAAATTTTTAGGTTACTTTTGATTGAAACGCTATAACTGTTTCTTTATCGGTTAATTTCATGAAATGCAGAATAGTTTTCTAAACTAACATTATCAATTAGAATGAGATCCAAGATGGCGGGAAGAAGCAAGTCACTCAAATGTGGCTCTTGCAATAAAATAATTTCACAAAAGGCCGAGAGACTTAAATGTGAAGGAAAATGTGCACATAGTTTCCATGTTCATTGTTTAAGTGATGGAAATAATAAAATGGACAAACAAATAAGTAGTGCCCACTGGAAGTGTAGTATGTGCTCCCGGCAAGAAAGTTCTGTGAGTAACGAAAATGTTAATCCTATTAATCCTATTTTGAGGATCAAATTCAAAATTGCAAAGGTGATTGTACTGATCATATAAAAATTTTGGTAGACCAAATTTACGAAATTAGTGTAATTATATTGAAATTCGTAAACAGCTTACTCAAGTTCAAAATGAAAATGCCACGTTTAAAGCAGCCTTGCTTAACCAAGCAGAACTATTTGATAAGATGCTTGCAACAAGTGGAAATAGGAAAACCTTTTCTGAGGCACTAAAGAGTAATGATGTAAATAGTAAGCAATGAAATAGCAAATAGAGCTGATTGCACATCTCCTGTACATTAACCTCAATGTTAGTGATAGGTTAACTAATGCCCCTTTAGGCATTAGTCTACATTCTACGACCATTAAACCTCCTATAACGTTGGAACCAGTGTGTGCCAAACCACAAGCTGTAGAAAACATTCAGAATTTCACACAGTTGAAAAAAGATTCTACAACATCACCAAAGCAATCGGGCAGGTCTAGGCCTAGTACTGATCATTCAAACAGTAGCCATTCTAACCATGATAGGCCTATTTTGAAAACATAACCCTAAAAGTAAACATGGTCCTAGTGATAACCTATTGGTTACTAAAAACAGCATTAGTCCCAGAAAAAATACTAAAAATCTTAATAAAGGGAAGATGTATTCTAGGCACGGCTACCAAAGGGAATGACCTTAAAGTTGTGGAAAAATACAGGTACCTCTTTCTCTCAAGACTTTCAACCGATGTAAACAGTGACGCAGTAAAAAAATTATCTTAATGGATGGCCTTAAAGGTAACTATAAAGTCAGCCAGATGAGGAAATAAATTTTCCTGGTTACCGATCTTTTAAAGGTTGGTGTACCGGGTAATCTATGGACCAAATTTTTATTCCCGAATTCTGGCCAACCGGAGCCTATGTCAGTTACTTTAACTTTAAAATAATAAGTACAAATTGGGGACCAAGATTCTTTTTTGGGGAATGTACAAAACTCAAAAACAAAAAGTTAGCGGTTAAGGCTTCTGTAGACATTGGTGACTTACCTAAAATTTCTCTGGTACACCTAAAATGAACACAAATCAAATGATGAAGACATTTTAAATAGCTCTACATTACCAACAAAAACAAATAATGCCCTGTCTAACTTAACGCTACTGTACTGGAACGCGCAGGGTGTAACAAACAAGCTGGACTATCTGAATCATTTAGCATCACTGCACAGTGCTGATGTTTATCTGTGTTTCTGAACACTGGGTTCTTAACTCTGACATTGATTTTTTGACACTGCAAGATTATAAAACTGCAAGCTACTTGTTAGATCAAATGCGATTCATGGTGGTACAGTGATCTTTGTGAAGGAGAATGTGCGTTTCCAAGTATATAATAAGTTATCACTGGTAGTTGAAGAACAAATTTTTGAACTTACAGCAATACAGTTAGTTGATTTTAATACCATCATCGTTTGCTTTTTATAGACCACCTACAGGTAAGACCAGCGCTTTGTTTGACAAGCTGCATGCAGTTTTCTCGTGTGTGCATGGTGTGAACTTTGACTTTATATGCGCAGGAGATTTGAATATCGATCTGTTAGCCGATAATAATGATACCTTAGAGCTGTATAACTTAACTAAAACTTTTGGTTTACACATAACGATAAGGATGTTACCAGGCCAAATCTATCTTCAAATGCGACAAGTAGGGGCTCCTGTTTGGACAATATTGTTACATCCTTACATCCTGGATAGATGGAATGCTTCCGTTTTGCACACAGGTGTGTCTGATCACAACGCCATCATTTTCCAGTACACCAATGAACGTGACTTCAGACAACCTTAAGTTAAAGAAACTTGTTAGGCCTATCAATCCTCAGAACTCTAAGCTATTTCTAACTTACCTTAATAGTATAAATTGGTCAGCTATATATAATAGTAAGGATGACTTAAACAATAAGTTCAATAAGTTCTTTGATTTGTTGTTATGGGCGGTAAACAGCGCAATGCCTATGAAAACTGTTGGGATAACCAACAGAAATAGTAAATCTAACAACAAATGGTACAATGAGGACTTAAGAATATTAAAGGTCCAACTTGACAATGCTTACTATTTATTCTGCAACACTAACTGTAACAGGTCTAAAGAAAATTATATTGCTCTTAAGAGAACGTACAAGGCAGAAATTAAAAAAGCCAAAACTTAATCATAATAACAACATAATTGACAGTTCAAACAATAAATCAAAAGCTGCATGGTCTGTCAATAAATCAGCTTAGAAATGTTAACAGTAAGCCTCCCAATATTAACGCTAATTTAACGCCTGATGCTTTAACAATTTTTTTCTTACCAGTGTAGAACAAATTTGTAATAGCATACCAACTGATGCAAATAAGCCTAATCATATAGTGTTTTTCTTGACAATAGTGAGAACTGTGCAACAGGAAACAATTCAGTAGGGTTATTCACTCTTAGAAGTTTTACAGTAGAAGAAGTCTACCTAGCCATAAACCAACTGAATAATAGCACTTGTCTTGATATATATGGCACCAATGCCAGCAATACTGAAGTTATCAGCTAGGTCTATTTGTGAAGTACTAACATATCTTTTTCAACTTGTGTATTAAGCAGGGTAATTTATCCTGACAAACTAAAAGTAAGTAAGGTCATTCCAATACACAAAAGAGGGCCTAGGGATTATTGTGCTCAACTATAGGCCAATATCCATTGTTCCGACGCTGTCAAAGGTCTTGGAACGTCTCATTCATGAACAACTTTCCTCCTTCTTGGAATCAAATAAGTTATTGTCCCAAGAATCAGTACGGCTTTAGACCTAAACCATAGCACTGTTTGAAGCTACTCAGGATTTGATCTTGAATTGTTTTGAAGGACTGGGAGAACAACCTGAACGTTCTTTTCAGATCATTTGATATGTCCAAGGCCTTTGACACAGTGTCGCATCAAAATTTTACTGGATAAGATGTATTTTTATTCTATTGACAACAGTGTAGTGCAGTTCTTAAGATCTTATTTGAACAATCGATGGCAATCCGTATTCCTAAATGGCTCTTACTCAAAACAGTTAAGTGTAAAACAAGGTGGTCCCACAAGGGTCCATTTTGGGACCCTTGCTTTTCATACTCTATGTAAATGACCTGCCGTACAACCTAAATGCTCATTCAGTAAAATCATTTCTATTTGCTGACGATTTGGCAGTGTGGTGTCAGGGTAACAGTGCAGAAAATGTGGGTTACATAATTCGACACCAAAACTAAAACCATTCATGACTGGTGTAATGCAAATAAGTTAAGCCTTAATGACGGGAAAACTCAGGACCTTGCTTTTCCAGCCTTAGCAATCGGGGGGAAGTAACCCACTCAAAATTCTTGGGGTTCACAGTCCAGAGCAATCTTAAATGGCATCAGCAAATTGACAGTCTTGCGAACAAAATTTCAAAAGGCATTTTCATGATCAGAGCACTTAAAGGCAGTGTCTCTGTTGGGTGTTCTGCTCTGTGTTTACTATGGCCACATACATAGCTACCTCTCTTATGGAACTTCAATCTGGGCAAACCATGGATATGTACAGAAGCTTTTTGTGCTGCAAAAAAAAAGCAATCCGTCTGATTTGTGATGCACACTGGCAGGCCCACTGTAAAGAGCTCTTCATTAGGTTAGGTGTCCTTTCATTGCCTTCTATGTATGTATTTAGCACACTCTTGTTTGTTAAGAGGAACTTGGCACTTTTTGCCTGCAATGTCTGAGGTCCATAACTATGCAACTAGAAACAAAAATAAACTTATAAGTGAACGAAACATGCAGATACTCTGCAACTCAGAAGAGTTTTCTATACCAAGGCATAAAAATGTTTTAATGTTTTGCCGGAAGGTATTAAGAGCTGCCACTCACTAGATTTAGACAAAAACTAAAGAACTTTCTAGTTTGCAACCTGCTTATACGATGTAACAGAATTTTACGAAGTTGTTAACTCTTTAAGTTAGGTTTAAGTAACCTTTTTAAGTGACTTTGTTTATACATGTGAACATGTTTTACAACAAATAAATATTTGATTTGATTTGATTTGATTAGTGAAGAAATATGTAGATATTTCTCTGTTAGCGATTTCCTGATGATATTTTGGTAGTAACTAACAATATTTCGTTCTTATTTCGTTTCCTCCTTAGGCTCTATATTTGTTGGTATACTCAGCACGTTGTATAGGAATGTTACTTTGTTCTTTTTTTAATGTAAAATATTTCCTTTTCTATTTTCAATAATTTTTGAAAACACAGTAAATGTGATATTGATTTTTTAATGTTTAATTGTTTTAATGTTTTTTTTATTTTTATTTAACGTGCGAAGTCATTGCCCTAACTAACCTTTAAAAATTAATTAAGCTACTATATAGAATGTTTTTCGTTATGCTTTATTTACAACGTTCTCAAATGTTAGGAACAATAAATAGATATACTTTATAACAATAGTTAGTTATGACGAAGTTGTTAAAACGAATACGATAGAACATGAACAGTGATTTAAATACCGTAACTGAAACTCAGTGAAAAACATAGAAAGTCTATAATTTATGAGATGGAAAAGAAACTGCCTTTATTAAATAAACTGAGTTAAGGGCAGTCAAGCCTCTCTACCACTCAATCTCAAGTAAAACGCCTAATAGTACCTGTGTATGAGTACTATTGTACAGCAAATATACAGTTGGTTGCAACGTTTGTAGCTCAAACATTTCCTACTTCTTCTGGAAATTACGTCCTCTATGAAAATAATTTCAGTCTCTGTAAATCACTTCATTTTTAATGTACCAAGAAGCTTTTAATATTTGGCAATCGACTTTAAATTTGATCTCTGGATAAAGACAAGGCTTGATTTTGAAGCATAATCAAACTGCATAGCTATATAATAAAATCTAATTCTGTGAACAAATACAGAATTTATGCTCAAAATAAATTTATGTAAAGGCAATTTATTTCCCACTGTTACATGAGATTTTCTTCCAAACTGCCAAAACATTTTAGAAAATTTAGCTTTGAGTTGTAGCCTTGTTTCAGACATTTGTGCGATAAGCATTTCCTATGTGATACACTACATAGGTTAAGAGCAAAGTATCTTGTTTAATCCTTTTAAGGGAGTTGTATATTGTTACGAGTTTCAGGTATACAATCACTTGATTGAGGATAAAAGAAATATGGACAGACTTTATTCCACTAACTTTACTTCTACAACACTTTAATCAATAAGGAAATGTATTTAGTAGCTCGTAATGTTTCTGAAGCCTGAAATAGATCATTCTTATTGGCTGAAACTGCTTCACGATTAGCAAACATCGCTGTTATTGTTTCTGTGTGGGTTTTAATATCAGCCGTTTATAGCACAGGGCTAAAATATGCTTCCCTGTGATCACCTAATTCAACTTGATCTGAAGATGTCTGTTTTGTAAGTAACATTTTATAATATTGCAATAGGAGTGAGGCTAAAGTGCATTGATATATAGAAAAATAGCCCGATGCCAAACCCTTTTAAAAGCTTGACACATAACAAATTTAGCAGAATAATTTTTTTGCGATTCTGTCTTGTCTCATTATTAGTATTAGATTCTCCACCCAGTTGTTGAATGCTGAAGCCAAATTGATGATCCGGGATAATATTTGTTTGATTATTATTAATTGTAAATGCTTGAGGAATATCGTTTTCAAAATAGTTGGAAAGTATTGGTATAAGGTCGATATAGCTCTATCTAATGCGAAGAGACTAGAAAGTGTACATGGTTGTCACGACTATAATTTGGGCAGTTTTCTATTGGGATGAAAAATATTCACGTCTAAGATCTGCATTGAATAGTATATTAAAAAAACATCATTGTTTTTCTCGGTAGCCTCGTTCGTGCTTTCCCTCTGTTAAAAGATCATAATTTTGGAGCTTTAGTATGATTCAGTTCATCAATATTATCTTCAAATTTGGATGTAAAAGGACTGACCATCAGTGCAAGTTTGCTAGGTAAGTTTTATAATAATGGACTAATTTTATAATTATTATTTACAAGATAAAGATGGGAAACGTCACAGAGAAATGTTTAGCAAATTATCAGGGTTTTCTTTGCTCAATTTGCCCAACAACCAACTAGTTTTATACTATTTAGATAAACGTTGAATTGGGGTGCGTGGCTGTTTATTCTCTTAGTAATTGTCCATAGAGATTAATTGGTCACCTCTTTCGTGGATGGAATAGAGGTTAACTGTCGAAGTCACTTATTTTTAACATCTTGAATTACGGCTCTCAATTGACCTGAGGCTCTTTTGGAGTTTGTTTTGTCCATTGGATTTCTAGAATTTTATAAAACTCACTTCAGACACCAAAATTCCCACCAATTTTTACTCAACTTATCAAAAAGCAGCTGCTCACGACTTCGCACGCAAATTTTAAAACCGAAGTTCTTAGCATACTTATTAAAAGCTAGTGTGACTTATTATGACGGAACTCAATGCAACTTTTCAAACGCAAGTAGGCAGATAGGTACATATTATATCAGTGTTCATGGGTAAGATGACTAGAGTGTAAGGGACTGACTCATATCAGGATTTGCTGGTGTATGAGCATTTCTTGATCGAATAAATTATATTTCCGTTGCAAAATCTGAAATTTCCTTGTTACCCCGATCAAGAAAATACCAATATAAATCTCTAAAACCTGCATCTAACAAAACGTTTTCTTCCAGCATTTGTCGTGTACTTCCGGCCTAAGACGTTTCAAGTGGCATAGGTGAGTTTGTCTTGTAGTCTCTATGAAGAAAATGGTACTTTGGTGTTATTCGGAGGTCAGTAATGTTGGAAGAGTTTTTCTTATCAGCTGGAACCATTCCACTCGTATAAGATATTTCTGAAAGAAAAATCGGGAGCGGTTTGTCATTCTTGCGTCTTTTTTTATTAGAATATCTATTAATGATATCGATTAATGTAAGCAGTTCAATACGGTTGTCATTTCTGCATAAGATGGGATTCTTCCTTAAAGAAACTCATGCGAATTTTTATCTTTCTTTGCCTAATATATTCAGGACATTGTTTAGAATACCTGCAATGAGCTGCAGGAGTCCATTTCCCAGACTGTCAGTACATACCACAAACAGACACTACCCAATACAAACAGACCAACTAGGTCTATTTTGCTATACAAATATTCACCTCTTGTCAATGTCGAAACGGAAACCCAAAATAACCTGAATCAACAAATTCATAATCAAATACTAAACAATCCTAACATAAAAAACAGTACAGTAAACCTAATTCTAACTTAAGCAAGTCTTCAAGACCAGTCACTAAAAGAACCTCGTCATTACGAAACTTTAACAAACCAGAAACAAAAACTAGGGTCCCCAAATTAGAGAAGAGTTAAAACATCTTGTACATGAAAAACTACAGAGATACGTAGCAAGATCCAAAGCGCTTCACTATCTCTCATCTTAAAAAACAAATGGAGGAACTATTAATACCTTACATAGCTGAAGAAACACTAAACAAAAATAAAATAACAGGAAACCCCCTTAAAAAGTATAGTAATAAATACTTATAACCTGGTTAAACATCGGACAGAAATGTCATACTGTCATTCATTTAATAAAAGAAACATGAAAAAGGACACTAGAAAGTATATGCTGAAATAATTGAAAATAAATTTATCACAATTGTGACAAATGAGCAAGATTCTCAAATACGCACCCTTTATAATATTTTAGAATCTACAATGGATATTGCCATTCCTAAATATAAAATAATTACTGGCAAGAGCTTTCTAAAACCTTGGTGGAAAGAAAACTGCCCTAGAGCTGTCACTCAAAGAAGACTGGCACTCTCTAATTTTGAACAGAACATGACACCCTAAAACTTTCAGAAATATCAGTCTGCACAATTTGCAACCAGAGAAAAACTAAGCTAGCAAAACAAGTAGGATAGCAAAGATGATGTAATGAAATAAGACAAAAAACACCACTCAAGCATGGCGAATAACTAAAAAAATTAGAATATACTTAATAAACCAACATACTATAATGAAACACATATACAATATAACGAGGAACTGTGAGATATCTTTATGAAAAACATCGTACAGGACTATATCCCACATGAAAACGAGCTGAAGATTAACACAATTAATATAACTATTACAATTAACGCACTGGGAGTAAACCTATAAATATTAAGGAATTAAAATAGCTACAAATCTAAAAAAAAAACACTGCTACAGGTCCAGATTGTATTACCTATAGCATGCTTCGACAAATGCCTTTGGACGCATTAGAATACCTTCTTAAGATCGTCAAGAAAATCTGAAATTGACAATTAGATATCCCTGAAATATGGAAAACGTTCAAAGTAATAGCTTTATTAATACCTAATAAAGATAAACACTTACCCATATCATATTGACCAACATCTATATGATTAAAACATATTGGAATAGTTTGTTGTAAACCACAATATCATTCTTAATTTTCAATATGAATTTAGGAGGTAAAGAGAATGCAAAAACTACATCCCGAACCTTACATCTGATATCTCTATTGCCTTGTCATATAAAGAAATGTAGTCCTAATACCATTGGATATATACTGTAAGATGCTTACGATAAAATGTACTGTCCAACGCTTCTGGAAAAAAGGACTAGAGCTAGTAACCCTGCAAAATTTGTTATGTATTGTGGAAATGGCTCACTGACAGGCAACTAAAGATTTCTACTCCAAAAGCAAACTTTACAAGATAAACATATAGAGGCCTATCATAAGGGTGCGTATTGAGCTCTTTATTGTTCTCCGTAAATGTGGCAGATACACTTACTGACCTAGAACCAAATGTGAAATGCTTATAGTATGCATATGATACTATAGTCTACTCATACAATAAGAATAATGATATACTCTATGAAATTATTCAAGACACCCTGAATAATATTGTTAACAATTTTATAAGAATTTGTCTGGAATTTTAAAGCAACACCTTAATAATATCCAAAAATAGGAATAACAATTGGATCACACCCTAAATACAATTGGATACTAACTATATACCCGTTCCCATTGTAGACAACTTGCGGGTGCTGGGTAATATTTTCGGCAGAATTCACTTTCAAACCTCAAATAGTAATGTACGTATATAAACAATGCATAAACATAAACCATGGTTCAAACATATTAGGTTAAAGAGAAATAAAATAATAAACATCAACAGAATGAGATTTAGTCATGCCAATGTTAAATGCTAATAGTGAATTATCTATATGAATAAAAATGAATTTCCGTTCGTTAGTCTCGCTAAAACTCGAGAACGGCTGAATCGATTTGGCTAATTTTGGTCTTGAAATTTTCGTGGAAGTCCAGGGAAGGTTTAAACGATGAGAAAATGTAACAAAATTGCAAGGAAAATACTAAAAACGACAATTTGATTTTCCCATACAAACTGTTCTTACCTGTCAAACGTTTGATTGATGTTTATGTTTAACTTAATTTAATTTAACAGCTGTAACAAATACAAATGACGAAGTGTCTCAGTATCATATGTTTATTTACTACTGCATGCAATTTTGGGTAAAAAAGCTGTCGCCATTATAGGTTAACATTATTAGTGCAAGAAAACATTAATATCAGATACTGCTTACAATGTCGAGAAGAAAACGACCTAACATAGGTCGTCGAAGTAAATCGAATGTGCGGTGAGCTACCTCATGCGCTAATCGCACTGATGACCAGCAAGAGACTGATAATGATAACAGTCGTATTGGTATGGCACATTTGCGTTCTACAGTAAATCAGAATGAAGTGGATAGACAAAGAATGCAACAAGTTCGGGCACATCGATCACAACAGCAGCGAGCCCGGGAAAAGGAAATTGACCGATTCCGCAAACGCAATGCTCCTGTGAACCTGGAACGAGCAGCATTCTCCTACGATCCAGAAATCGATTATAGTGCCGAAAAATCAAATTAAACATATATTGATCAGTCTTTATGGTAAGAAACATATTTTCTTAAATTTCTCGGCACTTGAAAAAAATCGGCACTTGAATTTTTAAACAATATAACTTTCGAATGATTAGGGTTAAAATTAAAATACTCCACCTCTATATCAAAATTATGTATAAACCCGGCTTGCTAATGATGTCTTCACTTTGCTCGCTAGGACCTGACGACGTGGCGGGAGCCTCGGTGACTCGGACAAGTCTGGCACAGCCAGAATATTGCCGATGTAGTGCTCCTGATTTTCTTCTATCTCATCCAAATATTTGAATTCTTCACCAATTAAATTAAGTTCTGAAAATGTTATTCCTTCAGATGATGATGATGATAGCATTGTTGAGACGAACTTCGGTTTTGATAACAATTGTCGTTTCACTTAATTTTTTTGTTCCTTAGCCCTGTTAATTCTTATTATGCAGCTCAAATTTTGACCGCACTTGATACAAAAGTTGGAAGTATCAGCGGTTATTGTCAAACATTCGTCGCATCTTAACAATTTTTTAGTGCAACTGGGACAGGTAGTTGTTTTTTCTGCCGTTCTATCCACTTTTTGCAAAAGGGACAATGCATTGTAAAAGTTCTTCTTCTATAAAAACAAATCAATCAATCAATTTAAAGGAAAGTGACTATCACGTTACAAACGAATTAAGCCAATTATAAAAACAAAGCGATCTGACACTACTTGATCTAACAGAAATTTAAAACATCTTTTTAATAACACCTTTATGTTTTTTTTTATTAATTATTGTGGCATTGTTCAACAGCTGCGGTGTGGAAAGCGCTGTATTCATTGAATTTTGAACAGTTCTAAGATGCCATAGCATGGCCTACACTATGATGATGATGCCTTTATAAAGTTACCGGTTCTGCAAGACATAATTAGGGTTTAAATTAATATGGTTTATGTTAAGAGGTAAGTGAAACGAAGTTCACCGGGTCAGCTAGTATTCAATAAAGAAATACCTCAAGGGGAGTGAACCCTGTGTCTTAAATGCCACAGTATATTTTTTAATTTTATTTCTTTCCAACGATCAAAGACCAATTTATAATTATAAATATATTATGAGATAGCTAATTACTACAGTACTCAACATCATAGGGACAAGCTTAACATACAACTGGACTTTGTATTCCTAGACACAATTAAAAACATATAAAATATATATACATTATAATGAATATAAACGATGGAAGTTATAGGAGCGTTGATTATGGCGTCAACTGAACAAATCACGTGATCGAGTCCTTGCCAAAGAAATACGGAAGTCCACTTGAGACAAGAGCATCGGACAATCCAGTTGTCCATTTACTCGTCAGGAACAGAACATCCGTGACGCACCGCCTCACTTGAAGATCAGGGAGAAGAAGCTCAGCCTGCAGTCCAGCAAGAGAGATTTCCCTGTAGAGCAGCCCTTGTCGAACGCCTGCCAACCTCACGAACTTCCTCTGCACAGCTTCTAGTTTCTCAATAAGACCCAGATGGTAGGGAGACCAGACAAGTCTAGCATACTCCAGGAGTTGACGCACAAAGGGTAAGTAGAGAGTCTTCAAGACAAGGGGATTTGTCTTGAAGACTAGTGATGAAGCCTAGTATCCTGTAAGTTCTTCTACATGTTCATTGAATGAAAAGTCAGTCGAAAATATAACGCCCAGATCCTTTATCGAGGATATTCTTCCTATACGTTGGTACTCTTCTACACTATACTGGAAATTGACCTGCGTTACATTCATATATTATTCTGCAGACGACCACAGGTCATGACGGAGCAGTTTGAGGAGTTATAGTCGTATATGAATAGGAACAAAATGCTCCATCTTGAGAATTGCAGGAAATAATCATTTTGAAGTATTGCTTCCAAGTAATGAAACAATAGACCATGTAGTTATTGACTGTCTCCAACACAATTATGCCAGAAAGCATTTCAACAAATTAAAAAACATTGCATCGTAAAATCCCACCATTAAAAGATAATTTACACCCAAAAGACTTGGACTTTTATCGCGAGCTTTGCAATTTTTAAAACACTATTAAAGAAAAGAATTTGAACACACACCAAAATTATATGTATTCATCCGTGATCTTCCCCTTCGGATTAAGAATGCCATATTGACCCATGGCGAGAAGATGGTCATCTTCAACCACCATTGTCCTGCCTTCAAAACCCTTAGCTTATTTGTTTCTCTACTTTATTAACATTAAACTAAAACATACATGTTAGTATCCAAGAACATCCAATAAAAGACCTTGAATAGAACCCAATTATGAGAAAATACAACCACAGAACAGAAAACCTCAGTGAACATCGCGGCTAAATGACAGTCTAGAGCGAACAATTAGAGAAGAAAAAAAGACAGTGATAGCCTAAAAAACAATCAATCACAGATGGTGCTGGTCCTGGTACATGGTTAGGTTAGAGTTTGATATTGATGGAGAGAACTAAAATGGCTCCTTCTGAGAAAGTTGATGAAGACGAAAAGAAAATTTTCGATTGTATAGCAAAAAATAATATTGTAGAGTTTAAAGCACTTATACATACTATACATGGAGATATATTTGATGAACATGGCATGACCCCCTTGCAACATGCTGCATATAAAGGCAATAAAGAAATAGTCCAGCTGCTACTTGATCAGGTTAGTCATTTCAAAACAAACATTTAATCACACATAAATAAAACAATATAGATTGTGGATAGCAAGTATTCGGTAAAACTGCATAAGAATCTATAATTACTACTCTGGGCTCGAAATTGATTATCTGTTATGAGCATTATAATAACATTCTCTATTCAGTAGCCTATATTCCAGTAGAATCCCTAGATCCTTAATTATTCATAAATTAAAATATAGCAGTATTGGAACACTGACTAAACTGATGACTCTGGATAGCCTATCTTTAACCAGGATGCCATAATTATCATAGTCTATGTCCAGAGATTATTTTGTTTTCATTTGGCCTAATGGACATATTTTGTGTTATGAAAATTATTGTAGTACAGAAATTTAACTTGCTGCCTCCCATGATTCGTTTTTGGGTCATCTTGTGGAATCTCTGTAGCCTCATCAAGGTGGACAAATTTCTCCATTCTTTCCAATTGATTGACTCCACAGGATTTAAAAAAATTGGGTTTTCTGTATGTAAAAAAAAATTTCTTTTAATGTTTAGATTGCAAAATTACCCTTATCTTAGGATCGAAGATGTCCATGGTGACATAGTGACCTTACTAAAACAACATGATAGGCCTAATTATAAATGGTACTTTGGGATTGTACCGACCACACCCAGACATGAATCGTTATTTGACATTTTGCTTCTACTGATTACTAGATTAGCATAGAACAATATTTCATCAATATAAAACAGGAATTGTCTTATCGCAAACCCTTCCCCATCCTTAGAAAGAGTTAAAAGTCGAGCGGTGTAGTAGATAATGTGACTGCAGAGTCTCGCCGCCCGTTCAGCTGGTATGCCGCGACTTGGAAACCGGTGCTAATACTCAACAGGTTGAGCGAATGTGGGGTTTAGCTAAATGGCGTCATAAAAAACAAAAAGGAATAGCACGACACCATTTTGACTAATACCTAGCTGAATACATGTGGCGGTCGGCAGTTGCGGCTGAAGGCGGAAATCCACTACACTCACTCATCCTTGATATTGCTGCATTCTGGGCGTCACAGGAAACCCATTAACAATTGATAATCATTGTAAGTTTGTAATTTTGTAAAGACTTGTTTTTTCGTTCTATAATGTTTGTTCCTATAAATGTATATTTTTGTTTTCCTCATACTGGTGTGGTAGGTATAATCCCAAAGTACCTTATAAATTTTTAAAGCATCACTTAAAAATTTGAGATAGGTAAATCACTTAAATCATATTTGTAACTTAAAGTGTAAAGTCGTATGTGGGACTTGGCCTTGGATTTGTGTGTACAATCCCCACACCTGTTTGTTATCAGGGATTATTGCGGTCTGGTCTATATTTATGAGTCACTTGTCTGTGGTGGAGTTGGCAGGAGGGTCCACCTTAAATTAACGGTGGTTGGCTGGGAATTTGATGGGATCATTGTATTGTATTCTTGTATAAATGTACAAGGCCCAAAATACCCATTTTGTAATTTTTTCTTTAGTACTTAGAAAACCTCAATTTTTGTTAAATTTTATTAGTTCATGTTTTACAAGGCATTTAGTATTGAATTATAACTATAAAAATAATCTTTTTTAAAAGAGTTAAAAACCCATTCAAATAACACATCTGGCATTTTTGGAAAAACTACCAGAAGCTGGAAGGTTAGCAAAATGAGGAGCACATTCAAGTATTCAGCACCAAAGTTTAAACATTTCTTCACAGATACATTATTCACACTCAGTGCCAAAAGACTCAATATACACATCAACTGAATCACATATGAATAATAATTCCTAGTAACTATATCTAAAAAATTAAATTATTCATAAGGCGAAAATTATTATGAAAAATATCTTGATGAATTAAAGTAAACAAAATATGTATTTAATCTAGAAAACTCATTTTTAACATGTGACCTAATAATTAGTTGTTACATGGAGGTTTAAAATATCCAATAACTATTTAGCCCACATACGTTTGACAGAAGACAAATTTTGAGGTTAAAGATATGTAGTGGATGTTCTGTTAATAATAAGGAACTTTTTAATGAATTTAAGATTGAAAAAAAAAGTAAGTTAGAAAGTATCTTAGAATAAATCAGTACTTTGGAATTATCCGGAGGCCACTCTGTCACTACTAACTGTTATTACGTAAAGTAGGTTTAGATTAGGTTATCATAAATATGTTACTAGAAGTACCAAAGTAACTATGTGATGTGATGTCGGAAAAGTTGGACTATCTGGAACGTAATCTGAGGTTGGAAAAGAACTGATCAAAAATGGCCATGACCATCAGTGCGGCTTTAAGCGGCACCAGTGGTGCCACCTCGCACTTCTGGTAAAAGAGAAAAACATACCTTGTGATAGTACCTAAGATCAAGCTTATATCATGTTCAGCGTTCATAAATGTTAACAATTTTTTTTCTATTTGTAATATACATGCATGTCTTATATAGCGTCATAAAAAATAGTAGATTTTCACACTAATGAGAAGTGTGAACTTATTGTCTTTTATTGTAACAGTATGTTTAAGAAAAAAGATTAATTTCAATTCAATCAACAATTCAAGTTTTTACGGTTTTATTGAATACTGTGAAAAATATTTTCTTAAATAGGTAATATTATGAACCCTAAACAGTATTACAAGGGCTGATCAACCCACAACACAAAGTAGATGCATCGATTTCCAGAAACAGTACTCATTAACCCTTTAGGGAGTGTGGATGTCATATGATAGGCTACAATGAGTAATTGGATGAAATCCAAAAAATACCAAAAGGAGTACAAAATTAAAATCTTTGAAATCTCTTAAAAAATGTTTATTTGCATTAATTGAAAGCTTAATAAAAAAGTACTACGTGTTCTACAAGTCAGTATTTCAGTACTTTTCAAAACCAAATTCTCAATCAATCAATATTGCCTGCCACTTGGACAACAGTAATAAACTAGATAGTTGCTCAACAAATATGTCACTCACAAGATAAATATGGGGCCACAGTACGCAGTATACAAGGAATGGCTAGTATAATGTGGCGGCATATTCTGACAGCAAAGTGATGCGGCGACCTTGAGTCAGGGGCTTCTACCGGGTGGCTACTGCGATCTGGTGGTAAAATCAAATTACAAGTGAATGCGAGCACAAACATGGAAGTTAAGTATGTTGCTGATAGATGGAGCCACATTACAGACATATCTACTTAAAGGCAATCAGTAATAGCAATGCATTTACGATAATACAAAAATACACAGGCTAAACGTCATATGACGTCTGTACTCCTTGGGCCACTATAAGAGTATAAGTCATATGACGTCCTTACTCATTATGTAGAGTTTACATGCACTCATTAAAGAATGAAATACTTGTATTTTAGGGAGCTGATGTGAACTCGTCGACACAAGCTTGGGTACAGTGCTCTACAGTTTGAAATGGTCTTTGGCAACACACAGGTGTTTGGTGTTCCTCATTAAATTCTTTGTTTCAGGGAGCCGATGTGAACTCGTCGACACAAGCTTGGGTACAGTGCTCTACAGTTTGAAATGCTCTTTGGCAACACGGAGGTGTTTGGTGTTCCTCATTAAATTCTTTGTTTCAGGGAGCTGATGTGAACTCAGGTCGACACAAGCATGGGTACAGTGCCCTAAATTTCGGAGTGCTCTCTGGCGACAGAGATGTGTGAACGGTGTTCCTCATTAAATTCTTGTGTTTCAGGGAGCTGATGTGAACTCAGGTCGACACAAGCATGGGTACAGTGCCCTACATTTTGGAGTGCTCTCTGGCAACACAGATGTGTGTGAACTGTTGCTGACTGCTGGAGCAAAGACCCATGCCACTAACTCTGTTGGGAAAACACCGATGGAGATGGCTGCATTTGTCGGTGTGTTAGCACTACTTTTACTGTTAAAAATTACATCTGTTTGAAAGTCATCTCAAGATTACTTAGTTATACTGGAAAGGTTGAATCCTGAATAGAAGAAAATTTGTTGGCAGGATTGTTATTTGTTCGAGTTATCAGACAGGATCTTACAGTACGAGTTTGGGCTTACTATTTATACATACTAAATTATTTTATCTTATACATCCATAGGGTTTGGTCAGATGGTCTCAACTTGAAAAAGAATCGTTCATAAATATTAATCATAAAAAGGAAGTGTTTTGTTGCTATTGCTTTATGGTACAGTAAGAACACATGAAGTATGATGCTAATTAATGAATTTGCAATTTGGAATGAATGAGAGTAATAAACAAATTGTTCGAAGTCAAATTGTTGGATTTCAAATGCCACTGCACAAGCAAAAACAATACTCAATGTTCACATGAAGACGCACCTTGACAAAGCATGGATAAACAATTGGTCAGTCACAACACAGTCATAAAATCTAAACTAAACACACTAAATAGAATATCTCTCCACGGAATTATTTACTTTCATTCTGAACGTACCTTGTAAATAATATGTAGCTCTAAAAGCATTGAGATTGAAGTGTCGAGTTTAATTTTTATAAAATTACAAATTTGTCAATACCATTCAAGAATAATCTTAAAGGCCTGTCATAGGGTTTTATCAACAATCTTGTATCAATAAAATAAACCGAGAATGGAAAACAGATTACTGTTATCAAGATTTCTTGTTCAAACCGCGTCGACTAATTGCTTAAAGCTTAATTACGTGACAATTTATTTTATTGTAATAGGTAATTAGCTTTATTTTTATGGAATTAATGCATCAAATAAATTATATTATGACAGCACAGAAAACCTTGTTTATGTTTTTTTTTGGACAAAAAATTATTTTGAATATCAGCTTCTAGTCCTGACATGTGGACTGCCTTGCCGACAACTCCCACCTCCCATTTGTGGTACAGTTAAAGTAGTACAATTCATTCATATCCTTCAAAGGAGGCAACAAGTGCACACCGATTCCCACTTAAACTCAGTTTTCGAAAATCAGTGCAAAGAATTCATTCATATCCTTCAAAGGAGGCAACAAGTGCACACCAATTCCCACTTAAACTCAGTTTTCGAAAATCAGTGCAAAGAATTCATTCATATCCTTCAAAGGAGGCTGTTGCAATACAAGTGAATTGAAGAATGCGCTGATTTTATTTGTGCCTTATTTTTGGTAATGTCTCTATAATAATGAAAGGAGTAAACATAACTGCCAGTTTTAAGAAACAATTTTATGTTTATTAGATAAAAAATTAAAATGCATTATTATTTTTCTTAAACTAATGGATATCTACACTGACTGAGGTATAGGGTTAAATTTATATTCTGCAGTGTAACAGATCATAATTTATTAACAGTTACCTGAATTATTGTTGCAGGGAACCACATGTGTGTGGCAATCATCAACAACTTCGTCCCACGGGTAGAGGTGGATTACTTTACAGTCCCACAGGGCCTAGAGAGTGAACCCAAGCTGCCGCCCAGTCTGGCCGGACATGTACACAAGTTTGCCATGCAGGTCAGCAAGTGTTGGTTTGTAACTTTCTTGTATCGCTGTAAGTAGGACTCGCATACTGGGTTGAATCCTCAGATAAAGTATGAGAGGTTTCCTAGATAAAATAATAATGTAATGCACATAAATTCTTGTAATTTTCTAAATTTATTTGGAAAGGATTGCATTTATTTATGGAAGCATTGCAAAGCACTCAAACCATTCTGGAAGAACCAAACTTCTGGAAGATTATCACTAGGTTTCAAATTCTTCTTGTAATTGACAAAATTGAACAAAATTGAACAAAAGATTTAGTTCTACAATTGAAAGTATTTTGTTTGTTATCCGGAGCCCATTATTTTTGAACAAGTTTGTTTTACTGGAGACCTAATTTAAACTACATTATTAGAAAGAGCAGTGTTTAATTACGTGTCCTTATGAGGACCGGTTCTTGTTTTCTGCCTCCGAAAAGGAAGCGATGTTGGCAAGGAGGCCACTCTGTTCCTATCTATTATTTGTAATTAGGCCTTCTAAGTGGGTAAATACATGTGTAAGTATTATATATATAAAAAGTAAGCGAGCGCTCAAATGATCTGAGCTTGACTTTAGATACCATTTCGAAGGTTGTTTTTCTTCTTTCGCTCGAAATGCAGAATGACGCATTTCTGATCGGTACTTCCCGACCTCAGATTACATGCCAAGATTGGTTCAATGTGATTTAATGTTGGACGATCTGGGACATGATCTGAGGTTGGGAAAGTACGGAAATGCCCCTGGCCATCAGTGTGAGCTGCACTTTTAACGGAAAAACAAATACATCCCTTGAGATAGGACCGAATTCAAGCTCAGAGCGCTTGTAAAGGTTATTTTTATTTTTGGTAACATAAGGCATAGTAAAGGACAGATTGGTTTCATTCTTGCAGACATCGTTTACTTTTGGGAGGCAGGAAACAAGAACCAATCGTCATAATGACATTTAGTTTTTACACTAAGTAAAATAAAGTCTGTTCTTTCTATCAATGTAGTTTTGTTAGGTCCCTGGTAAGAAAAACCCTTTCAGAAATAGTGGATAATATCAAAGTACCGAATTGAATGCAAAGTCAACTTAATGAGTATCTGGTGAATAAGGAAAAATACAATTTTTGCAAACCAGTGAATGTTTTCAAGTAAATTTGCTAAGATAATTGTAAAAAATAATTTCTAGGACTGCTGTTAATTGGTAAATTATCAAGTAAAGTGAACGTTGTCTAACCAACAAATCTGTTAGTTCAACATGAACCCGGTGAGAATAGCCCTGAACCTTCAACCGAACCTCGTGGCTGCCCTGGACACCCTACGTAATGTTCTTACCCTTATGAGTGACCGACAAATGCGAAGGAAGGAGACCAATGAGCTGATGGCTTTCAAACTTCATTACCTCGCCAACGTTGTGGCAGAAGTTGCCAAATGCAGGTAAAAAACAGATTCATTAGTGTCTATGTAATTAATTTAAATAAGTATCTGGTAAAACTTAAACTTTGTCTTTTCAACTATAAAATATTTGAATAGAAATGATTAAATAGAAGTGAGTAGAAAACATCAAGACAATTAAGGTGCGGAGAGCCCTAAAAATATAAAACCTTGAAGAAGGAACTAGTAGTTAAATAATCTGACAGTAATTCTTCCGGCCATCAATGTGGGCTACAAGAACATCTTTGATGCTGGTCGCACTGATGAGGTCGATCAGAAAACATCCCTTGATATAGTACGGTGTAACAGATAAGAATTCAAACGGGTTTGTAAAAGTAGACCAATAGTTTAATGTAATCTGATTGTTTATTTAGGAAATTAACTATCTATAACATGTGTTGTGATATATAAGAACTATCTATAAGAACTTTTGTAAATTTTACAAGGAGAGCCTGCAAACCCAATAAAACAGATGTGCATTTCAGAAGTTACAATGGACGCCCTGAGGGTTAATTTTGAGAAGTTCATTGCAGGCAAGTAGAACGAGAGAAGCCCTCTGATCCTGTGGAAGCGTTTGCACGCAAAGTATTGCGCAGTGTACGCGGACGTGAATACACAGAGAGGTTCATACGTGACTGTGTCCGGGAGTTTCCCCACAGAGAATGCACCATATTCAGACAAGTAAGTATCCATACTTAATGTCTCAATACTTTATTCATTGGGTCTATAGCCATGAAAGCCTGATGTGTATTGTTTATTCATGGTGACACTTTTTAAAATGGCAAATAAAAAACGTGGAAAACCTATACCATTGTATTTTACAAGGAACAACATTAAAATATATGTTGAGTTTAAATGTACCTGCATTGTCAAAGGCATTTTAACAACCAAAATATCACAAAAAGAAATTAGAATTCAACAGTTTTTGCTGTTCAATTTAAATTACAGCTGACATCGATCCATTTAAAAACCAGTAAATGTTTTTGTGATGACATTTACATGTCATCATGTTTGCTATGATAGTATGCCGACTTTAGTATGGTTTCATTGTGCATAAAATATTAATAACAAATATTCTTTACCATCCAAGTGCTTACTATATTCACCTATAGCGCTTCAAATTTTTTAGGTGTTTTAAAAGCTTTTATTGAAAGAAAAAATAATAATGACATGGTGTGGTATTAAAAATGTGTATATTAGAATCAAGTTAGTTCAATCTTTGTTGCTAAGTTAGCTCTTTACACTTCAGAATTCCAACTCAAAAAGAATTTATTTTTTAAAATTAAATTTTACTATGTATTAATTCAATTTATGAAGTGTTATATATGCAATATGAATTGAGATTGAGAGGATATAATTTAAGTTCATAACCAATTACCTGTAGTTCTATTACTCAGTAGAAATACACTTCGCTACAATATTTTCACTCAAAATATTTTTTAAAATTGTCATTTATATAAATTTAGATGTATATACAAATAATAGAAAATATTCTGATTTTAATTTCAATAAAACATTAAATTTTTGATGAGTTATTATGAAATGTGCAACTCACAACCCTGTAAGTGTCCTGAAGGTACCTTCACAGAACCACACTTCACGTAATCGTATGAATATGAGTTGGTGGCTACACGGACATCTGAGGTTTGCTCTCGCCTATGGCTTGGAGAGAATTGACTGCTTTGCACGATTCATCATTCCTTTCCCTGCTCAGGACTCGGCGTGAGATTACTTCGTATAAGACTCGTTTCTTATAATTTTGTTAGGCACCACAGAAATGACTCATCTGTCTAAACTGCGTCGTTGATTTGATTTGTTTTAACAATTTTTTTAATACTTTTGCGTGTTTTGAAACGTTTATTAGTATACTCTATTTAACTGATTATTATTTTTCAGATTGCTATAAAAACCACTATAATACATCCATTAAATTTCAATCCATTGTTTTAAGTACAAAAAATTTAAAAGTGTAACATAATTTATTTTTTTCAGCAAAAGCTACAGGATAATGAAATAATTATTACAATTACAGTGGAACCTCGATAAGTCGGATTAATCGGGACCGCGGCCGGATCTGGGTTAACTAAAATCCGGGTTAGCCGGAGAATTAGGTAAAAATTAATAAAATACGGTATATTTACATATAAACTCCATTATAATTGTAAAAACATTAAACATATGCACATTTAATTATTATTAATCCTTACAGTACATGTATAACTGTTCATTACCTGGTAAAAAACTCAGTAAGCTTTGGTTGTGCCAATGTCGTCTGCCGCTTGTCGATCCCACAACATGAGCAATTCAGCCGGCGATGTTTCTGCCTGCCGCTCGAAATAAACCATTAGTTCGTTTAGTTTGGTCACTGAATCTCCATGACTCATCACTGGATCTTCAATGTCCCCGTCTGCCTTCTCAGCGTCTGATTCATTAGCATCAGGTAAAAACGACGCGATCACTTCCTCGTCAGTAAGTGGCTCATAGCCTCCGTTATTGTCTGCCCGTAACCACAGAGTAATGTAATTTTCATCGACTTCAGAGCAGCCATCAATATTTTGGAACATATCCAAAAGTTCTTGGGGCTGGACATCGTCTGGAGAGTCATTTTCCATATTACAGTTCCCCACTGATTGAATTATATTTTCAGGCAAGTCGCATACACCCTTCCACAGTTTTTTCCCAAGATTTAATTAAGCTGATTCTAGTCACTTGTTCCCAAGATTCTGCAATTAATTATGTACATTACAGTTTTCACATTAAATGTTAAATGTAGAGAATCTCAACTACACCGTGTTCTCCTTCATTGTCAATGATTGTGCTTAGCATCTGTCTTCTGTAAACCTTCTTGATTTTCTCGAGAACCCCCTGGTCCATGGGCTGTAATAGCGCTGTTATATTAGGTGGCAAAAACTTGACGGTAATGTCCCCACTGACCAGCACATCTGCAGACGGATGTGAAGGAGCATTATCAATATTAGGACAGCTTTAATTGGCAACCCACAATCTTTTAAATATTTCTTCACACCTGGCACAAAACAATCAAAAAACCAGTTTTTAAGAGTGTTGCTGTCCATCCATGCACTTCTTTGAGACTTGTAGACAACTGGTAGAGAATCCTGATTTACGTTTTTCAGTGCTCACGGATTTTTCGCTTTTCTTATTAACCCTTTTAACCCCGACGTCCGTACTATACGGACGTCGTAAAAATGGCGTCAACTCCCGACGTCCGTATAGTGCGGACGTGTACTTTTTATTACTTTACTGGCCACCTATTTCACCAAATGCTTTGAAATTTCACAGACTTGTGCACAAAGATATTTTGCATCGAAATATATTAGTTTGTAATGGTTTGACTTCGTATTTTGTCAGTCTGTGACTGAGCAATTGCAGTTCGTCTCGACTGACTGCTCACGCTTGTTGCAGACAGCTGTATATCACGTATATCAGCTGTTCTTCACAGTTTTAGGTTAAAGCAGTGTATAGTACGGCAGTTAAAGTTTAGTTTATTATTTGTTTTATTTCAAAATGAGTAAAAGACATCGTTCAAAGTCTCCCGTAAGTGAAAATACACTAATTAGTAACCTAGTTGCAAATGGTGTGGGTGTGATTAGTGACGACGATTTGAGTGATGGATATCTTGAAAATTTACATTTTGTAGTGATATAAATATTGTTTTAAAACTTTTTTTAAATTTATATTATGAACAGTTTTAGTTATTTTGTCAGAAATAACTTTGGTTTTATGTTTATTTTAAGTACAGTGAATTTTACATGTCTTGTTACGTTGCCTTGCCCAAAAATGGCAAAAAGAAAAATTTACACGGCTTTACAAAAATTGATGTTACTCCACTTGTAAATCAGGTAGGCCTATAATTTTTGTTTCCTTTTATTAAGGATTAAATATATCATAAAGTAAATTGGTATTTTTGTGTCAAATATTTTTTTATCTATATGGTTTCCATGATCAAACTTGAAATTTTTTCATTTTTATTTATTTTTTATATATTCATATGTATGTAAAAAAAATTACTTTCAAAATAATAATTTTATTTGTATATTTCTGTAAGCTAAATGTGTAAAGAAGTAAAACAAAAAAAGAATTACCTAAATATCTTAAAAAATAACTGAGTTATGAATTTTTTACAAAACCCTTACATTTTGTCTGAAAATGGCTTGGGATTTCTGGCACATCACTTGATTTAATGGCCGGGGTTAAAAGGGTTAAGAGTAGAGGAAATTTATGCTTCCCTGAAGCATTGCTGCAGGCCATTATTGTCAATCGGTCTTTGCTTTTTTTGTATCCCTTTGCGTCTTTTTCAGTTTTTGAGGCCAAAGTTTTGCTCGGCAACATTCTGTAAAACACCCGTCTCATCGGCGTTATATATTTGATCTGCCGTTAAATTTTCTTCTTTCACAAAATCTAAAAACTTGTTTTTATAGTCATCAGCATTGCCGTTGTCCCCAGATAGACTTTCTCCTGTGATACATAGTTGGCGAATACCATGCCGTTTTTTCCACCTATCCAACCATCCTTGACTCGCAGTCAAATTCGGTTCACAAACTGTTTATTCAGGTTGATTGCCTTTTCTTGAATGATAGGCCCAGACACTGGCAAATCACGTTCCCTTTCCGCACAAAACCAAACATACAAAGCGTCGTCAAGAGTCTCGTTTTTAGCTTTCTTAGCTTTGCACTGATTGCCCAAATTGTATTTTGTTATCATCTTGAAACAAAATTCTTAGATTTTTGTCCTATTTTTTTTCCAATCCGATACTGTAGATGTACCGACACCATAAGATGATGCAATTGTTTTTAAAGATTCGCCTTTATCAATCCTACCTAATACCTCTAGTCTCTTTTCCATTGTCACTACAACATTTTTACGTTTTGTTGCCATCACGGAGATAAAAACAAACGCACAACACAAATAAAACACACTATCTGAAGCACGATTGCAGAACAGAAGCAAACAATACAGTACACTACACACACAACACGGGCACAAGCGAGCGGAGCGAGGTAGGAACGGTACTGAGGGGCCAGGTGGCGGTAGCGTGGGAGAGGATTTGGGGAAATACGCGTCTGTTATTGTTTCCGAGATTCCGGGACAATGACCGCCACTCGGCCACCGTGTGCCATGAGTCACACACTCACTGTCATACAGTCCCATCAAATACTGATGCAACATCGATTCGCGGATACTATACCACTCAAAAATATTACGTTTTTATTATTGAAATGTTTGTCTGATTTTTTATTTTTTAATTGAAAATCGGTACGGGTTAGCCGGACTTCCGGGATAACGGGGGCCGACTTATCGGGGTTGTACTGTATGTGCCTTTGCATGTTGAAAAGTTTAAAACTGTTTTTAGAAAATATTTTACATTTTTTCATATTTAGCATAGCATAACACTTCACTAAAATAGAAATCCAAAATATACAAAATAATTACACGTTTATTGGGGGGGAAAAATACAAATGGTACCTTTACTTAGAAAAAAAGGACAGGTGCAAATATGTGTTGATTGTGTCTACTGAAAAACGTATAAATCGGCAAAAACCGAAGCATTATTTCAACAGGTGAGTCATAACACCCAAAAAGAGTCCATGTTGGTATTTTGCCTATTTTTTATGCATATGATTTAAGAACAAAAAAATATTAATTAAAACACAAAAGGAGGGTAAAAACTATTGTGCATACAAATAGCAAGCAATGACGACTCCAGATGATGATAAACATAGCGAAAATCATCAGTAGTCTAGCGACAGCATTTAGGGAAATAGTCAGCATGAGGATAAATAGACTGCCATTTTTATGGTGCCCCTTATGGTTGTTGTGTTATTTGCAGTAAATGTCAACCTAACGTTACGTAGTGCGATGTTAGCCTTACTAAGTAGCTCACTGACATTGTGTGATGAGAGTTCTGCACTTAAAGGGTTAACAAAAATACTTCTGTAACAGTCTATCTGAAGGAACATATTTATTCTTGATTTAATGATAAATCTGGCTTTGATGTGTTTGGATGTTAAGGAAATTTGAAAATCTCTTATATTTTGTTTATTTGTTCAAAGCAAGGGTGAGACCAATTTTCTCACAGACTTGTAAAAACCTGAATGCTCTGTGACAATAAAATGCAGACTGTCATGACGGTTTCCTTTACATTACAGTCATTCTAGTATTTTCTTAAAGTGAGTGAATTGGTTGTGCAGTTGGTGACAGTATTGGCCAAGTCAGATTCACCGCCCGCGTTGGACGCCGTAAGCCTTGTCATCTGCCCCCGCCTCTTCCCCGAGGGCGAGTCTGTCGAGTGCGCCACCTGTGGTCAGGAACCGGCCATCAAGAAGTGCTCCAAGTGTCGCGCGACACAGTACTGTGACCGAGAATGTCAGAGACTCCATTGGTTCGTCCACAAGAAAGAATGTGGGAGAATACCGACTGTGTCTGCCAAGGAGGATGAGAAATAATGGAGTCAGTGTTCACCTGTAGTCATTTTAAATTTTTTCTTTTCTATGTCAATTTTTTTACATGTCACTTTTTTATTTTTTTTAAGTGGACTAAAGTTGACAACAATCTTTGTTACTGATGTTATGGTGCTTTTAATTTGTATATTTTAAAATTAAAGACGAGCAACTAAAATGACTCGTCAATCTTTTGTAAAATTACTCATTATAAACATGACTTGGAATATATTTTCTTTATTAATGTTGCAATTTTTTCATTTTATTTCAGTTTTCATGGATTAAATTGTAATAGTAACACTTAACAAAATTGTGTTCACACGATATCAGTTTCTATTAGAGAGTAAAAAATTCAATGTGCTCATGTCTGCAATTCAAAGGCTCTTTTGTGACTCACTTTTATCCGAAAGGGCAGCCTATGATTAGTTTGTATAAGAACTGAAAGCACAGGTCAAATTATACATCAATCAAAGTTGTTGAGAAGACAAAACGTAACAAATGGCATTTTAGAAAAATTACAGCAATAAGTTGTATCTTTGATAGTTTATGTCTATATACATTTTATAAAACTTAATCAACAAACAATCTTTTGGAATGCTCACTATGTGTTGAATTATGTGTTAAGCTCGAAGTGAGTGTGAACAATTCTTGAGAAGCTGATTTGCTGGAATTTTCTCAACTATCAATTGTGAATTCCATTTAATTAATTGAATATTGAAAAAGTGCAATTATGTCTTAAGTTACCAAAATTGCTGAGAAATAGAAAACATTTTCAAAATAATATAGCTTTAAAAATTTAGAGAGAGAGAGGAGAGAGGAGTGCGATATACTCTCGAACTTAAAGCATTAAAAATCGCAACACAATTACACCAAATAATGTCTGTTACCTCACGTTCCAATAATATAATTCCCTCAGAATGGAACAGTCCAAGAGGACACCTCTCAAAGTGGTATCGTCTCAAATTCCTACAACATGTTTATTACGACTACTGTGCTATTCAAAATATCAAATCAAAATATTCTTTATGCATACTGTATTGCATGAATACAATTGAATGGTGTCAAAAGCTTACAACTTAAGCCCATGTGTATATGATCTTTTACTAAATTAGAGTACGGTACAATATCCTCATAGTCCATTGAATGAATAAAGGGTTTTATTTATTAAATACATTTTTAGTTTTGAAAAAGAAGTTTCTGATTTTATATTTTTTGGTATTTTCTTGTAAAAGTTAATTCCAGCATATTGTGGTTTTTTTCAAAAAGTGCCAATTGATGAGAAGGAGTAGCCAATTCGTCTCTGTCTTGTGTTGTACTGGTGATTAGTACCATTAAGTATTTAATCTCCGATTCTTGACCTGACTGACAGTATTACTTCATAAACATATAGTCCATAAACAGTAAGAATCTGTAGTTGCACAAATGTTTCCTTTACTGAGGTTTGTGGCTTTAGGTTCAATATAATTCTTATTGCCTTGTTTTGTACTTTTAGAATTGAATCAAGATTTTTGGAAGTTGTTGCTCCATATAAAGATATGCCAAAACTAATTATGGAGTGTATGTAAGAAAAATAAATAATTTTTAAAGTTATATAATCACACAGATATTTTAATTTTCTCATTGCATATAAACAGGAGGATAATTGTGAAAGAACTCTATCAAAATTCTTTACATGGAAAATTCTTTTATTCTGTACATGGAAAATTACCAGGCTCACTGGTGAAAGAACTGACGAACATATAACTATTTGTTGAGGGTTTAAGAAGTTTAAGAAATTGGTTGATTAATTAAGGATAAAAAGGTTTTAAAAAGCACTGCTGAGTATTGAATAATATTAACTGTCAGTATGGGACAGCACTGCTAGCTAACCACAAAATCCAGCAATATTAAATTTAGTTAGGCCTAATATAATGAATATAGTTGAAAAAAGTTAAATTCTTTTTGCAATCCTGTGAAAATAAGTTGTATTTTTTAAATTTATGCATATTTTATTGTTTAAATGTGTTTTAATCAAAATAAACCTAAAGACTGTAATTGGTAAAGGACAAAATGGTCATAGGTCTGTGTTCCAAAAGTAAGAGTAAGGTGTTTCAGCCCGCCTTTCCTGAGGTGTCCTGTTCCTGAAATGATTTTGCCCACCCCAGTTAGAATGAAGATTAAGTTCAGGTATTTGATGATGGTCCAATAATGTAATGTTTAGATTGTAGATAGACGTAATCGTGGTTCGTTAATTCTCATATAATTGCACCCGTCATGTCGTTGCAGTCACATAATTATTTAGGTCACTAATTACATTAATCCAGTGTGTGAAAACCGTCTTCTCTTTTCCAACCAACACCGCCCGCCATTCAGTGTCTTATTCTTTTATGTTGATTTGCCTCGTACGAGTATATACCAAGATTAGCTACAACCAGTTGTGCTGTAGGACATTAATACGTCGCTGAATATAACTAAATCTATAATAAAACAAAGTGTTGGTAATGCTTGATTGTCGTATGGTGGTCCACTCCATGTTCTGTGCAACATTGTGTGATATCGGTCATGTAGAGGCATGTATGATAATTGCATAGTGTAATCTTAGCTGCAAGTTGATTCTTTGTCTGAGCGTAAGCGAAGCCTATAACTCGAGGGGCTGGAAAGATTTAAATTCTGTCTGTATGTCTACATAATATCTCGAAAACAAACTGATCTATAGACTTCAAATTGTGCATGAAGCTACATTTCTATATAAGGAACACTGAGATCGATGATGGTGCATGTCACTTCATGGGATTCGGCTAAACGTTAGCGAATATTATTACATTGGTCTTATGGGTAACCATGATAGCGGTGAGAAAATAGCAGAGTAAATAAATTTGTAAACTAACTCAGTATGCCCATATGAGCTTTTAACATTTGATATACTAATACATGAAGTCTAATTATCCCAACTCATACAACATCAGTTTTGTAGACTTATATTATTTAACACTGATATAAAACTCACTTTAATGAACAAAAATTCAAGTGCATCATGTGGCAAGATATTTAAAGAAAGATTTCATCTATAGACTGTAAATTTTGCATGAAACTTCATTTCTACATGGAAAAAATAAGTTGTATGATGGTGTGTGTCCAACAATCGAATTTGGTTGAGTATCGTTGAAGCCTATCAGTCATAGGCTCGCTTTTGTTTTTGGTGAGATGTAAAAATTTCTTTTCCAGATGATCGTATGTTGTTCTATTGTTTAATAATGAAATAAGCTATAAACTTGAAATTTTGCATTCAACCTTTTTTCCTGTTACAAGACATACAGTGTGGGTAACTTTACCTCGCCTATCATCAGTGGCATGACACAATATTCTGTACTATAATGTACAGTAGCCAGTAGAAGGATAATTATCGAACTGCAACCAGAACCTATTTTCAATACTAATAAAGTCTGCTTCTTCGGCTCTATACTCGCAATGTTTTAAAAATTTTGTTGTAATACATTTACATCAAACCATAAATATTAATTTGTGTGGGTTCACATCCTATGAACTTTACTTTTTAATTTCTATATACATTTTTTAAGGTTTTCTCCCACAATTGTCCACTCCCTGAAACATATGACTCTTTAAGTCTATATGTAAATACAGCCCTGACTTTTCACCTAGTCTACTGAAATCCGTATACATGTAATAACTCGTCTCTATAACTCGAAATCTTGGATGAATTCAATTTTTGAATTGGTTCCTTGAGCTTCAGATTATTTAAAAATCTACTCTTATTAAAAATATAGAGTATAAAATGCTGAAAACTGATTAATATATTAGAGTACAACATTTGTAAGTTGAGAGTTTTTGTTTTCTCTATTGTATTAAGTTTTTATCATTTTTGTTAAGTTATTGAATGCTGTGTAGTCTAATCTGTCTTGTACAAATAAACATGTGTTTTTAGTTTACTGCAGAGTATTATTTCATCTTCATTCCAATGAATCTTTTGCTTTAACTTTACACCTTCATTTAACTATTGAGTGAAATCATTATCATTTATTGCATAATTAAGTTACATCAAATATGTCAAATAAGGAGACAAAAATTCTAGTTGCACATATCAGAGACAGTTAATTTAGAACTGGCTGAAAACTTGAACCTGCAGTGAGTCTTTTAAACAAGATTTTTAATATTGTATTTATTTGCATCTGAATACAGTTTATGATCTAAGCTATATCGTTGCACTCAGAAAGATACGGGGGTCGTCCACAAAGTAACCTCCGTTTTGAAATAAAAAATAAACCAGTTGAGATACAAAAAGTTTATTATATAAATGTTAAAACTACAGCTTTTCTCTACTTTTCTACATATTCACCATACAAATTCAAGCACTTATCATATCTTTTAACAGTTTTTGAAATTCCATCTTTAAAAAAATCTGCCGCCTGAGAACCTAGCCAACCTGTCACAGCGTTTTGAAGCTCTTCATCACTCGCAAACCTCTGAGATGCAAGCCATCGCTTCATGTACGGGAAAAGATGGAAATCACTGGGAGCCAAGTCCGGGCTGTAGGGGGGGGGGGTGGTCAAAAACGTCCCATTTGAACTTTTCCAAAAGTTCTGTTGTTTTCTGAGCTGTATGAGGGCGGGCGTTGTCATGGACAAACACAACACCAGATGTCAGAAGACCACGACGCTTGTTTTGAATCGCTCGTCGTAGCCAATTTAAGGTTTCACATTAAAAGGTTTCAGGAAAATGATCTGAAAGTTCCAAGATTGTGAAGCGACAGTTCTCGCGAATGTTCACCAAGTCATCACTGACGAGAGATGGCCTACCACTCCGGTCTTCATCGTGAACTTCGTTATTCCATTAAAAAAAAAAAACGAACCCATTGACGGACTACACCTTCGCTCATAATGTTTGGGCCATACACCGCACTCAATTCATGATGAATTTCAGCTGCTGTGTAACTTTTCGACCACAGAAATCTTTTACACCACGCACTTCACACTTGGCGGGATTTTCTATCACGGCGCTCATGTTTTTACGTTGTAACAAAAGAACACGCAAACGCACGATGCTCTCCCTTGCACAGCTGCGCACACAATGGCTGCGCACACCGATGTGAGAATGGCGGCGCTACCCCCACTACTTATCGTGCCACGCCCAAACGGCGGTTACTTTATGGACGACCCTCGTATGTTAAGTATTTTAGCATAACATATTTGAGTTTTAAATATAAGCTACAATAAACTTAATAACAAATTATAAACTTTAGAAAATATCAAAATTAATTGTAGCAGTTGCAGCAATGATGAACATTTCATATAGCACGCCATTTTCTGCTTTTATCATTGAAGTAAAATATATTTTTGGAAGTTCGATGTTGGTACCACTGTGTTCTATGTTTCTACAGTTATAATCTAGTGGTCTGTTTTCTGTCCCTGCTGCTTTGTTATTCGAATTATGGTTTTTATTGTATGGTGTAGTTAAGCGAGTTTTTATTATGCTAGAGACTCGTGTATGAGTTTAATTTTTCGTTGTTCATAGGAAACTTATAACATTTTTAGCCTCAGAAGACTGTTAGAGCCCTAAAGCTGAGTAACAGGGGTCCTGGTACAAACAAGATCCATGTTAACCCCTATGTTGTAAATAGGCTAGGCCATTCTTAATGGTCATTGTAGGGTTGCAATAAGATACTGGATTGACTTACCAGGTTTTTTTATGAAGAGTATCTTTCATAGTTGTATATTGGTGGAAGTGTTAAAGAAAAGGATAAAAACTTTTTAAACATTAGAAATAATCCAAATAAAGAGCTTTTGTATTTGAAAAACACAATTTATTCTCGAGGAGTCCCAGAACAAATTTTTATAACACATTCTGTTTACAACATTGGTACATATCTAAAAGAGTTTTTTATTCACTACAGAAGGTAAAATGTGTTCAGAACACAAAACAAAAGAGGTGTTTGGTACCCTCAATCAGCTTATAGGCCAGATCAGGGAGCCTCTTGTAATTCACAGTATACTGGCTTCTCTATCATTGATCCTGTTTTCTAGTATTAAACCCACTGAGCTTTGCCACCAACCTTTTCTCACTAGATTTAGAACAACAGAACTTGAGATCTTGTTCAACATGTTGGCTAAGCAACTTCAGAAAATGAGAGTAATTAACTGTAAGTGGGTGTGTGATCAGTTTTCACAACGATCAATGAAAGTTCCTTATACTATTGTAAAGGAACAAGGTTACATCAAATTGAGTGTTTATTGAGTTTGAACCAACAACCCCCAATAACCCAGTAGTTTGAGTGACCTGTATAATTCGAAAACCCATCTCAATGTGCTGGTGGCAGTATTTTGTGAAGAGGGTTCTAAAAAGATTGGCGAACAAATCTCTGAATCTTCACAGTGGTCACAATGGAAAGTAACCAAGAACACATAGTGATTGCCAAAATAAATATATTATACTTGTTTATTATGTACCACAGGAGTCAAAATTGCTACTTAAATCTGGGTAATACTATGGTTGTTCAACTAGATATCTGGTTTCAAGGATAGATTGGTAGGTATAGTCTACTTTGACGGATAACTGTTGGGAGTTGGTGGGGTCCCTTAGTGTCGAGGCCAGTTGCGTCCTAGACATAAGGGCTTGGTAAACCCACCAATTTTGACTGAAAAGGCTTGTACAGAGCTGGCCTCCCCTTCTTCCAATATGGCATGACTGGATATATTGTCTGCTATCTCTCCTCATGGATCTCGACAGGAGGTGGCTCCTACCCTCAACTTAAAACATCCTCTGAATATTCTGTCATTCCAGAAGCAATTGCAAAAGTCTTTTAAATACTAAAGTGCTTAGAGAGGTTTCTCAGCTTCTTGCCCTAAGAAAAGTAATGTTTATTCAGTCATCCTTTTTTTAGTATTTCCATGGATCAGCTGCTGTGACAAATAGTTTCTCCGGAACATTTTGTAGCGCACTTGTATAGCACAGTTGTGTATAAGTGCCAGTGTCCAACTTCCGTATGAGGGATTACCATCTCATGTATTGTCGAAACTGCCACATATTTCATGTAAAAAATAATAAACCTCTAAAAATATTTGATGTAACCTGGGTAATTGATAGTTGTGTAATCACTGTATCAGGCATGTTGCTTATAAACCCTACACATTTCAGATCAAAAAGTCCTCTCTAAATTGTGAACACATACTGTGAGCTAATAAAGTTTATGACTGAATGATAAAATTACCACTACTCAAGGATAAACTAGAAATAATCAAGAAAGAAAAGAAAAGGAATAACTAAGATAGCATCAAATTGTCAAAAAGCTGGCAACCTGTTACAAGGAAGCCGTATTGCTCACTGTTGAGTATATTGGTGGTTAGTTGGTTAAGCTTCAGCCAATTTTGGTATAATTTCACCACCTTCAACTCACTTCTGCAGATGATTGGGGGAATTTAATAGAGTGAGCATTGTTTTAAAGCAGTATGAACTGGAAAACTAAGATGTTAAGAAAAACAATGTTCTAAACAAATACAAGTGCCATAGTTTACACAAATTACTGATAATAATAAATAGCTGGTAAATTCGAACAATGGGCTTGAGCCACAACAAAAACTGCTATGTAATGATAACACAACAACAAAGCACAACTTGTAGACATAACTTAACCAGAAACTCAGTGGGTACTGGCTTGTACAGTCGTGTCCAAACTTTCTGACACTACCTCGTATGTCTGGTACATTTATACAAGAATATACTGATCCTGTCAACATCCACCCAAGCCAAACAGAAGTTAACTTAAGGTGCGACCTCCCACCAGCTTTACCACAGACCAGTAACTTTCATACAAGTGTACATCAAACCGCAAAAATCCTTAATGTCAGGTGCAGGAATTGATCCAACTCCAAGGCATATTCCCACATCTAAGAATAGCGCTTTAGATCAAGCAGCCACCCTGACTTGATGTGCTTACTTACAATTTTGTATACCGATTCCGCTTTTGCTTCCATCGAGGATTTCTTGTGTGTATAATTGTGTGATAGATACGATCTGTCAATCAGTTAACAGCAATGTGCATCTGAGTTGAATAATTCTAATAGCTCGTGATTTGTTGATCCCGATGGCCATTCTTTCTACTTGCAGTAACTCGTGCCTACAGCATTATTCTGGCTGTTACGAATGAGTGCAACCGGAGTGTTGTAATCATGTTTAAATATTGCAATAATTAGCTAATGTTCAGTTTAGCTCTAAACTTGCCTCTGGGAATCTGGAGTTATCTTCGTCTGAAGAGATCCAAAATAGTCGGTGACAAAGAAGCTCAAAAGATCTCTTTACATTGTTTGGACGTCAGAGACACCTAGACTATAAGATACAGTTTAATCTAGGTGGAGGTATTCTGTGTCTTATCAGGTGCACAATTTAGTTCACTAAAATGTTTTAGACACGATCTCTTAGTACAGTGGAACAACCAAGTTTTTTTTACATATACTGTAACTATGGTGGGAAGGGTTTGGTTCAATAAAGAGAAACGGGTGTTAATTCAAGAACATCCCTTGTACTGTTTGTTATTAGTTAAACTAATCTTATTTTTCTATAGCTCTGTAAATCTTGAGTGCCTATTTTCCTGTTAACTACTAAAATATGAAATTCTTATAACTGTATTTAGAAATCAAAATGCACATTAATCTGATAAGCTGATATATATTATATAAGTCTGTTAGACAAGGTAAATAAAAGCTATAACTACATTCATTATTTATCTTTTTTTATTGCAATATTCCCTCATAAGGTCACTTAATAGTTTAGAACAGTAATTGTTGATGTACAAACATTTTAATATATACAGTTTATATATTCCTATTAGTAATTAATTATATTGTACAAGATTAGGTTGCTGGACAAAACAATATAAATATATATATTCTCCAAGAACTAATAAAACAAATTATGTACACAAGTGAACAAAAATCTAAAATGTAAAATATTATGTTAATGTGATGGAAATTCAATAATATATAATAGAACCGTTTCATTCAGTCTTATCCAATAAGGTTTACTATTCAAATATAATTTTTTGATAAACTGTGCACAAACAAAGCTCACGGGCAAGTGGAAAAAACACTAAAAATAAAATAAAACTAATTAAAGTTACACAGAATCAATGTATAACAAATAAAAAATAATTATAATTACATAACATTAAAATAATTAGCTAGAAGCGTACCACAACATTGTCATTAAACTAAAAATATACACAACAAGAGAAGAAACTATCCAATAATATAATTATATCACAATTAATCAATTGGCTCTAAGGTTTAATTAAGTAAGAGATTTAGCACTCAGATCTGTTTGGTCGGTCGGTCAGACGATCTGCGTCGTTCCTGTCGCGCCGATAAGGGACATCCCGTTCACCCTACCCTCCATGTCACCCGCTTCTATCTGCTCCTTCAACAACTCCAGTTCTCGGATACCGGAAACGGTGACCTCGTACTTGTGCGTCACCAGGGAACGGTAGAAGTGGATGGCGAAGACGCAGAAGATTATGAGGACCGGGATCAGAATGATGGAGGCGGACCAGGCGGCGACGCGGGAGAAGTCATAGAACTTGACCCAGCAGAGGATCGCGATCTCGAAGAGGAACAGAAGCAGGCCCAACAACGTGGAGAACGCCCAGGCCGTCTCGATGTACCAGTGGAGTCTCTCGTGAGGAGACTCGTGTACAAGTGAGATGGAGTGGAGGTTACACACTGCGTCGATGTTGGGCAGGATACAGGTGCTGATCATCAATGCCAGCATGTGGACGGCGACCAGCAGCGTAGTGCAGACTGCAAAAGCTATCAGCATCGCGGGAGGGACATGCGTTTCATTGCTCAGCTGGACTTCTACCATCGCCACCTGAAGATGAAAAGGCCAATTAGAATTAGAAAACTAATAACACCTAACAGGATGATCGTGACCAATGCATTATATGGATAAAAGATGCAGTACAGCTAGCAATTGGAGGGATCTACACTGTACCTCAATCACGTGGTTTCCATTCGTGAAATAGAAAATAATTTCATTAAGAAATCAAAACGCATTCATGCTAGCAAGTGTTACAACTTGAAAAGTATATCATTGCCAAACACTCGTGTTCTACAGATTTTGAAAAAGACCTAGTGCTTTATTAGAATTATTTATTCACTTATTTCAAGTTCCATGACAGATACTGGGAGCTTAGAGTGAACCTAAAAGTATTTAAAAAATGAATGCACTATTTGGTTTATCACAACTGTCATGTATTTGGCGTATTTTTAATTGGGCTGTCTAAGAGGACATTTGGAAAGAATAGAAAATAACCTAAGATTGCAAAGAATAGTCTGCAGCATGATACCAAAATAAAATATTCTTAATAATCTTGAGAATTCCAAAGGATACACGTTTAGTCTCCATGCTGTTATTATTTGTTAAAAGGTGCACTTAGTAATAAACCTATTGTATGAAAGTCAAAAGCCAATATCTTTTTGGTCAAACAAAACATATGCTGTGGGCCAATATTAAAAAAAAAAACACTTGCAATCCAAAGCTTTACTTTGTGGTTTTAATTTTATCTAAAAAAATATTAGTAAATAAAAATAAATAATATTTCTAATTATATTAATATACCATTTCAGATATGGATATGTTAAATTTTTCTCTTATGTTGTCACATTTCATAAGACCTTTAACTGATATTTAACAAACAAATCATGTACTGGCCTTAGTATTACAGTACAAGATGGCAAGATTTTTGCAAAATCAAAATATAATTTTTATGTGTTTATAACACTATATATCCCTCTCATCACAAATTCTGACTCCGCTGATCAAAGCGTTACCATAACTTATGGTATCATTATAGCACTAGCGCAGTTTTAAGTTTTCTGATCTCGAGCCTCTGGATCTCAATGCGACTTTGTACTGACCATTGCGAACCCGGAGAGAAGAGCAGAGGTCTTGCTGGAAGCCTTGAGTTTGGCCCGACTCAGCTGTAACTTGCGCCAGGAGAGGTAGCTGGGAGAGTTGAGAGCATCTCCGGAGGTGGACATCTGTACAGGGAACATGTGTCACATCTGGTGTACTGTTCAATAGTTTACACGATAATACATGCATACAGAACAAGAAAAGATTCCAGTCCAAGAAGTGTTTGTTCAGTTAGTGGTGTGTGGCGTTGTCACTCATCTTTATATATAAAAAGAAACAATAGGCCAATGTTAAAACTAAACAGTATGGTTAAAAAGTCTACTCCATGTTTGCTTAATTTTTAATAACTCCAAATGCAATACAGGCCACCGTTATTTGACGTTCTATTTTATATAGGATGGTAATAAGAAAACATTTTTGAGCCTTTTTAACCGATTTAAAAGAATAAAAAAAAATAAATAGATTAGAGTACGAATATTCTTTTCACAATATTGCCTATATGAGAGTGTATGAAATGAAAACCTTAAAAGACCTATAGATGATTTATTTAAACAAAAAGAAAACCTACAGAGATGATTTATTAACATAATCTCCTTGGCATATAATACCCCAAAAAATTTGTTAAGTCTAATCTGGAGCTTAACAAAAAGGGTAAGCCAACTTTAAATCGGTATACACCACAGCTTGCTCTTATGAAGAACAATCTTTTACTGTGTAAAGACATGTACAGAAAACAAGGAAATGATCAGCTTTGCAGGAAGCTAAGAGGGTGAAAAATGAGGAAATAATTTAAAGTTCTTCAAACAAATGTAAAGCTGCATGGACCATCATCAACAAAGCAGCAGGGAAGACTTCTTCAACCAGCATAAAACCAAATATCCAACCAGATGAGTTCGACAGTTTTTTTAAAACCTCAGTGGAAGAAATCAGTTCTAAAATGAATGCATCTCCCAGTTCAGCAGTGAGGTGTCTTGGAACATGTACTACAATGCAGTCTTTTTTAAATTTTAATTTTTGTACAGTGTCTTTAAATGATGGGTATAATATAATTATATCTCTTAAAAGTTCAGCAACGAGAGATGTTTATGGTATGTCCAGTGATCTTTTAAAAGAAGTTGGTTTGGAAGTATTGGAGACTCTAACACATTGTATAAATTGTAATATTATAGAGGGGGCATTTCCTGATTAAAAAAAAAAAATTAAGTAAAGTGGTACCTATTTTCAAAAATCCTATCAAACCAAGTAGTTATCGTCCGATCTCATGTATACCAGTGTTGGCTAAGATTTATGAGAAAGTGCTCAAGATTCAGATCTGTCACTATTTTGAATTCCACAATCTATTTAGTAACAATCAATTTGGCTACTGCACTGGAAAATCAACTGTACAGGCCATAGATACTCTTGTGGAACAAATTTTATTGACTTTAGAAGACGGTAGTGCAGCTCAGGTCACTTAGTGATCTTAGCAAAGCCTTTGATATTTTGCAGCATGATGTATTGTTGGAAAAATTACAATTTTACGGTTTTCAGCGTACAAGCCTAACTATCTTGGAATCTTACCTCAAAGATCGTAAACAATTAGTTGAGATAGGAGGAAAGAGATCCAAGATTGTTGAAATAAATATTGGAGTCCCTCAAGGGTTGGTTTTGGGGCCATTAGTCTTCTTAATTGTAATAAATGACTTAAGTTTCAATCTGTTAAACTTTACCACAATTTATGCTGATGATACTACCAGCAATCATGTAAGGAAATGCAATTCCAGCAAGGAATCGTAACTACCAGTTATGTACAAATGGCCTATTACTCCTTTTTACTTATTTTTGTATTATAAAATATGGTTTAGTGGTATGGGAGAATGGGGTAGCCATAGAGATTTTAATCCTACAGAAAAAAGCAGTAAGAATATTAATTGGCTCTAAGCCATTAACTCATTGTAGACCACTTTTTGTAAAAAGCAGTATTGTAACCATTGTAGGTTTGTAATTATTCATATATATTTTAATTTTAGTTAAGAAAGATTATAACAAATACCTTTAAGAAACATGAAACATTACCATGATACCAGAAATAGTAATAAGCTTGAATTACCAAGGTATAGGTTAACTAGAACCATGAATTACTATAAGTATCAAGGCTTAAAAATGTAAATTAATCTACCTGCTTCATGGCAAAATCTAACAGAGAAAACATTTTCAGTAGTGTTACATAACTGGCTATCTAGAAACCCATTCTATAAATTGGACGAATATTATAAAGCTATCAAAAATGTGATATGAAGTTGTAGTCTATGAAGTAGTAAGAAGTTGTACAACATTTAATCTGAATAGTTATTACTTGTATTATATCTACTTTCTAATTCTTGAATATATCTAAGGATAAAAACTGAGAATGACCGTTTAAACAAAATGACAATATCTATTGCAATGTATGTAACATGCTGAAAGATAAATAAAATGTCTTACTGTCTTACCAGTGTTTCAACACTTCAAGAGTGTACATGTACCATGTATAAAGAATTCTTTTAATACAAAGGATAAATTTTAATAAGGATATCCAAGGCGTGTTATAGGGTTCCTACAAAGAACAGAACAGGCATAAAAGCAATTGTTGTTCAATTTTTTAATAGGCAAAAAAGAAACCATGTTGGCCAAGACTAAGGTAAATAGAGACCACCTGAAGTCTACTGTTTTTTTTAAGGAATTTGCTGCAAGCTTAGGGTTTTAGGTGAACAACTTTCTGCCTATTAACTTATTGCACAAAACTACAAAATTAGAGACATTGGTTACCAATATGTCTTGTTCAGGGAAGGTAAAGAGTTTGCTAGATAGAACAATACTTTTAAAGCTGTAGTTTTGACCTTTGAAGGAGACGTAAAAAATTTTTATAAAGAAAAAATGCTAACTTACTCATTTTCAAATTGTAATAAATACATTTCATTTTAACATACAGAGTGTTTGTAAACATTTTGATGAGACATTAATTTTTTGGCAAACATTAAAAATAAAATTCAAAATTATAATTTGAAGTGAAGTATGGATTAAAAATGGCGAAGAAAACAAGTTCCAGATACCAAGTTTCGACTTGTTGCTGCAACCCAGAGCTAAAAACCGGCCTGGAGGCGTGATTATCTACGTAGACTCTGACCTTGACTACTCCCATAGACTTCTCTCTCTACAAACAGCTGATGTCATTAATGTTCTACTCACTGTTACATTAAGTAATGGCACTAAGTTAGATTTATCTATATATGGTATTTATAGATCATGTACATTTATATTTTCTAAATTTAAGAATGAATTTAGGGACATTAAAATTACACATGACCCAACTTTCATAATTGGTTTTGAACAAATGTACTCTTAAGAATGAAGGTTCCGGCCCCAAGTATATTGATTTATTTTCTTCTTATGGTTATATAAGTTATGTCCAGTGAACTACTAGAACAGTCAATAATTCAATCTCATGTTTGGATCATGTACTGATTCGAAATACAAAGGCATTTAGATTGTTAAATAATTCAAACAGTATTTTATGTCCCATCCTGTTCCATGTTGTTTCAAGAACATCGGCACATTGAAAATGTTATTTAAAATTACCTTGTATTTAAAAAACCTACGATATACCTTTTAACCTTATGATTTCATAGCAAAAAAAGAAAGTCGTAATTGTGAATTAAACCAATGATATACTATGCACTAAATTATTAAAGTATTATTCTTTTTCCCATTATCTATCACAACACAGAAGATTGCCACTAAAAATTTACAGTAGTTGACTGTGGTTAAGCCTTAAAATTAGCTTGACTAATGATACTATATTCTTTAAACAAACAATAGCTCTTTACTGTCCAATAAGATGGTTGCGACGACCTTTCCAACAGATTGCTTTTATTTAAACTTAATTGATTTTTCAAAGATGATTGGGGCCATTCTAATGCTTGTTCCTTGTTTATGAAATGAAATGAACATTCACATAGAGCTTCTAATGGACCACAATGAAAATATAATACTAATTTTGTAGATGCAGTTTTTCACAAAAACAAGGGTTTATTTTGGGGCAAAAAAATAAAATGTGGAGAATTAATAAAAAGGAATCTAGGCATTTATCGAATATAAATTTATACAATGTTTTATTACCAGACAATGTTTATTACATTCATGTACACAAATTATAACATGGTTAAAGAACTTTTTAATTTATTTCCTTCAAAAATATAAAATGTATTCTAAATATCTAGTGTTTTCTGGACACTCTGTATATTTCAAACTGATGTAACATCGTGTTCCATTCTTTGTGGTAAAGTAACAATCTAGAAAAATCTTATTTTTGGCACAATAAATGCATGTAACCCAAGAGACTTACAAACCCGAGAAGGCAATATTTGAGATCAAAGCACTCTGTGTTAATTTCTTTAATTGGTTGTTAGTTTAATTTTTAATGAATATTTATATAAAATATCCAGATTTAGCACCTCCACCAATATATCAGACCAACCGTTATAAATTTATAGTTTGATTAGAAATAGTACTTTAAGAAATCCTAACATAAAATTATTACACAATCTTTTTCTTACCTGTACCAACCTATGGTTGACATTAGTTAAGTTTCACAATCTCATGTCCAGTCTTTTCAAAATTAGTTTTCAGATTTAGTATTATATTGGTTTGATCCAGTTGAATATATAGTCTTTGTTGTTTTAACTAGCTACCAGCAATATTCGTGCATTGCTTATATTCAGTAACTATTACACATTGCTTAATACTTTCAGTTTATACTTGATTTGTTTCACCATTCTTTACTACATGTCAAAAACCTCTGATCAGCATCATAATCACTGTATGTATTTTAGGAAAACATAATAGGTTATAGTACGATTCCCCACTGCCCTCTAGTCAGTGAGTAGATGAACCAAGATCCATGCATGTCAACTAATACGAAATTTTGGCAAATAATGAAGGTTCAACCGTCATTTTATCTCCAGTCAACCAACTATCAGCTTTTGCTACACTGAAACACGTATTTTGTCTATATACAAAATAAAATATACTATCCACGTTGTTATCATTTAATGTTAAAGGATTTAAATACTAAACACTACAATCAATATTTGTATTCTTATATAACACTGATGCCATAAGCCCAATACGGTGTGTAAAAGAGACAACTATTTATTATTAACTCAGTGAATGGAGCTCCTATTTTGAATGATTACCACAGGAAATGATACATTTATATAAATGGCCACGCACCAAGAACTTCAAGATCTGGCCCTGGCTTTGACCACTAGTTCAGTACTAAAACTAATACACAGTTTTTTGTTTGTACAATTCACTTGGCTTAGAGTATGAACTTGCCAAAGATTAGAGCTTAATAAGTTTGGTTCTCATATCTCAGCTCTAAAGAAAACCATTGCTTATCGATTAGCTGATTCAGATTCTGGTCCAGAACCAGTCCGTAATCTCTATGATGATTAAGTAAACAAAACAAAATGGTTACCAGTGCTGAGATAATCTGTTTCAACGCATGATATCTAGTGGAGTTTTGAACACCAGAAACCTTTCCCATTTCCCAAACTTTTCCTGTCCTGTTCTTTTTCCCCCAATTGTTTTATTTATGTTTCATTACATGTAAAAAATAAGAGTATCTAAGAATATGAACCATTATAGCAGCCTAAATTAGAGGGAAAGATGTAAAAAAACCAGATTGGTTACAAATCTATGTACAACAGGGACCATATTCACCAACATTTAAAAGGTTAAACAGTTTCAGATGCTATATATTTTAATAGGAATATGTGTGTTACTACTAAACTCAATGTCTGCAAGAAGAATTTTATTAAAAATGAGTTAATAATATTATTTTTATTTTTTCTCCCTCTTTCATAAACATGATTCAAACTGGAAACCATGTTGGAGCCACAATGGTTACATCTAAATGTCAGCAATTTGACTTTTGTCTTCAAACATAATATAAAACAAAGTTAGTAAAATGTTTTTTTTTCTCCTTTTCACTATTATAGGCCTAATATATGGGGGTATTTCCATTTGAAAATGTTGAGCTGGGATGGTCTCATTAGCATCCAGTCTACATGGCTCCTCAAAATACACTAAAATTAAGTTTATTTGTCTTGAAATGTTCCTTCAGCTTAATTTTTTTAACCTGAATTCATTTACATGCAGTGAGAAGTTTAAATCAATAGTTTCCATAATAATATAATAGGAATTAATGTATTGTGTATTTGGTAACTTGAATAGTATTGGTCAAGACATAAAATAGGCTGTATCTCTGTCAATAATTATACAGATACCTGATAATATAACAGATAAAGACAATAGGTAAAGGCAGTTCTTAAAGAGCCAGATGCCACATTGTTTTGAATCTGAGTTAGAGATATATTACAGATTCAAATTCTGTGACTGGAACAATTTTAATCAGGACTATTGACGTTATCCTGTAACAAATATCCCATATAAAAACTGTTTGATAATAAAATCCAAAAGATCAGTGGCCCATGAAGACAGGCAGAATAAGGCTAAGAAAAGGAACCAGTTAAATTTAATGGTGGAAACCATAAATTATTATAAAAAGTCAAAGTTTCATCAGTACAAGTAAACAGAAGAGGGTATTACAGGCACATAATGAAAGAAAAGGAATTTAATATATGAAACCAAGCATGCAACGGTAGATATGTTTTCTATCTCATGAGTAAGAATTTTCAAAATCGTTTTGCCCAACCATATAAATTTTGGCAGAAACAACTTGGGTTTGCATTTCTTTCAGGGCAATACCTTTGATTAGTTACACAGGAGATGACACATTTGTATGGCAGTGACATGTTAATGTCCAAGGGATTAGTTCAGATGGCAGTTTAAGCGTGCACTTTTGCCGAGCCTCAATTTATAGCATTGGAGAATTATCTCTTTAGTAACTAATATAGTCAAAGGTAATACAAAACTATTTGTATCATGATAAAATTGTTGATTTAATAACATATATTCATGGAATCAAAATAAATGGCAAAAATGAAGGCATTTAGACCTTTGTTCACTAAATTAGAAGTGCAAACAATCATAAACTTATATATATATTTGATTTGATTACTTTCATTTTGAAGAATCATGACTTGTTAAAATTTACAAATGAAATTCATGACCACAATACTCGTAACAAGAATAAGGCAGTAATTGAGTATCACAGACTAAGCAAATCTTTATCTAGTCATATTGTATTGTCTATTAAAGTGTACAATAAGGTTATTCACCTTATAAATGAAAATTCAGTGAAGATATTTAAACACAAATTTTATAAGTGGTTACTCAACAATCCCTTTTATTCTTTAAATGAATTTTTTTTACTGTCTGTGATCAATTTTTAAACTAAGAATTTATTTTTATACTGTGCAACTGTACTTAATTATTTATTAATGTTTTATAATAAGTGTTTGTCTAATTTTATTAATAAATAAATTTATGTTTTGTTTATGTATGTATAACTTATATTGTTTCTATTGTTATTTTGATCTCTAGTTTTCATAGAGATTAAGTTGTTAAGATTTTATTAAGTAATACATTTTTAACTGTTTTTTATTTATTGACTTATTTGTTGTAACTTTAAATATCCTTATATTATTTATTTAAGTAGGTTAGTGACGTGGCAATACTGCTCAATATAAATAACTTTGTCAATGCTTTTGTAAGCCTGAACGACAATAAAACATATTCTTATTCTTATTCTTATTCATAATATAACATGGACGTTATATGAGTAATAGGTAGGAATTTGTAGTATCATTCATTGATGCATTTTCTGGAAATACATCAAATCACTTGATTTGAATAAACACAAATTTATGTCACAGGGGTTATGTTATGCAAAAGATTGTAATTGATAATTTTCACCACATTGTTTTATTACATTGCAATTCTTCAATGGCATAGTTTTCTGAGATGTACCGGTACCTGCTAAAAATAATGGTAACTTGCTTAATTCTCAGAACTTATCAACGAATACATTTCTGATCCAAATCATCAACAATGAATGTGACCAATGAGAGTCAAAACTAAATATTAGTGTTCTAAAAGTTTGTTACTGTTAAAAACGATACATCTACAAATAATTAGTGAATTGGTTACATGTTTATGTGGACGAAACTTTGAGACAAGAGTTAGTACTTTTCAAATACAACATTAACTTATCAAATAATAAGATTCTGATAAGTGTTCCAAAAGATGCTTATGCCTGCCAATTTTAACATTTGCTCGATTTTTTGACATCTCAACTATCGCAAAGACTTGTACACAATGCAATCCAACTGCGAAATATTGTAAAATTTACAAGTACAATTAAATTTTATTACTTGTTGAAGTATCTCACGAATAAGACAATTTTTTTTCCAGATTAACCAAGAACTATTATAAATAAAGTGTCAGTTATTTTCATAAATAATTACAACTTAAATTTGCATGTTAACCCAAAAATGCCTGCTGCCATTTGAAACAAATTTAAATGTTATAAATATTTGGGGCACTCACTTCAACATGCAATTCAATAGGAATCATTCAACAGAGCCAAAGTTTTCATCACATATGAAAAGAAGAGGTACTTCAAAATGCATGGAACAATCCTGAATTGGTCAAAGGATGAAGGCACTTGGCACGATATAAATAAGTCAAACAAAGAAGCAAGTATTTAAAGTACGGGGCCACACAATTTTACCTTTTCTCCTACGCTGTTAAATCCTCAAATTTAAGAAAACCAATGAACGTTCGCAATTTATTCCGATACAGACAGAGTGAATGTTCTGTTTTGATGAGGCACCCTGATCTGAAAAAATTGAAATGCGTGAGAAGCAAGTAAACGGTGAGACACTTGATTAGTGTGTTAGTCAATGTGAAGAAAGGGGTTGTTCAAGCATTAGTGAGGCATTAGTAGAGGAGCATTACAGCATTAAACACAAACACAACAACAATGCAAAAGCAGACAATAACTGGATCACAAGTCTAGGTAATAACTGTTGTAAACAATCAATGTCATTATTTAACCCTCTTTCTGGTAATCGAAGATTATCCACCAAGTGAACAGCATCTCATTTTGGTAATCGATGGTTATATGCCTAGTGAACATATGCTCATGAATTAATAAGTAATACCTATAGTTGTATTTATTTCATATAAAATATAAAATATAAAAATATCAACAAGACTGAAGTATCATTTAAAACTTTAGAATATAAACTATTATAAGCTTTCTTCAATGTTGGTGTTCAAGCAGTGACATCAACATACAATGAAATTCAACACCATCTTGGCATGATTTGTTTGGTTACCAGCAAATATATGAAAATTATTATAGTTTTTATTATACTTGGTATTATATAGTGTATTATTGTTATTTAAGAGATATAATTTTTTTTTTAAATAACGCTTAAGTGCCTGTGAATGTAACATGTAACAATATGTTTTTATTTTTATTTACATTTTTGGTAATATAAGACAAATACTAAAGATCCATTTCTTTTCAGTTATTATACCTCTATACCTTATAACACTTTTATTTGCTACTTTAATATGTAAAATTCAAGAATTAATGTTATACGTTTATAAAATACATAAATTTACTAGCTTTATATGCCTATTAAAACTTTTATTTTTCAGAATGACTACTTTTTCAAAGGATAGGCTCTCCTGTATGTGTCAGTTTTTTAATCGTATAAACAATCTTACACATGTTTATTACATACATTTTAAAATAACCCATTTATTTTGCAAAAATAATTTTTTATTTCATTGTAAAATCAATTATATATATACTGTATGATATTATTATTATTAAATTTTTGGTTGTTATTTTTTTTAATACAGCTGTATGATGCAAGAAAATGATCTCCAATAAGAAGTAAAATTGCTGCCAGAAGGAGGATTACGATTCTTTGGTCACTACATAATGTTATGCCTTAATAAAAAATATCTATTTAGTTGTACTGATACTCAATATTGCAACCTCGCGTCGTCGCAGCCGGAAGAGGAATAATAACCGTGGATCTGCCACTAGATTCCTCCTATCCCAAAACCTAACCAGCTTTGATGACTAAAGATAACTAATAATTTGGATATGGTTTCCGAAAGGTTCCCTAACAATATTATACTAAATTCTAGACCACATACACTAACTTCTCCCGGTCCACTCTACTCGATAGCTGCACAACGACTCCCCGCACAACCTCCGGTCTCAGCTTGCCAACCTAGCAGGAATCATCCTACCAGAACCTGTCCAGAAGAATTCCGGATGGTAGGAGGCTCCTATTGTTCAAGCTAAGAGCTAGAGGTCGGCGCAGCTGGCTATCACGCTCGTGGCTACTGAAGGATTACGCGCGCCAAATTCAAAACTATAGCGGCACTCGCCGCATCCTCCCCTCCTTCTCCGAGGAGTTCGAAGGCTTAGCCATTAAGAGTGGTAGAATGGGTGAGAGGAATGTTATCTGGAAGTGAATCAGTTATAGTTAAAATGAGCCAAATATCTTAAACTAGAACACAGCTTACTAAAATTTTCAAAAAACACTACCATGCAGAAAGGCGGTGCAGAAACCGCGCCCATTCTCGCTGAACAGCTCCAGTCCTCAACCACAGACAAATTCAACCCAAAGTGGAAAGCAACTAAGATCTATCTATCACCAATATGTCACATACCGGCTATATACTTCTAACTCTTCTAAAATTAAGGTAGGGCTTCTTTAAAAAGTTTATTTAAATTAAAGAAGATAATCTAGGTCAAAGGAATCAGGATTCTGGGAACCGTGTTTGACTGAGAATCACAACCTTCATTCAGCCCCATCATCAGACTCAGATTTCCTTCCAAAAATAGGCCAAGTAGGAAAGGAGAAGTTAAGGATATTTTATTCTTGCGTAACTCATTAGAATATTTCTTCCATCGTAGCTGGCCATAATCCTAGTCCTGTTCCCCTTATTTCCCTCCCCCACTCCTCCCGCAACGGGAGACAAGCCTGCTACCAACAAGCCAATCCACCGGACGCAGAAGGAGAGGGAGTGAAAGGTCTCCCATGACCTCTCTGGAAGAACATATACAATTGTTTTGTTCATTTTCTTTCAATATTTGAAATACAGGAAAGGTGGTGAAAAGATGATATGGCCATTGGAAAAATAAATCCAAATCTAAATGATGAGGTCTCCTAGTGACTACAGTCATAAGAGGCAAGGGAAAGAGGAGAATTGGTCTGCTAACACAGTTCTTTAAACTTATCTACACTATTAGTTTCTCAAGATTGTTTGGTGATATATGGCAAGTAGTTTTCCCTAAATGGAGTGTTCAGATCGAGAAGGAAGGGCCAACAAACAATAACTCAAAAGAAAAAAAAACTTCTGTTGGCTCAGAGTTATGATAAGTTAGTAGGCCAGGATATGATTGGTAATAACCATTAATTTGTGGATAGGATAACCACTCTATATAACTAACACATACAAATAAATATACATATAACTGACCATTATAAGGTCGTAACACGCATGCTCGAAAATACAAAGTAATATTTATCAACGAAAAACCATACACGAACACTAAATTACACAGAGATAAACATTTATAGCAATAAATAAAGTTTGACTAACTGGAATGAGTGCTTCGCTATAGCTTTAGCCTAGTTGTATATAGGAGAATACTTTGTTGAATAGTCGACTATAAGGGAAATGTTAAGTAATGTCGGTTCTAAAGCATTTATACAAAGCATATCGATACAAATTATTCTCTATCCTTAATTGCCTTAAGTTATAACTTAACAAAAAATAAATCAATAGGATAGAGGTAGTTAAAGATGAGTTAATGGAGTGTGTTTGGGGTTGCGCATAGGAGGCAATGAGACTGTCACTGCTCCCAATATTGATTACAGAAAAAAATATATAAATAAATATCAATTCATAGAAGCTGTAAAAACTTCAAACAAAAAAAATCTAAATGGCAGATCTCACAACCACCCATCCCCGTGTAAGTGTATAGTAGACAGTTTGGACCAAACACCAGAATTGCCAAACCCAACACCAGGTAGCAAGAGGAGAGCACACGCAGGTGAACTCCTAAGCCCAATCCACCTCAGTGTCAGGCCAGCTACCAATGCGGGGTCCCAATGAAGAGTTGAAAAAGAAAAGGAAATGTTTTTTGTAAGGTGTAATATGAAAGAAGAATGAAAATAAACTCAAATTAAACCTAATATCACAATGGCTTTTTCGGAATAGAGGAAATATCTAGTGGCAGATCATTGTTGTGGAGTTGGGAGAATGCACTTTTTAATATGGGATACATGTGCTGACCTCACAAATTTCTTGGTTTTTGGGTCACGCAAGGCAACTGTTACAGGGGAAGTAAAGGTCTCAATTTCCAAAGGTTTAGACCACATAGGTTGCAACTTGGCTGAGATGTGTTTGGGTGCATTACTCAGGTTAAATAGTCGATACATTACTGTATCACCCACTCTAAAGGGAACTTGTGCTCGACCTTTATTATACTGTTTGGAAACTTTATCCTTAGCACGGATCAGATTGTCTAGAGCTTTACTCCATCTCTGTTCTATGTTTCTTGGTTCAGAATTAGATTCTAGATGTTGGTTAAGATTCCATTTATTTTCCAAAGGAGTGCGGATAGCGTATCCCAAAAATATTTCAGAGGATGATGTGCCAGTGCTCTCGTGCTTAGAAGAATTAAAGGGGGTTTGAAAAAAATGTAGGTTTTCATCCCACTGAGTATTGTCTTTGTGGTGGAAAATTCGCAAGGCAACTCCGATATTTTTGTTCACACGTTCAGTGTGCAAACTTTTCGGGTAATAAGGAGAAGTCCTAATGTGTTTAATCCCAAGCTCATCGCACATGTTTTTGAACTGATGAGATTTGAAACAACCGCCAGAATCGGAGACAATAGACTGGGGAAACCCAAAGTAGGAAAACAGGCCTCGTTTAAGGGCATTTACTGTAGTTAAAGCTGTTGAATTCTTAGTTGGGATCATGACTGATAATTTGCTAAACGCGTCTACAATGGTTAGTAGCCACCGATGACCACGTTTAGTTCTAGGGAGAGGACCAACATAAGATAGACCAACATAAGACCAAAAGATAGTCAATCATGATCTTTTCAAAAGGTTTTTCATGCTAGATCAGACGAAAGATAACCATATTTTGTGTTTGGGGCTTGCTTATAGCGCTGGCACTGTAAGCATGATTTAACCATGTTAGTTATTGTTGTTGTAAGATCAGAACTGTAAAATGTTCTTTTTAACCGATTTAGTGTTTTGGAGATTCCCAAGTGTGCTCCAACTGGGGACGTGTGATACATGGCAAATAGCAAGTGGTGTAGATTTTTGGGAACAACAACACGCGGTCTGCTCTGGGAAGGGGTTTTATAAACTAAGACTTATCAATTATTTCATAGTTAGGAGGGTGTTGTTCAGACTTAATTGACTTAATAATATTTTTTAATTCTGGGTCTAGGGCTTGATGTTCTCTTATGTCTTGGAAGGCTTCTGGTAGAGAGAAAAGAACTAAACATTTTGAGGTAGGATTTTGGGGTTTGCTTGTCGAAGGTGTTGAACTTGTGTCATGTTGTTGGGGAGTTGTGGGGTCTTCCTCGTACAAACAAGAGAGGCAGTCTGCAACAACGTTCTCTTTACCCTTAATGTGACTTACTTGAAATTTAAATGTGTTTATTAAGGCAATCCATCGTGCTATTTTTCCAATTTGCCTGGGGTGGTTCAGCAACCAGGAAAGAGCACTATTATCCACAAAGAGAGAAAATTCTCTATGCTCTAAGTAAGTTCTGAACTTTTCCAAAGCAAACACAACAGCGAGAGCCTCCAGTTCAAAAGTAGAGTAGTTTTTTTTATGGAGGTTCAGGGCACGACTGGCGTAAGCAACAGGTGCTAGGCTGCCATCCAAAGTTTCCTGGGACAAGACCGCACCCACAGCCATGCCAGAGGCATCGGTCTGCAACGTGAAGGGTTTTTCGAAGTCGGGTAGCCTCAAAACAGGTGAAGATACTAAAATTGCTTTAAGGGTTTTGAATGCCTCCTCCTGAGAAGGTCCCCATATGTAAGGAACGCCCTTTTTAAAGAATTTAAAGGTTCCGAAATCTGAGAAAAGCTTTTAATGAATCTCGAGTAATATGAGCACATTCCCAGAAACCTAGAAAGTTGTTTTAAATTCTTTGGTGTTGGGTAGGAGTTGATAGGTTTACTTCTGTCAGGATTTAGACTGATTTTACCATTATGAAATATGTGACCCAGGAATTCGATTCTAGGAGATGCCACAACCATTTTTTTCAGGCCTAACAGTCAGCCCAGCATCTCTAAGCCTGTCTAAAACTATTTTAAGATGCTGTACATGCTCGTTGAAACTGTTACTGAAGACAACTAGGTCATCAAAATAAACAAAAAGGAATTTGAATTTTATATCTCCAAAGACTTTGTCAAGTAGATTTGCCAAAACCATGCCACCGGATGCTAAACCGAAGGGCAGATAGTTATACTCGTAACAACCTGTGCTTGTGACAAAAAGAGGAATTTGATTATAGGCGCTTACAAGGTCCAGGTGGGAAAAATGAGAAGCCTTCCCTAAATACTGGAAAGCTGACTCCACGGTTGGCATGGGAGTGTTCTCCAGCTCAACCATCTTATTTATGAGACGGTACTCTACCACCATGCGACTTTTACAATTCTTTTTCGGGACTAAAAATGCCGGACTTGAATATGGAGAGTCACTAGGACGAATAATACCCTTACTCAACAGGTCTTTAATATGGCTGTTTAGCTCTTTCAGTTTGGGAGGAGCATAATGAAAAGGTTTTGAGCGGATAATTTTATTAGTTGTCATACGGATGGTATAAGATATTAAGTTGGTTTTGCCAAGGCATGGTGTTACGGTATCCGGGTACTGCTGCAATAGGTTTTTTAAAATGTGTTTTTGTTTTGTGTTCAAGTTTTCTCCTAATGTTAGTGCTGTATGAGTTGGTTCTATGTTAGGTTGAGCTGACTGATTCTGGAACTGATTAATAATTAAGGTTGTGTCAAAGGAAAAAGTTATTTTACGCTGAGCCGCATTGATCACCATTTTACTGTGATCTACAAAGTCCAAACCCAAAACAACTGCCACCGGTAGGCTATCTGATACAAAGAAAGGAAAAGTCCAGGAAAGGTGTAAAATTTTAAAATGCAATTTAGTCTGTTTTTGGAAATTCATGTAAGTACCATTCGCTGTCATGGTTTGAGTTCTGGTGTTAAGTGAGTTGACGTATAAAACCCTTTACCTTTCTGAAGATCCTTAAAGACTAACCCAGATATTATTGAGTATGTGGAGCCTGTATCAATTAGTGCTTCAAGTTTGATTTCTTTTATGGATAGCCAGATAGTAAGGGGATCTACTTTGGGTAAAGAAGGTGCCATAGATCGGAAGGGCAATTCACCTTCGGTTTAGGGGAGACAATTTCCCTGTCTAAAAATGCCTCCCTGAGAAGTTTAAATGTTTCGGCCTGGAATTGGACTGACCAGAATAATTAGCTTGCCTATTCTGCTGGCCGTTTTGGTAGTTACGCTGACATGTGTTGTTTTTTGGTGTACTATATTGGCCTGAATGGTTATTTCCTGATTCCAAGTGTGAATGACCGCCATTACGACTATTTTGAGGTTTATATCGATTAAAGTTATGTGACCGGTAATTTTGGTAGTGGTGTTGACCGTTAGTATGGTTAGAGTGGCCACTACTTCGGTTGTAAAACAATCTGTTGTTCTGTTGAAAACTTTCATTATATGGTATGGAACTATGAAGGGATGTAGGTGGGGGTACGTTGGTTGTTTGTGGAGTTTCATAATATGTAAGACGTAGGTCATCTACCGTGGGGGCCAATTTTAAAAGATCATTAATGCAGTGTGGTGTTATAAGTCCTGATAAGCAGGCTCTAGTGGAGGGATTGAGACCTGCCATAATAGTAGTAAAGACAACTGCATTATCTACTGTAGGGTTTAAAAATGTAAACATTGCACTAATGTTGTGTACATAGTCAGCTAAGGGCTCTGAGTTAGTTTGCTGGCGGTACAAAAACTGATTCTGAGCTTCCCTCAGTGTTCTATCAGTTAAGAGTGAAGTACGTATTGTCTGGACCAGTGAGAGCCAACTAAGATTAGACGTGATAGCATTTAACCATATACCACGAAGTCTACCCTCAGTCCGCGGAATAGTATTCGTAATAAAGAGTTTGTCACTTACAAGGTTCAAGTTGAATATTTCTGTAGCTTTAATTACAAATTGTACGAGGTCTGGGAGGGATGAACCTGATGTCATAGGCAGGGCTCTAATCATTTCGCGAACAACAGAAGGAAATGTCGCATCACTATCTCTATTATGGCTTGAGAATAACTCGGCAATCTGTGAAGACACTACTTCTGTAGTGCGTTTAACTGTTGTTTGTGTAAGTTGTTGCATAGCAACTATCAAATTTTGTATATTCGGATCTATTGATTGTAAAGGTGTGTATGCTATGTTGGGCTGTACCTCAGAATGTTTTGTGACTGTTGGTGTAACATCAGTCGAGGCTGCTGTAGTTTCTAGTTTGGATTCATTAACATTTTCATCTGAGTCGATTTCACCTAATTTATATTTTTCTTTAACATAAGCACGAAGCTGAACTCTCGTTCCCTCAAGTGTACCTGCTGGTGTGATGCCCAATAGAGAGCATTGATCACGGGCCTGAGTTGCTTTTAACTCTTTAATCCACGCTACAGTTTTGGGAATATTATCTGGTTTATACATATTTAAAGAAAGAAAATAGGAACACAATAAGCTAAACAAAGCAAACTGGTACCAAAATATGTTTACTTTTGTAATTATTAGACTGCAGGAGTCTGAAAACAATAACAGTAATGAAACAATTATTTCAAACAAATTGGGCTGACCTAGCTTTGAGGAAAATATAGCAAACCAACACCTACTGGGGAGGAAAAACTCAGATAGTTACTTTAGTATTTTATAAATTAGTTTTATATTGGAGTTAAAAAAGTTTAAGTAGTTTAAATTTTATAACATTTACTCTGTAAATTAGCTTGTATATCTCTTTTGAATAAATAAAAAGTTATTATATTCAAATTGCATTGTTTGACTTATAATAATTGTAACAACTGTTATAAGTACCTGAAACAAATGCTCGTATCCAACATTAAACATATTTCCAAGCGAAGTGATATTTATAACACAAAGGTTAAGATTCTACCGAAAGTAAAATATTGGCTATAACAAAAATAACAAAGTCACCAATTATCTTACCTGTATTCGTAACTCAAGGTTAGTTACAAATGATCGTCGCAAGCTGCAATTTACATTAAAACAAAAAGCACCAGTCATTATTATGTGTTTAACACTAACTAAAATAACCAATATCTAAACGTATATAAGGCTAAGTCGTAAAATAATTTAAAGAAATCATTCCCTTAAAAAAATATTTAAGTGAAAACGAAAACAAGTCAATTAACGTTGGATTACAAAGATAACTTATGTAGTACCTTAAAACATTGGCCGGAAATTATAAAATATTCCTGCTTAACTGGAGTAGTAAAATCTATATTAACCTCTTCAAATCCACAACGTAGAGTAACATAATAAGACTTCGTTATCTACGGAGTGATACAAAAACCGGATCTGAGGAACTCTGCTTACACAATTACGTGCCTGCAGATCAAACCGACTAATCTTGTGTCGGGAAAAATTACTGTAGTTCCAATAAGAAGAAAATCTAAAACGGATAAAAATTAAGTAAAATAATTATAACAGTTGCGAGCTTATAAAACTATAAGTATAACTACGAGGAAAATTGACAAATTAAAAATTAAAACTGTCTTAAAATGAAACGAGAAATTCTTGTTTGCAACAGACAGACAGACGGAAATTACGAACTCCGAGATAATAATGTTTAAATTACTTAAGCCTTATGAAAAACTTAAAAAAGGAATTGAGGCTGTAAAAAACAAAAGGACAGATACGTAATTAAAAGTTAACAAAAGAAAAATACTGCAAAACACCTATTATTAGTGAAATAAATAGTGTTACAGTCTAATAGCAAGCGTACTTCAGATTACTAGTAATTAAAAAACTATTTAAATTTGTTATTAATATCGTAACTCTGCTTAGTTAAAGCTTAAAGGAGACTTTTACTGTTAGTAGTTATTAAAAAATACTAAGTTATTTAAGAAATACTTTATAAAAAGGGCAAAAAATATTAAATCATTAAGGTTGAACAATGAAATTTTAAGATTAAAGTTAAACAGTGAACAATAACATAAATGTTTAATTTAATTGATGTATTAAAGGTTTATACTTTAAGCTTATTTTAAAAGACTAGAACTAATTTAGTTATCTGATCCTGTTGGTGAAGGTCGCTGCTTCCCTCGTGGCGTCGGTCGCTGCCCTGGGGTGATTTACGCCATTGTTTGAAAAATTACCACTGGTATGTTATTCGAAAACGAAAAAATAGGACAGTATGCGTGAATTTAAATTAAGGAAATGGTTAGGAATGGTGATGAGAATCCGAGGCGGACGGCTCGCGCTACCAATATTTGCGACCTCGTGTCGTCGCAGCCGGAAGAGGGCACCTTCCAAAGGAATAATATCCGTGGATCCGACACTAGATTCCTTCTATCCCAAAACCTAACCAGCTTTGATGACTAAAGATAACTAATAATTTGGATATGGTTTCCGAAAGGTTCCTTAACAATATTATACTAAATTCTAGACCACATACACTAATATGAACCAGAATTTGGTGTAGTCACATTTTCCCGATATACTGTGTCATTTTGAATACACTTCTGAGTATCTTAAAAAAAAAAAAAACTCTTTCAATGATATAAGTAAACTGTTCTAGAAATGTGTATAAAAATACTGTTTTTTACACATAAACGTAGAGCATTACCCCTTTTTAGCCTTACTCTGCCCACTGTCCAAGGACTATAGATCTGCACAGAGAACTTAACAAGTAGAGTAATGGTGAGATTAATTATATTATAAGGTGAATACTCTAACAAAAACCTAAAGTCCGAAGCTTACACACCATGCGACCACAGACTTCTAAGTTAGAGGTATATTTGAAATGTAGCTACCTGTAGAATACTTTCCAACTTCATGTTAAAAACTTTACTATTGTATACCATCCCACTTCATGTTAAAAACTTTACTATAGTATACCTTCCAACTTCATGTTAAAAACTTTACTATTGTATACCATCCCACTTCATGTTAAAAACTTTACTATAGTATACCTTCCAACTTCATTTCACATTTCAATCTATATTTCATTTCAATCACAGATCAAAGTACATTTAGAGCTATAAAATTAAAAATATAACATTGTGTGCTTCTCTTAAAATTCAGTGAACTTACCAGAATCATCTTTGACCTAGCTATGTACAATTGTGCAAAATTTAGACACTTTATAGATGGTCATGAGCGAGATGACAAATGAAATGTGTAGGAAACAATTTCCCCTTAAATGTTGTTTATTTGTTAAGGATATTCACATACTTTGCTCCATACTCATTGTTTTAATAACTGTGGCTAGGACAATACTATGTCCTATGGACGCAACTGATTTATGTACATAGTGGTAAAAATGCTAAAGAAAGATTCACGACTCACTACCTGGATGTCGATAATACACAGGTTGTCATCTTTATTGCAGACCATATCGAGTTTATGATGTCTTCCCATTAATGTGGAACAAGTGCTATAGCTGCTACAGCCAAGCCAGCATGGGATTGATATCACAATGCTTAGTCAGATCACAATACCAGGTAACTGTAACAACTCTGTACTACATGTACAATGGTTTCCAATGAATGGGAAGCATTATCACATTGAATGCAAAATACAGTCTTCCTTTGTTTAGTAGTATATATTCCTGTTGGAGGTCAGTTGATTTTGGACCGGAAAACAGAACATAACGCTGAGAGTCCGAGAGAAGTAGATAACACCCAAATCATCGGTGTTATTATATGTTTAGATTCTCCCTGAGTTAAATCAAAATAATTTTAAGGACCGTGAAATGATCCAGCCCACTACTTCTCCTGCAGGTACTTATTAAACTTATTTATTGTCACAAGTAAGAATACTGCGAACCTAAGAGATTAACTCAAAATCAGGAACTGCTGTAACAATTGGTATGATAACTTAAACCCTCTGACTGCCATTCAACGGATATTCATTGTTTATTTTCGTCCCTTAAACGCCATCTGAATTAAATTTGTGACCTTTAGGATATTAAGCAATTTTACAAAAGACAAAAACATTATTACAATACTGTTTTTATCAGGTAAGTATCCCTTTATTTACAAACGTGTTACAAAAATTTTGATTTCTAATAAGTGTAAAAAATAAAAACCTTAGATTTCTCAAATTATTTATTGTTATAGTGTACTCTAGTTTATTGTAAATAAAAGATTATTAAATATATTCAGTTTTACAGTTTAAAACAACTTTATAAACATTTTTACAAATTTAAGTGTTTTTGATCATGAAAACCATGCTTCTTATACTACTTTTAAGTTTTGGGCTAAAACTAATTTAGTTATCCAAAAACTCAAACAAAGTTATACATTTTCTGAAACTAGACTAAATTTATAATCTTTAAGCTATCTTGGAATTTATATACTGAACTATATTTTCCCTCAGGCACACAACCTCCCTTTTTACATACAAATAACAAATAAAAATGTTCCCACTCACCATAAATAACTCAAATGAAAATATTTGTTATAGATACTTATTATCATTGTATTCTACCATTTATTGTGAACAAAATAAAACCAAATATGGTTAAGTTTGCAGTAAAAATTATTTTTTTACAGACTTATAAAAAATAGCTTGTAAACCTGGGAAAAAACGGCTTGGCGTTTAAGGAAAATACTAAGGGCATTGGAAAAACCAAAATTTGGGAAAACCACATTTGTAATATGTATGTATTAGGATCAGACAATATTGGAAATGAACATTAGACGAAGGCAATCTTAGTGACTTGCACATTGAGGTTCGATCATCCTTCCATATGCAAGTCACTCACCACATACGTCACATCATGAGGACCAAAAGCTAAAGATTATCTGCTTATATCAATCTTATAACATCATTCATCATTGTTACCCATCAACTCATCTTTTCTATCGTTCATTCCAAATAGGACAAACCAGTGGAATGACATGGCATCTAAATGGACTCTGTATCTACTAAGCAGCCTGTTCAGTAGTCTTTCTAGTTCTTTAATATCTGCTTTGTTTATTATGAAACTTTGGTTTGGGAGGAAGTTTATTTCCCCATTTTGGTAAATATAGAAAACACTCAAAACAAAGATTTTAAGGAAAAGTTCAGCCCTTCATCTTTTTTTCTCTAAAAAATTCATAATCCTACTCAAACATTTGAAAAAAAGAAAACTATGGCTCCATAGAGGTGTTTGTGCGCAATTCTTTTTGGTAAAACTACACAACCACTTTAATTTTCCTAAGTTATGGATTATACTCAAAATTTTCAAACACAAAGCATTTGTTAACTTGCAACAAAGAGTATAAAGTAAATTTAACACTCACATTGATATCGTGACATTGTACTGTTTCGCTAAGTTGTGTTACAAACAAACATGGTTTATTCAATATTTGCGTTCTTTGTAAAGTAAAACGTTGGAAAGATTCCCATATATTCTGACAGTAACGAAAGTACTAATTTGGAATATTATTAGAAATACAAGATGAAGCAGTCACATTTGTTTGTTCAAAAGCTTTGGTTTTGAAATTTTTATTATTACTTAAAAAAAAAAAAACAATTGTACCTTATCAAATAAAAAAATTAAAACTCTTTTACTGCAACAAGACCATCTTTCTAAACAAAACAATGGGTTTTGTTTTTTATTTACTTTATAGAAAACAATTATGAATAACACATGATATTTGAAGATATTTCTGTATTTAAAATGTAATAAAAACCACTTTAATGGTACCACACTAAAGTTATTAGATAGCACTTGAAAAGTTAAATGTTTACTGTACTTTTTTGTATTTATCACGAAAAAGATTACATAAAATAAAAGAAAGTGTAAATTTGTACAACCTAATTTTGTATGTGCCTGTATGTTTTTTTTTTCTCTTAGTAACTCATTTAAGTTTACTCCTAGTTTAGCTAAGTTTGAAAAAAGTCACAATTTATGTTATTTACAAAACCAACATCCAAGCGTACTATTAAAACATTTTAAATTTTAAGATACTATAAAACAGTTTTGTAGCTAAGTTTGAGTATAATCTCAACTTAAATCATAATAGACCGAAATTAGCATACCTCCTAGTGATTAACTAATTCAAACAAAATAACACTATTAAAAATCAGTTTAACAACCTGTTCCGTTCTCTCAGGAATTGATCTCAACATTTATGTTTGTGAAGAGAGAGAGAGAGAGAGTTGAGAAGTTCACCAGTAAAGCTTGCATAGATAACTCTAATCATAATGGTCACACCAGCTTTTATACTAAAAGTACCATTTATAATTGATCATGTTTGCTTTACTATCAGACTTCAAGAGGTTTATATAACTATTTATAAAGTTACCCACAGTAAATACTATGCTTTCCACAGCACAGAACGGCCAAGTTTGAGAAGAGTCTGTTTTACTTTGGTATTCGGCTGTACAATAAGTTACCGGAACAAATAAGAGCAGAAACCTCCCTTTCTGGGTTTAAACCTCCCTTTCTGGGTTTAAGAGATTGCTGAGAAACCTCCTAAAGAGTTCAGTGTTTTTTTCTCTTAAGGAGTTCCTCGAGTTTAATTTTTGACTTCCTTTCAATTTTTACTTAGAAAGTTAAGGTATCTCGTTCTTGCTTGTCTTTCATTGATTATACATTACTCCATTATGTTACTTGACAAAACACAATATTTGTATATTTTTTGTAAAATTGTACAAATCAAATGTGTGAATAAAGAATTGAATTGAATTTTCTAGACTTTTACGACTCCTAAGCTTTCGATGTGACTAAGGTGTACGGTATTAATCGAAAAAAAAAGAGAATATTTTGAAAATAATGACGTTTTTCTAACAATTAGCATTTAAGACAGTAGATGTACGCATGGGTACAGCTAGCTTTTCTGAATACTGTCAAAAAAGCCTTAGGAAAAATAACTGTATTTTAGCACAATGTATGATACAATGAAGTCACTGATTTGATACAATCAAGCGTGAGACAAAACTGAACAGTTAAAATTTAAGTTATCAATTGATAAGTTGAGACAGTAAGCATGATACAAAATATTCAAGATGGAATGCCTCATGGATCAATGTTTGGGGCACTTTTATTTATTATTATCATACAAGACTTATAAATGACCATCCATTTAATATTTCAGACAGTGTTGTTATAAAAGATGATCTTTTTGTAAATTATCTTTTGCACTGTAAGTTTTAGCACTGTAGAAATTGAGGACAACCTTAAAATGGCATTAAGAATAATCATTCAAATCTTACACTATTGGAGAACCATATACACATAAACTAATATTTAAGTAAAGTTGAATTTCCAAGTGTAGAATTAGTAAATACAATTATGGATTTCACAGAATTCCTGGAAATGAGGAATATTTACTGAAAGTATAGACATTGTGCAGTGTAACTAGTCAGGTATTGTTGTATAATACTCATCAGGCTCTGTGTTACTGAACAGTAATTGTAAGTAATTTTACTCTCCACCTTCAAATGGGACTGAGAGTTTTAAAATGTATACCTATATAATTTAATCCTTAATTTGTATTCATGTTTCTTCTTAGAATACCATTAAACTCTTCTCTGTTTAATGTTTGTTATTGACTATGGATGATTTGAAAGGATACGAATTATGATGACATGTTGATGATAATGACAAAATGAACAATTAAAATACGTAATATAAGCTTTTAATTTAGTACAGTGAGTGGGCAGTTCATCTAACCTGAAAAATTTTATCATTAGTTATGATAACTTAAGAAAACCGATTCCCAAAAGTAGACTGCCCGAGACTACTACCAGGTTGTATCAGTTGATATGCAGGTGTTTTACTGTACCCTTGTTGAACCTGACTCACTAGGAAGATTGGTTATAGAGCAGCATATTCCACGGTCTGCTTTTTGAATTCTAATATAAAATTCCTCTGCTGTTATTTAAAACAAAACAAATTACTGATTTATAAAATAAATCAAACGTGATTAATAATTTATAGCATTTATTGAACTGAACAGTAAATCCAATTAAATCCACAATCCAACAAAACTATTCCTCCTTCCAAAACTGCACTTAACCTGTTCAACAATAACATTCTGTGTATATCCCTAACTATACAAATTGTATTCATCCTTCGGCATGGTAATGAAGCAGTGTACTCAATCGGAAAGCCAGGTAGTCAGGCTGCCCTCATGCTATATAAACAACAATTTTAAAGTCTCGTACGTTTTTATAACTAACCATTAACCTGAATGTTTTTTTTCTCCATGTACATTAGTTCCAAAACATCCAGACAAATCTAAAACTATCTATAAATCAGGGATGTCAAATTAAGATTTCATCCTAACCCCCCCACCTCTCATAATTGTCCGGAAACAAATAACTTAACTGATAAACCTCAATGTGTCCGTAACTTCAAGGCCTAAGTCATAATTGAAATTATCATCCATTTCATTAACGCTAACAAGCTAAAATTATCACACCCAAAATTATGACCATTTTTAATTTTGAGAAAAGAAATTAATTTTGAACTTTTAATGTTTAGAGATTTACAACAAATTTATGAATTATATACAGATTGGGTTACATGTATGCACACATACTTATAATAATTCCAATTATTTATGTAAAATTTTCAGGACTTCATATTTAGATTTTGATGACATCAAACTAATTATTTTGCAAGGATTGTCCAGACAGTAATTAAAAAAAGTTTTGTGACAATGTACAGGGCTACAACCGCCATCTTGATATAAAAAATATTCCTATATCCCTTATGCATCTAACTATAGTATTGTGTATACTATTTCCATCCCTACTTACTCTCAGTGACAAAGGTGTTAAAATGTGTGCTACAATAGAAAATTCCACCAGTTGCTAGCTAGTTTAGTAAAATTTTCTGCCAACTTTGTTTTGTGCAGAATAAACGGAAAATTAAAGAAAGACAATTGAGGTGTCATTGCATTGATTTCTAAAACAGCAATGTTTATGATGAGAACCACAGTAGTTCTAGCCTTGTAACTAAATTGTTTCAAGAATAAATGACAAAATTCGTCCATTTCATGGGACATTTGCAAAGTTTTCCCCCAAATTTCAAAAGATTTTCACCATGATGTGTGAAATTATGGTGGAAAAGTTTAGTTACCACAAATTTTGATAGTTTTATTTGAATGGCGACAATGTAGAAAAGGTTTGAGAATGTATATGTCAAATTATATAAAGGAATTTGGTATTTCCTTTTGATAATTTTTATTTCAAATAACCTGTTACTTTCTGGGTTACCTTCATAAATTTAAAAATCAATATAGATTATTCCTAAGCAAATAAAAGATATCCAGAGCATGCTAAATATTGTTGTTGAGAATTTTGAATCGACAAGAACCCTCAGCTCAAGTTATGGGAATAATGAACTTGCACAAAGCCAAAAACTGTGAAGGCAATGGTTCCAGATTCCTAACTCAAAGCAGCAAATTAAAGTTTACTTCCTTAGCTTAGCACATTTCACTTACATAATTAACACCATATTTGAACCAAGTTAAGTATTAGTGTACAAAAATTTAACTTGAAAAAAACATCTAGAATTCGTAACATTTTTTTACAATTTTAAAATTAGATTTTGAATAACAAGAGATCAAAATGAAGATATCAAAATAATCTGAGTGTTTAAATATTAAGGTTTATCATCAAGGCTGTAAAAAAGTGATACAAAAATTTGTCTAAAACTTGTTTCAACTAATTCAGAACCATGTTAGGATCAATACATTTGAAACTGAGAAACATATGAATCAACAAAAGGTGAACTATTCATTTGCCTGTTTGAAAACTGACAGTAAACAATAATTTAAACGAGACTAAAACTGACAACGTTCAACACAGCCACAATTTGTATTCTAGACTTGACTGCACTCGTAAAACAATTTAGTAAGAAAGAAAACCATAATTAACCAACGTCTTATCTCACAGATAAGTTGATGGCACATCGTAAAAACACTGTTTAGCCACAAAACACCACCAGACTGACCTCCTCACAGCCGAGAATATTGTCCTCCGACATGGCAAAGACAGCAGCAGGCCTCGTGCTACAGGACACTGGCTGACTACTAAACGCTGTCAGTCAGTGAAACCTCCACACTTATCAGTCATGTGATAGGGCCTACTTACGACACACCATGGGTTTTGGCAGTCTTAGCACACTGATTGTGACTACCTCCTTTACACCAGGTAAAACTTATCGAATGTAATGTAGCATTTACGTAAAACTTCTGATATAGCTCACATCTCTGATTATAGCTGACTTGATACTCTGGCTTAACTGGCTTAATTAGGTTCATCAGTGATTAATTAAACAATTATCACTGTTGTGCATAGCAACCAATTTGTATCTAAATCTTATCAATACAAGACATAAAATAGTCAGATTAGAACTTTAACTTAAACTGATTTATCTGTTTTGAAACATTTATTTTTCTTACAATAAATAAATCACTGTAATTTCATTGTTACTCTTAAATAGTACAAAGTACTAAATGTTTTAAGCTAAAAGTTATTTTAATATAATTAATTACAAATTAAACCTTCAATATGCATTTAAACTAGAAAAATATCACTAAAAATGTATTACAATTTCTTTTTTTTATAACTAAAAGAAGTTAAAATCCTTTATAATTGTTATTTAAGTTTGTTGAATATTTATAATTATTTGAGCATATAATTTATCTGTTTTGAAACATTTATTTTCCTTAAATAAAGAAATCACTAGAATTTCATTTTGTTACACTTAAATAAATAGTACAAACTACTAAGTGTTTTAAGGTAAAAGTTATTTTAATATAATTAATTTAAAATTAAAGCTGTAATATATATTAATTTAAACTATGAAAAATGTTACCTAAAATTTATTAAAATCTTGTTAACAATCTTTTTAATCTTTATAACTAAAGCAAGTTAAAATCCTTTATGTTTGTTATTCAAGTTTGTTGAATATTTTTAATAATTTTAGTAACACAATTTCGTTACTTATCACACTACAAATAATAAATTAGCAAGAGTGGAAAAGTAGGCAGAATTAAAAACAAACAGAGAATACTTAATTCCAATGTAAAAATTTAGTTTAGTATCTGAATTAAGGTTATTTGTTTCCAACAGAAAAACTGTTTAAACTAATTTTAAAAAGTATGGTAATAGAAGGAAGTATATATAAACTTGTTATATGTATATATATGTATGTTATATGTAGTTTCTGTGTACAGAATATCAAAATTTAATTACTCTAAAAATAAAAGTAACTATATGCAATTATTAAATGAATTATCAGTTGTTAATAATTTTCATTAGTGTTACATTAGTTTAATTAGTACAACACTGTACTCCATAATATTACTGGGACGTAATAGACAACCTTTTGTATGACATCATCTCTATATTCAATGGTTGTAATTGAAATACATACCACGTTTCAATCCATCTTACTGGACCTGGTTCAGGAGCTTGTGTTACCAAAGCTACTGATGATCTTTGAGAAATATCTCAATCTCTGTATCACTTTTCCTTTGATATGAGAAGATATATCAATCAAGATAAAAATTGTTATGAAATTGGAGAAATGGAAAAACTAAAAACTTGAAGAGCATTTAACCTTCTATGATGTTTCCTCTAAATTCGATCAATTTAGTCAAAATTAGTCCATTTTCTGTCGGAACAATAAGAGATATTAAAAATCAATAACATAGACAATTTTGGATAGTATAATATTTAAACTAATAATAATCCTTGAACAGTTCGATCCAGTCTGGTGTATATCAGCTGTACATAGAAACATAGAAAAAAGGAGGGTGTTCATCGGTTTGTGAAGTTCAGAGTTTTTATTCCCCATGAACATTGACTTTACACATTTCAAGTATCTACTCAAAAAAGCATATGCAAAATTAAAAACTGTCTATTTCACCCTTTTGGTATAATTTTGTAATTACTAATACAGCCTAGATTGTCACACTTGTATCATAACAAAATATAAGAAACACAAGTCAGGTTTTCTAGAGTGGAAAAATTTGTAAAAATTGCCTGCTTTGTACCATGCATACATATCATAACAGAACGTTCAAACTTTGTTTATTATCGTTTTGATTTGATCTGATTGATATACAAAGTATAAATAACTGATTTTACTTACATGGTACTCGTTGTGTTGTTTATTATTATTTTGAATTGATTTAATTGATTGATAAACAAAGTATAAATAACTGATTTTACTTACACGGTAGTGTTTTTGTAGCCAGTGTTCTACATTCATATCAAAGGTACAACCACAAAGTGTTTCACTGTTTTATGTTGCATCCATTACAAGGCACTGGCTACAGGAATAGACCACAGCCAAACATTTTTAAGTGTGCGAGAAGATTAAATCCACAGCGAATAAGCAAACAAACCGGCAAACATGCTCAAGATGCCCTGACACAGCAAACACAAACCTTTTGTGGCAAACTTCTTCCTTGACCATAGCACGATAAAACTAGACTAGTTACCAGAACTGGTGTAGGTGGATTCCCAATTGAAGTATTAATAAATTGGCACAAGTCAATTGAAGTCAGCAGTTATAGCAATAAAATCTCAATGAAATTCATCCAATTTAAGCTTTTACAAACAGAATGCTATACTAATTGATGTGGTTTTGTTCAAAATATACATGTAATTTGTTATCAGTTTCTGAGTCTCAGTTAAATTCTAAAAATATGCTTATCACTTATATGAATTAAGCGTTAAAACTAAGTGTATACAATAAGTTTTGTAACCCTCTTTACTTCTACTAAACTTTTGGAATTATTTATATAATAATTCTTGTATATATATATATATATATATATATATATATATATATTCAATGTTTATTGAAATAAATTAAATTCGGCTATTGCCATTTATACATATTTAATGAATGTATATATATACACACACACACACACACACACACACACACACACACGCACATATACAACTGAAAATAACCAGTTCTGAGTTACAAAACAAATGTATACGTGGGAAGACAGTGAAGAAAAAATTATAAAGTGTAACAAAATATAAAATAATTAATGGATTGTTCTAGACAAACTGAAGAATTGCCTTTTAAATCATTGATTTATAACTGAATTCTACAGTATTTTTGTCATGCAGGAGAAGTTAACACACTACTTTTGAATGGGAAACATAAATACAGAGACATGCTGTTATCTGTACATGGTATCTAAATGATATACATTATGTGCCTTAATGTTCAGTACATCTAAGAAGACTATACAATGGCACAACCTGTGTGGATGTCATGCAGGATTCCCACTCAATCTAAATACTCAAATTCACGGCTAATTCACGGTTTTCACGGTTAAAAAAATTAAAATTCAAGGTCGGAAAGTTTTCATAAACAACGTTACCGGTACAAACAAAATCGTGTTGGAGAGGGGCGAAGTTGAGACGTAAACACTACAGACGCGGCGGAGCGGTAAAATACAATATAAAACTTCTTCCCATTTGACTAACGATGTCATTGGTCGTGCAGGAATTGACGGAAACGTCTAAAAGAACGAAATAACAATAGGCTTCGGTTACGACGCAAGTAATGGAATTAAGTTAAAATGTAATTTAAATTCCTTACATTAGATTAAGGATTTGTATACTTTTTTTATTTTATGAAAACAATAATAGACTATATCTGATACAATAAAACTCCAATACGAAAAGTGTTTACATTAAACGACAATCTATCAAGTAAATTGTGTTATTAATCTCGCGTTCAATCAGAGAATGCCTTGTTTACAGCCGCGTAGCGTAGCCAAGGCCCGGAACCTGGCGACAGACAAAGACAGGCCTCACGTGATTTGAGCCGGAAGCGTCATCTCCCACCGGCCCTTCCTTTTCCTCATTTGTTTATAAACCATATTATCAGTAAAATCGCTCAGATAGCAGCACCTGTCAAACTTCGTGGTCTATCCCCTACATTGCGTGCTACTTTTTACTTTGCAATAGCGAAGGTCAACTTTCCCATATGATCGTCTGACGACGACCCGTGTTGATTTTATTTATTCAAAAGTTGTAGAGATTTTCACGGTATGTAAACAAAATTCACGGCTTATTTAAGGTTTTTTCACGGTGAACGAAATTCACGGCTTATTCCCGGTTTCACGGTTTTCACGGTCGGGTGGGGACCCTGTCATGAATGTTAAATTAATGTTTAAATTTCTCCCCAACTTCAATGGATTTAACAACTATAAAAACTAACAACTTTAACAACTACATATAACAGATGGTTCCACAAAGTAGGCATTAATAAATTCTTATTTTCACTCTTCTCCTACATTTTTAACACTTTTTTTGGATTACTCATGAAGACTTTAGAACATTTGTTATCTCCATACAATGTTTCTATAGTTGTACTCCCTACAAACATTAGTAACTTTCTCTCTTGGGTGTTAGAAAAATGTTAATTTCGCAATATGTATATTTTATACAAATTTAATACTTTTAGTATTTTTTATAACATTTTATTTGTAGAACTCATGACCATACAAGTGTGTAGAAATCAACTGTGACCAAGCATGAAACACTTAAAAATTACAGTCACACTTAAAACATGCTGAGGACAAGAATAAGTCACAGTCATGGCTCACATGTCATTTTGAAATTCTGTAAAAACTTTCCTAAGTTTTTTTCAAAATACCTAATTTGCTACATGTGTATTTGCAACGCTAGTACATCTGTTACTCTAAGATATGAACAAGAAACAGGTCTCTCATGTAAAGGTTATACGGATCTCTTAAACTTATACTTCTCCTCATACATCATAGTGACCCTGAGAGTGTTTGGAGAAGTCTATACAAACACAATAAATCTACTAGTGTGACAATCTAAAATAGCAGGAATTCAACACATCTAAATGTAAAATCCAACAATATCTGGAAAATTCCAGGCCATCCGTAAAAAAGAAATTCTCTGCACAGCTTTGATCACCACATTCATGCAACCCTGTTCCCTATTCCAGACAATGCTCACGGTGGCTTCAGGATAAGGATCTGTAAAATCTAAGACAAACCCTGTTGTCTCTTACTCCTTAAGAGCTATCTTGTTGCATGAAGGAATAAGACTTTTTGCTTTATTATATTTCTTGGTTATCATTAGTTGTGTGTATATTTCTATAGCTCTTAACTTCTGCTTGAAGATCTGGCACAAATACACCCAATCCTGAACCAGACCCAGTTCACGAACCATCCATGTAGATCACAACTGGACTCTGTCCTGGGGGACCGGTTAACATATTCTCAGAAGTTATTCACTTTAGACTTGAAGTCACTTTTAATACTTCTACAATGCTGCTTATGCAATGATCATCATTCTACTTTTAAAAACTCTTCTCAGGCATGAATACCTTGCACAGTACTCCATAACTCCAGACCACTTCATGAACAGAAAGCTTTCACTTAAGCAAAATGATCAAGTTAACTGAAAACCACTTAGGGTACATTAAACATGTTCACCTTTTCATACCTACGAGTATATTACCTCTTGTAACCATAATAATTGCTGAGTTAAAATCCTTAGTTCCAGTATCGAGAGGAAGGAGAAGTAGCGTACTAGCCTATTTATTAGATGAAAACTGGGGTTATAAACCCAAATAATCTCCAGATGGAAAGTGTTAGAATTAAAAGTCAGAAAATTTCTTCATACAACTGACACCATGGATACAATTCTAAAGAGAAGGATAAGTAAGCTCTGTCTTCCATGGCCAATGCAACTACCTCAGGCTAGAAGTCGAACTTGATCATAGTTTGTATGGATAAGATCCGTGAAATTCTAGCCTCGTTGGAGTATGAAAGATTTAAATAACCCACAAATCTTAAACTAGAACATATACTATCCCAAGAAATAAAGTTACAACCAACGGTAGAGGGGCACACATATCAGCCAAGTCACCTATGATCAAGATGATTTATGAAGTATATTTTTCTACCAAAGACAAGTAATGAGGACAATAAAATAAAGTGAAGAAGAAGGGTTTTCCTTCCTCCACCCAGAATATTATGTATAATTTCCAGATGAGGTCTTTTGAAAGGAAATAGATCTTTGTTGTCCAGAACGTAGCTGTGTTATCTGACCACATATCTGCTTCCATCATTCCAGATAGCCCAATTGAATTGTTTACAAAGATGCCAGGAAGAAAATAGCTCTAATAGGTTGGTAGAAAAGTGTACAAACTTTTAAATAATCTAAATTTTAGATAATTTCATTGACTTTTAAATCCTGATTCTTGTGTACCAAAAAATTCTGCATTATAAATCCTTATTTGTTTATAAATTTATTAATGTAATTAGTAAGATTTATGTCCAGCATTATTTGGGCATATCCTATTAAAAGATGTAATATTAGCCTATTTCCTCTCCAATATACAGTAAACACACGAACCTTGAATTTTATTTTGATTAAAAATCATATTATGCTATAACAAAAATGTGTGGAAAGAACTTGACATTTACATATAATTGTTAGAAGTAACAATGTGTAAATAGTTGTACCAAATTATTTAAAATGATAATGTAGATTGGATACAGTGATTGTTGACTTTTCTTGATACAAATCACTTGGTGACTATCAAAGGTTATTTATTATTTAATTAATTTAATTTATGCTCAGCCAATTGTACGCATTGCTTGTTAAAACATAAAGTTACTTTTTTAATTTTCCCAAAAACCACATTCAACGAATATAATTTGATTACTGTATAAGCTTTATTTACAATTATCATAAGTTGAGAGAAATCTGCTGCATGGGAAAGAATGGAATTTAGAAACTCTTATCAGAAAAAAAACAATGTGGAAATAGTAGTGTCACATACTTTAGATAACCCGGTATTGTAGATTAGATAAACAGTGTTGATTTTCCGAAACCCAAAACACTCGGTGATTACAAAAGGCTTAACTTACCTTGCCGGCTCGGTGTGGATAGAATAACTTGGGCCACAGTTGCTCGTGTCCCTGGAGGAAGTTCGAGTCTCCGATAAGGTTCACAGTGCGACGGCCAGTGCTGTTGGACCAAGAGGACATCGACCTCGTATCGAACTTTGGCTGCCGCATTTACTTCTGCAACTTAAAACCGCAGTCCTCAACAGAGAGATAATCTTACAGATGTTCCGATACATTAAGTAAATGTTAATGGACTGCAGAAGAAAAACAGTTCACAATGATACACGAAGGAGATGTTACAGTGTCCCTGTACCATTCGGTACGAAAGTGATAATTTATATAATTGGTAACACATTCACTGTGTGTCAACTGACTCACAACAGTTTCATTGTCATTTCTGCACACAAAATAGCTTGCATAACAATTAACAACTGGTGTGATTTTGAAATAATTAGACTGCAACTTTGGATTAAGTTTAAGTATAATTAGAACCAAAAATTCAGATGCTGAATTCTGATCTGATATTGGAGAAAAAGTAAATAAATATTTTATTCAAGGACTTATTTAAACACCCTTGGATGTTAAAACAACCATTTTGTAGAATATTAGTGATGTGACTTCAGTATGCAGATGTTATCACACCCTAACATCTAGAAATCTTATCTTATCATACATTTTCAATATGGTTTGAACTGGAAAACTTGGATTCCATGATTGAATTAGAACCATTTCATGTCAACTAAACATATCCAATTTACCTCATCCCCACGTATGTTGCAAAAGTCTGTTATAGTCAGAAAGAGTGCTAAAACTATAGAAACACAACATATAAAACATTTATCTAAAACCATTTCTAAAATATGTTTATATAAAGTTTAAAACAAAAACGCATAGACTTTTTTTAATTGCTCCAGCAGCAGGTTTAATCGACCGAATAAATAATGGCAGAGATAAAAAAAATAATGGAATATGATGTTAATCTAAAATGACATGTATTATTGCACCTATTTCCTAATATAAATAATACACGCATTTCTTTATTGTATTTCTGAAATTCTAAAACGATATATACAAAAAATTGTGATTGTGTATATAGATATACACAAGATAGATAGATAGAATCAGTTGAATGGTAAGATAAATATAGATTAAGATGTTCCCACGCGCACCTTGCATGGTGCATTGGGAAAATACATTGTGAAATTATGAAATTTTTTGAATAAAGATGGTTGTGAACTGTGTTTGTTTTGGGTACTACAGAGAAAATTTAAATTTTCATAACAATAAACAAATACACATTTTAAGAAATGAGTTGAACATTTGAGAGAACTCTAATTAAATGTGTTATATAATATACACCATTAGGAGAAGTGTATTCACTTGCAAAAATTACAGGAAAATGATTTAGAAAAGTTTGGGAAAGAGAAAACAAGTCAATTGCCATGTTACAAGCTAATGTACAGATGAAACAAGCCAGAAGACCATTGTAGATGAAGCTACGGGTGAGTGGCACTAAATAGACTGTGAAAACAGATAGTTAAGAGCTCTACTGGCTTTGTTGCAATGCAAGCTGCAATGCTTATGAAGAAGAAAAATGCAGCAGATAAGGAGAAACGCCAATGTGGAAAGTACAAAACTTTATAAATGAATCTTTAAAATTAATGTCAAGTCTCCCAAAATGACTTGAATTTGCAAGTGTATCAACCTTATTATATCCAAAGACATAATTGAGCAATTAATCTAATGACTGTAATACAATAAGATAATAAAGTGAAAATTCTTAAATTAACTTCATAACTTCCTTTGCTTTCGAACTAAAATGGCTAATTAATCAAATCTAAATCAAAGTGGGCATTTACTAAAGGTATACTCAATAACAGCTTAAAATTTCTATTTTGTATAACAGATTTATGGAATTAAGTATTTTATTACAGTATGGCCTTATCTCCTTGTACATTGTACAGCTCTTTGGAGTTTAAACAAATTTTTCATCTCTCTTAAGAACCCTTTGAGCTGAACAAACTTGTAGCTTACTTTAACTTCCATAATGTTAACTTGATATTAAGGTGGTGTCTCTGTAGTTAGGACTTTAATATTTATCTTAAAATTTCATTCCTTTACAAAAGTTTACATGAAATAACATTTTATAGTATGTCTTGCACAACATCATAATGAATAATAATTTATTTCCTCATTTATCGTATACTATTTATCATATGGTGCCTAGATGCGGAAGTACTATCATAAACTATTTAAATATTTACTTTTTCTTTCTTTATATGTAATTAGGTTATGACAAAAATAGGGTATGGTATATTGTTTTGCATAGCTTATTTTTTCACAAAATTTTTACTGTAACACACCTTTTTTACAAGAGTTGCTCATACACAAATTTAAATTATACCCTTGAGTAATAATTTAATAATAATAATAATTTATACATTTAAAGGAATTAAATAACATAGATCCATACGCTACAACACATATTCATTAATACAATATTTTGTCACATTTCTTCAACAGTGGCACACCCTCCTATTGATTAAGTTTGATACATTAGACAGGGCTAATGAAACAATTATACCCATTAGGAAACCAGGTTATATATAAGTTCACAGTGAGCATATTTAATTTTAATTGCTGCCAGAAAATTTTAATACGTTTTCCAAAAAATTATTTTCTTAAACCTTGCCTTTTCCAAAATTTTAACGAAATAATTGATAAAAATGGACATTGATCTATCATAAATAATTGCTTTCAAAGACACATTCTCTAGAACCAAATTGTTTAATAGATAAAGGTCAAATGTTGTATTCAATAGTTTTGATATTTCTAATGTTTTAAATGGTTACAAGATGTCTAGTATGTAGTGAGGAGATGAAAGAAAGAATTAAAAGTGGAAATCAACTAGTGTTTCGCTGCACGCAAAGTCAGAAAAAACACAACATTGCAAAAAACGCACTTGAGAAGACAATTTTGGACATTCTAAATTTGATATTATGCATATATTGAAAATCATATAAGCTACTATTATAGATGGAATCAAACAAACTACCAGAAGTAATATTTATTGGTGGCTATCAATTCGAGCATTTTTTAAATGCTATCAGACTTGTTCACCCTGTAAAGTAGTCGTAAGTACTACACTGCTCAAACATAGTTGATATAAAGTTTAGTTATTTTATATAATCTGAAATAAATACATTTCTTTTACATACAAAAGTATAGCTTCACTATAATACCATTTTTAAAGACTAAAACATAATTAAGATCAACATTATTATATTCCAAATTAATTCAAACTAAAATCACGTGTTTGATATTTGACTAATGGCGGCAAGTACAATGAGGACACACATTTGTTCTTTGTGCCACAAGGAGTCAGACAAGTTTCTCCTTGAAAATAGTAAAAAGTAAGTAAATGTTGCATTGTTTTGTTTGTTACATTTTATAAGTACCTATGTATAGTTTTTATTTCTCGTTAATATATTAATTTTAAGATTTAAAACCAGCAGAACTATATTGTTGTTTGAAATACCCATTACATAATTTGGTTCAAAATTTTGTTTTCAGTAGTTTTAGATAGCCGTGAATATTGATTATCCGATAATCATGATTCGATTATGGTGGTGGCCGCTTATTATACTGCATCCTATTATAGTAAAGTTCAGCTATATTTTACTTAAAAAAGTAATCATTTAATGATTAATTAAAAACTATCCAATGTGTATTTATTAATTCTAACAAACGAGACAGTGTAAAAATATCTGACAACTTTAGACCTAAATAAGGCATGTTCATTGTCATTATTTAAATACCCACAAACAATTCTACTTTGTTTGATTTATTAAATTTAAATTTACATTTAAATTAAAACACTTATTTAATGCAATCTAAATTTCATTTAAAAAAGCTGGCAATAACTAACTGTAAATAAGTATAATTAGAACACTATTATACTAATTAATATAGGTAGGTATATTTCTAATTGAAAATATAGTTTACTGATTTGATTGTCTTGGTGGCCGCTTAAATATACTGCAGACTAAGTTTGGGTTTCTTAGTTTTATGACTGCTATTCTTATGTTTGGGTAGACTTTAATAAGTGGCCTACAATAGTTATTCAGTTGTTTTTATCAAATGGTTCAATGTTTATATCTGAAGGAATAATTAGATATGACAATTTATTTAACTTATCATATGATTTCAACTTATTAATTATAGTAATTTTTATGTAAACAATAAACAGCAAGAAGAAACTAATATTCTGACACTTTGCAAATGGCAACAAACATGAGTAAAATATGTGAGATATTTCTCACAAGTAAGGAGATTTGTTTAAGTGGGTTCAAATGTGGGTTTTGCTCCTGATAACACATGGGGAGAATTCTTTCCTACATTTCCCAATAGCGGTTACTCATTAATATCAAGCTGGGCAAGTTATAAATATTATAAGACCTTCTTTGATATCTAAGTATAGCCTAGGCCATAGTTGGTTTTGTAATGTTAGTGTTAAATTTAAATTTTTAAAATCATAATGTACAAGATTCTCCTTGTTATGGTAATTTATTAAACTCTTATTGTGTACGATTTTCTCATATCGAAGTTGGATAATATATAGAATTGTTCAATAAAAATAACTGAATAACGAGTGTAGTAGATCGCTTATTAAAGTCTCCCCTTATGTTTTTATTGCTCTCCAATAACCAGTAAAACCTACTTTGTCATTACAAATGTTTAAACATAAAGTAAAAACTAAAATTAGGTTAGTAGCGTTACAATGAAAATACTTCGGTATTTATTTACAATAGCGTGACCATGAAAAATGGACTTTTTTTCATGGGTTGGGCATTTATAGCCAAGTATTATTATCACAGGTGCATATAAACTGGGGGGAAAGTATATTATTGTATTATATTGATGCCTTTCAGGCATTATTGCGTTAAGGATGGAAAATAACCGACAAAATTTTGTCGAACAACACTTGGAGGGTTAAGGATCAGGGGCATCACGTGATCTGGGATTCGATTTTTGCAAGCTCGAGTCAATGTTTTTTCTAAAAGAGCAAGCAGTGCGCAGCGGGCAGGCAGGCATCGTTGACAGGATTAACGTACTAGTCAGCATCATTTCAGTAAAATTGCCAGAGGTACTGTCAAAAACAGAGTTTTCAGAGGATTTCAAAAAATCGTAACTCCTTTGATTTTCGTTGCCGACGAATTTTTTCTTCACTATATTGTTTTCAGGAAAAAATTGTAGTTTTCAGTAAAAAAAAAAAATGAACATACCTTTCCATGGTCACGTTATTGTAAATTGATACCAATACTTCATCACACTTTTAAAAAAATAACAAGAGGTATCTATCAATGAATACTTAGCCCTAGGCCACAATTAAAATACCACTCCTACTACAGTTACATTGAAACATAGAAAATGTCGGTTTATTTTTTTTAATGTCATATTTGCTAATTAATTATGGTTGTAACCTCAGACTATGTCAAGCTCATATTAATAATTTATGAAGATAATGTGGGATGCAAAACTAAGGTTAGTTTTGCAATTACAACATAGGTAATTAGAGCGTAACGGGATTTACCTTCATAAATAAATGTCTTATTATTTTGACCATTTTGTTACTGAGCAAGTAATTGATAAAACTGAAATTTAAACAATCAAACAACAATTTAAAGCGCAGTAAGTAACACAAACCACTAACTCAAAAATCAACAATCTTGTTGTCCATTCTCTTCAAAATTATGAAGATATTTTTGCTGTAAGTGTCACTGACCAGCTGTTTCTTTTTCTATAGTTTACCTTCTCGCATGAAGCCTTACAGTTAAATTGATTTCCAAATTTCTTCTTTTTTCAAAGTTGTTTAAGGAGGGAGGATATAAACTATTTATTAATTATTGAAAATATCTAACATAATTTTATTTGTTTCGTTGATTGTATATTGGTTCAATTAACAGAGTATAATATAAAGAGAAAACCAACACTCTGATTAAGAGACACACATAAAAAGCACACCTGAGAACTATGAGCTACTACTTTATTTTATTTTTTAATACATTTATTGTCTTATAACAATCAATTTGAAACAAAACCATTTAATTGAAGTACTTTACAATCATCTATTTTGTAATTTTATGGATACATCGTAGCACAATAATGTGGCCTTTTTTGTACGCCAGAATCAGCACTTTTAGAACATGGCACTCCCAGAGCGAATGTGCAACATTTCAAGACTACAGCTCAATTCTTCTTGAGATATTTTTCTGGCTTTGCTAATGCTCAACCGAATCCCATGGAGGAAGGGACAAGCACCATCATCAGAATTGAAGTTGCCTATGTAGAAATTAAACAATAATTAATTCTCGAGATATTTTGCTGAAAACAAACAGAGAGTCAGGCACACAAACTGAAGCAGAAGAGGAATGTGACAACCCTCTTTGTAATGAATGAAAATACAACATTTCAAGTTTATAGCCCAATTCGTTCTCTAGATATACTGCAGAAAAGTAGGTTTTACTAATGCTAAGCCAAATCTCATGGGGGACATTATGCTCCACCACCAAGCCCATTGTCGCAAGCACTGTGCCCAACTGACAGTGAGCTATGTCTCTTAGGACGTGTATTGTGATATTTTTGTGTCTTTGTCAATCTACATCATGTCATAATAAATATATTTTTATTTCTAAACCTAGTATTGTGGACATGGACATCAGACCTGGACTTAAAACTATTTATATCTTTTCTCACAATCTTAATCATTTCATAAATATACAAATTGACAACTGTCAGAATTCCTGTTTCCACAAACAAGGGCTTACAATGTTCTTGTGACAAGGAGTTGGTCAAGGTCATAATTGCTTTCTTTTGCAAAATTAAAACATTGTCAATTCCTACACCATTACCCTACACAATCAAGCCATACCTCGGAGTACTCAAAAAATAATATATAATAGGTCATTCTTTAACAGACTATAGGAGCAATTTCCTTTAAACAATATAGTAAAAATATAACTTTAGACAACTTCTTAGACACAAACTCTATATGGCATGTCCATGCTAATTTACAATCAATGTAGATACCCATCAAATTTACATTATCAGAACATTTATCAGATAGATAAACATTATTCAATTACCCTATACAATAGTCTTTTTAGTTTTTCAGCATTTAAAACAGACCATTGATAGTAAACCAGTTAACAGCTTTTTTAAAACTTCTCTGAGAGGTATGTTCAAGAGAATGAATATTATTGTAACAAGAAACCTGCATATACCATCCTGCAAGGTATCATCTGCATATACAGTGGAAAAACAATCAACATTACAAGAAACATCATTAATTAAAATTAGGAAGAACACTGGCTCCAAAATTGAGCCTTGTGTGACACCTTGGTTAATATCTAATATCAGAGATCTATTACCATTTTACTCAACCAAATGTGTTCTATTACTAAGATATGACAAAAAAAAAAGTTCACAATCTTTGAGACTGTAATAATGCAATTTCTTAATAAAAATATCAGGTGCCACATAGCCAAATGCCTTGCTCAGATCACACAATGTGACCTGAGCGATGCGCTTCTCCTCTACAGCTAAGTACAGTTCTGTCACAAGACCATCCACTGCCATTATTGCGAAACAACCCTATCTGTAGCCAAATTGATTTTCATTAAACAAACGAATTTCTTCAAAATAACTACACAAATGAATGTTTATAAATGTTTCTAAGGCCTTAGCCATAACAGGAATACAACAGATACTGATAACTGGATGGGATCGCCTTTTTTGAACGGAAAAGTTCTAGAAAATTTAAATAATTAGGGAAAATCCCCTTCGAACACACCGATTACAACAATATGTTAGAGGGACTAAAATGAAATCAATAACATGAATAAATAACTTACTGGTAAGACCATATACATCTTTAGTTTCTGATTTCTTTTCAATGACTTCACTACACTCAACACTTGCTTACAAGAGTTTGAGAAAAACCACAACCAGTATTAGGTTTCGCCGATTTTTCAATACATTTGACAGCCTCATCAACACTACCGCTCACCTTAGCACTTATTTCTTCCACAGAAGGAAGTGTGAAGCTGTCGGAGAGACGTCACCCAAGTTGCGCTTCGAAGACTTCCCAGTTGCCTCATTGATGATGGTCCAAGGCCATGCTGCATTTGTTGGATGCTTCCTCAATTGAAGGACGATGTACTTGCTTATGGGGTTCTCTTGTAACATAAGCTACTAGGGATTTCACAATATTTTGTGCTTTTGGATATGTCAAAAGAAAGTAAAATATCATACTTCACTTTTCTATGCCCATCATTATATCACTTGCCTTTAAAACTCTTCCTGGATAAACATGTATCACTACTCCCGTGCAGTGGCGTAACTAGACAGAGTCGCGCCCCCCCCCGCAGCGTACTGAAATGCGCCCCTCCTGTCGGCTCCTAACACCCCCCCCCCCTTCCTCCTACTGACCTACACGCATCGTTATAATTATAGCCTACTTCCCTGGTCTACCTTTATTCTCATGATGTTCACTCTACTTACGGTAAATTGTAATAGAAAAACAAACCTTTACTTTTTAAGAGTGGCTTTAAATTTGTGTAAATAGTTGATAGTCCCGTGCTGTGCAATGTTTATTTTTATACATTTTGTAAAAAGATCAAAAAGGAAAAGAAAACTTTAAAATGAATTATTCATCATAATTATTTATTAATGAAACTATCTCAAACATTAAAATAAAAAATAGAAAAAATTGTAGACATGTTAATTATTTCCATTTATTTAAACCCTCTCCTCTTCTTAAAACTGAAATATTTTTCAGCTAACATCTTCAAGTTGATCCTACGAGCCCGTTCATGTTCTATGCTCAAGACTCCCAAAGCGCTCAGCCTGGTTATTGGTCATAGTGTTTCTCAAATAATTCTTTATGAGCTTGAGTTTAGAAAATGACCTGAAAATTTATATAAGATTAAAAAACTATGTTGTTAAACATATATGCCATTTTCAGGTTATAATACAAGTATATAATTAAAGGGTATAATAACTCTTCTTAACACAAAAAATTAATTTTAGTTAGTACGGGTTTTTATGATATTTTGGTGATTTACGAAAACCTTTCCGCTGACGCTGACGTAACTGGGGAGAGTCAAGAACATCATCATCGCTGTGCAGACATCAGGAAGGCTGCTTGACAAAAGTCACGTTTTCTATCATTAAATATGAGGCTAAATCCTTAACTTTTTTCAATCCTCTTGTTTTTATTTCATCCGAAACAATGTTTCTGAAACACACTATTTGTGTCTCCAACCCGTGTGAAACATCTTCCTCATACTTCTCACAAAACTTCCTGGCTGAAAAAAAAATTAGTTCATCATCACTTTTCTCTGTGAGGTACTTTGGAGTTAAAAGTTAAAAAGATGAACTGATCGTTAATCCTGACCATGCTCTCAAAAACGTCTGGAGATTTGAGCAATAAAACTATATCCAAGCTCCTGTAAAATACTTTTACTTTGAATTCTTGCAATGGATTAGAAAATTCAACATCGTTGGTCAGTTCGTCAAAAAAGTTTTTTACTTTTTTACATCGTTTAGTCGGCAGAGAAGACTCAATATTCCATCCCATGGCTTAGCGTTTCAGCTTCTTTAACAACACCTTCAAACTCATTTCTTGCTCTCTTTTAGTTCAGTCATACTCTTTCCAAGAAGGGCTGTAGCTTCGTCAATTGATACATCCTCTTTTTTGTAGTGTTTTAGATGTAATATTAATTCTCCTCTAAAACCTTACTTTGGAAAGTAAGCATCAATACAAATTGAAAACACGTCATTTGTTTTTTGAGTCCAGTTGCCTCTAAAACCTCTTTATTCTTTTTAGAAGTCAGAATAATATTCGTCAAACAGCTTAAGACAGAAACAAAAGTTACACTTTATGGCCAGTAAACAATCGTACCTAGATGACCAACGGGTCGGACACAATCTTTTGAGTGTCTTGCTAAGTATAGACCCCCTTTGCTCCATAGATTTCTCTCTCAAAGCTTGCCATCTTGGCAGGCTTTCGCCGAAAAAACACGTAAATTTGATTGACCAAATCGTAAAATAAAATCATTTTCTGTTATGTCAGTAACTGAGTCATTGAGTACCAAATTTAAATTATGCGAGGCACAATGCACGTACTCTGCATTTGGCGACTTTTGCTTTATTCTAGATTGGATTTCCAGAATAGTTTCCACTCATTACGGCTGCCCCGTCATAACCCTGGCCTCTACACTTTTCAATTTTAATGTTGTTTTCTTCTTCCAAAAAATTACAAACCTCGTTAGTAATTTTTTCCGAATTTTGGCCTGTAAGAGCTATGAACCCTAAGAATGATTCTTTAATTTTCAAGTTTTTCGTAGTTTTGGACTGCCACATGTCGTATTACTATCGATAGTTGATCAGTTTTTTGAGACGTCTTGAGTGGTGTCTAATACCAGAGAGAAGAAAGGAGCTGCTTGGATTTCACTTACAACTTCATCCAGAACATGCTGTGACGCAAACATGATCATTTCATTTTGGATTTTGGGAGACAAATACTTAACTTTGCTTTGATCGTTTTCTAAGTGACTTTTTAGAAGAGGATCGTATCGTGACAACAAATCTAATAATATTCAAAAAGTTTCCAGAAAGTAGTGTCCACTGTTTCAATATTTTCATTCCGATGCCCTCTGAACGCTAAGTTACAAGTAGCCATAGTTATTACTACATCTAAAAGTCTTTTGAGAATCTCACAATACTCAGGTTCATACTTTTGAATAAGTGATTTTGCATCTTGGCTATTTTTTACGGTACTATATGCTAAACATGAATTTAAGTGTATACGAGATGTTTCATGTTCTTTAATTTTTTTTGCTTAAACCTTGCCAATCATTTATTAGACCTTTACACCAAGCATCTTTAAATTTAGGGTCAGTTCTGTCAGCGAAACAACCAACAAGGTTCACAGTATACGCCATTTAATAAAGGTGAATAACAAAGCCAAAACCGTTCTAGTTTTTGGCCCGTTTTGGCAATTTTTGTAATAAAAATCAACTGCTAAAAGATCTATTGTTTGTCGAGTCTTTAGGAAAAGGCCCTGTGGGCCTACATGGTTCAGAATTCAAAATGAAAGTTTTATCTTCTTCTTTTAAGAGGGATACTCCGTCATTAGTGTAGAGCCCAATGTCAGTTTTAAAAAACACCACGTTGTTGACTGATTTCATTAGTATCAATATGCAAAACACACAGTTTTTATCAATGTCTACGGTACAGCTACAGCTATCATTATTTATTCTTAACGTCTAGACTCACGTCTGGTTCGTTATTTGTGAATTCAGGTGGGGGTCTGAGTAGATGTTCCATTTTCTGTCTCGATGGTAGGTAGGTCAGAACTTATTTCACTACACTCACAAATTAAACCGGAAGTTATTTGTTTCCTTACACTGTCATTGTTTTTACTAAGAGATATGTCAGATTTAAAAAATAGATCAATTTTTTGGTGTTTTTTTGCTTTTTCTTCCTCCTCCTTCTTCCGCTTTCGGTATTCTGCACCACTAGGTTTTTTAGACATTTTTGTTTAATTATTTGATTTAGTTTTCTAGTACATCGTCCCATAATATAAGTTTCCTGTAAGAGGTGTAGTTTGCAAACACTTTTCACCGCCACCACAGTTGTAGGCTACTGAATAAATCACAACTTTCGAAAATGCAGTAAACGTAACGAGTAATGAATATATGACTGAGTGACAAGGAACCACAGTATACTGTGAAGGAAACTACCTAACAATAATTGGTACTTGGTAGTGTGGAGGGAGGGAGGGGAGTATTCAAGTCGCAACATGAAACAAGGCAGTACACGCACGCACACCCCCACGCTCACACACGGTCCTAAAGCGCCTTAAAATACACTTCCGTGGCGGTTCAGCAAATAGTTTGCCTGCTTTAGTTTTGAAGGCGTTTTAACTAAAACAAGAAATGATAATAGGCCTACGATATTCCCTCGCTAGCTCATTTATACAAAAAAAATTATAAGGAATTACAATGAAAATAGTGATATTCAACCTTAAGAAATTTGGTAAAATCGGTATAATTTTTTTTATTTTTTTTCATTCCTTCGTGTGGCGCCCCTTGACACGCCGCGCCCCCCCGCATTGCGGGGGTTGCGGGGGTATGTATTACGCCACTGCTCCCGTGTACTTTCTTTGTTGTGATTGGGACTAATTCTAAACATAGACAAAAACGTGTTAAGGAAGGTAACAAAAGTGGCTTCTGCTAGTCCTACTCCACCCTCAGTTAGGTTAGGTATACAGTATTGTGTAACAGATGGTACCAGTCAGTCCTGAGCAAAGCCAACCTAAAATTCTCATAGTTAAAAGGAGTAACCTGACTCACTTGAATATGTTGAACCGAACTAAATACTATTTTCAGGCTTATCAATGGCAGTATAGCTACTTAAAATCAACTTTAAATCCATTTCAAATTGTATACCATCATGATCAGACAGACTTGGCTGATTCACCTGAATATAAAAACTATCTGGTGTAAAAACTATCCCAATATAAAAACTATCAGTTATGATGTTGTCAATGCATGCCTGCCCACATGTAGGCTCATGGTTGACACAGTTAAATTAAATTGTCTCAATAAATTTGAAAACTGAGTAACTGTAAATTTATTTGTATTAATGTAAAATTCTGCATTCACATCACCACAGATAACTAACCTCTTTTTGAAACATATAAAAAATCGCAGTAATTTTTGCAGCTGTGTGAAAAAAATATTGGACACCTTTCGGTAATCTGTAAAGACGAGCTACAATTAAGTTGACGTTATGTATTTCCATCGCTGCTACTTCAAAATGTAGTTCTTCACAAAAGGAGTTGAGGTTAATTGCTGTATAAAACCAGCCAAACTTTGGTTAAAGAACAATAAATCACTACCGTGAATATGATTAATGCGACAAAAGCTGCTCCTAATGTTGTAGTTAGTAGGAACAAAGAGGTCAAACTGATAAGTTCTCAGCCATTGATCACTGAGTGAGACATACTACACTAATATTTGCAAGAAATAACAAGCCCTCCAACTCTTCAATGTTACCCCATACACCTTGTATGTTTATATAAAATATCTTGAACTAGTCCTTTCACTTGGAACTTGTGTAGTGATCATCTGTTTTAATGTCTCCGCCTGAATTGGCTACACTAATATGTCCACATTTCGGATATTCAAATACAGCACAGTCCTCGAGCATTAGATAAATCCAGATCTAGGAACAAGGTTAAGTCGATATCCTTTCCGCATCGAAACTTAATGTGCAGAGTTTAAATTAGGCCCGCTAAAGACATGGTGGGATTTGCGAGGTGTCACAAAATCTTTGACTAACACCCCATCCTCCCATAATTCAGCATTTAACACTGTTCAAACACATCTCCTTTCACTCCTATTTTAAACGATGTATAGGTGTCATACCTAGAGCGAACGTCTTCACATATACAATATTAGTGACACCACAATTAGATAAATATGATTTAAGTTCCAATTTAGTAACTTCTGCATCGATACGTGGTACAAAATCCCACTTTGTCTTCTCCGCCAATTTTAATTTTACCTCTCCTCCAGTCTCTGTAGCAATTATAGGCCTCGTTTCCCCCCTAAAACCACCACTGACAGGTTGAGGGCTTAGCGTCTTTCTCCTATGTGTAACTGTGCAAAATTTATCTTCCTCATTATATTGTACACTTTTTGAATATTTAAACTCTGTTTTTCGTAAATCTAAATCATTTGAATGATATGTATATCTTACCAATAATTTCTATATTATTGAACAATGATTTATGAAATTTATATACACTTAATTTGTCCCTTCAACATGTGTTATTTCACCGCACCATATCTCACAGTATAGATCCTGCGAGTAGAAACCCCGCGGACAGGAATGTAGATTTACTATTGAAATGATTACAACGAACATTATTAAAACAACATAATATTGTAAATTAAAATTGCAATTATAAAACCGTGTCTTGAATTATTTTTGTTAGTTATTATAGAATTTTACAGGACAAAGTAAAAGAGTAATTCGTAGACCAGCTTGCTGATTGTTCATGGTGTTCTTTGGTATTTGGCTGAGCGTTAGCGAAAATTTTACATTGATTTTATGGGCAACAGTGATAATAACGAGACAATTGTAGAGCAAATAGATTTGTAAACAAACTGAGTAAAAACATATATAACATTTTAACATGTGACATGGTAACACATGTAGCTAAGACTTAAAATCCATGACTTTGTCTCTTTATTTTAGTTTATAGGACATTAATAACATACTCGTATTTTTTATTAGACGTATTGCTTTTTAAAATGGTGTTACTCTCTCAATAATTCAAATATACTAAAATGACTATAAAGATATTACCTGCATTATTAGTTGGGATATATATAACTTCAAAGTACAGATAACCATATTAGGATGGCATTTGTAACTAAATATACAAAAATGTTACTTTTACATCTGAACAAGAACGTAGCCAGGAAAAAACATTTTTTAGGGAGGGTGGGGGGGGGGGGTCCAGACAAGTGATATTTTCCTGTAGTGGACAGAGAGTAAGGTCCCATTTTGTTCCTTAAAAAGTTCTTGACCCATTTCTTTGTTGAGAACGATCTTTCGGCAGTACATGTCAGTAATACTGAATTATTTATTTAAATAATAATAATAATAGTTTACTAAAAAAGTAATTGAAAAAATTGCAAAATTTTGAAGGGGGTCCGGATCACTTGGACCCCCTCGTTGGCTACGTTATTGCAATTAAAACCTATTACAAATGAAGTATATCAGTGTAATGGAGATACCTTTCGTTATTTCATTTTGTTATTGATTAGGCTACACTAATGTTCAAAACGTTGTCCAAAAGAGAAATAGATATGAGCGCGGCAGAGTTGAAATGTAAACTCAAGCAAAATTCAAAAGATGTCTAGTAAATCTACGTAGGGTGCAATAAATAGTGACTTGTTTAAATTGCTCACCATTCATCTGTAAGAAGAATCTTCTTGTAACTGATATCACAAATATCACAAGAGTGATATTACGATTTTGATATTCATACAGAAGTAATATGAAATAACAATGCAACCCTGCATCCTAGCTTTGGCTTTACAAGAAAGTTTTACACAACTGAAGCTGCTAAGCAAAGTGATTGCTCTGAATATATCCTTATCAATTGTCACATCCTTCATAACAACCGCACTCTTTGATAACGATTGTCTCGTAAAGAGATTTTGCTAATCTCTCACCTTACACCTAACACATTAATTAACAAACATGAAGTACGTAATACAATGCTATGTATGTATGTATTTGGGCTTATGCAATATAACGCTAGTTTGTGAACACTATAATTGCCGTAGTTTTTAGAATATCCTGACTAAAATTGGGACAAAGTCAGTAATTGCACATAGCTTGGATGAGCTTGGTCAGTCTTAACCAATAAAAAATTTCAAGATAGCGGCTATTCGCATTCGAGTAAAAATTTTAACTCGAATGATTCTAAACACAGACACAAAACATAACATTAAAAAAATACTAGATAATTATTAACAAGTCTTATTCTTTCACCTTTTTTCGACATCTCTTTAAGGTTACGCGATGGCAATCATTCAAAGTTTGGAAAAGGAATGGTTATCTATAATTCAGATAATTTAAATAATGGTTGTTCTGACGATATTCCTTATCTCGTAACAGGCGTATACAATTTGTAGTAATGTACATTACAGGAATAATTAATTGTGAACACATTAAGTACTGAAGGTCATAATAGATTCAGACTTAAACTTGGTATAGAGGCAATATTTGTATATAGCTCTGAAGAGGTCGTTAGCCAGTTTTAAGTAATAAAACATTTCAAAATGATGGCCGTTCGCATTTTGAGCAAAACTTGTATCTTGGCTAACTCCCAGTGAAACATTATGTAATTATAATACCTATGACTCATGAGTTTTACTCCATAATAACAATGTTTACACCTTATTTATGGTCGTAGAATTATGAGATTTGTCTTATTTAAAAGAGCTTTGTAATGCAAACCCTAACCTTTTTAGTTTTTCTTGTAAACGTAGGTCAAATAGGGTTTTCGATATACAAACGATAAAGTGCAAAATAGTTTTAGATTTGTTGAACCTCTATGGGGTTTAAGTATAATATGGCCGTAAAACCAATATGGCCATCAATACAGATGGCTCTTATGTATGAAGGCCTATAATTGAAATTAGATAATGCAGTGAATTAAACATATTTTAATATTTCGCTAAGTTATCATGAGTTCTTGAAGCATGCAGATGGTTAGTCTAGAAAGTGTGGTGTCTTCTTTTGTTGCCTCCAATTTACGTTTTAGGACAACTGAAAGAGGCTTTAATGTCTGTTCAAATCGAAAGCACGGCAATGTAAGTAGGTTGTACGATTTTGCTGGTGATAATTTGTGACAAACCACGTTATCGCCTCGGAACTAGAGTCGTGATTGTCTCGTTTATCCTGACGAGGATCCGTGTCCTGGCATCCTTACACCAGCAGAGACCACAACCCCATTGTTAGTTCCTGGAAACTCTCTCCTTCAGTCTTCTGAGAGTGTCAACTAACTAGTTATCATCATTCGTAGTTCAAAATATTTGGTTAGTTATGACTGGTTTAGTTAAATCCTCATGATGCTTTGACTCCAGGAGTCGAGAGCCAATTTTCATAATATAAGGACTTATTTCTTCAGAAAATCAACAGAGGAATTTCTCCTAATAAATAAATCATCCAGCAGCCCAATTTGAGATGAATAGGTGTCGAAAGGGTTAAAAATACAAAACGGTAATTCGTTCTTAGATAGTTTCATTTCCAACGGTATACAGTCATTATGCACTTGCGAAATAATGAAAAATATAATAGCTAAATTGAAACTCAAACAACTGACGGTTAAGTTATAATATCATAAAATTTGTTTTAAGGCTAATGTTAGTTGTTTTAGCCTCTAACGAGAAGAAATACTTTACAAACAAGATCAGATAATTATGCAATAAATAAGAATATATATACAAACCATAAATAACATTCATACAATAAATAAGAGTATAAATGATTATAACAAGTAACTAGCTGTTTCCCGCGGCTTCGCACGCGTCTCTTAAGCTTTGCCCGTATATTTCTTTGCCTTCAAATAGTGTTTGGATATTTTAATATACGTAACTACTGTGTTGTAATTGCAGTTTATAATGTGCAGGCGCTTTGATAACTTTTATATCTTGCAGTACAGCCTGGTGGTTAGTTACATCAATGGGCATTGCGTATAAACCTTCTACATAGAAAAATACAAATTTTCATAGTGATCGGTCCAATAGTTTCTGAGTCTATAAAGGACAAACACACAAACATTCATTTTTATATATTATGATTGCAGAAACAGTTTAAACAAAATTTGTCGTTTCTCTTAAGCTTACTCTATGCTTTAAAACTATAAGTGTAAAGAAATTTATATATAAATATATTTTTTGTCGCATTATATATGTTTACAAAGAACAGCTGATTAAAAATTTGAAAAGACTCTTTCACTTAATAACATATGTTTGCTGCAATGCATTTCTTACGGGTATTTCTGTAACCAGTGGGGCGGAATCCTGAATCGGGAAAGGTATAAAAAGTATCCTATAACCTTCTACAGATCAAGACGAACAAATTAAAAAAAAATTAGGCGAATCCGTCCAGCCGTTTGTGAGTGATGCTGTTACACACGAACAGTTTCATTTTTATATATATAGATGAATAAACTTCTAGCAATGAACAAGATTATAAATATAAATACAAACAATAATAAACTTCATGCGATAAATAAGAATATAAATAACAAATAGAACAAGAAACAAATACAACAAGAAACAAATATATTATAAATAACAAATAATAAGTAAGTTACCAAAGATGACGTAACAACAAATATTCAACAACAACAACAACAACAACTACAACAGTAATAATAATAATAATAATACAACAAAATATATGGAAATCAAACAGAGTAGCAGACAACTTGTCAGTGCTGATCAGAACTGTGACAGGAGATGCAGTAACAGGACACACTCCATCAAGTCAAACCCTGTCAAGGTTATCATATTTCCTTTAGCTTGACACACTTAAAGTCAACGTCAGACATGTAAATGAAAGCCAAGTCAGCTTTTCTGAACTATGATATGGGTTCCTCTTTTCTAAAAATTACACAATTCCACCGGGAGCTACTTTCAGTAAAAAAAGAACAACAGTGATGCAGTTTTTTGCTCTAAACTTTGTGTAATCCTAAATTTCGAGCGTTTTCGACTTCAGATTGTAGACGCGGAATTACTTGTGACAAAATAAAACCCACAAAACATGACTACGCGATGAGATCCTCAAGCATCTCTATCAACTCTTACATCATCCCTTTGCAAGCCTCCAAAATCATCTCGGGACCCATAATTTTCTTGAGAGCCATCCAAATATTTCCGAACAATCGACTTCCTCGTTGCTAAACATGCAATTGTCCGGCGAATATCCACAAGAAAGTTCTGAATGATAGCAGCTGAATCCTCACGTAGACGCAATCCATGGCATACTTTCAGAACTAGCCCATCATTGACTTTTAAATCAGTCGTTCTTTCGAAGACAATGGACGACTTAACTGTGTCTATTATAGTGCAACTGTACATTTCAATTTAAAATCAATCTCTAGACTTTATAGTACGAATCAAACCAACTCGTTATAAAAACAAACTCCGGCTGTTTGAACTGGTACAAACGTGTTAAAATAAAGAATGAAAGTTGGCGAAACAGTTTAAGCTTCACCACAAAATTCCAGGAAATATTATCGTGAAATCGATAGAGGAACTATTACATAAATATTAACAAAAATCAATCGTGAGTCGCTAGTTTAGATTAAGGTCGACATGGAAGGTGTTGAAAGGCGTACAAAATACCAAATAATAAGTACTTTTACGTATCATATTGTTTCTATCTAAGCACATTAAAAATCAACCATTCATAATAAATAATGGTTTTATCGGCATCATCCAACGATAGAAAGAAACTGCAAAATTATGAAAGTACTTTTGTTCAGCTTTGAAAAAATCAAGGTTATGTTCTTATACAGGACTGATTTTTTCTCGACTCATTGGTTATGAAAAAATAAATAGTTCTTATGTACTTTCGTGTAAAAATAATTTTCTGATAGCATATTTAAACATTAAAGATATGTTAGTACTACTATTATAGTATAAGACCTCCTCGTAGCTTCTCTAATGATGACAATACACTCAAAAGCTTCAAGGAATAATTTTGTTACACAATTTTATATTTTTTTGTAGTATTTTAAATCAACATATGTGGAAAGAAAGATAACTAATGGTTATCCAGTTTTCAATTAAATAAGAATATTTCTTCTTTTTGTGCCAGTCGAATGAATAAAATACAATATGGTTGGTTAATTTTACAGCATATTTAGAGGTTCAATGGAAAGCATAGATTTAATTTGACTCTTTTCAAAAATATGTAGGTAACGCCAACCAAACTTTTAAAACTGGTTGGAAATTTCAACTTGTGCCAATAAATCAAAAGTGTATTTAAAAATAATGAAGTACCACGAACAGGATGGCATTTTGAGTTACAGTAAGGTATGGTTAATTGTTTTCAGTTGTGTATATTTTAACTGATGTAAAAATATAAATTTTTAAATATTTTTACATTATTAATTTTACCATTACATAAATAAACATAATTAGAACACCATAATATATTAAGATCTTTACAATTTATACCTAACACGACCTGTGCCTTTAAAAGTTATTATCGACTCCTTGAAGAAATTTCCCTCAGAAGATGAACAGTAAGTTGTCGGCGGTACAAAAACTAACGTTATATATATATATATATATATATATATATATATATATATATATATATATATATATATATATATCATATGTTGGTATGAGTATCAGTTTATAAGGCAAATGGCTCAAACATTATAAAGTGCCCCAAACCTGTTCTAACACGTACTTCTACAGGTTTACCAACAACTGACTGACAATCTAGATGCTCCTGTCGATGTGGCACTTGTGAATTAACAATGCAAAATATCTTCTTTCCATTTAAAACTTCCCATTCTATTTAACTTTTCCACGGCTTAATCTCTCACAGCAATTGAATTCCATCTTGAATTATTAATCTAATTGTGTCATTGCTTGATGAAGAGCTGCTCAACTAGTTACGTGGGTATTTCGTCTCATTAACTTCTCATTAGCGTTCAGCTATGTTCTAATTGACTCTAGGAGATCGTTCACCCCATTGCATGGTTTAACTATAGGTGAATCAACTATGGCATTCTAGAAGGAAATAATAATAATCTGGTATGGCATAACAGACTACTACAAATATATAACTTTTATAAAAGCTAGCTTTAGCAGCCATTGGCAGGTTAGATGATAAAAAAAGAAAAAATTAGCAAGTTTTGCTCTAAATAACCTCTCTATAGCATGCCTGGATAGTCACTGGAATCGAACAAGCGTGACGTGTCGTTTCATGACGCGAAACGAAAGTTATTTCCCCCCATGTAAAACATACATCCATAGGTCACCAAAAGAAGTAGTCACTTCAAAAACACTCAATTGGATTTCGATGGTTTGGTATCATCCATTTCACTGTCAGAACGTACCGGAGGAAAACCCTGACTCTCTTAAATTAAATGAAATAGATAATAATTTAAAAAATAAGAACATCAAATTAAATAAAAATTCCAGCCTATTGTGGAAAGGAAGTTAAAGACGATAATGAAAAAGATAATGAGCTACTTTCTTACTAAATACTAATAACATTCATTATGTGGAATGTTACTAATAAAACACGTTATGTGCAAAAGAACTTGGTTGCTACGATGTGCTTAGAAATTGCGTCAGAACAATCGCAGTCCACTAAATTATGCACCTAATGAAAGTACCTCTTCACCTAGTTTACAGAATAATTTCATATATTGTAGTCTAGGTGTCTCTGATGTCGAAACGATGTAAAGAGTTCATGAGCTTCTTCGTCGTCAACATTTTTTGGATCTCTTCAGACGAACATGACTCTCGGATTCCAGGAGTCAAGTCTAATACAGTACCAGATTCCAGACGCCGCACTAAGAGGAAGGTGAACTGGAGCTAAACTCAACACTCAAATTGAATTAACCCTTCCTGCCACAGTTACGTTAAGTGTAGAAAATTCACTATTATAAATGTTTATCCTGTTTATGTAAGTATGGAATTTCAAACTGTATATGATGTAGCATCGGTCTGCAACCACAATAGAATCATTGTAAATATTACACGCTAATTACAACGTTTTAAATCTTATAATTAGTTATTTACCTACAGAAATAAACTTTTCTATGGAAAATATACTGAAATGTTACATAACTAGTTCGCAAGTCTTGTGACAAAAATCACGAGCCATGAAGTAAAAATAAAAAAGGAAAGTCAACGGCGAGATTTGACTACTACGCACTCGCGTGTTGTGGCACCTTCCCTTGTTCATTGGGAACGGCAATCTAAGTTCCGGTATCCACAAACTAGCGCCAAATTAAAATTAGTCAATAATTATTCGGATGCCTTTGACAGGATGAAATACATATAAAAGACCTGAGGCACACAATTTGAGCAACACAATATACAATATAAAATGCATTAAATAAAATTATGAATAAATAAATGAGTACATGTGGTATGAAACCTCGTCAACGCGTTATCACGTTCAGAACTGTAAAACCTAAATATTAATTAGTTTGAAGCCATACTTTGAAATGGATGAATACAATATAAATTCACGTACCTGAAACTAGCATAGCTTTGGATGGAGAAGTAAAAATCGTTGACACAGTCACCACACCATATGTGTTAATCGTTCTACCTTCGACGTTATAGCGTTCTACACGCTATTTGTCACTACACTGATGAGCTGTTGCTACTTGTATAATCTATGACTATGCATAAACCTAAAGCTGTAATGCTGTGTAATGTATTGACGTAACGATACTTTTGCAGTGCTATTTTCTACATATTAGCGAAATGGAAATATATCAGGAAAGCAACATTTGTATTTATGCAAATTTGCTGCATAAAGACATATATTTTTATGAGGTTTTATTTCATACCTGATATTAAGTAAGGTATTTTTAGCACCATTTGGATTGGCTGTCAGTTATAAACGTAAAATAACAACAAATACAATTTTCTATTTTAACTCTTACTAGACGTTTTTAAATTTTTAAGTAAACCCTCCAAATCCTATATAAAATAAGAATAAAACATAAACATATGCCTGAATACAGCAGCCAGTACAGTTAACGTCGTAATCTTGCAATATTAAAACAATTATATTTAAATTTACAACCAAAGCACAAATATACCATAATAGTCCTGGCCAATCGGAGTAAATAACTAGATTTTGTTACAACCGAAATATTCTTAATTTTATAATAAATTGTTTTTATCACAAACTTTAGGAAATGTCATATGCATTCTAGAACTCTTTTAATGTTTTCTATAGCTTCAAAAATAACGGAGTTGTGCATTTTGTAAATGTTTAAATAGAACGAAATAGCGTACTAACTAGACAAACGAAATCGGTTAAGCTTTTTATAACGTAAATTTTTGAACTTGTTGCGGTATTTGGGGATAGTTATAGTTTCCAAAAGCCGTGGCATATAGCATATATTATACAGACATTTTAGCAGTAGGTGGTTTTGCGTTCTCGGGGTCATGTTCGTTGAAGTCACGCAGCAATTTTCAGTAAAACCTACAATGAAGACAGTTGCAAAAGGCTAATGATGTATTCAAAATCTACATAAAACGGGGTATTAATTATTTAATTAGTTTCAATACTACGCCTGGTTAACCCTTTGAGTGCCAGAGCATCGCTGTTAGCGATCCCGCATTATATGCAAGAAATGCCAGAATCGCTGTTAGTTACTTCTGCAGTAACGCTTATATTTTATATAGTATTTATCTAAATTGGCTCAATGACTATACATACGCATTCCAAAGGCTTCAACGTAACTTTTGATGTAGGTTTTGTTGCATTTGATAGCTCAGTTGGTTAAGCACTGGACTACTAATCAAAACCCATTTTGGTTAGATTCTGATTTTAACGGCGGTTGTAAAGTGAGCGCGTCAGTCGCGTTTATAATCGGCCGCTACGCGGACGAGCCGTCACGTGTTTTGTTTGCGCTGCTGTTTATTTCACAAATAATATTGAAAGCTTTTAATTGTAAATGGGTTTGTAATGTTAGTATCTTCAAATTATTTCGTTTGTGTATGTTGTTCTAGTCTGAGTGTAAGTAGAACAATGACGGCCGCGAGTTACGGCGATCGTAAGCATCTAGTACTTTACTAAATACGTTTGTATAGTTTTTATGTTTTTGTGTTTGTTCAGTGATTTTATAAACAATGAGTCGTAAAAATATTGCTGACAATGAAGACGTAGTATTGCAGGCATTAGATTTAAGCATTATCAGTGTAGACAATACACAGAGTGTTAGGTTAGGTTAGAAAACTTTTAGTTTTGTAGTGGTTCATATTTTCACATTTATTTTCCAAACTTTATTTATAAGTAAAAAAATTGTTTATATGTCTTTTTGTAAAGAATTAAATGGAGTATAAGATAGAATAACCAAAAGTGAAAAAATAAAATATTTAAATAAATAAAATATAAAACACCACTAAGTTGTTTCAAAATAAAAAAAACTAAATGTTTTTGCTCATAAAGTTTTTGTTAATAATTCTTTTTGTTTGTATAAAAGCGTTAAATAAGTGATCAATGTATTATATGTATAAAGAAAATATATTTATCTAAAAAAACAAAAACCAAAGACATTTTACCAATAAATAAATTTGTATGAGTTTTTAACCAGACCCTTGCAGAATCAGGCATTTTCGCTCGGCATTTTATGCATACCATAATAGCAAAACGCTGCGGCACTCAAAGGGTTAAACTTGATGTTGGAGTAGTTGTAATTTCAAAATCACAAGTGTTATGTATTGATTATATTACATTTTATTATTTAGTGCCTGATTTATTAACCTACGTATACTAACAATAATAACTTTCATAAAATACAATAAAATTTCCATATTTAGCTACGCGATAACAAATGTAAACTTATCAATCTTTTTTAAACGTTCTGTGGTATAATTTTAAGGCAGCTACCACTTGAAAGATTTATTTAAAAATAATACACTAATGAAATACACGATTTATTATCGGAAGATGAAAGTTCTAAAACACATAAACTTTATGACCTATTAAGCGTCAACACAACGACACAAGAATAAACCGTACCGGATCTTTTTCAATATAATAGATAAATATTATATGTGACATTTAATAGCCCTTGATTGCTATTTAAGTACAAAAAAACCATCATTCTCGGAGAATTAAAACACCATCTATTTTCAATACTTTAGACATTCATTCATACTTAAATAACGCCGAGAACGAACAATAGAGAGGAAAAATAAGAAGGAATTAAGCCGGCAAAACCTTGAGAGCGTTTTAATTACCCTCGTGAAATCACATGTTGTTGATTACGAATGGCCATCACGTTAATTACGCCTGGTCATGGGTGAAGCCATCATTTATTGTTATTACAGTCATTAAAGTTAATTACAGTGTCCGAATCGCGGCGCGCGACGCGTCCACGGATGACTGTCAGTACAGATCCTGATATGGTGAAGTGTCGGTAGTTTAAGTTCAATGAAATGCATCTTAAGCATTAAAAGAGAGCTCATCTTTGACACCTTTACACAAGGCTGGATTTACTTAAAGGACAATAGCCCTGAGTGTCAAATGGTTTGATAATAATTATCCTACTGCTTCTGTAAATTATAGTGTCGCCCGCCGCATGATTGACGTATCACAATCTCGCACAGATCATGCAAAGGTCCATATGATGTTCCGACCAATTGCAGATCGATTTCACAGGGAAGCACAGATTTTAGTGACGTATTGAACGTACAAGCCAATCGGATCGAAGGGAAGAGAGACATAATGCAATGCGTGTTGTTCCCACCTGCCCCAGAGTTCTTTTGGTTGCATTGGCTTTCAGTGGAACAATGTTAACTGACAATTCTTGAAAAACTTTGAAGCCGAAGAGGTCTACAACCATTTTCACTCAATTCTGCGAATCTTAAGGATCAATGGATTTAAAGTGAAATTGCCATTGGTGATCTGCGGAAAGAATTGAGGTGAACCTGCTTTCTGCTACGTAATCCACAGAACCAGAATCTTCTTGCACGATTTTACAAAACATTCACGATTAAATTTAGTAGAAATCTGTTATGTCCTTTAATGGTCTAACTTTTTGAGTTATTAAGTTATAGCACGACATTAAGTACGGTACAAGAAACATTGAGTTACGAAAAATCAGCTGTAGCGAAACCTAACAGAAAAAAATCGACAAAAAACAATGACTTGCATATTATTATCTAAGAATTATAAGAAAAGTGTTAAAATGATCAAGAAGGATAATACCTTCAACAAAGAGGTTAGTATTAGACCATCGTAAACCTGGCACCCTGTAATAAATAAGCCATACTGATTACTGATTGGTTAAGATTAAGCCAAGCATCATAAAGCTCACTCCTTCACTCATCCGAAATGTGCATTATTGGTCCTCTTTCCACTTTTGTTTAACATTTGTTGCCTTTTTAAGATGGCTCTCAACAGAGAGGCTGGAATATTTCAAGATTTGTTAACTTGTGTTAGCTATCTTCGACGCGTGGTAGACCAGAAACCGTAGATAGAATATTAATCCAAATAAAGTATTGAGCGCCTCAGAAGAATATTGTGGATCCAGTCATTCGAAATTGATTGGAACAAGGTTTTCTGGATTCAAATAACTCCAGATAGAGCTTCCAGACACTAAAAGGATATGGTAATAGGGAGTTCCAAAAAGCTAATTGGTCTATTGGTCAGCGTTTCCCAAGGGCTTTCAAAGAGCTCAGGAGCTCTCATATCCTGAAAGCTTGCAGAAACCGGAAGCTCTCGTTGCTGGAGGCTTCCAAAGGTAGTTTCTAAGAGTAGAGTACATTTTAGAGTATCTTAGCCTATGAGTTTCCACTCTTATAGTTTGGAAGATTCCAGCACTAGGTTCATTCAGAGACCGGGAACTCCCAGAATGCATTATAGGTCTGAATTCTTTAGACGCCAGAGAAATTCAAAGGTTGTGACTTCCCTGAGGTTAGCATGGCCTCTGTACGATGTTATAAGGTCTCTCCACCTGGAAGCAAGGCTTTTTCTCTTTAATATCATACCGATCTACAAACTCAGACATGATTTTCAAAGGAATCTCTGATTTAGTTACGGCTGTCAATAACGATTTGGCAATCATTCAATTTCACTTCAGCCATTGTTTGTTACCTGGACAGGTGAAAGTCAGATAAGAATCCACTGAGAGCTGGCAATGATAAACAGGCCGTATATATTAAGGTATTATTCATCTTGAATAATGCTGTATTTTGTCTACTACGGTTGCCAAAAACGAGTGGAGTTTGCTAAGGATAAATACATAACAATTAGTTGTTTGACATGGGAGACTGTTGCCTTCATAAACAACGATGGTAATTAGTATACAAGACACCGTGCTGTATAGGTTGTGTTGTTACCAAGGTCAATGACAGGACAGAGCGGCCAGTACATGACAATAATGTAACATCAGCTGACTCACCAAGGCCTGCCTGATCAGCTGTTTGTGCAGTGCCGACGCACCAGTCAGTCGTGTGGTGGCAGTGCAAGTGGCAGTGGCAGTGTGGCGCGGTCGGATCACTATGGCACCCAATAAACTTAACCTCAACGATGATCAACTATTTTCATTAATGAAGGTACTGGGATTTTTAATTGTTTTGTATTATAATTATATAGTTTTATTATCAATGATTTGATAGTAAAATATGTTCAGGCAGTAAAGATTCTACTATATAAATACACTGCTGCTTGTTTGTATAAATATTTTGTTTATAGAACAGAAACAGATTAAGTATAATAATATTTTTGCATTTTTGTTATTTTTTGCATGTATACTTTTTATTATGTTATAAAAACGTTTCCGTATTAAAATTATATTTTATTAGAAAAAATTAAGAAATTAAGCTGTTTGTACATTTTATACTTTATAGCATTTGGTATTATTTCGTGTTAATTATTATGCAAATATAACAACCTGAAGGAAAGGAATTATGTATGTATGTTTTTATTAGCTAATTTAATTTTTTACTAAATAATACTATGTAGAATACGCGTTTTAATTAAAATTCTGTAACCAACAATAATTATTAATCAAATAATTTGTAGGCCTAAGAATATTGCATTACACTATTTAGAAAAATTCTCTTTCTACCAACCAACTACTACTGAAATATAAAATCACTTGCATTGTTTATACAACGACATTGATACTTTGGCACATTTTATTGCTGTATGGACGTAAAATTGCTTCAAATACCTCGAAAAAAAAAACAGGAAAATTCGAACGTATCTACTATATAAGTATTTGAAAAAGTAAGAGTAACTTTAATTACTCAATGAATGTAATATGGAGCTGAATTATAACTAACTGATAACAACTCATTCAGATTTTCACGAAGGAAAAATTTGTCACATGTTTTGAAATTTATTTTTGAGTATATTTCAGAAATTTGCATCCCTAAAGAATAGTTCATATACGTTTGATTATTAATAAATAACTGTTTATGCATAAAACTCCTTATAATATTGTTATGTATGTTGCTATGCAAATTTTGGTTCTGTGTACATTATTTTATTAAGCTACAACACAAAAATTATCGATCAAATTTTGACTTGTTATACTGATTAGAACGCGCAAATTAATTAATTAATAGATTACTGTTCAAACCATCACTGTTGTACATAAAAGTATTAATAAAGTATGTAATTACCGTAAGAGTGCAGTACACAAACACTTCCGAAAAGAAAAATGCATTTTTATTATCACTATTCTGAATCAAACATTTGAGAATAATAATTTTCCTAATGCATCACACATTTTTCAATGTTTGTTGCAGTTTTTTTCGTGTAGGCTTATCTGTTCAAAAGTATTATATTGTGTAAGTTTACTCAGTTATCAATAAAAATCTTAGAGTGAGAAACAGTACAATACGAATTTTAAAAAATCTTGGGAAACAATAATAAAGTGTACCATTAACCAATGCTAATGTGAGTGTAAAGTAATAATATCGATTGAGCATTAAGGATGGACACGAAAATATTTGTACACACACTATCCTTACATTTTGCGTGTTGGTACTTAAGAAAAAGTAGATAACGTATTAGTTCTCGAAACTGCGTGTTTATCTTTTTTAGATATATGCAGCTATGGGAAATGTTTGTTTTCCTGTTAAACAGTGATTTCATAATTTTTCTCATTAGATCTATCTTATAAGAATTAGTATAAAATTAAAATAGCCAACGTTATAAACGTTATCATCCATATGCACACATGCTTATACACTGCCTTGCGTAACATTTAAGACGTTGCCAGAGCAAATCATTAAAATAACTAGTTAATATATTTTACGATGGCTTGATATTTAGGGATACAGATCTCTCCGGTTTTATGTAGCATATTTTTGATTGCACATTTTAATGTCGTAAAATGATAATTATTATCTTTTACAATCCAATCATGTTTGGATACCAAATATATATTTAGAATTGAACATTTACCTTCATTGCAGTGCATATTTTGATTCAAATGTTACCTTTACAGTCCTTACTTACAACATAAACATTCATCCTTTACAGCTATTTCCACTTTTGGCGAAGTTGAAAGTAAAGAGATATAAATGTCGTTTTTATTGCTTTCGAAAAGAAATTGATCAAATATCTCTGTATTGTAAAAAAAAATTAAATACGTACAAGTAAATAAAGTACTGACATGTCCATAAGTCTGGCGACAAAATTTTTGCTGTATCTGTCCTTTAGAGCTATGCAAAATATACGCATTTATAAAATATAATGTTATTGAAACCTGTTATTATATTAGGTATTTTAAAATATACATCCACTGTCCGTTGAGCACAAAACTTGTTTAAATTATTGTTTTTTTTATTATTTTTTGGTTCCGTTTTATCAGGGCAAAATATGAAGATTTCGGGGAAATGTTCAATATTAAAAGTATGTGTAACCACGAATGAAACATTTTTGATAACGAAATACATGTCCTAGAATCCGACTGTTATATACAATACAATTTTGGACATACAGTATATATTTTCCATCTTCATCTCCACACAGAAAGTAAGGCATTAAACTCGTGCTCTCCACACAGTAGCTATGCGTATGAGACTGTGATACTTCCACAGGACACTAAAATACCACATTTATAGACAGTAGGCTACAATATAGGATGCTTTAGCAATTGCGCTTATAGATAAGACTACTAATATTTTACCATGTTAAAATTAAAATGTAATAAATTAACTTCTGTTATTCTTAAAACATAAAATAAAATAATACTTTTAATATACAAAGTATTTATTGCTAATGAATCCTAACTTTAATCACACACAATCTCACATTCATTCCTCTGCCAGTGTCACGCCCACAGCATTTCAGACCGGACCTGCCTCGGCTAACCGCTCAAGATACATATCTTTCAGTTTCGCCACAAACCGGGAAACTGAAAGAGCTGTACATCTTGAGAATTAAGAACTACAAAATTTTATAATTAAGAATTCCGTGAAAAACCTGTGGAATGTTTCTATCAGTACCTTAAAGTATTTTTGTATGGCTACAAATACACATAATAATAATATCGCTGGGTAAAAAGTTGATTGAAGTTGAGCAGTGAAACTTATAATATTTTTCATTTTCTATACATTTTTGGTTATTTTATCCATTACTTCCATGCAGTAACGTGTCTTTTCAAACCAAAGTCGGCCACATTCCTCTCGCCTTCCACACGTTCAAAAGAACATTGGCGTTGAGTCAAAGAATTTCCAGTTATCGAAAAGTGGCAGGAAATAGTTTGGTATGGCCGTTAATTGCAGTGCTAAAATTGAGAGCATAGCGTTACAAGAGTTCGGTCGCGGTTTTTACAACCATTAACACTTTTCTTTCTTGTGCAATTGTCCACAAACAACTAGTGAACCGCAACTGAAATGTCACCGCCTGTGATCTATCGTTATGTTGTTAGATCACCAACGACGATATCAAGACTAATTGCGAACGATAATCACTGCAATTACACTAATTATACTGCAAGAAACCCATTTATCGTTACGTGAGTATGCTTAGTAACCTACAATGTTGATATTGTATATACGGCTTAAATATAATATTTCACTGCAATATCTATAAACATTAGTCTTTTTTATCTGAACGGTGTAGAACGTTTTGGATTTTCTCAACATTGACTTAATAACGTTTTATAAAATATAATTTTTTATCGAAATCAATGAGCTTGGTACTGGTATTATTTGCCAGTTCTAAAAGTTTCCTAACCTAACCATGCCAAGTCACGTGTCTATGACTGAAAAAATAAAAATTGACGCGAAAGAAAAACCTTGTTGAGGATAATTTTACCGCGGACCAAATTCAAACCGCTTCAATATTATCAATTAAAAGGATTTAAAATACAACACCCTCTTTATCAATCCTATCTAGTCTTCGTAGGCAACCTGAAACAGATACCTTTGTTGACAGAGAAGAAACTTGGGTCGAAAGAAGTAATTTGGTGCCAATGGCCGTATTTGGGAATGTGACAAGTTTCTTGTTTTTCATCACGTGTAAAATGTAGCGCCGGTGATGAAAGTCCAATCTGGTTCTGAAGTAGAACCACAGATCTGTTACCGCAGTGTGCACGGAAATTTACTGAAGAATTAGAAAATCTAACTGAATAATTAGGATTCTTCTGTTTAGTGTTTGAAATTGATCAGTCATGTTTTCTTTGGATTATCAACAGCCTTTCGATATTTGAATATAAAATTAGGTACAGGTATATAATACACCAATTTCTATATACTCACACTAATGAGTGAATTCAGTTTTGAACACTGAGAGGAGCTCTTCATCTAGACTACACTAGATAGATGCTGGGTATCCAGACTGGGCTCATTTAGTTCTTAGGTGTCTCTGATGTTGAATCGATGTTGAACCGATGTTGAACGTCTTCGTCGCCGACTTCCTACGGATCTTTTCAGACAGACGTGGACTCCGGATTCCAGGAGTCAATTTATACCAGTGTCAGATTGCAGACGCTGCACTAAGCGGACGGTAAAATAGAGCTGATATTAATATTCGCACTAATTAATTGCTAATCTCTAGCGATAGTAAAGAAATTCATTTTAGAGGTTATTTCATCATTATGAAAATGTAGGAATGTAACGTTTTAAACATATAGCTCTTTCATAATCCTGTCGTCACTTGAGGAGATGGAAAAACTGCATGCCTGTCTGGCTGTGCATCTATCTGTTCATAACATATCTCAAAAATAAACAGAGTTGTAGCCTTGAACGTTTCCATGAAGCTTCATTTTGGCTGAACGTCAGTGTTAGTATAGGTTATATCAGTTGAATTGTAAAGTAGAGTTCGATGATAAATGCGTGTTCCTTTTGGGATTTGGCTTGGCGTTAGCAACTCATATATAACTCAGGGTGATAAATTGAGTTTTCGATTTGAAATTTTGTGTATTTTGCTTAGCTATCAATAAGGGGTTTTCCAAATTCCTCTATTGTTTGTACGTCTGTCGATCTGCCTGCGTCTGTTTCCGCTGGATTTTCAAGAACGAATTGAGAGCTATGTATTTGAAATTTGTCATGTAACGTCACTTCTACTTAGCCAACATCAATTTTTATGATGAGCATGTCCTATGGGATTAGGCTGAGCGAAGCGAGTCACGTGACATGTGGTGTGGTCTACTCCTACCTTGTCCATAATAATTCCAACTGTTTCTAGGTGGTAAGTATATAATTAGCAATTAACGCTATGGAAATATAATACTATCCATTATTTAAAAAGAAATCATGTTGACTGATTTAACTGTTATCATTCTTGGTATGAAGTTTCTTTTTGAAGATGGAAGGTTTGTGAAGGAAAGATGATTTTCCGGACATTATTCCATCGTTCAGTGATACAATATAGTGTTAGTCATTTTATTGTATCACTGAACGATGGTAAGTGTCCGGATAATCCTGTTTCGTTACATGTAAACGCTACAAATTTTATTATTATTTTCAACAATTGAGAAAAACCTATTGGCAAATATTTATGACAACGTAAAAATTAATATTTCAATATTATTAGATGAAATAATATCTTAAGAAGGTGCTATTGGAAGTGGAATCAACCCACAGATAGATCCCACTAGTATTGCGTAATACCGTGATAGGATTACTCATTACATTAGTAAAAGTATATTTGCTCCATTACTAATACGTAGACTTTCACACTCCAGGCAATTCCTAAATGAGGGATAGTGCAGAATGACTAAAAGGTTGGACATTGCAAAACTAATATTCCGTGTGTGTTCGATAGAAGTCATAGCATATGTCTTGTGTAATGTAAAAGTAAAGTAAAGAGGTCTTATTAGGATCTAGAAAAATAAAAATGTTTGATCTTGAGCTTGAAAAATGAGAGAGTTTACTTGGGAAATAGTTTATATAGTTGTAATAGACAATATGTGAATTGTCCAGTGATAACAATAGGAAATATAAGAAAGTAAAAAGGACTTAGATCTCTTAGACCCAATGGTACTAAGAATCAATAGGAATCAATTAGAGGGAGCTATAATCCACCAGAAACTACGAGCAGTACTCCTTAGGAATCACAAAGCGCTGGCAGCCGATATGAACTATTAAGAAAATAATGATCTACAGAAACTGTGAAACATCTGGAACCAGGAATCATAATGTTCTCCCCAAAAAATTTGTAAGAATCATAAAGAACTAAGAACTAGAAAACAACAGGAATTGTGAAACATCAAGAACTGGAATTCATTGTTTCCCAAAAAACAAGAATTAGTACAAATCGTAAACAATGAAGAACTGGGAATCATCAAGAACTATAAATTACCAGGAACTACAATGCATTCATGGTTTACCAGAAGCTAGAATCAGTAGGAACTATAAACGACTAATATCTACGGGGACCCTACGGGGACTAGAAACTACTAGACACCAGTATGGTTCATGAACCAAAGAAACTTGGAGCTAGGTATCTACCTGGTTTTTTCTTAGCGTATAAATTCAGAAACTGGGTTTGAGTGATTTTAAAAGAGTTATTTCGTATTTCACTGGTGGGGGACAAAGGAGGGAGTGTGATTTTACTTTATTTTTAGAGTTTATAACACGACTCTTCGGAAATACATACCAAAAATACAAGAAATGATAAGATGGGTTGTATGTTCTGTTTACCTCGCTTTGAGAAGTGAATGTAATCTATTGCTATATAGCAGTAACCTAATTCAAACAGTGTCTTGTTTACTTTCACTACTCTTATAGAGAAACTTGTATGGGTAGCAGTCTCAAGTAGAAAAAATTCATAAACAACCTCGTTCTTGGCAGGAGTGCACGTTCTAAGACTTAGCAGATCATCCTTTTTACGCCATAGCCATTAGTCTTTTACGCTAATCGTGTATTAAAAGAGAAGGAGTTCAAACCCATTTGCAAATTTGTATTGACCACCCTGGGAATCGAACCTGTGACCTTACCCCTACATTATGGTTAAAATCCTGCTACCTAAACACTTAAAGACATATAGATATATCAATTCAGCAGGAAGCGTATGTACACAAATTTAAGTGAACACTTATTACATTTGTGCACATTTTGATAATTAACAGTAATTCTTTTTAACAGTAATTCTGAACGCAAAATAGTAGTATTATATATTATATATAGGATTATCCCAATCAAAGTATCCTAATCGCTAAACCTAAGTATCCCACCGAGCTTGTAGCCTCTTATTGTTGGATGATATTCAATACAAATATATGTCATTCCTAAATCAGCTTTTTCTGTGTTTGTTTTAGTCTATAAAACTGGAAGTGTTGAACTGTAATTATTATAATTATTCATTTTTATTAAAAAGGATAGTAATTTGAATACGTTTGTAAGATTGTATTATTTTTTTTTGGTTAGGAGCAGTTCCTGGAATAACAAAATATTGACCATAAACAGTATATTAAATTCACAAAGTAGGTAACTAAAAACTAAGAAGTTTTTTATTGTTGAGAAAATATCTAAAATATTTTACTTCACAATTTAAAAATTCTCAAAGCAAACTTCTCAGTAAGAAGAACTAGGTACATTTTGTGATTACTGAAATGTTAGTAATAAGTTTCTTATGTGATCACAACGTAATTGATATCACGAAAACTGTACGAGATATAAAAAAACCTGTTCTTAAAACAGTTTAGAATAATGTTATAAGCATTCCAGAACACTTTTTCTATAAGTACACAAATAATGGAATTGTAAATGTTTATCTTATCCGAGATATTAATTTAAGGTGAATTGTTGTACAAAGTCCATTAAATAAAATTTCCTACCATAAGAAAAATCCATATAATATCATAATTCTACAACAAAACATAAGGCAGTAAAAGGGTTTAACATTGTTCTTTAGGGTATACTTAAGGGTTGTTTCACTACAGTAATTTCTGCTCCTTCGCTTCCTTTTTTCTCAGTCCAGCGGTGGAAGTTGTGGAAATTAATTTGCGTGTATGTTTGCTTCTCAAACAGAGTGAGATGGGCGGTCTGATGGAGGATCATACAAAGTGTATATCGTGTTAAATTGGTGAATTGACAATTACCTGGAGGTCGATTACAGCATTGCGATCAGTGTTTATTGAATTGAGTGTCGCCTTTCGCGCTGAAAGTGTCATCTCGCCTTCTCGAACATGGTGATAGCCGGCTTTTCATTGGACATTAAATTTTACCGAATCACCTCCCGGCGTGTGATCACTCCAACACCGCCTACAGCATTGCCGAATGCGTGTACCGCCGTTCAGCATTTGCAAGTGTGTCGCAACGTGAGGCTTCAGGCTTGATTTATTGTGTCTACAGAAGTACAAAGGAATTGCACAACTCACGCCAAATGTCAGCTGGCTAATCGCGGTTTGGTCGTCTCAGATTGCGACACGTAGCCTACGCTTCATCCATCATCACTTTTGGGAGCTTAGCCTGAAAGTACGGTTCTATTATATTAGTGACAGTCAACTGTAGTTTAGATGCGGCCTGAAATATACGTACACAATAGCCTCGCTAACTGAACTTCATGGTTGCCAGTGGTTGACTAATCAATTAATCTTAGACAAAGCAAATCCAGAATCTACCTTAGATTAGATAAGCAATGAGATAAACAATGTCAGCCACCTTCCTGCAGCTGTTTATTGATTCTTGCCGCACCTGTATTTATGTTTCAAACAGACATACTTTTAACATTAAAGATCTGATACACCGTTTCGTAGTGGTTGTCGGTAATGGTTTCCAACAAAATTCTTGCTATAAAAGAGATAAACTGTTCTAGTTTTAGTAAAGGATGTCGAAGACCTTAAGCAAATCTGTATATAGAATATTTTATTTAATCCCCATTTTTGGGGAAATATTTCTGTAGAGAGCGTTTTAATTTTTATCTCGCAATTAAGGGTTTTACAAGTATTGTCCTGATTCTTCTTATCTGAGTCCGTCCTAAATTTTTCTGTCATTGCCTTTATTTACAACAAACGTTCTATAAAGACCCAAACATAAACATTGAAAACTAATTAATGTGTACGGGACCTTTCCGAATAAGAGTTAGACATTTATTAATTGCAAAAATAAAATGTTACAAAAGAACTAATAAAAGGCATTTCAAGAATGCAAAATTAAAGAATGTAGAACACTAATAAGGTTATTGGCTGGGAAAGGCTACAACCCATCACCTTAAACAAAACAAAACATCAGTTTCATTTACACTTTTTAATTAATTTTATTTTATTTATTTTGTATTTTGATTACGTAATACATACAAACTTGAAGGTACAGTTTACAGAAGCAATATTCTTGTACGATGAACATGTACAGTACTATTGTTCGATATTTATCTTTAAGTACAATAAGCACCTCTAAACAAAAATCTTAAGTACACTTCAAATACAAAGCTATAAAAAGGGGGTCTAAGGAATGTAGTTATTGAGAGGATAACGCTAGTGGATTCTCTCGTTTTTACACGTTTAATTTATTTGTTATAAAATGACACAACTATTGAGGTTTCAAACGAATTACAATAACCTCTAAATGACAAAATGGTCGAACTCAAACGTCGCTCTTCTGTAATGTACCATTTGTACAAACAGAATTCACGATGCTACTCTCAATACCAAATGATCGCTCTCTTGCATACAGAATTGCGAAAACCTCGTCAACACTTGTTTGGACGGTTTTCAAAAGCGTGAAAAGTACCTCTCATCGAAAACGTTGTAAATGTTAGTCAATCTCTGTCACTATGACCTCCTTCACATAACATTTAATTTTAAGAGAGAGGTAGAAGTATACCATACCGTACGATAAAATTGGTACGATTAAAATTTTTATTTGGCTAAGAGCTCATATCGCAATGTTTTGTCAATTTTCATCATTTATGTTTGTTTACGTAACGACGAATTGTTTTCAAAGTTAGAGTAGAATTTCAGAAACACGTTTAAAAATACTTGTTTTCCAAACATTATTATTTACAGAGTGATAGTTTCAGAGTTATATCACATTTAATGCCTCTTATAACTTTCCAGCTCAAGTTTTTTCCACCTTAACTTTAAACTTTTAAAAGTGTGTTGGATCCTGAAACTATGTGGACTTTTCTTTGAAAATGTCGTTTGACTTTCTAAATATGAATTCCTTTGACGCCTTTGAAACATATTTTATGATCTCTTAAAAGGGTTTTATTTACCCTTTCACAATAGTAACGTGAATACCATCATTTGAAGGTCTGCGCATATGCGGGTGGGCTACTCCGTGCATTCTTAGCCCGTAGTGAAGTCCGATACTGGTTCAAAACGCACAACTCACAATTGCTGGCAAATTTCAAATTCTTATTTTTCAAATGTTATTAAGACTAACAACACCACACCTAAAGGTAAAGGTCCTAAGGGGGAAGGTGTTAAGGTAGGGTATTTATCTTAACACCTTGTACCGTATGACGATAACACATGGGTGTGTGGTGACTTCTGAGGTCGTAGTAATAAATACTAGAAATACAAGTTTACTTATAAATTCAGTTTAATTACGAAAACTTAAAAGCACCACTTTTAGATGGTAAAGGAAAAGTTATGTACTGCCACGTTTGCTGCCAATTAGAATATAATAAACTAAAAAATATATCTTCTAGGTGGGGCCTAAAATATCCAATGTTCTATTGAATTATGCGTACGACGTTTTTACTTTACAATAACTTAATTATTTCAACACATAAGGTAGACTTCCCTTCACACAACCCGGGTGTCGGCGTCTTGGCACGAGACATTGAAGCTGTAGTCTAAGAACGGTAATTTTTAGAAGAGGAGTACAGTTGGGAAGTGGTAGCCATCTATTCAAAACACGTATTCAAACAACACATCAGCTACGTAAACTCGCCTAAAACAAAATTCGATCCACATTCGCGACGGTATTAGCCATACAAATTGACTATATTATATAACAACGTGCTCGTCACCATAACCATAGGGACGACGCCACAACCTTTTATCTATTCTCCATCAAGCAAAATAAAGATCGATCAAGGGTAAGTTACTTTACTATTCATATCTTTTACTTTCATTTACTAAGTTTTGCATCAAAGGGATAATTTAATAATACGAAAAAGATAGAATTTCTACTTACGGACAAAGGCGCAAAGCGCGTCTGATCGGTTACGTAGTTGGGCCTGCTACGACGAGGGGGTTAGAAGAAAAAATTCATACGCGGTGCCAATTAGGTAGTTACTCCGCCCAATAATTTAGTTCCGGAACATTGGATGTAAAATAATATATATATTATACTGGCTGATTAGGTTGCGAAATTTACATTGTATGAAATTTAATTAACTAATTTACGGTACAGAATATCCCCCCTGTTTTGATTTCGCAACCTAATTAGTCGCTTTACTTTAAACATATTCTAAATAACAAACTTAATTCAACCTTTTATTAATTACATAAATTCAAATTCAACCATAACAATACGATAGCGGCGGGGTTTTCAAAAGTTTCCTATCAAATCCGCTTGATCCGCATGCCAATGCAGTCTATGCAAACTGCTGTTCGCTATGATGCTCGCTTAGGGACAAAAATAGAAAATCAATTTAGGCAAACTATTTTCATGCAGTGCACGTTGCTGCAGCGTTTTAGAATTTGCGGGTCGTTGCAAAATAAGGACATTTAAGGCGATTAAATCGTGAACAAGTGTAGTGTAGTGTTTTGTTTATAGGCGCCACATTCATTACTTCTTTTTTGCATTCATACCAGTGTTTTGTGTATAGTGTTTGCCATTAAATACCCTGAGACTTGCGGACAAGTTACCAATATGGATCGAATACTTTGGAATGAAACGTCCCCTCACGAGAAGCTAAGTCTCACATTTCTTATTACTACTCATCACTTTAATATACATATTTACATACAACATTCCTATACATCTTACATCTACTACATGAATTTTAACACTTCAAATATATCCACAAAATTCAAACTTCAATATTTTGACATACAAAAAAGACAGACACAACTTTTCATATTTGTTTCTATTACAAACAGGATCAACTCTGTCTCTCAATTTCTTTATACAAAGTCTACCTACAAACTCTTTTTTCTATATTTTATTTCCATTGAAACATTCGTTAAGAATTCACTAAACAAATTAACTTCCTGGGATTTTATCTTATCTTTTAAATTTGGCAGCAAGTGGTTCCTTAAGCTAGGGATGCTAAAATTTTTTTTTTTTATTTTTATACAGAAAAGTTAATTTTAATTTTAAATCTTTACAATTCTACAATATGAACCTTTTTTACATTCAAAACATTTTTCAGTGTGTTGTACAATACAAGTTACAGGGCTTAAAAAATATAAAATTCTATAAATTCCTACATATTTTTGGCGCTAATTTTGCACAAAACTTTTCTACCTTATTGCTTAAATAGTGGGTTCTTTCTTATCCATACTAAGGAATGCAACTTAAAGGATGTTTTACATTTTGCTCTGAGTACTTTTGTCTATTACTGTTATGTGCTATACTCCTTTTTTCTTTTTTGTTTACAAACAGCTCTCTCCTTGGACAAACTGTTTACAACAGATTTCATTTTGGAGCTTCCATAAATTAGATTACATTACATATTATTAGGAAAGCATTATTACAGGAATGATTAAACTTTAAATCAGGCAGCAAAACAAAACCAGTGCTTTCATGGGCCAGGTGTGTTTAAACTTAATTGTATATAGCCTAGGTCATTATCCCAATTACTATGACAGTTATGATAGAAACTACGATAATAATGTAGATGTTTCTAATATGCCTTTCTGATTGATTTCCATTAGCCCTGTAAGGCGCTAGACTACGGTGTTCAATAAAATTCTTAAATAAGAACTTCTTAAAATACAGTGATGTAAAATTATGCGGCATTGTCTGACACTATTATTTTAGGTACAGAAAAGTTGTTAAAAATTATGCGGTCTAATTTATTACATATTTCAGCCTCTTACATTCCCTCAAAGGGATTAGCCATAGAAATTTACTGGCAGCATCTACAATACAAGTTAAAATATACATTGCTGTTTCTAGTTCTCACTAAGGGACCTAAAAGATCTATGAATAAACAATCCATATTGTTCTTAAATGGCACACAAAGATACTAATGTGCTCATATTTTCTTTGGCCACACTTTATCATTTTACAACATTACATTTCTTCACTTTTGCCTTTATAATTTCGTCTAAATCAGGTCTATAAAAATACTGATTAATTTTTCTTTGCGTTCTAGCAATTGCTAAAATTGACCTCCTATTAAAGCTATTGTGGAAGAATTCATATACTAAATCAATTAACTGTACAGGAAAAAAAATATCTTACTCTTACTTTTTACATTCCTTTTGTACATCAGTAAATTGTTTTTTATAAAATAACATAAATTGTTACTATTGCTTTTTACAGATTGAATGATTTGCTGAGTTTCTTTATCTTGAAGTTGAAGTTGATATTTTTCTAAATCTTTAAACGCTAATGGCAAATCATAAATTAACAACCACAAATTATCCTTCTTATTGCACTTATTATTTATCTGCATTTTAGGCTTTACATTAGATGTTTGGTTTACCTTTTTGCCTTCGGGAGGAGTTTGAATGGCAGAAGGAAATCGATAATCTATTTTTATCCTGGTCTGGACCGTTCCGGCAGTCACTGGGGCTCGGATCAGCTGTTCCCGTCGACTCGCCCTCAAATCATTACGTGAAAGGGCGTCTGCCAGCGCATTATCGGTGGAACTTTTAAATTCCACCTCATAAATGGCAAATTCAAAATCTCTCGATCCACCGGGCAAGTCTTCCTACCTTCCCTTTTGTGATTGAGGACATAGGATAAAGCTTGGTTATCAGTTATTAATTTAAAGGTTCTTACTTCTAAAAATTCGTGCCATTTTTCTATGCAAATTAGTGCACTCAAAGCTTCTTTTTCATAAACAGTATATTTTAAATTCGGCATCAGTAAATTTCCTAGAGTAATAGGCTATTGGCATTAATTCATTTTGATCGTTTTCCTGTAACAAACAACCACCTGCGGCTATTCCACTAGCATCTGTCATTACTATAAATTGCTTTGAAAAATCGGCTATACTGGAGTACAGGAGGATTCATTATAGCTTCTTTTAACTTTACAACGAATCTTGAATCTACATTCGCTTGTCCAAACAAATTTAGCGTTTTTCCTTCTTAAACATGATTACATTAATTTTTATTAATTATTTATAAATTTTGAAAAGAAATTGGTCATACCTAAAAAACTGTGAAATTTTGTTTGGCGTTCTTAGGCGCATAAATTTCTCTTATACTCCTGTTCGCTCGGGATCTATAGTTACTGTATTATTTTATTATTAGTTCCCCAAAAAAGGAGATTTCCTCAAAACAAAACTTTGCTTTCCTAGTTTGCGTTATGCCATGTTTGCTTATTAGTCTATTTACAAGCTCTCTGACATGTACTAAATGCGAATCAAGTCTTTACTGTACACTAAGATATCATCACAAAAAATTTATTACATATTTAAAATTTTATATTGTCTAGGACTTTATCCAGATAGGCGGACAATACAGCACTACCAACATGTAAAACCAAAGGGTACTCGTTTAAATTTATATTTACCAAATATAGTGCTAAATGAGGTAAGATCTTGACTATCAGGTGATAATGGACAATTGCAAAAAAACTTTTTCTTAAATCTATTATTGAAAAATATTTGGCTCCACTAAGATGTTGATAATAATTATTTAATCACCAATGGGAAAAAAATCAATTTTCTGTAACTTTTTATTTTAATTCGGTATTAATTGACTACAAGTCTGTCCTTTTTGGTTAAAAAGGCTGGACTGGAGTAGGCTGAAGTACTGGGTTCAATTATTCCTTGGTCCAACCAATCCTGTATTATTGTTTTCATCTTATTTACAGTAGGAGGGCTCATAAAATAAGGCCTAATATTTACATTTAATTTAGAACTAATCTCATCTTAAAGCCTCTCCTCCTAATTTTGGATTAAAAACATTTGGAAAATCCCTATAAGGTTTTGTATCTCAGCCTCAGCTCTAGTGCACCCTATTTTTACATCAATGCTGTTTACTTCATGTTCAAAAGGCTGTTGTCTGACAATAGTTATTTTCTCATTACAATTGAATTTAAAATAACATGAATCTCCATCAAGATCTAAAATTAATTTGCTATTAGATATAAATGGGTTTCCCAATACAATGTCCCATTTTTAAGTTATCCAATACAATAAATTTTACTTTCCAACAAAATTTTGAAATTTTTATCTTAGCATAACAATAACCAAAACATTTTATTTCAGTGTTATTTGCAGCAAACATTCTATCATTTGACTTCATTAATTTAGAAACATTTTTTATTCAACAATAGGCTATCATAAAATTCTTTACTAATTATATCTCTTGTAGCCACCAGTATCTATAAGCAGTTTGTTTTTACATTTTTTACCCACTATAGCTTCAATTAAAGGCATATTGTTACACTGTCTAACATTTAGTCTTAAATTAGGTTTTCTATAGTTTAATTTACTCCAATTTTTAATTACCTTACCATAGACTCTCATAAAATAGTGTTTTTCTTTTCTTACTGTATTACTATTTATAAAATTATTATTCTTAAACTTATGAAACCGGGGAGGGATATTTTTAGGTGTTGTGTGTAATACCACTCCCCTGTCAACTAGTTTTTTGGATTCCTAAAACAATTTTTTCCTAAGTGACCAGGCCTATTACAATTGAAACATAACTTTGGGTTTTTGACAGTAGGCCTACTTTTTCTAAGTTCATCAACATGTGGTGGATACATGTTGTTAACATATGTCTTACTTAAATTGTCCCTTAAGTTAATCATTAAAGGTTATATTGTTACTAGCTATACACACATTTTCCAAATCTGTAAAACAAATGGGATTGTTTTCAAAAATTAACTTATTTCTATCTGTAGGCTTAATACCTCTTTTTATACAAGTTACCAAGTCCTGTTCACTTATGTTACACAATAAAACTTGACTGAGCTCTTTGATGTCATAGATGTATTCATACAGTGGCTCATCAAACCTTTGTGGCCTATAAACTAAATCTAGTCTCAGTCTTTCAATTAGGCCTACAGGGATAAAAGCACTAATTAATTTCCCTGTGTAAGATAGTTGACATTTGGCATGACAGACTTACACTGTATTATTTTGGCTAAAAAGTGGACCTTTTGCATAACATGGTAACAATGCTAAAATTTCATTTTCTGATAGGCTAGTTTCACATTTTAGTTTTAACAAAGTTTTCAAAAAGTTTATTAGCTCAGGTACTACTAAGCCATTTGTTACTGTAAAATTTTGTAAATAACATTCTACAGGGTTGTTTAACTTATTAAACATATTTAAACCAGACATAGGTTGACTAATACAATCATTGTTTGCATTATAAATAGGCATTATAGGCAAAGTGGGGGTACTGGCAGTAGGCTGTGATATTGTTGGTGGTTTGTTACAGAAATAGGGCCTATTTGTTCTTTCACTGCCTGTTCCATAGCCTCATCTTGTTCTAATGATTAATTTAAATTGGCTTCTAACACTTTAAGCTGTTCTAGGTTCACTGTAGGTACTAAGTTTTTAGCTAACTGTTGTTCAACATTTACTAGCCTACACTTTAAAGCTGAATAAAAGTTTCACTATGTACAGAACTTAGTTCTAGCTGGTTGTCTAAAAATAAACGGTTTATTAAATGTTTACACTTTTCTTGGAATTTGGTGATTTCTAAAGGTGAACTAGCACTGTTCAATTCACTGCACCCATGTTCTAATAATATCACTTTGTCACTGAGAAGTTTTACTTCCTGATTGTGGTCTATTTTTTAATAGGCTACTAGGAGTAGGTAAAATATTGTTTCTCAAACACTGTCTTAAGGACTTTCTGAGTTCATTTACTGTACTGTCACTATTTAATTTAATACCTCTAGATATCAGTTCAAATACCAATCTCATCTTTAGACAAATATTCTATTTTAATGGCAGGCATCGTGGCGTTTTCACTCAGTTTTCACCCAGTTGATGGCAGAGTAGGCACATCAATAGCAGATTGGCGCAATAAATATGTGTTATCCGTATGACGATAACACATGGGTGTGGTGACTTCTGAGGTCGTAGTAATAAATACTAGAAATACAAAGTTTACTTATAAATTCAGTTTAATTACGAAAACTTAAAAGCACCACTTTTAGATGGTAAAGGAAAAGTTATGTACTGCCACGTTGCTGCCAATTAGAATATAATAACTAAAAATATATCTTCTAGGTGGGCCTAAAATATCCAATGTTCTATTTGAATTATGCGTACGACGTTTTACTTTACAAAACAATAATATTTCACTTCCCTTCACAACAGGTAGACTCACAACCCGGGTGTCGGCGTCTTGGCACGAGAATTGAAGCTGTAGTCTAAGAACGGTAAATTTCTAGAAGAGGAGTACAGTTGGGAAGTGGTAGCCATCTATTCAAACAACACGTGAGATACATCAGCTACGTAAACTCGCCTAAAACAAATTCGCGACGGTATTAGCCATTTAATGATACAAATTACTATTTATAACAACGTGCTCGTCACCATAAGGACGACGCCACAACCTTTTATCTATCTCCATCAAGCAAATAAAAAGATCATCAAGGGTAAGTTACTTTACTATTCATATCTTTACTTTACGTTACATTCATTTTATACGTTTTGCATCAAAGGGATAATTTAATAATACGAAAAGATAAATTTTACTTACGGACAAAGCGCGCGAGGTCTGATCGGTTTACGTAGTTGGGCTGCTACGAAGGGTTAGAAGAAAAAAATTCATACGCGTGCCAATTAGGTAGTTACTCCGCCCAATAATTTAGTTCCGGAACATTGGATGTAAAATAATATTATATTATACTGGCTGATTAGGTTGCGAAATTTACATTGTATGAAATTTAATTAACTAATTTACGGTAACAACCTTCACCTTAACCACTGCGTGGATTTATAAACACATTCAGAGTGGTTTAATTTAACAGTTGAATCGGTCATTCAGCTTAGTATTGTTGAAATTGTGGTTCGTTTAGAATCCATATATTTTTAAATTATATTTGTACTTCAATAAATTTATAAAAAAAGATTTCGATGAATAATATGTCATGTCAAAAAATTCTCATAACCTCTTGAAGAAGAGAAAGTGATTAGTTCGTAAACCTCATAAAATATCAAAGTCAATCCTTTTATTGCCGTTTATAATATAACAATTATGTGTCAAAAGTCATACAGGAAAATTCTATAATTCTTACATTCGTTCACAATACCACATTCATCCATACCACTCACTCGCCAATTTTCCCCACCGCCAACGCCAGTGTCAGTCTTCTAGATTGGAGGTCTTCCAACTATAATTTAAAAACTAGTCGATGCTATAGAATGCTTTAGATGCTAAAAAGTGCCTCAGTCGAGTTTTTAACGCCTTGGGCGTTTGTACGTTTTTCATGGATTTGGGCAATCTGTTGATGAAACGGACACCTGCCTGCGAGGGTAGGTGTTCATAAACCACCGTTCTGTGTCGCCCAGTACGGTAGTTGTCTCTGCCTCTCGGTTCATATTCATGTATGTCAAATTTGTGGCGCTGTGAGCGTGGATGCGATTATTTATTCGGTTGTGTTGGCGCTGTGAGCACTCCGGCCAAATCTGTGGCGCTATGAGCTGTGGCGCTGTGAGCATGGATCCGATTATTTATTCGGTTGTGTTGTGTTGGCGCTGTGAGCACTCGACCAAATCTGTGGCGCTATGAGCTGTGGCGCTGTGAGCACTCGGGCCAATTCTGTGGCGCTATGAGCCAGTCTCTACTTTCTGGTGTTGCATAGCGCCACAACCTCCTATTGGTTCAAATTTATTAAATAATAACCTTGGAGGGGGACACTTGATGTAGGGGAAATACGGAGGCAGACAAGCGGCCCAACCACCGTACTCACGGCGCATGTAGTGGATAATGCAGTGACATTACAGTCGCATTTTAGTTATCTCTATACATAAGTTTGTTTTACTTCTTGATTACATATTATATCATACTATTGCAGTTAAAAACTGCACATCAATTAGCAGCCCAATTCTTTTAGTATAGATTGTTTTTCTAAAGAAGATCGGTTTTGACTTTGTTGTTCCTACATGTGTGGTTTGGGTGAAAAACACAGACTCGGTGGTGTTGCGCGCCAGGCGGAGATCCCACGAGCTACGAACTAAGTTGGCTGCTCGCTCCCACGCATATCTTTATCTGCTCATCTTCCGGTCCCGACCTACGTTTTATTTCCTGGCAACATCGGCTGATGACTCGATATACCCAGTTCCTAAAATAGTCCTTAATATTTTGGGCACTTGTTTTCCAACAACCATTCCCTTTTGAAGTTCTTGATCAATATACGGTATACGTACAACAAAATTATAATGTAAATTAATTTGTACGATTTTTTAATAGCTTGGAACCCAATTCAGATTCCAGATGTTGAAGTTCATACTAAAAATACTTAATGGGAAGCCCAGTGTGTGGTATATGGTTTAACACTGCTTTTCTCCACCAATACCTTTGGTACAATAAAAAATGAAAATTGTTACACCGCTTTCAAGACAAATTAAAGATTTTGAAAGCATTTTAAAAACTAGAAGAACACAGCCATGCCATAAATTGTTTACTATAATTTGTTTTTCTAAAGGATACAGTACACCTGACGGAACCGGGACCCGAAGACCTCTCTTACATGCTAAACATCTTATTTCAAACTTCTACCACATTAAAGTAGTCTATACACCTATATCACATTGGAATAATCTTTTACTGATTAGGTTGTATTCACACATGTATTCGAGTAAAAGAAAAATATTTTGTATGTTATTTTGGATTATGATAACCAAAAACAGTTTTGTTTAAAATTTAAGCTTTCTCCTCGTTAACTTATCATTATTCCTTATTCTTATTCTGCATTTTGTGTACGTCTTTTGAAGAACGACATACAAAGAAATCAGGAAGAACCTTACAAAATCGGTTATCAGTTATTATTTTGAGATTTAATAAACACTGTATGATATTACACGTTCTGCATGTGAATACTGATAGGGATTTATCCTCATTAGACATTTATTTGTTTATAAATCAACCAGCTGTTACACGCGGCCGTTGCCTACTTTGTCAAAGCACTTATGAAGTTTGAATGTTGAATTTAGCTGCAATTCAAAATCCTTTTATAGCAGTGTGTGGTATCTGACGCTGTCTCAAACTTGAGTCCTGGAGAGATCCACAGAAAGTCGGCGACTAAGAAGCTCAAAACGAAGCTTTAACACCTTTACATCATCAGAGACCCCTACAAATAGATGGAATGGTGTTCTCATTATCTCATCATATGCACAACTGAGTGCACTACGATGATCTGATACGGTCTCTAAGCACAGTGGAGCAACCGAGTTTTCTACACATAACGTAAATATGGTGGGAAGGGTTGGTTAAATTTGTATTTTTAATTTCATTCTGACTTTCTGACTATCTTTAGATCCCTTCAGAGGAATGAGGTACTAGGAGTCAAGCCTGAGACAGCGTCAGATAACAGAAGCTGCAATAAAAGGAAGGTGAACTTGAGCTAAATTTAACATTCAAATTCAATACATCTCTCCTACCACAGCTATGTTATGTGTAGAAAACTGTTGCTCCAAGTTCCGTCCATTTCCGGTACAATTGTAGAGTTTTCCCCGATCAAGAAAATATATACTAACAAAAACCAACTTCGATCATACAGCGTCTTCTTTCGACTCTTTCAATTTTTTTTTCGATCTATGATTCTTAAGGCGACATTTTTATAGTTAGCCTCTTTTTCCGATGAAGAAAATATATATCTTACAATGTGACTTAAAAGTTACTGCGGCCTTATTTACGGTTACACTATTGGATTATGCTGTTGCACTTACAAAAAAAATCATCCCATTTGTTGGTTTTTAGAATCCAACTTAGATTAATTTCTGATGCTGAAGTGATTTTGATGTTTTCACTTATCAAGAAAAAATTATAAGGGGTAGAGTGTGCTCCCCTTGTTTTTCTTTAGCTACAATAAAAATGCCATACACAATGTCAAGAGAGTTAACCATATTCGATTAGCTTATGTGCAAACATTCACTGCTTTGTACAATAAGGTAGTTTTTATAACAGTGTTTAAATAGTATTTTCATTGCATTACATGGTTTATTGATTATTGGTGCAATCTAAATTTAAAATTAGATAATAACTTCGTTTATGCAATCTGCATAATACTACTGACCAAGCACTTTAAAATAGTTTAATATTTTCTGAAATTTAAATATGAACAAATGTTTCTGCCTCTTTGACGAAGTTCAGGTGAAAGTAATAACAGCTGTTAAGTATCAGTACACTGTGTATTACGCATAGCGCAGTCTTCCCGGCGGAATCCACTTTTTGCGATTCCAAAATTGAACACTGTATAAATAAATATATATATATATATAATTAACAAATTTTAATTGGAGGATTGTAAAATCTAAAATTCTCGAATCTACCTAATAAAAATAATACAATGTCATTAAAATTGGTTCATGTATAGCAGGGGTATCAGTGACGCACAATATATATTATGTATACATATAATTGTATATGTATGTATATATGTATATATATATATATATATATATATATGATTCTGAAATAAATTATATATATATGTATATAATTATAATTTTATTATAAGTATAATTATAATACAAATAATAATACATAATAAAAATAATAATAATACAAATAATACAACCAATAATTATGTAGTTAAATATATTTATATGATTCTGCAGCATTTATTACTGACTGTCCTTACTTGCACGTGTGGGTGCACATCTTGCAAAATCTTGGGTGCACAATTCTAGAAATGCCGCGTTTCGGCCTGACTAGCCTCTGTGCCGTCAGCGTGCTAAACGAGCACCTATCTATCCTATATTTTAAAAACAAAATAAAAGATGAAATGTTGTTTGGACACAAATAAAACAGCTAGGTAATAAAACAATAAAACAAATAAAACAAAACAGGTACAATAATGGCACATTCAATTGAAGAAAATGCCGGACTGATCAGCTGGGCGAACTGAACTAAAGTCAACTCCGTATCTTGTTTAATGAGAAGGCTCTACATCTTTTAGGAAGCCTATGAATAAATAAAAAGATCAACTAAGTACACGGATCCTTTCTTGAACCTTTCAAGAACGTAAATTTCTTATAAGTAACATAGAGTAAAATATATTCTTTTTTAGGAATTATAATATTTCTAAAATTAGATATCTAGAGGTTTCATGGTATTATTGAGTTTTTTTAGTACTATCTACATCTACTCATTAATAACAAAATTAACTAATACACGACTAGCGCCGACAACGAAAGCGATGAGAACTGTGTTAAGACTATTACAAATTAGCCGTTAAAAGAGATGACCGGTAGGCGTTCATGGCCATTACTCGCTGTCTCTCTCACCGGAAGCTCGGGAAGTGAGGAGACGATAGTGTCTGTATTATATTTGTCAAACCCTTCGGGTCGCAAACGGACTCGTCATTCCGAAAATTACAACGCATGAGTCTTATGTCGAGCTGTTATAGTTAAATTTCAAAAGAAATTAAAACAAAACTGAACTATGACAAATTGTTCAAATACGAGTATACTTTCAGTTTAACGCAAGTTAAATTATAATTTGAATATATGTATTAAAGGGGAGGGGCGGTTACAACACCCAAACCATCCCCCTGGATACGCCTATTTACATGATCACAAAGCACATTAACAACACAAAACTTCCCCAGGAATGTTTATTTATTTTGTAAGCTAGCCAGTTGGTTGTTATGAAACTGAAACGCTATGGATTTTAAGAAACAACATGTTAAACTATGTAGTGCTTAACGGCACCTATGTTTACACATTCAAAAGTGCTGGACTCCACCCTAAGCTATATCTTGCAACGCAAATGTATATTACCAATAGTGTATGTGTATCTAATTTTGGTTATAAGAGATAGTGTACTCCTGGGATTGTATTACTACTGATGTCTTTCGTAACAATCAATTGAGTATTTTGCATAAAAAAATACAATTTTATTGATACTAATACTCTTATTTGCCAGCAATATTATATCTACCGGCAATACTAATTAATTTTTACAAGACACATAATAAAGGTATACATATACTGCCCGATTTATGTGGCGTTTATATATTGTTTATTAGTAAATCACACACATTTTTATTTTTTAAAGACCGGCAATACTAATTAATTTTTACAAGACACATAATAAAGGTATACATATACTGCCCGAATTATGTGGCGTTTATATATTGTTTATTAGTAAATCACACAAATTTTTATTTTTTATTTTTTAAAGATGATCCCAGAGCGACATGCGAGCAGCTGGGCGGATGTGTAGTGTTGCCTATGTCTATTTCTTCATTTTACGTGAAACGGCCCGTGGTCTAGTGCAAGTAGCCTAAGCCTTACATATTATGATTTATTAAATTTTAATATTTTTTTTCAGGATAGTATGAACTCTTGGGGACCAGCTCTCATTTAGATTATTACAACATCATACAACATTTTATGTTTTAGCATTACAAAATAGTAGTTAATTATCAAATAGGTAATTATCACTCGTGACGATTAAACATTTTCATTTCTGCATATCTGTCTGTCTGTACACACGATATCTCGAAAACGAACTGATCTACAGATTTTAAATTTTGCGTAGGCTTCTTTTTAAATTAGCAATAATAAGTTCAACAATGGTGTATGTCACTCCGTGGCATTTGGCTGAGCGTTTTTATACATTGGTTTTATGTGTAACCTTTATGCAGTGAGAAGATTGCAGAATAAATAAAACTGTGATTGAGCTGTATACTAACATATGGGATCTTATCATCCCACTAATATTATAAATGCGAAAGCTTGAATGTTTGGATATTTGGATGTTTGGATGTTTGTATGTTTAGATGTTTGGAGGTTTGTCCTCGAATCACGCTGAAACTGCTATACGGATTGTGCAGAAATTTGGAACAGGTATAGCTTTTGGTCTGAATTAACACTTAGAGTGCTTTTTACAACCCATAACACATTAATTTCACCAAATAAAGTCGAATTCAAATTGAAAAATTAGTTTGTTTACATTCGAATGTTATGAATAAAAATGAATCGCAAAATGAGTTGGTAAGCGCAAATCTCGTGAACGACTGGACCACTTCGATTAATTCCTTTTGTAAAATGTTCATTGAAATCCGTGGAAGGTTTTTATGAAGAAAAAGATAAGAAAAGTTACCTGGAATATTTTGGAATTCAGAAAAAATGTAGGTTTTACGTTTCATAATCCAAATTAAACTGGCACTAAACAGCTGTTCACACCTTCATTTTTATGTCGACAAATTGGCTAAAACATCTGTTTACATTTAAATTTGATGAAATATTAAGTAAACAGTGCTTGATCAGTAGTGCAGTGCAGATAACTCTTGGTTCCAATTCTTTTCATCTGTTACCTTAAAGGTGTACCACAACTAGAGGGAAACAGTCAAGTGGTTTTCTATGCAGATGATGCAAATCTAAAAATATTGGCCAACTCCAAAGAAGAAATTGAAATTCTATCTAGTTTAAATATCTCCACAATGAATAGTTACTTTAAAAAGAACAATCTTCATATTAACCCAAATAAAACTAATGTTATCACTTTCTCTACTCAACAAGTAAAATCATATAACCCAATAATAAAATTAGATGACTAAACCATATCACAGGTCAGTAGCTCAAAACTTTTAGGTTTGGTAATAGACCAACACCTAAGTTGGACAAATCATGTAACAATGATATTGCCAAGAATATAACACTGAAAATAATTTATTTGCATACATACATTCAATAATTTTATTTGGCATAAGCCTTTATGGCGGGACTACAAATAAAAATATAGACTCTATTTTAAAGACTCAAAAACAGGCCATAAGAATCATTTTAAGATTGGGTCATAGTTATTCAGTTAAACAGCATTTTTCTACATTAGGAATACTGACTGTTTATAGTCTTTAAGTTTTTGAAACTGTTTTAAGCATAAAAGACACATGTCATGACCATTTAAAACTAGGACACCATCATCAATATTCAACAAGAAACAAAAACAAGTTGTGCTTAGAAAAACACAATTTACAATTTTATTGCAAAAACTCCTTATACATGGGTGCAAAATTTTATAATAATCTGCATTCTAGTATTCAATCAGAGCCACATTTAAATAAATTTAAAAGTCCTTCTGAAGCAGTATTTAATTAAAAAGAGCCCTCTATAGCCTGGAAGAGATTTTAGAGCCGTGTATAATACTTACTTAACTTTCTTTAACTTAATTAGTCACATTTAATATACAAAAGATACATAAGCAAAAAATAAACAACTTTGATATTTTGATACACTTAACATATAAATAAATAAGAAAATATTAACTAAATAAAAAGCTGACTAACAATTTAAAAATGCATTATCTACAGTTAATACATTATTACTATTAAGACTTCTTTTATATTAGATAACTGGCACCATATTTTGTATTATTCTATAAATCTGTACATTATGTGACACAATAATTTTGACACTATTCTATGTACAATACCTGTACTGTCTTATGAATAAAGAAGTTTTGAATTTGAATAATAAATAAAAATCTAATATCAAAATTATACTCCAGATCGCGCCAGTGACGAATTTAAATCATCTCATGCATTTTAAATATTATTTAAACACTGCTTTGTAACAACCTTAATGAACAAAGTTATGAATGTTTTCACACAAGTTACTTTAAACTGGTAGGCTTCCTTGATATTGTTGATATGGCTTGTGATATGGCATTTAACAATGGTTTTTGGAAAAACAGAGAATTGAATAAGCCTCAACATTTCATTCTTTCCCTGACTACACTCCAAAAAACTTTGGAATGTTGCATCACCTTAATAAGTATTTCCCTATGTGTATATTTTCTTCATCAGGACAACAAAACAAACAACTATGTCCCCCGAAATATTTTAAAACATAATAGATTAAAGAAGCCGATAGACGATTTTAACCAAAGTAGATGTTCGTGAACTGCATAATCGAACGTATCTAGAATTTGATCGAGAAAATATTGCAAGCTGAAATGTGACATAGTATGTGAATTTAAACGATCTGAAGTAGGCACTTTTTAACCGAAGTAGGCTTCTCGGTCCTACGTAAGTATATATTTTTACTTCATCAGGATAACAAGGTAAACTCTACTATGGTACTGGAAATATATATGAACCTGAAATATATGATAAGGACTGGAAATATAAGCTTTTTGACCGAAGTAAGTTTCCGAGACTTGTGTGATCCGAGATTTGTGTTTTCTTGATCACTCTTAAAAATCACAATTCAAATTGTAATTGTGTTAATTTTGCAAACTGAAACTGTCAAATAATAGGACTTGTTCTAAGTTTAAATATGTAGGATTGACTTTTGGATAAAAATCTTTCTTGGGATTAACAAATGATATGTTATATGTATGACTTGATATGTTGGGGAAGTACTTACGAATTTAGAATTATTTTTTGTTAGAAGTGGTAACTGGGGACAAGTGACCTACACTAAAAAAAACTAGAAACATCCAGCGCAATACATTTTGAATTCCCAAAGTAAGCAAATCTGTCTTTGACAATGTTTTGAATTCACCGGACCGAAATACTTTAGTACTACTTCAGTAAAATACTTTAGTTGTAAAATTAAATTAAATTGACTACGACTTTTTCAAAATAATAGTATTTAATTTTTGAACTCAGTATCAATCTAAACGTATGGTTTATATTAAAAATTAAATATTCTTTTCTGTTGTAACTGTACTTATTATACTATTGCAAACTAAAAGGTACTTGTGGTTTATTAATTTTGTGCGTGAAAAATCATTTTATCTCTGTTTACTTGTAAATTAATTTTTGACGCCACGGAATGCTGACGTTATTTACGTCTGTATCTTTGCTTTTGTATATATACTTCACTTAAGTATATTTAAACGTTAATACTTGTAAATATTTTTTTCACTTCTTGCTGTCCGTATATTGTATAATTGGGTAGTATTTTTTCCGACAAGTACTATGTTGTAACCTTTACTTTAGAACGAAAATAAATCATTATTATCATATACATTTCTTTTGGTTACAATTCAAGAAAAACTATTATTGAGATCTAGAAGAGGAAGCACATGAGGATGGCTGAAAGTGTTATAATTTGCGTGATTTATATTATTTAGCGGCTAATGACTGTTTCTCATATATTCACCCGTCAACAAAACTATTCCAGCAGTTTATTGTAAAAATGTAGGCATATTTTCAAGTTTAAAGGTGAGCGAATACACTGCACACAAAAACCATCACTGCACACAAGAAAATATGTACTGACCGACATGCTTTTGCTGTAGAAACGTTTTAAGAACAGTGATTCTTATGTAAAAACTCACAGGTTTTTTACAACTCACTTTAACATTGGTCGGCACGGCGCTGTTCAAGATCTAAAAACAATTATAATCTGCGTAAGTTCATTTAAAAATACGGCCTCTACCCAAAAGAAAACTGAGGGAAGTCTACAAACTGTTCAAACACCGAACAATGTGGAAAGAGTGAGAGTTGCAGTTAGTCGCAGTCCAGAGCAGGCGGCCTGATAGCAAGCGTTGGCTAGGGTTTTCAAAAACAGATCCCCGCTGAGGATTTTGCACCACGACATTCATTTTTATCTTTACAAAATTCAAATTATGCAAGAACTTAAAGATCTGGAATATGGCAAAAGAGTTGTGTTGTGTGATAAGTAATTGACATTACAAATGAGGCCTAATGTTTCTAACCTGTTGATTATATCTGATGAAAGACACACTTTTACCCTTCTGGTCACGTTAACAAACAAAAATGAGTTATTAGAGTGCTTATAACCTCAGAGAGATTTCAACCTAAGATTTTACATAGCGTCAAAGTGCAGTATCGACCGTCAGAGAGAATTTTTGGATTTTACTTATTTGAAGATAACGGGCGGAAAACGGTTACGCGGTATGTAGTAATGTTGAATAACTTTTTTATTCCAGTACTAGAGGAGCTGGATATTGATATTCATGCTTTGAACTTTTAACAAGACGGGGTCACTGCACACATTATAGACCTACCACCCATGACCGCTCTCAGAATCGTTTAATCTCACGATTTTATGACATACGAGTACACTGGACAGTTTTCAATTTCATTAAAAAATTGTTATATACAGATTGTTTTGAAATTCTTCCTCTAGATAATTTCTTAGATTAAAATATTCTGGACATATTACATTATCTATGTAAGACCTTCCTTAGTTTTCCCTCTTTGTATACTTGTCCTTGAAAATACATAGCTCAAAAATATTTGTTGTGATGTAATTTGGCAAGAATATTTTATCGTAACAAATTATTGCTTAGGTGATAGTTACAAAATTGAGTTAGCATGTAACCATATGCTATGTAACATATCATACATGGCTTTGTCTTCACTAATTAATCGTAAGGTAACCCGATTAGAAACCCATTATAACCAATTAATTATACTAATTAACACTTTGGATACTGTTATTATGTTTTTAGTGTTTCTATTTTGATAAACATAATCATCTGGTACATAGCGCATGATATTTTTTCTTGTGTATTCTTGTGCTTATCGACTTAGAATTCTTAGTTGTGGGATCTAACAATGAAATATATTTTGACCGTTTTGAAATACATAAATTAATATTATAAAGTAATACACACACGTGTACACACACACACGCACGCGCGTGTGTGTGTGTGTATACAATGTTCGAGGCTACTACGCTTAAGAATAGACCGCTAGCAAGGTGAGATGAGAATTAATAAATTTTGTTGTTTTCTCTCGTTTTTTGTCTTGTCTTTTAGTTAAGTAAACTTGTTTTATCTACCCAATGACGTGATCTGCAAATATGTTTCCCATGATTATAGTATTTTTGTTATTACTAAATACATACAGTATTACATGAGTATTGTTAATGTTAGTATGTACTAATACAAGTTCAGGTCTAGTACACTAAATAGGTTTCTGAAAACGTCCATTAAACAATAACTGTATTTTTGTATTTGTATTTTTGTATTTGTATTTTTTTTTGTATTTTTGCGGACCTGTTGAGTACCGCAAAAAAACACTTTCCAATTTCTGACATTATGTTGAGTAGTGTTTTAACTAGGCGAGACATTGCACCACTACCACTTTGTAATTTTAATGAACAGCTAGAAGTTATGTGCATTAATTTTAATGTCACTTATGTTGACGCGAACCGCCTGGTGAGGGGGTATCACCTTGCTCGTGATGGTCGTCACTTAAATAGGGCAGGAAATTTCTGGTTCGGGAATTTTATTTTCAGGTGTTTGCACGAGAAAAAAACTTTTCCGGGTGGATGTTCGCCGGTTTCCGCAGTTCCTGGCGGACTTTAGAGCTGTTCCTGAGGTGTCACAGGCTTCTGTTCAGCATAAGGAGTCGGGAAACGGCATCAGAGGGGCGAGTTGTTTTCCAGAGGTAGGGCACTTAAATGTGAGATCGATGAACACAGGTTTCCAGGAGCTGTGTGCGGTTATTGATGATTTCAAATTTGACATTCTTGGTCTCTCGGAGGACGTGGTTGACTCCAGATGTTTCCTCAGATTGTTTCATTGTAGATGGCTACTCTTATGGCGCAAGGACAGACAGGGCGCTGAGGGTCTCCGGGAGCCGCTGGTGGAGGAGTGGCACTCCTGGTTGCAAATCATCTGCAAATGACGCAGGTTTATTTGAACAATGTTGATAGTCGCTTAGAATATATCTGTGGCAAGTTTAGTTTGAGAAACAAGAAGCTGTGTGTGTGCGTGGTATATAAACCACCCTGTGTTATATATTCCACCCTGAGTTCTATTTTGTACTCTTTGTTTATTGATCAGATGTTGGATGTTGATGATGTTGTTTTGTTGGGTGACATTAATGTAAATCTTATGGATACTGGTAAGGCCGATTGTAGATTCCTGAAAAACCTGTATGAATCGTTAGGGTTGGTACAACTCATAACAGAGCCCACTCGTGTCACCGAGAGCTCTTCGACATTGATTCGACCATATTGTTGTGAATAAAGGTCTAGACATAGTCAAAGTTGGTTTAGTGTATACGTCCAAAATTCTTGATTGAAGACGTAAACAAATTACGGACCACCACCTGGTATATTGTGATCTCAGGTATGGCAACTATAGGGCAAAGGGAGAAATTTATAACTTATCGAAATTTTTCCAATTTCGATGTGTCTCTTTATGTTTCTTTATTGTCACGTATTGATTGGGATGATATTGAGACAAAGACCTCGGTCGAGGAAGTTAGGTCAATTGTTAAACTACCTACATTGTCCAACTGCTTGGACACCTGCGTATCGTTAAACAAGAAAGCGAGTCACCAAGAAGAAAGCCCCATGGCGGAGTGACGAGATAAGAGAGCTCACAAAAAGAAAAAAATTATTTCAAACACCGACTGCATGATAGTGATGTTTCGGCTGCTAGAACGTTGTACTGTAAGGCACGAAATAAATTGAACTACGCCATCAGAAGAGCAAAACGAAATTACTTTCACGACAAGCTGAATTGTGAGGACTCTAAATCATTCTGGGGTGTTTTACTGGTCCGGTGGAGTGGCTGGAAAATGACCGTAATAGTGACGATATAAGATTCTCAGCTGATGACCTCAACAGGTACTTTGCAGGCATGGGTGGTGGAAGCAGGATTAGCCTCGAGAAACTGAATTTCTACAGAAACAATGTTTGTGAGGAGCTAGCGCATGGTTTCAATTTTGTGCCAGTTACTGAGGGTGAGATCAAATGCATAATGAATAACATTACGTCAGTGGCTGTGGGGACTGATGGAATATCTATCAGGCTAGTGAAAGCCATGAGCCCATATTGCTTGGGAGCTATACGCATTTGGTTAACCTGTCCCTTGCTTCTGGGTGTTTTCCATCATGCTGGAAGCAAAGTCTTGTCACGCCCATACCCAAAATAAAGAATCCAAGTGTGATTTCCCAATTTTAGGCCGATATCGATCCTACCGGCCATGTCAAAAATCCTTGAGAAGGTAGTGGGTGAATCAGTTGACAGCTTTCATTGAGGCTGAAAATATTCTTCCTGTACATCAGTCTGGTTTTAGGAAGTCTTTCAGCAACTACCTCCGCATTGATTAAACATTGTGGATGAGCTGCATGTGGCGAAAAGATAAAGGTTTTGGAAGTATTTTGGCGACGCTTGATTTCTCTGAAGCGTTCGACTCAGTGAATTATGAACTGTTTCTTTGCCAAATTAAATTTATATAGGTTTAATGAAATCGCTATAAAATGGTTTGGGCTCATATTTGAAGCGGGACGGAGTCAGGTGACGAAGGTAAAAAGAAAACTGCTCTTCCTCGCTGTCGAAGGATACAGGGGTTCCTCAAGGGTCATGTTTAGGGCCTGTTATGTTCATTTTATATACTGCTGATCTTGAACTTGCATTGTCCTCGTGTTCACTCTACTCCTATGCGGGATGACTCTCAGATGCTTCTAAACATATTCCCCCTCCAGGTGTCCATGAAGCGGTGCAGTGTTTCACAATGCTGATCTGCGGTAGGGTTAAATAGTGGTCGGAGGGACATGGCCTAAAGTTGAATGCAGATAAGTGTTCTGTGGTGCATTTTTGCTCACCATCCATTAAAGAGACCATGAACAGGAGTATTCTCTCTGTTTCTGTTGAGGGTATTTGTTTGGAAGATCGTGTTTTTGTCCTGGGAGTCCTGGGAGTTATAATTGACAATCAGCTAAAACTTTCTTAAACATGTTGAATTGATTTCTCAACGTGCAATTGTGTAAATTGAGAGTTTTGAATAGATACAGAGCGTTAATTCCAATGCTTTCAAAGCTGCATATTGTAAATTCTCTGGTATTTCCATCAATATATTACGCCCTTCCAGTGTTTGGTAATGCTTAACTCAAGAGGCAAATGTCATCCTTGCACGGATACAGAACAGTGCGCTGAGGTTTGTTTATAATCTAAAAAAATTTGACCACATCTCACCTTATCGCAAAAGAGCAAATTTACACTCTGTTCAAGATATTTGTAGGCTCCAAACTGTGACATTGGTGCATAAGGTTTTGGTAACTGGTGTGAACCCTCTTACCTGAGACGGAAACTAGTGCGCGCGAGCGACTCTAAGAGAACGGCACACTCGACAGGACGACAAGCTGCAACTGCCGCGTGTGCGGTTGGAGGCTACAAAAAGGTCCTTCTCGTACTTTGGGACCCCAGGAGTACAATGCCTTACCACCAGTTATAAAGACTTTGTCTCTCTTAAAACTTTCAAAAAGGAAGTTAAAACTGTATAGGTACCTTAATGATGTATTGTTGTTTAAGTATGAATTTTCTATGTAAATTACCAGCACGCAATATTTGGGGTGTCACAGTTTTAAAATACGAATTGTACTGTTATGATTAGTTTGATGTGAGTCGATTTGTAAAACAGATTGTAAACTGAAATCCGCTCAAGAATAAAGGCCTTATTTATTTATTTTATTTATTTATTTTATTCTCTTTCAAATGCGCATGTCATTCATGAAGAATTTAAACAAATCTGATTCATTTAAAAAAGGTATAGGTACATAATAAAATTTGTTTTAACTAAAACCAAAAAGTTATTCACATAGCCCACACGTAGTTCAAAATAGCATGTTAACAACAAATGCATGTACGTGTATGAGGACTAATTTTAAAGCGATTACAATTCAATATACAGCATGCAAATTCACAATGACATAAAGCTGATGCGTACAGAAAATAAAAAACTACAATCAATTCGTGATAATTAATACCTGTTCTACTATTATTTCATTAACAATAGCAATCTATTTTTAAACATTATAAATACAGATATACACACAAAGGTTAATTAATTAATACAAGCGTGATTACCACATAATAGGTTTTTAAAATACCGGTTCAAACAATAGAAACAATGTTTCTTAGTTATCACGGGAATTATAACTTTGGAGGTTGGTACAGGGAAGGCGGGTTACCCCTCCAGCGGGTGTTTCCCCCACTCTCAAATCTGTGGCGCTATGAGCTGTGGCGCTGTGAGCATGGATCCGATTATTTATTTGGTTGTGTTGGCGCTGTGAGCACTCGACCAAATCTGTGGCGCTATGAACAGTGGCGTTGTGAGCTGTGGCGTTGTGAGCACGGACCCGATTATTTATTCGATTGTGTTGGCGCTGTGAGCACTCCGACCAACTCTGTGGCGCTATGACCTATGGCGCTGTGAGCAAATTCACGTTGTGGCGCTGTGAGCAAATTCACGTTGTGGCGCTGTGAGCAAATTCACGTTGTGGCCCTGTGAGCTTAGGCACTATGAGCCACCACCGTCTCGGCCCCTAGTAAGGGCACATTTTGACTTTCAGAATGAATCTGCCTCCAACATATAGAGACATGGCAGAGTCAACGGATGCAATGTTCTGAAGGTTTTGTAACATTAAAAGATGGCCCATAAATTCAATATATGTTTTTTGTTCATGAATCTAACCAAAATTTAATTTCTACTTAACAAAAATTCTCTGTTCCAGGAATAAGCCTTCTGTAATCTTCCAACTTCTTCGGGGGTAATTCATAATGTCCTGGGAAGCGTGACAGACATATGTACTTTTCGTGGGAATGAACACTAATACCGTTGATTACCGAAGAGCTCATGACTGGGTCGTGTTAGGAACAATAGATGTAGGTCACGCCATCGGTTCCTGGAACTAATTCCGAGAACGCATCCGATAGTGTCGAATAGTTCCCAACTGTAATATTCATTTAGTTGAAAGTGGACGCCCAAACTAATAATGGCTCGGTGGTGCCTGGAGGACGAGGCGGGAATGTTGCCCGGCCTGTTACTTACATAATGCGGTCGGTAGTGGCAGCACTGAAACAGACCAGAACAGGTGGACGAAGGTCACGTGACTCTGTGACCTTGACCCACAGCTGACAACTCTCGCCCTCGTCTGTCTACATGTCAGAGTACACGTTACCGCTTTAATTCCTGACGGTTTGACTGCTCAGATTATTTTGCAAGATTGGATCTTAATCAATACAAGAAATCCACTTATCGTGTGTCAGTTGTGACAGTTCTTATCTTAAAGCTTAACTGTGACAATGGGCGTAGTTCCTCTAAAATTATCCCAAGTTTCTCTCAACAACTTCTGTTTACTTTTTTTTTAACATTTTAAGAGTTTTAGTCTCTTTTCTCACTCCATAGTTTCAAAGTTGAAGTTGAATAGATGATCCTTGTAGTAATATAGTTAATACCGGATATTAAACTAAATGATCCAACAATATTTACGATGGGCGGAAACACAATTAGACTGAAAGACATACGGGAATAGATAATTCTTAGAAGAAGATACGAAAAGATTTAAATTCCAGAGATCGCTTTAGTAGGCCTACACAAGAACTGATTAGAGTCTAAAAGGCCAATGCCTTCGGATCATAAAGAACGGTTGATCCAAGACTCTAGAGTCTTCCAGAAATTTGATGGAGCCAGAGCAGGCATGTAGGTACTTTGAGAGTAATGAGCCTACAAGTACGATGGAGGTCTTAATTGGCCACTTGAGAGGAAAGACTCAAAGATTCCTGGTTGCCCAAAAATGAAGGCATTCACATTTTAAATGTTTTCAGAGACCAGAGAGTCCCTCTAGATGGAGATTGTACAAGCCTAAGTGAGCCCGGAAGCTCTTATATGTATGTCAGTTGGTTGGGAGGGTACGTCTACAGGACAATGAGACCCTCACTTGTGCATTATATTGATAATTCAGCCTCAGTGGCTGGACGCTTCCAGAGTAAAGAGTCTTGCAGTGTCTTGTGAAGTCTCCAAAAGCCTGGAGCGCAAGAGCGGAGGTTTCAATGTCCTGTTGTAAATGCTCATAGTAAAATTCCGCGTATAGTGATAAAATTTTGTTGTCCTCTTTTTCGTTATCTAAAACACCTTAACGTTAGGGTCTCCCATAAGTTACACAATATCTAAATTTGTGCTCATAAAGTACGTATACATAAAAGATATAAATAAATAAAAATTTAGAGTAATGCAATTTTTATAAAAAAATACACATATATGGTGGGAAGGGTTGATTTAATGTGAATATTGTTTAGCTCCAGTTCACCTTCCGCTTAGTGCAGCGTCTGGAATGTTGCGCTGTCACAGACTTGACTCGTGGAATCTGGAGGAAGGAGAGCTGTAGCTAAACTCAACACCCACATTAAATCAATCCTTCCCACCATATCAACGTCATGTGAAGAAAACTCTGTTGCTTAGAGAGTGCTTGGAGATTTTGTCCAACAGATCTTAGTGCTCCTGATGAGACAACGAGTACTCTACCAAAATTACACAATATTTTGTACCCTAGACGTCTCTGATGCCGAAACGATGTAATAAGTTCATTTTGAGCTTTTTCATCGAAAATTTTTTTTCGATCTCATCAAACGAAAATGACTCCAGATTTCAGGAGTCAAGCGGTAGATTCCAGACGCTCCACTAAGAGGAAGGTGAACTGCAGTTAAACTCATTATTTATTTAAAGTTTTTTTTTTTTAACAATGGAAGGTTTGAAAGGATAAGAGAATTTCGGATATTTGCCATCGTTATAGATTATAATAGGTATATCAACGTTTCGAGGATTGGAATCTATCCTCTTCGTCAGGTGGGAGAGGTATTAATACATACAATAATAACGAACAGAAAGAAGTAAGGGAGGGGAAAAAGGGGTTCAAACATACTCGCAGCTTTTGGCAACGTACATATAACGATGGAAAATGTCCGAAATCCTGAAATCATTTTAAACTCATTATTCACAACACATATCTTGCAATTTAGTCACAGTAAAACAACTAATTGTTTTAACTTCATTGTTCTTATCCCATATACAGTATTTATATTTGATTTTAAAATTGTCGATTGTACACATCTATAAACCCTAGACACCTATATAAATACCCGGTCGCTGAAAATGATTAACCTATTCACAAAATGAATAATACTAAAATTTTAATAAAATATGTGTAAAAGTATTCTAGATTGTTATAGTGCATAAATAATGTCACAGATGTTCAATCAAATTGGCCCTTACAGTAGAAAAAACATCTTACACAAGCTTTCACAGCGCGACTTTTATTTTCACTTTTAACTAATCATCCGTCAGATGAAGACAAACTGTTACATGCTTTGATAGGGATCGTACATTTTGAAAAATGTTTCTCATTTACATTTCGTGTACTTTACTGCTTATACTTTAGTGTGATTCAGTGTATTTTACTAGATCTTTGGAAAATGGGACTATCGTTTACTTGTAATGGAACATTTTTATTTTACAAAAATTAATATTGAAATGTGATTTACTTTATTACGCTATGATAAAGAAAATTTATGAAAATTATTTTATACTTATATATACAAATATACATTATAATTATTATTTTATATAGTTTATAAGGATATATTAATAATATATGTATTCTAATATACAGGGGCCATTTTGAGCATTTACTTTAAGCTTAAAAAGATTGTGGTAAGATTTCAACGGTAAGTTTAATTATTTTAAGTTTAATTTAGTACTACTTAGTAGAATAAGTCTGAACAGATGAGTTAAGAAAAATAGTGTTTTTTTTAGCGTAACTTTTCAATAAAACTTTGACAAGCCGTTGTTTCATACTGGATTGAGATAGAGACCTCTAGTATGTGGCATTGTTCTTCTTTGATAAAGACCTTTAAAACGAAGTGTCGTTTAATGGGGGTTTGCATTTTAGCGCAAGAATCATCATTTGTCATTATATAACTACTCCCCCCCCCCAAAGGATACTGGTTTGTTTAATTCCGTTCAAAAGTTAGAAGGGGGAGGGGGGGGGGTGTGGGACTGTTGGGACACCCGGTAGAAAGCTACATACAAAATTTCAAATCATTGCAACAAGCCGTTCTAAAATTAAAAATACAGATGAAAAATTAAAATGGCTGTTATTTGGGTAATTATTGAGTTTTCGAGAGTTTTAATAAAAATTTAGTTGTTTGTACCAAAGGGTACAGGAATGATACTTTTAATATATTCTTAGAGAGTTCTGGGACACTCTGTATATTGATGGAGATTACTTTTCACATATTAGGCAGGAAAAGAAGAGGTAGGTCTAGAATCCCATCTCATAACCAAAAGGAGATGTACTTCTAACACTGCTGATTTTATAAAACTGCAATCAAATTTATGCATATATTTATATAAATATCATATTGTCATTTATGCATATTGTAAAAGTTCATATCTTAAAAGGCTTTTCTTTGGGCCTGATTTATCTAAATACTCTAAATTCTACTTTACATGCAAACAAATCTTCGTGGAACTATCAAAAATTATTTTCCATTTGCAGATTTCATATAGGCTGCGTCGTATTTTGTATTGTCAAAAAATTAACCAAACCACATACTATATACCATACACGTATATATTCCAGAGCAATTCTCAGGTACTGACTTTAATATGTGTCCAACGTAAAGCAAAATATATTTAACTGTACATATATGTCTTGCGCAAGTAAAAGAATTAGTACGGAAGGACAAAATATAGTAGAACAACTAAGCTTCTATTTAGTAACTCCTTGACTATATAAAATATGTACGAAGTACGCTATACCTCTGTTAATGTTCAAAAATCAAGATATACCTGTTCAATTTTATATTTGGTTTTAATTGTTATTGTTCAAGTTGAAAAACTACTGATAGCTATTTTTTTCAATATATTAACATTTTAGCGGCTACATATTGAATTACAGTTATTCTCATTATGAAACCTAATATAAATAAATTTGTAATAAACCATAGTAGTTTTCTCAGTTGCCCGAAAGTCTTATCTGTGACAAAATCTTAACACAGTTGCGCTCAAACGGGTTATACAATTTAAAAAATATTATTTTATGAATACGATTTTAAATTTCTTTTAAATTGTACACGTCAAAATCCTGTTTAAAACTTTTAATGGAAGACGTTTTGGGTTTGTGTAAAAACTGAATTCGAGATCTAAATAAAAACCATTAGTATGATTTTGAAATTCGGTACATAAGTGTACTTTATAGGTAATCAATTCGTCCGTTTTAAATTGAACATAATATACACGTTTATCTATCTATTCAATTTGCCGTAAAAAGATTGGATTTTATTTAACATTGAGTTGAAACAATAAGGTATAGGGTGCGAACGGCCAAGTGTATGTAAATAGTGTCAAATTTTAACTGTTTATTTTCCAAGAAGTGAATTAAGTTTGATTAACTTTACGATTTTATCTAAAATCCTCGTGCAAAACCGCTTTACCTTCCATATTTTATTTTTATTACCAGTAATAACCTATCTGAATCAAGTTTTACCCCGTTGTAAACTTTCTAACCAGGTTTATTAACCCAGATATGCCCACACTTAATAACCACATGGTCGATCGACCCGGGTGGGATCCATGTTGTTATTAGCAAAATTACGTAGACCTCTGAATCGATTATACTTGTAAATTTCTTCATGTCTTGATTTTGCGGCCAGGTAGTTGTTCATTCACCCGGGATTTAATAAAAGTGTAATGAGAATGATGGGTTCCTAGAACCTAGTTCGGAGGGAAGAGTAAGATATACATTTGCAAGGCATTTAAAACCGAAAAAATTTAATACAAAATTATTTGTGGTGTATTTCATAACTTTTCATCATCAGTGGATTCTTTACGGCATGAAACAAAAGAGTGGAACAAATGGGTTGCAAGATCGTCATAGAGTGCAGTTGTTAATCAGCTCAGAAGGTCATGACACTGTTTTGAGAAATTGAAGGAATCATTTTGAAAAATTTTTAATATTACAGGTGAGTTAGTTGTATGCATCGATCGAGGAATACTGGAAGAGAAATGTGTAAGGAAGATTTAGCAACAGGCTCACGAAAAAGTCTTTTTCCATTTAAAAAAACAAGGCAGTTTATTCTTATGAGGTTGACCTACATCAGGTTCAAAAACTATCCATCTTCAAATTTTGCTCCCTTACATTTCCATCTGATCCCCGATGTAGAAAATGGTTGTCCGAAAAGAAAATGTCCTTTAAACCAGGATACAATTGCAGAAACGAATGTTTATTTTGTGGAGTGTATGTTTTACAAATAATATTTTTGGAAGAATGAATAAATGAAACCACTAGAATAAAGTTTATAATGCTAAGAGAGGACTAATTTTAAAATAAATTACTGAAACCAGTAACTATGAACTCGGATTTATTACATATCGGCTGCCCTTACTCCTGTGATTCACATCAAGAAATTGAAATAGAGAAGCCTCACTGCAACAGATGGTCACAGCATGTTCCGACGTCCAGACCTAATAGCCATCGTTAATGGAATTAATTTGATTGGTCCTAGTTACTAAAGCTAGTCAAACGGCTTATTTGGAGTACTCTTCTCGTAATTGTAAACAAACTATCTAAATTTACCTCACTCAATGATTAATACTAACCAAATATATCCTCAGTAATTAACAATAGTAATTTCTTAGTAATTTTATCAAAAGTTTTATCTGCAACAAAATAATACTAATGAGTCTGCAAGGTGCACAACTGTCATTCTCAAATACCGACATTACCGTTGGTATAATATAAGTTCAACTAAAAGTTTATAAAATATGAAATTCAATGTTCTCCATAGATAAGAATAATGACATTACTGTTAAATAACACAAGACCATACTTTTCGACGCCTGAAATCCGGTCCATTTAGCGTTTTTTGTGACAGAAGAAATAATGCACATCCGCGGATGAGTGAAGTATGCTTTATCGTGATTGGCCGAAGCTTGTTGATTGTTCAAAATTCAAAAAAACGTAAACAGTTTCAAAAATTATTTAAAGGCTTACTTGATCGGGAAGGCTTTCTACAGTCTCCACGAGGCTCTCGTGGTACCCATGTCTTGATTAGACCGATTTTTGTGTAGTAGGAATAACTCAAAATTGTTACAAGAACTTATTGTGTTTTACCTTTAAATTGTATGCTTTATTGTAAACAGTTTTTTTGTTACTTTTTTATAATTACTTTTGATACTGATGTTTTGACTTGCAGAGAAAACCTTTGAATTCAGTTGTGAGAATAAATTATTCTTATTCTTATTGAAGCTGACGTTGATTGTTCAGATTTACCAGTGGAACTAATCAGAGGATAGTTCATTTTATATTTACGACTAAAATTCAAAGCTCGTTATTTAATGTTCTGTAATCGTAATGACATTTTCTAAACATTTTATAATCACATTTTTTTTGTTTGGACGGTTTACGAGTTAATGATATATACAAACTCCAAAGGACTATTTAATAAATCTTATAATATATTTTCTAAATGTTGATGACCTGACACCATGCGGGCCATGCGATTTCATGTCTGTGTGGAACGCACACGTGCGGCCAAGATCTGACCTTGAACCTGACGTTATCTTACGTAACATAACCTGTCCTGTCCTGTCCATTGCATCTAGTTGTTTACGGACTAGCTTCTGTCCACGTCCCCGCAGCTTTCCAGGAATCCCATTTCAGACTGAACGTCGAGTTCTGCTTGTTATTCGGTTATAAATTTTATTTTTGATGATTGTTTGACCTTTAACAAATTTACGAGTCACCTCGATTACTATTCAGCACTAAAATACATTATTTTTGACCCAAAAATAGGTTGTTTCCATGGAACATTTCCTGAACGAACTTCAGCAAGGGATTTAATCTAGTAAAGCTAATGTGTTTTATTTTTGTAATAAAGTTAACGTGTTTTGTTCAGTGACTAAATTAATTATTTGAATGAAGTGATAAAAATACTGTTTTTATATGAACCATAAAATGTGCATCTTTCGTTATTTTATTTACAAACATATTGTTTCAACTTCATTGTCTTTTAAAATTAATAAATACATATTTAATGATTTGGGTAAATCTTAAGCTCAGCGACTACCGCTCCGATCGCCGTAATTTTTTGCATTCTAACACAGGTTAACGTAATTTCACCGAAAAAAATAGTCCCGATTATCGCCGTAGCCGTTTACTCCCCCCCCCCCAAAAAAAATTTTTTGGAAAAAATAAAATTAAAAAAACCTGACTGACAGTGCATCTATTCGTTTTTTTGGTGTTATTAGTTCGTAGGGCACGTAATTTCACCGAAAAAAGTAGTCCCGATTATCGCCGTAGCCGTTTACTCCCCCCCCCCAAAAAAATTTGGAAAAAATAAAATTTGAAAAAGGTGTTATTAGTTCGTAGGGTAGTAGTCCATGTACTAATTCTAGTATAAACTCGTCTTATCTTATCAGTAATAAACGCGCGCTGCTTATCTTTTGCCTGTAATGAAACCTGCGTTAGTTCTGTCTGAGTGTTGTGTGTGTAAGCAGTCATGCGTGATCTGGGCTTGGACTTTGCAAGCTCGAGTTAATTTTTTTTCTAAAAGAGCAAGCAGCGCGAAGCGCTGCGCAGCGGGCAAGCATCGCGTGATCTGAATTTTGAATAGGCAAGCTAGGGTCTTTTTAGCGTGTGACAAGAACCATCGCAAGCCATGTCAATAACTTCACTAATTATTCCTTGTCCATGTGGGTTTGTTTGTGTACGTCTGGTGGTCAATCGAAGCCGTCCTATAGGTCACGTGACCCGTCCGGCCAATCGGAAACCTTCCTGTTTGTCACGTGGCAACTGTCAATTCATCAAAACGTCCATGGTCGGCCATTGTTTTTAGTTTGATAGTCGAAAATCTTGTTATTTATGTGTTTTGTATTGCCAACATTGTACTGCCGTAAAACTGGTTTTTATATGTTAGCGATAATCGGGACTATTTTTTTCGGTGAAATTACGTTAACCTGTGTTAGTACGAAAAACCTTACGGCGATCGGAGCGGTAGTCGCTGATCTTAATATTTACCGATTTGAATGCCAAATAAATTTTAAGTCAGAACATTTTTAATTGATTTCATTTAATTTTTAACTGGTATCGTCTCTACATGTAAAAGAAATATTATGATTTTCCCTAGAATCGGTGAATATTTTGTATCCCAAACTGATTTACCCGATAGTATATAAAAGATAATTACGAAGCCATCGTTCTCCCTTAGTTTCTTATTATTCTGTGTAGTATTTATCCTATAAAACGTGTCCTATTGTACCTTATTGCAACGCTGTCTAGATGTATTGAGATTATACAGATAAGTGTATAACAATGCAAACCTTTAAGCTGTGCGTTTAATCTAATATTGTATAAATTGCTTATCTCAGATACGCTTTTTTTCACATTATTACTCACAACAGTTATAATGGTTTACCACAAAATAGCAGTTGTTATTACTTGACTAAATGCGACTACATTTTGTCTAAGCTTATATATTACTTTTGTACTAGTAGATTTATGTAAGTTCGGTCCAGTATCATTTTAATCTACAGTGTATGTTATGCAGTTTTAAATTGTACACATTTTAAAACTATGCTCAAAATTCGAAATGGGAGATGTGAGATACGTTTTGTAGAGGGCCTAAAAGAGTATGCTTTTGTAAATGAGATATTTTACTAATTTTCTCTAAGAAAATATAATAAAGAGTAAACCGTTTACTAGTATAGAAAATAAACATAATTTTGCATACCATAAATTCATGCATTTATAAGACATTTGCATATGACGTTTTGATAAAACTAGTTTTATCTTTTAGTTTATAATTCTTACAGCTCTATTTCCTTTTTCATCTCTTTGTGAGGGCAGTAATAAATTAAATACTATTGTAAGTTATTATTTTATTAAATATACATACATTAATGTTAAAACACATCGAATAAACATGATTTATTAGAAATTGTGTTGACATGTTTTTAGGATGGATAGTCCTTGAGAGGTTCCACATGTTCCAGTTATTAATCCGCGAAAGGTGTAACCTTACGAACAACTCGTAAAACAATTCCCCCTTTCATTCTTATTGGACGAAAATGTTTCATTTACGGAATGGCTATTTCACCTTTATTACCTTGAAATAATTTCAGTTAAAAAATTTCAGACGTAAGTATTTCCAACTGACAACATGTCACATTAAAGTACAATGTGTAAAAAATTTCTAATTGTGACATCAGTCAAAAATACTAGTCGTCATGAATTAATTGGATAAAAGTAGCTGGCAGGGACGGAAATTAAGGCCAAAGAGTTATTTTTAAACATAACTCATAAAGGTAGATGTATTCATGGTGTTACCTCATCTTCATGAGCACACTCGCGTGACTATTATGATGTAGTAGTAGTTGTCCTAATGTCAAAGTAATTTCTTCAGTGTCCTTAATCTGACTTCTTAGGATTACGCAGCCGGTGTCATGATGTGTATCCTAGTTTTCCGTTTCACACCGCGTCGAGCCTTGTTAATCACTATTGGCATCTCGAAATGTGAATGTTGAGTTTAGCTCCAGTTCAGCTTCTTAGTGCAGCGTCTGGAATCAGACGCTGTCTCAGACTTGACTCCTGGAATCTGGATCTTTATTCCACTGAAGGTAGAGGAGTATCTTTTTCCGTTTACCACCGCTACTATTGTGGAAACGAATTTGTGTAGAAATAATTTTGAGAGTACGTAGTCTACGTTTGCCATAGTTACATAGTGCAATAACAGAAAGTCATGTTTCTAAAGCTGTTATTTGCTCTCTATACACTTGTTAAATCTTAAAACGTGAGGTCAAACTTGTGAAAAGTATTAGAAAAATTTCCAATAAACACGCAGCACAGAGGGGTAGAGGGGAGGGTGTTTAACTCAGTCATACGAGTTTTCAGATTGATTTTTGTTTTATCATACTATCTTGTATATAATATTATTATCGGTATAATACATGGATGCAAAAAATACAAACGTACTGGACCTGCCAGTCAGCATCAAAGTCATAAAGAGCACAAACGAAAACCTGTTTAAAATTGTACACTTGAACAAGGGGGCAGATACTAGTTCACGAAACGTCACGTTTTGTCGCAACACGTAATTATGACAAATTCATTAATTTTGCTATCCTAATACAAAGTTAATAATGGACATTGTGAAAAATATTGGGTCGGGTTTGTTATTTCAATAATATAATACTATAACGTGATGTATAGCTTAATGTGATTTCCAAAGCATTAACAAATATACCAATGAAGAACTCGATTTGGGGCCAAAAGGTGAAACTAAGTGGTAAACATAAATTCGAATATTTAAAATTGGTTTTATGGGCTTGCATGATGCTAACGAGAAAATCTCAAATGTTTTTAAAGGAAATGAGTAATGATAAAATCAAATGACATTTTATGATTGAACGTAGTAACATGTGATAAAGTAGCTTTGTTGGATAAATTGGTACATAGTTCGTTACACTCTGTCGTATTCTTAAACACCTCGCTGTATCTGTTTTATTGTTTAATCAGTTTTGTACGTCCTACAAGCAAAGATCCGAACGCTTCAATCCACACGCGAGTTCCAAAATGTGAGGTGTCTTGCGTAGGCAAGTTCTGGTTCTGGTACCAGAAAAACACTTTTTTCTCGGTGCCTTGACTTCGTTTGCAGATGCTAAAAACTGAATTCGGACCTGATTAATTTGCATAGCTATAACAAAATAGCCACAAAAAGCACAAAACCGGTTCTGACCCGTTTTGTTCCGAAATCTTGGTTGTGATTCACCTCTCGTCTTTGTGTTATTTAGCTAAATCCTACAATTTAATGCAATCCAAATGTTTGACAAGATTTGTTACAATCTTGTTACGTCAAAAGGAATCGAAGGAGGCCTGAGGGTATGTATACTTATCTCAGCTTTTCGCAAAGAGCTGAAAGTGTTTATTGTTTAACAAATTAGGCATTCTAACATGAAAATACAAATACAATATAATATAGTCAACTAAAACACATCAAAGGAATCATGTTGAGATTCTTAAGAATACTATTGCTTTTGTTAAAAGTATTAATGTTCAAAAAATACATTTCTTGAGATTTTTATCCTATTAAAAGTATTAATTACATCAATTTTGTAACTAATTATAATTAATATAAAATATAAACTTGCAATTACAAATAGTTTACATGCACAATTAAATATTGTAACACACTGTGTGTCCTTAGAAAGATGAATTGTTTCATTAGTATAACTAAAAATAAAATATTACCAACAATAAACCATAACGTACTGTCATACATACAGACAGGTTTTAATCAATTTTAGACCTAATCAACATTTACCAAACTCTATCATGGGATTAGAAATAACAAAGAGTTTTATATAAATTATAATTCGTGTTCTTGAATCACATCGGAACGGTATGCTACCAAACAAAGTTAGTTATAATTTATAGAAAGTAAACGTATTGTCGCTTTTATTAAAACATCTATTTATTATTTTCAAACGTGCCAGATTTAATATCTCGTTCAATATGCTGTGAAGTATTTTAGGAGGAGTATAAAATTATAGATCGGGTAAATAGGTTATGAGGAGTAAATTTGTCTCTATCTAATATTATTTTATTATAAGATAGTTGTTTTACAAAAAAATGTGATCAATCAATTATTGCACTGTCAGTGCAGTTTAATAATCGTATGTTTTACAACTATAGATAAGTAAGTAAATATTTGAATCAGCCTAGTAGTATCAATAAAACACTTAAGAAGTCTGTGTAGTTATCCTCGTATTGCATTTCAGAGATAAGCTGCTAGTTATCTCGATAATTGGCAACCTCGTTAACCACTTAGCTGAATCAATCCAATTATCGCTGGAGCGTCTGCAGAACACGGCCGTTACGACTTTTAAAACCCGTATTGGGTTACAGCGTTCTGAACAACTGCTCAAGTACTACAGTCCAGCCAGCATCGTACAGAGCCACAAGCATTGTACAGAGCGACAGCATTGTACAGACCTACCAGTGTCGTACAGATCAACCAATATCTTTCAGACCGACATCGTACGACCTACAAGCATCTTACAGATCAACAAGCAAGGTACATAAATACTAAAATCGACCTACCTACCATCCTCGTACAGGCTTGCCAGTATCGTATATACCTACCAGTATTATTCAGACCAACTGCATTGTACAAATCTACTAGAATCGTACAGACCTACCAGTACCATACACCCCGACCAGCATCGTACAGGCCGAACAGTATCGTGTAGACCGACCAGTATAGTACAGCCCGACGAGCATTGTGCAGACCAACCAGTATAGTACAGCCCGACGAGCATTGTGCAGACCAACCAGCATTGTACATAACGACCAGCGTCATACAGACAGACAAGCATCGTACAGACCGACCGGTATCGTACAAACCGACTAGAATCGTACAGATCAACAAGCATGGTAGAGACACACCAATATCGTACAGACCGAACAGTATCATAGAGGCCGGAGCAGAATCGAACCAACCCACCATCACCTTACAGACCAATCAATATAGTAAAAACCTACAAGCATCGTATAAATCAACTAGGTGCTCTCAAATTTCCCTATGTTCTCTTACGTGCCAAAAAACTGTGATGATGAACTGTGAAAAGCGCAAATTGTCACTCATGTTTAGAAGATCATGAATTGGCATTTCCATTGTACTTCGTAATCAAAGGAAGTTTTAGTGACCGATTTCATTGTAGTCTACTTTTGTATCATGCAACCCTCTTAACATGGAAATTCGCTTCAACCGACTTGTATTAGCCTAAATGCTCTGAATTTGAAAATGTACTGAAGCCAAGAAATAAATCACGGAGTTACATGGATATGTATAGGAGTTTAGAGAATGCTAAGTAGGTGTGAAGTAACAACTTTAGCTGTGCCGGTACACCAAAGGAGTGGAGCAGCCCGTTACGATTGAGCAACAAAAAACAAACAAACAAACAAAAACAAACAAACAAAACAAAACAAAAAAAATCCTCTTTTTCAATTTTATTTTATGAAGTAGGAAGAGCTTAAGAGCAGGAATCTAAGAGAGAGTGCTACAAGATCACATGCCAGAAAAAACCATAATCATAATATGGAAAATAAACCATACATCAGATTCTTGCAGAAACGATAGACGAGACCGCACCGTGACCAGGCGTGACCAGGCGATCTACAAAGAGGAAGGCGCCTCGGTTCTGGTCCAACCACCGCCAACAAAATATATTTACAAGCGCCACACACTTAACACCTAAGTGTTAATGCTGGACACGCCACAGCCGCTTTTACAATCCTGAGTTTCTCCCGAGATGCAGATATATGAAATAGATGTAATATGGGGAATTCATGAAACCCATTCGGAAATTAAATTAATGCCTGGATACAAGTCCTCTTGCTTCAAATGGTTTTTGACATTGCAAAATATTTTATCAGCATTTAATTAAATAACGAAGGCCAACAGCTAACGGGAGGAAGGCAGTGGTGTAATACCGTCAGGCGGACAGTTGTATCCCCTAATTTTATTCATCCACACTTGCTCAAAGTACGTATTTAAAAAGGTTGGAGTGCGCTATACCACGTACTGCGTAATAGGTTTAGCTTAAACCTGTAGTTAATTTCATTTCTAGATGGCTTGCATAGTTAATTTAATTTCTAGATGGCTTGCGGACAGACTGAAAGATGGGCAATCAGTCAGAAAGGACATTTTTACAGAATCAAGACGGACAGAAGAGAAAATCGTCCAGCCTTCTGTTATGATAGAATTCAATGACGCGCTCGGACAAATGAAAAAGAAAGAAAAATTTGTTCTTGAAATATCCAGCGGAGATATCCTCATGTGACACATGAGGTCATACAGAAGAAAAGGAATTTTGCCAGAACCCTTAATAATAGTTAAGAAAAATAAACAAAATTCCAGTTTTAACTCATTTAAATCCCAAAATAACACCTTTAGTTATATAATTTGCTAACGCTCAGCTAAACCTCATGAAGGACATGCACCACAGTTAAACTCTATCTTGTTTACTTTATACACGAATAAAGTTCAAGTTCAAATAGTTGTATTCTAAAAGTTTGACCTACATAAAGTTTTTTTATATCTTATGAAAAGCGCAGATGGGCACGGAATTCCAATTCTTTTTTAGAAATAAATTTATTAAACATTTTATTATTTCTGGGAGTCCATTGGCGGGAGTCTATTGTAGTACTACATACTATTTTAATATTTAACATAATAAAATCTCAAAATTAAATAAATTGAATGATACTAATAGGAACAGGTGATGATAAGTGTTATCAACAGATCAAGAATAAGAATAACAAATGTTTACCTTACAAATTACCGACTATGATTACAAATAAAGATTTGTACAACACTTTGCAGAATGTTTAGTAAACTAGCCACAATTAATATTTGTATATACAATATTTAAAGTTTATTATTACACACCTATAAATATAACATATGTTTCATGTATAACTTAAACATTATGTCTTAACAATGTCAGACACACCAATAAAATACTGAGCAGAAATTTAATCGACATATCAAACATAAAACATAACGCATGGTTACCTCTACAATAGCACAACATCACATACCTGTTCGTTTTCGAGGTCAAATGTATTGTGCGAACACAGTTAGATATAGATTTTTCTAGCCATCAATTTATAGGCTTCGCTAACGCTCAGCCCAGAAAAGAAACTTCCTAATTTTGTATGTGAAGGTGTCACCTCTGTTCGCGTCCCACTGACCAATGACACCTGTGTAATTCACCAAAAATTCAAGTACCCAAAATAGCTCTGAAGCCCATGACTATACCTTTTGAGAACTAGAGAAAGGCACGAAGTCACAGCGTACAATCGTGTTCAAGGTCCAAAAACATGCTAAAGGCATTAATGAAAATTTAAAATTCCAGGATAGTGTACGTAGTGTCACCGTATTGAGTCACTCACTAAAACATAAGTAGTAAAGTCCACTGTATAACATTCCAAATCCAATGTCTTGGTTGTTGAAACCCATAAAAGGGTCCACCAAAGACCTTTTGCTCCTGGCAACCCGGCGCGGCGGCCCTGTGCCCTGTAACTAGACCTGAAGGGCGACTATTGGCACACTTTCCCCGATATTGACACCTGGCCCGGTTACGTAACCAGCTTTGTCCTATTAAATTGCCAAAAAAGCCACCCTCCCAACTGGAGCGTTGTTGATCAGCTCCATTCGATGGAACGAATAAAAATGGTGAACACAAGACCGACGTTGAATACTACAAACTGTAGTCGAGTGAACATTTAATTGAAATATTGCACGAAATCAGATAGTTTAAAAGAATAAATGGAATTGTATTCGAAGATGCATGTAAGTAGCTGATTAAAATTTAATTTTTCTAATGATTTAAAGGATTTGTTGTTGTTACTATGGTACATAAAGGTATTTAAATTTGTAATTCACGTATCCTCTTGCCTGACTAAGAGGATGGATTTCAATCCTCGAAACGTTGTGTTAACGTTTTGTAACATATAACGACGGTAAATGTTCAAAATCCTAATATCCTGTCAAACCTCCCATCGCCAATAACAAACTTTAGACAAAGCATTGATGTACATTTTTAAAAATCAATAAACCACTCTACACCCCTTAATAACTATCCGATATAATGAAAAGTCAAAGGATTGAACAAAAAATAACGAAAATGTAAGGGCAATTTGGCTGCTCACTTCACCTATTTATTGGTGTCTCTGATGTCGGAACGATGTGAATGTTTAGTTTTTAGCTTCTCCATCGTCAACTTTATTTGGATCTCTTCAGACGAACATGACTCCAGATTCCAGGAGTCATGGCTGAGCCAGTGTCAGATACCAGACGCTAACTTAGAAGGAAGGTGAACTGGAGCTAATCTCAAAATTTAATTAAATCAACCTTTCCTACCATAGCTACGTAATGTGCAGTAAGCTGTCGTACACCTGGATTTTTCGATTGTCGCAAAATTATATAGCAATCCAAAAGATATTTTGCTTTTACCCTACATTCCGGTTTCGTTCTTGCTGGAAGTAACTGTTTACTAGTGAAACTGTGAAACAACCAATCATGCCTGCAACTGCAGAAGTCATGGAGTTCCGTGACGGTGTTATCCCGCAACAGTCGGAAAATCGTTGGTCGCGCACGGGTGGTCGTGGTGACAAGGTGCCTACATTGTCACAAATATTCCCACGCGGTGAGCCAAACCATCAAGGTGTGGAAAAACATCAAGGTTTGCAAAAACCATCAATTTCTTCAACAAGCCCAAATAACTATACTGTATTTTAGGTCAACGTTGAAGCAGCTTTTTTATGAAACTACTAGGAGTGATACTGAGTAAGGAATAACTGAGATCGTAGGAGGCATGAAAATGCCTTTCTTTCTCTGGAGGTAATCTGGTGGAAAGTTATCGTCACTCCAGCAAGTTCCAGTCTCAGAGAAGTCTTCAAAACTACAAGAAGGCTAAGTTTAGCTCCAGTTCACCTTCCATTTATTGCAGCGTCTGGTATCTGTCGCTGTCTCAGACTTGACTCATTTCAACCCTTGTCAACTGAATCAACCCTTCCTACCATAGCTGCGTTATGAGTAGAAAACTCGGTTGCTCCACCGTGCTTATATATCGTGCCTATCACATCGCAGAGCACTCAATTTTGTGCACCTGATGAGACAATGAGACTGCCACTTCACCTATTTATAGGTGCCTCTGATTTCGAAACGATGTAAATGTTTCGTTTTGAGGTTCTTCGTCGTCGACTCTCTTTTGATCTCTTCCGACGAACATGAATCGGACAATCATTTGATCTATTCCTACCAAGGCTTCGTTATGTGTACAAGAAGGTATTTGAAAATTAATAAAAATGAATACTGAATCTGGTGAGTGAAAGAGTAGTAGTGTAGTTACGAACTGAGATCAACAATTTAATTGACTTAGTAAGCAAGAGCCTTGCAGCTGTACATAGAGTCTGGTTCATGTGAGTCATTAGATTGATAAGTGCTATAAGCTAATACTAATCGATAAGGAAAAGAAAGTTGCACTCAGTATAACTGGGTTACAAGCTAATCAGTTATAGATCGGTTTTATTGACTAAGCAATGTATCATTTCCTCATTCTTGTATTTTCTGTATTATACTGCTGTATATATATCTTAGGTCAGACGAGCCATACCAGACTTCTATAGACCTGAGATATTGAATGGCTTTCTGGAAAAGTACTACTGATACTAAAGACATTTTCTAAATAACTGTATATATGAACTAATATATTGGGCTTGAAGTTATTGCAGTCTTATAAATATTTTGTAAATGACAAAATTTAAACATTATCTTTATCATATACTGAATCGCAAAAAGTACTTGCTCCGCCAGGACTAGAACCCAGGTTTCTCACTTGACGGGCGAGCATGTTACCACTCCACCACAGAAACACGTATATATGTATTTTTAACCTTGTGTATCATATTTAACCTGAGATCATATTTTCAAAATCTTTTTAAAACAAAAGAGCATCAGTATTAATTACGCCAATTTTTTCTTCATTATACAATTCACAGCTTTTCATAGCTTGGACAAGGATCACACTGGCCAGGTTCTAAGTAAATAGATTAATATTTTTAAATTCCCTAAAATAGGGTATACACAAAATACTGTACTAGATGGCGCAATTATATAGAAAACGACTTTACACAGACCACTGTGTATTGAATTTATTCTTTGATGTTAAATACAATATTCTAGTATTCAATATATTAAATATATTGTTCACCTACAGTATATAAAATGTTTACGTATGTGAACATCGACGAACTTAATTCTATGTGTGTCTTTCCACCATGTTGTAGAACGATAATGACTCGCAGACACCTAGACAACTGATAAAAATTCATCACTCTTTCCAGGAATCTTTTTTGTTAATGGTATTTGGATCAAATGTTCACATTTTATGGGAAGGTATCATCTCTTACTTGTACTTTACAGTTATCTGTTGGATGACGTAGACCAAAAAGAAAATGTGACTGGAAATTTATATCTCCAGTATAAACAGGTGGGTGCTAGTTGACCTCCGCAGGCTCTGTCGGCACAAATTAGCGACACCGTCCATACCGATTGACCAATAGTTTGATGAGAAAGGTAAAATTAGTGGAAATGTTCATTACCTCCCTTGCCACTCTCTTCAGTGACCCAACAAAAGTTCTGCATGATTAGTTTGCAACGGAAGATATTTTCTCCTCCTTAATATTCAACTTAAACAACAAATATCTTACAAACACCCGATTTCCATGCAGCGAAAACTTCAAAACTACGCCACTCGTTACGGTCAATTATCTTACGCCAATTATCTTGATCAAGCAGCCGTGCAATGTCACAAAGTGAGAGTGAAATTTGGAACCATTCTAAAGCACCTAGGTGTAAATCCTTTATGTTGTCTCGTAGTAGGTTCACACTGAACACGAGAGAAGGTGGAGCCTGCATCGTGTCTGAGAATGAGCAAAATTATCCTATAGTCAGAAAGAAACTCTTAAGCACATGCTCTTTAATTTTTATGCAACAGCAAGGAAGTGCTACGCCACCTTTGGTAGTCTGGACGAGGGTGACGAGATTTCCCAGGAGAACCTGATTGGTTGTTTTCGGCGGTTTCTAGAACTGCTGAAACCGTAAACTTGTTGACTTCATGATATAATTCCGGGATGCGTGAAAGGTCTTTGAGGCTTAAGTACATGGCAATAGGCCATCCCATAGAATAAGAAGAAGAGTTCATTATTTTGGAATTGTTACAGAGGACTTTTAACATTATTTCAACACAAATATATCCTCTCCCTTCTTTCGCCCAATGTGAACAACAATGACAATGAAGAGGTTACATTGATAAAAGGACATTTTTAAAACTGCCTATCTTGGGAATGTTTTACTACCTCAGAATCTAATATGAAAACCATTAGTTCCTCCAAGTGATGTTAAATAGTGATACAAGATACTCCTCAGGGCGTACATAGATCTTGGCTTTAGGGAGAATTAATCTGATTGAAGACCACACAATCTGATTGAAGAAACTTGGTCTGTCTCGGGAGGGTACTATCCCCCTCATTCCCCCCTCCTAGTTGCGCCACTGATACGACTAATCCTTTCACATTCTCTTGTTTTGCACCGATACATAAGACCGTTCTTTGTAAATGCTGTGAATGTAAATTTTGCAGTATTCATTATTTTACATAATCTTTATTGCATTATCAGTCTCCGCTAATGTTTTACCCTTAAGTTTTGCTTCATGCAAAACGGAACGCATTTTATAATTGTTTATGAGCCATAGTGAACGGTTGTATAGTCTGGTTGAACTTCCGTAATTTTCTCCCAGTGTGATTAATTCTTTGATTTGATTCCAAGTTAAAACTCACTTTCACTCAAATTGTTCGGTGCCTTTTTAAGGCTTTTAAATACTCATTTATGACGTTTAGCTGTCAAGTGAATACAGTCTTATAGAACAAGTTTTAAGGGAATATGGATGTTTATATATCATATTCATAAAAATAAATTTTTGTAAATTTTAGTAGTTTTCATTTTAGTTTTAAATTGTAGTAAAGCGGAATAAAATTAGGTAACAGAAAGCATTATTATTTGGTTGTCTTAACGCAGTAGGAATAGAAACAAATAATATTTTCTTAGAGGGCTATTTCTGATCCTGTGGAATGTTTTCAACTAAACTAAACGTTTTAAAGGAAAAAGGTCAAAATCCATTCCCAAACTTTTAAAGAACCTTTCGATAATCGGACCTTAATCTGTTGGTTAGTGCGCCCGATTTAATCTCTACCTTAAACATAATTATTTTAATGGTTTTATATGTAATTATACTATACATAATGATTAATTAGGTACGTCTCAGTCATTCATAAGATATCTCGGTTTACTTGACCGTCTGTTTCTCCGCTTTCGAAATTACAAATTCGTAATTTAAAAGAAAAGGGATTTAAGTCCCATTTTTCTTATACGGAAGTTCCAGGTATCAATTTTATTTCAAGGTCATGACTCAATTAAAAGATAACCGTTAGATCATCATAAAAAGAATATTAAAGTGGCCATTAAGATATTCATGATACATCCCCGTTTCCTCATTCCCAGCGGGCTAAATCTGAAGCATGCAACTGTATGGCGGTTGTGCTCCTAAATGCATTCGCCATGCATTGACAATCATTACAGTAGTCTCAGGATAATAACCGGTACTTACTTTGGCGGTGCTCGTGTTATGGTTATTAGGAGCCCCGAGTCACAGTGCCAATCACCACTGCTTCACCGGTTTCACCACAGGAGAACCTACCGCTGTCCTGGAAAGTTGTTACCGATTACATCCAACATCAAGGAAGCTCTTAGACTGGTTAGTCTAGTAGGTAATCTATGTAGACCTCGTATGTGAGAACATAAAACAGCAAGACTGTCGTTCCTTTGTTGCTGTCTTTTCAGCAATCCTCAAATTTCCATCCGCCAGATTGACGGAATTTAGATTTAGACCATATTCCATTCACCATCTTGCCATTGGATTGTTGGTTCTTAGATGCTGTTCTTTCAGCGATTTTCATCCGTCAGATTGGGTTTTAGACATTTTGCATTCGCTATCTGGCCATTTTATTGTTGGTTCTTGGATGTTGTCCTTTGAGAGATCCTCAATTTCCGTCAATCAGACCTGGGTATACACCAATTACCATTCACCTACCTGAATATTGGTGATAGGCTGTGTCAAATATTTGCTCACAGGAATTCTTTAAATTGTGGTATACACATGACTGTGACTACAGAATTGCAGCAATTAATTAATTACTTGTTATTTAGGCTGTTGCCCCCCCCCTTATACATATCACAAGAGGAAATATGATACTGCATTTTGACTAATATTTGTTCCCTATTGAACTCATATTGTTGAAATTTGTGAAAGTTAAAATGAATTCACTGGTTGAGATGACTACTAAACAGAAATCGATATTAAATTATCAATTAATTAACCTAACGAATAATTTATTACAAATAATTACTGAATAATGGAGTAATAAATTGGAACAAAAACAACTGTGGTTGTTTTCTCATAGAGGCTTCAAGAATAATCGATAAAAATTGAAATTCAAGGTTAATCGTTATTATATAATTATTACTAATTATTACGCACGATATCTCGAAAACAAACTGACCTTGAGACTTGAAATTACGTAAGGCACTTTGTATATGAGGAACAATGATTTCGTTGGTGGTGCATGTCACTCCATGGGATTTTGGTGAGCATTAGCTAGCATTTTTACATTATTCATATGGGTAACTATGATGAAAGCGAGAAAATTATTAAATAAATTTGATAACACGTGTAGCGTAAATATACCAACGCATATATCCTTTTATAGTGACTTGGTGTGTAGACTTTTTATTATTTAAAAATTTATATGACACACAATTCAATAAAAAAATGTAACATTTATAAAAAAGGTTTCATATGTAGATTTGAAATTTTGCATGCAATCTCAGTGAATCCTGTTGCGACACGTGGTGTGGCGTACTTCTATCTTGTATATGATATAATTGTGGAAGAAATTATATCCATCAAAACAGTTATTTGGTGGTTTGGGCTTTCAATACTGTATGTTGGGTACTCTTATTCATGAACCAGTTAATTCCAAAAGAAATATAAAAACACTTTGGTTTTTAGTAACAAAGTAACACGTATACCGGTTGTTTACACAATTCCAGATACATACAAATTTACTCTACTTTCTACCAAACATGTTATTGGGTGTATTTCATATGCATGTTTCTGTTACTTACTTTTCAACAAAATAAAAATGGTGATAAAACAACATGACAGGGGTAGTCGCACAGACAATTAGTAAGAGCAAGTTATACTGCAGGCCACTTTAAGTTTTTTACTCATAAGAAAAATATTAAAGTTATGTATCTTACTTATTTTCTGCCGCGGAGTTTTACGTTTCCAGCTTTATCGTCTCCAAATGCCTTGTTGACAATATTGTTAATTGTTATAATACTTTTTTTACTGAAAAAATCACATGTTTAAACAAATGTATTCATTACATGCAAGACTGGGGAAAAATAACTGTGGGAAATGGTTTATTGCTTCACATTACTCTTATGCAATAACGATAATTACTTAATGAGGTTCTATTGCAGCTGGTTCACATTGACAGACCCTGTTTACTCATAAGTGGTTTTTACCCATTCCGGATAACATTGAAAATTATGGAGTATGTAGTTCATAGAGACGTACTCCATTAACATTATAACATTATGGATGGAGCAAAATTGCTTTTATGGAATGCTCATAAAAATGACTATTTTATTTTAATAAAGTGAGTCCGGTATAATAATATTTTTGTAACATTCTAAGGTAATGGTTACACTGGGCCGTTTTTAATAAATTAAAAATTCATTTTTAACATTTGTAAAGAACACGTAATCAACGCATTTTGGTCATGTATGGAAGCATTTGCATCACAAACATTCATATTAAACTCTAAAATAAACCCAAATTATAGATGTCACCAAAAAAAGAAAAATATGTCAAAAATGTAGACTTTGCAGTTGTTTTATCGACTGAATGGGTTCTATCGTTCAAAAACTTATTTGAAATCTGCTTAAAGTTCAAGTTCAATTGTATGTTTATTTACAGAAACCTATTTTAGGATCCGTAGTTCGCTGACTGAAATTTCAATTACGTTTGTGTTAGTTAGCAGGAACTCTTTTTAGTCAAAGTATTTTTTAACCACGGATCTCAAAGAATGGAGGGCGTTTTTAAATGTTGAGTTAGTTTTTTAATAAGCCACAACAATTTTTTGTTAGTTTTAAATTTATATTAAGGGTTTTAAATTAATCTACATAAATATTATTAATATGAAATTCATATAGAAATTAATATGACATTCTTAAAATTTCAGCGTTTACATGTAATGATTATTACATTAGCTTTCAATTTAAACTTGATTGTCTATTCGTTTGTATAAACTGTACGAAAAAATTTACGCATTACTAAAATCAACTTGAAACTCTGTAATACAACTTCTGTGATATTCAATTAATGGAGATGACGCACGTGTATTACACAATCGTGCGTGCAGCAACTATCCCTCTCGAAGCCCCATCTTCACATCTACTACTTCTAGTTAGCTCATTAATTATGAAACACGAGTGTGCTAGGTATTCCCCTCTACCTCGAGGACGGACGTGGCTGACTACGTGCATCCTCAGCCTCGCTCTGATACCACGGTTGATGCAAGTCAGGCATCGTAAAACTACACGGACAGGTTACGACAATCTCTTGTGCAGTTCGGAAGGATGCATCGGAAAATAATGCACATCCTGCTATTTTTTAATATCCTTCACTGACGCTCCCTTTCCTCTACATCTTATCACTCTCTCTTATTTTTGTTCTCTCTCTTTTCCTAATATATCTATTCCTCTAAAACTCAGTGTATCGTTCTGCAAACCTCTTCCCAATCCTCTGCCTGTTCATCTCTCTCTTCATACATTTTTTCTTTCTTAACCCCTCTATTCACCATTTACTCAACATCTCCCTTATATTGCCTCTCTATTCCTTTCCCAGTATTTATTTGCTCCCTTTCACTCTTTATCAACATTTTTTTAAATGCTGATTCCTTACAAATCTTCATTACTTTAACGATTCTTCTTCCCCTTTCTGCTTCTTCCTCTTTATAACTCTTTCTTTCCAAAATTATTTTTCTTCTCGCCTTCCATTCATTCTCACTCTTTCTCGCCCTTCCTTTTCAATAAATCCCTCCTCCACGCTCTAATTTCTTAGTAATACTAGTTCCTCCCGAAATATACGATTCTTTTAAGTGGTTCAATTCTTATTAAGAACCTAACAGGTATTTCTAAAGATCGTGTCGTTGTCTTTTTGTCCGTCTGTGAAGAAATCTTGATAGAAACTTCTATGGACTTGAATCTTAAAACATAGATGTTAAATTTCCGTTGCATTTAGGTTCAAATGGTCAAAGGAGAGGAAAGATACACAGAGTACTATCCTGGAAAGAAGTAACAATGAGTTCCGTAAAGACTTGTTACTCTCTGTCGAATCCATGAATACTCCATTGAAACACAGTTTGATTGAAAATCTGCCATTTCTAGCTTCTAACTTAGTCCTTTTCAATCTTGCTATTCCCTAAGTTACTGCTGCATACCTATGGACGATGGATATTCTATAAACCACTCTGCATCCTCCAACGGTTTCTACTTAATGAAGTCGTCATGCGCAATTCACAGACAAATTGAAGAACTTTTAAAATAAATAATTGCATCCAGTGAAAGAAATTCTTCAAAGATAGTGTACTTTATCTTATGAAAAAGACGCGGACACACAGAAACTATGTGTTTATTTGTGGATGAAGCGTCACATTAATATATATATATATATATATATATATATATATATATATATATATATCAATAACATAGGATTACTCGATTTCATGAGGATAGATGTAATGAAATTTAAGGGAAACGTTTTCATTCTTTGCGCGTTTCCATATTTGAATTATTTTCACAAATAAAATTCATATAAATTTGATCATGACTTTGGTGTATGCTGTAACACCTCAGAGAAGTCACTTGAGCGGAAGATAAAAACTAGGAAAGGGAAATTCATTTTTTTGTAAAAGAATCGACTGGATTGTTTATATAAGTTTACAATGATTATTAGGAAAGCATTTTTGCTGAAGAATCTTTGCATAATATGTGTAAAACTGTGACTATTTATAAACTTACACACTGATACATAATTGGAGCCATATTTACATTGACTGGATAGAAAAACAAGGCCTGTGATAATTACCAGTAAAGTTAAGTTTCTTGAAAAATATTGCGTGTTTCTACGTTTTCTATTTTCGTGGCTAAGTAAAATTATGGTTTTTACTATTACCATATCGAGCAAGAAAATTCTAAAGTTATAGTTAGTTAGAGCACTCGGATATTTCAAATTACGCTTCAACAACGACTCGTCATCTCTGGATTTGCTAACTTAGGATGATTTGACACAGTGCTCTCAGAAAATTACTGTTGACGGAAAAGATTCGAATTGTTGACGCAATACTAGTGACGCAACTTCCGCGGAATAATGTTTTAGGAAAGATTATCCTGACAGCGCAGAAAAGACGCGTTATAACTCCAAGGCGATGATTGGTGAAAGAGTCTTTTCTATTCTTCCTAGTTTTTAACGACTCGACTCAGCTTCCTTGAGTCTCTTCGTCTAATGAACATGTGATGTGATGTGTAATGATGGTTATCTATGCGTGTGTAGTGGATTCACACTATCTAGTCATGCATTAGCCAAGATATGCATCTACGGAACATTTAATTTATGCACTAGATTCTGTAAAGGTACAGACTAAAAGTTTCAAGAACTGGAAAGGTAATATTTTTCTACTTCAAATTGTTTTGCATAGATCATCTACCCTGAAACTCAAGTTTTCGAAAAGTGTTATCACTCTCTTCGTCAGGTGAAATTAAAAAGACGCCAAGGAATGTTTGTTAGCAGGATTTTGGACATTGATGATTTTGCATACCAAACTAACTCTTTGTTCATTGCAAAGTAAACGAGAAAAGCAAATGTTTAATCGTCATAAATGCAAAAAGTACAAATTATGTAATGCGCAATACTCTACATTTCATAGCTTTTATCGCGTTTTTAAAATAATAAAATATAGTTCTGGTGTCTAGCTAAAACCTCATAAAAATACATGTTATATCCATATATTGAAAGTAAAAAATTTGAGAATCGAATCCCACAATAATGTTTTTTGACACTTACTAATTATGAAAATATGTAAGATACCCTAAAAAATTGATTTTGTGGGTATATTATTTAGTTCACTAATTAGTGTTCATTCCCTCTCTCGCAGTCTTTTTGGACCTTATAAGAAACACCCTGAACTGTGTTTTTCATCTACCACTTTAGGGGAATAATACTTTGAAAATGTCCTCATTTAGCATTATTTTTGTAAATTTTCCTGAAGAATAGCAGTGACACTGCAAATACAAAACACAGTGGTGTCACTGGAACGATTGGTCTCAGCTCGATCTGATGGCCAGGCATATTATTACAATTGATAATACATAGTGTCACAACACTATTTACTGTTATAGACCAAAGTTGAATTTAAACAATATTATTATAGATACTCCCTACCGGAATATATTGCAACAAAACTGGATCTCAACGTTTCGGAACTATATTCTACTGTCTTTTTCAAGGGGTGATCTAAAACTTAATTTTATTGAGAAGATAATCAAGCCAAAGTCAAAGTGTTGAGACACGGAGAAGTGGCAAAAACAACAACATAACCAACTCACTACTCACTGGTTCACATTTGCATGACTTCAGGAAAGGGATTTCCAGTACATGAAACGTCAACCAGTGTAAACTAATGCTTGCAATTACCTTCAACACCGCACGTGTAGGTTTTTATAAAGCTTTCGTGCAGTTCCCACCAGAATGCAGTTTCCTCTTGCTAATGCAACAAGAATAATGAGTTTCCTTTTACCTTGCATTATATAAAACCCGTCAATACTAGTTATCATATCACAGACAATTTCCTCTGCAAAAAAGATCATAAATTATCATTTAAATTTTCTCTTTAGAATAATAATTGAAACACTATTATTTTATAGCCTAACTCCACTCTTAAGTTCATATTAATTTATATCTGAGGGTAAGTATAAATTTAAGTTGCAGTATTAAAAAGTGGCGTTAAATTAGATGTATCAGGGATAAGAACATGTTCAGTGGCTGTAAAATATAATCAATCAAATTTGACATAAGCAACCCCATGCATTCAAGTTATCATGTAAGAGGGTGATAAAAATTGCAATTAAAAAAGAGGTTGAAATAATCTTGGTTGTATGTAATATTATCTATCACGCATTTCTAACCAATGGAGATTGTAAACTATATTGTTTTACAAAAATACGCAAATAATTATTGTTATTATTGCATAGATGGACTTAATGGTCAATAATTAAGTTAAATCGTTGCCTGATAGACGTATACAAAATGTCATAGGTTGTACTTATCGAAAGGAGTGTCAAAATTTTGGTTTTTAAAAATTAATTCTGAGCTGGAGTGGTTGATTAAAACATTCGTAGTACAAATACCTCTTATCTGAAGTGTGAAATGTAAAGTAAAAGTAAAGTAAAGAATATCTTATTTTCCAGACGAAGTTAGAACTAAGAAGTCGTCTCTAACACGTAACATTAGATGTGAGACTTTATTTCGGTAATCAGTACTTTGTAACGGTTACTTTTTTCCAGTATCTGTAACGGTTACTGAGAACCAAACATACTGATAAGGTACTTTGTATTCACTACTCTATATGGTTACAAAATACATATATTTTCTCTTACTGATTACTTTAAAAGTCCTGAAGTACTCCTATCCTCACTGATACTGAATACTGAAATACTGATTTGAGGCTGACAAATACAAAATAAATGCCGCGCTTGTAACACTCCAACTGGAAAATATTGCTTCTTTACAATGTAAATCACTTTTCAACCCCGGTGTCAGTGTGATATTCTCGAATTAGTTATTGATTAATAAATATATTTTTTTTAATAAAACTAAAGGATTCATATAATACATTGAGTTAAAAGTGTTTAATTATGTAAAATACGATTAGATATTTTATGTTTTTACTTCAAATGAGAGCTTATTTAATTTTTCCGTTATAGAAAATTGTGTAAATGTATCAAAAATACACCAAGGAAAATGAAAGTTGCTTATAAAATAGAATTTTATTTTAATAACCTTAAAGAATACCCAATTTAACAGCCCATTTCACTCTATTTAAAGCAGTAGAGGTTCAATTTATCGCGCAATTCATGAACTATCGTACATCTCAAAAAGCGTAAACTTTTAAATAATAATAAATTATGTTTATACATTTTTTTCCATAATTGCGTTGAACTTTTGAATAGCATTAATTACATCAAAGCATTTAAAAAACTGTGTGATAATTGGGGAAACTACTCAGTACTTTAAGCGTTACAAGTACGGAAATACTGATTTAAAGTCTCCTACTTACCAGAGAGTGGTATTCGGTAAATTAGTATCTAAACCAGTATTTGTACTCAGTATCGCCGAGTAACGGTATCAGAAGTAACGGTTACGGGTACGTACTGATTTAGCCCATCTCTATTTAATATTGCTTATAGGTGACTTCTGAACCACCACCAATAACGAGGCAGACGGGCTACTTGCAAGGACAGAAACGAACAGGATCTCGCGATAACCGCCGTGTCGTAACCAACCGCTACACTGCGCCAAATTTCTTATCTGTCGACAACAATTCCTGGTAAATAATTTAGATTATTGAGGTATATCAGTTCTTTGCAATCAATTTAAGTTTAGCTGAGTGGACTTTGATGAATACAGACGGCGTCTTGGCAGTGGCGTAGCAAAGGGGGGAGCGCCGGGGGCGGGTCGCACCGGGTGTCACCTTTTTGGGCGTGAAACCCACCCGGTCTCTCAACTTTAAGAACAATGTACAAAAAAAAAAAAATACATATATATAAATCGCTAGCACAAACATTTCTTTTACGGGGATTCCTCCACTAGCATTAGCTCAGCTCTTTGTATAATTCGGGGATTCTCGCAAAAGAGCCTGACGCTGTCGTGGGGGATTCCCCGTCCCATACTCGCGATCTTTGACGTTTGATTTGCAACATTTCTCATTTGTTTCGTGAAGTGTATTGTGTTTGGTTGGCGTGAGTTGTTAAACGTGTATTATTCTATAGTGATAGATAATAAAAAGAAAAAATACATTATATCCATGACCTTTATCATATAATTATTACTTTCGATTGGGTAACACCAACAACTTCCGCACCGGGTGCTACTCAAGGTAGCTACGCCACTGGGTCTTGGTCATCCTTTTCTTCTCAACACTCTTTATAAATTTTAATTTAGAACGATCTGATTATTTAGGTATATTTAGTTTGTGAATATCGACTCCGCTCTACATAACCTCAATACTCTCTATTGAAAAGATCATTTTCAATCTGAACGGAGCCCACAGGCTCGGCTGGGCTCCCGGCCATCTCCATCGAAAGCCTCCCAACCTCACGGCAGACGTGTCGGTGAAAGTCTGCCCAATGTTGACACACGTGACATTGCCTCATTCACTGACTCCTCGTCAGCTTTTTTCTGTCTGACAGCGCGACTCTCTTCACCTCCTGTCTCATCAGCGTCCTGTTGGAAAGCCTATTGGAGTCCACATATCCATCCACATTGACGTGACCATCAGAAATTCCAGCATGTTGCTGTCAACTTTCCACGAATCCAGGTCGACTGTGGAGGATCTGGAAAATGTTTGTTGCAATTGGAAAAAACGAACATTAAAATAAATTTCATATTGCCAATCAATAGGGCACTTCGAAGGAGCTAATGATGAAATAGGCTACATCTAGTCTCCTCATCGGTATATTTAGAATCATATTGTAATCTTAGCCTATATTATGGTAATCCAGTTGCACTTAATGGGTTGGATCTTCTTCGGTAGTGTCCAAGCCAACATTTCTCTATCCGATCTAAATTATAGAAAAGCTAGGCTTTGCATAATCTTATGAGATTGATGAGCGTCTGACTAACTCGCTTAGCTAAGTAACAAACCTCCCAATGATGGTCTTAGGAAGATGGCTGTTCCAAAATATTGTTCCAAAATATTTGGACAAATATACAATTACATGAGTTAATTGGAGTATTCGTGAAATTAGCTTTTATCCATATGACGAATAATTTATGGCCTATGATATGCTTATTCCATCAATAGCGTGAAGAATAATGTTGTATTACTAATGAACTTAATATATACAATAATTAATTATTTAATATATTGAATCGACGCAATATTTCAATTCTTACTTATACGCTGGCTATTGTACATAATTAAATTTAGTGTTAGAATAGTGTTTTTGAACTTCCTAACTGCATTTTTCAATTCTTACTATTTAAGTATCTTGTAAACTCTCTCTGTGTGTATTCCATCATGGCATTAATTAAATTAAATCACTTTTTATTACTGGATTAAGCTGAAATTTTACATATAAATTTAAATTCCGTGACATGTAATTAAAAAACATAACAATTCAATTGACCGAGCTCCACCCCACTGACCTCTGAAGTTAAGGATATCTAAAAATGTATCGGTGAAAAATAATCTGAATTTGAGTGACATATTCAGAGCAAACTTTGCACCACTACAGTGGTTTTGTTAATAATATGTTTTAAATACACCTGGTGTTGTGAACAATATGTGATGTAAACATTGCGTATATTATTGTTAATTGATTTAAATTTTTCTATTTGAAAATGTATACAGCGCGAGCGGAAGCTTGCAAATGAAACAGAAGAGAAGAAGCGTTACGCTTAGTTAGAAGAAGCAACTAGAATGCGTTTACTAACCGAATCACAAGATTAATTTAAAGGGCAATTAAATACTTATCACAAGCAATACATAGCAGCTCACAAGAAACTACTATAAAAAAGTTGGAAATAGATTAAAAATTCTATATTACCTGTTCATATTATATTACCTGTCCAAACATCGAGACTAGTATATTTGCTTTTAAAAATTAGTGCATTTTTAGAATCAAATAAAAGATTTAAATTTCAGATTTAAAAAAATGAGCATTTTTGGAGACCTCAATGCTAAATATGCTCAAGTTTTACGTAAGTTAATTTTTCACTTCTTCGTTTCTTTTCGTAGAAAAAGGCAACAATATTTCATTCATCTCAGGTCTGCTTATACAGTGTAGATATTGTTTGTATAGCCAAATTTGGAATAGGTAAATTATGAGAATTTTACTAAATGGAATGTCATCAGTGTGGGTAGGCCTATTTATTTCCTACTTGGATCAATACGACTTTAAAATACATTCTAGATTTCTCTTGAAAACAGTTAGTTGCAAATGCTTTACTCGAAAAACAATAATAAATCTTCAGTCACTTTTATTGTAAATTTTAAAAAATCACTTGAAGTGAGTTGCAGGGTATGATAGTTCCAAGGTAGGCCTACCACTGTAACACTGTACTTCTGCAGATACCAAGCACAGTTATCACTGCTGCACGGATGCATATTGGAATACATTGTTGTGAATAGTAAACATTCCATCAGATAAGGCGTTCAGGCCTTATCTGGTACAGTCGCAGCCACATAACTATTGAACACCTTTCTATTTCTCTACTCTAGCAGTTCTCCTTCTATTCAATTATTTTGATCAGTCAGGAATGTTTCTTTTCTAAAGGAATTAATAAATGTATTTCGTACTTGTAATAAGTGTTTTATCGTAATGTAATTACCGCATTAATGTTTCAAATTATCTCTAAATAGGCGCTCATATTGTAGAATTTATAATAAATGGGTAGAATACTGAAGTATTAGAGGAGTGAAAAAAGTCTTACACTAAGTGTCTAAGTGTCAAGTGTCTTACACTAAGTATTTAGAGGTGCACCAATAATAGTAGTCTAGAAGCCGAAAGCCAATTTCCACCGTAGAAGAATGAAACCTGTTATTTTTGTCCTGTGCATTTTCTGAGCCTGTATTTTTAATTTTATCTGATTTAAAATTTATTTACGTGTTTGACAGTTTTATAAGTGCGTCAAGCTAAGAAAAACATAATCTTAGGAAAATATTATTGTTAAAAATGCTCAACATTTTGATAACTTCCAATTTTGTGACTTCTACCGAAACTAGCACAACTAGTGATTACTATTTAAGGGGAAATTTTCTATCAATTTCTAGAAAAACCAGGTTGTATACTTATACTACGTAAATGTGCTCTCAGCCTATGAAGTATCTAGTACAATAAAGGCTATTCTAACGTTCCTACATTAAGATCTAATGAAAGTGAATAGAAAAGCTCGACAAAATCTGCTAGTCAGTTAACAAATCGGCAAGATAATATTATTTACTATAATTCATAGATCACAGGTACAGCATGTGTTGATTAAACACTACTTGGGTTTGTATTGCAGGGCAGTGTTCTTCATGAGATGCACAAATACGACCACCACCAGACTATAGCAAATTTTAATCCTGAATCCTATATAATGATTTAATCCCAAGGAATTCAGTAAGATCAGTCAAAGGATAGCAATAGTTTAATGTGTTGTTATACAATTTTCAAAATCAAGTACAAACATATTACATACATATCTATTATCACAGGATATCTAGTGGACTGGGTACATAATGATGTCTGTCAGAAACTAAATAGCCTGAAGAAAAATTTCTTACTATGTGCTAAACAGGATTCTAGAAAAAGTTGAAATAAGAAGTGTTACTAACAAACTTACCATATGCTTTCAAGACTATAAAGTAAACAAATTAAATGTAGTGATTAAATTAACTAAACTTATGGTTGTCATGTCATTAAACAATGTTTTCACAGAACAGTTTTAAATTTAACAGGCTCTTTCAATTAATAACATGTGATCGCTGTATTGAAACTGTATATACCAAGATAGGATTTTCGCTACCTTAAAGGCCAGTCAGGCTGAGGCCGGATGGGTTTTCGAAAGCCTATGTGTTAACTAGGGATCCTAATAATGACCATGTAATATTTCAGTACATAAGGTCCAGAAACTTTTTACGTGATTGAGTAACACATACAGAAACGAACTGTTATTACCAACAAAGGAAATTATGTAATGGAAAAATGTCTGTTGTTATAAAAACTAAACTGAAGAAGACCATTGAAATGTTCATCAGTATGAATATTTCTACAGTGCAAACTGAAGCCATCCTAGAATGTTAATGACGAAAACCTGGTGTCAACAGGACATTGATGATGTTCCAAGAATTGTTTTACATCCTAGTGATTTGTTACACATTATAAAAAATATGCAAGTTTGCAATGTTTAGACCTTTTATGTAAAATCTAATAACGGATAACTTTGAGTAGTGTACACAAAGACGAGCGCTGTATCATATTTTTACAGTCGATCTCTAAATTGTGTTTATTTAAGATTGACGAATTTACTGAAAAATTTGTCACAGTATTCTTTAATGAACCAAGTAAAAAATGATTGCATCTAGTTGGTATTATTGTTAAAGTAACACTATAGTTTATCAGCAATGATGCCCTTGAAGATAGATTATTGATTCAGGTTTATGAGAACAAAGGTTTTTTTTAATCAGAAGAACAATGGAAGTTGCACTATTTCATTTTTCAACCAAATGATTCAAGGGTTTTTGCAAACAAATTTGAATGGGCTTAAAATACACCATCATTTGTAATGATTGAATTCAAATATTAAATAATAATGCCACTTTCCTAAATTAAAAATGCAACTAACAATGTAGAAATGAAACAACATTACTCCCAACATTGACTACCTTCACCTTAATTTTTACACATTTCGCTAACAAGAAAACGATTACAATTCAGATGGAAGTAAGTAGAGGTTTTTTCATGACATTGTCTATTGACCGAGAGAACACAGATGCGGTAAAGTTCGCGCCAGAACCGGTTGTTGAAGGCCGTCTGTGGTTGGGACACTGGGTTAGAAGGTAACTCGTCCATCTTTTTTGGCCCAAACTGTACCGTATTAAAAAATTAGGAATTGTTTACAAAACTGATTATAGCCCTCTTTCCATTTTGATATTCAATACACCTGAATAATATGATGCATATCTGCTTATACAGTAGATAAGTAATCAACTTTACTTCATCGCTATTTATCTATATATAGGTCTAACCTACCATTATATAAAAATCTAATGCTATCTGTCTGTGTGTGTTTTACTCAATCACGTAAAAACTGTTGGACCTAATGTAATGCAATATTACACGGACATTTTTAGGGTCTCTGGTTATCATATAGGATTTCGAAAACCCATCTGAGCTGCACCCTACTGTATTGGTCCCTAAATTAACCCAAATCCTATTTTGGTCTAGAAAGTTGCATTACAGCAATTACATGTTATTAATTGAAAGAGCCTGTTACATTTATTAAAATTTTCTATGAAAACATTGTTTTATGACAGGGCAACCATGTGTTTAATTAATTTAATCACTATTTTTAATTTGTTTACATTATAATCTTGAAAGCATAGGGAAAGTTTGATAGAAACAAAACTTCCTATTTCAACTTTTTCTACAATCCTGTTGAGCACAGAGTAATAACATATCCAGATAAGAAATTTTAAGGTTTTTTTAAAATATGTGCTAATACATTTAGTTAAAAGTTTAACAGTTTTAGCAAATATTAATTATAGCGTGCTTGGTCAAGCGGATATCAAAGGCAAATATACTATTTAATTATCACAACAAATTTTATACTGTTATAAGCTCATCTTAGTTGTCTTTTGATAGAAGTAGGCTTCTCAGCTTGAACGGGGAAACAAGCAAAATCTACTATAGCACAAAATGTACTAAGACCAGAATAAATTTCAAAAGCCATAAATGTACACTTTCCGATGTATTTTCTGAAGAAGGTAAGCTCAACATTGGATTGATGTCGGAAATATAATTCAATCGAACCAGAAGTCTTTATAAACGTGGAAAGCCTAAGTAATGGCCTTCACAGCCGAGGGTAACTGCTAGAATTGTATAAGCCAATTTAATACAGAATCCTTGTATTCGTAAACTCCCTTCAATAGTGGGATATAGTGTAACTGGGAAAACCCAATAGTCACACTTATTACCCCTCTAGGGGACATTCCAGTATTTCAAAAATATTTCGGAGAGTCAATGAATGACTGTGTTTACTTATTAGGGGTTTTAAATAAAAATTTGTAGATTCATCTGCAAAAGGTTATATCACTATTTAAGGTTTTTTTTACTACTAACCGTATTTTAAAGGAGAAACATATATCCAGGTTGTCCTTGTGAAGGTAATGTTTTTTTTTTTAAAGAATGCTGCACAGAAATGAGTTGAATTGTGCGCAATGTAGCCTAGCTTGGTTGTATTCTGTGATGACAAAACATGATATATAGTGAAAGGCAACTTAACACATGATTAGATATTTAGTTTTTAAAATTTATAAAAACAAATATTGATTTGTTGTATAATGAAGTGGGAAATGTTATTATGTGAATAACTTGCTCCAATGAAGCAGCCTAATGCGAACGAGGTGTGCCGCAGGGCTTCATCTTGGTTGCCGAGTTATTCCACTTTCTCCGTTTTGTATCATAAGACGCTCTATGGGCCGTATAACTGCAGTTGCTGCACTTGCCTGCAATATCATTGGCTTGCAGTCTCCAAGTCAGCACACCATTACTTATAGACTTATTGAATTGAATACTCTTATAAAGAGATCTCCTATTATTAGCAATGTACAGTAATACACATTCCGACATTGACAATCTTTATTAGTTTATCTATTTGTTTCATTACTTATTAATTTAAAACTTTGTCGTTGGGGATTTAATTTCTTTTCGGAACTTGTGTAACATGTTACAGTGCCTTTATAGTTTTAATTTCACCATCATTTTAATATCTATGGTAAATTAGTGTTAATATTTTGCATTATTTTTTTATGGCGTTGTTAACACTAAATTTTAATTTTTATCAAAGCACATTAAATTTTGAAGTATGGAAATATATGTTACACAACGAGACGTAATGGAATGAATTGTGGTGTTTCGTTACAACGGAATTGTTTACTATAACCGCAGTAGATTTGACGTTAACTTGTTACAACGGAACTGTTTACCGGAACCGCAGCAGAGTTGACGTGAACTCGTTGCAACGGAACTTTACCAGAACCGCAGCAGAGTTGACGCGAACTCGTTGCAACGGAACTGTTACCAGAACCGCAGCAGAGTTGACGCGAACTCGTTACAACGGAACTGTTACCAGAACCGCAGCAGAGTTGACGTGAACTCGTTGCAACGGAACTGTTACCAGAACCGCAGCAGAGTTGACGCGAACTCGTTGCAACGTTTCCGAATCCGGAACGGTTTGGTACACATTTGCTACTCACGCAGAGTTCCTTTGATTCAGAGTCCAGAGTTCCATGTTGTAATACCTTTTTGTAGAATTTATAACCCAACAAATAGTGCCATGATGAGGACTGAACGCCAATTGAACTCTTAGCCAATTAAACGTTTTTTACGTATACATCTTCCTTCAAGGAGAATTCCCACACACACAACTAACGCACTTACATAGTTGATCATCTTATTTTGTAAATTCCGAAGACCACACCAAGCAATGTGAAATAAATTTTATTTCTTACGCTGTGGATTACTATTTTTGTTCTTCAGTGTTAACCTATTTGTACATTATACATTAACTGTTCTCTCAGTTTTTCGTCAAATTATCTGCTTTATATTTTAATTTATATTTTCTCTGTTGTAGTTGTTATGCAATCGTATTATATTTTTATTGCTGTCGATAACAATTGTTTACAATCATTATTGCTATTAAATGATATTGCTTTACAATAGATTCTATTACATAGATTGTGGATGTTTATGAGGCCCATAGCATAATAGACGTCTCAAATGTGATGCCATTATAAAGATGATTCAACCCCAATTTGGTAAACAATGGATATTCATCAATGATCCGGTGGATCCTGTCTGGTTTTTACGTGTTCATCCGGAGTTGCTTTTGTACTGTAAAAAGACGGTGTGCCAGTGCAACATTAGTAATGTGCTGCTATCTAGAGTCAACAACTGTTCTTGCCTTTGGCTTCTCTCAAAATGTTTCTTAGATGCTTTGACATACTCTGTAGATCTTGATTTTTTTATCATGGTTAAGTTGAGATATCCTCGGGACTTTGAACCTCACAAACTGGATACCACGCTGTAACCAGTACAGCTTTTAGCAGCTGATTTCTGATTTGGGATGTATCTTTCTGTTGAGTGTTCTTAATTTGGAAATGACGCCCTTTGATCAACCCGTTTGGATGCGCCATGGCACAGTCAAAGGTCTCTCAATATTTATGGTCAAGAATTTGCAAGTAAATCTAGCAATTCTGGCACTGTCCGTTGATAGTATGATAGCTCTCTGGCCTTACCAATTCCACCTTACCTATCTTCTCAAATGGTAACAAAAGTCTTAGCATAGTAATCCAACACATTACTTGGACAAGTTCTGGTTCACTATTTTTATTGCGTAGTATTCGAACTACCTATACAATAGTATTATTGCTAGTATTATTACCATGATTTATTTCTTGCCATTGTAAAACCCCTTTGCCTTTGAAATACATTAAAACAATATCTCCGTAGAAAGTGATATTTATTAATGAAAATGTTTTGTTTCAGCTAAGGCGTAACGTGGCAGACGTATGTACCCTTCCGTACCATGATGACCAATTTCTACTTCGATGGCTCAGAGGTAAATTTTTAGTATTATACTCATATTTAGAAAATGGCTTTACGATGTATTTTCAGTCTTTTAGTAACGTTCTTAATCTTCCTCGTGGGAACGAGAAACAATAATAGTAATTATTATGGCAACCATGAAGGATACTACATTTTCCTATGAGGAAGGATGTGTTTAATTAAACTACAGGATCAGCATTGCCGACCACATACGATATAGAAATAATTAAAACATCCTTAACTTGAGGAGACGTTCATATCACCGACTTACGGACGTTCAAATGAGGCAGGTGGTGGACGCGTGGCCTATAACTAAGCAACTAGGCCGTAGGTTAGGTAAGGTACTGAGTATATAGCCTACTAGGCATTCTTGTATCGGAACCAGCCTCGCTGACGTCAGCGCCTACTTGGTGGTATGAAACTTCTGGAAGAAGTGTACCGGTTATCGATGTAAGGCCTTAGTTTGATGACTAGTTTTTACTCCCCATTCAGACGGCGCATTACGGTCGCGGCATTATAGGAGTTGGTTACTCGGCCAGCGGTAACTGCGGTATTTTTACCGTCACTGGTGATAGATACATGTAAATTACCGTTTTTGACTCGATAAGGAAATAAAATTCAAGATGCAGGTTTCACTCTGGTACACAGTTCGAAACACTCAGTAAAACGAGAAAAAATGGGTTCAGCATTCTTATAATCGTTCAACTAAACTGTTATTTTATATTTGTACTCAATTTAACAAGTAATTCAGAAATTTGTTTGTGTAATAATAAAGTAAAGTATAGAAAGCCTTATTTGACCAGACGAAGTTAGGGGGTAAGAAGTCCTACCTAACACAAACTGGGCACCAAAGGCTTAAAGATGACTTGTAAATAATCAAACTAAATCGTCGCATGGGCGTTTACAACGTTTCATAAGTTGTAAGTATCAAGATCAGTGTTTAAATTTTGCTGTATCAAAATTAATTCTCAGCTAGAGTGATTTATTAAAACACTCGCAGAGCAAATGCATGCCCTTTAACTGAAGTCTGAAGTAAAAGCAAAGTAAACAATGTATTATTTTTCAGACGAAGTTAGGACTAAGAAACCCTTTTCTAACGCTTAGCGTGGGGATAAATGTCTTAAAGGTGACTTCCGAACCACCACCGATGGTCTGGTAGGCGGACTGCTTGCAAGGACAGGATTGCTCAGCGGTCACCCACCCGAACAGCATCCACGCTCGACGTTGCTTGATTCGGTTATCTCACGATAACCGCCTTAACTACTATTCTGCGCCAAACTGATAAAAAGCTTTCAGGTTTGAAAAGACCAATAATTTCAACTACTTGGGTAACGAAACCACTTTCATAACGTCCCTAATTAATAGGTCTCCTCTTTCTTTCTCAAAACCAGCGAATGTTTACTTTGTTAATTTAAAGTCAGAATTTTGATGGAAAATTACAATATACCAGTGTGTTAGTTAGTAAGTGACAGTGTGTAAACAAACCAGAAAATAAACTAGGTATACGTTTGTTCTTCCCATATCTGGACGACGAAAGACAGTAGAAATGTCTGTGATGTTTCCACTTTAAATAAAAACTAACTTTTATTTATTTTCTAACATCAACAGTAAACATACAGTAGATAAGATGACAGTATTCACTATAAAAGTTAATTTCCAAACGAATAAACTGACATCTAAACAAAGGTTCAAGGTACAAAAAGTGTCATATCCGAAGGATCCTTAACCTTCGGATTTATATTCGGGGGACGTGCTTGGACTGTGCCTTCTTGATATTCGGCGTACACAACCTTCCGTGACCTCTGAACAAACAAGGATGGGTTCCGGAAATCGTCTTGATAATGCAGGAAATACTTTTGGGTTTAGCAAATTAGGTCCTGTGTTTGCGGTCACGAAAGTCCTATCAGAGACGTGATGGTTATGTAACATAGAGTGGATAATCAACTGCACTCATGTGGGTCTCAGAACTCATGACCTTGAGCGTGACCTTGTTTGTGTACCCTGCATAGGACTGCTGAAGAAGGAGTGTGTCTAATGAATGTAAATTGCTTCCTTATACACACAGTCGAAGGTAGAAAATTGCTTAATGCTGTCGCTATATCATCGGTTTTACTTGTGGTTTTACTTTTTAATTTCTCCCTGAAATTGGATATTTTAACTAGCAATTTATTGTACTTGTTCCTGAGTTTTGTGATATTGATGTTTAACTAAGTAAGCGCTGTGGAAAATTGTCGGTATTTCATTCTTAATTTTGTCCGTGCTAGGCTTATTTAAATAATCGTAGATTATTTAAATTATCAAAAAAGATTATTCAAAAAGGTGTAATTTATTATATGTGTATCAGTCATAATAACAATTTCTTAGTGTATAACAACAATAACAAAAGATTATAAATGGGTTAATGTCAAGGATCGGGAACTCGCAAATTTGTTATTTTTTTAGTTCTTTAAATTTAAATTAAACTATAAAATAAACCAATGTCGCGATTTTAACGAATTGTCAAATTATTCAAGAAAGTCTTTGTAACAAAGTACGAGTGTTCTATGTCACATGTTAAAATGTGTTTGTACTCAGTTTGTCTAACAAATTTCAATATTTCGCGATTTTCTCGTTGTCATCGTAGTTAGAGTCCAGGAGATGAGAGGCAAGTAGAAGCATGTAATTTTCGGTTTTTTCGAAATTACTAGAAGAATTTTACCTAAGAAAGAAAATCGTCGGTCAGCTGCACTAGTCTTGGAGATGTTGAAATGGAAGGGTATCAAAGGGAGTTAAAATATGAAATAATAATTTTTTCCCCAGATCATATTTTTATGGCAGGACAATCTTAAAACTAACAGTTAGACACGTAAATGAATGTTGAATAAGCGCAAGCTAACCACACAGACGTTTCAATAATATAGCTTGATACGAAAGTTGTCTTTATCCAATAGTCTGACCATGAAAACCTATGTATCAAGTTTGAAGTCTCTAGGACCTTCCTAATAAGAGTTATATCGTGGACGACACAAATATGGACAAACGACACGATTTTATAAAATCGCGACCTTGCCTTGCTAACCTGACAGCTCCTTCAGTTACGGGCACTAAGAAACGATTTTCAATCTGACATCAGGGCTTCGCCCCGTTCCCATTGGAATCTGAGAGACCGCTCCATGAACTCTACCTTAAAAAATCATGAAATCATGCAACTATTCGCACGTTACTTTTGAAAGTGCTTTTTCCTGGGAAAGAGCAGACTGTTGGACGATTTCTTTGGAATACTTTCGATTTTGTTCAAAAGAGAGCTTCCGGTGGCACTAATGGATTTGCTGCGGGGAAATGCGTAGCAGCGAGAACGTGTAAATAGAAAAAAGATTCAAGATTTTTATTGTTAAAACTGTACAGCATAACAATGGTCAAAGATCACTAAGCCTAGAATATTTTCCAATTTTCAAGGAATCATAGACTCAACGAAAGGCTAATCCGTATAAAATGTGAAATACGTAGAAAAATGTCGTAATTTCCATAATCCTCGATGTAAATTTAACATCATTCTTTTAAAAATGTAAATATTTAAAAACAAAAGTAAGTTGTTTTCTGGTATACAACATGCCATTGTAAATTCAAGTTTTCAACCGCAAAAAAATCCACAGCCCGTAAAATTTTCATGTATACACAGCTCTCCATTTTTTATGATATAATTTTACTTATTTATATTATTTTAAACTGTTTATGTTGTTTTAATACATTTATTTGTTTTAGCAAGAAATTTCGACTGCGCTGCAGCAGAAAAGATGTTGAGAGAGGTACGTTCATCTAGTGCTTCCTAGCAATAAATCCCAGTTCTATGGCACTGCTTCTTTTAGAAGTCACATGTGCTCGGTAATTATGAAAATTATGGTACAATACGTTGAGCATTTGTTATATAATTGATAATCACAGTAGTGGTCATAAATGTCAGAGTTTTACGACCAACTTTCGCCTATTCTATACCATCCATTAGTTGCAGAAGTTAACTTAACAGTTTCTTCACCAATTTATTGACCTGGGTTAACATGTTTCACCAAGCTTGTAAATCCAAATAGGCATTCACTTCTGGGAGAGAAATGCCAATTTTAGATAGGCTTTGGAATAATTTTTACTATAGGAGCCCATTGTTGAGTATTTAATCTAATCCACTTGTTTAATAAAGTTAGATGTGCTAATCAACCTAATCAGTTCCCCCGTTTCTTCATGTTGTTGATACGAGCAAATTGAATTAGATTACAATTTTCAGACTCTGTATGAGTGATCTTAAAAAGGCCGTAAAATATTTAAAAGGATTTCCGTAATTTGTTATATTTATATGAAACAAAGATTACGTTTCAAGAAGTGGTATCCTACTTTTCTTCAGGTGTCTGTCTAGAAACCTGGCAGAAGGTCCAGTAAAAATGCATAAAACTATCGAATCAACAATACATGACGATTAACACGCCAAGGTTAATCTGAAAAAAAAGAAAAATGTTATACGTATAATCAAACAAGTGACTGAAAATCCATAGTCTGTCAGAAAAATATCTTTATTTGTTAGGCAGGATTTAAACCATTCATACGGACATGTTGTGCTGAGATCAGGAGATTATTTCAGTTAGTTCTGAGGTTTGACGCTAGGGCTGCACCACATAACTTTCATTGTTATTATTCAAATATCTCACTCCACAAATAGCCGTCCAAGCGCTCAAATTTGCCGTGCCTCAATTTATAAAGTTGGATGAGTTATCTCTTGTTTAACCCATACAACCAAAGCCACTACACAAAACACTAAATATAATCTTGGTGTCTTCATCGCCATTTGTGTTGTTTCTCTTTTGTGAGTAACAACACAAAAGACAGTCATGACAGTCTTCCTAACTTTTGACTCCTGAAGGTCCGGTACTGGTAGCTTTTCAATTTTATTACCTGTAATCATGATGATGGATGACAAATGACGATACCCCGTCATCCTTTGAAATTATCCATCGCTATCATTCAACATAAACGTCTGGAATAGACAGAAAAAGCTTAAGATAATACTTATATAAAAACTTTTGAAAAAGTTTTTAAAAGTATATAAAAATTCATTTATTACTGATTTTAGAACAATGTTTTTGGTACCAAATAATACATGTTGACCTCGTATATTTTTAGTGATAGCCCAATGTCACCCAAATAAAACTCTATTGCAACGGAATGTTTATGCAAGTAACAGACAGAAAACCAACGTTCCACCGACTTTCTTAATATAGTAAGAGATAAACCCCACATACGTATATCTTCAGATAATCCTGCCTCTCTTTGAAGATCCATCTTCAGTAGAAGATGTTAAACCGAAACTGGCAGAGCCGTATCGTGAAGCTCAACTCAATAGAACCTATCAGCAATCAATGTGAATTCCTCATTACATGCTGTCAAACTTTTATAAAGCCTGTATAAAGGTTTTGCGTTTCTTTTCATACCATTGTATAAAGATATAAAAACTGGTTCTTGATTTGATTGACCTTTCCTCCACCAAAAGATGTTCAAACTCTTAATTGGACTTTTCAAGGCTCCATAGGATAGTTAGAACGCTACTGACCACCAATTGTTGAAACCTCAACGTTTCATACAGTCCCTGAAATGGAGGGCTGAGTGGGACGTAGACAACCTGGAAGAATGGGAGGCGCCTGCGGTGTTCGAGCAGTACTACCCCAGCGGCATCTGCGGGTTCGACAGGGAGGGCTCTCCCGTCATCGTGCTGCCCTTCTCAGGCATGGACATCTGGGGCATGCTCCACACAGTCACTAAGGTGAGCAAGACTCTCACGTCACGCAGATATTTTAGGGATGCTGAGAAATAGTCTAGGAGATAATTATTATAGTCTCTGCTAGAGTTACACACTTTAATGATGAATCCATAAGCTAAAACGTTTATTGTAGTCTTGATACCACATAAGATTCAAAGTATGCTTATTTAAGTATGCAGTATTCACGACCAGTACGTACAGTATCATACAGTATTTTCAAAATCTCAAAATAATAACCAATTTCGTAAGGGTTTCAAAAAAAAATTCCCCCGGTAATTATTAACTTCCAACTCTCAATTTTTGGTATGTCGTTCTTCAAGAGACATACAACAAATGCCGTTCAAGAGTTTTTCATACTGCTATTACTTTTGGAATAATGATGAGTTAACGTGGAGAAAGCACAAATTAAAAAAAAAAAAAATGCGTTTTCTTCATATTTTTGGTCATAATAATCCACAATAGCACGCAAAATATTTTTCTTTTATTCAAATACAAGGGTGAATACTACCCAATAGTAAAAAAATATTTCCAGGGTAATATAGATGTATATTTTAATATAGTAGACGTTTGAAGTGAGATGTTTAGCGTGTGAGAGAGGCTTTCGGGACCTGGCTCCGTCAGGGATCTTCTTTAGAAAAAGAAATTATAGAGATGTAAATATAACAGTTCTATAACGAGAGATCATATAATGTTCTAAAGTAAAGCCGTATTAAAATTCCTTGAGCTTTAACCTGTAAGAATAATGTTAAACCTTGGTGAGCAGTGCGAACAAAAAAACAATTTTTTGCAAAGCTCTGGAAAACGGACAACATATGTAGTAGGCCTACTGGAAATTTTAGTCGATGCATTGCAGTATGGCATTGCATTGCCGGGATTTTTGGGTGATTTTTTACAATAAACAGCCGGGGTCGAATGGGCTAAGATGTTGCAAAACAGTATTTAAAAAATAAACAATGGGTTTTAACTGAAAGTGATGTGATCATTGTGTAGGCCGATTTGATCAAGCAGACGATTCGCACAGTGGAGCGACACCTGGCTCTGGCTCGCAGTCAGGCCTCGATCCACGGGCATCAGGCCTCCCAGCTGGTCGCCATCATCGACATGACGGACTTCAACCTTCGCCAGTACGCCTGGAGACCAGGTAGGAACAGTACTTTACATCCTGGGACCAACATAATACGTGACGAGTGTTTGATGGTTGATTTCTTCAGCACTAAGACGAGAATGTATTTGATTTGACAGAACAAAGTGCAGTGTAGTGTACTACAAAGAAAGGTACAGGAATTGTTCTTATTTGTGTGAATATGTTTAATTGATGGGTGACACTAGGTACACATTCCCTGTGCTGAAGCTGACCTGCCCTCGGCTTGTATGAGTATTAAAAACTGGAGCACCCAAACTGGAGGTGTAATTATTGTTTTGTAGAAATTAAAATGAGACTTTCAATTTGGCACTTTAAAATACTACGCAACAAAAACTTAAAAATGTCTGCAAAGTCATACATTTATTTAATAAATTTAACAGATCTCTCTCTCTCTCTTCCCCTTTCTTTCTCCCTCTCCTTTCTCTCCCTCCCTCCTTATCTCTCTTCTCCTCCCCCCTCCTATTGGGGGAGGAATTTTAGATCACTCTGTATTTACAAATAAATATTGTATTTCTGCAGCGAGCGAGCTTGTCATCGCCATGATCCAGATGTACGAAGCTAACTACCCAGAGATCCTTAAAGCCTGCTACATCATCAACGGTAGGTACCTATACTGAGTTGTCATTAAATAACATTTTAGGCTGAACGTTAGCAAAGTCTATCACTCGAGGGGCTGGAAACACGTAATTTCTGTTACACCTGTTCATACGACAGTGTGAGGACTAGGATATAATACGACATGAGGTAATATTCTGCTATTGTATCGTTGTCATCATAAGACCAACGTAAAAATACTCAATAACGCTCAGCCAACGCTCGCCCATGGCGTGACATGCACCATCATCAAACTCAGTGTTCCTCATACTTATTCTAATGAAGCTTCATGCATAATTTCAAGTCAATAGATCAGTTAGTTTTCGAGATATCACGTAAGTAAACAGACAGGCAAAAAATTACATTTTCCCAGTCCCCTCCCCAAGAGTGATAGCTTCGATAACGCTCAGCCAATAAACTTAATAAATAGATGTAACCAATTAGTGAGTGGTTAAAACAAAACCCAGCCATCAAGAACATTCTGTTTGTGTAATTTGCGCTCCGAAGGGAGTGAAAGTAAAACGGAACGAATCGTACCTTCCACCATGGCTTGGAGTCATGAACAAACGATTCGCATGTAATTCATTTCATACATTACAGGCTAAAGTGGGTGACCCTAATTTCAAAGGGCTCGACTCCTGCCAAGGGCTAATGGAGATAGCATGTTATTCAACCTAAACTCCAGCCTTGGAATTAGATGAGAACATTACAATTTTATTGTTCTGAAGGTCCCAGCCTCGGCTCTAATCTTGCATCACATGCAGATGTGATTCAGCCGCAAGAAATTACTTCTCAGATGGTATTTGATGGAAGTATTGTGCAATAGGGAGGTCATTTTAAGTAATGGACAATCGTGATTCTTGTTTTAGTTACTGTCATCACACATGTAATGTGCCACGATTGTTGTATCGAGACTGAACTTTAGATGCAGATGATAGTTTGTGAATAAAAAACTATTTATGTAGTATTTAAGTGCTGGCACGTTGTTCAATCAGAGAAGCAGTGGTAATAATACAGGGTTGAACAGACGACGATTATGGAATATTTATCCAGGAATAAAAAAATAATCGTAGCACAGCTAAGTAGGGCTGTAATGATGAGAGCAAAGTCTCAGACATTCAGACCAATAATCCACATTGGTTCCCAGTTCCCACCAAGGTATATCTAATAGTAAACCTAACTGTTCGAAGTCTAATATCATTAATTCTGTATCTGCATTAATTAAGGACCCGCCAAATCTTGTCGTTGTCTGTCAATCTATAGAGAACTCTGATAAAAAGTTCCTAGATACTTGAAATTTGGTGCATAGGTTCCTCTTGGTGAAAGGAAAAGTCTATTGATTTTGGGGTCGAAGGGAAGCAAAGTTTACCTTGGGATGTAGTTGGAATATATGTATGTAGATCAAGAACGTTTCCAGGAAAGCCCGTTTTTGGTGATGGGGGGGGGGGGGTTGGCGGGTCAACACGACTGATATTTTTTTTCTCTAGTAGACAGGAAATAAGGAAAGTAGTCAACCGCTCATTCCCCATTTTGTTCCTTAAAAGATTCTTGACCCTTTTCAATGTAGAGAATGAGCTTTCAATAGTAGACTACATATCAGTAATACTAAAGTAATTAAATAATAATAATCTTTTGAGAATTTTTGGGGGGTTTGGGCCACTTGGACTCCCTCACTGGCTACGTCCTTGATATAGACATATACAGAACGTCTAGCACGAAGCCAGACATTGTTTGAGAGTGATAAAGTACATCCAATTTTGTCTGCTAAAGATGAGAAGGCCAGTATTAAGGATCCGACAGATATAAGTAAATTACTGAGACTATAACCCTGTATTAGCATTGTACAGTATATTTAAAATGCAATTAACTTCAGTATTGTGGTTTTTTGGTCGTATTCACTCCGTTATAGGCAATACCAAAAGAAATGCGAATTTCATTATCAAAGTTTTAACCTAGAAGGACGCTAAAAATTTAAAACTGTTTTGCTCTGTTTTTTTTTTTCTAGTAAAGGAACGGAAAAAATGCTTTAATATGTGTATTCTTAGAAAAGACCTTTTCACGTTTTCCATAGTATACTATGGACCAGTTAACAAATCTGGATTTCGATTCATCCAAGTTAGTTCAGGACCTGCGTTCACACGAGTAAACATTTCTCCATTTGAACGTGCATTGTAGGTTAGAATTGGTTCAATTTCACTCTCCCGTGCTTATCCATTTGAAACGTGCATTGTAGATTAAGATTGGTTCAATTTCACTCTCCCAGGCTTACACACGTTCTTCTACTAGGGCGACTACAACAACTCATGTTCCAAGACAAGATGTACGTACGATTATCCAATATACAAACAGCCGGTTTTGACATCATCAATCAGTGTTGCCAACTGTGGAACACAAAGCTATCGGCTCTTTAGTGGCCTTTCACCGGCAATAAACTGCGCGCGCAACGTCACGCTCGCAACTGCGACTGTGTACCTAACCTCAAAGTGTTGACGGAGAGAGTCTGAAAGGACCGGGCTTCTGATGTAACCGACGGTGCCAAACATAGGCGAGGCCGGAGCCGGGCAGGCAGATGACATTGCATAAGTATTGTTTTGTCCGTGCTGTAGCAGTTACGTTCTAGCCCGTTCGTCTTGGGTTACTATTGAATCAAGGATGGGCTTTTCAGTGGGAAATTTCAGGAGGGAGCGAACCTAATGTATAAAAAGGTTGGGAAGCAGCCGAAATTGGTCTGTATTAATCGTTTTAGCACAGGTGCCGTTGATTCTGGAGGACAAACAGTTCTAGGTAGAAGTAGTCTTCAAGTTTTGGCCGGCAATAAATTTATGTTTATTTCCATTGATGTTTGTTCTAATTCAACGACATAAATTTTTTCTCTGCCTTTTAAATCCTCTTTTATATGTATACGTCTAAGATCATAATTTTGTTACAGAATGCATGTTTAAGGAATAATTGCATGGAGTTGGCATACACCATGTTTGTTATGATTCCTGATTTGTTCGAGTTACGGCGATTAGATATAATTAGTTTATTTTAACCTATAATTTAGCTATGTGTTAGATTAGTTATCCACATGAGAAAGATATCAGATTGCAGACTACGAAACGTCACTGAAAAATGGCAAATGTCCGAGAATTCCTGTCAATAGAGTCTAAACCATGGAAATTCTTATTTCAGATATACTGCAAAATAAGTCTCCGACTCTAATCAAATTCTAATTAATTGTCAAGTTTAGTTCTAAAGCTTATTTTTATTCCTATTAACGACTAAATCAACCAACTACATTCATTTTTAATTATTGTTAGAATGTAATTTAGTTTCTTACTCTTTTTTTTATGAAATTTGTATCGGTTCTTTCTTTTGTAATACATAATAGGAAAACATAAGCCTACTTCGTAAATAGAAACGGAATGCAATGTCTTCCGGCTGAATAAAAACGAGTGTACAATAAATAAAAAAATGATGTATATGTTTTTGTAGTATATTTGTATGTAGTATGTTTCCTTCTTTCATTAATAATTAATTTAACACATATTATTGTGCATCAAAAATTATAAAAACAGTAGCTTACAGTTTCGTAAACATAGTACTTTTCTTTTGTTGTGTTTAGAACGTTAAAACTTGGCCATAGTTTGATACAGGTTTGTTATATAATTGCGCAGAAATAGTTAAAAACCATGTCACTTATGGAGGGAAGGTGACACAAATACAAACTGTACAACATAGGCTATACTTTTTTGTCTTCACTAGTTTTTAACCTAGTCCTATTTTGAATGGCCTATTTTATTCATTACCTATACTTCGTTATATATATATGCAAATTTTTAGATTGACAATAGCATACGGCATATTAGATTATAATCAATGATATAAAATAGTTAGTACATTTTTATGCTATTGCAATAAAGTTAAAAACTGGCGTTTTATCTTCAAGATATCTATCAAAATATTTGTTTTTCAACCTAATCCATGCTGATATAGATGGTAAACGGACTGTAGGTCCACGTCGTAAAACTGCCGGAAGCATTTCTTACCTACTTCTGAAGGGGTGGACAGTAGGTCCCAGGCCGGGACCGTGGACCTACTGTCCGACTCACGGGTTTCTTTTGACGAGGGTTTGACAGGGGATCGCTGTACTCACTCTACTGCCCTTGAACGGTTGTTTCGAGATCCATACTCTATATCTGCTAAATACTATTCAGTAGACCACTGTATTTTTACTAGTTCTTTCTGACTCGCTACAGAAGAAGACCACCTACAGAAAGATTGAATCAAAAAGCTAATTGCATAAATGAAAGTCGGGTTTATTTTCTTAAGTGTATTGTTAAGTAATACACCATTTATAATTTAAGAATTGCTGAACAATTATAATGGTCTTTTAAAACAACTATTAAAGTATCGTAAAATGCACGGAACATCAGGTAACTAGAACAAGAATTTTATATAATACGAGTTTTGTTTAGTTTTATTAAAACTGTTCTGTTTAAATATTATTTTTATGATAGCACAATCATATGTGTAATTATTTTACACTATTTTCAATTTATTTGTATTTGGTATTGAATTTAATCCCAATTAGCAACCCACTTCATATGTGATACCTTGAGTTTTGGTTTGAGTAAGCTTTTGTTTATATTTACTGCCTAAGCAGTACGCTGTGCGTGTGTAGTGGAAGTATCACTCACATTCTTCCACAGAATGAAGAACGAGCGCAGGTAGAAAAATTCCACGGCCAGGTCAGTTTTGAAAAGTAGGACAGTTAGTCAACAGGTGTCGGCGTGGACTAACTGTCCTACCCTGCAGAAAAGTGACGTCAGTCACCCTCGTCAAAACTAGGCGTGGACCTACAGTCCTACAATCGATATGGATATAGCTTATCGCAAGTTGCGATAATGAATAATCGGTTTTCCGTCACTGTGTTTTGAACGTGTTCAGTTTCAGTTGTTTTGTTTATAATGTTTTAGAACTTATTAGTGGCCATTAAAGCATTTCAAAACGAAGATAACCAATGCAAATACAATATTACAATACTAGGAGAGCTTTTAATCGATTTTAGGGTTACGTTTATATTTTATTTCCCCACTTTATCAGTCAGGAACCCACTTTTGCGATAAGACGAAAATGTTGAAAATTGTAACTCATTATTTACATTAACTGGCGTAGGTATATTTTTACTTACTTTTTCGGGTTTTTACTTTTTTGATAATTTGTATCAAGTCTTTTTAAAAGTAAAATAGAGACAATAATACAAACAACAACTCAATACAATACAATACAGTAGTTTTAAAAAGTGTATAATGTAATAATCGAACAAAAAATAAAATTGATCCACAACGTTTTTTTATAGTTAGTAAAACACATCAATGTTATTTGTAATTGTATGGTATATATACTAGGTTGGAGCATGCCACACAACATGCTGTGTCACATGCTTCGCTGAAGTTATTTCCAAAGTATCAAACCTGTATCTCATTTCATTGTCAAACCTGCGGACAGATAGACTTACAGACAATCATAAATAAAAGAAATCTTTTAAATCCCTCTCGCAAATAAAGGAGAATAAAATTAATAACCTACTCGGTGGTAGTCTTCGATGACGCTTAGCCGAATTTAATGGTTGGAGATACATCATCATATAACTCATTATTAACTAAGTAGAAATGTAGTTTCGTGCAAAATTAAAAGGTCACAAATGAAATGTTTCTTTAGATATCTTGCCATATGATACATTGACACTTTTTGTTCATTAGTTAAATTTCATAGCGGTTTTGAAATAATAAAAGTTTCAGTGAGCCGGGGAGGGTACTACAACGCAAGGGTGCGCTGAACTCAAATATTGTCACCAATATCAACAATAACTTTCCACTCTATTATTTTTCTTTTAACTCTATAAATAAAATGTCACATGTTGAAATTTCAAATGATTGTACTCTGTTTGTTTACACATTTATTTATTCTGATATTTTCTTGTTGCCATCATGGTTACCCATAATATCAATGTAAAAATATTCGCTAACGCTCAGCCAACTCCCATGAAGTTAGCACTATTACTAAACTCAGTGTTGCCTACATAGACATAAAGCTTCATGCAAAATTGTAAGCCTATAGGTCAGTTCGTTTTCGAGATATCGTTGCGAACAGACAGGCTGAAAATGAAATGAAATTGTTCCTGCATATCTCGAGGAACAATCTTAACTTAATCTTTTGAATTTTAAAGTATCAGTACTTTTTGACGACTTCTATGTAGACATTACAAGTAAAAAAATGATCACTCCACGAAGAAAAACATGTATTTAAAAAGGAAGTTTGGGAAATTTTGTAAAATGAAAAAGGATGATAAAACGTATATTGTACAGTTTGAGTATGAGCCAAAGGAATTGTCATGTTTTAAAAATGTATTAAATAAGAAAGCTTAATATTTTAATGAAATATAATTAAGAAAATCTATTATTAAATACACGTTATCTTAATGAAATTACATTTTATAATTTAGAAAAAACCTGTTATTTCCTCCAGTTAACATACGCCGTACAAAATCCTATCCTAATCTCAACCGTTTTTCTTGGGCCAGATTATAAGATAAAATGAGCCTACATTCTGCTTCAAGTGTCTACAATTCTTCGTGGGATGAATAAAAGACATTTATATTTTTCGTGTATTCAGAAAATGTTTTTTAAGATGGTACTGTCGATTCTGGGTTTGAAACATTTTCATGCTAAATTCATGACTATTTAAGATACCTGTGAATACAGGAAATGTAGACAACACTTTTTGATAATTCCACGTGAAGTTAAATGCTTTTAAGCTAAGAAATTTAGGTATTTTTCTGATCAGCCCAAAAAGATACTGAAGATAAAAATGTGGATTTTACATTTCGTACATGAGATATAGCTTTATCGAGTGATACATGTTTTAATAATTTAATTGAATTTATAATATGAGTATATATCTATTTAATTAATTTGTATGGTGGAAAAGTAAATTGGGGGTTTTCCAAAATAAAATATAGTTTAGCTAAATATGACGAATTTTCATTACAAATATCCTTTAAGAAATTATTTTGTATAAATAAAAACGTGTCGAATCTTTCACTGTAACATATCACATCCTCATCTCAACATGTTTTCTTTAGTACCTATTGTAAAAGCACTTTTAATTCTGCTTCAAATTTCTACAGCTTCTCGCAGAATTAACATTGTTTATAATTTTATCGTACTTCGAAAAAAAGCAATTTTAAAGAACTGTAATCAACATTTCGCTTCAAAACTTATAACAACCGAAAACCGATTATATTTTAACTAGAATAATTGGAAAATTGGAGGAAATTCGTTTATACGTTCGATATAACGAATCTCAGATAATATTTAACGTGAACTGATATATGTTACAAAAAGTTCAACACGTTTTGTGGAAATCGTCAGTGTTCCTCCTTCGTTAGTTCGGGTGTAACGTGTTGTTTGTACTGAGCCAATCCTGTGCAGTGGCATCGCTTGGGTCCACTCTCTCCAGTCTGGACTGTATACAGTTTGTCTACCAGAGGCATCATTTATACCTTTGAGTGGCAGTCCATTGCTAAATGTTTTGTCCATGAACGTGTTTAAATCTATTAGGGGTTGTTACACCTAAAGAAGGGGGTAGATTTAAATCCTCGAAACGTAGTCTTAAACTTGTTGTAACATATAACGATGTAAAATGCCCGAAATCCTACTATCCTTTCAAATCATCCATCTTCAATATCAAACTTTACAGTAAAGAAATAGGTTGATAGTTTATAGTGCTACATGAGTTGGATAACATTGGCACGAACTCGTTCATCGAGACTAACCCATTCTGCTCTAGATTAAGCTAAGGAAATGGATTTCTCTCCAATCTATAGAATATGTTTCATAGGATACTAGTACCATGATAGAATACACAGATAGTTTGTAATGGAACGTAAAGTTTATCACGTATTACCTTCATCATACCTATCCAGTGCCGAAGGTGTTCGCCCTGGCCTTCTCTATCGTGAAGAACTTCTTGAACGACTACACGATCAGCAAGATCCAGATCTTCAAGGCGGAGCCGGGCAAGTGGGGACCGGCTCTTCTGCGGCAGATACCCGCCGAGAACCTCCCTCAGCAGTATGGCGGTGACATGGTCGACCCTGACGGTGATCCGAGGTGTCCTTCCAAGGTAATGCGGGGTTCGTAGAGTGATATATGCTGGATCAAGGAAAACAAAATCTTCGATTGTATTAGTTTATCAATTTACAGTTCCAAAACCAAATTGTACATTTTTTACAAGAACATTAAATTTTATAGCGCCAAGAATTTTTAACAAACTACCAAACTATATAAAAGAATTATCGAATATTAAAACATTTTTGAAAAGATATAGAGAGTGGCTGCTAACTTTGGAGCACCTTGACTTCATAATTAAAATTCAGCATTAATATTTACGAATGTACACTATAAATATTTTCCATCATTGTTTTGCTTACACGTTCTTAGACATACAGCAATTTTTAAAATTTTTCACTTCAACATCTTTTCTATTGGCTTACTTATTTTCATTTCAATAATTTCTCATGTAGTATAGCAAAGAAGCACTGATAGTAAGGAAAAAACAATGGCTGAAAAAGAATAAATAAAAAATTCATTCTTTCACTGGACTTTTTCTGGACGCTGTAAAATAATGTTAATGTAAAATAATTGGAACCTCCAAACAGGCCAAGTGCCGTAGAGGCCCTAAATTTTCTCTTCTGTTATTTACGAAAGTCAGTATATTTACAAGTTTTTATAATGATTAGATATGTAAGGGGACTGAAAGAAGTTATATTAAGTTACTTTTTAAGTTGCATTATGTTATTTGTTCAATTTAAATACATGTTTAAGTTTTCATTTAGTGCATTTAGTCAAGTGTGTCAAGTGTGTTGGTAAGTGTAATTATATTGTTTATGATTCTTAATGATGTTAGTTTTCATTTATTTGATGTATTTTTTGCGACAGAATGAGAAAATAAATACATTTATTTATTTAGTTACACAAGAGATAGCTTATACAATGCTATAAGACTCGGGGACTGCCCACTGTTGAGTGAGAGCTTCGGGTAGTTAATATTTGAACGGTAATAATGAAAGTTAACTATGTGGCGCAGACTAGCGTTGGGCCTCGTAACTATTATAATCCCCCAGGTCTCAGCATACCTCTTTCGTATGAATGATTTATGTCGTGTTAACCATAGGTGTATATATTTTATTTAGTTTCTTCAAAAGGAAATTAATAGAGGCAACATAAAATAAATTGGGCAGACCAACCAATCAGTCAACCATCAGTCGAGATTAGGCCGCTTTGATTGCCAATTATAAAAAAAATGAACTAAAAAGAAAACCAAAAGTATTAAACGGATCAGATATTTGTTATAAACCAATGCGCAGCCACAATATGGCTTTAAGAATTTCATCTAGCATGAACCAATAATAATAATAGTAATAATAAATGCTCATTCATGTCCCCCTTTTTATTTCCGCCATCTTGTTTATTTCTGTAGGTGGTTGGAATTCAGACGTATTGTGACCTGTATTCTGTAGTTCAGCTTTAATGATTAGTGTTGTGTATAGTGTTTTATTAATTGCATGTTTTAGAGTTAGTGAAGTTGGCACACAACATTGTGCTTGTGATTTCTGACATACGCGTGTCAGAACGCTCTGGTATGATTTGTTTATTTTAACCTAGTTTGTAGTTATGTATTAGGTTAGTTATTTACCTGAAGAAGAGATCAGATTGCAGATCTCGAAACGTAGAGTTACTGATTTTTTTTGTTTCACTGAATTATGGCAAATGTCCGCAAAAAATCCTGTTTCCTTCACAATCCTTCCATCGTCAAAAATAAACTTCAAACAAAGAATTAAAATTTCAACTAAATTTTTTTGCTATAAAACATTAATTTATGAGGTCTTAAAGTTCCGTTTTCCCGGGGAAAGACTTCCGAGCCTAACTTTTGGAGGGTATTTTATACATCCTAAATTACCCAATGTGTCTGCCCCTTACGGAATAATTTTCTATATACGCCACTGTGTTTAACTATACAAGGGAAGACGTATATTCAACAATCAAAAGAGTTGACTGGTTGTTCATGTTCAATTTCTATACTTAATATACATCAAACACGTAAAATAATTTTTTGAATCCTCGCGGAATGAGCTACTAGGCTGTAGGCACTTAGGCCTACTAATACAATTTCTCATAGCAATGTACCAACAATTAAACCATTACCACACTTGTAATTGCATGTAGACCACTGTAAGCTTATTAAGACATATTTATTTATCTTCGTCACTAACAATTTCTCAGGACGATTGGCGCTAAATCATGGATGTTGCAGGTTCCACAAGGAGGAAAGGTGCCAAAGTCCATGTACGTACGCAAGAGCGACCGGCTGGCCTCCGAAGGGAAAGACAGCTATTGCAGCGCCACGGTGCGGAAAGGGGAGAAACTAAGGCTCAACTACTTGGCCGCTCAAGAGGGTTCGTTCCTCAAGTGAGTTCTTGCTTTTTTCTGGGAGACAAGGATGACGCTAAAGCCCATCAGGCAAACTAGTTGGCCGCCTAAAAGAGTAAAAGTCACAAGGAGTTATATAAATTACTGTAGTTTTACAAAGCAAAAACGTTGGAATAAAATTGAATTGTCTAAGTCAAAGTTAAATCGTTTATTGCGAAAACATGTTCACATGTATAGCAAACGTCTAGGAGTTTAAATTAAATTAAATTTAGCATTTATACCTCAATACACATTCAGACATACAGTTTTTGGATTCATACGCCAATTTTACCCACATCCAACGTCGGCGCCAGTCTTGTAAATGATCGGTCTTTCCAGTTGTTTGCCATACATTCGCCGACATTTTAAAATACCATAGACGCTAAAAAGCTTTTGAGGCGAATTTTTAACCCTTTTGGGCGTTGGGGCACTTGATGGAATCTGGCAATTTGTTGATTAGATGAAACCAGCCTGTGCAGGCAAGTGCTCATAAACTACCGTTCTGTGTCTTTCAGTTTTGCCTTTTGCATCATACTCATATATGTCTCAGTCCATTATCAGGGCACATCTTGACTTACAGAACAGAATTGTCTGCAAAATGTAGAGACTCGGCAAGGTCAACAGTTGCAATTGTCTAAAAGCTTACTTACAGGATTTTTAAAATTAATTTTTGCGATTATTCTGATCGCTTTCTTTTGCAATTCGAACGCTCTTAAAAATTGACTTACTTTGAAACTCGCCTTGTACTTGAAGTTGGGATATCATTTCAGCATAAACACTGGGTGTAAATGCGGGAAAATTTTTGATAAATTAAGATGCCAAAGAAATTAAAGCAAATGACTGCTGCAATGAAATTCATGAGATAGCAAGGAGAGTACTCATACACTCAAATCCACAAGATTTCTTGGAACTACGTCTCCAGCAATAATATTACCGGCGAAAAATTGGAGTTCGGACCCCACCAAATTTTAAATTTTTCAAATTACTTTTTTAGTAAACGATTATTATTATTTAAATAATTCAGTATTACTGACATCTACTGCAACAAAGAAGATAGTCCTCAACAAAGAAACGGGTCAAGAACTTTTCAGGAACAAAATGGGGCCACTACAGGAAAATATCAGTTGTCTGGACCCCCCCAATTTTTTTCCTGGCTACGTTCTTGCTCGTTAACTACCGCTTTCTGTGTCTTGTTAGTGTAATGATTGTATTTTCTCGGAACTAAAGTACATTAAAATTACGATCCTTCAAGAGTGACTCAGCTAAGACTCCGAGGACTATTCATGTCATCAATAAACCAAGACTTGGCGCAAACCATAGATTTAAGTAAATTGTCACCTTCCACATAATAAAACCACGAAAAGGAATTAAAAAAATAAATCCTTTGATACTTCAATAAATTTTGTTTCCGACTCGATTGCAAAAAGTTTTTTTTATTTGCTTATAAAGTTTCTCTTTGCAATAAACACACAAACTCATCATAATTAAATTTGGTATCGGTGATTAAAATCTCATTCGTTGCGTTTAACATAACTTTCTCTTATTGTCCTTATCTTTTTAGTTAAAGATATTTCAACCTTATTTGGAAAAAAGTTACTTTCGTCATGGGAGATCTAAGATGGCGGCCAAAAACCCCCATTAAAAACCATATTTACAACATATTTACTATCGCCCTGTCATCATTTGATATGTATATCTGACAAAAGGTATCAATAAGTAAAAGTATAAAATCACACTGACAATATTTTACTCAAAATTGTGTAAATATTTAGAAAGATCTATGATTAATTTTACAAGCGAATTAGTGTACTATTTGAATTAAGTAACGCCTTCAAAACATTCAATGCACGTAACTTTCATATTCGTACCACAATTGTATGACTCTTTTTGAAGGCGTTCTTCAACTTCAGTGGTCCTAGTTTAGTAGTTGACTGTAACTTGTTCATTAGCGCATTTTAATTATAATTTCCCATTTGCATGTATAAGTATTGTAATTACAATTACTAAAATAACCTTTTATTTTTTTTCCATTTCCGATTAAACTTTGTACTTACTGAGGAATGATTAAAAAAAGTTTTTGAAATTTATTATCTTATTAAATTTTAAGTTTGATGCTTTTTAAGTGGGGGAATGGATTTACGCACAGAGTGTGGGACACGTACCGTTAAATATTAAAATCTATTAAAACAATATTGAGTATTATGGAACTGTAAGTGTCATTATTTAAAATAAAATAAATTAACGAACTAGTTAGTTTAATTGATTCTAAACAAATAATAATGAGCGTAGACTTTATTTGTTTCTAATAATTTACAATTCAAGTTTATGAATTTATAAGTTTTTGTAACAAAATGTTTAAGGGTTTTTTAATCGAAAAAGATAAGTTTATTATTTTTATACTTGGTGTAAATTAAATAACTGAGAATATTTCGACAGCTTATAAGGATCATTGCTTGAATTATGGAAGAAAGCCAAACAAACTGGAAAGAGAGATATACAGGGTGGCGCATATGTAAGTTTCTCCAGAAAAGAAATTTAAAGGCGTTATTGGTTAACTGAAAAACACTTTAAAGCAAGAAAACAATTCATTATATGAAAGTACTTACATTTTACCATACGATGTTACAGCAGTTGTTCGAAATGTCCTCCTTGATTTTGTACACACTTCATACAACGACTGAGAATAGAGTCACAAATATTTAGCAATAAAGGTCTATCGTTATTAACATGTTAAAATGAGTTTCTAAATAGGCTTCTGAGTTCTTCAAGATTTTGCGGTTTTGAAGCATCCACAGTCTTCTTTATAATACCCCACCGTGAAAAATCACATGAGGTCAGGTCTGGCGAGCGCGCAGACCAATCGATTGTACCACAGCGACCAATCTATTCATTAAATGTGTTATTTAAAATACCTCGAACTTGTATACCGAAATGTGCTGAGGCACCATCTTGTTGCCAGATGAGCGAATGAATATTGAAAACAGGATTGTTTCTGAGCTCGGGAACTACTACTTCTTGCAGCAACCGAAGGTAACTTTCTGAGTTAACATTTCCTCTAGAAAATAAGGACCAATCAGTGCAGTACTCGAAATACCTCCCCATACCATAACACCAGGCACATTGAGTGCTGCTTGGATTACGTTATGAGGATTTATATCCGATCAGTACACGCAGTTATGCCGATTAACGCGTCCATTTAGTTTGAAACATGCTTCATCACATCACAAAATTGATCGCAAGAAATTTGGATCAGCCTCTGAGCGGATAGTTATTGTTTCACAGAATTCCAATCGTCTATCTGAATCATCCTCGTGAAGCACTTGGAGTAAAGATGGACGGTATGGTTTAAATTTTAATCGCTTTCTTTTGCACGCTTCTCCATGATATTTCTAGTTCAGCAGATGCCTTACAAGTTGATTTTACCGCGACTGGCTACAAAAGCTTGAGCAACTGTCTGCAGGTTTACTTCGTTGCAAATTTATCGTGGACGACCACACTTCGGGGCATTTAAAGCGCCTCCTGTGTTTTCAAATTTCTCATTTAACATCCGTATATACTGTTGAGTGGGTATCGCGACACCTGGATATTTACCACTAAATTCTTCTATTATTATAGCAGTATTTTTATTATGCTTCCACCACAACTGCAGGATGTAAACTCATTGTTGGGTTGTAAACATTTAAAAAACACGCACAAACAAATAACAGAGCGATACAAAGAGCGTCACTTTACACTAGCCACTGGAACAGACAATAATGAACTTACTCCGTGTTGCTGCCAGTTTAACATTGTTACCAAATTCTCGAACAAAATATCCTAATTTACGGAAAACTGACATATGCGCCATCCTGTATTTATATTAGAGTCTTATTGACAGAACTTACGAAGTACGTGGTATGGTTTTTCCTTTGGATGAATAATTAGAAAGTAAAATTTAGCAGGTATAAAGGACGTAGCCATTGAGGGGGTTCAAAGAGTCTGGACCCACCAAAAATTTTAAATTTTTAAAATTTCTTTTTTAGTAAACGGTTATTATTATTATTAAAATAATTCAGTATTACTTACATGATGAGAGATCGTTCTCAACATGGAAAAGGGTCAAGAACTTTTTAAGGAACAAAATGGGGAATGAGCCGTTGACTGCTTTCGCCTTACTTTCTGTCCTAGTGGAAAATATCAGTTCCCCCATAGCAAGTACTAGATGCAATGGCTCAGAAGACAAGAAGAATTTGACTTTTGTAAAAGCTTTTTCTACATATTATCATACCTCAATGTGGATTTGTATACTATGTACCGTGTTTTGCAGAAAATAAAAGAAACTTTTCATTACATTACTACATGAGACTCATCAATTTAAATTATCTATTCTATACAGCCAATAAAGCAGTGTTTCCACAATTATGAATATTGTCGTCAATAGAACCTTTTAAAAGACATAAAAACTATGTGCAAAATTCATTGTTTTGCTTCTTAAATTTGATAGTTTAAAAAATTTGAATCCCCCACCCACAATTTCGTTTCGACCCCCCAACATTTTTTCCTGGCTACGTGTTTGGTAGTTATTTTTAATATTCAGTTCATATCATCACATTTTCTCACTCTTTCTTCTACATATATACTTGCAGGTGGGGTTTCTACAGCGATGGACACGACATCAAGTTCGGAGTGTCCAGCAAGGACGAGGAGGGTCGGGAGACGGTGGTGGTTCCTGTCCACAGGGTGGAGTGTCACAAGACAGAAGAGGTGGGGACCATAGAGTGCCCTACCCCTGCCACTTGTAAGTATCTTATTCCTATCTACAAGATAGTAGTACAGTACACAACGTAGGCTATAGCATACGGTCTTCGCTGAGATTGCTTGCGAATTTTCAAATCGATACTTACATTTTAGAGTAATTTAAGAATACTTCAGGATTTTAAGTACAAGAGCAATATTTTAGGATGCATTATAGCGCGTTGCAGTTATAGCAGTATACTCCCGTGTCGCTACTTTTCTTGTGCTGTAGAAGTATTTGTTAATGATAAATTATCTGAGCACGGGAAAGAACCGATCAGATATCCCTCTGGCCATCAGTGCAGTGCACTTCTTATGGAAAAAGAAAAACAACCCTCGAGAGCTAAATCCAAGCTCAGATCGTGCAATACAAGCTCGTAAATTAAAATGAATGCAGTAGTAGATATTAATGTATTCTATAGATGTATAAAAGCATATCTTATAAAAAAATTAAATCGCAAAATGTGTTGCTACGCGCCAATTTTGCTAATTCTTTTTGTAAAATGTTTGTTGGAATCCGAAGAAGATACTAAAAGAAGAGAGTATAAAAGAAAGATAAGAAAAGTTACCTAGAAATAATTTATGAATATGGCAATATTTATGTTTTATAATCCAAATTTAACTGACACTAAACAGCTGTTCACATTTGAATTTTATAAAATATTGTACAGTGTTTAATTACTGGGATAATGCAGATAGTAAGCACAAAGTTAATATCTAACTTTGAACCCAGATTGCACCAATGTTGAATAGGAAACATAATGCTTTGAAATATTATTTAAGCACTGTTATAAAACCAACCTTAATAAACAAAGCTATCCTTATTTTCACGTTACTCCAAACTTGTGGGCTTCCTAGCCACATTTCAATATGGTATTTCAACAGTGTCTTAAGGAAAAACAGTGAAATGAACACTAACATGCATCGACAATCCTTTTTCCTCAGACTGCAGTCCGAAAAACAACAGGACTTCTATAACGCAAAACTTTATACTCGATTATTTTGAACAATTGCATGAAATTAATAAGAACTTCCCCCTTATAACGGAAGTACATAGGACGTATGTAAGATTTCCCCCTAGACTGTATGTAGATAATGTTACATCGTGAGGACAAGGCAAACTCTACTATGGCACTCGAAATATCTTAGACCGGATGTTTATGACAAGGATTGAAGTAAACTTTTTTTGCAGAAGTATGATTCCAAGATCTATGTATTTGTATTTTTGATCGGGACAATAAGACCGATGTGGCATTGAAAATATAATTAAGGCGATCTAGAAAGGTACCCACTCGTGGAAAACGTGATATAAGTTAGGTTAAACTTTGATACCTGATACTAAGTAAGTACCTTTGTACATGAACCTTTAAGCCTACTTCATCATATGACATCATAAAAGCTTTTACTAAGTATTACAAGGACATTGGTATTGAAAATTGTGTGTGGAGCGGCGGGTAACAGCTAGTTTATTAATAAAACCAAACAAAAAGAAAACTCTTGAACTAGATACTTTTATTTATCTTGAAGGTACTCTGATTTCAAATATCTTTTGTTGATTTCTTTATTTCTAAATCTTACATTTATTTATTCGCCTAGTTAAGTTATGTTGCCTATGGATATGATATTGTTAGCATTGTTGTTTATTAATATGTAATTGTTGTTGTATATTTTTTAACGAGGAATTTTACTTTCGTTAGTCAAAATCTGTATATATAGCTATTGAAAGTAATGTATTTGTTTGGTAAGAGGAACAGTTTATTCAAAATGGTGACTATATTTCATAATATTACAAGTACTCGAATTCCAGTACCAGTGTAATATAGTGTAATACACACTAACGTATCGCAGTCAGCAAGAGCAACTCGGAGATAGGGCTGACTGGGTTTGTTTTGCTGTCGTGTAAGATGACTAGGTTCTTTGAATAATCCGTAGTGATAAGGAGCTTAAGTTTATACTTTTAGGATACGTTATGTTCTGCAAATGTTAAATTGGCATTTTCGATCTTCATTTTCCTACGTACCACAAATGTCATATTTATGAAATGTTTTCAGTTTGATTTGAAGTGTTTATGAATTATTTAATGTGACTTTTTAAAAAATATATAATTTTTCTTCATTGACAGTTCATAAAAATGTATGTTGCTGCAAAGACGGTAGGAGCAATAAGAAACTCCATTATTCCAAAACTATAAAACTCCACTAGTCAATGCGTATAAAGCTCTGAAGAAGGGATACACCAGGAGTTAAATTGTTATGAATACTCCATTCTTCCCTATTAATAGTTTCTGAAAACTGATGTAGTACGATCATCTTTGACAACTCCCTAAAGTTATTTGCTCAACAGGAAGCTCCATTACTCCATTTTTATAAAAAAATCTACTAGTCACTGTGCATACGGCTTTGGAGAAGTGCCACATTGGGAATTAAAGAGTGATTGAGTATTCCATTATTTTCTGTCAATAATTTGTGCAAATTTTGTTTGTTGCAGATACGATAATATTCGACAACTCCTACAGTTATTTGCGCAACAAGAAGCTCCATTACTCCATCTCCATAACAACTCCAGATTCTCCAGATAACTCCCCAGAGGAATGACACTCCTGGAGTTGAGGAGACCAAAAAACTCCTTTCTTCCTCATCAATAAGCTCTCTGCTCCTACTGCTCAGTATTACGCCTTCATACCCTTGAAGAGCTTTACCTAGGGATATCTTGTACATACTATATTTTCACACTTCATCGGTAATCCTGTTACCCAGAACTGTTTATTGATTAGAGAATGTGTATTTTTTTAATTGTAGTTTACACGCAATGTTAGTTGTTTTGTTTTGCTCCTTTTCCACCTACATATATTTTTAAGAAGAGTGTTTTAATACAGTTTATGGGTGTTTTTCCTAACCTATCTCTTTTTGTATTATGATTTTCGTTCTATTTTATTAGAGTAGACAAAAACTGAATTAGTGCTCAAACACAGTGTGTGCAGTGCGTAAAAAGTGGTTCACGAGTGACATAAATGCAATTGAGAGTTTCGATACAAAAACTGTAAATAACGGCAAAACTCCTTTGTCTATTTTTATCATACTCTAATTTGTTCAGTTCAAGGTGCTCATAATTTGTTTGAAAAAGATTTTTTAAGCAGTAACAGAACTGTTTCATTAAGATGTAATTCAGATGCACAGGTAAGTGTTTAAACAGTACCTTATTTGCCCTGAAATATGTATTTACACAATCAATATCTTTTCATTAATTATTTGTTTGTAAGCTTCAACTCAGTATCATATGAATAAAAAATACAAGTTTTAAATTACCAGGTTAATTCGTTTTATAGTTACATTAATTTCTGTTTCTTCCCCAAAAGTAGCTTCTGCTAAGTGTGAAGAACAACACAATAATAAAGGGAATGTTTCTGCAAAGCATAAAATGCTCCAAATTACATTTTATCTTAGTTTTAGTGCATGATTTTTGTATAAGAGTTAATGTTGTATTGTACAGTTAATAATAATAATGTATGTTGAAAACTGGTGGGATTTGACTGTTAATAATTTCACACCCTCTTAATCTGCGAACCAAGGAAAACTTCATTCCAATGTCGAAATATTGTTTATAGAATTATCTTCTTGAAATATTTTCGGTCTGACTGTGGAGAGCCAACTTCATCCAACATATGTTAAACCGGAACCGTAAGCAATGTATTGTTCCGGCATGAACAGGAAGATTGGTGTTAACAGAACTCCAACGTTTTGGAGTTGAATCATCGGATATAGACATATATGATAATGAATTAGATAGTCAGCAAAAATTTAAGTCGAAAAAGAGAAAAATAAATATTATTTCTTCACCAGACCATGGGCTCATTTGTTTAAATAAAGTTACCAGGCAAAACCATAATGACCTCATTCTACTCAGTAATAGCTATGAATTACTACTATCCTCTAACAAAGAAAATCAAATGGTTGAAGATATCAAAGCTTAACAACCCAATAAAAGATTCAAAGCCACAATCTATATTTTCGCTAGGAGTGACAAATATTTCGCCGATGACCCTGGAAATAATCGTACAAGTTTCTTAATCTAGACAGAATAAAACTATTTCCATTAGGCAAAAAACGTGAACATATCGTTATGCTGAAAAACATGTATTAGCCTACTCTATTTCTATTGAAGACCTAAAATAGCGATCGAAGAAAACGAGCATAATTCAAGAAATCTGGTATATGTAAGTAATTAAAGCATAAATAAAGTAATCGTAATAAATAAATATTTCAAAATTAGTATTTATTAAACGTTAAAGTTTTTATTTCAACCTCCTAATAAAAAAGGAAGTTGTTCAATGTAAAAGTTGCCAACGTTATAGACATACTAAATATTATTGTTAAAATATAATTTGGTGTGTTAAATGATCCTTGGATATTGATACTAAGGTTTGAAATAAACCTTCAACAGTACCCCTTCTTGCATTCTGTGCTCTAGTGACCATCCGACTAACTGCAATGGTTTTGTGTATACATGAATTAAACGCGAACAATTCCCTCCTCTTAGAAAACTTTCAAAAAACCACTAGGATCATTCTGGACAAAACAAACCAACTAATGTTAAGCAAAAATAGCCCTCTCAAAATAGTTTAGCCGCTGGAGGAGTAGGTAATTTTCGCTCAAACTGTACAGAATAATCACAAAAATGGCCAAGTGAACAAAAATCGAACGGACACATGAAAAAATCTGAACATGATTCAAAACGCTTTACACATTTAAAGTATATGTCTTTAAAATTAATATAATTCAAAACAATAAAAATTGTTGGTCTTTAAGTGAATTAACAATTATTTAGAAGGGGTTAAGAGTGTAGTTCAATGTTGCAAAAAAGGGCAACCTAAATATATAAATAATTTTAAAACTTTAGACCTTTGAGCCTACTCATATATCTTCGTTTGAAAAAACTGAATGTACACAACAAAAGTAAGGAAATATCGTGGCCTCTTAGGTAACGTTTTACTTCAGATTCACATTCTTTAAGAAAAATTAGGTTTTTTGTGTCTATGAACTAAATGACTAAAAAAGAAATAAACAATAATAATAAACACGCTTTTATTAGTGAGTAAATGTTAAACACATCTTCAAATAATTTCGAGAACTTCATGCAAAATTGTAAATATTGATCTGAACTACTGATAACGTCTAAATATGATCCTGTTTAGTGGTAAACGTGAAACTATTTTTATTTAAAAAGACAGAGTTAAATTATTTAGGGTCAAATGAGACAATTTAATTTTTGTAAATGTATGGTGGCTGATCACTGCATATATCAGTGGATCGTGTCAACAGTTTGGACCGGACTTATCATGTGCTGATAAGGCAGCTGGCCTAACTTTGATAACGGACCTTTTCGTCGAATTGATAACGAGAGGTTCGAACCAAGAGGAACTAGAGTCGGGGGTGAGTGAGTGACTGGTGAGGTGTACCGTTCCGGCGGCTAGGATTATGGCAAGTCTTACCTTAATTTTCACATAGTTGATCTTATCTTTATTATGGAATAATTTAATAAGTAGGGAATGAGTGGTAGCCGGAAAATCATCAGGGTAGAATTAATTTTCTAAATTAAAATATGTACAGACACGTTTTAACTCGATCGGAGATCGACGTGGTGTTGATTTGTGTGTGTGTGATCGTATTTTGTACGGGTTAATTTAATTTAGGTTTTACAATGCTTTAGTTATTTTATTTTTTACTGTAATATTATTTCACTATCGAAGCAGGCAAGTGAGTGGGTGTAATTAAAGACTACAGTTGCTCCACGGCCTTATAGTGCATGGGTCACCAGTCTAGTCCTGTATGATGTCTATCACTTCTACCTTACATACCCACAATCATAACATTAAATAAGACTCATCACAATTGGTAGCAGGTGAAAAGTATAAATTTAATGAAATCAAATTATTTTATAACCGCTATAAAAATCTATAATCTAATAATATTTATATTATTTTTTCTCAAAACCATTTATATCCAATTTTAATAGTACGTTAAACAATTCTTTTAACAATACACAACCTTTTTGTTTATTGATCTTATACTAGTAAACAAACTATAAATTTATTTTTAAAACGTTTTTGCTACCAATGGATTATTATTTATAGCGAAAAGTTAATTAATTTGACCGCTAATAACAAGGCATTTTATCACAATTATTTTTAAAAATTATCCCCGGGCAATAATTAAATTCTTTAGTTATATTTACAACTAGCTGATTACCGCGGCTTCGCATGCTATACGTAAGTTTTGCCCGTGTATGTGCAATTCTGGTACGAGTCAATTAGATTTCCAACGCCGATGTAGAGTTTGCCTTGTTGCCACGACCAAGAAAGTGTCTGTATATTTATACCTATTGTACACGTACCTTTACTTTATTATAAAGTAGTCTAACACTCAAGCTGTAGGCTAAGTTCAACCAGAAATTTATCTTAAAGAGAAATTCCCCATCATAACTTAGCGCCTTCAAATAGTATTTGGTTATTTAATATACATAACTGTCAGGTAATTGCAGTTAATAATGTGCAGGCGCTTTAAAGATTATTATCTTTTGCAGCGTCACTTGGTGGCGAGTTACATCAATGGGCATAGCATATAAACCGTGGAAAAATACATATACATACAAATTTTCATAATAATCGTTCAAATAATTCACGATTCCATAAAGGACAAACACACAAACATTCATTTATGTATATATGTTTATGTATCTCATTACTTTAATTGTATTGAAACTCCCCTTTTAATTTGAATTACAACAGTATAAAATATGAATGCGAACGCTTTATTTTTTAAACATTTGGCAAGACTTCTAATAGTCCTATATACAACTAATATACAATTTTTTTCAATTGGCATATTTTCGAAATAAATTTTAATTCCATCTAATTCTAATTCCATCAGACTAAAATTTTGAATATCTGTAGTGAAAATAGCGTAACGCATTGGAGTAAAACACATAACGACACATAATAAAAAAATAAATAAAAAACCTTAACATTAAAATATCCTCGCCTGGTCAACGATTTACAATGTAAAGTTTTAGAATGGGAAGAAGAGTTTATCATACTACTACAAAATGGGGTATTTTTAGATGATATCTGAAAGTTACCCCTTAAAACCAGCGATCACATAAGACCAATAGTTGGAGCACTCCTATTCCTACAACATTACTGGTGTTGAAGCCAGTGGCGGCCATCTTGAGAGCATCTAGAAACGCCAAACGCCATCCAGAGAAGCTTAAAAATTGCATTTTTTTGTTTTTAGGACAGGCAAGTTTTGTAAGCGGGAAAGTGTGAGATAAAGAGTTGAATTATTTTTTTCATTCGAAACTTTTTTTCTAAGACCAGTCGTTTTCCTGATATTATCGGCAGAATATAGGAAAAAACCCTGACCGCATCGCCCGACCTAAAACAGATCGCCTACACTCCAGGCCGCTCTCGGCTCTTAAATTAAAACTCAACATATCGATAATTTAAAATTCATTTAAATGTAATTAATTATTTTTAATATGTTAAACATTTTTAAACCCCATTTATAAGGCATTCGCTTATCATTTCATTTAAATAGAAACTGTCATTTAGTGCAATTAAATACTAAACTTGAGGCAATATAAGGTACAATAAAGTAAACCACTAGACATAGACTTATTATGTTTATAAATAATGTATTTAATATAATGCAAATTACAATATGAAAATTAGAAACATAAATATCCAAAGCTTACAATAAAACGTACCTCTCTACTGTCCAAAAATGTTACAGTTTTTAATAAATGACTGCGTATTCTGCTTTTGTGTAATGAGACACTGACATTTTTGCAGTGGTGATGTAGTCGCACTTTGAAGTATTATTTACAAATAGCTTTTTTAACTAATATAAGGTGATTTACCTCAGGATCTTGTTCAAAACAATGCCCTCGTAGGAACAGATTTACACCGATACACTTTCGTAACACTGAATTTACCATTCTGTCCTCTAGTTTTTTCACAGTTGTCACGTCGCCTTTATTAATACGCAACTTTACTTCTGTTTCACATAACAAACAAAGTTTCACAACACCTTCAGAAGGCTGTAAAAGTCCTCCTCGGTTTTTACAACTTATCAAACTGTTGCGGTATTGCGTTTCCTCATTAGCCTGTAACAGCTGTAGGCACCCGCTACAGGCTATTTTATTTCTTAACGTTCTTACTATAAAACTAGAAAGGTACTCCACAATATGCGTCGTTACATTTGAAGTGTTTCCTACAATATCATAGAAATTTATAGTCGAGATCTTCATCTTCCTTCTCATATTCTAAAACCTGCCAGACAGCAGCGAACACAGTCTGAGCGCTCGTCACTAGGATGAATCATCCCAAGGTCGCTGCCATTGTTGTAGCATCGCGCGCCAGAGTCGACTTCAACGGGCAACCCCACTGCTCCATCTATTGGTCTTATGTGATCGCTGCTTAAAACTCACATTAAAACAGCTTATAAACACAGAAAACAAAAATTGCAATTATCCCTCAGTTTAATTAAATTCCGTTAAAGTGTCTAATAGATAACATATGCAGAATGGGGTGAAAAATTAACATAAATAAATATAATTAATTCATATGTATAGCGAACAAAGTTATAAATCGGTACCAGTAAATTAATAAGCATAACTGAGAATAGGACTCAATTTGGGATATTTAGAGTTATGAAAAGATCTATCTTTCATAATTATTTTCGATAATATCCCGTTCGATGGTTCATTTCGGTTGTGAAAGAACCAACTTTTTGACACTCTCCCCCAATTGTTGAGCAAAAAACAGTTCCCTCAGGTAACCGCCTCTCTAACTGTTCAAATACAAAACAACATTATTCAAATAATTTGTACAATTACATATCAAAGTATACAAATAAAGAACGGGGTCAGTCATATTTGATTTAAAATATTTTTTATTTCCATAAATTCTTCAAATGAATATAAAACTTATTGGTTAAACATATTTTGACTCGTTTTTGAACAATAAATTATTTTCTATGCTGAGTAAGTCTTTTGGAATTTTATTTATAAACTTAATTCCTGCCGAGCTTGGTTTCTTATAATGAAATTCCAACGAGTGTTTATGTACTGCAAATTGGTTCCTATTTTGAGTAAAGTAGTCGTGATTTGACCCTAATCAAGGTAATTTATAAACATTTGATCTGACTATCATTTCTGTCAAGTTTCTGTCATTCTGTGTTAAGTGTTTACATTCCGTAAACAGTTAAAATTCCCAATTTAGAGAAAAATTCTTTCACAGAATCCAGGTCTTTTAAATTTAGGACTATGTTAATTTCCTTTTTCTTGAGGTTGCAGAATGCTTTGCAGATTTTTATTATTAGTGGCCCCACATAACGCAATGCCAAAGGTTATATAAGAACATATGTGGGCATAGTAAACAGTTTTTTGAACTTCTATTGAGCAATGTTGGATTTAAGAGCAAACAATCCGAAAGAGATATTTTTTTGCCAAGCCAAAATTTGCTCATCCCAAGTTAGGTTCCCATCCAAAAGTAATACTACAAATTTGGTTTTTGTTAACTGAGAAATTTTGACATTGGCTATTTTTATATTTTCTATTAGTTTATTATTCCTATTTTGTTTTGTGCAGAAAAAAACTAAATTAGTTTTGTTAAAGTTCGGTAATAAATATTTACTAAAACTCGTCGACTTTCATTTGCATTGAGCTCTCTCTCTCTCTCTCTCTCTCTCTCTCTCTCTCTCTCTCGCTGCTTTGTTTGGGGAATCACACTTTCCATCGGCTTTTCTCATGTAGGGCTTTGGACCTCCAAAAACCTTAAAAATGTGTTTTGGCCTTCTTAATAAAGAAGCGTCATAGCCATTAACCTAAGAAACATTAGTTAGATATTAATAGCAGATACAAATAATAATCAAACGAAAATAAACAATCTAAACTAACATGCAAGATAAATATAATAATTATATCAAATTGTATATTAATAACCACCACCATAATCAACTATAAGTATAACTAAGTATTTATACAAACATGCTATTGGTATTATTGCAAAATAATTCTATTTATCAATAACATTTATTTAAAATTAAATAGTAGAATAGAAAATTTAAACTACGTTTTAATAAATACGTCCAAAAATTATCAACTGTTGCACTACCTAATTATTCTACCGCCACCAGGTCAGAAGAAAGAATTAGGTTACATTAGTCCTAGCCTAATAAATACTTAATAACTGTCTGAGGCAAGTCCAGCTCTTCTATCATTTCAAGGTCGTCATCTTCAACAGTCTGCATGATGGACTTCTTGCAAATCTCCATCAAGGAGCGGGGTTCCGCTGAAACACCAAACACGTTTCGTTAGATATGTAATGACGCATAGCTTTGAAATTCACCTCAGCCAAACATCTCTCAGAAACCTAATGCACATTCCATATATTTTACGTGTCTATTGTGAAACATGAAAATAAATTACAACAGAAATGAAAGGTTTACTCACAGTCCAAGCCGCCGTTGTAAGTGATGGTGACCTGGCAGGGCACTGAGCTGGTGCTGATAATGGGAAATAGCACCTTCCCACGCAGCCCGGTGAAGGCATCTCCAAGGTAACATCTTCTGTCGCCAACTCGGATGAGGAAACCCAGTGTTCCCTTGTACATGTCCAGTACAACTAAAACATACAGAAACTTATTAGAATGGTGCTTGAAATATGAAATATTACGGACAAAAGTACCATGAATATACATGTTTATAATTTGTTAAATTAACAGCAGATTTAAAGTTTTACCACCAAAACTGTCGGGCACTTCAAAATCATCGTAAGGTGCTACAACAGGATAGTCGGCACTGTCCATGCTGCAGTCGTGACGTAGTCTCAGAGTGCTCAGGTTCCATCCCCAGGACTGGTCGTCACTCCCCACGATAGACTGAAACAAACAATGAGGTTTTATTCAACATTCAAAGGACATGAAAGGCGTTGTAATTCTTATAAAAAACCTAGGAATTATGCACTGACAATATTTCATTTAATTTTTTCCTTTGGAAAATGTGAAAGGAAAAGTATGCATAGGTGATATAATATTAGTTTATGCAATCAAACAATTATGAACTATTTTGAAAAAGAAATTTATCCACATAATCTGTGTTGTAGACATGTAGAACTTACATTGATTCCGTTGCCGTGTAGATCAGCGGCTTTTGTACCCACACCCACCATAGGGTGCAAGCCACGGAGCTCAGCAGGCCAGTGGATCGCCCACATGTGGATTCCCTGGCTGAATCCAACTCTTCCCCTCACGGCATCGGCTGCCCCGGTGGACGTTGACCGGAAGCAAGTTAGCGGGAACTCCTCCTAAAATAAGGATACGATATTAAAAATAATTGTTCTATATTGTTAGTATGTCATAATTTATTTCTAAGTAAACATAATTATCTGTAAAGTAGCAATTTGCATTAAAAAATTAATTGTAAAAGATTTTAAATGAAAGGCGTAATATATCTGAAGTAGTTAAAAATGTATCTTAAATCCTTAAAGCACCAAACAGTTTAAAATAAAATAGTTGAAGGTATTAATTATTCATACATAAACAATGCTATCATATAAAGATGTCAAAACAATTGTTATCATGGTTTAGATTCCCATGCTATGTTTACAGTAAGATGATGAGTACAATGTGTTTATAGGTGGTATAATTAGATAAATGATATAAAGCGAATATCAAAACCATATCTAGCCGGTTTATTATTCTGTTTAATATCAGAATTATTTAAAAAATGTCCAAGCCAACTATAGTTAACGGTAATTATATATAAATATACCATGCTTTATTTTCAAAGTGTAGTATATAGTAGGCAATTTTAATTTTTTTTTTAAGAATCAAAACGTAGTTTTTAAAAACTGGTATATTTAAATTGTTCGTTCAAAGTTGTTGAAAAGCTTGTATGGGAGTTAGGTGTGTAGCATTGTTTTTACCTACCTTGAAATGGATGTTCCTTGAACAATCTTGCGGGTTCCAGGCGTATTTGGGGGGGGGGGGTGGGGGGGGGGGGGGGTGGGGGGGGGGGGGGGTGGGGGGGGGGGGGGGTGGGGGGGGGGGGGGGTGGGGGGGGGGGGGGGTGGGGGGGTAAAATAAAAATATTACTTACTGCATTATTTACTTTGAAAACTTTTTTCTAAAATTAATTTAAAATCGGTGTCCTTGGTGGAATACTAGAGAATGAGTGGCCACTGTTATTACAAAATTTCATGGCTAACATGGTAGGCCAACATGGTAGGCCAACATGGTAGGCCAACATGGTAGGCCAACATGGTAGGCCATACATGGTAGGGCCAAACCATGGTAGGCCTATTAATAAAATCTGTTGGGATAGGAAATCATTTCACCGATAAGGTTTGAAATAAATTCAAACTCTTTCCTCCTAAAGTGTAGATTTATTAGTAGGAAGCGAGATTTCCAATGAGGATAAAGCTCTATGACAAGCTGGAATTTTAAAGAAGAAAGATAAGGAAGTGAAAGAAATTAACAAAGTTACAAACTAGCAAAATAGCTTGAGGATTATCAGTTTAATTTGTAGCCAACGTGCAAATTTATACAGAATTCCGCGTTTTAAAGCATATTTAGGCCATTCCTGGGATATTTCTATAAGGAAATCCCCCGTTTGTTTCTAGAGGAAATATGGAGCTATTTTAAAAGACAGTATACTAAATTCGACAAGAGTGTGCTTTCTAACTAAGATAACCACTAAATTAACCCTTTGAAGGCCAATGACCAATTGAGTTGCACTAGTCTCAAGGCCATCTCCTGATATTGCTCAGGTACCTTGAAGGCCAGGCTATTTTTGTTCCTTTTTGCATAGTTTTAGTAAATAAGCTGCAACTTCCATATTACTTAGTAAAAAACTGATAATTCTTTTTTTAATTTGTTTGTAACATTATAGGCTTAGACAGGAAACTATAAGGTTGTGGTCATATAAATAAAAAATATTTTTTACATACATGTTTATATGTAAAATTTTGTAAGCGTAGTTTACTTTTTTTGGTTTTAACACCTCATAAAAAATACAAAGGATTGTTTTGCACCCAACTAACACATATTGTCTAAAACTACATATTATTTAACAACACACATGCCAATTTTCAAGTGCTTATCAATAATAAAAGTGAAGTAGGAATGAATTATTCAAAATCTGCAACTGCGGCTTATTTGTGAAAATTGTAGAAAAGCTAGTCTTGTCTTCAGTTTATACACAAAATATATTTTTTCTTCATACAACTCACAAGAATCCATACAAAATAAACCTTAAAACACTGTTAGTAATTAAAAAGTTCATTCATTTTCTAATTCATCTTCAGAATTATCATCGTACAAAGCATCTAAATCACTATCACCTAAAATCCCCAACACCTCAAACAAACTGAACACCGGTACCACTAGCAAGTTAAAGTGTTGACTAAAGTGTTATCACTTGTAGGTGATTTGCCTCTCGTTCTTTTGCTCATATTTACACTTAATAGTTCACTGCAAATACTCTAAAATACCTATAACATCGCACATAATTACTGAATTGCATCAACAAAATATAACCACAACAACTATAACCTATACACCACAACGCCGTTGTAGTAAGACAGACGATTTCATCGAAATGCATAGGTGTATAATAATAGAAATGATGCAAGAAACGGCAGTGTTTTGCGTTTATTAATGAAGCCCATCTAACCCCAAACAAGAAAATATCATGGTTTGTGGCATTTGGAAAGTTTACTGGCCAGTAAACCGGAAATAATGGGCGTCGGCCGCGAGCGCCATTAGGCTAGGGACACACAGTCCCGGTTACCGGGATGCCGGTGATCGGCATCCCGGCCGGGATTGATGAGAAACATATAGTTTGTTGAAGAGCGCACACACAATGCCGGTGCTGTGCGGCAAAAAGCGTGCCGGCCAGACCGGCAAGCATGCTACCGGTGACCGGGAGCCCTGCAGCCGGTGAAAACCGGGTTGGCAATACAAAAAACACTTGATATCTGTCGTGCGTGCTCACACAGTGCCGGCCGCCGGGTCCCGATTCCAGTCAAGTCTGTGTGTCAGTGGGTGTCGTTTCTTCTGCACTTACTGATAATCTTTTGTTTGTATTTTTTCTTGCTATGTGTCGCCTCAATAACACTAACAGTTCGTCAAAAGATTTTATTGACCATCCTGTAGAAGCCGAATAAACTTTGTTTTTCATATAAGTCCGAATACTCTCGTAAAATTTTCTAAATCTTTTTTCAGCTTTAGCATCTACATTGAATGGATGAACCCAATGTACCCTATTTCGTTGTTTTGGTAATTCATTTAGAGCCTCTAAACAACAAACTAACTTCACTTTGAATAGCATGATTCGTTCCGAAACAACACTCAAAGGGTTAACTGAGAGACAATTTGATGTTTATCGCCGGGACTGTGTGGCCAGCACACAACAAACCGTTTACCGGCAACCCGGTGGTCGGAATCCTGGTAACCGGGACTGTGTGTCCCAGGCCTTATGATCACGGCTACCTATTGTAGCCGCCGGCCGCGAACGCTATTTTGGACGACGGCTACAATAGGTGGTGCGCCTGAAATTAGCACCCCCTGGACATAGCACCCCCTCGCTACTGACGTCATTTTGACGTCACAAAAGGGGGTGCTAAATCAGCACAGTGGCCGCGTCCAGGCCCTGAATAAGCACCCCCTTCGTAATACGGGGGTCCTAATTCAGCGCCTCGACCGTGTTCATGTGCTGATTTAGCACCACCCCTTCGAATAGGGGGGTTCCTAATTCAGCGCCTTGACCATGGCTCATGTGCTGATTTAGCACCCCCTTGAATCTGGGGGCTGCTAAATCAGGCCGTATTGATGAGATGAATAATTACCCAAACGGAATATAATAATAATAAACGTTTTAACCATATTGCAATTTATTTTTCAATATAATACAATAATATATATAATTATATATATATATATATATATATATATACTATATATGTGTGTGTGTGTGTGTGTGTGTGTGTGTGTATATAAATTTAAATATATTGCAATGAGTATTATTTACTGCATTGCTGTGGTTTACTTAATATTTCAAAAACAAAAAAGTTCATTACCAATATTGTAAGAATACTATGCATCAAATATACTTAAGTAAAAAACTAGGTTCTCGGCATTCAAATACAGGTTTATTTTTAAAGTAAAATTAATTTGAAATCATGGTAGGAACAACGCAGAGGAACTGATATTGCGTAAATCCGGCCATGTGTAATAAATATACATGGTCAGAGATTATATCAACCTATTAAACCACTTTAAAAACAATTATTTATTTATTTTAAGTTTTCGAATACCAATCAAACGCGGGAAAATTTAGAACCGTGAAAATTGTAATTTTGCGACGGCTAAGAGCCCAATTATTTTTAAGGACGCATCATAAACTGAATTGTACTATATAAACTGAATAGTATAATTCAAACACACTTGACAAACAATTTAAATATTATTTTATATATTTAAGAATCAATATCATTCAGTTACATCCATATCAGTTAGTTCAACTATAATTAAAAAAAACGTTTGAAAACAATGTTAAAACACGTAGCAATAAATATACTACCGTAATTTTCAAAAGCGTTATTGCTTAGGTCAAAAACATACATTTATATACTGAGTATTACCGATCTACATTGCTTAATTTCTCCTCTGTCGGTTAGTGTGCGTTTTTTTGTTGTTGTTAAAAATGGAATATCTTAGAAAAATCTAAAAAGGAAAACCTACGAGGTTCTCAACGAGTAGGTCACAACACAAAAATAGAGTAAAACGGCAGCTCCAGAATATCTTATGCCAATCGTGCTCATATCTTAGTCCCTTCATTTAAAGTACAGGAAAATACATTAATTATCTGTTGCCAAGCAACTTTTTTCTAATAAATTAAAAAAACTACTAGAGATATTGCAAAATGTATCAACAATGAACGCCTTTATGCAAAATGAAGGACAAAAAACAAAACGTCTTAATTAACAATAATTAAAACTGTTGTATTTATCATAAAGCTTAAATTTATTCACAATATATGTGAAAAAAACTAAATAAAGTGACTAGGTTATATGTCTATATATTAAGAGTAATAAACAACAAGAGAAATCTTACAGTAATTATTCAGGCAAATAATTGCTTTTATAGATGACAAAATCAAAGATAAGCGCGTTTTATTGGAAATACATCTGATCGTCGCTTGACTACTATTTTCGTAAATAAATATGTCCTAAAACAACAGGTATTAAAATATAATTCATTTAAAAATCAAATATATGATTCTATTCTATCCTTAGATAGGCCTGAAACATGTATTTCAAATGTTTTGCATAATAAATTACAAAAAATAAAAAGATAGGGATAAGATACTCTAAAGCTGATGTTAATTTTATTTTCACAAACCATGTTTTTTTACAGTAAAGATGCTCTAATGAGTTATTTATTATTAGTTTGAAATTAGTATTTGAGTAGAATTGTGGTACAATCCACGATCAGATTTATTCTTGTATACCTGCTGGATTTTAAGACATTCAAAGTAAATCAGATTTAATGGCCGCCATTTCGAAAGTATTAATGAATATTTTTTATAACTGGCCTTATTACCACAAATATTTGATCCATAATTAGGTAGGATTTGTTTATTTGTTTTAAGATATTAAAGAAAATTTGTATATAAAAAAACACATACAGACTGACGGATAGGAAAACTAAGCACCAAAGATCTATTTCCATATTCTGAAATGCGTTTGCCATGACCTGGAAGCAGTTGCGTTATATAGACCTGTCCTAAGGAATTACAGGTATATAAAATTATTATACAGAGTGTTCCACAACCTCTACCAATGTTTTCAGACATTTATTCATGGGCCAAACAAATATCCGCCTTTATTATATTACAGTACTGAATGTGGGCTGCAACAATCAGCTCTTTTGATTTTAGCTGCTCTAAAATCTAGGTGGTTTTAACAATTACATTGCTGAACTGTGGTCATAATATCCTTAATTATTTTTTAAACAAAGTTTCTTTTGATTGAGACGTCAGAAAAACACTCTAATACATGTTAATTACCTAGACCAAAAATTAAAAATGGAAGACCTCAGACCTACTTCTGGCTTGTAAATTTATAACGGAGTTTGGTAGATATGCTATTGATTACGGTGATAAACGTAGATGCTTAAATGTACCAGTAAAGATTGCTATTTGTTGCAGTTGTTAAGTTTGTTCTAACCGAGGTTTGAAGATTTTATTCTACCCGGAAAATAAAACATTAAAACACAAAAGTTTACTGTATACAAAATGAGATATTATGTATATTTGTATAGTATTTTTTTTATTACTAATGAAGTAATATTTATGCTTCTATACATCTGTTTACTACCTAGTTTACAAATCAGTTATAAAAATTACACCAAATTGAAAATTAAAGTGTAACAAAATTCACTACTACACTTTCCGATATAAACAGCCTTAAAATAAAAGTACAGCTAAGCTGAAGTGTAATTTTAAATTTTACCTTTTTATAGACGGTTTTTTAAAGACTTCACTAAGATTTCACTCTTCTTTTTTACAATACTATAAGAATATTCGTCCTTAAGTTTAAACACTTCTAGATACATGGTATTAGAAGTGCACGTGTGACTAATGTAACACACAATAGTTAAAGATTGTTTAACTGCTTACAAAAAGGCGATGATTTTAAGTTTTTGTCCATACATCATTACCGTGTTCCTAGTTTATCTTTACTCGTGTAAAAGTATCCGTTACCTAGAGAGTATAATATGCCACACCTTGGGACTGTACACTCAAACATTGTTTGATTTCTTCTTATATTTTTTACGAAAATTTCATCAAACAAATTCACTATACATAATAAGTTATGTATTAATATAGGAATAACAACTGAGAATAACATTCGATATTATTACTCGAACCACTCGATACGGCCACAATCAGTTCTGAATAGTAGGGTCGGTAGTGCACGGACGGGTTACGTCAGTTTCGTCAAAATTATGTGTGGACCTACAGTCCTACAATCGATATTTGCAGGTTGATTTCACTCTGTATATTTCATGTTTGGTAGACGGCCGATTTATAACGAGCAACGATGTTAAGGCAAAAATAACGAGTTTCAAGTTTTTATATATGTTTATACTAGCTGATACCCGCCCCTTCGTACTGAATTTTTTTAGAATAACTGGTACGTAATAGACATCTTCTTCATGTCTTTAAAAAAATGGCATACTACTGATGAAATAAATTATGGTCATTGGAAAATATTCCAATTTTAATTTAAATGCGACATTCTATTCTATGATTTTTTTAACTGATGTTCTAAAGTAATTACAAATCACGATCCCTCCTTTCCTATAGTACTGTAGGTAATAAAAGACTTATAATCCACATTTGAAAATAGGGTTACTCATAAAAGGAGCAACAAAACATATATGTGAGAATACTTTATATGTAATAGTTGATATCACTTAATATGAAATTCCCCAATATGAGTCCTATTATTCGTTTCTCGTAATATAACACTAATTATCATCGATACCGTTAGAAAAAGTAATATAATCGAGGGTATAATCCTTCACCAGGGGCATATATCTGCTAGAAGTAAGATGGACAGAAGTCTACCAAACATTTTTTTACATTAACTAATTAGGAAGAAACCTTTGCGGATTAATATAGTTCATCCTTAGCTACCAATGCCTCATCCATAAGTTTTTTATCACAGTATTAAGTTATTAAACTAATAATGCATCTTCAAGTTGTAGCCTCATGTGAAGTATACCTTACTTCCGACTCAGCCGGAAGGGATATTGTGTATTTGATGTTTCTATATATTCCTTTAATCATGAAAAATAGGCGTGATTCTATAGAGGATATTTACACGTAAGCAATAGTAATACTTATGGGCGTAACCTTGAGATATTTTTGTGAGTACCATTCTACAGATTTTTGTGTAGTGTTAAGTCTATGTAGCTGTTCCATTGTGCAGATGATTCACGGTACGCCTAAAAGTGCATAAGATAAAAAATTATAATCTAGTTTCTTACTGCAGATGGTTTACGAGTAATTATTTAAGGGCAGGTACTGAAAAAGTATGTCTGAAATAAATGACAAGTAAAAAACTGTAATTTTTCATGCTTCATCTGTTTCATTCCATAAAACCTAATTTTGAAATGTAATTAAAATTAAATATGAAACAAAAATTCTATACTGTGTGACAGTGAAATATTTTGCCTAAAATGCGAGCCTAAATGGTTTACAAAATTATATTAGTTTTTTTAAATTTCAGTTAATTAAACTAAAAAAGAAGACTCCATTTCCGTGAAGCTATTAAATGAAATAAATAGTTTAATTATGGATTCATATACAAATGACATAGTTTTAATTATATCTAGAAACATGTTTCATTGAGTTTTCACGATTGGATTAAGCTTGAACTGTTGATGCTCAATGAATACCCTTAACTAGACTATGAGTAGATCTTTCATTGGTATGGACGCCCAGTACTCAATACCTGTACAATAAAAATGACACAGCAAAGATACTAGACTAATTTTGTATAAAAACCATAATTACATTTTACCTTCCTTAATATTCCAAAAATCGAATAGCTTTTACTTTCACAAAAATGTATAACTGTAGATACAGCAGTAAATATCTTATATTCGAGAGGAAAACAAATTATGGTATTTTTATAGTATTCTTATAGTTGATATGAAAGAAACTTAATATACAATAATACAAATCTTATATCTCAAAAGAATGAATTGATACATCTAAATTAAGACAGCTGATTAAAATTAAAACAAGAGCAGCATTTATCATTAGTTTTAATTTGTCTCTAATTACTGTATACTAGTAATTAAAAAACGTAAAGGGAAAAGAAACCTACATGGGCTTTAATGATCTGTGCGTAGAGAATTTTATGTTTTTTTTAAACGTATTAATTGAAAGAATAAACTGAAATAGAATAAATGAAGGATATGATTTAATTAATTATTTGAATAGGTGATACTTAGAAAAAATTAAGAAAGCCAAGTCATGAGTGAAAATTATTACACAAATATGACAATGCGTGTGAGAGGGAGGAGTGCTAACGCCTATTAGCCTTGTTAGTCGGAGCATTATTATGTTATATTAAGTCTGTGGTAATTTTGAAGAGAAATGAGCCATATTTGATTATCTATATTATTTAATCGTTTATCGGAAATTGCAAAACAATCGTAGATAGTAGCTTATAAGTGGCAGCGTCACAAAAATCCAGATAACAACTATTATATTTACGAATGAATTGAATATGTAAAAGATAAATATCCCTTTTGCTGGTTGAATGCTAGGGGGTGCTAATTCAGTGACTGAGCCATGTCCATGCGCTGAATAAGCACCCCCTTGGAACAGGGGGGTGTTAATTCAGGGCCTCGACCATGTTCATGCGCTGATTTAGCACCCCCTTGTAGTCGGGGGGTGCTAATTCAGTGCCTGGTCCGTGTCCGTGCGCTGAATTAGCACCCCCCTGCCGTGACGTCAGAGCCCGAGGGGGTGCTTATTCCAGGGGGTGCTAAAGCAGCGTCCCCCAATAGGTAGCCGTCGGCCTTATAAGGGTATCCACTTCACTAATAGTTATTGCAGAAATTATTTTTTACATCATTGGGAACATTATCTGAAGCTTTGAACAAATGCAAGTAAATGGTTATCACATTTCAAGACATTATTACAACAAAATAAACAAACGATTGCGATGTGCTGTTTGGTTAAGGTACTTAAATTAACATATTTATTTGTACTATATGTCACAGTTAAGGTTTTCTATAGCATAACGTATTAAAGTTAGGCCACAGTCTCATTATTGGATTATCAATATACAGATTATTTAACTACAATCTCCTTTAATGCAATCTCCGGCTTCGTGCAATGCTGTGTACCGGCCTAACGGTCTATAGTGACGTCAGCATACCCAGTTATGGTGCGGGGGGAGGGGGGGGTCTGGCCCAACTCCTCTAATCTAAACAACTTGACCACGGCCAACCTTCCCGCCTCATATCGTAACATAATCAAACACACATAACTGGACCGTGCCCGACACGTGAGTCAGCCGAGTGTTGGTGTGGGCTCGGCTCGGTTACCGTGAGGCCACACATGTCCGTATGCAGTCCGAGCGCAAAAATCCCACTGTTTGTACTAGAGTATATTTCTTTTGGATTTTAAAATGACAGATACTTAAAAAATATTCAAAAGATTAAGTATTGCTTGAGATGAAGAATGTTAGTTGTATTGTTGTAATTTTTATTAATCGCTGTGGTGAATGAAATTTTGCAATGCTACAGTTTTTTCTTGCATGAATATCTTATTGCAAATCCAATGGGTGTCCGGTGGGACTTTTGGGACACCCGGTAGTCCATATATATATATATATATATATATATATATATATATATATATACATATAAATATATTTATATATATACACATATACATATTTATTCATCTAAAATCCTCCAATGAATGAATATGTGTATATGAATACGAATACAGCTCTAGAATATTTAATTTGAATACTCTTAGTCCAAACGAATGGATTCTGTAGGTTTGAAATCGATTTTTTCAGAGAAAGTTCATTCATTTAAAAAGTATTCGAATTCATTTTGAGGTATACTTTCACGGATGAGGTGAATATCCGGGGTGTATTCGAATACTATTCGGTTCTGTATTCGATTACTATTCGGTTCTGTATTCGATTGTCCCATCACCATTCAGTCTTTTCCTCTTCTACTCTAACCAGCTTTGTCCGAGGTTTGCAAGGTCACCATCATGGTCGACCTAAATTCAGTGTCTGGTGACTAGAGATGGGTTAAATTTGTACTTACCTGCTACCGTTACTCAATGGTACTGAGTACAAATACTGTTTACAAATACCGGTTTGGATAACGATTTACCGAATACCCCTATTCTGATAAGTTGAAGACTTTAAAATCAATATTTTCCGTACTGGTAACGTTTTTAAATACTGGGAGCATAAATCAGCATTTTAGTACTATGTGACGTTTTAAATACTAGGCTTTAAATCAGTACTTCCGTGCTTTTAAGGTTTGAAATACTCAGTATTTTCCTAGTAGGCATAAAGTTTAGTAACTGCTTTAGTGTCATTAATATTATTCAAACGTACAACACATGCATGTAAAATAAACAATGTATTATTATTAAAGGTTTATACTGTTTGAGATGTAGTTAATTGTACGATAAATTGAACCTCTGCTTCTTTAGGGAGATTAAAATGTGCTATTACACTGAGTATTCTTTAAGGTTGTGGAAATAAAATTCTATCGCATAAATAATTTTAAGTTTCTTTGGTGTATTTTTCGTACATTAGCAGAGTAGTGTATCACGAAAAAAATAAATAAGTTCTCATTTGAATTAAAAGCATTAGACAATATCTAATTATAGTTTCCACAATTAAACACTTTTAACACGATGTATAATACACATTTGTTAGTTTTCTTTAAAGAAATATATTTATTACTCAATAACTAATTCGAGAATATAACCTGACACCGGGGTTAAGTCATTTACATGTGAAGTGGCAGTATTTTCCAGTTGGAGCGTTACGATCGCGGTATTTATTTTGTATTGCCTCAAATCAGTATTTCAGTATTCGGTTATCAGGAGGATAGGAGCAATTCAGGACTAGTAAAGTAATCAGTATGAAAATATCAGTATCTTATAACCAGATAGAGTAGTGGATACAATGCATCTTATCAGTAGTTTTGATTCTCAGAATCGTTACGTATACTGAAGAAAAGTAACCGTTATAAAGTACTGATTACTGAAATACCGTATCACCTCTGACTCTAACCAGCTGAGTCCGAGGTGGCCGCATACCGGTTTTCAAGGTCACAGCTAGGATCATCCGGCTCCACTTAGGTCGATCTAAATTCAGTGTCTGGTGACCCATATCCCACTCTCGACCAGTGTCATCAATTGTATCGGGCCGCCTCGCTTGCCATTGACCCAACTTCAAAGCAACCCAGCCAGACCTTGGCCACTATGCATTTCAAACATGCAGCGAGCACTTGGAAACGTGAGCAATATTCAAAAAGATTGGAAATTCAATTAAACCAGAGACTAAACTTTTATTTTTATGACCAGATATATTTAGTTGGCAACTGGCAGAAATTAGTCCAAGGTGTCAGTCCTCTACGGGTTTTTCAGCTGACGACACCCGAAAATTTAGTTACTGTAAGACGTTCAAAAGGTGAGTGGTTCCTCTTCAAGATCCCTTCAAATCTAAGGAATATATACTAGTAACATTAAGATTTATTGAAGTTTTCAATATCCGTTTCATTGATAAGAACTTGTATACCCCCTCCCCCCCACTAGGCCGCCAAATTTCCATCAGTCAAGTGACTGGCAAAGCACTTCTGGAGAAAAGCTCCAACTTCCAACCCCTTCCCCCCCCACAAAGCGCATAAATACCGACTTCCCGTATTAAATTAAAAAACAACCGTTCTGACAATGTGGAACAACCACTTGCACTAAATTGATCTGTGGGGCAAAATGCGAAATCAGTAAGTAAATATTAAAAAGGTCAAACTAAAATTTATAAAACATGTTGTATTGGCTGCTTAAAATGTTCAAAGTCACTTGTGCCCACCTTTTCTCCCAGGCACAAATTGCAGGTGAAGACTTAAAAGTTTATCGGAGACAAGATTAGGGTAGATTATGTCTCCTGGAAACTGTTGAAAAACAGGCACCACAAAGCATCTCTGTGTTCTGTGCGGTTATCAATGCTCTTGACCTGTCGGCGTTCTAGGAAAATAGAGTATGTAGTTTATCAGCATTGAAATTGTAAAACGCCGAACTTGCGAGATCTTCGAATGCCGATGTGGAATTTCGTGGAAAACTATGACTGTCGACTGCGTGGGTTACACAGGAAGTAAGCGTTCCAGGAAGTGTGAGAAGCTCAGCTCTTTGCAATTGAAGCAGGAAAGAAGACTGAAGCAGTAAACATTATTCGGTACATAACGGAGACATTGTTGTCTTAAACAATGCTACTGTAGTTTGGTGACTTTATGTAAGGTGCACATTTTGGTATTGAAACGGCGATGTACATATATAAACATAGTCTTCCTATTAATATTAAAATGTGAACATATTCAGGAATGCTATTTTTTATGATTGCGTATTTCTATGTTTGGGTGTTTAGATGTTTGGTACTATACATGTATGATAGTCCACACATTAATTTTCTTTAGGTAAAGTTTCTGTCTGCTTAGGAACTAGTTTATTGGTAGTTTGTCTTCTGAATCAGTTAGGAATGCGATGCGTGAAGGATCCAATGGAAATTAGAAAGTAAGTGATAACAAATTTATTTACAATGAATGACTTCGCAGACAGTAACTTTACCCAAAGAAAATTAATGTACCAACTGTAGAGATTGGATTTAAACTTTGACGACCTATAATATTGGATAGGAAAGAGATAGCGAATCTCTGGGTTTTACCATTCTTTAAGTTTGTTTATGCTCTTCAAAATGGGGGGTCACGTGAGACTTGAGGTTGAAATTTGAAATTTTTGACTTACCCCCATAATCCCGCATTTTTGGGGGGACACAAACAATTTTCTAAATGAACAAATGGAACTTTCTTTCCACATTGCACCACTACCCAAAGGATATCTCCTTAAATCGACTTTATAAAAAGTAGAGGAGGGTCTTGACTACATAGACATTTTTTATTCCTGAACACCAGTCATCATAAAATCCTGTTATATATGGCCAAGATAGCCACCTGAACTTGGTGAGAAATCGGTACAAGTAGTTTATCGCACTGTAAGAGATATGCTGTGACCAGTTTGGAGTAAATTAATATACCACCTGGCCAAATTTATTATTCCGACAACGTGTTAAAATTCGTGTATTTCTCTACAAAAATTTATTAGTTTTTTCTGAAGCAACCGCTTTATCAAAATTATAGATTAAAGATAATGTTGGCTAATCAACAAATGACTCTTTTAGGTCAACCACGTGTCGACCTCAAGGAGGGGCAGTAACGTGGGTTTAGATCACAAAGTCCTTGACAGCGAACAGTACTAAACCAATAGAAAACCAGGAAATTAAGGTGGGGAGCTGAAGCCATCGTTGAGAGCTTAAGGACGTATATTCTAAAAACTCTACATCACTTGGAATATTTCAGACTTTCACAGAGTATCTTGCGTACTTCCTAGACTGGACCAAGAAGATTATGAGATGATAGAGAGAGAACAGAGATTAGAAAGCTAGTTCCCACAGTTTACTTTATCTGCCTTGCAGATTTGCATACTCTGATTATACCTAGGTTATACAAGCAAAACCGGAGAGATGGGTGGACAGAAAAATAGGATTACATTCAGTTTTATGCCTGTAGATGATATGTTTTCCTTGCATGATCTGTATACACCAAACATAGTCTGTAATGTAATTTTATTTGTCAATTAATTGTTGGGAATGTGAAATATTATTATTGTTTCTTGCACATTCAACATTACTAGTTGACATCATGGTGTAATGAGTTGACACCATATTGTTATACCTTCTTAGTCTATCATCGTTAAAATGTTTATTTAGTACTGTTTATTTAGTATTGTTTGCCTGCTTAGTCTTATAGTCTATATTATGACTAATTATTTATTCTTTCATTGTTATACCAAACATTTTATAATAATTTCGATCCACTATGTCATGTCGCTTCACTACTCTGATATTGTTGCATTAACGTCTCATAAACTATTATAATAATGTTTAATTATTTCCCAAACAGCATGTTCTCTTCTTATAATTCGTATCTACTTCAGTTTATCTCTTTCAAATATATTGAGCATGGTAAGTTTTATTATACATATTTATATTATTATTATTATTATTTGATTTTGATATACTGCTGAAGCTGTCAAGAACACACATTGTAATTTATTGTAAAAAATGTGTATTGCCGTGTATATATATATATAAAATAAAATAATAATAAATCCCAAACTTTGTTTGGATTACCACAGCTAGATTAAGATATAAAAACAGAAATCCACAATCTCCCAGACAGGAGACTTTAGTCTGGTTGATATTAAACAATACCAAAATAGAGAAAATGAATCCAAATACGGTCAGCGTATAACATAGTAAAGATGAACATTTAAATATATAATACTGTTTTTAAATCATTAAACTAGTTCAATAAATGAGTATGAGTCAAACACACGACGCGTCATCTGACTCATGAATACTTTGCTGAGATTAGTTTATGACGTACAAACATAAAAATCTTCTTATCTAGTTGATAAACTGTTGTCGCAAAATTAAAGATTGCCTTAATTATCATCAACATTCTTATCTGTTTGTTTACCTACTGGCGATAAGAGTCGTTATCAGCACTACACTTGTACAGCTAGAGATAACTCAACCAGAAACAACAAATATTTGTTTATATCGTACATTTACGAAAAGCGAACGTGCTGAATGAAAGCTTTATTTATGTAACAGCTTATATCCTCTTGTAAAAGTCAAGGATGAACGAAAGTCTGGAAACCGTCTGAGACGGTTTTATAATGAAGGCCAGGTTTCATACTTGATATATAACTCAATTTATCTGGAATTTTCTAGTTAGTCTATGGTATTCTAAAGAATCTAATATTAAATTAAATATGTGATTGGTCCGCACTCTTCTTAATTGTGAAATCGAACTTTGATTAAATATTCGTGCAGTTGTTGAATTTTTTTCGGGAACAAAATATGATTGCCTACATCAACAGTCGAATTCTATAAAATTTGTAAAAGGTTTCGGCCAGGAAGTGGGTAGTTCAGAACGTTTACCTGATAACTACCGTAGGTATTTGTCTGTCTATGTTTTTGAATAAAAAAGTTTTCCTGTAATCAAAAACACGGTACAACACAATGTTGGTACGAAAATGTAACCTATCGGTTTACACTTTTACAACGAAGGCCGTGTGTAAAGACTTTTGACTCAATGAATAAACAATTTTTGAGAACCAACTTTATTTTAATTACTCTTATAAAAACTCGAATCGAAAATACCTTATGTAAATTTAATGCAACTGCTCCCCACCGCTTTATTTTTTTAAGAGCTGGCCTAAATTTAATTATTTCACCATGTAAACTTTATTGTGAATAAATGGATTTTTAATACCAAGTAACAAATTAGAGCTATGTTTATTTTAAAAGGCTAAAGAAATTTTCAACCACTGCCTGTTCTGCATAACAGTTTAACTCTATAAACAGTTATCATTTCATAACTGTTATGGAATAACCGTTGACTCGTTTAGTCCCACTTCTAGTGATTAGACTTCTATCTCTCGGGTTCATGCAGATCGTACTGCTCCTGGCTTAAGAATATTTTCCATTCCAATCCACTCTTGGATTTGGTTCATAACTCTTGTAAAAAGGCATAAGTATGTGGGGTCTACAAACTCTCAAGATCCACGGCTGTCCGGACGTATTGTAACGAAGGTGTTAAATTATTTCTAAGTAGGTGGTTTGTCGCCTCTCAGAAATTTGACTATTATTATCTTAAAAAGAGTTCTTTATTTAATATAAAGTAACTACATAATGTCTAATTTAAAATTAAACTCCCAAGTGGAAAAAAGATCTGTTGTATACGACCAAGCTAGACACTTGGACTTAGTGATAAATTAACATACACTTTTTCCAAACTCTGTAAGAGTTATATCCTGACGGCAACATGCAAGCCTTGGTATAATCCATAACAAGAAAATTAGTTGTTTTCTAACGCTAGCACGATTTTAATTAAGACCTACATAGAATACATACAGAAGTGAAAAAAGTGTACCATGGATACAGAAGTGAAACAAGTGTATCACAGATACAGACGTGAAACATATTGTGTACCATGGATACAGAAGTGAAACAATCGTACCACAGATACAGACATGACACAAGTGTATCATGGATACAGAAGTGAAACAAACGTACCATGGATACATAAGCGAAACAAGTGTACCATGGATACAGGATTGAAACAAGTGTGCGGTAGATACAGAAGTGAAACAAGTGTATCACAGATACAGACGTGAAACAAGTGTACCATGGATACAGCAGTGAAACAATCGTACCACAGATACAGACATGACACAAGTGTATCATGGATACAGAAGTGAAACAAACGTACCATGGATACATAAGCGAAACAAGTGTACCATGGATACAGAAGTGAAACAAACGTACCATGGATACATAAGCGAAACAAGTGTACCATGGATACAGGATTGAAACAAGTGTGCGGTAGATACAGAAGTGAAACAAGTGTATCACAGATACAGGCGTTGAAACAAGTGTACCATGGATACAGCAGTGAAAGAAGCGTACTATGGATACAAAAAGTGAAACACGTGTACAATGGATACAGAAGTGAAAGAATCGTACCATGGATACAGAAGTGAAACAAGTTTACCATGGACACATAAGTGAAACATGTGGCTTAGGATTAATATGAATCATTACACCACCAGAAAAAAGTCTTGAAACCTATCGCAAGTCCATACTACTGCTAGTTCCTTACTTTGGATGTCAGTTACGAATGTTACAAAAACCTTTTTCAACACCAGAAAAACTTCTAGAGATATTCTATTGGTCTCGAAGTACCTTTAGACACCTGTTGTTTAAGAACAGCTCAGAGACCTGGAAGAGTCAAACACTCTTGATCTTCTAAAGGCTTCCTCTTCTGGTTGGAGTTTCATATTCAAGTCCGATCTTTTCCCAAAATGTCTTTGATTGGATCAGATAAAGAACTTAACTGAGGATATTATTTTGCAATAATAACTATACATACATACCTTACAGGTGATGTGTCTCAGATACTTTTTGAGATTTTTGATCAGTTTTATCCTCATCTAGACTTTTATTTCAAATGAGGATTTTTTCTGACATTTGTCAGAAATCACATGTCCCAAAAACTTTAGCCGTTACGTATTTTTATAATTCTTGAAATTACTACTGTACTCTTTATCTAAAACAAAAACAAACTGTTAAAAAGTGAGCATATTTTTAAAAGTAATTTCGTTTTATAGCGTAAAACTCCACGCGGTAGAATAAAAAACAGTTAAAATGTGTACTGGATCATTTGTGACTGAAGTTTGTGTCCTACAGATGTACCTGGTTCTGCAGAAATGCGGGAAAGAAAGAGAGTTCAGGCGATGTGGTGCAGCAGTTGACACGTCGGTGGTTTGTCTCCTTGCATCCCTTAACGTCTCAGCAGTTGCAGCCCTATCTGCGGTGAGTAGTGTCTATACTCTGTTCATTCGGACATTGCTCAGTGAGTAGTGTCTATACTCTGTCCGTTCGAACATTGCTCAATGAGTAGTGTCTATAACTCTGCCCATTCGGACATTGCTCAGTGAGTAGTGTCTATACTCTGTTCATTCGGACATTTGCTCATTGATTAAGTGTCTATACTCTGCCCATTTCGGACAATTGCGCAGTGATAGTGTCTATACTCTGATCCGTTCGAACATTGCTCAATGAGTTAGTGTGCCTATACTCTGCCCATTTCGGCTTGTTTGAGCTAAAATTTAGGAAGGTTCTTTAGAACCTTGTGTAACTTAGCGGATAAGTAAACAATAAAATTCTAGTTATTACAATTAATATGGCAAAATTTTTCGGATAGGTTGATGCCGGGCTTTCTTGTTGTTAATGTTTTGTTAGCTCAATCTTTTCATCACAATTCTCTTACAACTTTCTCAAATTATTTTTTACTTCTGACAAGTTGCATAATCAAAGTTCTGCTTTTTTTTATTATGCCTTACTTATTTCATTACAATGTCTATCACTTTAATTTATTAGATCATGTCTGTTGGGATTGGCAACGGTTTGCTAAAAATTATTGGTGTTAGAAGTAAGTACGCTTTGACTGCAGACAATGAGAGAAAAGATCGCAGGTAAGGTCTGGACAACGTCACTATGAAGGTCATTTTGTGTCGTAAATTTTTGGCGGTTATTTTTTGCGGTTTTCTCTTTATAGGAATGTTCGCAGTTTTGGCTGTGTTTTACATGTGCTCGACAATTAAGGCGTGCTATTGGGCTAAAACGTGAACTTGTGTAATGTAAACATACACTTTTCCTACGGTGGGAAGAGTTGGTTTTATGTGAATGTTGACTTCTGCTCCAGTTCACCTTCCTCTTAGTGCAGCGTCTGAAATCTGACGCTGTCACAGACTTGACACACCTGAATCTGTAGTTCATGTTCGTCTGAAGAGGCCTAGGCCACAAAATATAAGTGTAATCTAGGTGAAGAGGTATTCTCATTGTCCTCATCCTGATACACAATTATGTGCAATTCCAAAGCACGACGGAGCAACCGAATTTTCTACATATAACTTAGCTGTAGTTTGGAAGGGTTTGATTTCAATGGCAATACGCAGCCGAGGGTCAGATGTGCTTAATCATTGTGACACCTTGATTACAGCAACACTAATCAAGCCAGTTACAGTTGCTGATACAATCTGACCGCAGGAGAAAAAAGTTGGGCAGGAATGCAGTGCAGGGTCTGCGGGGGGTAGAATCCTTAGGGCACGCTGGATCGTCCATGGAAGTGAACCTATTTGGCTAGTACTGTTCTGCTACCCTCTGTTAAATGTGAAAAATCAACTCGCGCCGGCTATGATAGATGATTGCAGGGGAAAAAAATTATAAATTCAACTGTTCAGCCTGTTGATTTTATCTACCTGAAATGCAAGTTATGCTCCCTCCAGAAACCCATCACCAGAACCAACGTATACGATGATATAAGTCTGTTATCTCCTCTGTTAGTAGTCAGGACATCAGTAACATCTTTACTTTGCCAACATTTCTGGAAAGTTAGATTATAATCTACCCAACTTTCGTCCATATAAATATTTTCCTGTTTTCACTTCTCAGCTTTTCAGTATTTTGCAGATACTTAACTCCCCAATTCACAATGTCTGGACGTTCGATGAGTATTTTGCAGATACTTTACTCCCCAATTAACAATGTCTGTACGTTAGATGAGTATTTTGCAGATACTTAACTCCCCAATTAACAATGTCTGGACGTAATTTTTGGTTTGTGAATATATATATATATATATATATAGATATATATATATTATATATATATATATATATACATATAAATCATTTTACGATACTTCTAATTTCGCATTTGTCAAATTTGTCAATTTGTTACATACCGGTGAACCGCTTGTTTCCTTTTCTTTCCTGTGGTTTGACAAGGAAAGATTACTGGACTTAATAAACTCACTTCTAATTTTATAAACTCCTTGCTTAGGGATTTATATATGTAAAAGCAACCCTTCCAATAACTTTCTTTCAAGGAAACACTAAATTATCCTCGTCACATTTAGCTATAATACTGGCAAGAGCATTACTGCTTCACTATGTATTATTTTCCCACTCAAGCAGCTACTCGTATCCATTATACGATTTATCTATCGTTTATAAATTCAAGTAGACAGTAAAAATGACGTAAGCACAATTATTTCAACGAAACAACTACTACGAAAAGGAATCCACGTCACTTCAAAACGCTAGACTGATTTTTATTTTTTAGCAGGTTTGCTAAAGGACATGCGCAGAGGGAGAAAGGCTGAAGGAGGAAGAAGGCCGGGCCCGATTCATTGAAAAACCTGCCCGCAACCCTCACACTTCGCTATCTTTCTCTTGGTGGTCAAACTGTACCCTTGATTATGAATCCTCCTCAAAAGGATTCCTTCAGAAGAATTCATGATGAAGGACTGTAGTCTACAATTTTGGGGTCTTGGATGACAACGCCGTTTCTTATCACAATACAATGACCTAGATTTATCTTAAAGAACCTTAATAATGTCATTTGGATTCAACAGCGTCCCCTATCACGATTATTGATCATCAAAGGAATATGCAATTATTAGTCTATCGAAATTTATTCGTCCTTCTGGTTGAGCAGGTCCAGTCATGCCTCTACATGCGCAACGGCAAGTTACTATTGCTGTTTAGTGCGTTGTGCTGGATCAGAGTAAAATCTCTTTGTACATTTATAAACAGAATTACAATAGCTAAATAATGTCATTGTAATTATTGTTATATGTTGCTTTACTCTTAAATTGAAGCCAGTTTTAGCAGGCAGACATCCTTTCTCAACTCATTCAGGTGTCTGGGAATGCAGACAGGGTTTTGTCATGAAGTCAGATACTGTTATTTACAATGGATTAATTCGAGAAAGAATCTATTGAAGATTCCCAGGGATTCTTAGACACAAAAAACGCACTCAGACAGTCTTGACATTGAGGGGTCACAAGGCATTAAAAATAACACATTCAAAAATCATTATCCGGGATGTCGGCTTACCACTAATGACTCACTGTGGGAAACCAGTTCCGCCCTTGGAGGTCACACCGGTGGTGAGCCGAGAAACCCACTGGCCAATCAGAAACTCAGAACTCCCACAGTAGGAGGGGAGGCTCCACCTCCTATGGAGATGGAAGCACCACCTTAGTTTATAAATTAAAACTTAGTCAAAAATATTAGAGTCCAGAGTCCAGTTCAGACTAGAGTCAAGAGTCGAGTTCAGACTAGAGCTGCAAGAGTCCAGAGTTTCAGATTCGAGTCCAGAGTCCTGACCGGTGTCGCTTGTCGTTGAGTTCATGTCCTCTGTTAGGTCTCTTGACGATGGTGCTAGGTAAGTCCACTCTATCCCGCAGCTCTAATGTATATCTACAGGGTGGACACAGAATAACAGGAATCTTTGTAACGCGTCGTGGCAAGCCGTGAGCAGGTGGCAGCAACTGCGGGACAGTGACAGTGACCAAGTAAACAAGCCCCCCGCCATTACAGTAGCCATCGGACCAGTGGAACGGGCAACAGCGTGCGTTACCTATAAAAAATGTTTTATAAAAACGGCGATAGTTTGGAAGCTGCCCAGATTGAGTTCCGACGTTTTTACAACTTTAGGACGTCCATGATTCTGTTCCGTTAAAACATGCCATTAGAATGTTGGATTATTAATTTGGAAGAGAGTGGATCAGCTTTAAAGAAGAAACCAACGGGACGACCTAAGAAAGTGCTCATACTGCACAGAACATTGAATGTTGTACGCCCGATCTGTATTGAGGAGTCCACGCCGTTTCGATTCGTAAGCAAGCAGCTGCGGTTAAAAAATGTCCCGTGAGAGCGTTCGCAGAATTTACAATTAAGAATTAAAATTTCACCCCTACAAGCTGCAGATAGCGCAACAGTTGAAGGAAAATGATTACCAGTCGCGACTGCAATTCTGCCAACAAATGTTAACACACATAAACAATGAAGATGAATTTCTAAGCAAGTTGTGGATGTCAGATGAGGCTCACTTTCATCTCACAGGTTATGTTAACAAGCAGAACTACCGATACTGGGCAGACAGAAATCCTAATGAACTTCATGAGCGCCCTTAGACGCTAATAAGGTTTACAGTATTGTTAAACAGTTTAGAAAAATACTAGAGTTGCGTGGGAGTCCCATTAGGGTATAAGTTGAATTTGAATGTTAGGCTCGGGATAAAGTCAAGACACAACTCAAGGGATCAAGCACTTGTTTATTCCGTTATAAAGTAAAAAAGAAATGGGGTATTTCCCGGAAAGATAATAGAAAATTAAATTTTTAAAGTTATTTTATTTTAAAATATTGTTTCCCCTTAAAAATTTTTTTTAAATTTTAAAATTAAGGGATTTAAATAAAACATTTTTTATTTTTTTTAAAAATTTTAATTTTTAATTTTAAAAAAAAAAATGGGAAATTTTTTGGATAATTATTAAAAAAATTAAAAATTAAAATAAAAATTAAAATTTTTAAAAAAAATTTAAAAAGTGTGGGTGTGGTAATAATGGGGGTGGAAAATTCCGTTTGGGGGTAAATTTTACCCAAAAAAAATAATATAAAAATTTTTATAATTTTTAAAAATTTTTATTATAAAAAATTAAAAAATTATATTTTTTTTTATTTATGCAGTACCCTCATCTCGTTCGTTCACGATTAGTTGGGGGAGAATGCTTAGGACCCGTCCTTGGGGTTTTGCCCGGTGTAATTTTTTTCCCAAAGTCTTTTGTTGGCCCCCTTGGGGAGGGGTGGGGTAAAACATCCCCCACTTAGAAGTTTGGGTTTTCAAAACTAGCCCCTTTTAAAAAAAATTTGGGTTTAATTGTATTTATCAAAAAATGTTTTGGTTTAAAAAAATTATATTGTTTAAAAAACATTAAGGATGCCCATTTTTTGCTTTCCTGAAGTTTTAATTTTAACCCCCCCATTTTAAAGTATTCTTTTTTATTTAAGGGATCATTTGGCTTATTTTTTTGGGGTAAAGGGGGGGAGTAAAGTAATTTTTCTGTCGTTCGTGGGAAATGTTTCCTTTGTTCTCTGAATTTAAAAATTTTCCCGGGGTTTTGAAACCCGGTTTCCAGGGGGGACTCACCCTGAGACATTTTAAAGGAACTTATATTGTTTGGTAAAAGTTCATTCGATTGGAATTTTCCCCTAATGCCAGTTTAACGTGTGCGTTTCTTTTTGGGGGCTATAAAAAATAAATGTTAAATCGCCGAATGAAAGGGGAAAAAAAAAAGGAAATTTGGGGGGAAATTTACAGATTCCAGTTGTATTTCAGGAAGGGAATTCCCCCCCGATTTCAAAATGCTTCTAGAGAGCGCCACTAAAGGGTTTGTTTAAAAAAAAATTAAATCCAAAATGTTTCATAAAAAAGGGGAAGTTTTTATGTTTATTTTAAAACAAAAAAACCTTTTTTCCATCACTTTATTTTTTAGGGAATTTTTTAAAAAAATTCCCCTTTTCTGTGTCACCCTGTAGTTTTCTCCATTAATAATTTAAACGTCAATAAAAGGTTTTTGGCTTTGGGTTAATATTTTAAAAATTTTTATTTTTTATTTTTAAAAAATTTTTCAAAAAATTTATGCATGCGTCACTAACCTATTTTCCACCCAAAAAGCTTCTCGTGTTATACACATATTTAAAACTGTCTATTAACTCAGTCGCACACCTTGAGTGGGGGGTGGGGGGGGGGGGGGGTGGGGGGGGGGGGGGGTGGGGGGGGGGGGGGGTGGGGGGGGGGGGGGGTGGGGGGGGGGGGGGGTGGGGGGGGGGGGAGAAACATAAAAACGTTGTCTGGTATTAGTGGACAATTATAATCATAAATCGTGAAATTCCTCAACTGTCCTCCTCGGCATCCATAGTGTGAAACATTCCTGGTTTATATGAGACATCCACATCGGCATTCGGACTGACATTGCGTACGCCAGGCTGACAAATGTTGAAATTATATTTAACGCTTTATCAGTGGCGTAGCGAAGGGGGGGTCAAGGGGGTCCGGATCCCCCCCCAAAATTTTAAGACATATAAAGCTTGGAGCAGGAGAAAAAGGGAAAAGGTTATTCATTACTCTTGTCTACAAACATTAAATTGATTGATTTAATTGATTAAAGTGACCGTTGTTAAAAATATAATTGTCCTTTCGTTTAAATCATAAAGTATCAAACGATACTTTTGGGCTCGGCCTTTCGGATAGTGTAGTGTAATCACGGCATTTCTATAGGGCGCGGTCACGTGACGTCGCAAAGTAACTTGAACCGTAACACGGCGTACAGTATTAGCGACCACTTTGTTCAAATTCCGTCTTGGGGCGTATAATGACTGCTTAGAATTAAGTTACGACGTTGATTTTAGGTGTCATTAAACTGTAGACGTGTATATAAATTATCGAAAAAAATATAAACAATTACTTTCAGTCGGAAAATACACTTGAAAAAACTCTACCGATTAGAACTTCAACTAATTTGGACTTCAGTGGATTGAGGTAAACGTGGTGTTTTCGATTGAGTTAGGACGACGATTTTTGTTATCATGAAACTATACACTGTACTTATATAAATATCGAGAAAAAATCACTTCCGGTCGGTAAATACGAAAGAAAAGCTCTCTATAGATTCAAGTTTTGACGATTTTGGATTTCAATGGTTGAGTGGTTGGGTAAAAGTGGTACTGTACTTAGAATTATGTTAGGGACGTTTGATTTTAGATATTAATTCAACGCCGACTAATACATATATAAATTATCGAGAAAAAAAACAATTAAAACGCTTCTGGTCGGCAAATACCGAGGAAAAGCTCTACTGATTGAGATTTTGACGATTTTGGATTTTACTGGTTGAGGTAAAAGTGGTACTTAGAATTATGTTAGGACGTTGATTTTATATATTAATTCAAACGCCGACTAATACATATATAATTATCGAGAAAAAGAACAATAAAAACACTTCCGGTCGGAAAATCCCGAGGAAAAGCTCTACTGATTTGAGATTTTGACGATTTTGGGACCTATTTTGAAGATGCAATGCAAATACTGCATGATATTCTGATAGTAAATATTGGAATAGATCTACTTTAGCAGACTACCGATATCGCCAACACCAAAGTCTACGTGGTTTATAAAACTTCACCAATTCAGTAACTGGCTCTGTGGCATCACTATGGGGAGGATGAACGGAATCCCCTCCCAAAAACGCTAAAACCTCCCTTAGGGGAGCCGTTTGTTACTCAGTATGTCGAACAAGCTATACTCGGTTCCGCGTTCACTGTACACTGTACAGTTGGAGGAATTTAGCTCTGCTCGTAGGGCCCAAATACTACCCTTTTAACAAATAAACGCTATCTGTGTGGCGGGTTGCGTTTGCGTGCTAGCCGCTGAGATGAAGGCGCAACTATCTCTTTAACGGCTTGAAACTTGAAACTCACGATTTCGATTTGCAGATTATTATTGACTTATCCGTTATTTTCAAAAACACTATAACAACTGGAAAACAAGGATAAGTCCTATTATTGCTAGTATTCTTTTATTATTTAATTCCACCACAATCAGCATTGTCACAAAACAGACTGATTGTAATGGGTGTGAAGAGTTATTTGAGTCAATACAGGAAATGTTTTCGGGACGCAGCGCATAATGCTACCCCGCCACCCCTCCCACCTGTCACCACACACTCAAGGTCACGCGCACAGCAAAAGTCCTCGAACTGTACAGTACGGAACGGCCATAGACCATGTATTCCAAATGACAGTTCCAGTGGTACTAGCCGTTCTTAAGACATCGACCCTTCTTACCACACTCCGTTAACACATTGGATTGTTATCCGAAATACGATTTTTAGATTATACTACATTTTGGACCTTCTCAAACTTATTTTGAAGAATAGTTTAGACAACAAACTTTTTAAGAAGCAGGTTACTTGTTTCGTGTATAGGCTATACACACGTTACAATTTGTTACTTTTCAGTTACCTACATGAAATTACTGTTTTACATATAAAGTATTAGCATAGTTATTACTAAAAAAATACTAATCTTAAACTTCACATTAATGTACTGTAATGTAATTTGTGTGAATCAATAATGGCAGTTTATAGGTTACCCGTACATTATGTAGACGTGAAATAAATGTTATTAAAAAGTATTATAGTAGTTATTAATGAAAAGGAATATTAAAATACAAAAGTAATTTTGTGTATTAAAATTCAAAATATGTAAAACCCATCCTTTTACTGGAACTGCAATAAAAAGTGTTTCTTAAAGTCTTTTTTCGACTTTAAGAAACACTTTTTATTGCAGTTCCAGTAAAAAGTGTTTCTTAAAGTCGAAACTCCAATAACAAAATCATACTACTTTTATGTTTTAAGTATTTAAACATCAATTCGGTGTACACATTGTTTCATAGTAAATTGTATGTTTCCGTCACAGCTATATTTTTATATAATTATTATAGTGATACAATCATCACAGATATATAAAACACTTATGAACATGCACTAAGGTACAAAAAGGTAGGTAGGCACAGTAAAATCTATTTAAGCGCCTTCGCGTGGAACGCGAGGACAGTTGACTCAACCCGTTAGACACTAGGCATTATGTTTTCAGTATTGGTAGTAACATGAGTATCTCCCTTTAAGTCTGTACTGCACGGTGAACGTTGGAGCCGACTAAAGATTTTATATTGCCTTTTTAGAAAGAACCAAGTAAATGGCGCAATACGAATTGAAATCTAATGCCAACCTTGTGGTTCATCCCAAATATTGGATAGTCGTTTTTCACTAATAGTCCCATTTGTTGTACATATGTTCCACATTCTTGAAGAAGGAATGTGAGTGTTATTTTGAAGTGAACTTGGAAGTAGTTAAATAATACATCAATCTCCGGCGCGGGGCTAAAAAAAAATAGAACATATGACTTAACTTGGATTACCTAGGATTGTTTTGAACTCACTGACCTAATTTTCATATTAGGTTCGAGGCAGGGTAAGGTCTAATGAGAGAACAACACTACATAAGATATGTGACGTTGACAAATTTAATGAAAATGTTAATAATTTGTTTAAGGAATGACAAACAAGTCCACAATCAAATCATTGAGATGGTTCTCGGTATTGGTAGTTCTCTTAAGATTAGAACTATGGATTCGAAGGGAATATCAAGTTATTCAAGATAGATAGACTCAGGTAGTTACGGTAGATTATTCAATTAACTACTAAATTATAAGAACGTTAAGTTCATTAAATTAATGTAAAAGTTAATCCATATATTTAAATCTGTTTTAACACAATATTAAATCAAAACAAAGATATAATATCACTGTATTTCGCATTCACCATTATTGAGTCCCATTGATCTTTCTTTCATATTCTCATTTTCAATCAAACTGGTAAGCCAGTTTTCCTTCAACAATTTATTAAAGCCAAGCATCAAACAATAACCGAAAGCGAGTTGTGTTATGTTTTAAAAGGAGTGTTGATGGTCCTGTGTTGTTGTGTCGACAGATCAAAGGGCCTAATAGGTCAGTTAATAGGGAAACGAAAGTAACGAATTTAATGTGGGATTCCGAAACTGGAGGATGGCAAATGATAGGTCTAATTGAATTGACCTTTACTTTCGTAGATATCTGCTAGACAAATAGTAGTAGTAATTCTGATAAAGATGTGACTTTTCATGGTTGGATTAACGTTCAGGAATGTGGGACAAACTTGTCACTGGTTTCAACAATTTTAAATAATTTCATCGGTAGGTTTTCGAGAAATGATTAATTTTTATTACACTTTGAAGGGGTACACTTTGAAATTTGTGTAGAAAAACGCAAATCTAAAAAAAAATCAAATTAATTGTCTGCTTATTTATAAAAAACACATAACAGTAGGTATATAGACAATTACTTCGGGGGAGGGGTTGGCTGCAACATGAGTGTTTTGAAGAAGTTTGAAATGCCCTTTTAAAAAAAAACAAAAAGATAAAAAAAAAAAAAAAAAAAAAAAAAAAAAAAAACAAAAAAAAATAATAAAAAAAAAAAAAAAAAAAAAAAAAAAAAAAAAAAAAAAAAAAAAATAAAAAAAAAAAAAAAAAAAAAAAAAAAAAATAAAAAAAAAGAAAAAAAAAAAAAAAAAAAAAAAAAAAAATAAAAAAAAAAAAAAAAAAAAAAAATATAAAAGAAAAAAAAAAAAAAAAAAAAAATAAAAAAAAAAAAAAAAAAAAAAAAAAAATTAAAAAAAAAAAAAAATAAAAAAATAAAAAAAAAATAAAAAAAAAAAAAAAAAAAAAAAAAAAAAAAAAAAAAAAAAAAAAAAACAAAAAAAAAAAAAAATAAAAAAAAAAAAAAAAAAAAAGAAAAAAAAAAAAAAAAAAAAAAAAAAAACATAGGGACTCGGAAATCTTCTGCTAGAAAAATTATTGAGTTTTAAGACCTTCATAAAATGTGCTAACTTAAAACGACACTTAGTGGGCTGCAATTTTCATGTTTGTTTTTCAAAATTGCAGAGGGAGGAGTCTTAAAGACCCCTGAGCTCCCCTTTATATACACCCACGCATTATAATGATAAAGGATGTAATGTTCCCAGAAGACGTTCAGAATGCTAACCTTAACTATTCGTAAGGTTGATTTTCAAACATTCTAGCATTAAAAAATGTGGTACTTTCCCCACCACTGAGGCTGCAATGGCAGAAGACACGTTATGATTATTAATTCTACAATCTCTAATCTCGTACACTAAAACTTTTTGGTGGCCTCAAGGGAAAAGCCAAACATGATCAGGGCATCCTAGCAGGTCAGTGGATGGTGCCATTTCTTCCAATCAAATGCAGCGTATGCGTATTCATTCAAAAATCAATCTTTAAAACCCTTTCGCTGTTTTGCAACGATATATCGTTGCGAGTTTTGCTCTGAAAAGTATTATGCAACTATATTTTACTGATGCGTAATTTATTTTTCTGTGTCGTTATTTTTTTCTTAAAACTAGCGTATCTACATACCAACGTTAACTATTTACATTGCTTTCACAATAAAAATATTGTTTAGTATTTTCATTCACGTTTCCTTCACGTGAATGTTAAATATAAATAAAATATGGCATACTTGTTTATGAGCTTAATCATATTTTTCTCTACACGAAAATTATTGTAATTATGTGAAGAAAATACTAATTTCAAGCAAATACTAATATATTATATAAAAGTTAACTAAAAAAAGTCAATTTGGGTTGAACAATTTATGGTATCGCAAATGTTAAACACATAAACATTTTTGGGACAAGAATGATAAGAAGATATGTTCCCAGAAGTCCACAGAAACAATACAGAACAAAAAAAAAACTGTATATAAGAGAACATAATAAACAGGGTGGATTGTGATGTAGTCGTCGGTCTACGCAAACAAGACGCAAAGTGATAACTGACCTTCCTGTTAGGTTATCGCTTCTTTGTAGATAAAGATTCTTTGGAGATAATAAATGTATAAACAAAACAATGTTCCTTCCCAAAACGTCCAGCTATTATTAAAAATACTATTATTATCAGAATTATGTTCAAGCTGATTAGCCTGCGAACTTAAAACCAATGGAACGGACGTAATCAAATCACATCGTATCGCATTTCCGAAATAAGTGAACTAACATAGCTGGATAACACTAAAACAAGTGAAATTTCTTTTTAGTTGTGTACGAAAGAAAATCTCAACAATTTTTACCTAACGACCGTAATTTTTCGTATTATGAGAGATCTGAAAAAAGTGTGGTCTAATCAGTCGTCTGATCTAATAGTTTTTTAAGTGGATTACGATCCATTTAGATACTGATTGTAAAGACTTCGATCGCTCATCAGATATCGATAGACGCCTCCTAGTAGCCTAAGCAAACCAAGATGCATTGTGGCCTTCAGCTTCCCCTTGCTGACGTATGTTCCATCGAAATACAAAGCTTAAGACATACACGCGATATACGATCTGAAGACAAACACGTGACATATGACCTGAAGACAATACACCTGACATACGATCTGAATACATACACGTGACATACGATCTAAAGACATACACGTAACATGTGACGATCGGGGATAGATGAACTTCTGCTGGCCCTTCACTTTGGACACAACTACGCATGAAATACTGTAGCAATCTTTCCCAGTAAATAAATTAATCTTTTTCTGCTCATCTGCTGTGCGAACAGGTCGTCCAAGGACCTTATAGAGACTCCAATGGGCTAATGGAAAACATTGGTCTACCTTAAACCACAAGACTGCCATATACCGCCTCCAGCTGAGCTACCAGTGCTTGTGGGGGTAAACGGACTGTAGGTCCTCGTCATAAAACTGCCGGAACTGCATTTCTTACCTACTTCTCAAGGGGTGGACAGTGGGTCCACGGTCCCGGCCTGGGACCCACTGTCCGACTCACGGGTTTCTTTTGACGAGGGGTTGACAAGGGATTGTCGTACTCACACTGCAGCACTTGAGATGGATGTTTTGAGATCTAAACTCTATATCTGCTAAATAGTTTTCAGTACACTACATAAGACAGCTGCAAAAAGAATGAAACGAAATTATATACATAAAATAAAGTCAGGTTAGTTACGCCATTTCTAACTTAAGAATGTCTGTAACGATTATAGTGGTCTTTGCTTTATTGGATACGTTTTCGCTCCGACTAGGAGAACAACGATTAAAATATCGTAAGAATGCACAGAAAAATCAGGTTAAGAGAACAAGACAGTATAAGAGCCCGTTAACTTTAGTCAATTGTTCTGTGTAAACATTGTTTTATAGTAGCACAATCATAAATTACCTTACATTTAGTCGTGAAAGCATAGAGTAAGCTTGATAATAACAATACTTCTTATTTCAAACTTTTTTGCGACCACTGTTGAGCACAAGTAAGACAAATATTTAGATAAGAAAACTAAAAGTTTTATTAAAAGTCTACTTTTAACTGTATACTTTAGTAAATATTGAGTATGCATGTTGAGTACTGTATGCAGACATCAAAGGAATGTACTATATAACTTTTATATAGTTAAAAAACGCATAGTTTTATTTGACTTTTGACAGAAGTAGGCTTCTCAGAAGTTTGTATGTACCTTGTTCGAGAAAACAAAGCAATATTAACTAGGGCTTTTTTATTACCTAAACACCAAATTTTAAAACTTTTAACGGTTAACGGTTTATTTTAAAGGGGAATAAAACTAATAGGGTTTAAGAATATATTTAAGAATTTGGAGCGTTCGAAGTCCTTATAACAGTGCTAGTAATGAAACATGTTATCTCCTGTCGTTCCGGAATCACTATTTGAAACAAAGTTAAATTTTTCGCAGCGAGATATAGCGATGAATAGCAATTGGAAGTTTGAATGAAACTAGACAAATCTTTTAGCCGATCATCGAATTCCTGTTTTAGTGATATTTACAGCGTATCGTTACCGGCATAAGGTCACTATTATGTAAGTTAGTGTGTCTGTGTAGGCAGATGTTTTGTTTACTGTATGGATTATATTCCAAGAGCCACTATTTAAGGTAATAAAATATTTTGTCTTCGTATCTATTTAACTTAATTTGTCACAACTTTAAAAATGATATATTAGATATGAACTACATGGTTATTTTAACTATTAACAATGTTAATAAAACAATAAACCATCAATTTCAATTAACGTGTACTACTAGTAACGTGTCTACTGGTATATACAGTATTATACAAACGATGGTCCAATATAAGGAATAAACTAATACAAACTTACTGTAGATGTTTATGATTCATTAGGACAATGCTAAATTAATCAGAAAGTAATATAATGCTATATGGAATTCGTTAAGATATAACCCCTATTAGTAATCCACTTCATATGTGATAGCTTGAGTAAACTGTTGTTAATATTTACTGTTTTAGCAGTACGCTGTGCGATTGTAGTGGAAGCATCACTGACCAGAATAAAGAATAAGTGCAGGTATAAAAACTAATGCACGGCCAGGTCAGTTTTGAAAAGTAGGATAGTTAGTCCACAGGTGTCGGCGTGGACTAACTGTCCTACCCTGCAGAAAAGTGACGTCAGCCACCCTCGTCAATCTAGGCGTGAACCTACAGTCCTACAATCGCTTGTGGGAATGTAGCCTCTTACTTGGTGCCTTTCTCAGCTGGAAATGTACAAGACCTTCTCTTCGACCGGTCTTTATAGCCCTTCACTACGGTGGTCGACTTTAACACTAGACTTTCTAAATATAGAACAAGGCCTCCAGTATGTCACCGGCCATTCTCATTAACCTTGCTGAATATCGTGTGTTTACCTAATAACATAAACACACATGGAACATACACCAAAAGTTTCATCTAGAAATAGGCTTTTCCATCAAACATAATTTTACAGAGGGAAAACGGCTGTCAAGTAATATTAATCCAAATTATCCGTTTAAAATGAAAACCTCGATAAAGATCAGCTTGACCAAGAATAATAGTTAATTGTTACGTCTAAGATATAAATTTGAGCACACATTTTGTAACAAAATCAAGGGATTGAACCGAATTTTAAAACGCAAAGTATTAACAGGTAAATAAATCTGTTATTGCGTAAACAATGTACAAATTTGTATTGCAACTGTCAGTGTTATATGTCAACTACAATTTACCATTCATTCATGATATGTAGTTGGACTCATTCGTATATACAATAGTTTCCATTCATAATCTCGTTAATTCGTATTTGTCCACTCTAGCCGCAGTTCAGCTGAGGAGATAATGAACAGGTTGTCATGCCGATTATGGTTTCAGGCAGCACCACACAAATATATGCCAGAAGATAGGAGCCTCGCTTCCCAGAAAACGGCGATTAGGGAAAGGATGCTTAAATCAAGTTGCAGATAAACAGCTTAAGGATTTATTGGTATTAGTGGTGACATCTGACTGAACCGAGTCAGTCGATCTCGTTCACTGCTGTGACCTGTTCTATTGACCCCCCCCCCCCCCCGCCCAAGGTCAGTGCAGAGTTACCGGTATAGACAGTCACAGGTCAACACCGGCCTTCGTGTGAACGACCGAATGAAATGAAAGACTGCACAGATGAACGATTGTACGAAATAAAAAAGTTTCAGTTCATTGCATAAAATTTTGAGCTACTTTTTCAATGGATAAAGATTTTTTTACGAACTTAATTGTAATATTGATATGTTTTAACGAAATAAATGATCTATTTACAAAGAAAATAACAAATTTATTCAGTTGGCGGAAAAAGTGAACGATACTTTCGGGTAAACGAGTGAACACTGACCCGGATCAGAGGACCGAATGAAACATTACTTGTAATTGTTATTATTCTATGTTGTACTGTACAGTATAAGCCATGTACATCGCGAGGATGTACTGTCCAACTCAGGTACTGATCACGGCGTATTATGGATTGATCCCCACTTGTCTTACGGAGTGCTCTTGTGGGGAGTTTGTCCAAATACACATTTATCTAGAGTGTTTACACTTCAGAAAAAAAAACCGTTCGAACAGTTGCATAACTACAATAGAGAGAGTCGTGCAGACCAGCATTCAGAAATCTGAAACTGTTGACATTACCCGGCCTCAACATTCTAGAGACGTTTCTGTTTTTCAAATAAAAATGCAATCACATTAGAGGTAGTGATATACACTCTTAAGAGACTAGAGGCAGGGACAACTACCGAACTGGGAGACACAGGAATGTAGTATATGAGCGTTTGCCTCCTCAGGCAGGAGATCAGTTTGTCAACAAACTGTCAAATTTTATAGAAAAGTGCCGCAATGCCTAAGGCATTTTAAAACTCGTCTGAAAACCGCGTGGATCTCAGAAGCTTTTTACAGTACAGACCAGTTCATGGCAAATTTTGGGTGACCACATGATTGACTGCCTGACGCTGGTAACAGGGTGGGAAATTCAAATGAATTTTGAGGATGGATCAAATTGTATGTATGAAAGTAATCTAGATGTCATTTACGAATCCAAGATTTTAGCCTATTTTCTTGCTTGACAATAGCTATAACATGTACATGTTCGAAAGCAATAAAATTATTATCATTATGTACCTAGCTGTGCCTTATAATTAGTTGAAATTGTAATGTCCGACACTGCTTTTCAAGTTCTTGCGAAGTACTGTGAACACCAATGAATACTACACTATAAGAAGTGCAGGCTCAATGTTAAAAATTAGGCTTCTTTTTTGAACTCCGCGCGCTGAAATCTGGTAGTTTCGCTAGCAGCCACGAGGCAGCGTTGATTGTCGGGGCGGGCGCGCCGATGATTGAATGCTTAGGACTCAGGACGTACTATACAGTATATTATATTTTACAACACTATTATATTTGATAAATATTTTTGTTACGATTTCGAAAAAAAGTATTAAGTTAAAGTGTGTTCTATTGCTAGTATGTTCTATGTAGTATTGCTATCAGAAACCATCGTTTATATTTCTTTACGAGTAAATTGTATTGTTGGTGTAATTTATGACGTAATAAAGACTTGTTCAATTTTTTTACCGCCATTAAAATAATTTACCATTGATTGACGTATGAACGGTGTGATAGTTTTTATTAAATATAATCTTATGACGATTTGTGATTAGCGTGGTAAGAAACGAGGTCTTTTTCGTTTAAGGGCCAGCACAAAAGACCCTAGCTTGCCTATCCAAAACTCAGATCACGCGATGCTTGCTCTTTTAGAAAAAAAATTAACTCGAGCTTGCAAAGTCCAAGCCCAGATCAACTCACCACGCTTTGTTGACCAAGAACAACTAAGTATAACTCACTCATGAGAAAATGGTTTCCTTACAGGCAAAAGATAAGCGGCGCACGTTTATCACTGATAAGATAAAACGAGTTTATGCTAGAAGTAGTACCTGGACTACTGCCCTACGAACTAATAACACAAAAAAAACTATTAACTGGACTGTCAGTCAGGTACAGTATGTTTGTAAGGTGCTGGCCCTTAAACGAAAAAGACCCAAGAAACATTGTGTCTGGTTTAGTCAGCGCCAAGGAACTACATAACGCACAAACTCTGTTCTTTGCAAGGAACGTGAACAGTCGAGAGCGAACGAGAGCAGTATACCGCTACGCTGGCCTGATGGTACTATGCCCTGCGCCTGCGCCGTGACCACCCTTCCCCCGCAACCCTCCGGAAATCACGCCGTTTATTATCTCATTCCCTCCTATTACGTTTGCTCACTCTCACTGCTATTTTGTACTCACAGCGCTATTCTGCGGCTACGACCTGAACTATAGTGATGAGAACAACGGGTCTTGGGAATGATACGGCTCATTCGGATCAAATCACTGAAATGAACCGCCTCATGAGTCGGATCTTCAGATCATTCAGATCATTGACGTCACTCACTCCGTCTGTTCGATCAGATCATCGAATTATCAATTTTGCATTTATTATTAAAATTATAATGTAAACAATTAATGTCACTGTTTTTTATCCTGTGTACCATGAAATGTAAACGTAAAATTCATCGTTAGTATTATCTGTGCAGTAAAATAAATATTAATGGTTCAAAGTAAGTGAAATTGCAATAGTTTTCAACGAGGTGTAACTGTCATCCATAATAAATTTAGATTTTAAACAGTTTTCTTCTATGTCTAGTACATCACTCAGATCGTAAAGAACTGCGTGAGCCAAATAACTGGCTGGCAACTCTCAGCTCAAGGGTCGCGACGCGATGGTTAGTTCAATCTACGAGTGTGTCAGGCCGTTCCGGAACTGGAACTGTTCCGACCGGAACGGTCCAGGCTCGGAACTAGTTCCGCGAAATAGTTACAGTTCCATGCGTTCCGTTCCGACAGTGCTTGTCTACTTATTTAAGTTTCTGGCCGATTTCGTTCCGGCACAATATAATACTAATTTGCGATATTTGTATTTTATACACAAAGTCTCTCTGCTCCAGTGGTTTTCGTGTATCACAGCGCTATTCTGCGGCTACGACCTGAACTATAGTGATGAGAACAACGGGTCTTGGGAATGATCCGGCTCATTCGGACCAGATCACTGAAATGAACCGCCTCATGAGCCGGAGGCCTTCAGATCATTCAGATCACTGACGTCACTCACTCCGTCTGCTCGATCAGATCATCGAATTATAAATTGTGCATTTATTATTAAAATTATAATGTATAACATTAATGTCACTGTTTTTTATCCTGTGTACCTTGAAATGTAAATGTTAAAAATCATCGTTAGTATTATCTGTACAGTAAAATAAATATTAATGGTTCAAAGTAAGTAAAATGCAATAGTTTTCAACGAGGTGTAACTGTTATCCATAATAAATTTAGATTTTAAACAGTTTTCTTCTATGTCTAGTACATCACTCCGATCGTAAAGAAGTGCGTGAGCCAAAGAACTGGCTGTCAACTATCAGCTCAAGGGTCGCAACGCGATGGTTAGTTCAATCTACAAGTGTGTCAGGCCGTTCCAGAACTGGAACTGTTCCGACCGGAACGGTCCAGGCTCGGAACTAGTTCCGCAAAATTATATATTTAGATTGTTGCCATGAAACAGCAAAATAAATAGATATGTAAAAAGACTTTTTATTATTTAAATACTAAAACTTTACTACTCAATTACTACTGTTGATCCCAAACTAAAACAGTAATTTAAATTTAAAGAAATCTATAACTGTGCGAACATTAAATTTCATTCGTTAAGTCTACGGACACTGAAAGTTATAAATTAATCATGAATTAGTTGTTAACGTATAAATTAATAATGATTTGAATATATCAATACAAATAATTAATAGTTTTTAGGTGACCACATGATAATGTTGCTGTTACCTGGAATCCGTTTAACAGATCCGGAACGCCAGGAACCATTTTGGCACTTCTAGTAAAACGTTCCAACGGAACATGTAGTTCCGAAGAAGTGAACTGTTCCAGGACCGATCCGGTTCTGGAACTTTCCGATGGAACTGTTCCAGTTCTTTTGGCACATCTCTAGTTCACTCAGGAGTCGGCTCGCCAAATGAACCGGCTCATATCATCAGATGATTTGATGATCGGACAGATCAATTCGTGACTCGGATCAGTGAGCCGGTTCGCTCATGATCTGCGCATCACTAGTGAATTACGCAATTCGACCGCGGGTAGTGTTAGTGACATGATTCGCCCCACAAAGCATGCGCTTTGCGCTTATTGTGTAGTATTCATTGGCGCAACTGGCTGCAAAACAGGGCGCGCTTTCCATTAGACGATTTTACTGTTCTTAAAGTTCTATATACAAATGTCTCGACTTAAGATTAGCAATTTTTATTCTCGGACACAAAACTTGTGCAACTTCCTGCCAGTGTAAACGCAGCCTAATCACGCGAGCGGGGACCGTAAGCAGTGATGGGAGAATCGGAATACGGTAAATTCAAAAACACCATTAAGAGAACTTCTAACAGACAAGTCTAGACTTGTATTACTTCCTTCCCACAGTCTATTGTTTCTTGGTTATTTTCAACTACCCGTGCCTAAAAGGTGGGAAAATCCTTTGCTTTTTGTGCCTCCTACAAAATATGTCATACCCATGACTCATGAACTTCAGAAAAAAAACATTTGTTTACCTGCTATTTCAGTCTTGTTACCAATGATCGTATAAATAGACTGAGGGTAAAAACATTACATTAATTGTTTTATTGTTTACAAATGTATTTATTGATAGAATAGTTGCACAATTACACATTTTGTCAAGTTTGCAAATTTGTAATAATTTATTTAAAATTATGAATCTCTCATAAATTATTCTGTTCAAAGTTCAGATATATATTCATTTAATCCCCTCTAAAGAATACTTGTATGTGAGTACAAATACAAGTCTTGAATATTTTATTGCAATACTATTGGTCCGAATTAAGGAATACTGTAGGTTTGAATTCAATTCTTCCAGAGAATTTGTATTAATTTGAGGTATTCGAATATGTGAATACCTTGAGGTATTCGAATATGTGAATACCCGAGCTGTATTCGAGTCTCCAATCATTATAAGTAGGTAGAGATGGGCTAAATTAGTACGAATCTGTAACCGTTACTTCTGATACAGTTACTCGGCCATACTCAGTACAAATACTGGATACTTGAAATCAGCATTCCCGTACTGGTAACGTTTTAAATACTGGATACTTGTAATTAGTATTTCCGTACTGGTAACGTTTTAAATACTGGATACTTGTAATTAGTATTTCCGTACTGGTAACGTTTTAAATGCTAGATACTCTAAATCAGCATTCCCGTACTGGTAACGTTTTAAATACTGGATACTTGTAATTAGTATTTCCGTACTGGTAACGTTTTAAATGCTAGATACTCTAAATCAGCATTCCCGTACTGGTAACGTTTTAAAATACTGGATACTTGTAATTAGTATTTCCGTACTGGTAACGTTTTAAATGCTAGATACTCTAAATCAGCATTCCCGTACTGGTAATGTTTTAAATACGGGATACTTGTAATTAGTATTTCCGTACTGGTAACGTTTTAAATACTGGATACTTGTAATTAGTATTTCCGTACTGGTAACGTTTTAAATACTGGATACTTGTAATTAGTATTTCCGTACTGGTAACGTTTTAAATACTGGATACTTGTAATTAGTATTTCCGTACTGGTAACGTTTTAAATACTGGATACTTGTAATTAGTATTCCCGTACTGGTAACGTTTTAAATACTGGATACTTGTAATTAGTATTTCCGTACTGGTAACGTTTTAAATACTGGATACTTGTAATTAGTATTTCCGTACTGGTAACGTTTTAAATACTGGATACTTGTAATTAGTATTTCCGTACTGGTAACGTTTTAAATACTGGATACTTGTAATTAGTATTTCCGTACTGGTAACGTTTTAAATACTGGATACTTGTAATTAGTATTTCCGTACTGGTAACGTTTTAAATACTGGATACTTGTAATTAGTATTTCAGTACTGGTAACGTTTTAAATACTGGATACTTGTAATTAGTATTTCCGTACTGGTAACGTTTTAAATACTGGATACTTGTAATTAGTATTTCAGTACTGGTAACGTTTTAAATACTGGATACTTGTAATTAGTATTTCCGTACTGGTAACGTTTTAAATGCTAGATACTCTAAATCAGCATTCCCGTACTGGTAACGTTTTAAATACTGGATACTTGTAATTAGTATTTCCGTACTAGTAACGTTTTTAAATGCTAGATACTCTAAATCAGCATTCCCGTACTGGTAACGTTTTAAATACTGGATACTTGTAATTAGTATTTCCGTACTGGTAACGTTTTAAATACTGGATACTTGTAATTAGTATTTCCGTACTGGTAACGTTTTAAATGCTAGATACTCTAAATCAGCATTCCCGTACTGGTAACGTTTTAAATACTGGATACTTGTAATTAGTATTTCCGTACTGGTAACGTTTTAAATACTGGATACTTGTAATTAGTATTTCCGTACTGGTAACGTTTTAAATACTGGATACTTGTAATTAGTATTTCCGTACTGGTAACGTTTTTAAATGCTAGATACTCTAAATCAGCATTCCCGTACTGGTAACGTTTTAAATACTGGATACTTGTAATTAGTATTTCCGTACTGGTAACGTTTTAAATACTGGATACTTGTAATTAGTATTTCCGTACTGGTAACGTTTTAAATACTGGATACTTGTAATTAGTATTTCCGTACTGGTAACGTTTTAAATACTGGATACTTGTAATTAGTATTTCCGTACTGGTAACGTTTTAAATACTGGATACTTGTAATTAGTATTTTCAGTACTGGTAACGTTTTAAATACTGGATACTTGTAATTAGTATTTCCGTACTGGTAACGTTTTTAAATACTGGATACTTGTAATTAGTATTTCAGTACTGGTAACGTTTTAAATACTGGATACTTGTAATTAGTATTTCCGTACTGGTAACGTTTTAAATGCTAGATACTCTAAATCAGCATTCCCGTACTGGTAACGTTTTAAATACTGGATACTTGTAATTAGTATTTCCGTACTAGTAACGTTTTAAATGCTAGATACTCTAAATCAGCATTCCCGTACTGGTAACGTTTTAAATACTGGATACTTGTAATTAGTATTTCCGTACTGGTAACGTTTTAAATACTGGATACTTGTAATTAGTATTTCCGTACTGGTAACGTTTTAAATGCTAGATACTCTAAATCAGCATTCCCGTACTGGTAACGTTTTAAATACTGGATACTTGTAATTAGTATTTCCGTACTGGTAACGTTTTAAATACTGGATACTTGTAATTAGTATTTCCGTACTGGTAACGTTTTAAATACTGGATACTTGTAATTAGTATTCCCGTACTAGTAACGTTTTAAATGCTAGATACTCTAAATCAGCATTCCCGTACTGGTAACGTTTTAAATACTGGATACTTGTAATTAGTATTTCCGTACTAGTAACGTTTTAAATGCTAGATACTCTAAATCAGCATTCCCGTACTGGTAACGTTTTAAATACTGGATACTTGTAATTAGTATTTCCGTACTGGTAACGTTTTAAATACTGGATACTTGTAATTAGTATTTCCGTACTGGTAACGTTTTAAATGCTAGATACTCTAAATCAGCATTCCCGTACTGGTAACGTTTTAAATACTGGATACTTGTAATTAGTATTTCCGTACTGGTAACGTTTTAAATGCTAGATACTCTAAATCAGCATTCCCGTACTGGTAACGTTTTAAATACTGGATACTTGTAATTAGTATTTCCGTACTGGTAACGTTTTAAATACTGGATACTTGTAATTAGTATTTCCGTACTGGTAACGTTTTAAATGCTAGATACTCTAAATCAGCATTCCCGTACTGGTAACGTTTTAAATACTGGATACTTGTAATTAGTATTTCCGTACTTGTAACGTTTTAAATGCTAGATACTCTAATCAGCATTTCCGTACTGGTAACGTTTTTAATACTAGATACTCTAAATAATTATTTCCGTACTAGTAATGCTTTAAATACTGGATGCTTGAAATCAGTATCGAACCCACAGTATGTTAAATACTTTGATGTAATTAGAAGTATTCAAAAATACAGCGCAATTATGTAAAAAAAGCATACACATAATTTATTATTATTCAAAATTTTATACTTTTTAAAATGTAATTAATGAATTGTACGATAAATTGAACTTCTACTTCTTTGAATGGAGTTAAATGGGCTTTTACACTGGCTAGGCTATTCTTTAAGGTTATGAAAATAAAATTCTATTCTATAACTAATTAAAATTTCTTTGATGCATTTTTAGTACATTGACACAGTTTTATACTACTCGCCATTTGAATTAAAAGCTATAACTATCTAATCATAGTTTACATAATTAAACTCTTTTAACTCAATGTGTTATATAGACTAATTCAAGAATAACACACTGACACCGGAGTTGATGAGTGATTTAGGTTGTAAAGTAGCAATGTTTTGCAGTCCCCGCCCCCGCGCCGTGCCACGCCTTAAACCACGCTGACACAGCTACAAGCTCCTGCTATACTAGGATGCTTTGCCAACATCATAATTAAACTACCACAGTTCTTTACTTATCTCTGAACCATACGGGATAGCGGAATACTAACCAAAAACTAAAGACATACAGTTGGCATTTTCTTATAAGAACCATGGACTACTAATCGGGAACAACGATTATCCCCTGTCTAGGACGAGCCCAAGGTTTTGTTGTATGCAATTCAATTAGATGTGCAAAAACGGTCCATCACGTAGATATAATTAATTTAATTGCCCCCTATAACAAGGCAAGATAAAATCTTTCAGTCAGGACAAGTCTTACCCAACAGTTAAGTCGCGTAGACACGCACGTGGCTGCTGCTCAGCCCGAGTTATGAATTGTTACAGATGGTTCGTTACAACAGGAACTGCCTCGTTGCGGGGACCCGCCACTGCGATAATTACGGAACCGGAACAATGAAAAAGTAATAATTCCTCTGAGACTGTCTTCGCAACGCAAGCTTTACAAGGAAGGACTGCCGACATAACGGGTTCTGGACCGTAGTGATGTTCAGATCATGAGCGAACCCGCTCACTGATCCGGGTCACGTGATGATCTGGAGTCTTTTGGAAAGCCGACTCCTGATTGAACGAACCATCGCGTCGCGACCCGTGAGCTGAGAGTCGAGTCGCCAGCCAGTTTAATTAACGTTCTTCGGTTCGTAGTTCTTTATGATCTGAGTAATCTGCTACGCATAAAGAAAAACCGTTTAAAATCTGGATTTATTATGGACAACAGTTACACCTCGTTGAAAATTCATTTATTTTACCTACAAAGCCTTTGAACCAATAAAATTTATTTTATTGTAGATAATACTAACTATAATTTCTTTATCAGTTAGGTATCATATTACACAGGACGAAAAACAATTAAAGTAAATTTATAAATTATATTTTTAATAATAAATGCAAAATTTAGTATTTTAATTAATATAATTAATTGTATCAAGATAAAATAATTTACTACATTATTTTTTTATTGGTTTATTTGATGATCTGATCGAGCAGACGGAGTGAGTGACGTCAGTGATCTGAAGATCCGACTCGTGAGTTGGTTCAGTTCAGTGATTTGATCCGAATGAACCGGATCATTCCAAAGACCCGTTCTTCCCATTACTATTGTACAGTACGGATAGGCCATAAACCATGTTATCCAAACGGCAGTTCCGTGGTACTAGCCGTCCTCAAAACATCGACTCCCCATCGACGCTCCGTTAACTAATTGGATTATAAAATACGTTGGGTCTTTTTCGTTTAAGGGCCAGCACAAAAGACCCTAGCTTGCCTATTCAAAACTCAGATCACGCGATGCTTACCCGCTGAGCAGCGCTTTGCGCTGCTTGCTCTTTTAGAAAAAAAAAATATCTCGAGCTTGCAAAGTCCAAGCCCAGATCAACTCACCACGCTTTATTGAACCCAAAACTCAGACAGAACTAACGCAGGTTTCATTACGGGCAAAAGATAAGCGGCGCACGTTTATCACTAATAAGATAAGACGAGTTTATACTGGAAATAGTACCTGGACTACTGTCCTACAAACTAATAACTCCAAGAAAACGATTAAATGCACTGTCAGTCAAGTATAGCATGTTAATAAGGTGCTGGCCCTTAAACAAAAAAGACCCATTTAAAGTATTAGCATAGTTATTATTACAATACTAATAAAGCTATAAATTTATTTCTATAAATTGATAATGGCAATTTATAGGTTACCTAAACATCATGTACACTTTAAATAAATTTTGCAGTTTTGCAAATGTAATAAATATAAACATCAATTCGGTGTGAATTAATGTACGGTACACATTGTTCCACAATAAGTTATAATTTCCTGTCACACCTATATTTTTATACATTTCACAAACATCACGGATAAATATAACACATATGGTTATGAACATTAGGTAAGATAAAAAAAGGTAGGGTACAGTAAAATCCGTGTAGGCGCCTTCAAGCGTTGCGTTATAGTACAGTTGAAGCAAACCGCATGGCACTAGACAAGGAGTTCCCAGCAAACCTAGCAACATGACCTGTACTGCACGATGAACGTGGAACCGATTATACCTGTATATGCGTAGCATCTGGACAAGAGATTGTATTGAATTGACCACACCTTTTCTTCTCTTCTGCATATTTCTGTCTGCTTTGTGTTGAGAACTTATTTTAAAACCTCCAACAACGCTTTCATACTAGGGTCATTCAATAATCAAAGAGGCAATTGTTCTGGGGGAAAACTGTTGGTAGGGGAAGTCTGGTACTTTTATGGTTTTAAGTTGAGATCACTGGAATAAGCCTGATCCGCTGATGTATTAACATTGTTTTGTTTATAACATCAAATATACATTTCAAGATGGCGAGTCTGCTTGATAACTCCACTTCAGTGTAACAACGTTCCGTGATTAGTTTTTTTACTTGATAAAGGCGAGAAATCAGTAAATATATACCGTGGAATGTCTAAAGTTTATAGTGAAGGTTACATTAATTGTGGGAATTTTTACAAGTAGTTAGAGCAAAATGGTCGTGACTCGGTAACTAACAAACACCATTCTGGCAGCGTTCAATGAAATGGCGTGCAATGAACAGCCAAAACTTCTCGCATTTGCTTTTAAACTAGGTGTCACAAGCTATGAGAGAGAAATGTGAATTTCAGAAGAGAGGTGTGATTCTCCAGCAAGACAATGGACGTCCTCACATTCTTCAACTAACCCGTGAAACCATCTACAAAATGGGCTGGAAAGTACTGCCTTATCCCCCTTACGGTCCTGATTTAGCACCTTGTGATTCCCATTTGTTTGGTGCACTGAAGGAAGCATTATGTGAAAAAGGATTCCAAGAGAACGAGGACGTGAATACTTTTGTGCGGAATTGATTCACACACCATGATAAAGAGTTCTTTACAACCGGCGTAAAAAAGCTTTTAGCCCATTGGAACAAATGCATAAATGTTCAAAAGAATTATGTTGAAAGGTATTTAAAGTATTGTTTTCTGAAAATAGGCGGTTTCTTTTCCAGACCAATTTGTCTCTTTAATTATTGAATGACCCTTGTAGTTCTAATGCATCAACAATTTTAAATTCCAGTGTTTTAAAAAGGTTTGAATATTTGAAATCAACCTTATTAATTTTGATCTGAATCAAGATATAGCTGAACGTCTTCTTGTATTCTGTGAGACCTCTGTGGTTCCAGGAAAGAATGTAATGTGGTAACATGTGGCTGAAGCAGCTGTCACCAACGATAAACTGCTGACTCGAGCTTCTTGAGATAAGATCTCACCAGTCTTGGGTTTTACCATTAAGGCGCCACTTGCAGTGCTGAGTCAGCATCAGCATCAACAGCTCGGGTTCAACATGACTGCTGCGTCAGCTGGCAGCTGAGATCAGATTCCAGGAAGTGTTGGGTGTGTGAGAACGAAGTTCACCCAATTAATCATCTTCGTCCTCGTTACCGAGACACCTTATCATTGCTGACCCAGCGTCTGCAACGACCGATGGTATCGGATGCGTCATTTACTTATTGCTGGGATTAACCTAAAACCAAGTTCACGATAATAGCTCTTTCTTCCGGTATCAGCATTTCTGTCAGGGTTGATCAAACTTTGGTACCGCATCAGCCAAATATCTCAAATTCATCAAGGCTCCATTGCCATTCGGAGGACTTCATTGTCAGATCTTTATTTACCTCAAAACTATCAACATTTCCACTCACCCATTTTCAAACTGAAGCAGCGGACAGAAACATATAAAATACACATAATTTGAACAAACTCTTTGTGAATTTAGTCGATTTGCAAACGATTTCAAGTGATACGTCCTCATTACATAAACATACACAGACTACGCAGTCATACACACATAACATACAAAAAGAAAGCTGGCAAAGATTTTTTATGAATATTCATAGGTCAAATGTCGTATTCGATGGTATCGAGTTAAAATCGATTATCATCATCCGATTATGTTGGTGGCCGCTTATTACACTGTAACATAAAAAGCACCAATATGTAGGCTACAGCATTTGTCTGCAGATATAAATTTGAACTTTTAGTCCGTTGCCCGAGAACCTATTTGCATTGTATAAATAAATAAACAAATTTCTTTTTTCTGTAATCAATACAGGAATTTCCCTTAAAAATAAACCGAAGGGAGGCTGTCGTAGGAGCCACGAAAAGAGTCCAGTTGGCGGTGACCAATAGAATGAATAAGGACTCGCAACGTTGCCACACAAGGGGGAACAAGTTTGGCAACAAGAAAGCGCTATCGATGTAATATAAAAATATTTTACAAATCAAAAATCAATTACACCACCTTAAAAAAGTGCAGTACGGAGAATCCATCTTTGTATAGACGGTAGTATCGACGATACTAGCCGTCCTGAAAACATTATATTGTTTCTAATTATTTACATTATAAACTTACATGAGTTTACATAACGGTTTATATGTTTGCTTTTATGTTTGTAACAAACTTATTTTAATTATCTTTACATCGTAATAAAAGCATCGGAGATCAACAAACCCATAAAAGTACAAAAAGTATGAAATCGAATTAAGAACCGGCTGTAACAAAATGACCTTGGAGTTTCTCCTTAAGAACAACGTTAAACCTCATGCAGTTTTGCGCTTAATTTTAGCCGGTAGAATTATGGCAAATGTCTAATTTTAAAAATATAATTAATACGCATCAAAATGCTTTTTAGTTTTTTCGATACTTTTTGGGTTATTTGGAAATCTCGTAACTTTGTTATACTTAATCTTTTAAATGTTCAACAAGCTTCAAATTACATAAATAAACTAAAAAGTGATTGCTTACATGTGTAATTATAATATTATAACTATTAACTATTATATCTTTAAAGTGAGACAACTTCCTTAACACTAATACAAAGATAAGGGTGTACTACAGCTGTATCTTTAGCGCTTTCACACTGGTCGAGAGAACTGTCGAAGATAACTGGAACCAAATGTTATCTCCAAGAACAATAGAGTAACCATAGAGAACTGTACTGAACTGTGAACCCCTTCAAGACCTTGGAGTACAATGCAGATTCGTAATAACAAATGTAGGTGACAAAGAAATATTGCTTTTAAACGCCACGGTTAAAAGTTATTAAAGTTGGAACTTCGGTAGCTTAAATATTCCGCCTCGCTTCTGATGACGTGGTGGCGAGAGACGTTGGACTATGAATAAAACAGAGAATCAATAATATGGGGAGATGGAGTCATGCAAAGGTGTAACATCATAAATGAGTGGTGTAATTAAATGATTAATATTACATCTACAAATGGTAGAGAGAACGTGGTGTGATAGGGTGACCTGACGTCCGGCTTTTGGAGGACATGTCCTCCTGACCTTCCGGCTTTTGAAAATTATTTAAAACGTCCGGCTTTTTGGCGAAGGTTTACATTAACAAATCCATCTTTATTGCAGAGGTATGACTTATTGCAAATAAGTCGATATTAAAAGTTCAGAGCTAAAATTTGGTACATTTTCCCCACATCAGGATCACATTCAAACATACAATTCCACAACATTCATGCATCTTTTGCCAATTATTTACCTACGGCAACGAAGTCAATCTTCCGAGTGGGCGATCTCCCAGTCTAATGCCAAGAACTCTGTGACATTATAAAATGCTTGTGACGCTAAAAAGCGTTTCAAACGAGTTTTTTCACGTGGGGTGTTGCGGCATTATCTATCCCATTGGGCAGCTTGTTGATAAAGTGAACACATGCATGTGAGGGCAGATGTTCGTAAACCACCGTTCTGTGCCTACCAGTTCGGTAATTACCCCTGCCTCTGGTCGAATACGAATGAATGTATATAAATTCAAGATATAAATTCCTGAGGATAATTTGGCGCAAACATGGTTAATGTGGTCCTTCCAAGTCAACCCTTGATCTAAGTGTATTCCAAGGAATTTTGGAAGTTTTCTTCCAGAATTGAATCTGCCAACATAACGGCAGGGGCACATTCTGAGTCTGAATGCCGCAGAGAAAAGTTTGTGACATTGGATTTTAATGAGTTCGTTTATAGATTGAGGCTATTGAAATGTTAAGACACAAATTATTGATTTCAAGAAAAGTCCGTTCTTCCAAAAGAGATTTTGATATTCCACTAAAGTAGAGAGTCATGTCATCAGCATACTGTAGGACTTTTTCATGCAGTAGTGATGACTCAATGTCATTGACATATTAAATGAGAAACAGAATTGGACTGAGAATTGATCCCTGGGAAATCCAAGTAGCTCAACTGGATTTTCTTATTACTGACGAAAAATAAAATACTTTCTTACGCGATTAACAAAATATATTCCGTGTCTTGGCAGTAGATCGAACAAAAAAAACAGAAGTGTTACAGAGCTAACTGTATTGTTTCAAATTAGGTATATAACGATAATGTATTGTTTGTATTTCAATTAAAGTATCGTCAAGCAATAACACTTCTTCATTGCCTTGAGTTTTAAACAAAAGATTAATGATGTAAACAGTAGTAATGACATAACCCTCAACAAACAACATAAAGCGTTACGTAGGTTATTGTATTGATTCTGCATATATTACCATGATTGATTGTTTATATTTCAATTGACTTGTCGTAAAGTGAGAACAATCCTTCATTGCTTTGAGCTTTAAACAAAAGATTAGTGATGTAGATAGTAGTAGTGACATAATCCTCAAACAACAAAAGCATTACACAGCTTATTGTATTGATTCTGTGTTTATTACAATTAATGATAGTTTATATTTCAATTAAAGTATCGTTAAGTGAAACCACTCTGTAATTGCCTAGAATGTAAACAAAAGATTAGCGATGCAAATAGCAGCAGTGACATAATCCTCAACAAAAGAAGGGGGGGGTTTACGGTACCCTAAACCCCCGGCCCCAGCCACTGGATACGCTTATGCATATTGTTGTTGTGGATACGCTTCCTTGAGTGTATTTTTGTCTTTCTAACTGAAAATTCTACTGAAAATTCAATGCAGTGCAGGCATCAGTTATAACTGTATACAGTATCAAAATTACTAGTTCTGCAGAAACTGACGTTACATTACGCTGTTTTAAGGACTTAGAGGATTTAAAACTGAGAGAATGAGAGGATACTGCGATTTACATCACACACGTTTTGTTATCTCTAGGCAACTAATAGGGTTTGGGTGACGTATACCTCCCCCCCCTGGTTGAGCACTATTTAAAATGGTTTTGAACTAAATATGTGTTCGTAGTCGTTGCAACATCCATTTCGACAGATTTGGCCCCAATGACTTTTTCCTGTTTATGAATTTGAAGAAAATGGCTCGGCAGACGACGAACATTACTGAGCAAACGAATGCTTATTTTAAAGAAATTCGTATTTTTGGACGGCTTAAACAATTTTGGAAAAAAGATTGGAAATATTTATGAAGCTGAACAGAAAATATATTGAGAAATTTTTAAAAATACCAAAGAAAACTAGCTTTTTCATCCTTTTAAATTACTCATTGGAGGGCTAATTTGAACTAATTTCGGGACATCTACTCTACAAGGAGGAGGGATTTATTTCAATAATCTGAGTTATATCTTTCGAAAAATAATTTAAATAGTATTTTTTTAATAAAAGTATACCAGTTAAATTTTCTTAAACCTGGATTTTCTTTTCAAACATTTTACCAATAGTACATACTGCATAACCTCCAAATTTTTTGGACGGTTCTGCACTTCACCCTTCAAGGACATTATACGGATGTAAAGTGTACATGTTCAACGCAGTGTCATTCACGAACTGCGAACGAAGCCAGCAGGGCTCAGCCCTTATATAACGCGTGGGAGGTCAGGATTCACGTCAAGGGTTATCATCTCTGACGTGCAGGACCATTCGGAGTCGGCATGTCAGATCTTGTCTCGACGCCTCGTTCATTCGTATGGTAATCGCTCTATTCCAACAGTGGGTCAAGGCCAAGTCACTGCCCTTTTAATCGCTGTGCATATACTCGAGATAGTCTGTACTACAGATTACTTACATATTACCGTAGCGTTGCTCACTAACCCACTACCCCATAAAGGGTAGCTTTACCTTTGTTGAAAATCCTGAACTACGAACAGAAATTCGCTAAAATTTGTCTTACTACAAATTTTAGTTTGAATTGGTCAGAAATGATGACACTTCACCACTATTTCCGCAATATCACTGTATATATTAGTGTTAATTAATTTATTACCGATACAGACTCAAAAATTAAGTTTTTTAACACATTAGTAATCGTAAATTGACAACTTAGACTTTTTGACAACTCTCACGCTTTAAAGTTGACGGCCATTCACAATTTGGGAAAAGAGTGGTTATATATAAGTTTTTAATTGTGTTATATTCTTAAAGTTGTAAAAACCAATTTCAACAACATTTTGTTTGTTTACAAATGTTACATTTGTACGTCCAACCTAATAAAATTAAGACAAGTGTATATTTATTGGTACATAAATAAACGTCAGAATTTTATGAAGACAGCAATGCTTGATGAATTGGGTATAAAAATATTTGTTACGAATTTCTAAGAGAACGAATGCTAAACATAAAATAGTACACTGCTAATTTAGAAATAGCTAGATCTAGGGTTCAGGTACAGGAAGATCGAGGGAGAGAGAGAGATATAAACAGATGGGACAGATAACTGATTCCCGGTATTTGGAGTGGAGTTGGAATGGACCAGCCGGCTGCTTATCGCAGAAAACAGGAAAAGACGATGCTTATGCAATCTAGCGGTCAGAGTTTGCTATACTGTTGCAAGCTCAAACTTAATAGTGGAACAGCAGTAATAGTTCCATGTGTTATTTTGGCTTTTTTTTTCCTTGGGGCGGCCTACTGCCATGCACTTAAGCCTCAAGGGCCTTTTGCGCACCCCGAAAACACCAAGAGGACTACCAGTCTACAACTTCAGCAGTTCAACAAACCGCCGAAAACAACATATCAAGTCCTCCTGGGAAAACTCGCCACCCCTGTTCAAGCTACCAAAGATGGCATACCGCTCTCTTGCTATTGCTGGGCAATCAAAGAGCAGGTGCTCAGCAGTCTCCTCCTGCTCATTACACCTTCCACAGAGCGGATCCTCCTGAAGGATACCAACTCTGTGTAGATGCTTCTTCAGGTGACCATGCCCCGTAATGAGACCAATGACCTTGGAAGACATTGATCTGTTTAATGAGGGAATGTCCGAGGCCACCTTGGAGGAAGGTGACTGTAATACCATTCTACTCACTCTCAAACCCGGATGCAACCTCCACCTTCTCCCATGCTCCGCGCGAATCCATTTCGAGACAACCCTAGAGGAATCACACCTTGGAACACCGCAGAATGGTTGAGGGCCCGTCATAATTGTTGCTGAGCCCTGGTTGGCCAGGGCATCAGCTCTTTCGTTCCCAGAAATCCCCTCATGACCAGGAACCCAACAAACGGTTACATTGTTGATTCTGGCAAGGGAGGAAACGGTCTGATAGCAATCCCAAACCAGTTTGGATTTGATTGCGCAAGAATCCAGCGCCATCAGCGCTGCCTGACTGTCCGTGAAAATGTTAATCGTCTTGCCCCTATATCGCAGACGAAGATTCTCACGAGCACATTCCATAATGGCTGCGACCTCCGCTTGAAAGACTGTCGGATACGGACCCATAGGAACCACCAGCTCCCTACATGGTCTCACTCCCAGAATTCCAGCGCCTGTGCCGCTTTTTGTTTTAGAGCCGTCTGTGTACAATTCGAGCTCCGCTGGTGGAAGAGGTTGCTTCCCCTCTGACCAATCATCCCTTGAGGGCAAAATAATCCTAAAGGGTTTGTCAAAGGAAAACTTTTGTGGCATCTGATCAGAGATCATATGCAAAACATCCTCCTGTATCAGAGTGCTAATTCTGCAGTGCCCACCGTTGCAGCCCGACCAGAATCCCGTCTGCTGAAGACAGTAGGCACCTTCCTGGCCATAGCTCGAATGACAATGTCCAGGGGGGCGAGATTAAGACAACAGTCCAGAGCCGCGCCTGGCGCACTAGGAAAGGCCCCTGTGATAGCGAGGCAGGCCATCCTTTGGATACCTGCCAGACGTGCTACCACCGTTTTGGCTTCCATTTTTGGCCACCATACGACAGCTCCGTACATTAGTGCAGGTCTGACCACGGAAACATAAAGCCAGTACAAGAGCCTCGGCTTCAGTCCCCAGGGCCCACCTATCACACGTCTGCATTGCATTAGAGACCACTTACCCCTGGCAATGGCCCTTTCTAGATGAGGTCCCCAGTTTAGAACCCTATCTAGGATCACGCCCAGGTACTTGACCTCAGGCTTCAGCTCAACGGGTGAGCCTTTAAATAGAAAAGGACCAATGCCCTCCATCTGTCGCCTCCTGGTAAAGGCAACCACGGCAGCCTTGGTGGGGTTGACGGTGAGGCCAACCTTATCACACCAGTTTCCCACCATGTTCAGAGCAGCATTGGTCAGTTCCGTGATTGTTGTGTTGAACTTGCCACTCACAAGAATCACAATATCATCTGCGTACCCTTGTGCAAAGACACCGCTGCTATTCAAAGAATTTAGCAGGTCATCCACAACCAGGTTCCACAGAAGAGGAGAGAGGACGCCGCCCTGCGGACAGCCCCTCGTAGCCTTCGCACTAACACTTGCTCCCATGAGGGTTGAAACAACAACCCTGTCCGTGAGCAAGGCCCCTAACCAGTCACACACCTGACCATCAACGCCACGTCCCGAGACCGCATTGATAATCGCCTGAGTGGCTGTATTATCAAAGGCACCTTCAATGTCTAAAAAGACTCCTATAGCCACCTCTTTTGCCGCCAGCGTCTTCTCAATCCTGCATACCAATTGATGCAGGGCCGAGTCGCATGACTTTCCTGGAGTGTAGGCATGCTGGTTAGGATGCAAAGGTCGCTCCAGAAGAGCTCCCTCCCAAACAAACCTGGCAACCATTTTCTCCATGGTTTTGAGAAGGAAGGAGGACAGGCATATCGGCCTGAAAGACTTCGGCCGATCCATGCCCGTCCTCCCCTGCTTCGGTATGAACACCACTCTGGACACTCTCCAGGGTAGTGGGATGTACCTGAGAGCCACGGAGGCTCTGAACAGTCTGCACAGCTGTGGAAGGAGAATGTCCAATCCCCGCTGCAAGCAAACCGGTCTCACCCCGTCGCCCCCAGGAGCCTTGTAAGGACTGAATGAGTTAATAGCCCACTCAATCCTACTGAAGGTAACAATACGGTGCGCCAGACTCCACTGCGAATGAGTGGCGCGACCCGCATGTCTCCCCTCACTTTCGGGTGATTGTTCACCCTCATGAACAATACAGTCCGGGAAGTGTGTTCCCATCATGACTTTCAGAACTCCTTCCGGCTCAGTAATGTAAACACCTTGATCGTCCTTGAGACTACCAAGCGGCGAGATGGGATTCTTTGCCAATAGCTTTTGCAGCCTTGCACTGCCCTGCACACTGTCAATATCGGTGCAGAGCTTCTTCCAGGCTAACCTCTTAGCCGTACGAACCTTGCGGTTGTACAGTGACCTACTATTTTGGCTTAGTAGTAGTGAATCATACAGACCATCCATAATTTTCCCGGCAGACGACGAGACGATCTCCGACGGGTCCAAAGTTTTGCAGACGAAATAGTCGACGAACTGAGTGAACTAGTTTCAAAACCAGCAAAATCAATTTTTTGAATTTCAGATGATGATATTAATGTTTGAGACATTAAACTCTATTATTGTTTGTATTATAAAGACCTTAACTGCGGACTGACTAATGACAATAAATAAGTACCTTCGTCAAACAGTTCAAACTGTAGTCACAACTCACAGTTTCTACTACTAGTAAGCCATCTTCTCGTTTCGGTCTCAATAAAGCGAGGATTATCCATCTGGAGTTGTCAAAGTTAAAATTTTGTTCGTAAAATGTACGTGATTTCCGGCTAAAACGTCTAAACCCTGGTGGATATCGTTCATTTAAATGGTTTAGAATGTAGGGTTGGTTTACACAGATAATTTTAGATTTCATACTTAATAATTGTTTTGAAAATAGATATAAAATAATTTATTGTTATTAAGGATAACTATTATGTATGATACCGCTGTGCACAGCAACTAGAAACTGACTCGTCACCACGCACAAGCCTCTATGGCCCATGTGGGACTAATTTCATTTATATTATGTGTACTGCGCTTGTTTGCAAATTTTGAAATAAATTTGATTTTGATTTGATTTGGTTTCAAACTCAGATATAAATAATATCAATTTCAAAAGCAAATAAATCATAATAGTGTTTCTGTTGTAAGGTTGTTGATTGGGCAGTAACGCAGTAACAACCAAAAAATTTACATGGAACCATAACTTCATTATCGGGAAAGAATTACAATTATAAAGACGTCTTAAAAAGCACTGTATTTCTCCGAAATCAACTTTGTTGACAAATAAATTTCTTATTGCAAGTTCAAATTACGAAGTAATTTGAAAATTTCTAATTTCTCTGAATTAGTATTACTATAAATACTAAAATTTACTTGGTAAATGTATTTTTTACCTTATTAGTTTTCACTTCTTAGTAAAATTTTACTATTTCTAACAAGTAATATTTTATCTAACCTTTTTACATACGAAACGTACGTTTCACTTGTGTTATACCCATATAATTGCAACTAACCGATTTAATAAATAAATAAATAAATAAAAATGCCTTTATTAATCCAGCGCTTCTCAGTACAATACTGCTTTTCAGAATTACTGTCGCCTAAAAACTAAAATAAATACAAAAATGACACAAACTTATCTAGGCCTAAGAGTAATTATACAAGAAGTAAGTTAACAAATAAATATATACAACATCAATGCCTATACCACAGATTTTTTTAAATTTTTCTTGAAACTAGGGCATGATAACTTTTTAATGGGTTCGGGAAGGTCATTGTACATCTTTGGCCCAAAATAAGAAAAACTTGTTCTTCCCAATTCTAACTTAATTTTGGGAAAGTGAAGCACTCCACCATGGCGAGTGCTGGCTGCGCAGGGAAACCTCGTCTCGACACTGGAGCCGGTCAGTAAGGTACCCAGGCGCTCCCAAGTGTAAGGGCCTTGTGCGCCATACAGCACGTCATTATCCTGCATACGGTCGCCATTGGGGCAAGTTTGGCAGCCTCGCGGTAAGCTGTCACATGGTCATATTTTTTCAAACAAAACACAAACCTAATGGCTGTGTTTTGCATTTTTTGGATCCTACCGCAGTCCCCCTTGGAGATACTATTTCCGTATGCAGGATAGCAATATTACAAAACAGACAGGATAAGTGACTGTATGAGCTTAAGTTTGGCGGACTCTGGGAGAAAACTTCTAAACCTGTAAAGTCCCCTAAGTCTGTGCAGTGGTCGTTGACAAGTAAATGTGACATGGTCAGAAAATGTCAGATTGTTGTCTAACACGACCCCGAGAGTAGTTATCTTGTCACATACTGGTAACTCCTCATCTCCGAGCATCACACACAACCCACTACCATGTAGCCGTTGTACAACCTGCTGAGAAGCTGTATGTAGGGCACTGCACTTTTTTTAATTAATTTTCAGGCCGTTGTTTTCAGCCCATGCACATATGTTGTGCAGGTCATAATTTATATTGTTAACAGCTTCTTCCATCAAACTCTGCTTGTAAAGGCCTTTTCACACTGCAATCCACAGCGTCCATGGATGTCCTTGGACGTCCATGGACGCCGTGGATGTGCCATTTCACACTGCATGTGGACATATTTGTAGTCATCTGCGTATAGATGGACCTTACAGTGTTGAAGATAATTGGGGAGGTCAGTTGTATAAAAATTGAACAAGATGGGCCCCAAACAGCTAATAATAAAGTTGCAAAATAAATAATTCATATTTTACTTATTTGGCGAGATACACTTATAGAATTTGTTGCGGATGCTCATCGGTACATTTTTTACACCATACCGGTACTTTTGTAACAAAGTGATCTAAAAAATGGTTACTATTTTTATAACCTTCTTAGTAACCAAGTAATTGTTTGTTGATTGTGTATAGTTTATTATTCGGATCCATATTTTCCATGGTTAATACATTTTAACATAATATAGCCTATATTCAACTGCGGGTAAAAAGAAAATTGAATGTTAATAAATTGTAAAATAAAGAAAACATTTTAATTGTTATTATTACAGGTTGCAATTTTATTACCTAGTTTTAATAATAATCATAAAACCCAAACTATTCAAAAACACAAGAATGGGAACTACTGGTGTTTCTAACGCTCGACCAAACCAGTGACCCCGTTTTCTGGCCCCTTTGTTCTTCGAATTGCCTCGGAATGCCAAGTGTGGGGGCTTTTTATTGCATCTCAGGACAGAACTTTACGACCAAACCGTGCCATATCAATAATGAGTCACACGCAGCTGGCACATAAATCATACGGCACTATAACTACTCACCCTTCCACCAGAGTCGTAACCAGAATTTGAGTATTGGAAGCTGGGTCCAACAAGCTCGAATATTTCTTATATTAGCCTTTTTACCGAAAGGTTTCTTCTGCCTTTATACGTACGTCTTCTGTGAGAATGTGTACGTATGTTGTGATTATGTTGAGACTTTTACTAATCTTATGCGGCTGGCGGTTGTCCTAGGGAATATATCATAATTGGGTTCCAAACTCCAAACACTGCATTTCGAGAACTAGAATTCACCCTCTTCAGACGGCTAAAGGATAAGATTTATCAATCACACGAAGATTAAAAAACTAAAAATATGGCGAAGGATGAATGGACAATTGATGATTTCTTAATGTTCATTGTTCATACATACTTAACCTTGTATCTTGGGCTTCCACCCTTCAAGTGTTGGACATGTACCAGTTCTCAACATGTGTCTCAGTGTTTGTAACTTGGCGATGGTAACATTCCAATATCCTGTTACCCTGTTACACTACCTATCGTCAATAATGAGCTCTAACATAACATCCAAGAATGGCTATCCGACATGCCGTTGAACATCTGGGAGTTGACACCGAACACATCGGGGGACTGATACATCACTAAACACATCGAAGTTTTGATGCGCTGCTGAGCACATCAAGGGTTTGAAGCGTCGCTGAGCACATCGGGGGTTTGACGCGGCGATGAACAAATCTGAGGTTTTAAGCGCCGAAAACACATCGGGGGACTGATACATCACTAAACACATCGAAGTTTTGATGCGCTGCTGAGCACATCAAGGGTTTGAAGCGTCGCTGAGCACATCGGGGGTTTGACGCGGCGATGAACAAATCTGAGGTTTTAAGCGCCGAAAACACATCGGGGGACTGATACATCACTAAACACATCGAAGTTTTGATGCGCTGCTGAGCACATCAAGGGTTTGAAGCGTCGCTGAGCACATCGGGGGTTTGACGCGGCGATGAACAAATCTGAGGTTTTAAGCGCCGAAAACACATCGGGGGACTGATACATCACTAAACACATCGAAGTTTTGATGCGCTGCTGAGCACATCAAGGGTTTGATGCGTCACTGAATACATCGAGGTTTTGAAGCGGCGCCGCTGAACACATCGGGGGTTGGACACGCGGCGATGAACACATCTGAGGTTGGACACGCGGCGATGAACACATCTGAGGTTTTTAGCGCCGAAAACACATCGGGGGACTGACACATCACTAAATAAATCGAAGTTTTGATCCGCTGCTCAACACATCGAGGGTTTGACGCGTCGCTCAACACATCGAAGTTTTAACGCGTCACTGACTACATCAAAGTTTTGACGCGCCACTAAACACATCGAAAGTTTGACGTGCCGCTGAACACATCGAGGTTTTGACGCGTCGATCAACACATCGAGGTTTTGACACGTCACTGACTACATCAAATTTTTGACGCGCCACTAAACATATAGAAAATTTGACGTGTCGCTGAACACATCGCAGGTTTTACGCGTCACTGAACACAACGGTGGGTTTCACATGCCGCTGAACACATCGAGGTTTTGACGCGTCGCTCAACACATCGAGGTTTTGACGCGTCGATCAACACATCGAAGTTTTGACACGTCACTGACTACATCAAAGTTTTGACGCGCCACTAAACACATAGAAAGTTTGACGTGCCGCTGAACACATCGCAGGTTTTACGCGTCACTGAACACAACGGTGTGGCTTTCACGTGCCGCTAAACACATCGAGGTTTTGAAGTGTAGCTGAAAACATCGAGGTTTTGACGCGCCGCTGGACACAATGAGGTTTCTACATAACAAACATCACAGCCTTTCAACGGAATTTAAAAAATACAGTTCCGTTATTAGCATCATACACCAATACATACAATAAAACGAAGAAACAAATAATCTTTGTATGGGGAATTTTAATAAAAAAATAATATGCCGTCCTGTACACTTTATAACGAAAAAACGGAACTTTAACATTCAAAATAACCAATAAATAAAACACGTATTCATATGAAAGCAGTCAAGCCAACGTAATATACTAGAATTTATCATGTACGATAGTTTTTTGTCCAACTGTTTATGAGCATTATTTACAAATCGAGTTAAATTCAAAACAAAGTATGCTTATATTTAGCATTCGGTTATCAGAAATGATAGTGCATGTTTGTTTATATCCGCGTATAGAATGTTTCTGTTTATGAAATGAATGTTTATGTTTGCAGATTTCATGTTTGTGCAGTTGATTCAGATAATGAGAACGTGTATAAAACGTTCTTCAATTCCTTCCTATCAATTCATCAACATCACATGTACGTGTAGTGGCCTATCAGATATTTACTGTTTAACTTTTAGCTCTTTCAAAAGGATGAGTGAAACACCGGGTTAGAAGACCAGATCAAATTGTTATTATTTTCTACATTGTTCCAATAAACTGTCTCTTTTGACAATAAATAATGCGAAAGTAGGTCGTCGTTTTACGTGAGAAGCTCACGTGACCTACTCAGTATTAGACTAGTCTATTCAATTGTTATCAAATTAGCCCATTAGGTCTGCATTAGGTAGTTATTGAAACATGACATTAACAATAAACATTAAGCAATATTAAAACTAACAAATTGCTGGTTGTTGTTTTAAATAATACTCAAAGCATATCAATAATTATTGAAGTGGTCGTTACGTTAGTTTAGTATAAAAATCTACAATAGTGAGGTGCGTTTTATTTTCTCCAGACTCCTCATTGGTAAATCTGGTTCCACTTTCTACTTGCTTGAGCCCATTATCTTTCTTTCTTTTGTTTGAGTAGAAGACTAAACAAACGGGTCAAGCCAACAATCACAATTCCTTCACCCCACAGTCTCAGTCATAACAACTGCGGTAATGGACCATAAAAGGCACCCAAGGAGCTGGTTGGTCAAGGACTGCCTCCGCCAGCGCCGCCAAGCGGCAGCTCTCGTAAACTAGGTACTGGCCAGTATCGGAAGACTGCTTTTAGCAGTTAATTTTGAATATTTACGGCTTTGTCCATTATGTTTCTTTCTTTTGTTTGTGCATAAGAGTAAACAAACGGGTCAAGCCAACGACAATCACTATTCCTTCACCCCACAGTCATAACAAACTGTAGTAATGGACCATAAAAGGCAGCCAAGGCGCTGGTTGGTCAGGGCTCCCTCCCATAGATTACAATAAGGCCAAATAGATGGGCTATGCCTATCTTGCCAACATTGGGGCAGGTGAAGCCAGGTCCGCCATGTTGTCGTGGGATAGAAACTCAAAACTACGCTCCGATTAGTGTAAAGATTCAATTCTCCCGTTTCAATGAACTCGTGATCTACCCTACTTAGAATAAAGAAAATACTTTGAAACTTTGTATGAGTGAAGTCAATAAGCTATGGATGCCTGTGGTATCATTCAAATGTTCAAAAAATTTAGTTTTGCAATTTAAATAAATAAAGTCGAGAATTATGTTTACATTTTAAAACTTGACATAAAAAAGTTAGTCGCCTGCTACTTTTGCCGTTTTTTGGTCAGGCAAGTTTAAAAACGGTGGAAAATGTTGTTGAATAGTTGAAGTTTTCGGAACATATTTTATTTTTTAATTAGCTCTTATGGTTTGGCCAGAAACTTATTGTTTGTGAGACGTTAGTTTACGAGTGCCGCGACCGCTTGGAACTCAACGCTCCGTGCGGTCCGTGCCGGGCCGTCTGTTTCCTCGTATCGTACATTATAGCATATTATAAAAAGTGAGTAGAACACGCTTTATTTGTACTTGTTTACAGTAATTACTTCAAATAAAATCACATAAGTTATGTAATTAATGAAGGAATTCAATCCGAGTCAATACTCTAGACAAGTACAACTAAGAGTTTATTTGCTATTTATTGTTTGCATATATACTATAATATGAGCAAAGTTTGTATATGCGGGTAAATTATTAGATGAGGGAAACATACTTTAAACCTTATAATCCTTCAGCTCAAAATATCCCAAAACACAATATCTAAAGTTTATGTTTACTTATAACAAAATGTATAAAAATTTAATAAAATATTTTGTTAAGACTGTAAACATTTATTATACAATTAGTAAGGCAATAAGTAAGATTTACAGATTAATTATAATAAAGTATGGAAAATTACTTAGATGTTATATGTTTACAAGTAATTGCAGTTAATCTATAATACTCAGTTGAGAAGAGGAGGAAGTTTTAAGTCACATATTATAAATGTTAGTTTATTGACCTTTTTCAATTAAAATTGCGCTAAAAAGAAAGAAAATATAGAAATAGATTTGTTTTTAGGTGACCATTTCCAACCATGATGACAAACAAAACGAAAGACAAAAACTACAATACAATTGAAAAACTTCAACAGTTTAAAATTCAATGAACCAACTATTGCCCCATGAACGTTGCTGTTTTCAAGAGATAATTTTTAAGTTTGGTTTTGTGTATTGATTCATTGAATTTCTTTGAAAAATGGTGTAGTCTCAACTTAAAATATTTCTTAGCTATTGCCTTTATAAGAAGTAAAAAATGGTCAGTAAGCGGAGTGTATAGCAGGTCACTACAGTAAGCTCGACAAGGGCGAAGTGAAGAGCGGGGGTGCAAGGCGACGCTCCTCAGTAGGGTGACTCACGCCCGCGCCGCCATATTGTTGAGTATTAGCCGCTCCGCAGTGGCTTCACCTGCGAGCACCCGATGTCCTATCTATTGGTCTTATTGTAATCTATGGTTCAATCAGGAGTCAGCTCACTACATAACCCGGTTCATCACATGATCTGACGGATCTCAGATCATTTCGCGACCCGGATCATTGAACCGGTTCGTTCATGATCTGCGTATTTCTAATAAGTCCTTCCATTCAAATGGGGACATCGCGCTGCAGAAGTTGGAAATCTTTAAAACATGAAACGGAGAAGAACCTAAGGTACCAGCGGGATGGATGAAGGCCAATATCGGCTACATAAACTGACTAAGGAAGCCTTGTTCCTACAGTCAGGGGTAGAGAAGGATTCCCGGAGCAATCCGTGCCTAATCCGGAGACAGAGTAACATCTGGCATGTAAAACATTCCAGTTAGTTCTGGCTCAATCGACAAAAAAGTTTGTTTTTCTAAACAAGATCCCTGACGGGGTCGGGTCCCGGCGACCTCTTTCACGTGCTTAACAACTCTTAAAAATCGTCTACCACATTGAAATATACACTTATATTACAAGGAACACAATTTTTTACTACTTATGTAATATTTACCCGTGTATTCGAGTGAAAGAAAAACATTTTTTGTGCTTATGTGAATAATTTTTATAAGCAGAACTATGGAAAAAAACACTGGTTTATTGTTAAAATTTAAACTTTTTTCACTTTGACTCATAATTATTCAAAAAGTAAAAGCAGTAAAAATAATTCTTATACAGCATGTGTTGTATGTCTCTTAGGGCTTGACATAAAAAAATGGTGGGGTCTAAGTTAATAATTAAAGTCGTAATTGATTATTTTTTTAAACCCTTAATCGGTACTAGCTATTAGTTTTGAAGTTTTTAACATACTGCATGGTACTGTACGTTCTGCCTGTGAATACTGATTTGGATTTATTCCATTAAATTGTACTTAATTTTAAATCAGGCAATATTTATTTCTGACCGCCTTTACAACATGCTCAGACCGAACCGGCCGGCCACTGTTTCGCGAGCTTTCTACATTATGCCATAATAGTGAAACATACCTACCTACTTGTTGACCTGTGTGTTAAAAACAAACAAAAAATAACAAATTGACAATTTTGTTTATACACGAACCATAATATCTTTAAATTAGGTACGTGTGGTTGTAAATAATGTCATATTTAATTTAAAAAAGACCAAACGATCCCACTGGGCGAACTGAATAGCAGGGCTATGAAGTTGATATACCCAAAATAGTCTACCCACATTCTTTTCATGTTCATCGTTAGTTCTTCGTTAGTTCCATTTAGTCACGAAAATATCGTTAGTTCAGCAATATTAACAAATTTACAGCCTTAATTCAATGGGTAAGCCAACTTCTCACCATCAGAAGTAGCCTACTCAGATTAAATCGTAATAATTGATTAATTAGTACTCACGAAAATAAATCCGAGAACGTATTTTATTTTTATTTACTGTGTGTAAGCTAGGTATTTTTAATACTGCGAAGTTGGCTTACCCATTAAATTACTGTAAAATAGTTAGTACTACTGATAAAATAATTTTCTCATGGGAACTATGTATATTCAAAAAATCTAATTAATAATAAATAATCCAATACCACTATTATAAAATTCAAATTATTAAAATCGGCCTATAAACAAGACGAGACCGACGAGTTAAATGAAACAGTGTATATTAAAAGAAGATAAAATATTAAACAGTGATGTAGGAACCGATCCGAAATGTACCTTTTTAAATATAAATTATTTTTTGGCCATACCTTTATACGTATATTTATAATAATATTATCAATATTACTGTTATTGATAGAACTGTCTTATTAAGTTTTATTCTGTTGATAATTGTTTTTAAAATGTAAAAACATTTGTACTGTTTTAAATTGTCTGAATTCATACCTGGCGATGGATAAATTTTAAATTATTAGGCAATTGTGTATTTTATTTTACAGTAATAACTATGATTGTGGTTGGTCAAACTAAAACATCGGAATTAAGTGTTATTCATTGAATGTTTTTATCAAAACTTAGAATACTAAATTGTATATTTTATTCTTAATTAGATCAACCAGCGTCTAAAATTGAAACACATTTTAGTTATCATTTATGTATCTGCTACCGGTTCAGGTAGAACGGTTACAAATTTTTGTAATAATATCTGAATAGTTGAGGACAAAGATAAAAACCGCTTCCGTTTTTCAAATACAAACAATAATTTCCCGCCTTAACCCTCCAACTGTTCATCAAAATTTTGATGGACACAACCCATTGTGGATTGTTGTTCGTCAAAATTTTGATGAACAAACATTCCCTTGCATAATCACTCATTACAGTATATTCCGGCAACGTATCGATTCGATTCATGCACCATTGGATTCGGGAAAAAAAGCCTAAGGAATACTATAGTTTTATTCCTCTTTGTATTGTAGTTGCAACGTACCAAGTTCGTAGTTTGGAACGTAAAAGAAGTTGCAATTCATTGTGACCGCCATGTTGTCGATGCCGTCTGAGTTGTTGATGTGACGAGTCGTGTTTATTTTGTGTTTTAGTGTTGTGTTTAGTGTGTGGTGAATAGTTAAATATTGCAGTAGTGCAAATAAATATATTTTAGAATAAATAAATTTCTCGAAAATTTTTCGCAAAAGTTTTGAGTAATGACAAAATGAAACTTTTTTCGGCTCTTAAAAAAAAAGTTATGGAATTTATTTTACTACTGCTGTATAGTTTACTTCATTCTGAGTAACAAAATATGCAATATAACATGTATTGAAGTAAAACTGTATTAGTAAAACTTTTATTAGCAAACTCTTACATATATACACCCTATTTTCACAATTTATGCGCATCGCTGCTTTTTGTTATATAGTGTTATTATAGTTTCATAAATTTGTATAATGCTTATGTGTTTCTGAAACTAGAATAAATTTGACACAAAATGGCTATCTCACTTTTATAGTTTTCTTACTATAACTTGGTTTGCTAAATATGGTCCCCCCCAAATTTAAAAAAAAAATGTAAATTTTGAATTTCATGGAAACAAATTTTTAGTAAACATTTTTTTAAGGCCAAATTTAAATACTAATATTATTATATGTTTAATTCTGAACACAAAAATATATACTTCTATATTACTTTTAATTTATATTTTTAATAAATTTTTTTTAAAAACCCTTGCACGAGGCTCGAAAACATGCCGCCACTACAGGAAAAAATGACCGCCAGTTGGAGGGTTAACTCTAGCTCATCGTCCTGAAACGTTCCAAAGTACAGAGCAGAGCTTTCATGACTTATCTGACAAAAAAAAATGGTCAATTATGTCTCATTCAGAGTTGTAATTTCAGGTTCTTCCGAAAAGTATCCTAAATAATTTTTTGAATAGCTTTCGATGTAATGAGGACAAAAGGGTTGTTACTAAACCACGCATTGTTTACCAAACTAAAAGTTAAACAGATGTTTTGGAAAGCGTAATGACGTGGAACTAATGTGAGTTAAAACCTAATAAAGGACCGACATTCAAAAACGATTTTCCAATCAGTCCTTTTTCTTTTTTACTCCATGGTCAAGATCAAAGCTGGCCGTGAAGGTCAGCCATTAAGAGACACCAACCGCAGCGCCTGACGCAAGACAAAGAGGTTTGTATTTTTATAGCAAACACGTGTGCAGGCGAACACGCATATGCGGGCATTCCTCCCAGCATGTGTCGAGAAGGTACATAAATTATCCTAGAAAGATTCAGCCCAACTACTCAGCATTGGTAACCAACATCTTGGAATTTCGTGGTCTTCATATAAATCCACTTTTTTATTTTGACATCTCATGGAAGCGTTGGGATTGATAAAGAACCTACCACACAGACAGTTGTAACCAATCATTCTTAATTATAAAGCCCCGTTTACACTGCCCGAGCATTCGTCGCAAACAGGAGTGACGAACGATCATTCGTTCGAGGCTCAGGCAGTGTAAAACAGTTTCGGCGAGCCGAGCAAGGTCGAATCGAATGCTCGTTCGTGCTCGAGCCTGATCCGCCCGATGTCGGTTTTCCGGCGAATCATCAAAGGGATGCTCGTTCGCCGCTCGCTCAGTGTAAACACCTCGGGTTTCTTCGAACAGCGTTCACCGAATTCTGTTCTTGCCTACTGGCTGTCGAGTTCACATGTCTCCCATTTCGAGTGTGGAATTCCTTCTTTAGTTTATTCTGTATAGTAATTTTTCGTGAAAGCAGCATGGAGTGGGAGAATGAAAAGTGCCTCCTTTTAGTTTCTCTTTATGAGGGGCACCAGAGCTGTGGCAGCCGAACCACAAGCTGTACTTCAACAAAATTTAAAAAAATGACGCTTGGGAAGCTATAGCGGACGCAGTTGGAGACGACATCCGACACCGTCAAAAGCAAAATAACCTCCTTGTTGGCTTCCTTCAGGAGGGAGAAGAAACAAGGAAGAAACTTCAAAAGGGACTGGAAAAGGTAAGTCAGCCTTCTTCTAGCAAATTTATAGCAATCAGAATGCTATCATGCGTAAATCGTTTTGCCACGATACGGCTCCATTTTACCATGAAAGTATGTTGCAAAGGCCTCGCGGATATCTTTAGCAGTAGAATTTGATCTCCTGGGTTACTTTTTTCAAACCAAGAAGGGATGCCGGAGCCACCTCATTTCTCCAGGTACCAGGTGTAACCTCTCCATTTTCCTCGGTATCCAAAGCACCCACTGGGCAATATAGACGTGACGAACTTGCACTTCTACGTAGAAAATTGTGGAGGTAAACGCAGGCCATTACAACCCACTTGGCGTTCTGAGTTTCCAAAAGCAAGGTTTCCTTAGCACACAAAAACACAGAAGCTAAAATGCCAAAAGCATTCTCTACCACCCTTCTGGCCCGGCTCAATCGGTAATTGTAAATTCTTTCTGGGGACCCTTGTGGATGATAACCAGAGTACGGTTTCATCAAACTGTCACTCAATGCAAAAGCATCGTCCCCCAAAATGACGTACGGGCTGGGGATACTCGAATTTGGCAGTGGAGATAGTGGGGGAAGTTTCAAGTTGCCCTTTTCAATATTGTCGTACAACTGAGAATTTTTGAAAACTCCACCATCTGAAATCCTGCCTTGACATCCAACGTCCACAAAACATGAAGTTATAATCAGCGTCGACAAGCGTAAATAATACAAAACTGAAAAAGGGACATGTAGTTGAAGTATTCGCTCCCGCTATTTGGGCGGACATTGTATTGCTACATGCTTTCCGTCGATGGCTCCAACAGCATGGGGGAAGTCCCACTTCTCTTCAAATTTCTTGGATTCGCATAGCCACTGTTCTTCATTTTCGGGCATCTGAAATGAACAATATTTCTTATTACGTATACCCATAGCGTCAAAATTAAATTATATACCTACACACTATTAAATAACTACAATTAAATTTTTATAGCGGAACCAATAGTTTATAATAAAAACCTCAAGTATTTTAGTTAATTTGCTAATTCATTTCTTCATTTTTAAGGTTGAGCTCATTCAGGAAGAGGACGACAATACAAGTGAATCTGCTTCCCAAATTACTCAAACCCTCCCTCATCAGCAATCTCAAGAGATACGATCGGCTTCCAGTCAAACCGCACTGGGTTTTGCAGCCTACTCCAATGAAGCGCAAAAGAAAACGCCAGCCTCTCCACGGTCTCAAGTTGACGAGGTGGTCGGCATACTGCATAATGCTGTGAGGCGTGATGCTTGTGATGTGTATGGTGAGCATGTTGAAATGAAATGAAATGAAATGAAAAATGACTTTATTAAAACATATTCAATTGGCGAGGTTAGGACTATTAAGTCCTCTCTTACACCTAACCACAAATTAATAAACTCTACTATTACTGTAAAACAGAGCCACAATACAGTTTAAATTACTATTTTACAATCAAAAATTATAATCTCTATTGCGATGAAATTAAAATCTTACTCCAAGAGTACACAAGCGTTTGTCCAGCACCACGTCAACAACATTCTTTTCGAAGCCCACATGGGCCGCTATGACGAACTTCCTCATCAAAATCGCCGGTTTATCTCATCAGTTTCGCCGAATTATTCAGCCTCTCCGTCCCCTGCTACTACGTTTTCGTCAGCGAATTCTGGCCCACCTTCTCCGGCTATTTTACTACATCCACAACAGACTACACCAGAGTACAGTGGGGACTCTACTTCACCTCTGTCCTCTCTTCCTACATACCACCATCTAGAACCCTCAACCCCCCACCACAGACCATTCACATCAAATCAAGCAGTGATGATGCAGATCCGCTCGCCTCCGTATTTGCCTCGGATCCTGGAACTGGGGTACCCTCAGAAGCAGGAACATTCTTTTCCTCGTTCTGTTAAAATATTCCACACGTTTGGCACTTTATTCAATAGTTCCGTTCAACGTTTTTCATGTACTTATTCCAAATATATATATTTCCAAAAATAAAATTATATTATACATTTTTGTTCTTACCTTGACATACTCCTGTAGTGCTTCTACGATGGCCCGACAGACTTCAGGAACAAGTAAAGAAATTGTAGGACTTTGAAACCCTGAAGAGATACATGAGGCTACCGTACGAGTCACCACTTGCTAAAAATCGAAGAGTTATCGCCAACCGGACTGATGCAGGAACGCACTCTCGGAAGTTGGTGTCGGTTTTGGCAATTTTCCCTTCTATCCTTCCCAATATGATGGCGAATTCGTCTAACGACATTCGGCTGAAGTTTTCGAAGAGCCCTCCGTGGTCTTCTTTCAAATCTCTCAGCAAAATAGTGTGGTTCCTCTTTTTCAAAAATGAAGGACTCCCACACGCGTCGCCTTTTCCTTCCTCGCGTTTCCTCCTGTAACAGGATGAGGACGGCCGCAGCGGGGAGGACGGCCGCAGCGGAAACCGCAAGTTTTGACAGTCCGGGTGCCATCATCAATATTCACTGCAAACGCTCACGAGAAAACTGATCGACACAAATGCTCGAGCAGTGTAAACAGAGGGCTCGTTTGCGTTCGTGCTCGTTGAAAACCGGCGAGCTACGATCACGAATGCTCGATGCTCGATGCTCGGGGATGTTTGGGCAGTGTAAATGGGGCTTTAGATGTTACGGTATAGTCTGATACTCACCTAATGATTTCACCATGATTCTTTCCAGCAAAACAAATTGTAGAAAAAGCATTCAACATTTACATCCAATTAAAATAGCCTTTTAATTTGATATACTCCTACTCGTATATGTTTGGATTAAGATTATTGAGGAAAACTAATTATTTGGTCCTCAACGTGTTTCATTTCATAAAAATATTCGTAAAAAACCGCATTTTCTTAAAACGGAATGTAAAAAGATATTCAATAAGCATTTTAAAGCTGTGTTCTATTTGGAAGGAGATGATAGTTGACCTACTTACTGCTGCTAAGTTATAATTGGCTTCCATCAACTGTTACAAGAGCTGCACGTGTTACATGCTCTTCAAGGATTGCTTGGAGACTAGGCATTGATCTAGGCATTGATCCGTATTTGGTTGAGGGTACTTCCACAAAATGACTAAACGTTTTCCTCGAGAAGTTTTATAAGCTTTGATTTAATAAAACTCCTCCGTTAGTTATTTGGGCGAGTCCCGTGATGAGTAGCAATGATCTTCAATTATTTTCAAGAAGGGATTCTTCAAGATACAATTCTCAATTAAAATAATAATAAATTATTCATTTTCTCAATTTGCAAGATACTTTATCAATTTCTTAAATACATGAATAAATCAGCTTTTATACATAAAAACTTACATAAATAAAACTTTCTTACCATGACTGACCAAAAAGTCAAAGCAAAACATTACAAACCAAACAATAATCTATTAACAAAAACTATTTCATGAGTCTAGTATTTACTTACTAAGTTAAACTTTCACAACTTGAGCCAAAACAAGGATATTAAACCAGCATAATTTTGTAAAAAGTGAACCCTTTGAGGTCGGATTTGCGGCATTGTACTCTACTAATGAAGACCTTTAATTTGATGTACTGTTCGAACTATGCTCTTATTTAAGATTTCCTTCCGTCTCTTTGCGGGTCATCCCTTGACATGACAAAAATATTGCAGTTACTTCAAAAAGTACATTTATAGGTGCAGTAATGATGTACAAATTTCATTGCTTTACCTGTAATCGTTCGGGAATAATATATAAAAATTATTACATAAAAATCAATAAAATTGTTCACTTATATTGACATGACAAAAATATTGCAGTTACTTCAAAAAGTACATTTATAGGTGCAGTAATGATGTACAAATATCATTGCTTTACCTGTAATCGTTCGGGAATAATATATAAAAATTATTACATAAAAATCAATAAAATTTTTCACTTATATTCTGAAATAGAAAAGCAAGTAAGGTATTTTAGGGCCTACAATACACTTTAGGAAGTTCCGACTACTTACTTACATTTTAAGTAATTAAACAGCGATCAGATAATTAAATTTGATTTGATTTATATTTAATTAATCGATAAATGATTAAATTTGTTTTTATGAGTGCTCCAAAAATCAATAATTTTAATATGCAAAAAGCAATTCTCTTACGTAGTTTATTTACAGTAATGATTGTAGTTAATATTATAGCACAGTGCATAAATAATTTATGAATACTACTAGTTGATGATTAAATTACTAATGTTAAATTTCAATTAAGGTTATTCAGTGCCAACAGCTATACTCTTGTCTTAAAAATTCGTCCAAATGAGATTGCTTGACGTTATTAGGTAATTAAGTAAATATTCTTGGTGCTATAAAATTCAAAGTTTTGGTAATAATTTGGTTTTGGCATTGGGAAGTACACAACGTAGTACTTAGCAATAAAATAAAAGCTGCAACCACAGCACGAAGTTGACTCTCTGTAGTACAGAGGTGATACGGTATTTCAGTAATCAGTACTTTGTAACGGTTACTTTTCTCCAGAATCTGTAACGGTTACTGAAAACCAAAAATATTGATGACAGATACTCAGATTCTAATACTCTGTATGGTTACAAGATACAGATATTTTCTCGTACTGATTACTTTACTAGTCCTGAAATATTCATATCCTTACTGATATCGAATACTGAAATATTGATCTGAGGCTGTCAAATACAAAATAAATACCGCGATCGTATCACTGCAACTGGAAAAATATTGCTACGTCACAATGTAAATCTCTTACCAACCCCGATGTCAGTGTTATATTCTTGAATTAGTTATTGAGTTAAAAATATATTGTTTGAAAGAAAACTCAACAGTTTATATATAATAAATTAAGTTAAAAGTGTTTAATTATGTAAACTATGATTAGATTTTTTTTTGTTTTTACTTCAAATGAGAGCTTATTTAATTTTTTCATAATAAAAAAATGTGTTAATGTACCAAAAAGATAATTAAAATTATTTATAAAATAGAATGTTATTGTCATAACCTTAAAGAACACCCTATGTAACAGCCCATTAGACTCTATTCGAAGAAGCAGCGGTTTAATTTATAGTTCAATTCATTAATTACATCTCAAAAAATATAAAATTTATAATAATAATAATAATAAATTATGTTTATACATTTTCTACATAATTGTGTTGTACTTTTAGCAATTAAAAAAACTCTCTGTTTATTATGGAAAATACTCAGTATTTTAAGCGTTACAAATGAGGAAATACTGATTTAAAATCTTCTAGTATTTAAAACGTTACAAATATGAAATACTAATTTAGAGTATCTAGTATTTAAAACGTCACCAGTACGGAAATACTGATTTTAAGTATCCAGTATTTGTAACCAGTTTTTGTACTCAATATCGCCGAGTAACGGTATCAGAAGTAGCGGTTACATCTCTATTGAAGTATGGCAGGAGTAACAAACGGGCTCATGCGCACTGTGCATTAAAGAATGCGCGCAGCGACCTACATACGATATATCAAAGGATGCAGTGCGCCAGTGCAGGGGATATCCTGGTTCTGACCTGGCGGTTACGTAATCACTTAGTGTGGTATTACTGTACTGGAACGGGTCTTTTCTAGTATGTCCCCGCATTCTTTATTTTAATTTCTATAAGTTAGATTACTAGAGCTACAAATGTAATTTCTAAAGGTAATTGAGGTTAGGTTAAGCTAGGTTTTTGACAATAATTTGCAAAAACAATTAAAAAAAACAAGTTTATTAATTTGTACGAAAAAAACACAAATTAGTAATGAAAGGTGTTTAAAATAATATACTATTCTGGTGGCCAGAACGCTTTAATGTCCTCCAGGATTTGTTCGAACAAATCTGTGTTTTGGTGGCGATGTTTCCACAGAAACTCACACAATTATAAGTCTAGCAAGTTGTGACTTGTACCGCATTCGTTCTTATTACGCCGTTTTGCCGACGCCCAGAGCGATTCGATGCTCTCCGTGTGTGTGCTCCTGTTGTAGGATCAACAAAATTTTCAAAATGAGTTAGATCACGCGATGCTTGCCCGCTGCGCAGGGCTTCGCGCTGCTTGCTCTTTTAGAAAAAAAATTAACTCGAGCTTGCAAAGTCCAAGCCCAGATCAAGCGGCGCGCGTTTATCACTGATATTTAATTACGATCTTTGTGAATGCGGGGACATATTAGAAAAGACCCTACTGGAACCTTCATTTATACACATTAGCAATAAGTGAACTTCTTTCACACTTTCCATAAGTTCTGCACATATCATGTCCTGAGCCTTGGAAGAGGTAACGTACCACGTGATTCATAACGGATTTCGTTTATGTTGCATCCAAAACTTCAACCCTGTAGCTCTTTGATTTATTTGTTCTGCGATTATCTCGTTGCCATCATGTTTATCCACAAATAAGACATTTTTCAACACGTTATCTCAACCAAATACCATTGAGTGACGATCACCAACACCGGCATCCATTTGTTTAGATGTTGACTTTACAATAAATAAGATTGACCAACCTCAATGTAGCTTAAGTAAGGCCCAAAATGGTCTGTCACCATTGGAAATTAAAATATTTAATAAGTCTCTTGAATCAAGGTAGATGTAAGAACTTTTAGGGCTATAATACATAGCTGGTTAGTAAAAAGTCCTGTGAGTTTTTTGATGCAACAGTAGATGAAATACTTTAAATAATTATTTCAAAATCAAAATCTTTTTTATTGCAGCGACAATATGTACATTGTATGGTAAAGGTCAATACGGGGTTTCTAAAATTCCAGGTATTTATACACACAATACACATTCATACCTACAATTTTACAATCACGCCTCTTTCATTCTTCGCCAATGCAAGCCACCCAGTACACCAGAGTCAGTCTTCTAATTGGGCGGTCTCCCAGTCGAACGCCAAAAACTCACCCGCATTATAGAATGCTTGAGACACCACAAAGCGTTTGATGCGAGTCTTCAACTCCTTGGGCGTTGGGGCATGTTTAATTGAATTGGGCAGTCTGTTGAGGAAATGCACATCTGCTTGCGAGGGTAGGCGTTCATAAGCTACCGTTCTGTGTCTCCCAGTCCGGTAGTTTGTTCTGCCACGCGTCTCATACATGTGTATGTCTTGGCCTCTTGTTAAGGCACATTTATTCATACAAAACAAAGTTGTTTCCAAAATGTAGAGGCACGGCAGAATCAACAGCTGTAATTTCTTGAAGCTTCCCTGCACGACTCTCTAAATTTGATTTTGGCGATTACTCGAATTGCTTACTCGAGTGTTTGCGCAAGCTCCCAAAAGGACCACTTCGTAGGCAACATGGGAGTAAATCAAGCCGTAATACGCCGTAATCAGTACATGACTCGGACAGTATTTGGCTAAAGATCTCAAAACAAAAATGCATGAGCAGATCTTTGCGCAAACATGGTCAATGTGCTCATTCCAAGTCAGCCCTCGATCGAGGTGCATTCCTAGGAATTTCGAAGAGCAGAATTCTTCGAGTGTGGAGTCATCTAACAAAATGGCAGACTCGTACTGGTTGCCCGCAGTGCGCAAGGCAAAATTCAAAATGTTGGTTTTTGAAGAGTTTGTTGGGTCAGGTTCCGTTATTTCACCCCATGTTTTTAAAGCGCTACTATAGCCACGGAATTGATTGTTTTAACTATTTATGATCATAGATGAGTACGGAGGTACTAAACTAGATAGACACTGTTTGTTTTCCTTGACGACGTCTTATCTTATCAGCATCAGGCATGCCCAGACTGTTCTTGTTATCGAAATGAGACGAGTGCCTCCGGCAGCACCGAAGGTGCTGCCCCGCGGTGATGTCAATAAAAGAAAAACATCCCTCGAGATAGTACCTATCAGTAAAATATAAAATTCTAGAGGAGCTGATCAGAAATATAAATTGAAATGATTAGTTCACCTCAAACAATCAATTCCGTGGCTATAGTAGCGATTTAAAAACATGGGGTGAAATAACGGAACTTGACAGTTTGTTGTTAGATTGAGGCTGTGGAAGTATTGGACACAGTTGTTGATGTCAACAAAAGCCTGTTGTTCCAAAACTTCGCTTGCAAACTGCACCAATTTTCCATGCAGAAGCGATGATTTTATATCGTTCACGTAAAGCAGGAAAAGCACAGGACTGAGGATGGACCCTTGAGGGACTCCATATCTCAGGTCTATTGGTTTGGATGATTTATTTCATATTTGGACAACTTGGGATCTCTGACTTAGGATCGAGCTAAGCCATTTAAGAGCCACGCCTCGAATGCCGTGTACCGTGATCTACGCAGTCGAATGCTTTGGACAGGTCTAAAAACACACTCATTGTGTGGTTTCGGAATTCAATCCCCTCTACAATCATATCGACAAGACACAACTGCGTCTGTTGTCGACTTGCCCTTTCTGAAACCAAATTGTTCACTTGAGAGCTAATTGTATTTGGCCAAAAAGTGTAGGATTCTTATAAGATAAAGCTTTTCAAAAATTTTGCTTATCACTGGCAAAATTGAAACAGACCGATAGTTAGTAATTGAAGCTGGGTCGTCTTTCTTAAAAATAGGAATAACTTTAGCAATTTTCAGGAGAGAGGGAAACAAACACTCCTTTTTGGAATGAATAATTTACTAATTGGGTTAAGGGCCTCACTAAATGCTTGCAGCATTTTTTATGAGCCATGGAGACATTATATTGAGGTAGTTTGATTTTTTGGCTGGGAGCTGCTGAATAATTCGGTGAAGCTCATCCTCAACAACGGGCGCTCAACACCATTGACGATGTGGGGCTCTGTATTCGTAAGGGGCGTACTTAAGGTTCAGATGGCCGAGGACCCTGTCCATCAGCAACGGATGCAAAAAAGTCATTAAACTGATCGGCAATCTCCGTTTCATCTTCCACAAGCTAGACCCATTTTAATTTTGACTGATTCGTGAGTTTTCGTTTTATTACTAATGATGCCCCAAGTTGTTTTTGAAACGTTTTTGGAAGAGAGAATAGATTTTGAGACATCATATGCTTTTGCAGCTTGGATCACTTTCCTGTATGTCTTTTTTATAATTCTTGAAAAAAGTTTTAAGTTGTTCGAATGAAGTGTTTTTGTAAATTTCGGAGAAAAATTTTAGTTTTTCTCTAGAAACTAAAATACCCGCTGTGATCCAGTTGTTTATGGAAGTTTTTTCGCAAACATTGATAATTTTTTTATGGCAGCAAATGTTAATGTGGAAATTTAGAGTGTCGTTAAACAATCTAAACTGTTACTCTACAGGTAACATGAATTTAGAAAATCCCATCTTTCTTTAAAAAGAGAAGTGTTGAGGTGAGCGATGTTTTCTGGCACTATGTCTCTTTCTGTTTGTTTAATTTTGGGCTACCTTTTTAGTTTCAACCCACTGATGACGGCTTCTTGGCCATAGTGGTCTGAGACAGCTGTATTCACTACAGACACCGTGACACTTGAGTGGTTGGTGATGATATTGTCCATAGCAGATTGTGTTGTAGCCGTCACTCTCGTCGGAGTTCTGACTGGCAACCCCAGGTCAAATAAGTAAATCGACTAATCGAATTGTGGAATGGTGAGTGTTGCCCAACGCGTCAATGTTGAAATCCCCCATCACGACAAATTCCAGACGTTGGTTAGTCAGGCATGTCAATAATTTAGAAAAAAAAGTGTCCGCATTTCCACTAGAAGACCTATAAATTCCGATCACGACTAATTTTGATTGATGTGTTTGAAGTTTGATCCCGACTGCTTCAAAATCTTTTTCGATTGATTCTTGGATCGGAAAGGGGGTAAACAAGAAATTTTGTTTAAGCAAAATATTAACGCCTCCTCCTTTGGAGTGAGTTCGACAAAACGCGGAAGCCAATTTGTAATTTGGAATTTTGCACAGTGCGACGTTCTCCATGTTGAAGGAGATCGGTTTTCAGATCCTCGCATAAGTTGGATTTGATCCAGTTTGTTGGTTGCATATTGAGAATTTTGATGAAGCAGTCTTACTTCATTTTGTTTTCGAGTGTTTGTTAGTTTTAATTGGGTTTTGCCTGTCAATTTTGTCCGCTGTTTCCAAGTGGGGTCCCTAAAAAACAGAGTTTGATTTTTCATCAACAACAACTGTAGAGCGTTCGTATGTAGGTGAAGATACTGCCTCCGCGTAACTGTTGTGGGGTGATGTCCAGGGTGTAGCCGGGCTGGGCGGCACACAGGGGACCACGGTGTCGGGAGCCGGCTCCGGCAACGGCACCGGCAGACATCGCGCGGCTCCGCTGTGGCGACGCTCGGAGACTGCATAGTTGATGGCAGGTCACCCGAGTATGGAGGTGGCACCTTAGGTGAAGGCCTCGAGGTAAGCTTATGCGTCTTGGCGAGGCTTCGCTGTATCAAACCAGCTAGTTTTCTCTTGCCTCGCTGGGACAGATGCATGCCGTGCCTCGTGAACATCTTCCGGTCTAACTGGTTAAAATCCAGGAATCGAGCGTCGTGTGTTACGGCCATCTCCTGGATGTAAGCGTTCACTCAGCTCAAGGGTCGCGACGCGATGGTTCGTTCACTCTGGAGTCGGCTCACCAAATGAACGGCTCATTTCATCACATAGTCTGACAGATCTCAGATCATTCCGTGACCCGGATCAGTGAGCCGGTTTGCTCATGATTTGCTCATTACTAGTTTCCAGTACCTCGACCAATATGACGCTCAGCCAACTAGAGTGAACCTCTTATAAGACAATAATAAATTGACTGTAGATCATCTGACATGCTTGATATGGTACCGAAGGATCAAGACGTTATTGTCTTTTAACCAGGGCTATTCATTAATTACAGGCCTACATTCATTAATCTTCTGAGGCGAATTATAATTAATCCACCGGAGATCATGATTTTTGATTGTGGTGATTAAGGATAGTTATATTCAGTTTTCAATTCTGAATCACATTGTGATTTTGTAATAGCTCGAATTTCAAGTAGATCCGCATAACAGCTAGTATTTTATTCGTGAAATGCACATACAATCAAAGAGCGCGTTGTGCATGGCCCTACGTCACCCTTGGTATCGGCAGGTCATCGCCAAGGTCACCGATGAGTAACACTGTAACTTCCGCTCGAAGATGAGAAAAAATGAAATAACACTTTAACAAGGCTCATTTCCAAGTTTACAAATACAAAATAAGATATATCACAACCAGGTACCATATACAGGTTTGTCCTATGAGTAACCCGACAAACTTCTCAGGTGGTTTCCTCTCATCAAAATAATGAAAAAATGTCATATAAACATATGTCCGGAAACGCTTTGGTTAGTGAAAGATTTTGCCCGATTTTCAAAGAAAGGACGGAAATAAGGCTAAACTGATGTTTATGTGGCGTAAAGGTAGTTAGTTTTTAAATTTATTGGATTTGATTCAAAATGAAGTGAAAAATGTAATAAAATACGTCCCAGACCTGTATGTCCACCCCCATTTCTGAGATATCCGACAAAATATGCAAAATTAGGTCTCAAAAAACATGCTTCGTTTAGATTTGAAGTAGGCCTACATTAGGTTCATTAAATGGGTAATAAACACGCAAACGTTTTAACTCAAATTTATAGATAATGTGATTCTGAAGAGAATTGTGTAAAATAGGCCAATAATAATACTATATAATTAAATCAACATATACGAAAATTAAGACAGAAAATGCAATATCTTTTTATTAAATGAACGTTCTTCGTAAAAACATTTAACAACAAGTAAATAGTTACAAAACATTTACAGTATAAAACATTGTAGGTTGAGAAAAAAGATTATTTGACTGACTTCAGGTTTGCCAGTAGAGTCATGACTGTTTAAATAATGGGGGCACAGAGGGCTCTAGTCCCCCATCCAGAAATGTTGGAAGACAAACATCAAAAATGCATCCAGTAGTTAATTTTGAGCTAGAAGAAATGAGGTCTCAAAGTTCAACAATTTCCTGGAAGAAGATTCTTGAACCCGTATTAAGGAGGGTATTTTGTACCTCCTAAACCAACAAATGTCTTAGCCCCCTCCGAAATAATTTACTATATACTCCACTTCCTGTTCCCACTGTCTCAGAGGCTTATTTCAGTTCCGGAAACAGTGGGTGTGTATCAACCATCATATCCGTTCCCAGACTTCTAATTAGATCTGGTGAGAAGAGACGGTATTTCACGTGCGGTAGGCATGATATTAAAGAATATCATAGTGCGAAACTTCCAAACAACGTTATCACATCAGCTTTCTATCCCATCAAAACCCTAGATCACGTCTACTTTAATTTCCAGGCGTTGAAATTCAGTAACCTTTAGTTCTGACTAGAGATGGGCTAAATCAGTACGAATCAAATCAAATCAAATTTTGCCAGAACATTACAAAAAATGTACAGCAATAGTCATGTTTTCTATAATTTGGAACAATCGCTCCACATTGAGACCAGTCAAACATATAGAAATTTCAGTCGCACCACATTCACTCACGCCAATTTTCCCATTTTCCAACGCCGGTTGTCAGTGTCCCAAGTGTGCGGTCACCAGTCAAATGCCATAAACTCGTCAGCGCTATAAAATGCTTGAGACGCTAAAAAGCGTTTTAAACGAGCTTTTAACGCCTTGGGCGTTGGGGCATTTTTGATTGAATTTGGCAACTTGTTGAGAAAACGAACTCCTGCCTGCGAAGGCAAGTGTTCGTAAATCCCCGCCCTGTGACTTCCAGTTCGGTGGTATCTCTGCCTCATGGCACATTTAAACATACAAAAAAATATTGTCTCTATGATGTAGAGACACGGCAGAGTCAACAGTTTCAGTTTTTTAAAAGCTTCCTTGCATGTTTCTCTGAACCTTAACTGTGCGATTATGCAAATCGCTTGCTTCTGCAATTTGAATGCTCTGAAAAATTGATAGTTTGCGCTGGCTCCCCACAGCAACAAACCGTAGGTGAGGTGGGGGTAGATCATGCCATAATAAGCCGCCATCAATACCCGAATGGGGCAGTATTTGGCTAAAGACCTCAACACATAGATGCCCGAGGCCAGTTTTAAGCAAACATGATTAATGTGATAATTCCAAGTCAATCCCCGATCCAGGAATATTCCGAGGAATTTTGAACAGTCGACTTCCTCCAGTCATCCAATAAAACGGCTGGCCCGTCATTGGAGTTTCCTGATCGCAACGCGAAAGTCAAGAAATTTGATTTTGAAGAATTCTCTTTCTGAGGTTGAGGCTATTGAAGTGTTGGACACAATATTGTTGGTGTCAAGAAAGATTTGCTGTTCCAGAATAGTTTTTCATTTGTTTGTGAAACAAAGTGTCGTGTCATCAGCGTAATGCACAAGTCTTCCATGCAGTAGTGATGACTCAATGTCATTGACATAGATGAAGAAAAGAATCGGACTGAGTATTGATCCCTGAGGGACACTATAGCCTAGCTGAATCGGTTCAGAGAATTTGTTTCAGATTTGGACGATTTGTGTTCTGTGGCTTAAAAATGAGCGGCATTGGAGCGGCACGCCTCTGATGCCATGAGATTCAAGTTTGTCGAGCAATTTCGATTAGTCAACACAGTCAAATACCTTAGATAAGTCGAGAAACACACTTGACTTTCTAACCCCTCGACAACCATTTCGACAAGACTCACAACGGCGTCTGTACTCTGTAGTCGATTTCCCTTTCCTGAAACTTTTCCTGGTTGTTTAGAAACTGAAGCATTCTAGTTAAAAGTTAAAAGTAAAAGTTTTTCAAAAATTTTGCTCAATACGGGCAAAATTAAGACAGGACTATAATTATTGGTTGAGCTGGGATCATCTTTTTTTAAATTGGAGTTACTTTCGCGAGTTTAAGGAGCGAGGGAAAAACTCCTTGTTGAAAAGAATGATTGACTAATTGGGATAATGGACTCACAATATGCTTTGAGCACCTTTTAACGAGGCACACAGACATTAAATTAATATCGTTTGATTTTTTTGCCGGGAGCTGTTGAATAATTCTTTCGAGCTCTTCCTCAACTACAGGACCCAAAGCCAATGATGACACTGGGCTCTGTCTTCGCGTTGGGTTTACTTGCGGAGGAGATGGACAAGGACCTTGCTCACCAGCAACAGAAGCGAAAAATCTGCTAAACTCGTTGGCAGCCTCCGTCGCATCCTCCACAAGCCTATCCTCTATTTTGAATTTGATTTGGGTCTGTGATTAATTTTTATTGTTTAAGATGCCCCAAACGGTTTTAGAAACATTTTTTGACGAGATGATTGATTTAGAGACATCATATGCTTACGAAGCTTGGATCACTTTTCTGTAAATTCTTTTGAAATTCCGAAAAAAATTTTTAAATCTTCGTTTGAAGTAGTTTTTTGAATGTCGGAGAAAAATTTAAGTTTTTCTCTCGAAACCATTAATCCTTTTGTGATCCATTTGTTATTTGCCTTTTTCGGGAAACTTTGATTGTTTTAGTAGATCAGCATAAATTTAGATGGTACTTAAAATTTTTGGAGAACAATTTGCTGCTATACTGACTGTGGTAGATTTAAGAAATCCCAATTTTCTTTGGAAAGGGAAGCGTTGATGAGAGCAATGTTACCTGGCCTTATGTCTCTTATAGTTTTAGTAGTTTTGGGCTTCCTTTCTATTTTTTCGCCACTAATTACAGCCTCTTGGCCGTAGTGGTCTGAGATGGCTGTGTTTACCACGGATACCGCGACACTTGAAAGGTTGGTGATGACGTTGTCAATTGCTGTCTGTGTTGTTGCCGTCACTCGCGTTGGTGTTTTGCCTGACAACGCAAGGCCAAAATACCTTAACAAATCGAGAAACCGTGTTGTGGATGGGTCATTTTTGTCCAGCGCGTCAATGTTGAAATCACCCATGAGGACATAATCCTGTTTTTGGTTGGTCAGGTCAGTCAGCACGGCTTCGCCATTGGAAAAAAATTTTCTTCGTTTCCGCTGGGTGACCTGTAAATTCCGATGACAATCAATTTTGACTTGTTTGTGTGAAGTTTGATTCCGACTGCTTCAAAATCTTTTTCAATTGTTTCCCTAACTGGAAAAATTGGAATTTTGTCTCATGAAAATTGCGACTCCTCCTCCTTTGGATAGTTGTCTACAATATGAGTTCGCCAGCTGGAAATTTGGGACTTTGCAACGATCAATGTTTTTGCTGTTGAAGCCATTTTCAATAACTACAAGTACGTCTGTCTGTAGATCCTCACACATGAGTTGAATTATTTCATCCAATTTGTTTGAGGCAGATTGTGCGTTTTGATGAAGCAGTCGTATTGAATTTTGATTTTGACATTGTCCGTCTTCAATGGGTTGCGGTTGGGGACCAGCGCCGGTCAATTTAGACCAGCGCTGGTAGATGGGGGCCCTAAAAAACCAGATTCATATTTGTGTACGTTAAGGCCTGACTGACGTTCCTTTGGATTGAGATCGGTGGACTGCCCAGCAGGTCGGCAGATCACAGCCTCCGCGTAGCTGTGATGCTGGGCGGTTGGTGTGGTGGTGACGGTGGTGCCGATGGTGACCGGGGTGGAGCAGTAGGAGCGATGGTTCTGAAACGGCGACGAGGCAGACTGGTTAACTCCTTCACTACCAGACCCGCCAGTAAAGATTTCCCCGTAGTTGTCAAGTGTAGGCCGTGAGGGGTGAAGTGTTCACGGCCCAGGTCACTGATGTCCATCATCGCCACGCCCTCGTAGCGTTCACACAACTCGCTCACATAACTGTTCGCGAGAGCTATGGACTCGTGGATGGGGTTGTCAGGAGGCAGGTCGTATCGGGGTGGTAGAGGCGACACTAGGAGATTAGAGCAGATCCTGCAATTCTTGATTACCTCCTCCATATGCTGGAATACGATGTCCTGCCTCCCGGCAGACAAGTCGTTGTTTCCGGCGATGAGAACGTAGCAGTGGTAGTAGTGGTAGACGTGGAGGGGCGTGGGAGGGTGCGGTGTGGAGGAGTCCAGACTCCGATGATGTTGGTGTGGCCGGCTGTCTGTGATCTCAGAATGGCAGAGAGGTGACGGCTATGGCTATCGCCTAAAACAGTCACATTTTTGAACGGGAGGATCGTTTTTTTTTCAGTTTTGTGTGTTTTTTACTTTTTGTATCGTGATCATGTTTTTTTGAAGATATGTGTTTTTGTTTTTTATTCGTTGTTTTTTCCTGGCGTTTTTCTTCTTCCTACTTACTACTGTGAAGTTTGCCGTATCCTCATCGTTTAGGTCTGATAGAACCATGCAGCTGTTTCCTACAGTTATTTGAGGAGCATGAGCAGGTGACGTATGTGGCTATTTTAGAGCTGTGATTTCCGATTCCAATACTCTTACTGTGTTGATCAATTTGGAAATCTCTTCTTCATGAATTTGGCAGCCTGTGCATATTTTACCGGGAAAAAGTAGATCGGAGGAAGCAGATATTCGGTCTGGGAGTGTTGGTCGATTAAAGATGGGCGCGATTGACTATTGGTAGATGTTGAGGGTTTGGTGGTGAAAACCTCATTTGTAAACTGGAGCAAACGTTGATCCGATTCTATTGAATGATCAAGTACTACTGATTGTAATTGAAGCTTGAAGTCTGTCAGTTCTTTTCTTAGGGCCGTATTTTCAGACACTAAGTCAGAAAAATATGTTGGTGAGTGTGACACTGTGATTGAGGTACTGGGGGCTGATAGTGTGGCGACTGGTCCAGTGCAGACGGCAGGCGACGCCGCGGTCGATGACGAGGCAGCTGGAGTTAAAGGAACCGTCGTGGAGGCGGCTGATGGTGTGGTGGCCGGTGTAGAGAGAGGAAGGCGACAAGGACACACTGGCAGCAGCGGGGGGTGCAGCACGTGTTCGCGGCAACGGCGTACTAGTAGGCAAAGCCGGGCTGTTGTACTGTGCACTGTGCTCGTGTTCCTGCTTCTCACATAACAATTTGCTTTTTTTACTGTCGGTTTTAACCCAACTGCTACAGTCCTTCTTTGTACAACGCCATGATATTGAACCATCTGACAATATTCTAGACAGTCTAAATTTAAAATATTTAGTCACTAAGTATTGTTTTTTTTATTTAGGACTAAATTAAAAGTCATGTTCTATAACAAACCTTTATAATTTAAAATAAATAATATGCACTAAAAGTTAAAATTTAATAAATACGCAGTTAAAAAATATATTTACAATATGTACAGGATTGGTTATATTTATTTTAATGGATCCGAGCAAAAAGTCAATTACAATCGTTGAGATGATCCGTGTTCCTACGGATCAGTAGTCCAGCTCGCTACCGACTCTGCTACCTGCGCTTATCAATTATTGATGATCGGAAGTTGATAAGGAGTAGCTCCTCGAAGTTATACATGAACGTTATACGTAACGTCCACTGTGCATCAGTTGGCAAGTCTAGCCTTGTTTTAGTAGCGGTTAGTTTTTAAGCTGACGACTACTTACAGAACAAGAAATCAATGTCCACTTTCACTACAAATTAACACAAAGTCCGTTGCTACTTCTTGGGTCAAGACACTGTTTGAACGATTGGAAAAAAAATATATAAATTTAATTAAATTACGGAGCGATATAGACACAGTGTTTACAAGGCAGGACCAGGCCTACCAACCTCGTAACCGTTACATCTGATACAGTTACTCGGCGATACTGAGTACAAATACTGGATACTTAAAATACCTAGTATTTTCCCAAATAAAAACGCAGTTTTTAAATGCTTTTATGTAATTAATAGTATTCAAAATTACAACGCAATTATGTAATATGTATAAACATAATTTATTATTATTATAATGTTTATACTTTTTGAGATGTAATTAATGAATTGTACGATAAATTGAGCCTCTGCTTCTTTGAATAGAATCCCATGGACTGTTACACAATGAACATTCTTATGGACAAGGTTATAAAAATAAAATACCATTTTATATAAGTAATTTTCTTTGGTGCATTTTGGGTACATTAACAGTTTTGTGATTATGAAAAAATTAAATGAATTTGAAGTAAAAACTTAAAATATCTAATCATAGTTTACATAATTAAACACGTTTAACTCAATGTGTTAACGGTTGAGTTCTCTTTAAAAAAAAATACATTTGTTACTCGATAACTAATTCGAGAATATCACACTGACACCGGGGTTGGTGAGTGATTTACATTGTAAAGAAGCAATATTTTCCAGTTGGAGTGTTACAATCGCGGTATTTATTTTGTATTTGTATTTGTAGCCTAAAGTCAGTATTTTAGTATTCGGTATTAGGAGGATTGGACTGTTAAAGTAATCAGTACGAGAAAATATCTGTATCTTATGACCAAACAGAGTACAAGATACAAAATATCTTATCAGTATTTTTGGTTCTCAGTAACCGTCACAGACACTGGAGAAAAGTAACCGTTACAAAGTACTGATTACTGAAATACCGTCTCGCCTTTAGTTCTGACTGTCCATTCTGGTGACACATACGGCGGACTTGTGATTCGTACACAATCTCCCTTTTTTGAAAATAAAGTTTAATAATGATGAGTTCTAATCATATGATGAAATGAGCCGGATCATTTGGTGAACAGACTCCTGATTGAACGAACCATCGCGTCAAGACTCAAGAGCTGAGAGTCGCCAGCTAGTATAACAGTTATCGTAGTTCTTTATAATCTGAGTGATGTACTAGACATAGAAGAACACTGTTTAAAATCTAAGTTTATTATGGACGACAGTTACACCTCGTAAAAAACTATTGTATTTCACTTACAAAGTCTTTGAAACGTTAACATTTATTTTACTGTACAATACTAACGATGTTTTTTATCAGTTACATTTCATGATACACAGAACGAAAAACAACAAAATTAGTTTTTTTCATTACATTTTTCAATATTAAAAGCAAAATTGAAGATTTTAACGCAAATAAATCAATTGATTGCATTAAGATAAAATAACTTACTAAATTAGTTGTTAATTTTTAATTAGTTTATTCGATGATCTGACCGAGCAGACGAGTGAGTGACGTCAGTAATCCGAATGATCGGAAAATCACTCATGAGTCGGTTCATTTCGGTGATCTGTTCCGAATGAGCCGAAAGAACCGTTCTTCCCATCACTATCCTCCACACAATGCGATGCAAGGCTCCTGGAGGGTCAAATTTGCTAAATTTAGAAGAAGGAATGCGCACTGGAGCCTGGACCCCCCACTGACCTGTCTGCACTGTCAGCTGTACTCAATGTCAAGTATTGCAGCTGTATTTTATTAACAAAGACTGTGATGTTGTCCTTCAACAGTTTCTTTGTAGTTTATTTTATTATTATCACGTATAATTATTAAAGCATGGCGGTCTGCCTTCATAATAATGATCATGTAATGCCACAATTTTGCCTACAAGATCATTGTACACTTCATGAGATCTTTGATTCAACTTCCTTGTAGATTATGTTATATTAATTAACCTACCAGATCATTGTACACTTCCAGAAATCTGTGGATTCAGATTCATTGTAGGTTATGTTATGTTAATTAACCTACCAGATCATTGTACACTTCCAGAAATCTGTGGATTAAGCTTCATTGTAGGTTATGTTATGTTAATTAATCTACCAGATCATTGTACACTTCCAGAAATCTGTGGATTAAGCTTCATTGTAGGTTATGTTATGTTAATTAATCTACCAGATCATTGTACACTTCAAGAAATCTGTGGATTCAGATTCATTGTAGATTATGTTATGTTAATTAACCTACCAGATCATTGTACACTTCCAGAAATCTGTGGATTCAGATTCATTGTAGGTTATGTTATGTTAATTAATCTACCAGATCATTGTACACTTCAAGAAATCTGAGGATTCAGCTTCCTTGTAGGTTATGTTACGTTAATCAACCTACCAGATCATTGTACACTTCCAGAAATCTGTGGATTCAGCTTCCTTGTAGGTTACGTTATGTTAATCAAACTACCAGATCATTGTACACTTCCAGAATCTGAGGATTCAGCTTCCTTGTAGGTTATATTATGTTAATCAACCTACCAGATCATTGTACACTTCAAGAAATCTGAGGATTCAGCTTCCTTGTAGGTTATATTATGTTAATCAACCTACCAGATCATTGTACACTTCAAGAAATCTGTGGATTCAGCTTCATTGTAGGTTATGTTATGTTAATCAACCTACCAGATCATTGTACACTTCATGAGATCTTTGATTCAGCTTCCTTGTAGGTTATGTTATGTTAATCAACCTACCAGACCATTGTACACTTCATGAGATCTTTGATTCAGCTTCCTTGTAGGTTATGTTATGTTAATCAACCTACCAGACCATTGTACACTTCAAGAAATCTGTGGATTCAGCTTCATTGTAGGTTATGTTATGTTAATCAACCTACCAGATCATTGTACACTTCATGAGATCTTTGATTCAGCTTCCTTGTAGGTTATGTTATGTTAATCAACCTACCAGATCGTTGTACACTTCCAGAAATCTGTGGATTCAGCTTCATTGTAGGTTATGTTATGTTAATCAACCTACCAGATCGTTGTACACTTCCAGAAATCTGTGGATTCAGCTTCATTGTAGGTTATGTTATGTTAATCAACCTACCAGATCATTGTACACTTCAAAATCTGTGGATTCAGCTTCATTATAGGTTATGTTATGTCAATCAACCTATAATTTTAATAAATATAATTAATTCTAAAAGTCAAATAAAAGTCTAGTTCATAAACAGTATAACTTAACAATGCCGTGGACATAAACAGTTTATGAGGTGTATTTTCAACACGAAAATGTTTATAGAATAATTTATGAGGGTATTTGTCTTATTGTTTCAAGTCCCATTAATTTTCTAACGTAATTTATGGACACCATGTATAACGCTGACAAATTGCTTTCTATAGATATACCTTACATTAACGTCATTGAAAACCTCTCTTATAACGTGACGTATTGATGTATACCTTCAAAATTGGATCTTCTTTTCCTTAGGCAACTCAACCGAGATACGATGAAAATCGCATCACTTTTGGGGATGGGGTCCCTGACTAACCAAAGGGTTCAGTCAAAGTCTTCACCTTTTTAAGCTATAAACACGCTTAAACCTACTGAAACGCTGCTTTTTATGCAGCGTTTTGAGGAACGCTGCATAAAATATGTTGACGTTGGCAGAGCGTTAGCGAAGCCTATCACTCGAGAAGATGGAAAACGCTGCTTTTTATGCAGCGTTTTGAGGAACGCTGCATAAAATACGTTGACGTTGGCTGAGCGTTAGCGAAGCCTATCACTCGAGAAGATGGAAAACGCTGCATAAAATAAGTTCATGTTGGCTGAGCGTTAGCGAAGCCTATCATCACTCGAGAAGATGGAAAACGCTGCTTTTTATGCAGCGTTTTGAGGAACGCTGCATAAAATATGTTCATGTTGGCTGAGCGTTAGCGAAGCCTATCACTCGAGAAGATGGAAATATTTAATTCCTGTCTGTCTTTCCGCATAATATATATCGAGAATGAACTGATTAAACTGACCATTGGCAAGAAGTCGCATTTCTGTGTTCAAATATCAAGTTCCATGATGGTGAATATCACTTTGGTATTTGGCTGAGCGTTATCGAGCTAATTTACATTGCGCTTACGGGTAACCATGATGGCGTCGAGAAAATATCAGAACAAATACATTTACAATACAACATTTTAACTTGCGTAATGGTAACACGTGTAGTCTAAATAAACGCGACATTTCTATAATGATATCTCTGTAGACTTTTAATTTGGAATGACTTTTTCCTGGTGATTGTGCTTGCGGTGTGTATGCGGTCAGATTGTGTGTATCTGCGGTTTTATTCTTATTCTTCTATCTTCTGCGCTGTTAAGAATATTTCTTCATCTTTCATTAAGATTTACATTGTTAAGTTGTCAACAGTACGTGTTGTTGTAAAGTGTAACATATTAAAATTTAACTTTGTACTCAATTATTGTAAAAGTACTGTATATGAAATTGGGTTGAGAGGTGGTTCTCCATTTTTATAAAATTAGAGGAATTTTCATTTCGTTTTTACAAGGTCAAAATTTAGTTCTATAACGATGCATGTCCATTCATGGGATTTGGCTGAGCGTCACTGAAGCCAAAACATTTTTTTGTCTGCCGGCGGATGTAAAGATTTCTAATATGTTTGTCTGTACGTAGAACATTTCAAGAATGAAATGAGCTATACACTTGAAATGTTGCGCGAAACCTCAGCAAAGCCTGTTCCGACCCTGAGAGTATAAATACAGATTTCATTTCAAAACCACAAACAAAACCTTTTCACTTATCAAGCTATCTCCAGACCGATAACCGAATTCTTGCCGACTTATAAAATAATCTGTCATGACCTGCCATCTGCGAAGCCTTTACCGTGATTTACTACAAATTATTACAGATATTATCCTGATTGTACCAATAGTCAGGCTCGTACTCTGACCGGTTCTCTTGGGAAATTTTTACCGGGGCCAGGAACGGGCCCCGCGGCTTGTCTATTTGAAGGGAAAGTGTCGACGGACGAAATAGCTGAATCTAATTACTGTAATGCTATAATAGGCTAAATTTGTAATACCGTTAATCACAATTTCGAACAAACTAAGACTATTACTTTTAAAATAATAATCTTACTTTTGATGTAACAATCTAGGTCGTGCGATCAAACAGATACCTCAACACTTGCGTCCGGCCTGACCCGATGAGTCATAACTGGAATGTCGATACAAAAGACAAACTCTTACAAAATAAAAATTATAAAAAAAAGAGAATAAAAATAAAATGTATAAGAATTATTCCATTTTTATTTTTAACAACATATATTGAGTCTTACTGTCATTAATAAAAAATAATATGTTGTCAATGGGATAACGGGGGATGGTGGGGGGTGACGGGTGTGACGGGGCCCACCCAAGTTGTGTACGGCCCTGCCGATAGTCCTCACATTCGGGTGTTAAGGCGACAGAAGTTTATAACGCGAGTATATTCTTTATTATACAGTGTGTTCCAAATTTATGCACATTGAATGTCTCTTGGAAACTATAAGTATACAGTAAAGATTAAATGGACAACGTTGAGTGTAATAACAAGACTGACAAATTGGTGTGGTGACAAGTTGATGATTGGCTGCGTACTTCACTCGCTGCGCTCAAAAAACCGAGTTTGGTAAAACATTTGAAACTGACGCGTCTCTCTTAATTACTACCTATATTGAAAAGTTTTTTTGCATAAAATCCCTTCTAGTTTACAAATATTATAATGTAAAAATTTCAAAACCAGCAAGCAGTAGGTGTAGGGTTCTAGTAGTTTTTTTAATGCAACAACCCATTTTTTACTCAATCTAAAGAAAGTAGATTTTTTTTACTGATTTCAAAAACACCATATATGTGTTATATTTTCCTAGTAGATTTCATCAAATGACTCGTGAAAACTTGTTTGGTGTGGTTGTGTGAAGGGAATATTTGTTCTACTATTCGGATAGTTGGTAGACGTGACTGATATTTCACTGCACACAATGTTGGAATCAGCTGTTTAGTAAAACATAGAAAATATCAGACAAGGCCAGTCTAAAAATGACTGTTACTGAACTTTTTGTAATTGATTACCGAAATAGCATATTAGTTAAAAATAGTAATATAAATATAACATAACTGTTAAATTGATTTTATCAATTAAAAATTAATTTGTTTGTCTTTTTATTAAGCACAAACTAAATCAATTTAATTTTTCCTGTATCTCTTATATTTTCCAAGATCCCTTCAGTGTGCATACGATTAGGAACACACTGTATACTTTATAAATAAAAGAAATTAAAATTTGAATAAAAAAAACATTTTTCAAATTTTTATTACATTCAGAATGCGATCCGACAGCAAGGGCTCGAAGAAAAACACTAAAACTCTTAATGGCTAATACACGATAAAAACTTACATATTAACTAAAGTGAGACTATTGAGGGTTTAAAAGAAGATAATTTTAACAAGTAAGAGATCCAGTGAATGTAGTTTGCTTTGTTTTTTTTAATCGATTTTCTTTAATAGGGGAACTTCTCGAAAATATCCTGCAATTAATTATTATTTACCGCACTTCTACCAAACTATTGCAAATTTACTGTATACAATATGAGGTTGGGTGGTAGAGAGGGCTTGATAGCCCTAACTCCACCTCTTTAAAAAAGGCATTTTTCATGTTATTTTTCTATTTTTCAATCACTGGCACTGAGAATATCGCAATTTTAATAATCTGCGTGTGAAATTGAAGTCTAGAAAAACATATTAAGAGAGCAACGTTCCATTTGTGTACATTTTAAAGAATATAAATAAAAACATTGTTTATACAACAAAAGAGAAAATGTGTATAATGAAACACGTGCAAAATGACACTTGAATGTATTATTATAAGTGAGTAGCTGATATCATATTTTAAAATTTTCATTCCCGGGAATATTGGCTAAATGCTAGCAGAGGGGCTAATCCGTATTTAATTATTTTAAAATAAAAGTAAGCAAAGACTATCAGATGTCAAGGTGGTGTGAGGAAATATGGAAGAGAAGAGATAGGAGCCAAATTGCTAATATTGACCATCACAAAAATATCACCAAATTCCGAGAATTGCAGGAAATTGCCTGGACACCTCACAATAAAACACAGCTGGCTGTTCAAGGCCATCAACTGTTGCCTAGGTTTACAAAACCTACTTTCCTTAGTAGTTTTGTATTGTATTGTTTTATAAAATACATTATCTCCATGCGAGATAAAGAAAACAAATCTGAACACGGCTTATTCCGAAAATTGCACGAAATTGCCTGGATGTCTCGCGAGTTGAAAACTTATGGAAACCTTTAAGATCCTCCTGCAAATCTGGATTAAGATTCCACGCGTTAGTGATAGGAAAATCGAATACAGAATCGAATAGTATTCGAAAACAAGCCTGAACAGGGCTTATTCCGAAAATTGCACGAAATTACCTGGATGTCTCGCGAGTTGAAAACTTATGGAAACCTTCAAGATCCTCCTGCAAATCTGGATTAAGATTCCACGCGTTAGTGATAGGAAAATCGAATACAGAATCGAATAGTATTCGAATACAGCCCAGGTATTCAAATATTCGAATACCTCGAAATGAATTTGGAATGAATACATTTTCTCTGGTTAGAATCGAATTCAAACCCACAAGTGTTCAATCGTTTGGACTAATAGTATTCAGATAAAATATTCCAAATTTTCGTATTCATATACAAGCATTTATTGGAGAGCTTTAGATTAATTTGGAATAAGTAATTAGAAATTTTCAAGCTTGACAAAATGTTTAACTGTACCTATATTCAATTAATACATTCATTTGTAAACAATAAAGACAAAAATGAATGTTTATTTAATGGAATTATGTACAAAGAAAATATGACTGAGATTTTTGGCTTCAATCTATTTCTAATTTCTAATTGGTGACAAAACCTGCAATAGAAAAGAACCTTTCAAACAGGACTGAAGTAGCAAGTAAAGAAACCTATTTTTTTGAAGTTCATAAATCATGTGTATGACATGTTTATAGGAGGCACAAAAGGGCAAGGAATTTTCCCACCATTTTGACAGGGCAATCCCAAATAACCAAGAAAGGATTACGGGAAGGAAGTGAGACAAGTCTAGACTAGTCTGTTAGAAAATACTCCCGTTGATAAAGTATTCGAATACTTATTCCATCTCTACGCGTAGCCAGTCCTGCAGTCCCAGACGGTCACCGGAAGGTCAAAGTTCAAGGCACGGATTACCAGCTAGTTCCACATTTTCCTGCAGTAGACCGAGCAGCTACTTGCAGTTCAGCTCACAACAAAACACAGCTGGCTGTTCAAGGCCATCAACTTTACTGTTGCCTTGGCGTACAAAACCTACTTGCCTTAGTAGCTTTTGTATTGTATTGTTTTATGAAATAAATTATCTCCACGCGAGTCAGAACAGGCTTAGTTAAGTTAATGTGTTAAAGGAACAATAATTATTATTATTTATATTTCCAAACGAGAAAATTTACAGTACAGTATTTACATTACTCAAATACATGTACATTACTTGAAGAAAAATAAAAACAACAAATGTCCATTTAACTTATCGGGCTTATTTATATTTTATAAAATAATTAACATTAATTATTTATAAAAACTTCTTAACTGGATACAATAAAATCTATGTTTCTTTACTGAAATGTTTGATAAAATGTAGGGCTCCTTATTCTAAATGAAATTAAAATAATCAATAATCAACACACATTTATTACTTATCAAGAATAACTGAAAATATACAATAACAACGAACAATTCTTTATACGTGTACACACAGCACTATATACATAATACCTACAAACTACAAAAGAAAGAAATAATGCATAAATGAAGGGGAGGGGGAATTCAAAGTAAATTAACTTTATATTTGCATCTCATACAAATAACTGATATTTTCAACTTGAATTTTTTTTTTCAAGTTATTTAACCCTTTCGCTGCAACAGTAATTTGGCCGATTCATGTCGAAAAACGCCGCGCGCTGTTTGCAGATGTGTGCCGTAAACCGCCGGCGCTGCATCGCATGTCACTCCCCAAAACTGCCGCGGCCGATATTGACTAATTGTAAGGGTTTAGTAAAACGTCAATAAATCTGTCAAAAATTGAGATATCTGCGTAATTTTTGTTTTGTTTTGTAGACAATAAAAGTCTCCGTAATACTATATATTTCGAATCAATAATAAAACAAAACTGTTTTTTTAATCTAAATTTTTTAGTTTTTAACTTTGAAATTTTTGTAAATTTTTATTTTTAAAATTAGATAAAATATTTTTTAATATTGTTTCTGTTATTAGTTTATACGTTTTATTGAAGAATATTATGTTAACAACATTTCCTGCAAATTTCAGGTAAAAAAAACTAGAAATAAATTTTGTATAGCACTTTAATTAAAATAACACATTTTTTACTAAATATAGGCATAGAAGAAATACTAAATGTTTCACACATTTTTTACATAATGCTCTTCAAGAAATCCTATAAAACAGGTTGAAATAATAATAGTAACACTAAATAAATTAAATATACCTAGTAAAAATGAGTTTTATAATGTAATTTTGCATAATAATATTATTTTTATATAATAATAAGATTATTTTTATAATAATAATTATTATGCTTTTATTTTTGTGGCACAAAAATAGTAGCCACAATAAAACAAACTTGCAAACTTGAAAGGTTACAGTACAAACTGTAAACAACAATAGACTGAAACCATTAACTTAGATGAAAAACATAAACCAATATTTAAGACTTTTTTATTGATTTGTGAGGCCTTTCGAACAGCGAGGCTGTCTTCTTCAGACACATCACAAAAGTAAATACAAAAAAGTAAATTTGATTATTAATAATAGTTAACATATGTGATTTAATATTAATTTGTCCTGTGTGGCGTAGTTTGTAAATACAATTAAATTATTACTGGTATTATACTATATCAATTTTGAATGTTATTTTTGTAATCTTCGTTTAAGTAATATTGAGTTTTGTATTGGTCCATCTTCTTCTTGATTTAATAGATCTTCTGTATTTGTTTGATTAATGTAATATGACTCCCATGCATTTAAATATCTTGGAGTGTTAACATGTTTTAATAATTTTAGGTTTTTCTGTGATATAGTGTGTCCAGTATTGATACAGTGATGTGCGACGGCCGATTTTTGTTCTCTGTTGAATTTAATGTGGGAGCAATGTTCTTTATATCGTGTATGAATTTTTCTTCTTGTTTGTCCAATGTATTTTTTGTTGCAGTCATCACATTTAATTTGGTATATACCTGATTTATTAATATTTTCTTCTTCATCTTTTGGGATTTTTCAATTTATTCTTCAATTGGCTTGTTGTTTTATATGTGACGTCTTTATTTGTATGTTTTTTTGAATGATTTTTGTACATCTTTAGATATATTTGTCCATGTAGTGCTTATCCAATTTGTGTTTGTGTCTTTAATAGGTAAAAGTGTTTGTCTTTGACTTTTTGTCATGTTTCTTTTTTGGCTTTTTTAAATATATGTTCGACTAAATCTGTTTTATATCCATTAAAAAACGGCAACATCTTTTATGTACTTAAGTTCTTTTTTGAATTTTTCTTGTGATAGAGGAGTGTTTAATAATCTATATATCATTGAATGGAAGACTGCTCGTTTTTTGTGTTGGTGGATGATTTGAGTCATTTGTTATAAAACGATCAGTATGTGTTGGTTTTACGATATATATCGAATTCTAATCGTTTTGAAATTGTGTTTTCTTATTACTAAAATATCTAAAAATGGTAGTGAGTTGTTGGATTCAATTTCATGAGTAAATTTAATGCTGGAGTAAAATGAATTTAGGTTGTTTTATAAAGTTATTAAGGTTTTCATTTTTGTTGAATACTGCAAATATATCGTCAACATATCGAATCCAAATTCTTGGAAAGTATGGTAGAGATTCTTTAACTAAAATTTCAAAGTGGACTCATGAAAATATTTGCAATGAAGCATGACAAAGGATTTCCCATTGCTGTTCCATCAGTTTGAAAATAAAATAAGTTTTTGAACTGGAAACAATTTTGATTCATACATAGATTAATTAGAAGCATGAACTCTTCAACTTCTTTGCTTGATAAATGTATAGACTGAAGCCAATCTTGTATTAAGAGAATTGTAGTGTTCATAGGTACGTTAGGATATAGAGAAGTAACATCAAAAGACACTAAGTACTCATCATCTTCAATTTCAATATTTTTTACTAAATTTAAAAATTCATATCTGTTTTTTATTGCTAATGAAGGAAATTGCGGTAGCTCTTTAAGTTCTGGTATGCAACCATTTAGATAGTAAATATGTTGGAGAATTTATTGATGACACTATAGGTCTCATTTCCTTTCCAGGTTTGTGAACTTTCGGTAAAACAGTATAATCGAGGTAGAATGGGGTTTGATATTATAAGCTTTCTACATATTTCATTATTGATTACTATTTTGCATTGTCTCATAGACTCTGAAGTTGAATGGGTAAATTTTGAAAGTGGATTTTTTTGTTGAAAGTTTGTAGGGTCCTTTACTTAACATACTGTTTACTCTTTCATAGTAAATCGTCTTGATTCAAGATTACTATCGAATTTCCTTTGTCTGATTTTAAATAAAAAACATTTTTATTTTGTAACTTGTGTAATGCGTCTTTATTTTTCTTATCTTCGTTGCGGAAATGTTAGTTTTTTAGAACTATTTAAGCCATTAGATAAAGCTGAGTAAACATCAGATCTAATTAATGTTTTTTGATTTGAGTTTAAATTTTGAATGTTTGTTTCAATATCAATCACTAATGACTCGTTGTCTTTTGAATCACGGAAGTTGAAATTTAAACCTTTGTTCAAAAGAGATATTTCATCGTCTGAAAATGATGTAGATGATAAATTTTTAACTAAGCACTGATTTGGGAAATACATTTTTATTATTTTCAGGTTTAATTTGATTCTTTATTAAATTATCAAACTTCTTTTCGAGTGTTTTCATTTTTCTATTACATTTAAACTCAATACTCTGAAGTAGTTTTAGATATCGTTCTTCAAATGTGTCATAATACACTGGTGACAAATTTTTGGTAATTTTTAAAATGCTGTTCCATGGCTTCTAATTCCAAAGAAGCTTGTTTTGAATACATATTTTTTATTTCCAAACTAAGCCAATTTAATTTTGCATCATGAAGAACCTTATTAGTTGTTGTGTTTTTAATAGGTATGTTTATTTTGATAAATTTTGGAAATACTTTGTTACGTTTACAATTTTTCAAAAAACGAATATCATAATCAATTAATCTTACTTTTTGTTTCAATTTGTGAAGTTTGTTAAGCTCTGCAGACTTGAGGGCCATGTTGAAATGCTGTAGATGGAGCTTATATTGGTCACTTTTAACTTAGATGAAAAACATAAAACCAATATTTAAGACTTTTTTATTGATTTGTGAGGCCTTTCGACAGCGAGGCTGTCTTCTTCAGACACATCACAAAAGTAAATACAAAAAGTAAATTTTGATTATTAATAATAGTTAACATATGTGATTTAATATTAATTTGTCCCTGTGTGGCGTAGTTTGTAAATACAATTAAATTATTACTGGTATTTATACTATATCAATTTTGAATGTTATTTTTGTAATCTTCGTTTAAGTAATATTGAGTTTTGTATTGGTCCCATCTTCTTGATTTAATAGATCTTCTGTATTTGTTTGATTAATGTAATATGACTCCCATGCATTTAAATATCTTGGAGTGTTAACATGTTTTTAATAATTTTTAGGTTTTTCTGTGATATAGTGTGGTCCAGTATTGATACAGTGATGTGCGACGGCCGATTTTTGTTCTCTGTTGAATTTAATGTGGGAGCAATGTTCTTTATATCGTGTATGAATTTTTCTTCTTGTTTGTCCAATGTATTTTTTGTTGCAGTCATCACATTTAATTTGGTATATACCTGATTTATTAATATTTTCTTCTTCATCTTTTGGATTTTTCAATTTATTCTTCAATTGGCTTGTTGTTTTATATGTGACGTCTTTATTTGTATGTTTTTTGAATGTTTTTTGTACATCTTTAGATATATTTGTCCATGTAGTGCTTTATCCAATTTGTGTTTGTGTCTTTAATAGGTAAAAGTGTTGTCTTTGACTTTTTGTCATGTTTCTTTTTGGCTTTTTTAAATATATGTTCGACTAAATCTGTTTTATATCCATTAAAAAACGGCAACATCTTTTATGTACTTAAGTTCTTTTTTGAATTTTTCTTGTGATAGAGGAGTTGTTTAATAATCTATATATCATTGAATGGAAGACTGCTCGTTTTTGTGTTGGTGGATGATTTGAGTCATTTGTTATAAAACGATCAGTATGTGTTGGTTTACGATATATATCGAATTCTAATCGTTTTGAAATTGTGTTTCTTATTACTAAAATATCTAAAAAATGGTAGTGAGTTGTTGGATTCAATTTCATGAGTAAATTTAATGCTGGAGTAAAATGAATTTAGGTTGTTTATAAAGTTATTAAGGTTTTTCATTTTTGTTGAATACTGCAAATATATCGTCAACATATCGAATCCAAATTCTTGGAAAGTATGGTAGAGATTCTTTAACTAAAATTTCAAAGTGACTCATGAAAATATTTGCAATGAAGCATGACAAAGGATTTCCCATTGCTGTTCCATCAGTTTGAAAATAAAATAAGTTTTTTTTGAACTGGAAACAATTTTTGATTCATATACATAGATTAATTAGAAGCATGAACTCTTCAACTTCTTTGCTTGATAAATGTATAGACTGAAGCCAATCTTGTATTAAGAGAATTGTAGTGTTCATAGGTACGTTAGGATATAGAGAAGTAACATCAAAAGACACTAAGTACTCATCATCTTCAATTTCAATATTTTTTACTAAATTTAAAAATTCATATCTGTTTTTTATTGCTAATGAAGGAAATTGCGGTAGCTCTTTAAGTCTGGTATGCAACCATTTACATAGTAAATATGTTGGAGAATTTATTGATGACACTATAGGTCTCATTTCCTTTCCAGGTTTGTGAACTTTCGGTAAAACAGTATAATCGAGGTAGAATGGGGTTTGATATTATAAGCTTTCTACATATTTCATTATTGATTACTATTTTGCATTGTCTCATAGACTCTGAAGTTGAATGGGTAAATTTTGAAAGTGGATTTTTTGTTGAAAGTTTGTAGGGTCCTTTACTTAACATACTGTTTACTCTTTCATAGTAATCGTCTTGATTCAAGATTACTATCGAATTTCCTTTGTCTGATTTTAAATAAAAAACATTTTTATTTTGTAACTTGTGTAATGCGTCTTTATTTTTCTTATTTTATTTTCAAACTGATGGAACAGCAATGGGAAATCCTTTGTCATGCTTCATTGCAAATATTTTCATGAGTCACTTTGAAATTTTAGTTAAAGAATCTCTACCATACTTTCCAAGAATTTGGATTCGATATGTTGACGATATATTTGCAGTATTCAACAAAAATGAAAACCTTAATAACTTTATAAACAACCTAAATTCATTTTACTCCAGCATTAAATTTACTCATGAAATTGAATCCAACAACTCACTACCATTTTTAGATATTTTAGTAATAAGAAACACAATTTCAAAACGATTAGAATTCGATATATATCGTAAACCAACACATACTGATCGTTTTATAACAAATGACTCAAATCATCCACCAACACAAAAACGAGCAGTCTTCCATTCAATGATATATAGATTATTAAACACTCCTCTATCACAAGAAAAATTCAAAAAAGAACTTAAGTACATAAAAGATGTTGCCGTTTTTAATGGATATAAAACAGATTTAGTCGAACATATATTTAAAAAAGCCAAAAAGAAACATGACAAAAAGTCAAAGACAACACTTTTACCTATTAAAGACACAAACACAAATTGGATAAGCACTACATGGACAAATATATCTAAAGATGTACAAAAATCATTCAAAAAACATACAAATAAAGACGTCACATATAAAACAACAAGCCAATTGAAGAATAAATTGAAAAATCCAAAAGATGAAGAAGAAAATATTAATAAATCAGGTATATACCAAATTAAATGTGATGACTGCAACAAAAAATACATTGGACAAACAAGAAGAAAAATTCATACACGATATAAAGAACATTGCTCCCACATTAAATTCAACAGAGAACAAAAATCGGCCGTCGCACATCACTGTATCAATACTGGACACACTATATCACAGAAAAACCTAAAATTATTAAAACATGTTAACACTCCAAGATATTTAAATGCATGGGAGTCATATTACATTAATCAAACAAATACAGAAGATCTATTAAATCAAGAAGATGGACCAATACAAAACTCAATATTACTTAAACGAAGATTACAAAAATAACATTCAAAATTGATATAGTATAATACCAGTAATAATTTAATTGTATTTACAAACTACGCCACACAGGACAAATTAATATTAAATCACATATGTTAACTATTATTAATAATCAAATTTACTTTTTGTATTTACTTTTGTGATGTGTCTGAAGAAGACAGCCTCGCTGTCGAAAGGCCTCACAAATCAATAAAAAAGTCTTAAATATTGGTTTTATGTTTTTCATCTAAGTTAAAAGTGACCAATATAAGCTCCATCTACAGCATTTCAACATGGCCCTCAAGTCTGCAGAGCTTAACAAACTTCACAAATTGAAACAAAAAGTAAGATTAATTGATTATGATATTCGTTTTTTGAAAAATTGTAAACGTAACAAAGTATTTCCAAAATTTATCAAAATAAACATACCTATTAAAAACACAACAACTAATAAGGTTCTTCATGATGCAAAATTAAATTGGCTTAGTTTGGAAATAAAAAATATGTATTCAAAACAAGCTTCTTTGGAATTAGAAGCCATGGAACAGCATTTAAAAATTACCAAAAATTTGTCACCAGTGTATTATGACACATTTGAAGAACGATATCTAAAACTACTTCAGAGTATTGAGTTTAAATGTAATAGAAAAATGAAAACACTCGAAAAGAAGTTTGATAATTTAATAAAGAATCAAATTAAACCTGAAAATAATAAAAATGTATTCCCAAATCAGTGCTTAGTTAAAAATTTATCATCTACATCATTTTCAGACGATGAAATATCTCTTTTGAACAAAGGTTTAAATTTCAACTTCCGTGATTCAAAAGACAACGAGTCATTAGTGATTGATATTGAAACAAACATTCAAAATTTAAACTCAAATCAAAAAACATTAATTAGATCTGATGTTTACTCAGCTTTATCTAATGGCTTAAATAGTTCTAAAAAACTAACATTCCGCAACGAAGATAAGAAAAATAAAGACGCATTACACAAGTTACAAAATAAAAATGTTTTTTATTTAAAATCAGACAAAGGAAATTCGATAGTAATCTTGAATCAAGACGATTACTATGAAAGAGTAAACAGTATGTTAAGTAAAGGACCCTACAAACTTTCAACAAAAAATCCACTTTCAAAATTTACCCATTCAACTTCAGAGTCTATGAGACAATGCAAAATAGTAATCAATAATGAAATATGTAGAAAGCTTATAATATCAAACCCCATTCTACCTCGATTATACTGTTTACCGAAAGTTCACAAACCTGGAAAGGAAATGAGACCTATAGTGTCATCAATAAATTCTCCAACATATTTACTATCTAAATGGTTGCATACCAGACTTAAAGAGCTACCGCAATTTCCTTCATTAGCAATAAAAAACAGATATGAATTTTTAAATTTAGTAAAAAATATTGAAATTGAAGATGATGAGTACTTAGTGTCTTTTGATGTTACTTCTCTATATCCTAACGTACCTATGAACACTACAATTCTCTTAATACAAGATTGGCTTCAGTCTATACATTTATCAAGCAAAGAAGTTGAAGAGTTCATGCTTCTAATTAATCTATGTATGAATCAAAATTGTTTCCAGTTCAAAAACTTATTTTATTTTCAAACTGATGGAACAGCAATGGGAAATCCTTTGTCATGCTTCATTGCAAATATTTTCATGAGTCACTTTGAAATTTTAGTTAAAGAATCTCTACCATACTTTCCAAGAATTTGGATTCGATATGTTGACGATATATTTGCAGTATTCAACAAAAATGAAAACCTTAATAACTTTATAAACAACCTAAATTCATTTTACTCCAGCATTAAATTTACTCATGAAATTGAATCCAACAACTCACTACCATTTTTAGATATTTTAGTAATAAGAAACACAATTTCAAAACGATTAGAATTCGATATATATCGTAAACCAACACATACTGATCGTTTTATAACAAATGACTCAAATCATCCACCAACACAAAAACGAGCAGTCTTCCATTCAATGATATATAGATTATTAAACACTCCTCTATCACAAGAAAAATTCAAAAAAGAACTTAAGTACATAAAAGATGTTGCCGTTTTTAATGGATATAAAACAGATTTAGTCGAACATATATTTAAAAAAGCCAAAAAGAAACATGACAAAAAGTCAAAGACAACACTTTTACCTATTAAAGACACAAACACAAATTGGATAAGCACTACATGGACAAATATATCTAAAGATGTACAAAAATCATTCAAAAAACATACAAATAAAGACGTCACATATAAAACAACAAGCCAATTGAAGAATAAATTGAAAAATCCAAAAGATGAAGAAGAAAATATTAATAAATCAGGTATATACCAAATTAAATGTGATGACTGCAACAAAAAATACATTGGACAAACAAGAAGAAAAATTCATACACGATATAAAGAACATTGCTCCCACATTAAATTCAACAGAGAACAAAAATCGGCCGTCGCACATCACTGTATCAATACTGGACACACTATATCACAGAAAAACCTAAAATTATTAAAACATGTTAACACTCCAAGATATTTAAATGCATGGGAGTCATATTACATTAATCAAACAAATACAGAAGATCTATTAAATCAAGAAGATGGACCAATACAAAACTCAATATTACTTAAACGAAGATTACAAAAATAACATTCAAAATTGATATAGTATAATACCAGTAATAATTTAATTGTATTTACAAACTACGCCACACAGGACAAATTAATATTAAATCACATATGTTAACTATTATTAATAATCAAATTTACTTTTTGTATTTACTTTTGTGATGTGTCTGAAGAAGACAGCCTCGCTGTCGAAAGGCCTCACAAATCAATAAAAAAGTCTTAAATATTGGTTTTATGTTTTTCATCTAAGTTAAAAGTGACCAATATAAGCTCCATCTACAGCATTTGAAACCATTAAGTTTAAGGGTTGGCAGAAACGTCAAACAGCTGATGTCTGCCACAGCTGATTAGATCCTGTTTCATTGTTCGTATTCCGTAATATACACTAGTCATAGATTATATACTTGATGTGTTTTTCACATTGAATGCCTTTTTATCTTTCGCCACATGTATAATAATGACTTGTGATCACTATAGTAACGAAAAAATAAAATTATAACTAAAAGCCGATGTCATCGGCCCTCGGCGATTTTGAGTAGACATACGCGGGCTGATCACATCGGCCCTCGGCGATTTTGAGTAGACATACGCGGGCTGATCACATCGGCTCTCGGCGATTTTGAGTAGACATACGCGGGCTGATCACATCGGCCCTCGGCGATTTTGAGTAGACATACGCGGGCTGATCACATCGGCCCTCGGCGATTTTGAGTAGACATACGCGGGCTGATCACATCGGCTCTCGGCGATTTTGAGTAGACATACGCGGGCTGATCACATCGGCTCTCGGCGATTTTGAGTAGACATACGCGGGCTGATCACATCGGCCCTCGGCGATTTTGAGTAGACATACGCGGGCTGATCACATCGGCTCTCGGCGATTTTGAGTAGACATACGCGGGCTGATCACATCGGCCCTCGGCGATTTTGAGTAGACATACGCGGGCTGATCACTCGGCCCTCGGCGATTTTGAGTAGACATACGCGGGCTGATCACATCGGCTCTCGGCGATTTTGAGTAGACATACGCGGGCTGATCACATCGGCCCTCGGCGATTTTGAGTAGACATACGCGGGCTGATCACATCGGCCCTCGGCGATTTTGAGTAGACATACGCGGGCTGATCACATCGGCCCTCGGCGATTTTGAGTAGACATACGCGGGCTGATCACATCGGCTCTCGGCGATTTTGAGTAGACATACGCGGGCTGATCACATCGGCTCTCGGCGATTTTGAGTAGACATACGCGGGCTGATCACATCGGCCCTCGGCGATTTTGAGTAGACATACGCGGGCTGATCACATCGGCCCTCGGCGATTTTGAGTAGACATACGCGGGCTGATCACATCGGCTCTCGACGTTTTTACGATCAAACTGCAGAGCCGATGTCATCGGCTCTTGGCGGTGAAAGGGTTAAACAATATTTTGGGTTTGATCATGTCTCATATTGTCAGGCAAATTATTAAACATTCACGGAGCAATAAAATTTAGAGAATAATGTATTCTTAGGTCTTGTAATCTGAAATGCATTGACTGCTCCAAGCTTGTTCCTGTATATTCTGTTTTCATTGATTGGCACATTTCCGCTTCTACTACAAAAAAAGCTTTAATACTTTAAAAACAAAGATGTACTTTAAAGGTAATAGATAAAACGAGGACGAGTAGGTTAAAAACAATGTTTATATGGAATTAATCTAAGCAGATGTTTATGCTGAATAAAAATTGGGTTACTTAATTTGATTCGTAAGTGTTTCCCCAAAACACTATGCCATATTCTAAGCGACTGTGTACCAATGCAAAATGCTTCAAGGTTCACAAAACATTATTATTACATAGAAAGTAAAAATACCTTTAAATGGTATTTATTTTCTTTTATTGTTTATTCATATGAATCTTGCAACTTACTTCCGAATCAACATATTTCCTAAATATTTTACATCAGTCATTTCTACTGCAGTGCATTTATTATACAAACAATATTTTTATCTAAATGGATAGACATACGCACTATTCCGATTTTTGTAAAGTGAATCATTTTTTAATAAATAATCAATGACGTTTACCAAAGTGTCAACATGTTTTCTGAATAACCCACAAAATATAAAAAGCATATTAAATATAAAACTAAAAAGCATTTGGATTCATAATTGTCCTGTAACTTTTTAAATAAAACAAAAAGGGTAATTCTAAGCAATATATGGGTCAACCTCGATTTTTCGCATATTACAATATAATGTTCCAACAGTCAATTAGAAAAGGAAATGACTAGAATTTCTTGCCGGAAAGCAGTTATAGGGAGCAGGCAACCGCGAGAATTACCTATTATTGATCAGGGGCACTGACGTGATCTGGGCTTCAAATTTGGAACTACTCGAGTAAATTTTGTTTCTAAAAGAGCAAGCAGCGCGAAGCCCTGCGCAGCGGGCAAGCATCGTGCGTGATCTGGGTATATACTGAATTAATTCAGGCCAAAGGAATCACACAGATTCCTTTACCAGATTTTTACGGAGATTTTGTATTGGGCGGATTATATTGGTTTACTTTGCTTTCCAGCATGTAATTATGTGTTTAAAATTGTTTTACATACATTACCTACATTATATTGTAATATGTAATAACAATTTATCAGTAATTTTTAATAAAAAAAAGGATCACGCACGATGCCTGCCCGCTGCGCAGCGCTTCGCGCTGCTTGCTCTTTTAGAAAAAAAATTACCTTGAGTAGTTCCAAATTTGATGCCCAGATCACGTCAGTGCCCCTGATCACTAATAGGTAACTCTAAGCAATATATGACCGTCTAGCGGTTGCCTGCACCCTATAACTGCTTTCCGGCAAAGAATTCTAGTCATTCCCTTTTCTAATTGACTGTTGGAACATTATATTGTAATATGAGAAAAATCGAGGTTGACCCATATATTGCTTAGAATTACCACAAAAAGATTAAAGGCGAATAATAAATAGCTGATTTAGAGCAAATTTATGAATAACTAACAATACAAAAACTGAACAAACAGCAGCTTTCTATGTGGGCATGTCTTATCACAGTAAATATGCTCTAAACCATTTATTTATAATTTGATTTAAATCGTGTTAGTGTCATATTACTCCCATCATGTGATTTGTGAAAACCCTTTATTATTCTTGTAATTATTAAGAAATAATGCTAGTTTTTAAGATATTCTAAGTTTTAATGGCCACCACTTTGAAAACACTAAAAATAATTGTATGGTATTCTTTTTAGTAACTGACCTTGCTATTATAACGAGTAAAGTTTGATATAATTTAATTTATTAGTTTTTAAGATGATATTTTTTATAAAAACACATACAGACAGACAGATGGGAAACTAAGCATCGGAGACCCATGTTCATATGGTGAAATATGTTTGTCTTGACCTGAGCAATAACGTGGTATACCTTTGTACAGAGAGTTACGAGACACCCTTTGCATTTATAATGAGACACAATCTCCCATCGTTAAATGACTACATAAGAGCCCAATAATGCACGACTTTTTACAATGTTCTTTTGGGAAAAAGCTCAAGGTCATTTTACAACAGTCGAACCGGCTGACTCTTAAAAGCAGTCATGTAGTCCGTAAATGTCAGCTCATGTTTCACAAATACATCTTGTTTGAACTAATTATTTATTTTGTTACGCAGATTCCGTGCAAAATAAAATGGACTAAAATATAAATGAATAGGAATTTAAAGAAATAACCATTTCACATTGGGAACAAAGTTTATGAATGAAAGGGTCTGCAAGACTCCGTATGAATTTAATTTTTCTTCATGACCAACGATTTTCTGAAAAAAAGTATCTAAATAAAATAATATATATATATATATATTATCTTCCATTACAGTGTTCAGTAAGTGTTCCATATATTATCTTCCATTACAGTGTTCAGTAAGTGTTCCAAGACTTTGGGATTTGGTTCTACAAATGAGCAAAAACGTTCATATGAAGGATGTCCTAAAACCATTGGTTTTCCGTCTATCTGTCTGTATGCGCTTTATATAAGAAAAATTATATCTTTTGAACCAGTTAAGATAAAGTTATGCAACTTGAGGATTGTATAAACCTTTGGAAGGCCTTTTTAAAATAAGATATTCAAAATCCTTTTCCCCATTTCACAACGGCATCTATTTTAATTTTATAAGTTAAATAGCAAAAAAGGTATAGTTATAAAAAATAAGATACAAACTATTTAGTCATTTTCATACCAATTCTAACAGAACCTTTTTTCAAAGAAATCACTCAACGCACAAGTGAGCACGGTTGCTTTATAGGTACGCTTGCACAAGCCGGGAGCAAATAAGATTTTATCTTTTGATAGGCATCAGCTGTTTTAAATAGGCCATAAAAATTTGAAAATATACCAACTATTTTGACATTTTTATGGTAATTCCAACGGCACTTTTTCCAACGAAATCCGTCAACACATAAGCGAGCACATTAATGTTTGTACAATATTGCGACTGATTGTAATAAAATTTAAATCCAATTAAACAATAATTTGGTTTATCATATATACGGACATAAATAGTGAAATTCTGACTGCTGGTCCAATATCTGCTGTAATATAATATGCTCGTTCGTGATTTCTCCGAATTGGAGATTCTTATCGCTGAACTACACGCTTAACTCTTGGATGTGACCACAATGAAAGTACAATAATTTATCGACAAACATGTTACGCAATCAAATATTTTTCAGGCAAGTAACTATAACAATTTTTATAGATTTCATACTACATTTTATGACTTATAGTGCCAATATTTGTTTGCAATACCAACATTTTCAATACAATGTGGGTTCTTTAATGAAATCCACAGTACAAGTATTAAAACGAAACAATTGTTTCTAATTTTTACTTTATGATATTGGCCGTAAAACATATTTTAGTATGAATTTGCTTTTAGTAGTTTTAAAAGTTCCTAGCTAACACGTAACACCGTGCACTTTTGGAATTTCTGTTCTTCAGGCCGTTGACACAAAAGAATATTGGTGTTTTAAATTTGTTTTAATTTTGGTTTGAGTAAAATGTTGTTAATATTTACTACCTAAGCAATACGATATACTAGTGCAATGGAAGCATCACTTGAGAGCAAAGTGTTCAGGTAGAAACACTAATGTACAGCCAAGTCAATCATAAAAAGTAGGATCCGTGGTCCACAGGTGTAGCCGTGGACTTTCTGTCTCACCCTGCGAAAATATAACGCCAACCAAAATTAGACGAGGACCTTCAGTCCTACAATCCGGGACATAGCACCCCCTCTGCTGACGTCACCATAGGGGTTGTTGAATTAGCGCCTTGACCTTGGCCATATGCTGATTATAGCTTACTCTCTGTCGTGACGTCATTTTGAAGTCACGATAGGGGTTGCTGAATCAGCGCCTTGACCTTGTCCATGCTGAACATAGCAACTCCTCTCTTGTGACGTAACTTTGAAGTCACGATAGGTGTTGCTGAATCAGCGCCTTGACCTTGTCCATATGCTGATCATAGCATACCCTCTCTCGTGACGTCATTTTGAAGTCACGATAGGGATTGCTGAATCAGCGCCTTGACCTTGTCCATGCTGAACATAGCAACTCCTCTCTTGTGACGTAACTTTGAAGTCACGATAGGTGTTGCTGAATCAGCGCCTTGACCTTGTCCATATGCTGATCATAGCATACCCTCTCTCGTGGCGTAATTTTGAAGCCACGATAGGGGTTGCTGAATCAGCGCCTCGACCTTGTCCACATATGCTGAACATAGCAACTCTTCTTTCGTGGCGTAACTTTGAAGTCACGATAGGTGTTGCTGAATCAGCGCCTTGACCCTGTCCATATGCTGAATTTAACACCCCCTTAGCGTGCGATCAGAACGCAGTTCACAAGTGGTTCATATGAGAAAAAGTGTTATTTTTACAACACTATTGTTGTATACAGCCGTGCTAGACGCCTGTATTTGTTTATAAACCAGTTTCCCACACATGGTAGAAGTAGATTAATTTCCCACCTGGTCGACCAATTGTGCTAGCAGCATTTCGAATCTTAACATGTAATAACAAAATAAATGTTTAAGCAATCACGATTTCAATCTAGATTGCAATTAGATTGAGGAGGGTATTGACTAACCTCATGTGGTCGGCAAATATCTCTTTTCGATTACCACATGTCAACCTCAAGGCTGGGCAGGACAATGGGTCTGGCACACAAGGTATTTGATAGCTAACACCATGAACCAATGGTGCAAAAATGAGTGTGGGTGCAAAAGAAGTCGGAAACAGGTGGACGACTCACCTGTCGTTACCGCGCTGCAACTTTACAGGAAACAAAGCGCACGATCGTGTATATTGTGCAAGTGGTATTTATTTATTTATAAGTATACTGCGTTGAGTTGTGTGATTTTAATTCAATGCCCTAGACCACCAGGCTACTGAGGTCTGACGATGCAGACCTTTAAAACATGTCGCCATAACCATTAAGACCACATTAATTTGGATTGAATTGACGGTAGGATAAACCCATTAAATTTTTAGTCATTGAAATTGATCCTGAGCAAACCACAATGAATTGTAATTATGCGATAAATTACTCCAAACAAAGTCCCAATAACGATCAAGGTTTCCACAGTGCATGAACTTTAAGACTATTTTTTGCAAGGAGGCGTGAACAATGAGATCTTTATCTACTATCTGACATTACAATTTACGCACCTCTTTCCATCCACAATATTATATAATGCAAGAAGATCGAAGAGACGCAAACAATGACATATTTCTCTACTATCTGACATTATAATTTGCGGACCTCTTTCCATCCACAATATTATCTATTGCAAGGAGATCGAAGAGAGCAAACAATGACATCCTTATCTACTATCTGACATTATAATTTGCGGACCTCTTTCCATCCACAATATTATCTATTGCAAGTAGATCGAAGAGAGCAAACAATGACATCCTTATCTACTATCTGACATTACAATTTGCGGACCTCTTTCCATCCACACTACTATCTATTGCAAGGAGATTGAAGAGACACAAAGAAAGAGATCCCTACTATCTGACATTATACTTTTCGGTCTTTTTTCCATCCACACTAAAGTGGCATATAACACTATTATCAAAATAATAAAATATTGTAAATTTTATCATAGTAACAGATCATCTGTAAAAATAGTCTATAAAATATGAGTCCAAAGTAATCTAACCAAATTATCAAACGACCCAAAATTTATTTTCTTAACGGTTGCCTTCATGACAGCAAATCAATAAACACACGATGCTACATTATTTGTCCTAAAACAACATATTGAACTATAATGCTAATTAAATGTTTCATTATTCTAAATTATATACAATAGTTTTATAAAATAAACTAGACAAACGAGGCACGAAAAAGGCTGGACCTGGTCAGTAAAAATTGGTTATATCCTAAATGAAGGACGTGCAAGCACACTGAAGGGAACTCGGAAACTGTAATGGATACAGCAAAGTTTATATGGACAAGTTGTGCGTAACAGAAGGGCCAGCAGTTAATGTGGTCAAGTTAATTAATTGTTGGTTGCGTAGTTTACTCGCTGATGTCAAACATTGTTTTGGTAAAAATGTTCAAAATGTCACAGTTATATTATTAGTTGTTAAATATAGAAAAAACTGGCAAGGTCAGTCTAAAAATGACTTGCTAATATTTTTGTAACTGATTAACACAATAGCTTAAGTTCTATCATGTTTTGTAATTTATAAATATAAATACTCGTATATAGGTAAGTAATGAAACAACATAATTAAGTTTGAACACAACAAAGTGAAACAAAAGGAATATAATAAATTACTAACTTGTTTTATGTAATAGAAATGTCAATGTAAAGGATGAGTTTTAGAAGTAGCTTTTTACCGAACTTTTTGAGCGTAGCGAGTGAACGAGGCAACCGAAAATAAACTTGACCACATTAATTTTTGGTCTCGTTATTAAACAAAATTTTGTCAATTTAATCTTTGCTGCATCTCTCTTATAGCTTTCAAAATTCCTTCACAAGCATAATAATTGGAACACACTGTATGCCACTTTAATGAACATATGCGTGAGTAGGCTTATAATGTTCTAAAAGTGATTACAAAATATCAAGTAGACTATTTAAGTTTAACTAATGAGACAATATTTATTTTTTTATGGTTCCTCGTGTTGAATGCTTATCCAGTTTACAATTTAAATCAAAAGAACTGTTATAAAGGAGCCCTTACTCTTTGAAATCAGAGGTGAATTCTGTAAGGTTGTGGTCTCCGTACATGGAGTAAGCAACACCTTGAAACTGAAGGGTGCTGATTTAACACGGTAACGGTGTCCCATGTGCTAAAGAAGCATCCTCTTGAAACTGTAGTGAGCTAATTTACTACTGCGACTGTATCCATGTGCTAAAGAAGCACCCCCTTCAAACTGGAGGGTGTGCTAATTTTCTACAGCAACGCTGTACATGTGCTTAAGAAGCATCGCCTTGAAACTGAGGGATGCTAATTTGCCACAGAAACGGTGTCCATGTGCTAAAAGAAGCATCCTCCTGAAACTGAGGGGTGCTATAATAATAATAATAATAAATTATTTATTGCGTAGAACATAAAAACAACGTTATAGCAATCGTCACGTATATCGAGCTAAATTTTCCACTCGTTCTACCATCGAAGTCCCTTCCATACATACAATTTTTGCGTTCACTCTCTCTCACTCATTCGAATTGATCCACCACTTCCCCGGTCAGTCAGCCAATTGAGAGGTCTCCCAATTGTGTGCCATAAACTCGTCTATACTGTAGAACGCATGTGTAATCAATGTTGTTTTTAGACGAGCTTTGAATGCCTTCAGCATGGGGACACATTTAATCGAGTTCGGCAAGTTGTTGACAATTCGAACTCCTGCCTGAGAAGGCAAACGCTCGTGAGATACCGTCCTGTGTCTTCCAGTTCGGTAGTCATCCCTGCCTCTAGTTGCATAAGAGTGTAAATCACTACCTCTTGTGTGTTCGCATTTGGATTTGAAAAAAAGACACGTTTCCAAGGCGTAGAGGCAAGGTAATGTCAACAATTTTAGATTTTTGAAAGCTGGCCTGCACGACTCTCTCCATTGCAGTTTTGCAATTGTTCGAACTGCTTTTTTTTGAAGGATGAAAATTCTGGAAAAGTTTGCGGTTGTGCAACCTCCCCACAATGCCAATCCGTAAGAAAGGTGTGGGTAGATGAGTCCATAATATGCCGTCACCAGTACCTGCGTTGGGCAGTATTCGGACAGTTTCCTCAAGACATAAATGCCTGAGGATAACTTTGAACAAACATAGTCTACATGACAATCCCAAGTCAAACCTCGATCTAGGTGTATTCCAAGGAATTTCATTGAGTACACTTCAGTGATTTCAGATTCGTCTAACATGACTGTAGGACTACAATCTGAATCTGTTTGTCGCAAACTAAATTGAATGAATTTACTACAATACGGTGTCCATTTGCTAAAGGTTAATTATTCCAGGCGGTGCTAAAAAAGAGTTCCCAACCAGAGCACACTTTGACTAGAAAATAAGCACACAGAGATAGCACAATTTAAGTTTCGAGTGAGTATAAATATAAATATATATATATATATATATATATATATATATATATACGTTAAATTGTATAAATGGCAATAGCCTTATTTATATATATACACATATATATAAATATATATCCAGTTTCGAACTCTGGATGGCACAGTTCTTGAAACCCCCACCTTAGATTTCCAGGTTTTCTATTGGTTAGTATTGTTGGTTGCCAGGGATTTTGTGGGCCAAACCCAAGTTCCTGTGCATCCTCATGGTCGCCATGTGGTAAACCTAGTTTTTTTCTATCAAATGTGGTTAGCCTACATCCTTTTTTAATGTGTAAATCTAACTCGGAATCGTGTTTGCTTTAGGAAACGAATAATCCTTTGTTGAGGACACATTCGGACATATATACATTACCCTACTCCAAACTGGCCAACTCATTTCTCTTACAAGCTTTAGAAAATGCTTTGTTCGATGTTTGTTTTTGACGATGGAAGGATTGTGGAGGAAACAGGATTTTTCCGGACATTTGCCATCGTTCAGTGATACAAAAATCTTTGTAAAACGCTTACGAGAATGTTAATTTCTCAACAGTTCAGGTGGCTAGCTTTGCCATATACAACATAAATTAAAAAAGTAAAACTAAAATTACAGGAGTTACATTACAATTTAGCTTGTTAATTTCTGTAAAAATTATAAAGATTGCTTTCAAAGAATAAATACAAGTGCTGTCGTTAAGGACGAAAAAGGTACCAGCCTTTGGCGGTTTTCAACTCAACCACAACTTTTGTTATGAATTTTAAATTGGAAACTTGTCATACTACTAAGACCAAATCGTCATGCTAGATAGAAACAAATGTACTGACAAGCATGCAATTTTAGAATGTTTGAATTATATGAATCAAATTACAAATTAAAATTTTATTCTTGACCGTGTGGTTAAAAATCTTGACACGGTCACGTTTTGGAGCTGCAATTTTGTAAACCACAATGTAAAAATACAAATTTTTTTCACTGATACCGTACATACCTTTTTTCTTACAAATATTTAAACATGGAGGTATTTTGTAAATTATTTGCTTTATGTCTAAACTCAGAAATAAACAGGATAAATTGTAATGTAACTTAACTACCGCAGTCTTAGTTCCACTATTTATTTTGTTGTTGACGTTCGAACTCGAGTATCTATACGCTTTGATCCCAGATTAGGGTCAACTCCGAAGATATGACCCTGCATACAACCGACCGGCAAACGAAACCAGTCAACTGACTTCCCTTCACCTGCATAAAGCATCTGTCACACTCCATCCCCGTCACGCAGATACAGCAATCGGCGGAAACGGGCCATAACACATATCCAGACGTTGGTTGATCACCGGTATCAAAAGAATGCCTCCACAAAGCGCCGCCAACTCTTAGGTCTTGTGATTTACTGATCAGTACAGATGGGCGGGGAAGAGGGGTGTCTTTTCCAAAAACATCGGTCTTTCACTTAAGAGTCCATCGCATTTCTCGTGACCCAAAAGGTAAGAACTGGAATATTTACTGATTTATTCAGTTGTCTCGTGGTTATATTCCATTAAAAGGGTGTTCCGATAGTTCAGTTCTTTTAAATCAATCACAGAATGACAGCGCGGAGTCAATGTTTTTGTGGATTGCTAGTACAGCCTCTACGCGCGCTCAGATCCCTTGGCCCATCTGTATCTGAAGATTGCCATTGCTTTTGTTGAGCTTATTGTTGAGTCCATTCCACCTTCCGCTTAGTGCAGCGTCTGAAATCTGATGCTGTCACTGACTTCTTCACTCCTGAAATATGGAGTCCAAGTCCATTAGAAGAGATCCAGAAAAGTGGGCGACGAAGATGCTCAATACGGAGTCTTTGCATTGTTTCGACATCAGAGACACATAGACGAAGCAGAGTTCGTTTTGAGTTTGGTGTCCGTATTTTTGGATCTCTTCAGTTGGAAGTTGACTCGAGATTTTAGAATGATGTGTAATTTAGATGAATATGGTACTCTTATTGTCTCACAGTATTGTGCAGCTGTTGAGACGCTGCCTTGTTAGAGACTAGTTTCCCTCAAATTTCGGCTGATAACAGCGGTAGGAAAAAGGGCCTAAAACCAGGATAGGCGCTCTTGCGATCAAGAACCACCACCGTTGGAATTCACCTCCCTACTTTCAGTCCCAGATTTGTGATTAAGTGGTCCTCTTCTTGGCTCAAGATCAAGGACACTGTATACATTCTACATCTGGTCACTTAACCTTGATTACAGTGATGGTCGACCAGAGAAGTGACCATATGTGGTGTCCAACCAAATTCTGATGGACTTTCTTCAAATCATAATGTTCAAATGTCAATGCCAACCTGATAGATTTAAACCTTTTAAGGAGATCTCCAGACAGTCACCTCCTGAATTTCGAGGAAGCCTGATCTAGCAAATACTCCATGGAAGGATACATATACAATGGATTTAGACATAGTAACTTTGTATTTGTTACTTCCGTCCAATACAAAGACCGGTACAAAACAGTTCACTGTTTGCCTTGACAGGGGTGTTTACGAACTATCCGGAAATATTATGAGAATTTAGTCTTTGTGAGAAGACAAATAAAAATGTGATCTAGCATGCGTTAGAAATGCTTAGTTTACAGTCTGGTTGTATGTATGTGTTTTTAGTTTTTTTCTTCTTTTTTTATTAACGGTATTACACCACTTTACAGATAAGAATATTAGGTTGGTAATATAAATTATAGAACAAGATAAACAAGTATTAATAAGGAACAATACAATAACATGTTGCAGGCACGCCAAACAACAATGCAACAATAAGCCAAATCAATAAGCAAACTTTGTTTACTAAAACAGTGATTCAATAAATAGTAGTAATACGAGGAAAATTATATAAATGATAATAAAAATAACAGTATTAACACTAATAGCAATAGCAAACATAACAGTAACAATGAAATAATGCCAACGTTCATAAATAAAGCAACAAGTAAGCTGTGATGATAAATAACATTAATAGACCATATAAGGTAAACGAATCAAATAACAATAACAAAATATAAGTTATATACAACAATATATAAGGTTTACAACCCTATAAGCAAAAATATACGACCTAGAAAGTAAGCAGATCAGACTCAGATGCAAACGAGTGGGTATGCCTCCTGAAGGTCTGGAGGGGCATTCCAAAGAACTCTAGAGAGAGGCATTTCCCAACCGCATAAGACGAGGAACTGGGACTGTCCTTTTAGGTTTTTTAGTTCAGTTCTTTAGTAATTACGGTTTACCTGTTAATTCTACGTTTCGTTCGGGAATCAATAAAGATAAGACACTCGAATTTGGCGCAATTATATTTCTTGCCGCCTCATACCAATAGAAAACTTTTTTTATCATATCACGTTTTAAAACGACAATAAAATGTTTAAAGATTTTTAAAAACTGTAAAACCTAACGAGATTATGAATTTTTGAAAGAATAATAACAGTTGTCAAATTTAATTAACTTGCAAACATTTAGATACCAAGATCATACAATCGGTCTCAAAATAAGTTTGATATACGCTATTAACGGTTGGAATGCACGGTTATTGATGGCGTAGACATGTACACGATGAATTACTGCAGTTTAAAGTTCACATCTACATTATTTCACGGCCAATGTGTAAGTTTAGGTGTGAAAATTGTTGTAATTACATTAAGCACCTTTTATTATTCATACCCATGTTTGTACAGTATTACAGATTGTGTTGGATGGGTATAAATCACGAATGGGGTGGGTACGCGATTGGCATGTCAGAAACAAAGCGTATCACGTCCGTCGGTAGAATAATGAATAGCCCTTTATGGATGGGTACGTGAACAATACTACATTTCAATCAAACGCCCACATTAATACGCCGAACTAATTCAAACCCAAGCATAAAATACTACGTAGATTGTGGTTGCGTCATCGTAACTTAGCCTCTAGGAACAGCACAATATGGCAACGCTGTGTAGATCTCAGCCAAACGTCTTAAATTTAGACATCTTCTGAGGGTCATTTCCTTTTAGCAATGACTCACGATCTGAGAGTCAATGACTCACGACCTGAGAGTCAATGACTCACGACCTGAGAGTCAATGACTCACGACCTGAGAGTCAATGAGTCAGGACCTGAGAGTCAATGACTCGTGCCCTGAGAGTCAATGAGTCAGGACCTGAGAGTCAATGACTCACGATCTGAGAGTCAATGACTCACGATCTGAGAGTCAATGTCAGGACCTGAAAGTCAATGACTCGTGCCCTGAGAGTCAATGACTCGTGCCCTGAGAGTCAATGACTCGTGACCTGAGAGTCAATGACTCGTGACCTGAGAGTCAATGACTCACGACCTGAGAGTCAAAATGACTCACGATCTGAGAGTCCGAAGGTTTTGTCAAAATCGGCTCGTACGTCTTCGAGGTACGATATAGCTCCGAAACTTGGTGCGGTCTAAGAATGAGTGTTGTAATATAATGGAGGACTATGTCTTGAATGTATATGCAAAGATTTAACAAAATCGGCTCTTAGGGTACTTTTTTGAGGTACGAGATCATCCACAACTTACAGATTCTGTATTTGACCTCTAAAATCGACATAACGCCAATAATAGGCGCGATCTAAGAATGAGTGTTATAATATAATATAGAGGACTATATCTTGAATGTGTATGCAAAGTTTATCAAAATCGACTGATACGTATTTCAGGTATAGGATCATACACAAGTTTGTTATTGGCGATGGAATGTTTGACAGGATAAAAGGATTTCGGACATTTGACATCGTTGTGTGTTACAAAATGTATAACACAACGTTTCGAGGATTGGAAATCTATCTTCTTCGTCACCTGAATCTGTCTGCAGTATCCTGCATTTTATCCTCGAAACGTTGTGTTATACCTTGTGTGTAACAAGGTGGTTATGAATTCTACCATCCATAACTCATAGATTTAGTGTTTGACCCGTAAAATGGATATATCTCTAATAATAGGCACGGTCTATGAATGAGAATTGTAATATAATATAGAGGACTATGTTTTGAATGTGTTTGCAAAATTTTAACAACATCATCCACTAGGTCCACCTGTGGTCAATTCCACTACTTGCAGATTCTGTATTTGGCCCGTAAAATCGATTTATAGCTCCAAAATTAGGCGTGGTCTGAGAATGAGGGTTGTAATATAATATATAGGATCATGTCTTGAATGTGTATGCAAAGATTTAACAGAATTCCAGGTAAGGAGATTCTTAGGTTATGTTTTTCAGGTACGAGATCATCCACTACTTGCAGATTCTGTATTTGGCCCGTAAAATCGATGTAGCTCCAAAATTAGGCGCGGTCTGAGAATGAGGGTTGTAATATAATATATAGGATCATGTCTTGAATGTGTATGCAAAGATTTAACAAATTCGGCTCTTAGGTTATGTTTTTCAGGTACGAGATCATCCACAACTCGCAGATTCTGTATTTGGCCCGTAAAATCGATTTATAGCTCAACAAAAAAAACTATAATTTGTTATAATCCTAGAAAGGTTTCCTTAAACTGATTAATAATGCTGACAAGGCCACCTGTTGAACCCCAATCCTGAATTTCTGATGACAGACACAAATAGACTCGATCCCTGTCTACATCCCCAGACAAATTTAGTGTTCCGGATGTTATTCAACGCATATTTAATAAGATCTACATTGATCGAGAGTGCAATATAATATATTTTAAAAATTAATAGTGATTGTGAAACCTTCCTTATAACTAAGGCTAAAACAAAGGATTCATATTCGGAAATTAAAACTCGTTACAAACCTACATAGCCAAGGGAGGAATATTTCAACACATCCTCTATTCCTATATTTATCTTTCACCGACGTGAAACTGGCCATAGATTCCATCCATAAAAAGAACGAGTACCGGGAACTAGTTCCTAAATGAGGTCTAAAATGAGTGTAGTAATATAATACAGTAGACCATGTATTCAAAGTAATGTATTAAGTATAATCTATAGATATTTTTGTATTTTTTTCTTTTTTTAAATTATAAAATTTAATTTTAATAATATAATTTAATCCTGAAGTGATTGAACTGGTTCAGGAACTAGGTTAGTTGTAGTTCAGGAACTAGGTCAGGAGTAGTTCATGAACCAGGTTAGGATTCAAGTCAGCGGATTAGTTCTTTTTATGGATGGAATCTATGGCCAGTTTCACACTGCTTATCTTTCTGACCCAAGAAACATACCTATGTAATATGACTAACAATGTATTGCAGATTGCAATTAGGCCTACTATTACAACTCGAGTGAGATTGACGTCAAGATTTTGAACTGTGTTTTCACAATATAATCCGGACCCACCTACAAGGCTTAAGTACATTTGTATAACAATAACTTAGTTTCGAGATCTTGAGCATTAACATTTTAATTAGGCCTACTATTATTAAAGATGTCTGTGAAAACTGTAAAAGCTTGATAATTTTATAATTATAAAACTTGTATGCATTGAAATTAACAAATATTAAAGCCATAATTTAGATATAATGTCAAATTACCATGCGAGATTACGACTTGTAGCTTCAACAGTAAAAATAGGCTATATAAATAACAACATAGATGTTATGTATACATTCTCCTTGCATAGTCAAATGATAATCTTTAAAGATATATCGTTGTGATTCTAATTCGGTTTAGTATCTGAGTTTCATTTAAAAATGGAACAGTAGCTGGTGATAAGCTAAGGCTTATCAGTCCTTCCGAGAAGGTTAATCAAAATGTCTTACAGATAAGGAGTTAAACGTGCAGGCTTGCAAAGACAGTTCTGATATAGAAACAGGACATATTTTTCTAAATTACGAATCGATTTTAAAACATTATTTGTCACTCACATCACCTATGACGTTTTCTGTTGGCCGTCAGATTTAAAACAAATCTTACTGAAGACACTGTAATTCTGCTTCGTTAACATGTTTATGTAAATTATTACATTACATATTATGATAGTAAACGAAACTCAAATAGGTTGTAGTAAGAATTTCTTTGTTAAATCTTTATAATACACATTTACAAATAACACATGCTGAAGGAGCGTATGCAGACTGAAAGGCACACAACTTACAACTAATTAAACATGTTTTTTCAATTAAATTCTTATAATATACCATAAATATACATAAGTACTACAAATAGTACTTTGCTAACAGCAGAGAAGTAAGGCCTTGTTTTACTACATTATACACATTATACTAGGCCTACTCCTACATAACCTATAAAAGTTGAGGTTAGATCAAAATAAAACCAATCTGACAAACTTTAATAAAGCGTGTTATTTCTTCGCAATTAAGAAACGTTTACAAAATGAATAAACTATTTAAAACTTACGTTGTTGAAGTTGTATTTCGTTCTTTCCGTGGACATTGAAGAAATCCAAGTTTTGAAAGTCTGGTTCCTTTCTGTCTCCTTGGGCTCCATCTTGAAGACAAAAATTCACTTGACACCAACACACACTGTTTCACACCACACTGCACCACTCGTACACAGACGTATCTGTGCAGGCCAGCGCTGCATCTGTGTGTCGCGTCTTCCACCGCACTTGTAAACAAACTAGTCGCGCGAGTCTCCCGTCTCGCATCGACGAGCTTCCTCCCGTTTGTTTTCAATGGGGTGATCGTGACAGGCGAGAGAAAAAAGTGGGGATGGAGGGGCCCCTCCTGCCAACTAGAGATAGCCCAGCGTATTAGAATAGTGGAATAAGCAGTCCGCGCGTTCTCGCTCTGTACTACTCTGAATTTAAATAGAGCCTGGTGGTGTAATATGTATATGTATGTATATGTATAAATGTAATATATATATTACATTTTCAAAGCTGGATGCTGCAGGATGCAGCGCAATTAAATTTATTTCATTGAACCGTGATTTTACAACGTAATTAATGGCAGGCAATTACTCTTGTCTACATACAAATAAACCAATACAACGGAGTATCGAAATACCAAAAAAGACGTAAGGAAGTCTAATGTAACAAAGTAACTTCGTTACATTCAGTGGCGTAGCTATAAAACATTCGAGGGTGGATTAAACATCCAGGAGGATTAAAAAGAGCCCTACTTAGCATAGTAGTTAAAGAATTTATCTTCAGGGTCTCCAAACACAAAATCAACAATTATGTTGAGTTTTTTAATTGCATCTTTCGTATTAAAATGTAAACCAATAAAATTGTTTCGTAACATTATATTTGGTTCATTGCATTTTCCAACTGCCTTAATCAAATAAATATAATTTGTAGGTTACATTACTATTAGTTAGAAATTATTCGATAATTTCCATGTACTATAGATCAGATCAGCATTATAATCGCGTACGCCAGACGACACAAAATGACACTTATCAGGCTTGGTCGAAGTAGACGCCATAAAGAAAGCTATGGGATTGCCGACTTTAACATCATTGCATTGGAAAATGAATGGCAAGTGTTATCTTCTAAAGCACAAGAATTTTATTCAGTGAAAAAAAGTTAAAGAATGCAACTGTTGTGTACTTTTGTGCCTACATTGTAATTCCTGTTTTCATGAATACATATGCTCGTGTATGGACAATAGTATAAAAAAACGACATGTGCAAGCATATCCATTTGGTGGCTCGCTCACTCTGTAGCAAAACCGATGACTCACCTTTGGAAATGTATGAGACTGGGGATTTGAAAATGGACATCGATGATAATACAAACTTAAAAGAGGAAGTATTAAAGGAAATTTCATGTGACAAAATCAACACTCCTAATGACGAGGCCCGCACAAAGAGAATATACGAAAAAAATGACATCCTGATGGAATATATGACAAGAAAAAACTACTACTTCAGACCAAAAAGAATATATTGATAAACATTTCACACAAATGTTAACTACACTAGAGGCAATGGCCACTACTGCGCAGATACCAGTTAAGGTAAGTCCAATCACTTTATGACCAGTTTTAATTAAACCACTATTTATTGTTTAGTAGTAACATTTAAATTGAATTAAATTTAAAACAAGTAATAGTAGCTCAAAACTATGCCACGGAAAATTCTGTCAAATTTATCGAATTTATGTTTTAGGAAGAAGAGTGTAACAGGCAACCAGGTAATAGCAATATTACCAAACAAAGGAGTTATGTTTCCACGAAGAAGAAAAAAAATCCTCGCAGAGAAGCCTCACAGAGGAGAAAAAGTTGGAGATTTGCCTGGACTTAAGCCTTCTGAGTAACAATGGCAGACTTCAATAAATTGTATAAATTTTGTATAATTGTATCATAAATCTGTACAGTAATATAATATAATTAGGGATAAATTTTGTATTTATTAATTATGTCACGTGCTATGTTAGGTATTTAAGTCAGGTAGTTGTCATTGATTTTGTCATATTTCTATAATTATGGTTTTGGTTAAGTAATTATTTAATTTATTTTACTACAAATTAAGGACTCCACATTATAATATGTTGCTTTTGTCCTATTAATTTGAATATATTCCAATATCACAAAAAGATAACTGGATATGGTTATAATTTATATTTTATGGCATTTTATGTATACTGAATTAGCTTTAGACTTTGAAAATTATATAATGTGTTTTTTATTCAAATTTGTTTTATTAAAGCTTAGTTTAAATGGGTAGATTTATCGTATTTGAATTTATTTGTTAATTTATTTGCTTGAGTGTTGTTTTCTTTTTGTTTTTCTAAGAAAGTTGGAGCCTCTACACAGGCAGTTCCTTGCCTTTTGAGGTCCTATTTTTGTTTTCTTGAATTTTGTTTATTGATGTACCCTAGCTTTATTAAAATAAAAAAAGAAATGTTCATATTTCTTTAATAAAAAAGTAACATTGTTTTATTTTTATTCTCATGTCAATTGTGTCCTACAACAAAGGAGCAATGTTTGTGTTTGTGCTTAAGGTATAAATGATGTTTATATAATTTTACCTATTGTACATATTTTCAAGAAAATAAATAATTTTTTCTATTCTATTCTAGATTATGACATTTTATTCGTTGTGCACCATCTCACATTTTGTAAAGTATCTTTGGAGTTATAAAGAAAGTTCAATATTAATATAATTAATTCGATATAATTTCTATGTTTTGCAGGATAATGTTCGGATATAAAACGACTCATTAATTCGGATATAAAACGACTCATTAATTCGGATATAAAACGACTCATTAATTCGTAAGATAATAGAAATCAGAACCGTTCCGAACTGAGGTCGCTATCAGCCGCATGTACAGGGTTTGTCAGGAATGTTCGGGATTTATCGGTACTGCTCGGCTCTGCCCCCCACTCTTTCTCTCCGCCTGTCACGATCACCCCATTGATAAACAAACGGGGAGGAGCTCGTTTCTCGCATCGAGGCGGCAAAGTGGTAGTGAGGGGGGGGGGAGATTTCTCCTTCCCCTTGGCCGACTTTCGCCTTACCAGAGCTTGCAGCATGGCATGCACTGTCGCGCTATATACTTGATGCAGTTATACGAACACTGTTGTATTAACACATTGTGATTTGAAAGTATACCTTCACTGAGATGTAATAGACTTTATTAAGCTGCCTACACTCGTTATTCGATTGTTATTGTCGAATGGTTTGATTGCTTTTATCCGAATGAATTGATATTAGGTACAATTTATTTAACAAAACATACGATTCCTACTTACCAGTTATAGTCATTTGTCATCTAAACATTAAACAAGCAAGAAGTAACTAATTTACTGAAAAATTGAAAATGACGATGAATATGAGGAAGTTATATGATAAATTTATATATATACATGTGGGTTTGACTACTACATTCACAAAAGGGGTTAATTACAAAAGCTATCTATAAATATTGTTACGTATTTCTGAGGTGTATGTCTAGGCCATAGTTGGATTTGCTATTTTTTAATGTTATTGTTAAGTTTATGTTATTAATAATTGTAATGTATAGTTCTTGTTGTTAATGTATTATAATTCTTGTATTGTACAATTAATATAACATCTAACTTGGATAATATATCGAATAGTTCGATAATAACAATCGAATACGAGTGTAGGCCGCTTATTAAAGTCTCCCCCTGATATGACCACACTTCAGTAGATCTACTACGGTAAACAGCTGATTGGGGTAAGGATTGGAAGAGTAAATTAATGAAATAACAGGGTCTTTCTATCTTGTAGCCTGTATAATGGATTTATTCGATTTTGAAGAAAATCGGTTTATACGTACAGTTCTTTGCTGTGTAATAAATCAGCCATACCATACTATAGTGTTTACAGAGCTTTTTAAACAACACTTCCATTCGAACCGACCCTGTTGTACTTCAGATGAGAAGAGAGTACTAGAAAATATAACGTGACTGGAAATTAAATCGATAAAGGTTATGCAGCTCAGCTAAAAAAATATGACCTTCAGCTGACACATTTTAGACCTCAGAACAATATCAACACAGTAGCTAAGACTAACAACAAATTATAGATTACAATAACTAAAAATGTCCGCTGGCCCACCTGTTTACAAGACTTTACACCATTTGTATATACCTTAATTTGGAAATCTAAAATATGTATCAAAAGTCTCATATAATCCCGTGTCTGCGTGGTTAATTGTTGTAATTCAAGGTGAAAGGTCAATAAAAATCGTTTTTCATAATTAGGCCAATCTCCGTTTCTATTACCCCAATGATGTTATCATGCATTATAAAAATTGTAGAGCATATAGTTTGGGACAAATTTTATTTGAAACATTATTTTATGTGCGTGATCGTTTTAGAGATATAATAATAATATTCTTTATTGCAGGAAACAATTAACAATAATTGTATTTCAAGCGTCATTTAAAAATGAAAGTCCTTATCTAATAACTAACACAATTTTTATTTATAAGTAAAAATAATAGATAAATAAGTAAAGAATTAAATTTGCTTTTTTCGGTACGTGACACCTATCGCCGGTTCCTCGATAGTGGCCGAATTTTCTTGGATATCAGAAGGGGAGCTCGAAAAATTTGTTTTTATATGTTAGTGAAGACTATCCCAGCGACCCATCGTAAACTCGTCAACTGAGTAAAATGCCTTAGACACTAAGAAGTGCTTTTAATCGAGATTTAAATTGTTCGTGGTTATTGACGAGTTTGGTCTCTTCAGGGTGCCTATTGATTAGCCTTACACCAACCTGGGATGGCAAGCATTCAAAAACAGCAGTTCTGTGCTGTGCCATACGAAGGTTGTCCCGGCCTCTAGTTCTGTATTGGTGTACATCACTACCCCTAAGTGAGACGCACTTGACTCGGCAGTACAGCACGACGTCGAGAATATAGAGGCTAGGCAAAGTCATTATTCCAAGTTCTCCGAAGGCCACTTTACACGACTCTCTTTGATTTAATTTGTAAATGATTCTGACAGCTTTCTTTTGAGTTCTAAACACTATTAAAGTTGTATCTAGAACAGCCACCCCACAATCTCAGACCTTAAGCTAAATGTGGATGTATTAGGCCAAAGTAAGCTGAGAGGGGTATTCGCGATCTGCAACATTGCTCTCTATCATTTAAGTATGACGAGAGCTATTTGTGAGGCTTGAAGAAATTTTCTAATCGTCGAAAGAAGGTTCTTCGAACATTTTGCTGAGGACCGGAAGAATGGAAATAGGACGATGGTTAATTGCGGCATAAGGATCTTCCATTTTAAAAATTGGAATGACTTTTACTGTCTTCAAAGTGGACGGGAAGACGCCTTGGGCGATCGACAGGTTAATCAATTTTGTGAATGGTACTGAAATGTGCTTAAAGCATCGCTAGTAACCACACAGACATCCCGTTGGTGTTACCAGACTTTTTCGACTTCAGCAACCCGCATAATACGGACCAAGGACTGTGAGTTGACATACCTAAATTAGCTTACCCACATTTCTTCATATCCTTCGTTAGTTCTTCGTTAGTTCCTGTTAGTTCTCACGAAAATTTCGTTACTTCCGCAATATTATCGAGTTTACAGCCTTAATTCAATGAGTACGCTAACTTCATACCATGAAAAGTTGATTACCCAGATGAAATCATTATAATTAGTAAGTATAAACCGTTAGTTGCTCGTTAGTTCCCGTTAGTTCTCATGATAAAATGATTATATCAGTAATATTAACCATTTTACAGGCTTCATTTATTGAGTAAGCCAGTAAGCCAACTTAACAGTATGAAAAATACCTAGCCTACCCACATTAAATAAATATAAGCACGTTCCTGGAGTATTTATTTTTAGTTCTTCGTTAGTTCCTATTAGTTCTCACAAAAACTTGGTTAGTTCAGCGTAATAACCACTTTATAGCCTTAATTCGATGGGTAAGCCAAATCCGTACCACAAAAAGCAGCCTATTCAGAATAAATCTTAATAACTAAATTTTAGTAATGTATATCGTTAGTTCTTCGTTAGTTCATGTTAGTTATCACGAAAAAATCATTAGTTCAGGAAATTAGTTCAGAACTTCAACAAACTAATTGAAAACCCTTTTCCAATACAACAAACCTATGTACGAGTGTATTATAAATGCGACTGTTTGAACTTGCCTTATGATGGAATCATTGATTCTTAAAGGCCTCGCAAGAATAAAAATAATATTGGAAAGTTTGTATTCATTTATAAGTGATATCAAAAATATTTTAATATTGGGTGTTTGATATTGAATTACACAAGTTATGTTGGACAGATTTAGAGGGAAAGTAGCACGTACATTACTTAGGCATTAAAACAAAACATTGGTATATTATTACTCAAAAATACCATCCACAAATACTTTTTTATCTTTTTTAAGCCTTCAGATTAAAGCAATGCTGGCTTCGATGTGCACTGGTTTTTATTTTATTATTACACTGATATGTTGTCCCTCCCCGTTAGTTCCTCGTTAGTTCTCAAGTAAAATTCGTTAGTTCAGCGTTATTAACAGCTTTACAGCCTTAATCCAACGGGTACGCTAACTTCACAACATGAAAAGTAGCCTACCCAGATTGAATCCATATAATTTGATTTTCTAATCATACATCGTTCCTGTGGGTTTACACATAGCCTGCCGTGCTCATCCGTGACCGTGCCATGTCCCTGCCCTGCGCTTTTGACAACCGGTGACCGGTCTCTGCCGTGCCACACTTTACGTGCAGATGCTCTGAAAGATTCAGTTGTTAAATTGGACACAAATTGGAGGTGGACATTATGATCGCAACGGCTGCCTATGTAACGTTATGGAAACGAAAAAAGACGTATTGGGTACACAAAGTATTTCGGGCGCGTGACGAGGAGGGAGCGTTTCACACTCTTCGGAGGTTGAAGGATTACCCGCTTTGTTTTATGGGATACTTTCGGATGGGATTTCAAAAGTTCAAGTATTTGCTCGACCTACTTCCAAGGTCGAAGAAAAACACTAAATGGAGGAAGTGTACTTCTAACGAAAAAAGACTTGCCTTGACCCTTAGGTAACTGTAAGTTCTTTATTATTAATATTAATATATATATATATAATTTCAATAAACATTTAATCACAAAAAGTACTTGCTCCGCCGGGACTCGAACCCGGATCTCTCACTTGCCGGCTGAATGTGCTGCCATTACACCACAGAGCCCTTACTTTTTACGATTCAATTATATTGTATTTGGCCGTATCTGTCACATATGCGTTTAAATAACCAAACTAACATATTATGATCGGAAGACCAAATACCTGTCAAACGACTTATTTACATTCATTAAATTTGTATAAGTGACAATAGCCTCGATTAAATTTTACTCACTATAGTATTAAATAACATCGCTTGTGTAAGACATCAAAACGAGCCTTACAGTTATCCTGCCCATATAAATTAAATAATGAACTTTCAACCATTTGGTAGTGATCTTCTGTGCCAAGCAGTTTGAATGTGTGGTCACTGGTCGGAATTCTCTCTGTTGCCAAAACCCTTCAAACAAGGAATGGCGTTTTTTTTATATATATTTCCGGTCCCTTGCATGTTTCATCACAAGGAACTTTTATGATGGGCAATATAGATAAGAGAGACCTTGGGAATATTAGGTCTGTGCGAACGTGATCCGAACAATGCGTCGTATGGTCCGCCGAAAGAGGTTTATGGCAGACCCTTCTAATGGCCTCAGAGTAAGAGCCACCTGGCGTAACAAAGGGTTCTGGTAGGTGAAGTAAGGGAAGGAATCTATATGTATACTCATTTCCCACTTTAGAACCCACACCATGCTATGGTCCGAGCATCTTTTGTAGTTGGCTCTGGAGTAAGTCTCACACAGTCTCACAGTCTCAGAGGTTAGTGAGTCTATTTATTTTTATAATAGGATGTGTTTGAAGTTTCATATGAAACGTTTGTACTCATGTAATATAGTCATCTTAATGTGCCCTGTTCATAAGTCACTTGAGAAATGAATATATAGCGTCTAAAAATCAAACCACGTTTATAATCTCCATTTTGAAAACAACACAAATTATTTTTAACTTTAGAATTCTATCAAGTATATTATAAAAACAGACTTAAAACGCCATATTGAAATCGTTATAAACCACCTGTCAAGCGGTACGGAGATTATACATCTCATCAACCGTTGCTTCGGTATTTGGAATTTTTATTGATGCTGTATGTTATCTCATAAAAATCTAAAAAATCACAATACATATAACATATGAAATAATATTGTATTTTAAATAATAATAAATACCAAGTTTTATTAAAGGATTAGCTCAAGTGCCAAATCAACTGAGTTTTCTTCTAGTCTACAAAGTTTGAGATGTTTTTCGTGGTGGAAACATACTTAAGATAACTTGGAAAGCTGACCCAGATACTTGAAAGTATCCATTAAAATGTTATGTTATACATGAGGAACATCGAGTTTAGTACTAGTGTTTGTTACTCAATGGGATTTTAGTTCAGTAATTTTAGAGCAAAAAAAGAGTCAACCTCGGAAAGAGAAATAATAGGCTGAATATCTGTACTGCTTCAGTTTGGTGTTCTAAAAGTTGTCTCAAACGTCTCATGTAATCTTAATGAGTCTTATTTAATGAATTTGTTAAAAATATTTGAAATGTTAATAAATACAACGTATTAACTGATAAAGAATATAAATTATTCTAAATTTGAGGTAATAATCATAGACATTCACGGTTGACCTTGCATTACAGTACATGTGGCTGGGGGCGCTTCACTGTCCTATATACACGGTAAAATAACAAAAAATTCGCTTCAAGCGGTAAGTGAGTTTAATGACTTTTTCTCCACGGTTACTGAGATGGACCCATGTTTTAACTTAATGGGAGGACTCATTGACGGGACCGGTCTCGTCCATGGTCCTGTCTCCTGTGAGCGAGGCGGAGTTATTTTTCCCCTGCGGTGGCAAAGGAGTTTTTGCGTATATGTGAAAGATTTGTTGTGTGATCTGCAGTAATGGTTCAGCCATTTGGTTCCCCTTACTGAACTGCGAATTCTTCATCTGTTAGAGCGATTTTTCTTAGTTAACAAAGAATATTCTTGAAGGGTCAACGAAACCACTGTCCATCCATAAATTTTCGTCGCTTCATATAGATGCCATAGAGGGGTCATGTAGGATTTTTGGAGCGTCTACAAACGGCGAACGTCGTAGCACTCCGATTGGAGAAAGAAGACTCAGAGATATAATAAGCTCAAAATATATAGTCGTAAATTCTCGAACGACCGCTGAAAATATTGCTGATGAAAGTGAATCCTTTGCCCGAGCTGGAAACAGCAATTCGCGCCAATATATGTTACATCAACATTAAGTAAGACTACCTAATTTTTGTAAATAAACCCATTAAGATTACATGAGACTTGTGAGACAACTTTTAGAAAACCAAACTGAAGCAGTAGAAATATTCAGCTATTATTTCTCTTTCCAAGGTTGACTCCTTTTTTGCTCCAAAATGACTGGACTAAAATCCCACTGAGTAACGAGCACTAGTACTAAACTCGATGTACCTCATAATATAAAACATAACATTTTCATGGAAACTTTCAAGTATCTAGGTCAGCTTTCCAAGTTATCTTAAGTATGTTTCTACCACGAAAAACATCTCAAACTCTGCAGACCAGAACAAAACTCAGTTGATTTGGTACTTAAACTAATCCTTTGATAAAACTTGGTTATTATTATTTAAAATTTAATATTATTTCGTATATTGTATTGTGAGATAACATACAGCATCAATAAAAATTTCAAATACCGAATCAACGGTTGATGGGTGTATTATCTCGGTAACGCTTTTGTTGACAGATGGCTTATAACGATTTCAATATGGCGTCTTAAGTCTGTTTTTATAATATACTCGATAGAATTCTAAAGTTAAGAATAATTTGTGTTGTCTTAAAAAATGAGATTATAAACGTGGTAGAGACATTTCCATTCGCTTCATTCAACCTTTTGTTGACAGATGGCTTATAACGATTTCAATATGGTATTTATGTCTGTTTTTATAATATACTTTATAGAATTCTAAAGTTAAAATAATTTGTGTTATCTTCAAAAAGGAGATTATAAACGTGGCTTCATTCGACATGTCCAAAATGTAATATCTATGTAATAACATGAAACACCGTAATTTTATTTATGGCTATTACAATAATTTGTATCATAAGTTTAACAATATTGTATCACATCATGATATGACCACATATGCGGTTCATAGGTAACGTAACAAATATCATACAGGTACAGTCGGTGTATAGGTTATGTTTTCCTGTGGTATTATCAACATAAGGTCCACTACATAAAGTATCGACTATACCGGGTTTGGAACGCAATGTATCAACAACCCTTTTGGCGTTGGATGGCTTATGACAAGTATATTTAAGCATTTTAAGTCTACATTTATAATTTGTATTCCAATTTCTCTTTTTTATTGGTTTATATTGTAGTATACATGTATGACTAAAGTCAGTAGTACATTATTTTTACTTAAAATATAAATATAAGTCAAGAAGAATAAAACACTGAATTTAATGATGAAAAAATCGTTGACATGTCTCCATATTTATGTTATATTTATATTATATGTTGAAAGAAAACAAAAATATTAAAGGTCAAATAATAATAGGAGGATCATTCAATAACTAAAGAGACGAATTTGTCAGGATAAGAAACAGTTTATTTTTACAAAACAATAGTTTTTCTAATTTTCAACATAATCCCATGTAGGGACAAGTACCATCATTCTTTTCTGTGTAGAAATGAAGTTTCATGAGATATTAAAAATCTATAAACGATACATATCTTTAGATATTTTATTACTTGATAAATTCACATTTTTGTTCATTAAGTTAGGTTTCTTAGCAGGGTTTAAATAATACAAGTTCCGTTTAGCTAGGGAGGGTGCTACAACCAGCGATCACATAAGACCAATAGATGGAGCACTCCTATTCCTACAACATTACTGGTGTTGAAGCCAGCGGCGGCCATCTTAAGAGCATCTAGAAACGCCAAACGCCGTCCAGAGAAGCTTAAAAATTGCAGTGCGCGCGCATAAATAAATCGCCACCTAGCCCACTTAGGATTAAGCCAAAATGTTCAAATTTGGTGTACGTATATCTCATAAAACACCGATTCCAATGGCGCAACTCAAATTACCAGTTTTGATCTCTATATAATTTTAATGAGCAAAAAACTTTAAAAGTTTTATACACATTTGAAATCGTAACATGAAAAAGTCGGTCTGTGAGGAATTTTTTTGTTTTTAGGACAGGCAAGTTTTGTAAGCGGGAAAGTTTGAGATAAAGAGTTGAATTATTTTTTTAATTCGAAACTTTTTTTTCTAAGACCAGTCGTTTTCCTGACATTATCGGCAGAATATAGGCGAAAACCCTGACCGCATCGCCCGACCTAAAACAGATCGCCTACACTCCAGGCCGCCCTCGGCTCTTAAATTAAAACTCAACATATCGTTAATTTAAAATTCATTTAAATGTAATTAATTATTTTTAATATGTTAAACATTTTTAAACCCCATTTATAAGGCATTAGCTTATCATTTTATTTAAATAGAAACTGTCATTTAGTGCAATTAAATATTAACTAAACTTGAGGCAATATAAGGTACAATAAAGTAAACCACTAGACACAGACTTATTATGTTTATAAATAATGTATTTAATATAATGGAAATTACAATATGAAAATTATAAGCATAAATATCCAAAGCTTACAATAAAACGTACCTCTCTACTGTGCTAAAAATGTTTTTAATAAATGACTGCGTATTCTGCTTTTGTGTAATGAGACACTGACATTTTTGCAGTGGTAATTTAGTCGCACTTTGAAGTATTGTTCACAAATAGCTTTTTTAACTAATATAAGGTGATTTACCTCAGGATCTTGTTCAAAACAATGGCCTCCTGGGAACAGATTTACACCGATACACTTTCGTAACACTGAATTTACCATTCTGTCCATATAGTTTTTTCACAGTTGTCACGTCGCCTTTATTAATATGCAACTTTACTTCTGTTTCACATAACAAACAAAGTTTCACAACACCTTCAGAAGGTTGTAAAAGTCCTCCTCGGTTTTTACAACTTATCAAACTGTTGCGGTATTGCGTTTCCTCATTTAGTCCGGTAAAATAAGGATGCAATAAATAAGGATTCTCAATACTATTATCATTGTTATTATTATTATTATTCAATTTTTATTATTATTTAATATACCATATTTATAGATATTAATTATAAATTATATATTCTCTAAATAATACTTATTTTATTTTTACCAAACATACAATATTAAAAGAAATACTTTTCGTCCATATTACTATATTACTATGAATATTATATCTCGAAATATAGATCTCTTGTTCGACGTTTGCTGTTTCTGCGAAGCTGTAGCAGATGCTCCATTGTTATATATGAGCGGTTTGTTTACTTTCTACACACCGTAACGAATGAGTTTGGAATTTCTATGTATAAGTACAGTAGTGGTGGTGAGATAGTTTACTTGATGATGGGAATGGTAGGGTATTTCTCTGTGTTAGTATTTCTATACCGATAAAAATTTATTTTATCCGTTAGTTGAAAACGACATCTTAGCATTAACAGACGTACGATTTTGAGTGTATCTTTTAATTGAAATGGCTGATTGTTGTTTTATTTGTAATACATTAATATCAGAAAGTGCTTCTGTGAGTGTTGTGCGTGGCTTACAAACATTAAAAACTGCAAGTATTGACAGAAATAACGGTCATATAAATTATTTAAATACTTTGACTTCTGTGAAGGTGCATGTTGATTGTCGAAAAGTGTATATAAGTAAAAATTCAATTGCTGCATCGAAACGACGTGCAGAATACGATGAAACTCCAACTGCAAAAAGTCCACCTCGTAAAAAACGAGAAGAGGTATTTGATTTTAAAACATCTTGCATGTTTTGTGGTCAAGTAGCTGATGAAGTCGCAGAAAAAAAAGAAAAGTATAAACAAATATCTATAAATATGGTATATTAAATAATAAATAATAATAAAAATTGAATAGTAATAATAACAATAATAATAGTATTAAGTAATAATAATAATATTAAGTGAATAATTAACAATACAACTCATTTATTTATTGTATTCTACTGGCTGACCTCGCATTATCGTATATACCGGTAAGCGGTTCCCTACTCTTTGCGCTGTATCTCAAAAAGGGTTGAACGTACATAAAATTACTTCAGTCAAACGTTGAAGAGAATGTTCCGTTCTACAATTTCTCTAACCACATTCAAAGTTATTTAGCGTAAGGGAAACGAGATATTTGCAAAAAACCGATTTTCGTGAAGTTTGACCTTAAATATCTTAAGTCGCGTACACGTGATTATATGAGACTTTTAAGGTAAGTTTTATACCATCAAAATAAAGTCGTATGCAAATTATTTAGCTTATTATCTTTTATTCCGAGGTTGCACCCTTATTTTGCCTTATTTTACTGAGTTAATTAGCCTGTAACAGCTGTAGGCACCCGCTACAGGCTATTTTATTTCTTAACGTTCTTACTATAAAACCAGAAAGGTACTCCACAATATGCGTCGTTACATTTGAAGTGTTTCCTACAATATCATAGAAATAGTCGAGATCTTCATCTTCCTTCTCATGTTCTAAAACCTGCCAGACAGCAGCGAACGCAGTCTGAGCGCTCGCTACTAGGGTGAATCATCCCAAGGTCGCCGCCATTGTTGTAGCATCGCGTGCCAGAGTCGGCTTCAACGGGCAACCCCACTGCTCCATCTATTGATTGGTCTTATGTTATCGCTGGCTACAACGCAAGACTGCACTGAAATCAAATCTTGTTATCGACATTGATTTTCTACTCTATTATTTTTCTCTTTATTCTATGTACAAAACTTATACATGTCAAAACCTGATTGTACTCTGTTGGTTTATAAATTTATTTATTTTGCTATTATCTCGTTGCCATAATGTTTACCCATATGTAAACATATTCGCTAACAATCATGCAAATCCCATGTTGTGATATCAACTAACTCAGTTGTGCCTCTATTTAAATTTAGTTCCAGGCAAACTTTAAACTTTTTAGTTCAGTTTGTGTGTTCCAGATATAAAGCGAATAGACAGAGAGAGACATGCAGAATTGAAGCAAGCCTCTAGAGTAATTGGCTTCACTAACGCTCAGCCAACAACGAATAATAATACAAGTTTATATTATCTAAATTTACATTGTGTCCATGTTTTTTATTAAGTGCATATTTTAGATTTAGTGAAGTTGACACCAAAATGGCGGTTGTGATTCCTGACTTACGCGTGTCACAACGCTCTGGCTTGATTTAATTGTTGTAACTTAGTTTTTAATTACGCGTTAGGTTAGTTATTTACCTGAAGAAGATATCAGAATGTAGATCTCTAAACGTAGTGTTACTGATTTTTTGTATCACTGAACGATGGCAAAAATCTGGAAAAATACTGTTTCCTCCACAAACAAGCCTTCAATCGTCAAAAACGAACTTCAAACAAAGAAATACTATTTGTCCACAATGTAAAATTAGATAATATAAACTTTTATTATTATTCGTTATTGGCTGAGCGTTAGCGAAGCCTATCAATCGAGAGGCTTACTTCTATTATGTCTGCCTGAACTGAACGCTGGCAAATGTCCGGGAAAATCCTGTTTCCTTCAAAATAACATTTGTTTATAATACTCCTTGATAAAACAAATTCAAAACCTTTTGATCGTAACGGTTAAAATGAATCTTATAATACTCGTTATAATCTATATCGTTGATATTCTAAAATCGATTCAAGAAATTTTTTCTGATTGTGTTTCTTTCGCTGAGGAATTCCAATCACTTGGGTCTCCTATTGCAAGGTGCCGGCAGGGGTAGTCTGGCCAGTCTGGGCTATAAAAATACCACCCTCTCCAGCTGGTCCTCGCGGCGTCCAGAGGACTTTTCGCTCTCAACCCACGACCGTGTGAGGTCTTTCAACCCGCGCCCCCAAGGCGAGGCGACCCTGTCGTAAATTTGAAGTGGTGACAACACGTGTTGGTGTTTACATCACTACTCTCGAGTATCTATGGTACCAGAACCTTCCCACAACATAAACAACATTAAAGGGAAAATTATTAAAACAAAAGTAAATTTAAAACTACAAATATTTGAAGCGTTCTCTTTTTACACATACGTCTCTTAATTTATTAGTCACAACAACGTTTAAAGAATATGAATAATTCTTTATTAATAGTATCCAGAACATTTCAAAGGACTGACTTAACCAACATACAAACTAACTCACCATTGAGTTAACATATATACATTACATACAAGCACATAAATAATCGCGATAAAAGCATTTTTACAAGTCCATCAGTTCGTATGATATTTACTCAAAGTAGCCTTTTCTTTAGATAAAAAATAAAAAAAATTATATCCTGTCATAGAGACAAGAGAAACATTTTTATTCTATGGCATGATAAATCCTAATAGATTTCAAATAAAATTTAAAATATGAATTAATAAACTTCCACTGCTAATTTAAATTCCAACAAAAATTTCAATTTTGTTGTCCCTGTTTTTAAATTTCAACCTTCGTAGAAACAAAAATATTACCTTTTCAATTAATATTGAAATCGGATTAGTCTAAGAGCCCCAGTCTGCAAAGTTAACTTACATTCTGCAAAATATGAGGACCCAATAGATAACCTAATTAATCATCATATTTTGACATATATACAAGAGAAACATTTTTATTCTATGGTATGACAAATCGTAATAGACTTCATATAAAATTTAAAATATTAATCTGTAAACTTATACTGCTAATTTAAATTTAAGTCAAAATCTCCAATTTTTCCGTCCCTGTTTTTAAATTTCAACTTTCCTACAAAAAAATATTACCATTTAAATGTATATTGAAATCGGATTAGTCTAAGAGCCCTAGTCTGCAAAGTTAACTTACAGTCTGCAAAATACGAGGAGCCAATAAATAACTGAATTATTCATCATATTCTGACATGAATACAAGAGAAACAGTTTTATTCTATGGTATGACAAATCCTAATAGATTTAAAATAAAATTTAAAATATGAATTTATAAACTTCCACTACTAATTTAAATTCCAACAAAGATTTCAATTTTGTTGTCCCTGTTTTTAAATTTCAACCTTCCGAAAAAATTACCTTTTAAATATATATTGAAATCGGATTAGTATAAATGACCAGTTTGGAGAGTTAACACGTTCTGCGAAATACGAGGAGCTAATAGATAACTAATTATCCATCTGGAACTACCCGGAATAATTGGACACTTGAGTTGCTATAAATTTCTAGTTGGAAACACGGATTGGATACCTAAATACATCAAATGTTTTACATCAAATGATATCAAGCACATTATTTTTTGTTGATTCAAGATGTATAGTATATTATTTAATAGTTTATTGGCTGAGCGCTAGCAATTGATCACTTGAGGAGATGACATCCACTTCTGTCCGCACGAAAAGAACTATCCTAAATACTTTTTAATTTCCATGGATTTTCATTTTTATGTAGAAAAATCGAGTTTGATGATAGGGTATGTCACTCTATTAAACTGTTTTACATTCGCCCTATATTGACTTCGAGAAGAGTCCTCCTTTTTAATGTTTGTCCTCCCAGCTTTTGAAAATTATGTAAAATGTCCGGCTTTTGGGGGAACGCTTAAATGTTCGAAAATAGTAACATCACGTCAAATAAATCTCCCGATTTCCGAAGTCCCGAAGATATAGACTATGAACAGTTATTGCATCGCACACGTAATGCCATGGCATGTGAACTGCTGTTAGATTCAGTTGTATGGTGAGTGTTGTCTCTAGTGTCATTGACTCACTGTTGTTTCTATCCGCTTAGCTGCACTGGCGCTACTACCCCTCGAATTTCTAACTACGTATTATGAATAATAGGTTAATTTTGCTGTAATACGTTATATACATATGTCTCTGTTATAGTGATAATTTGCGATATATGTATGTTAGTATAGCTTACTAATAATGTAATGAATCAATGCAATGAATTAATTCCAATTATATTGATTTTTTTTAAATATCTGTCTACAAATGTGGGTTCACATCAGCTATAATTTTTAAAGATAATAACTCTAACAACAATTAATTAAATATTGTGCTACATACAAAATAATAGCCTCAAACAATACTTTTACCCATCAATATATTCTTTACTAATATTTCATTTTTCGATTATATGTCAAAACAAATCCAATTTGAATTTTTTATGTGCATTTTAATATGCTTAAATACAGTACTAATTTATAATGTGCGTTTAAAAAAATAATGTGTAGATACACGTACATTTACCTGAAGAAGAGGTCAGACTGCAGATCTCGAAACGTAATGTTACTGATTGTATTGTACCACTGAACAATGGAAAATGTCTGGAAAATCCTGTTTCCTTCACAATCCTTCCGTCGTCAAAAACAAACTTCAAACAAAATGTCAGTTGTTATATGTTTTATTTCATAACACTGTAACTATCGTTATGAATAGGAAAGTGAGTTAGTTTGTGTGTTTGTTACGCTTTAGAGCGTAAAATATTGCACCGATTATACAGAAAATTTACAAGAACATTCTTAGGGTCCCTGGTTAACATATAGGCCTATTCATATTTCGAAAATCCCACTGGGTTACGCCCATTTTTTCATTGTAAAAAGAATTTTCATGCACATTTTAAAGTCTTGAGATGTAACCTTTCTCGAAATATCTTGCCATGTATAACAAGGTCATTTTGTCTTTAATTTGAGTTTCATAGCAGTATTTGGATAATAAGTCGAATCTACACACCGAATCATTAGTGATGTATGTGTTGGGCTTGGGCTAGTTAGGCTACACGTGTTGTGCCACAAAGTCCATACACTGACATACAACTTCGTCAAACTCTGTGTTGCCTTTATAGAAATGCAGTTTCGTGCAAAATTTCAAGTGAACTGTGCGCTGAATAGTGAAAGTGAAGTATTGATATTATAACGAATCTCATGTGTCCAAGAAAAATGTATTATAACAGAAAATTCTTCAAAAGGAGATTTGTTGTATTATTGAGGTTAAATGCAACAATATCCACTACAACGGGCTATCAATTCTAAACAAGAACCACACGTCACAGGATATTTCAAACATTTATTATACAAATGCTATTTATTTTCTTGGCTTTTTTTCAAAGTTTATATAGTTCGCCTTCTACTACTCCTCTTTATTCTTAACGACTGTTTCTGACTATAGAATAACTTTTCATAGCAATTTCTATCTTTCTTCCTTGAGCTGTTTTCAATAATCCCTCTATACTTACAAAATGTGTAAATTAAGTAATGAGATTGACAAAGTCACGATTTATCTGGCAATAATGAAATTGACTGGGGTGGAGGGGTGGTAGAGGAACATGTGATCCATCTTCAGTACAAGTTTGACCTGGCTCATGTCATTTGGTTGTGCGTAGCGGTTGTTTTTTGACAGTTTTTTGTATTTTGTTCTAAAAATGAGTGACATAAATTTCGAGCAACGGTGTGCTTTCAGGTTTTGCTTCAGATCTGGGGACAGCGCAACGGAAACTCTTGCTAAACTTCAACAGGCCTACGGAGAATGTATTTTGTCAAGATGTATTTTCAGAAGGAAGAGAGTCGATGAACCACGAAGCGGAAGGCCTTTATCTTCAATAATCGACGAGAATGTCGACAGAATCCAGGATCTTGTGCGTTCAGATCTTGACAGTCAGGATGATCGGGGAAGAGTTCAATTTGACTCACACCACCGTTCATAAAGTTTAGGCCAATGAATTGGGGATGAGAATAATCTGCGCAAAAGTGGTTCCAAAAAACCTTTCACCAGAAAGAAAAGGTGCCTTGACTTTTCAGGAGGATTCAATTGAAAATTACTTTCATTTTCTGGACCGTATCATTACTGGTGACGAGTCTTGGGTGTTTGAATATGACCAAGAAACCAAGCGCTAGAGCATGGAGTGGCACACTTCAAACTCTTCAAGACCCAAAATAGGAAGGATGGCGAAGTCGAAAATCAAATACACGTTGATTTTTTTTTATATTCACGGAACAGTCCACAAAGAGTTTCTACCTCAATGCCAAACGGTCAATCATCACTTTTGACTGGAGGTTCTTGAAAGACTTTGAAAAAGGATCTTGCATCACGATAATACTCCTTGTCACACTGCAATTTCCATAAACGGGTTTTTGGCCAGAAAAAGAATTTCCTGTGACTCCTCAATCTCCTTATTCGCCTGACTCCTTGTGACCTTTTTCTCTTCTCGAAGTTGAAAAATCACTTCAAGGGAACTCATTTTGGGACGGTCAAAAGCATCCAAAAAGGCTGTGACCTTCCAGCTGAAGGCTACCCCAGTATCAGAGTTCCAACACTGCTATGAGGAGTGGAAGAACTGTTTCAAGCGCTGTGTGGCTTCAGAAGGAAGTTATTTTGAAGGTGACAATATAGAATTGTAAATATTTTGAAACAAAAATGTTTAAATCAGTCTCATTGCTTAATTTACAGACCTCGTATATTACGCATACATTTCCTCTTAAGAGATTTCCTGGAGATTTGTCCGTCACACACTCACACATCAGTTAACCGACTCATTCAAACTGTCAATTGAAGTGACACCCGATGTCAATACCATACTGCAGACAGCAATGACTCATGATTGCATGACAAATTGATGAGGAAGGGAGCCGAAAGCTGGTGTTATTGTTTTCATGTCGAGACGTAATTCTAAGACATTCAGTATTTATTGCTATTACCCAGTACTCCGCGATGACGTCACAGCTCTTGCCGACTCGATATGGGTAGTTCCAGTTCGCTTGCTGGATATTATTATTGTTATCATCCCCTGTTTGCTTTCTTTTTCTACCATTTTTGCCCGATGCAGATTTCATTTGCAATCAGAAATTGTTTATCCCTTTACGGATCAAAGCGAGTTTTAGACTAATCTGTTGAAACGTTTTAAAACACTTTTGTGTGATGACTCAGGATTTGGAGCCGACTGATTGTTATAAATCCAACACACCATAGATACTGACATGTTTATAAGAAGAGTTAATTATTGATAACGTGTAATCTTATGGGTAAACATAATTGTGTTACACAAACCTAAACACTGTCCCTAATACAAAAGTGAACAACATTACTTAATGGATTGTTGCACGTGGATAGCAAAAACATCGATCGAAATTAATTAATGGTTTTTGACCATTAAAAATAAGCAAACCCCCGTTATTGTTGAGGTTAAAAGACTGATAATGCTCCAATATTCGTTGAAGATAAAATGAGCGTGTTTTAACTGGAGTAGTACTTTTTAAACTCTGTTTTTAGAGATTCATAGTAAGTGACGGGACAGAATTTAAAACCCGATTTTTTTCACTACCGTTGAAGTTAAAAAGAGCGTGTTTTAACTAGAGCAGTACTTTTTAAACTCTGTTTTGCAAGATTCATAGTAAGTGACGGGACAGAATTTATAACCCGATCTTTTTTCACTACCGTTGAAGTTAAAATGAGCGTGATTTAACTGGAGTAGTACTTTTTAAACTCTGTTTTGCGAGATTCATAGTAAGTGACGGGACAGAATTTAGAACCCAAGATTTTTTCACTACAGTTGAAGTTAAAATGAGCGTCATTTAACTAGAGTAGTACTTTTTAAACTCTGTTTTGCGAGATTCATAGTAAGTGACGGGACAGAATTTATAACCCAAGATTTTTCACTACAGTTGAAGTTAAAATGAGCGTGATTTAACTGGAGTAGTACTTTTTAAACTCTGTTTTGCGAGATTCATAGTAAGTGACGGGACAGATTTTATAACCCAAGATTTTTTCACTACAGTTGAAGTTAAAATGAGCGTGTGTTAACTGGAGTAGTAGTACTTTTTAAACTCTGTTTTGCGAGATTCATAGTAAGTGATGGGACAGATTTTATAACCCAACATTTTTTTCACTGCCATTTTTTTTAAAGTTTGGTTCAATACCGCCTAGTAAGAAGAGCGATTTCAAAACTGTCTAAAGTCTATTCTGAAGACATCCATGTATGTAGATTTTTGCACAAATGTGTTCACTTTCAGATGTATGTCGACTTGCGAACATTCAAAGGCTTCCCATCAGTGTATTCTTACATAAAAGAAAACCATCTATGGAGTACTTTTCCAAATCTTGAAATTGTGATTAAAACGTTTTTGACTCTTAACAGTGGCAAACTGTACTGCGCACAAAGACCTTTTGGTGCTGAGACGGGTAAAAATGTGCTAAAAGGGCAACTCTACAGAATGACAGGTTGAATTCATTAGTGATTCACAGAAAATAACTTAACGTTAGAAACAGACAGACGGAAATAGTCCAGTAAATGGCGATAACAAATTGTAAATTGTGTATTTATCCCATACAGCACCGGTTTTCATAAATATTTTGATTTGGTTTCTAATTGTCCTCTGTTTGAAAGTCTAACCTGTGTCGGGGGTTGCTTTTTTCCCTGGGGGTGGATGCCACCCCTTCTCGGGGGTGTATAGTTTTGTACTACAAATAATTGCGGAAATCGATAAATTAACTAATTCTAAGCAACTTTTGTTCTACAAGTTTTTTCTGAAAGTCAATACTTTTCGGCTTATTCACAAGTAAAATTGTCTGCTTTCAGGAAAGAACCATGTTTTCAGATGGTTTTTTTGCGAATAACGGGAAAATATGTGCATTTAATCGAAAAACCTGTAGAGAGCAAAATTATAGCTTATAAAAAACATAAACAATCGTGTACTTATGATATACGCAGATCCAATACAAACTGAATTATTGCTTGTTGAACGTTGATTGGTATTTTCAAACGTCAAAATGGAGTTTCTACGTACAAAAACCAAAAACCTACAATTTCCAATAATTAAAATCTTTAGTGTCTTACTAGTTTTATACATAAAGTTATACTTTAAGTTAAAGAATAGATTTTGTGTAATGTACATTTAAATCCAATTTGTAATCAATTCTAATTAATTTCGAATTTTCAACCCTCAAATAATACTGCCCTAATTAGTTGTATTAGCCTAATCTTTAATAGAAGATTTGTTTGGTTTGCATTAGAAGTGTACATTAAAATAAAAATATAATCAATTACATGGTTGGCCTTTTTTGAACCTGTTACATGCCAAAACCTTAAGACGTATCCGTACACTTTGTTATCTAAACTAGATTAGTATCCATCGTATAATGTTCAAACGTTGTGTGGAATTTGGTACTCCAAAGCTTCATTTTTTTTAAACATGAAAAACTTCACTTATCGACATAAATTTATTTAGATATTAGTCTTCACAAAATTATTATATAGTCTAGTTTCAACTATTATGGACAATATACATAAATCTTAAGGTACGGATATTTATTTACTTCAGCCACTTCACACTATTTGTCAAAATTTCATCTTAAAATAAGAATGGTAGGAAAACCTGAATGACACCATAAGTTACAACGCAAACGCTGCAAGTAGATGAGAATGAAGTTTGGTTTGGCTGGGTAATACCGTAAAGTGGCTAAAGTTAAGTGCAACCATTTTCACTTCTTTATTGTTTTTATTCATATAAGTGTTTACTTTTTCTTTTCTTTTGTTATATTTGTTATTTTTAGTTTTATTTTGAATATGTTATTGTTAACATATACTAATGGCACTGATAGTCAGGGGATAGTCATGAACAAATGCACACTGTTTATAACTAGACTATTAGTCAAATCTTTATTTTTTACATGTAGTCATTTTTTTAAATGTTGGTTAGTGTTTAATTTTAATTTTAATACCTGCATGAATGTTTAGTTTTATTTATATTTTTAGTACATGACCTGATGGACATTCATTGGTGCGTGGATTCTAATTATTTTATGGACTCTAATTATTGCAATGACTCTAATTATTGCACGGACTCTAATTATTGCACGGACTCTAATTATTGCGGTAAACGGACTGTAGGTCCACGTCGTAAAAAACTGCCGGAAGCATTTCTTACCTACTTCTTAAGGGGCATGGACAGTGGGTCCCAGGCCGGGACCGTGACCTACTGTCCGACTCACGGGTTTCTTTTGACGAGGGTTTTGACAGGGGATCGCTGTACTCACTCTACTGTCCTTGAACGGATGTTTCGAGATCTATACTCTGTATATTTTAACTATTATTCATTAGGCTACTGTGTTTTTACTAGTTCTTTTCTAACTAGCTGCAGTATACAGCTACAGAAAGAATGAAACAAAAAGCTAAATGCATAAATGAAAGTCGGGGTTATTTTCTTAAGTATATTGTTAAGTAATACACCATTTATAACTTAAGAATTGCTGTAACGATTATAATGGTCTTTTTAAAACAACTATTAAACTATCGTAAAATGCAACGGAAAAATTAGGTAATTAGAACAAGAATTTTATATAATACGAGTCTGTTAAACTGTTATGTTTAAATGTATGATAGCACAATCATATGTGTAATAATTTTACCATTATTTTCAATTTATTTATATTTGGTGTTGAAAGCATAGAATTAGCTTGATAGTAACCACTACTTATTTAACCTTTTATGCAACCATTGTTGAACACATAGTAACAAAAATATTCAGATAAGAAAATTAAAAGTTTTGGTAATAAAGATCTACCTTTTAATTGTACACTTTAGCAAATATTGAGTATGCAGAGTTTGGTGAGTACTGTAAAGCTGATATCAAAGAAGCATTTACTATATAACTTTTACTATAATTTAAAGACTGTTCTAAAAACGCAAACTTGATCGAGCAAACAAAGTAACAAAGCGAACTAAGGCACAAAATATATTAAGCCAGGAATAAATACAATCACTATAAGTATACACTTTTAGACATATTTCCTGGATCGTAGGAACAAAGAAATCTCAACGTTGGTGTCGGAAATATGAATTATGCGAACCAGAAGTGGGTCATACGACAGCTGTCTAAAATTGTGTAAGAAACCGCAGGGAACTACTAGTTTTAACATATTGTAATCGTGGCCTTTCAACACTTTTACATCATTTGTATTTTTTATTAACTAAGATGTTCCACATTTTTAACGGTTTGATTTATTTTAAAGAGGAATAAAACTAATAGGGTTTAAGAAGCTATTAAATAGTTTATTGTGGCCGAAGTCGCTGGTAACTTGCTAGTAACTAAAAATATTATATACTGTGTTTCCGGGATTTGAACGAACTTAAAATTATGTTTGCAACGGCATATAGCCATGAATAGCAACTGCAAGTTTGAATGGAACTTAAAAAAATCTCTTGTGTCCGGTGCAAATACGTTTATTTTATGCGTCAATGCTTAAAGGACTTCCTTCTTTAGAAATTAATTTACTTTAAGTGGATCTTATTGTCCACATAAACATTTCCCATGTAATATGAAAGGGGCATGTCATCTCACCTATGTATCATCAACTAAAATATAATAGGTCAAATGCCTTTAAATACTGTCCTCCGCTGTAAATGTAATGATACGATTGTTTAAATCCAAAATTTGCTAAAATATGATGTCAGTTTTTTAAGATAATACTTGGATTGTCCATAAATGTTTGTGGTTTAGCTCTTATATTATGACAGGATTAAAAACTTGTCCCAGCAAAACCGTGAATACCAAATAACATAGCAATTCACTGAGCAGAACATGTTACATAAAATAGGTATACAGGTGTTTTCTTTATCAGCTACATTTCTAACTTTGTAAATGTACAGTTTAACTTAAAATAGAGGTATAATATTTATTTTAAGACTAACATATAAATCTCTAAGCACTAAAAACAATAATAAAACACACAAAGATGCAATAAATTTCATGTTCATAAACATTTCTGTTGAAAATATTATTCTATTGTTAATCGTCCTCCTTCTAAAATTGTACTATGGATATAAATTACATATATGAGTAATATACGTTGTTTTAATTTATCACCTATCTGGACTTTGGGCAATAGTCCGCTTATTAAATTTGTATAAGTTCTTGTTTTCTTCAATAAGAAGTATCCGTCGGTAAAGTAATTTTCTTCTAAAATTATACTCAATTTGTAAGTCGAAAGTTAACTTACATTTTAGGTTAATCTAGCCGGTACTATCCAATTCAGCATTTATTTGTAAATTGTAATTAATCATGTATTGGTAATTCAAAAATAAGAATTTTTAATATGAGACCATTAATTCGTTTTCATAACACTTTGTAAAAATTGTCTATACTGCAAGTTGTTTTTTTAATAAACATAAAGTTCGTTGTTAGTACAAAATAATCAACAAATTTCCCTAATTGAGTTACACCTATTTTAAAAGATTAATTTTTAATAACGTCTTACCTCCTGAGACATGTTATACTCGTATATACTCGCACTCTTTTGTGTAAGCTAATATGTCTACTGAAGACAAGAGAGAAATTTTGGTTTATAGGCCAAGAGCCACTATTTAAGGTAATACAATATTTTGCCTATCTATAGTTATATATTTAAAGTAATTTTGATTACAATTATAAATGTGATATATTAAATATGATCTAAAAGTGTAGTTTTAATTAATAACAGTAATAATAAAACACAATCAACTATCCATTTCAATTAACGTGTTGCCTACTATGAGTGAAGGCGTGTCTACTCGCATATACCGTATTACGCTATCGATGGACCAAGATAAGGTATAATAAAATTATAACAAACTGACTGTAGATGTTTATCATTCATTAGGATATTGTCGAATTACTCAGATAGTAATGTAGTGATGTATGGAATTTGTTCAAATTTAATCCCAATTAGCGACCCACTTCATATGTGATACCTTGAGTTTTGGTTTGAGTAAGCTGTTATATTTACTGCCTAAGCAGTACGCTGTGCGTGTGTAGTGGAAGTATCACTCACATTCTTCCACAGATTGAAGATTGAGCGCAGGTAGAAAAGTTATTTCACGGCCAGGTCAGTTTTGAAAAGTAGGACAGTTAGTCCACGCCGACACCCGTGGACTAACTGTCCTACCTGCAGAAAAGTGACGTCAGCCACCCTCGTCAAAACTAGCGTGGACCTACAGTCCCTACAATCATTGCACGGACTCTAATTATTTCACGGACTCTAATTATTGCACGGACTCTAATTATTGCACGGACTAAGTTTTGTAGTTGAATGTTGTTTTCACTAGACCTAGCCTATTACAATTTGTAGATCGACTGAATAAATCATTTGAATCATTGCGGTTTAGCTTTTTAGCGAAAAGGGGCACCACGTGATCTGAGCTCGAATTTAGGTTGTTATCCCCCCTCCCCCAACCCAGAAACCCCAATTCCCCCCGGTCCCCTAGATTGTTGGACTATTCTAGATATAACCTAAAATTTCTAACCTAAAGTTCAAAAACCGATGGCCAGGGGCTTTCAGTTGTACTTTATGCTATTATTTAGGCTTTCCAACCTTTTATATTTATTGTACTAGTATCCCATACATTTTTTTTTTTATTTTAAGTTGAAATTTTGGCAAAAAGTGCGAAGTGGCTAAAGTAAATTTTAATAATAACCAAAATACCTCCCAGATTAACTTTAAAGCTAAGTTTCATTCATGGTGGTGCAAGAGAGCCTAGTGTAACTGTAAAGAAGGGCATATATTACTAACATGAAGAGTTTTTGTTTTTAACCATTTGTAACTTGATGATATAATAATTGGGGCATAATTGAGTCAACGAGGCGGGGGAGGTTGCCCAAAAATATGGTTGATTTGTTTTTGCCCAGAGAGCCTGCAACCTAAACTGGGGCCTGTCAATGTAATCATTGCGTTAATTAAGTATTATTAGCGTATTTCTAATCGAAAAGTACATTTCAATAATATATTGCTCTTAATGTCAATTACCGATTTTTTTAAAAATTCCTAAATAATATTTTACCTTTTCTGACCCTACCAGAAATATATGTGTATATCTTCACAAAAACTACACAAAAACTGTTAATATCATTCAGAGATATTCGGTTTTTTTATCGTAAAGAACAATAAAGAATTAAAAGTAGGAAAGCCGTCTTGAATTACCATTTATATAATTAAATTATTATTATATATTCTATGTTAATATAATTAACGTTAATTGGTGTACTACGTCTAGGTTAATGTAATACCATATTTTCAAATTAACGTAAATGGCGATTTGGAATGAATATTTATCAAAAATAACAAAATGTCAAATCCCTTAAACATACTGGAGTACATAGTTATTTAATATTTTACCTGGATACATGAACAAGCAGATTTCAACACAAACTATATACAAATTAATAATACTTAATTAACTTAAATTAATTTATTACTTAAATTAATAATACGTGAAAGGGTTTTAAAATGTCCAACAACTGTAGTATACAATTATTTATATTTAAACTATAGTATTATTATAAAAGAACTATTCAATTTAAGATTACCGTATTATTTACCATTCAATTAATTTACCAGTTATGTTCTCAACTAAACAACAACCAGTGTTTTTATGTTCTTAATAAGTACGCTCAGAATGCTGCAAAATGCTAATGCTCCTGATTCAAATAACTCATGAAGAATAACTCAAAGATAAAGTTTGGAAACATTGCATGAATAAAGCTGATACACTAATGATATCATCCTATAGATAAATAACAGTTATTATATAATTTAAACTAGCTGTTCCCCGCGGCTTCGCTCGCTTATTGTAAGCTTTGCCCGTGTATGTGCACTTCTGATTCAAGTTAATTATATTTCCAACGCCGATGTGGAGTTTGCCTTATGGCCGCGATCAAGAAAATCTGTGTACTATTATATCCATTGTACACGTAATATATGGCTATTTAATTATAAATTGTTCTAACACTCAAGCTTTACGTTCCACCAGAAATTTATCTTAAAGGCAAATATACTCGTACATCAAAACGTAGCGCCTTCAAATAGTGTTTGGCTATTTAATATACGTAACAGTCTTTTAATTGCAATTTATAATGTGCAGTCTCTTTAAAGTGTTTTTGCACCGCCGCAATGGTATAATGATACCATAATACCATAATGATATATGTGAGTTTAAAAACTGTGATATTCTTAGTGCAAGAGTTCTACTGTCTGAGTCATATTTTTTTGAATCATGTAGCTGCCGTAGTTTTGCTAATATTTTAGGTTGTATGATAGAGTTTAAACTCTTAAGTCGCTGCTTCTAAATATACCGATAGGCTACAGTCCTCATATAAACCTCACATCGTGGGCTTTGAAGATAGTTTATAACCAATCAAAGTAACATATCAGTACATATTTAATCTGTAATAAACTAAATGATACACAAATCAAGAATTCATAGGGTCATAATATAATAAGCTATCTAAACAGGAAAATTTATACTACTAAAAACAAACAGTTTTAATTTGTTTTGTCATGTGTAAACTCTTAATAAACTGTTTCACTTAACTAATAATGTCGCAATAACTCTAGGTTTGTTTCATACATTTCATACTGTATTTTTAAATTAAGCATGGTGACATTATAAATAAATACTTTAATTTTAATTTCTTAAATGTGTATAAATAAAATGTTTAACCATAAAATAATGGTTGTTAGACAAAAATATTTAAAAATTCATCCTAAGATGTTCTATTATTATTGAGAATTAATAATAGACGTACTACTTCTAATTTTTAATGGCCAAAATATTTAAGAATCAGAATTTCTTATCAGGTAACGTTTTAAATACTAGATAGGCTACTCTAAATCAGTGTTTCAGTATTCGTAACGTTTTAAATACTAGATACTCTAAATCAGTATTTCCGTACTGGTAACGCTGTAAATACTGGATACTCTAAATCAGTATTTCCGTACTGGTAACGCTGTAAATACTGGATACTCTAAATCAGTATTTCCGTACTGGTAACGCTTTAAATACTGGATACTCTAAATCAGTATTTCCGTACTGGTAACGCTGTAAATACTGGATACTCTAAATCAGTATTTCCGTACTGGTAACGCTGTAAATACTGGATACTCTAAATCAGTATTTCCGTACTGGTAACGCTTTAAATACTAGATACTCTAAATCAGTATTACCGTACTAGTAACGCTTTAAATACTGGATACTCTAAATTAGTATTTCCTTACTAGTAACGCTTTAAATACTAGATACTCTAAATCAGTATTTCCGTACTGGTAACGCTGTAAATACTGGATACTCTAAATCAGTATTTCCGTACTGGTAACGCTGTAAATACTGGATACTCTAAATCAGTATTTCCGTACTGGTAACGCTTTAAATACTGGATACTCTAAATCAGTATTTCCGTACTGGTAACGCTTTAAATACTGGATACTCTAAATCAGTATTTCCGTACTGGTAACGCTGTAAATACTGGATACTCTGAATCAGTATTTCCGTACTGGTAACGCTTTAAATACTGGATACTCTAAATCAGTATTTCCGTACTGGTAACGCTGTAAATACTGGATACTCTAAATCAGTATTTCCGTAATGGTAACGCTGTAAATACGGGATACTCTAAATCAGTATTTCCGTACTGGTAACGCTTTAAATACTGGATACTCTAAATCAGTATTTCCGTACTGGTAACGCTGTAAATACTGGATACTCTAAATCAGTATTTCCGTACTGGTAACGCTTTAAATACTGGATACTCTAAATCAGTATTTCCGTACTGGTAACGCTGTAAATACTGGATACTCTAAATCAGTATTTCCGTACTGGTAACGCTGTAAATACTGGATACTCTAAATCAGTATTTCCGTACTGGTAACGCTTTAAATACTGGATACTCTAAATCAGTATTTCCTTACTGGTAACGGTTTAAATACTGGATACTCTAGATCTGTATTTCCGTACTGGTAACGCTGTAAATGCTGGATACTCTAAATCAGTATTTCCGTACTGGTAACGCTTTAAATACTAGATACTCTAAATCAGTATTTCCGTACTGGTAACGCTTTAAATACTGGATACTCTAAATTAGTATTTCCTTACTAGTAACGCTTTAAATACTGGATACTCTAAATTAGTATTTCCTTACTAGTAACGCTTTAAATACTGGATACTCTAAATTAGTATTTCCGTACTGGTAACGCTTTAAATACTGGATACTCTAAATTAGTATTTCCTTACTAGTAACGCTTTAAATACTGGATACTCTAAATTAGTATTTCCTTACTAGTAGCGCTTTAAATACTGGATACTCTAAATTAGTATTTCCTTACTAGTAACGCTTTAAATACTGGATACTCTAAATCAGTATTTCCGTACTGGTAACGCTTTAAATACTAGAACTCTAAATTAGTATTTCATATTTGTAACGTTTTAAATACTAGAAGACTTTAAATCAGTTTTTCTGTATTTTTAACGCTTCAAATGTAATTAATAGTATTCAAAAGTACAACGCAATATGTAAAAAATGCGTAAACATAACTTAATATTATTATAAAGTTCATACTTTTTGAGATGTAATTAATGAATTAAACCTCTGCTTCTTTGAATAGAGCCCAATGGGCTGTTACATTAGTTATTCTTTAAGGTTATGACAGTAAAATTGTATTTTATATGTAATTTTAATTTTCTTTGGTGCATTTTTGGTCCATTAATACATGTTTGTATTATGGAAAAATTAAATAAGCTCTCATTTGGAGTAAAAACATTAAATATCTAATCATAGTTTATATAACTAACCCATTTTAACTCAATGTATTATACAAACTGTTTAGTTATCTTTAAAACAATACATTTATTACTCAATAACTAATATCACACTGACACCGGGGTTGGTAAGTGATTTACATTGTGAACTAGCAATACTTTCCACATTTGTCAGCCTCAAGTCAGTATTTCAGTAGGCCTACTCAGTATTACTGTAGTAAGGATATGAGTATTTCTGGACTAGTAAAGTAAAGTAAATTAGTCTTATTTTACCAGGCGTAGTTAGGGCTAAGAAGCCCTCTCTAACACAACCTGGGGACCAACGGCTTAAAGGTGACTTCCGAACCACCACCAATGGCCGGGCAGGCGGGCTGCTTGCAAGGATAGGATCGCTCAGCGGTCACCCATCCAAGCAGCAGCCACGCTCGACGTTGCTTGATCCGGTTATCTTGCTATAACCGTTGTACCCGCTTCATAGCGCCATTGCCATAAAAGTTATCAGCACGAGAAAATAGCTTTATCTGGTAACCATACAGAGTACTAGATACAAAGTACTGATTACTGAAATACCATCTCACCTCTAATTTAGTCTGACGCTAACTAGTAGGAGGTTACCGGTCACCGCTAACTAGTAAAACGTATTAGTGTATATAAGAATAAGATTTTTTCTATCTGACTGCAAATCTAGTATAGAAACAGTCATTGTCCAATTTATAATTAGTAATAACAAATGGCTATAAGACTTGTTTATCTGTATAAATAAGGAGGTAAAATATAGGAACTCTCTTATGAAATAACTCCTGTCGTATTTTTTAAAGTTAATATCAACTTACTGTACTGCTAGTTCAGTTCAGTAAGTAAAGTGAATACAAACAGGTGCTTAACATTACATTTCAAAAGGTTCTTAAACTAAATAAAAAGTGTGTATATTTATATTTATATAAACATATATTATTCATAGCGCAATATAAGTACAAACAAAACGATATAATTAAATGTAATTTTATACACTCTCGATCGCAGATTTACTTTAGTATTTAATATACATGCTCATTACTCTTTTTTTGACGAGCTCCTCACGCAGCAACTAAATGGGGTTATCGCAAGAGAAAGAGTGGGGGCAAAGCCGTACTCTCCGCTAGTTGTGATCACCAACTTTTGTTGATGAGTGAAGAGCTTATGAACAGTACCGATAAATCCCGAAAATTCGTCGACTGGTCAGAGCCAAGCAGTTCCGACAAACCCTGAAACATGCGGCTGATAGCGACCTTAGTTCGGAACGGTTCTGATTTCTATTATTTATTACGAATTAAAGAGTCGTTTTATACCCGAACATATCTGTTAAACATAGAAATTATATCGAATTAATTATATTAATATTGAACTTTCTTTATAACTCCAAAGACACTTGACAAAATGTGAGATGGTGCACAACGAATAAAATGTCATAATTTCATCATATTTTGCATATAGGCTTAAAACGACGGTAAATATATTTTTCTTGTTTTATTGGAAAGCTATTCAAATTAATAGGGCAAAAGCAACATATTATAATGTGGAGTCCTTAATTGGTAGTAAATAAATTAATAATTACGCTAGAAAAGCTGTAATAAGAGTTATGTAATAGGTAGCTGTAATAAACTAAGGGGATAAAAAAAGAAACTGGTGAGTAAACCAAAAACATAGTTATAGAAATATGACAAAATGAATGACTTAAATACCTAACGTAGCACGTGACATCATTAATAAATACAGAATTATAGTACAATACAAATACAAACAAAACAATACAGTCAAATGTACTTTTATACACTCTCGACCGTAGATTTAACTGTATTTTTTTTAAATACATAAAAGCTCTTTTTTTGGGCCAAGGATGGGGAATCTGCAGCCAGATACCCTGGAGGTTAATCTTCTTGCCTTCACTCCAGGTTATGCGGGGTTGACTACGTTATAAAGATCGCCGACCCGCTAAAACCCCACCCTTTACCTTCCTGCCCACCTAGCCGGAACCGCTTCATAGCATTTCTTCAGCTAAGTGAGTGCCTTGTGCTACCACCTTACTGCCTCATTGTTTCGTCTTCCATTTTTCGACGAATTATGGAAAAGGTCATCCTGCTGATTACAACCCACTTGTCTTCTGACTCCAACATACAGACAATTAGGGTCTCAGGTATCAGGTGTCAGGTAGTAACAAAGCAGTTTGCTCGTGCTTCTGCCCACTTCTCACAGTGGAAGAAGGTGTGTTCTGCAGTGTCTTCCTCCTTGCAGTAACGACAGGTGCTCGATTCGCTTTTTCCAATCTTTTCAAGGTAGTACCGGAAGCATCCATGACCAGACAGAATCTGCGTCAAATGGAAATTTACCTCTCCGTGCCTTCGTTCTGCCCATCTTCTTACGTCTGGGATGAGCCTTCTTGTCCAGGCGCCTTTAGCTGAAACCTCCTATTCCCGCTGCCAGCTGTCATACAGTCTTACCTGTAACATCGTCCTGTCCCTCTCGCCTTGGTACAGGTCTGTTCGTTCCTTCACCAGAAGGTGGACAGGTGGAGTAGGCCTACTGGCCAGCACCAGAACCGCATCCAGAGATATTGTTCTGTAGGCCGATATTATTCTCATTGCTGCATCCGTTGCACCCTGAGAGCCACATCCCTTGCTTTTGCAAACTGCATGGCACTTTGCCACACCGGTGCTCCATACAAAAGCAGAGACCGAGCTGCTGAGAATATAAGTCGTCTTTTTTCCTCCTTTGGGCCTCGAATGTTCTTCATTGTTCGACCTATAGCTACTGTCATCACAGAGGCCTTTCTTGCGGTTTCCTCAACATGGGGAATAAAGGTCCTTGATTTGTCCAACCAAATACCTAAGTATTTTACCATGGACTTAGGTGTGATACCTGATCCTTGCTCCAAAAAAGTGATTGGGTGAAGTATATTGAAGGGTGAAGTAATAAATATTGAATCGCAAGAAGTATTAAAACGGCAAGTGAGAGATCCGGGTTAGAATCCCGGCGGAGCAAGTACTTTTTGCGATTCAATATTTATTGAAATTAAATTAGGCTATTGACACTTATACAAATTTAATGAATGTAAATATGAATCATTTGACATATATATATATATATATATATATATATATATATATATATATATATATATATATATATTTATATAGACCCGACAAACCGGCCTCCAGCATAAGCAACTCATAGCACACCGAACTCGGGACAACAGACTCTTCTGTTTACGGAATCCGATTAAGACGACCTCCGGGAAAAACGATTCACGGCATACCGAACCCTTTCTCTGTCCCATCGGCCGATACAACGGACTCTTTTGTTTACAGAATCGAATATAGGATCGATCACTCAGTATACTTTCGCTTATGAATTCGTCCCGAAAAACGCACATGCGTATTTTATCATGACCTCCGACTGCCTATGTAAGAGATCTAGCAGTTGCAAACGTAACAGTTTATTTATGACGTAATGATCGATAGTTTCACTGTTGTACGACGCACCATGCCGTTGGATATTCGAGACTGGAGCCGCAGAAAGTGTTCTCAGCCTCCTGGACTATGTATGATATGTAAGTATTGTTTATACCGACCTCGCAATACTCAAGATTACTGCTGAACGAATATGTATGATATTATATATTATTATATATCACTTTACATTCACCCTAAAATACTACAGTTTCATTATATAGATATAGACAAAATACATGTACACGTACAAAACCGTGTGATCAAACATGCATGAAAAGATATTTTTAATACAATTTTAAATGTACTCCACTTAACTTTAAAAATAGTTGTGTGATTTATGATATTCCTAATATTGTACACTATAGCTAGAATAGTACAGGAATAAGTTGATTTAACATTATTGAATAAAATAATTTTAAAATTTCAAAATTAGTTTACGATGTTTCAATCGTTGTCCGCCTCGGCCCGATGGTGACACCGCATACTCGATGGAGAAAAATACCGGAAATGACTAAAAAAAAAAGATTTGGATCGAAGTACTCAACCAATTTTAAAATTAAAAATTTTTGCTTCTATACATCAAATTCTATGTTCGTCTAGTTTACAAATCAGTTTTCAAAATTAAAACCGGTTGAAAACTAAAGGAGAAATAAATTTGCTTAATTTTGATGCTGGCTCAAATAGGAACTGATCCCGGGACGTTTAGCCTTAAAGCAAATATGACTGTCCGGAAGAATGTCTTTATATGATTCACATTACGAGAGAAATACGCCAAATCTGTACTTAAATACAAAACGGGATATTCCGAGGGAACCGTAAGAGCTAAGATCACGGATTGTTGATGTTTTAATACCCAGATTCTCTTGTGTTTTAAAACCGTCCCGTTCATTAGAATTTGTACGACAAGCGGTATCTTATTAAACTCTGGTTTAGGATTATTACATTTCGCGAGCCTGTATATAATTTTTTACAATATACCGTTAGTTTTAAACTATGAATATTAAAATACAAGAATAATCTTACTTTCAACGATCGTGTGGTGCCCCATCAGGGGGGGGGGCGTGTGACGGCGGTCATACTGACAGAACACCAGCGTATCGAATGTGAGTCCTTCCATGGTAACTGAAATAATCCCACGGTCTTTCCCCTTGTATACTAACTGGTTGAGAAAGGCTAACACGACATACAAGGTCGTAAGAGATTGTATCCTGGTTCAGTCCTCGACTAGAAACTGCATCCTGGTGCAGCCCATTAACTGCATCCTGGTGCAGCCCATTAACTGCATCCTGGTACAACCCATTAACTGCGTAATACTCGTTACTCGAGAACGGGGAAACTACTGAACGGGGAAACTACTGAACTGGGAAACTACTCATAAAACACTACGTGATCTCCACGGCACTATAAAACGGTGTCCGTTCACAATAATGTTAGTTAGCTGTCGACCACCAACCACCAACACACGATCTTCCAGAAACCAGAGCCTGTGTTGCACGTTGGATCTTGTTCCGCTGATTATAAACGTGAGTGTATTAGCTTTAATATTTAGTGTTTCTTTTGGTTCACTTTATAGATAAATTATCATATAAGTTTGGTTTTTCACAGTTAATTCTTGTTAAAACGTTATGAAATATGAACAGTATGCTTAAAACTGTGGTACTTACTACATTTAAAACCATTCTTTGTTTAGTTAATAGTTTATAGAGTATATTACCTTGTCATACAATTTTGAGGCCCGGGTGAGAACAAAGCTCATCACCAGGGTCTTATTTACGCACAATAACTAAATATATACGGAAACTGGATTCAACACGAACAGGATGTTATTTATTTATACATTTAAGGACATACACGCCCAATTATTTACGTGTTAGTTACACCAAGTTGTAATTTTATAATAATGTTCTTGATTTAACCATTTGGGAGTGCTAGGTATTTATTGGGTGGGTATATTGAAAAGTGCCAGGTATTTTTCTCTCGCGTTCTGCCTAACTACGCTGCACACGCAACTTACACTAGTTCTGTTATTGTAATTCACTATTATAGTCTAGCTACTATGTAATAACTATAACCTTATAATTTCGTTGTTTCTAGTAGAACAAAATAATTAAATCCAGATCATATAAAAAAATCAAAACCTTGGGTGAATGATTGTAATGCATTAAAATTAAAGTTGTTAAAATTATTAAACAGTATTGCTTGTTTTAAGTTTGTTACAAAGTTAAAAATGTAAGTTAAAATATTTAAAACCTTTAATTTGTAAAAAGAATCCGCCGGGTAAACGTAAACGCTTATGGTTAATTAAATTGTAAATGTTTGACATAACATACGGTTTTACGAATCAACCGTGTTACACTTCTTAAGTTAGATCTGAACTATAGCTTCATTTCATTTGTAAAGTGCTATTTTGCCAGTATTTTTCCTTTTTCATGTAACACATATATTGATAACATAGTAATTTGGTTTATTTTGTTTCATAACGCACTCCTAATATTCTAGACGATAATGGTTAGGGGACCTGGTTGGAATAATACTGTATTATCGTAGCCGTGCAAACAGTTTTATCAATTAATTCTGTAAAACAGCAATGTTAATTCTCTATCACTACTTGTTTACAATATTAAAAATTTTTTATTTGTTTTAAGTATGTTACAAAGTTCAAAATGTAAGGTAAAATATTTAATACATTTATTTTGTCAAAATACTACAGGGTAAACACAAACACCTTTGGTTGAGTTGTAAATGTTTGATAAAACATACAGTAATACAAATCAACTGTGTTACACTTCTTAAGTTAGATCTGAAGTATAGCTTTATTTTATTTGTAAAATGCTATTTTGGCAGTGTTTTCCTTTTGTGTGTGTGTGTGTGTGTGTGTGTGTGTGTGTGTGTGTGTGTGTGTTTCCTGATATATTTTCGTGTAACACATATCTTGGTAACATAGTAATTTAGTTTATTTGTTTCATAATGTACTCCTAATATTCCGGACAATAATGGTTAGGAAATTTGGTTGAAATATTACTGTATTATCGTTATTTATAATTTCGGCTTCTGAATAAACTACGTTCAATATTTACATTTATTCGAGTGCAATTATTGTAGGTTTTTCATACATTACTTTTAATCATATTATGCATAGGTTGATTTATGTAAATACAAAATCTGTAATTTTCTACTCTTAATCATGCTAATATAAACTAAAAGGAAAAATACAATAACTTGTACCTAATTCGCCACAATATGTATTTTTAATTTATGTTACATTATTAACAAAATTAGAGACGTTGCTTAATTTAATATACGGTAATTGTAACTGCCATATTTTGATACTATTAGTATGTTTATTTTCCATTTCATTTCTAATGCTTATTTAAGTTTTACAAGTTAATGTATTTAAGGTTTTTTGCTACAAATTACATACCGTATTATATTTTCACTCGCATTTTAAAGTTTATATTTTCATTGAAAAACAGTTATGTGGGATTTTTCATATCCTAAACGGTATAAATCACTCTATATTTTTGTATGTGTATGTTAAAAGTCATTAGCATACCTTTTAAATTATTAAATAGCTAATTATTATCTTTAAACTAAATTAATGTTGTATTGTAGTTTAAAATACAACGCGGCCGCGTCGGGTGGTAGGTTCGTTTAAATTATGCTTGATAAAGAGTGGGATTCCCTAGACAATAAAATAATTGATTGTTCTGTAGTAGACATTTTTTTTCATAACTTCTTAGATACTAATAGTTTAAATCTAGAAGAAAAAGTTTTTTCGGTTATCCATCAGAATATACGAAGTTATAACCGAAACGTGGATGAGTTTTTGATAATCTGAAATAGTTTAAAACAGAAGTTTAAGTGAATACTTTTTACAGAAGCTTAACGGGTACACCATTTTAGATCTTACAATAGTCTAAATATGAACGACGGTATTGCCATTTACTTAGACAGTTCGTTATCAGCGTCTTGTAACCTGGGCGGTGTGGCCACTGCCTTATGTTTGACCTTCGGTTGGGCCAGCGTGTCAAGCCATCTATTAGCGGTAAGTCCGAAATCTAGTCTTCCCGCATTCAACGAAGCGCTTTTTGAATTTATTGAAGGGGAATGAAGGGTAAAGGAATTCGAATTTTAACTGGGACTTCATCGTTGACACATTAAAAGTTGCTCTAACTTCACCTGCAGGACGCTATTTAGATGTACTCAATGATGCTGGGTTCGTGGCTTGTATAGATAAAATCACGCGGCCAAGGAGCAAAACCTGTCTAGATCATTGCTTTGTAAAAATCATATAAGTCATTCGATATCACTGCCTTTGTTTTACAAAAATCTGTTACCGACCATTATCCTATAGTCATGGAGATAACGGCTCCTAGACTTGTATCAAAAGATAAGAGCCAAGAATATCTCACAAAAGTTGACCGGTAGGGAGTGAAAAATTGGGACACAATAACAAACAGTGATGATGTTGATTTATCTTCTGACGCCCTAACTAATACACTTAAATATTTAGGCAAAAACATTACATTAAAACCCTGGATAAGTGCTGCTATTATTATATTCATTAGGTATCGGGACAAATTAGAAAGAAATATATATAAAGAACCTTTCAATATTAATTAAAGTGTTAAGGTTTTACACTTCAGTCTCACTTAAACGTTGCTCACGCCTAGGGCATAGGAATAGAGCAGACCGTATCCTGGTTAGTAAGGTTATGCGGTGGAGCTATCTTGCAGAAGTCGGTAATGTATTCTTATCGGGGAAAAAACGGTTACTACTCACTTGCAGGCAATCCTTCCTAGGGACTAGTCCTTAAGAGGGGGGGGGGGTGTCTCAATTCAAATTCTATCCTTGATCAATTCTTATTCTTACTAAATTCACATTGAAATCTTTGACTTTTAAATTCAAAAGCGTCCAAGTCGGGGATTAGTAAGCGTTTTTCTAACGTGAGCCGCTATTCCGAACCTTAAATATTTATGTTCGATGTCTTCCGGGATGCTAGAGCAATCACGTTTTTATTATCAGTTCAATTTGACATAGCTGAGGATTTTGTACGTTCGGCACAAGTCGCCTGAACAGGCGCAATCTCGTACCTTCCTCAAGTAACATAATGTTACTATTAAAAAGGAGACCGTGAGACTTTGTGACATTAGTACCACACTTGATAAATAATTTTATAAAATTAAACAAATGTTTAGAATTAAACATTAGTAAATAATTTGTAATAACGTATAAATTTCAAGTAAATTAGTTAAAAGAATAAAATGTAAATTTAGTATAATAGACTATATATATGTATTATTTTATTGTTTACCCATTGTTAACGTGAAATATTGATAAAGAAATGTTATGCTTACAATAATAATTTCAATATAGCTAAGTATAAAATGTACTGCTGACGTGAACTAACGTGACTTACTTATAAGTGTACGTCGGGACAAATTAGACCACGTGTCAGAGCTTGATGACAACCGAGATGGAAAACGGTGCAAGAAAGAAAACTGCAATAAGAAAACTCACTTTTTTGTGGAAAATGCAAAATCCGTTAATGCATAACTCTAAATAAGAACTGTTTTAATTAAGATAAATGACAGCCACAGAAACAAAAAATATAAATTTATTGACGGTTTATGTAAATTATAATTACCGGAACGGCGATTATACCGTCAACTGAATTTTTTCCGAACGTAACCATATAGACAATTTAGTAATTTTGGGTGATGTCAGTGGAAGAGTTGGTTTTGAGCAGAGTATAACGGAACTAATGTTAAATGAATTAAGTAGTGTTATTAGAAAATCAAAGGATTCGAATTTGAATGTGAAAGGGAAACGAATATCGGGAAAATTCGATCATTTAGAATTAATTATTTTAAACGGACGATCGAATACACTTTTGTAGGTACTATTAAAGGACAAACAGCCTTGGTTAGATTATAAATGTTTAAAATTAAGAAAACGCGTATTTAATTTACTTAATATTTTTCGCAGAACAAACTCTAGCAACGTCAGAATGAAATATTTGGAAGCAAATAAACTTTACTAAATTTTGTGTAGGGACAAACATTGGATATTATAATAAAGTTGGGAAGTTAGTACACCTGTAAACATATGGTCAACAATAAAATATTCAGCTCTATAAAAATACCTAAATTTGTGACACTTCAAGTACATAAACACTATTTTAAAGTTTCGCGGCAGAATGGCTGAGAATTAACACGAACGCCTTCCGCTTTTACTCAGGGAAGTAAGACTGTTTCATGCATTGTGGTGATAGCGGTGGCAAAGGTTGAAGGAGTTTCACTTTCCCAGAATTAGCTAGTTCGCCTAAAATCACGTTAAGGAATTATTCTAATTCATTACCTGTTGTGATATCGCCTGGCACTACACACCAGTCTTGGTGTCACATACTCAGCAATTTCAGCCGCAAGAAAATACTGCACTTGAAAATATTGACTCGTGGGGTACGAGCAATCTAATGTGATGGGGAAAATGAAATCCTCAATCTGAAGGAAGACTTACTAAATGAAGAGGTCATTGATCAAGCCGTCCATCTGTATGGAATAACGGATAAATACACAACTGATGCCATAATAGATCTAATCCCCCACCTAATGACTTTATTAAATCGGATTGATGCAACAACAAAAGCAAAAAAGATTGTTGGAGATTATGATATTTTCATGTACTCTAAGCCGGGAGCTAAGTTAAAGGAAATCATCTCTGAGGGTAAACCTTTTGTTAAAGACTTGTGCAAAGATGACTTTGTGATATTGTTAACCGACACAAACAACATTAGTGACCATGACCCTAGTCAGCTTTCAATCATTCGTGGGCTTAAAAATCTAAACTTGACTTCATCTTCACAAAAAATTCATTTCGTATACAAAGCAGAATGAATATTGTAGCTTAATCCACTTCAATACTCGGAGTATTTGTAATAAAATTTATAAAATAAATTTTTGTTTTTGACGACACGAATCCCGATATAGTTTGCATCTCTGAAACATGGTTATATGATGGTAACTTAAATTATACTTTTTTCATAGTTATAAATTAGTTTCTTTTGAAAATATAAGAAACCATGGAGGTGGAGGCGTTGCAATTTTTTTCAAAAACTTTTCTGTGTACTGAAATCATGGAAAATGTAAAAAGCTTGAGTGTGGATTCACATATAGAGTTGACAGGTGTATCAATCTCTTTTCTTAGAATTAATGTAGTTGTTATCTACAAACCTCCGACTGGTAATTTTTCAATTTTTATAAATGGACTAAATGAATGGTTTCTTTATCTTGAGTCTTCTAGTTATAGCACAATTTTATGTGGAGATTCCCTTTCACAATCTGACTAATTAAGATTGTGTAACTGTTAATGCCATGTTTTATTTATATAGATTTGTAGCTCTTATAAAAGATTTCACAAGAATAACATCCACTGGTAGCAGTATTATTGACAATATTGTGAATAATATGGACTCTAATCAAATCTTCGTGATAAAACATCTTGATATATATTTTTTTTCAGATCATAGAGCTCAAGTAGTATATTTTAATATTTCACCAGGTGTGCCGTTTAAAAAACATATTCAAATAAAAAACCGTTATTTTTACAGACAATTTTTGCTAAATTTACAAATTTATTGCAGACGGAGAGATGGAGCAAGGTTTATAATGCTACTGACGCAAATGAAAAATTTGCTATATTCTCAAGAATTTTTAGGTATTATTTTGATACAGCTTTCCCACTTAAAACAAAAAATCAATGTTAGAAAGAAACAGAGATGGATAACTCCGGATTTAAAACGTGACCATGAGAACATTCGTTTTTTTTACTCTCCTTATCACGGATACCCGAAATCGAAAGCAAAGCGATCTTTTCATGATATCGAATCATAGATTCAAAAATCGTTCAAAATCAATTTGGAAATCAGTCAACGATGCCTTGAAATTGAAAGCACAAAAAATAAGGAATTGTAAGATGTTGCTGAGTATTTTAACAGTTTTTTTTCAAGACTGGGGCGGCAACCTCTATCACAGCCTAGTGGGGCTCACAACCCCTTGGATGGTATCACCGCACGCTTGAATAGTATGTATCTTTCTGAGGTGTCAGTTTCAGAGGTTGAGACAGCGGTGAGACGGCTGAGGAGTACAAATGCCGCTGGAGTGGGTGAGATTCCTTGCACGGTGTTAAAGAAAATCTTTCCTTCTATAAGTGTAGTATTCTCTCACATTTGTAATCCCAGTTTATCTTCAGGTATATTTCCAAACCTCTTAAAAATCAGTAAAATCATTCCAGTCTACAAATCTCACAGTAAACAACTACCTGAAAATTTAGACCGGTTTCAATTCTATCCCCCTTCTCAAAAATTCTTGAATCAATAGTCTGTCAAAACTTATGGTTTTCCTAGAAATCAAAAATATTATCTCTACTCAGCAGCATGGCTTCCGCCATGGGAAATCCACTACACTAACCATCTTCAATTTTATAAACGAACTATCGCTTTCTTTGGACAATAGACTTCATTCCCTTGGTGTTTTCTGTGATTTAAGCAATGTGTTTGATTCCGTTGATCATAATAACCTCCTTGGAAAACTAGAAAAATATGGAGTTTAAGGTCACTCTTTTCAATTCATGAAGTCGTATTTGTCTGATAGGAATGAAACCGTTCAAACCCACGATGGCCAAAATAAAGTTTTCTCATCTTATAGAGCCATTAATTGTAGTGTTCCTCGAGGCTCTATTCTTGGTCATGTATTATTTTTCATTTATGATCCCCATATGAGCCACAATGATCTTCCAAAAATGTCAACAGACCTTAAAGTTACGATGTTTGCTGATGATTGTTCTTTTCTTGTTTCCAATAAATCCCCACATTTGGCTATATCGAATTCAGACACCCAGTTGTAAAATTTGAATCAGTGGTTCAATTTAAATAAACTTAGATTAAACATTAGCAAAACTAATATCATCCAATTTCATCTAGGGAACACAAACCAGTTTAATATTCAGGGTCTTACCCCAGTGTTGTCTTTCCTAGTTAGGAAGCGGGGAAGCCAAGCAAGAAACCTCAGTTAAATTTCTGCGTTTATATTCAGTGCCCCTGAGGTAAAGAACACCATGTCACATATTTCTAATTTTTTAGGGAGCAGATTTTCTCTAATTTTGAGTTAATAAAATTCGTTACTTCGTTACTAATTGAAACTACTTAATAGGACTTTTACACATTGGTACTAGTAGTCAAGGGTACATAGGGATAATAAATATTTTCTTTTTTCTTTTCAATTACCTAGGTATATTAAATATTTCATGGACATAGTGTTGTGTACCTCTAGACGGAGACTATGTTTTATGGACATAATACCAACGATCCACTGTCACAACGATATCTTGATGTAATGTATGGAGCTGGTTTCATTAGTTGCATTAATGTGCCAACCAGAGTTACTGGATTTTCCAAAAGTTGTATTGATCATATATTTACGGATATTAAAACTACGGACGGTGTTAAGTCGGCGGTCATCAAAGCGGAAATTAAGTATCACTATTTTACTGTTTCGCAAAGTCAACACAGTTTAATTAAAAGTAAAAGAAAACAATCATCTTTAGTTAAAAACACATATATTGACTTTGATATTGCTGGCCGTCTTGTCTCTGAAAGAAATTGGACACCGATTTTAGAGATCGAGGATGTTAATCTGTCTGCATCTAAGTTTGTTGAATATTTGCAAGATATTCTATTACAATCCTCAATTAATAAGATCCCAATTTCTTCTAAGCACGTCAAGCTAAAGCCGTGGGTTACCGCTGGACTAATTAAATCAATTCGAGTTAGAGATAGAATGAGTAAGCAGCTCAAAGGCCAGCCTTTTAATACAATGTTAAAAACCCGTTTCAAGCAATATAGAAATCTCTTAAATAAAACTATTAAATTGGTTAAAGAAATGTATTTTAGAAATAAAATTAATGAATCAAAAAATAATAATAAGCTCTTGTGGAAAAATATTGCTGAAATTATGGACATGAATAAAAAAAACATTCCTTTCCTATTGAACAGTTTCTAGATGGCAAATTTAATATTGAGACAAATGATATAAATAATGTTGCTAACACATTAAATGAGTACTATGTTAGGGTGGGTGCCAACTTAGCCAGTGCTGTGCCTCCCGTGACTGAAGTCGTTATGAATGACGAGGATTACGGGGCGAATTCTTACTTCCAGCTGGAGCCGATATCCGAGGATGTCCTTGCTCGTGTTGTACAAAACCTTAGAGGAGGGTCTGCTCCGGGAGAAGATGGAATTCCGGCTACTCTTATCAAAATGTTTTTTAATTTATTAAAGTTTCCACTTCTACATATTATACACAATAGTATTTCACAGGGAATTTTCCCAGCATCTTTTAAAATGGTTAAAGTAATCCCAATCTATAAGGGAGGCCCAAAAAATCGATGCGTTAGCTTCAGACCAATAACTTTAACTAGTGTTTTATCTAAATTATTGGAAAAATGTGTCAGAATTCAACTCGAAAAATATTTAAACATCAATAATATTCTTGTACAAAATCAATTCGGTTTCAGAAAAGATAAGAATTTGAATGACGATTTATATTTGCTAACTAAAAGTGTTCATGACACGATTAGCCGTAATAAAAAACCATTATTGATTTTTATAGATTTAGCTCAAGCTTTTGATACAGTTGATAGACAATTATTACTACAAAAATTAAAATATATTGGAATACAAGGGAACTCTTGGAGATGGTTCAAAAGTTATTTGTCCGATCGGTATCAAGTTGTTTCTGTTTTAGGCCATACAAGCGTTCCTCAAAAGATTGAGTATGGGGTTTTGCAAGGCAGTACTCTTGGACCCTTGCTTTTCTTAATTTTTATTAACAATCTAAGAAGATTGACTTTGTGTAAAGGACAGATATTTCTTTATGCGGACGACACCGCGTTGTTATTTGAGGGTGAAAGCTGGGAGGAAGTGAGGGATGTGGCTGAGCGCGGTCTACTCACTGTCAAGCGCTGGTTTGATCAATGTCGGCTCACAGTTAATATAGCCAAAACTAAATGTATGCCAATCTCTATACGAGCTGACGGCGATCCTTTTGTTTTTAAGCTACGGTTGCATACTTGTGGTGGCCAGGATGGATGTGTTTTGTGTGAATGTATTCATATTGTGAGTGAGTATAAATCCTTGGGTGTAGTTTTTGACAATCGTTTGAAGTGGTGTAATCACGTAGCTTACATGCGGAATAAACTTCGTAAATTTATCTTTATATTTTGTAATCTGCGTAATATACTTACAATAGATCTTTTAAAAACTGTATACTATGCTTATGTGCAATCAATTCTTCAGTATGGTAATTTAGCATGGGGTGGCTGTTTTCAAAATAACCTTGCTCCCTTAGAAGTCGTTCAAAAAACTATTATAAAAGTAGCTCTGAAGCGAAATCGTACTTATCCAACCAATTTATTATTTGAAGAATTTAAAGTTTTTAACGTCTCGCAATTATATATCCGAACATTAATTTTGTACATTTTTCAACATCGAGATTCAATTTTCATTCACAGTAACCACAGCCATTTTACGCGTTCTTCACTTCATAACAGAATTTTTGTTCCTAGACTCGTTAAAGCCTTTAATTCAACATCATCTCACTATATTGCTCATATAATTTTCTCAAAATTACCATACTTTATAAAAAACCCAAGACCTTGCACTATTAGTACGTACAAAAAATTAGTCAATAAATGGTTAGTAGATGCTGGGCGAGATGGATTTCGTCAGTATTTTTCCTCAATCTATACCTAGATATGCTTTTTTATGTATTAAATTTCTGTTATATTTTTGTATTACAATCAATGTTAGTCTGAGTGTTTGGTGAGTTTGTACAATCGTTTTGACTGCAGGCCAACGAGGACGTGTGGTGCGTGCATGTGTGCGTGATTGGTGTGTGTGTGTGTGTGTGTGTGTGTGTGTGTGTGTGTGTGTGTGTGTGTGTGTGTGTGTGTGTGTGTGTTTAGTGTGTGTGCGTGGGTGTGCAGGTGTGGTCCAAGTCTCTCTATACTTATATCGGCTAATTTTTAATTAATTAATTTAATTTTTTATGTAAGTTACAAGTTTTTATAAATTACATTTTTAAGTCTTCAAATTATATTTTCTAAATAAGTATATTCCTTTCAAATTTTAGATTATTTATTAACTGAATTTGCTCATGTATTCCATGCTCTGGCCTTGTATGGTTTATTTTAGAGGTAAAATCTTTATTTTTCATTTGTTAATGAAAATGTTTTTATTAATTACAATTTATTTCCTTATTTTAATTTAAGTTTTTTGTGTGTTATTGGTAGTGCAGACTGAGGAACTCGTTTCCCCACACACAGGCTGATGCCCATGTGGGGATAATTTCCTATAAGTTATTAGTTATGTATTCTATTTTACTCTGTACATAAATTTTGGAAATAAATAAATAAATCAATCAAATCAATCAATCAATACAACCGTGTTGTATTAGTTAAAAGGTATTTTCTCCAATGCTAATTTATTCATTAAAACACTTTTACAAAAAAAATCCCCACAGAAACCGTGCAGTCATGATAAAGCCCTTTTTTACCCAAATGAATCACCATCATTGTAACTAAAATAATAAACCGCTAACTCTACTGTAAATATTTTTTTACAGTAGAGTTAGCTGTTTATTATGAAAAATCTTAAAAAGTTAAAAACATAAACAGTACAGTATAGACGGAACTCTTTAATCATCAGATAAATCACTATCGTTGTCACTGGCTGGATAGTCTGGGTTATCAGCATTGGTTTTAGGAAAGTCCTTATAAAATGCATGGAAACGAGTAGGAATGAAAGGTAAGAGAGAAATGAGGTCATTGTACTTCAGTGCAGATATTGGGACGGGTTTGTTGTTTGGCGGAAATGTTGGCTCCACTTCATTAACCCCAGTATTCTTTGTTTTCCTATTCAGGTCAACCACCTGAAACTCCTCTTCATATGAAGTTTTTAAATAAATCTTCCCCACGTGCCCCCTCTTCATCTGAATGTAGACACAACCGGACATCAGAAATTTCTATTTTTCAATATTTTCCTTTCCTATGGACAAATGGTACGTTTTGGCCTTTACACGGGGCATTGGACTGCAAAAAATCACCTTGTTCCATATTATAGACATGAAATTTCTTATAACAACGACGCACCATTTGTTGCCAATCCCAAAGAGTAATGATTTTTAGGTCTTCGAGGGATTTACGTTTTTTTTCTATTAAGGCATGTATAGTGTCCGCCTCCATAAGGGTGTGTCCTTTAACACGCGAGAGATCACACTCACTTCCTTTAACACGCTCGTCTTTTACTCAAATTGCAGCTTACATTTGGTGAGAAAAGTTAAAAAAAAAACTGTGTTGTCTCTATTCTTTCAGTATATACTAATAAAAGTAATTGGGCACTTAAGTTCTAACAAAGAGAAATATTATTATGATATACTGTATATTTGGTTCGGAATTTGTGACTTTTTGTTACGAAAAGGGTTGCGTGTGAGCAATTTGCCGCAATAATATAAATTAGGCTTTTAATTGAAACATTTTATTACAATAAAGATTTCAATGCATTGCCATTGAATATTAAAAATGAGCAAAATCTACTTTTATTTAAAAAAAAAAAAACTTAAGACACACTTTCTTGGTAGATGTTTATACTGTTCAAAGAGATTTCCGTAGGTTAGATATAGTTTTTAGTATTTGACGTGTAATGTAAAAATGTATTTTGCATTTACGAATAAAGATTTTGAATCTTAAAACAGTCGTTCAAAACCTAAACCAAGTCAGAGATACAAGGAACTATTGGGGGGGGGAGGACCGGCAATCTATTAGGCCCGTGGTCCATTTCGATCCTCCTCGGAGTTTCGTTGGACACTTCGCTTCGTGTATGTGCTTGCGGCTGAGCCGGAAGAAATGTGTTCTGTCATACCGAGAGAACACCAAAGTATCGAACGTCAGTAGTTCTGCTACGCTCACTGGTAACTGTGCTCGTGTCACGATATCGTGAATTATATCGAAGACGAAATTATTCTGAATAAATATAGACTGTTTTGCCGTGTATTAAAATAATGTATTCTTTTGCAGGAGCAGTACATCCCTCAATTGGTTGCCTTGACGGATGACTTGGAACATGACCTGTTTACCATAACGGAAGACTACCAACCGTCCTCTTCCAGTCAGAGCCAGCGGTTTGTTGAACCACCTCCGCGACCACACGGTGGGAAGCGGATGCCTGTTTCCGCAAAAAAAAATTACCAGAAACGACCTCCAGCCCGATGGAAAGAAGAAAAAGCGTTCATCCATAACTAGTTCTTCGCCCTCCTCTTCGTCGTCGTCGGCTGAGAGATCGCCCTCGCCCCTCGCCCAAACGGAAGAATCAGCTTTCGCACGAGAGAAGTAAGAGCCGGTCGAGGTTCTCGGCTCGGTCTCCCACAGTCCCACCGCCGTGTCCCCCGGAGTCTTCCGACAAACGTCGTGGCAAAGACAAGGCTGCAAGGACCGGTGCCAACACTTCAAAAGGAACCCGCTCACAGCACCCGCGGACCCGCCCCCAACATCCACCAAAAGCGACCGACACAGTGACCAACGAACTGTTCGAGACGATGCGGAACCGTAGACCGGATTCCGCCCCGAGAGCAGCATCGCTCGTCTCAGCCATGTCGTCAGTGTCCACCACCACGCACAGGCCCCCGAGGCCGCCGCTCGATCTGGAGCGTTGCCTGCTAGATACCTTGCGAGGCAAGGGACTGTGCACCAAGACCGTTGTGGCCATGAAGACGTTAGTGCACACCGTCAGAACCCGTGAGCTCGTCGAGGCGACCAGGTCTATAATGTACGTGAGTCCGGACGCCGCCGTTCAAAAACCGCCCCCGCCCGACTACCCAACCTTCGACCCCCACAACTACCTGTTCTGTGGCAAAGCGCAATCCTTCGGCTACGATTACCGGACGCTGTACTACAACCAACATCTTCGCGAGAGGTCACTGACTCACGCATTAAAACCCGGCTGCAAACGAGACCCGCAGAAAATGTCCCTGGACCTGGTGTTCCGCAAGGCGCTGAAAGAGATCGCGGAGGAGCTGCACGAGATCGACCCCGAACCGCTGGTGATTTCACTGGAGAACCCCATGTTCATCAGCGGCCTGGAGCTGAGACTACTAAATAAATTGGGAGAATTTACAGGGTCCAGTGCAATGGCCTCGACCTGAGCAAGTACCTCACCCAGTCGTCAGCCGACAAGACGTCTCCTCTTAAGCAGTACGTGGAGGGCAGCCGTTGCGAGGAGTACGTGAGGGTGTTGCATGACCGATACGCGCTGAATTCGGGGGCCGATTTGATCAACGCGAAAGCCAAATCACTCATCATGCCGTCGTCGATGAGAGTGTGGACCGACGTGGAGACACAGGCGTCCGCTTCTCTACGGATGTACAACAACGTCCAAACTCTCTTCGAGAAGGCCAAGACAATTAACAACGCCAACGCCAAAGGCGCCGACGACATCGCCTCGTCAATCACGAGGTTCACCGAAACGTACGCCAAGCACATGGGTTATTTCATGAAAATGCACCGGCAGTTCTTGGCGCAGGCCCTGAGGGCCAGTGAATTATTTACATGGATGTGCTTCGGAATTACCACGGACGAGGCGTTGGCGGGAACCACCATCATGGCCACGAACTACACGATGGCCAACTCCAACTCGGAGAATACATGCATATGTTGGAACTACCCTCTGGCCTGTATGATCACAGAGCAGCGGACCAACGCGATTGCACCGCCCCCGCTGCTAGTCGTGGATGATAACTTTACGGAAGCGGTGATGGGAGATTGCGTTCCATAGGGAAAGTACAAGAACTTAAGCTTTTTATATATTTGCATTAACCTTTAAAAACCTATAAATTGATAACCACGATTGTTAACGTATATTGTAATTTTTATTTCTGGACCCATAATATGGTTTAGTATGATGTTAATGCTGAAATTATAATTTTAAGGATTTAGAAGAAAATCTTTTGGGGCATTGTTCTAAGGATTCCCCGTGATCAGTAATTTTTTATCAAAATATGCATTACCAATTCACAGTAATAATATAATTATTTTATAAAGACTTATAAAATCTGTTGGCTGTTTACAACACATCTTATAAGTAGAATTTGTTTACTATTTTATACAGTTACTTTGCTTTCCTGGATGATCATGAAAGTTTCAAAATGGCTATCGGAGGAGCATTATTTTAAGTCATCTAATAAATACTAATAATTATTCATGTACACTTCCAACATTCTTTCGTGGATTTTACTACTTTTTTAGACCTTTTGAAATTGAATCTTCATTAAATTTCCCCCTTATTTTAATCAGTATTTACACAAACTAGAATCATAAGCACACAAAAACAATTTAATTTTGAAAATTTGATTTATTTTGTTTTACATATAGTCTGTGAAATGGTTAATAAATTCGTATCAATACCTTATCTTGATCAACCAATTTATATCTCGTTTGTTTATTAAATTTTTTATTGTATCTAATTACCTTGAACCCCGAATTTTATTAATTATTTTATCACACGTACTGGCTACAAGACCTGAGAAGACGATTGTTAAAATGCTTAGGAGGCCACGTAGGGTTGATTGCCTATTTTCGACTAAAATAGTGGCGAAAGAGTTCACTCCAAGGAAATAGGATTTAAGGATTTCGTGTTGAGTTTTAATAATTCGTTCTGTATGACAATGAACGTTGTTTTGTATAAAAAGTTCTTTTCTATTGACCTGTATGCTATCGTGTTTAGATTGAAAATACTGGTAGTATAATCAACACGAAAATTTCATTTTATAATACAGTCATGAACACCAGGGAGTTTGGATTCCGGTGTTGTTGAAACATTTACCCACCTATCTGTTTTAGTACTCTAAACGGTCGATACGAAAACGAAAAAGGTGGGTTATAACGCTAATTTCTTGAAGTATTATTATTTAGTTGAAAGTCGTTTGTGAAAACATCACTGCTACACTTGTGTTAAGACTTTTTAGCCAGATGGCTGATTTTTGTTTACTTCTTGCTGCCTACGTTATTGAAGACGTGTATATTTGTTCGTGGGGCAAACCCAAGATTAAAAATGTCTACATGTTTTGTTACCAGTTATGAAACCTAAAATCGGAACGCCGATCTGGGCCGGTTCGTGATATCGTGTAAACCCTCCTCTAAGGGTTGTATATTTACGAATGTTCTCGATCGTACACGCAACAGACAATATATTCAACCAATGATTGTAACTCAATATGTGTGGGGAAGGAATTAAACGCTAGATACGTTAGAATATTATATATTATATAACAGGCGAACGTTTTAAAAATAGTCACTAATCGCCGACACTTCAAGAATGGCGGACTGCAACGTAATCGATGGGTCACATCCTTCTCCAATCCTCGCTTCGGATATGATGACTCAGCGAATTATGGTATTGTCTAAAGAACAGAAATAAAACTATCAAATTTGACATACAGAGTGTTACAATAAAGTTGAGCCGGTTGTGCATTTTCAGATTCTTTGTGTGATTATAAGCTAAAAACGAAGAATAACATTTTTACAATTTCCGCTCTGTTCAGCAACTAGACGCCATTTTTTTAACAATTCATATCTTCATCGTTATCTTTACTATAAGTACAAAAATCTGTAAATGTGTTCATATTAGGAGGTAGAACTTAAAAAAAAAAAAATTAACTCTACTATTATTTTTAAAATGGTGGCCATTTTGTTGTAATACCTAAAAAAAAAAAACACTGGATTTATAACAATTTAATCGTAATATAATGTTTACCCATTTTTCATAAGAAGCCGTATAACAAATAAAAGTTTAGAGCAAGTTATATATTTATTGTTTTGATGTAAAGGTTATTGATAAGCAGTAGCAGAACGAAATACATACCTACAAAAGTACAATTAAATCGTAATATAATGTTTACCCATTTTTCATATTTTTTCATAAGAAGCCGTATAACAAATAAAATTTAGAGCAAGTTATATATTTACTGTTTTGATGTAAAGGTTATTGATAAGCAGTAGCAGAACGAAATACATACCTACAAAAGTAATTTCTGAAAAACAACAGATTATCCAAATATGTGAGAACGAGTTGACATATAATTGTTTACATTTGGACTAAAGATTATGAAATGAGTTAAAATTATAGAAAAATCCGCGTAGCTGTTGAGATAGAGTCTGCAGTAAAGAGTGATACCATTTCCGTACCAACCCTACGGTTAAAGAAATAGAAAAAGATGTTTGGAAAAAATTATTTTCAAAAACCGGATAACCGTCCCGGTGGACTTTCTTCGAGATTGGTATCCAAACTGGACCGGTGCCGGAAGACGAGCGCAAGTTAGAGTACAGAGTAGAACTGGAAAAACTCGCTGAACGGGTGTCGTCCGTCAAACAACGCATATCAAAATTAGCTCTTCGACGCGAAAGTGTTGATTCACCCCCCCCCCCCCAAACCATGATTCGGTAACCCGAACACTACTCAGGAACTTGACTTCGGTTACACAAAGAGGAATATTATTTAATATTTTCGATCGGTTTACCGATCTGTGAGAATGCTTTTATAAAGAAACTGGTTGATATCCAGGTAAGTGTATTTAAGACAAAGGTTGTTGTTGTTTTTATGTTAAAGAATATTAGCAGTCGGTTTAAAACTAAAATTTGTTGATTTATTAAATTTCAAAAGCGTTCTGTACATTTGTTTCTGGTTTACGAGATTTATTTGTATTAATATCGTAGAATACTAGATATAGATAGAAGTTAAGTGAAATTTCCCTTTAGACCGGCCGTAACAGACTTGTCAATTTTACGTTTATATGTATAGTTTTCTTTTTTTTCTCCAATATTAGACAGACTAAAGAATTATTATTCATACAGCGCCGTTGTGCACTGGTTTCTGGTTGCTGTACAGATTACAAACATCGAAGGTTTATTTTTACACTTTCTCTATATGTGGAAAAAACATTTATTCAAGAAAATATTCCAAACATTACGTTTCATAATTATCCAACATAAAAAATTGGACATCGAGACGAAACAGCGAGCTATGCGGATTTACTATGCCACGCGAAATAGGCGGTGCAATCCCCGACACAACCTGATCGACGACCCGGGATTTGGTTTTGGCCTGATGTTGGACATCGTAGACCCTTAATTTTTCTACTACAGGGTGAATATAATTGTTTCTATCATACCACACCAGCTTCGCATTTGTGTTTCGTCAACATTTAATATACGCATATGAACAAGCCAAACGGTATTAATATTATTAACAACAACTGGTAACTTCCTAACAAAAATTGTACATAATGATTAATTACAGATGTGATCCAGCTCAACAAAAACGCCGTCACCGAGTGAAAACAAATTGATGAATACAATTATGACGTCCGTCCATCAATCGACTCCACGAGCATGCATGCACACACCTTTGTTACTGAGGATCTTCACGTCGACAAACAGAAAAAGGAAATCGTCGTGCAGGACTCTGTGACCTTTCTACCAACCACATACATCTTTATAAAATATTTAATTTTTTCCAACTGTTCGTTACAATTTTCATTTGCTACACCAGAATGAAGAGATATTAAGGCAGCTTTAGCAGACAGGTTAAGCATTTTGTATTTAGTTTTGCTATATTCTGTATGATAATAAATGTTACGCCACACACACGGAGTTGGTAAAGTTTTACTGTACATGCCAAATGGTCAGAGTATTGTTCAGTGTGCTTACACGGTTTACAGCTTGTACTGTTAGCCGTGAATACTAGAATTCACTTGCACAGCATATCAACATTATGCATGCAAATGATCTCTAGTGAGCGTGTGCCAAGCACGCACCATTATTGAACTTAGTGTTGCCTATGTTCATTTTTCTGGAGATAACATCAGTTGTAACAAATGAATTCAAGACAGCGTAACTTAGTCAATTTATAAACAAAATACACAAAGGTGTTAAAATTATTATAATTTGCTCGAATAATTTTGAAATCACAGAAATATATACAATTACATACACTATGGAAGATGTTCAAATAGGTTTGGTGCACAAAATATTCGTTCAATTTCAGAAATCCAATACTCTTGGCAGTGAAGTCGGGGATCGACCTGACCAACCCGAGGCACAAACGGCTCGTCATGCCATCGTCCGTGAGAGTGTGGACCGACGTAGACACGCGGGCGTCCACGTAGTTGGAGCATCCCGAATAATATGATCCTACAAAGATCCGGACACCTTCGCGATAAATATAAATTAAGACAATTATAGACCGACAACCTTGTATTATGTTTGCTAAAGCTATTTATCAAGTATAACTATACTAAAAACAGTATCTAATTATTTGAACACATGGAATAGTAACTCACGGAAGAACCGAAAGGAGAGTAATTAACATGTTGACGCGACCGCGGAGATGTAATACGCCCTCCTGTTAAACACTGTTCGGTGACAGGGGTAAAACTGGAGGAAGTTACACGTGAGTTATTGTACATCCTTGTTCGTTACGGCCTGCAATATAGGTTTGAACGCAAAAAATATCGGTCGTCTGAACGGCTGTCGAACACTCCCATAATCCCTGTTGGTAGCCGTGGACGGACGTTTGTTGGATCGGTCACTTTTACTGCCACCTTCTCCACAACGGCTTTGAGGGGCGCCCGCGACGAACACGCGGAATTCTTCGGCCATCATCGATACGATGGTTGATGTTTTTAGCATGTGTCTCAACGCGACGTGTTCCTTTTTATTGTGAAAGGTTTCAAGGTGGGTCGCCGCGCAGTCGCCGCGTCTCCGAACGTAAGGTCCAACAGAGTCGCGGCACTCAACAACGATTCCACTTCCCGCGCCGCGTTCGATCCGTACGATCTTCTGTTGCGATTATTAAACGCGGCCAAGAGAGACCTCTCTAAGAGGCGTGTGTTAGTCGACACGTTTCCAAATACAGAGTCAAAATGCATTTCAATTGTCATCGGCCTGGCCATGATGGACGGTGTGGTGATTGATAAACCGCTGACACGGTCACGGAATGCCAACAGTTTTTCACGGTCGCTAGCATCCCACGTCCTGTGTAGTCGCACTTCGAGCGCCGTTAGAGTCGTGTATAGTAAAACTAGATCGTTCCTTTGTTTTCTACTGACGCGACCCATGTTTTCCACGATTTCCAACACGTATCTGAAAGCGGAAAAATCGCGAAGAGCACGACCCTTACGCCTGTACGTGACGAAAAACGGTTCCGTAGATGTAGAACCCTCCAAACGGGGGTCGGTATACTCAAAATTTCCGGACGCTCGTTCCAAACCGAGTCTCAACATCTCTACTATGACATTCTCCTCGTCGGTCTCATACGGTCCGGTAAACAGTCGTAACAAGATGCCAAAGAAAGGACCGAACGATAACGTCACATCCCTCGATGACCATAGGATTTCTATATCCAAATCGTCTACCAAACTTCCCAAATGTTGTGTGACCGTCCTCTGTTTGAAGTGTCCAAGTCCCCGATCCAACAACGTGTACAACTCGGGAACTTGTCGTCCATCGAATCCGGGCGATTCATCGACGTTTCGTCTGTCATCATCCGCCGCCTCCATTCCATTTTCTTCGGCATGGCGTCCGTCTTCCCCGTGGGGAACAGAACTGATCCGTTCACCTCGCAAAACACGGTTTTATTGAAATTCAAGATCAAGTCTGATCTCTTCGGCTACTTTCTCGTTTCGTTTTAACGCATCGAAGACTGTGGCCCAGAAACCAGGATTCATGAAGAGATCGTGGGTTTTATCAGTTTCGTTTTCACCCTCTGGTCCGTTTCGCACATTTTGATGATGAGCCGTTGGCCGGTTTTGATCGTGTTCCATCATATTTACAGGGTCGGCAGTCTTATCTTAAGATCGTTAAGAAGAGAATATTGGACGGGAGAGAAATAAAATATAAACAATGAGAGGTGGCGGGAAACGGTCTCCGGATAACTCTGTTTTACAACAGAATAGCATGCGAGTCGTAGACATGGACATCGTTTATACAGATATGTTTCTCGACGTATTAAACTACGAAAACGATTGGAACGCTTTGTGGAACGATCTCTTGGACATGAACACGCGGCGGCATCGCGTGCTCCTAGTTCTGTCAGAACCGTTATACAAAACCTACTGACAAAGCGGGAGCACCCCAGTTTCTACAGACGGGCGGTGTTTCGTTGTTGAACCGAAGTCGTTGGCTAACGACGAGTCACGAAAAAGTTACAACACGGTCGTTTACTTGAACGTGGATCCCTTTGCTTACGCGTTGCCAAGAACTATACCTGGTGTAGTAGTCGGTGCCCGGGGATTTAACACAGCTTTCGATCGGTTCACGAACTCCCCCGACGTCGAGTCTATCATAGTCTTCAATACCTTTCTCATGCGCACGGAGAGCGTAATCGAATATGAAAAATACCGTCAGTTGCGCGTAAACTTCAGATTACGCGTGTTTCCGGTACACGCACATTCTCACGAGATCGTGTGTCGCACCGCGTGTAACTTTTGTTCAGACGCCGTGCTTAGCACTCAACAAAAGGAAGTATACACCGTCCCATCCGCTAAATTGGCATCCCTGTCTCGCACTCTCGGTTCGGCGATAGAGCAAACTATTCTAGTGTCCGACAAGCTGGTGCTGTTGGACGTTAGCAACGACCGAGGTGAGCGGTACTCTGCTGTAGAGTAATACCGTTTCAAACAGTTTTATTACAGCTTGGCACACGGTCGTGACAACAAATGGGGTCTGAAACTGGCCCCCGGCGGATCTCTAGAGACGCATCTTCGACGCTGGAACATGATGTTGCGTGAGGAATTGAGACGGTGGGACTGGGTGTTGCGTCGAGAGTTCGGTGTTTCGTCATAGGGCTCCTCGCGAGAGGAGTTGTTGAATGGCAAAATTATGCGGATGTACGCCATGAGTCCCTGTATACTGAACGTCGGTGGCGCCGCTGACTCCGGGTTGGTAGCTTCAAAGGACCATTACGTATTGGACACGGTGATGAGAAAGTACGATATATCCACGTTCGATTTGGACGGGTGTTTAGAAGATCGCGATGACACAACTTTACTCGCGGCCACCACTGTTTCCTTAAACAACGTATTCGTGTTGACACGAGAATGGTATAGCTACTCGTTGCAATTGGAACACAACAAATTCTTCCAATCGGTCATGACGTGAACGGCTGTTATCGTATCTATTACTTTTTAAAGCTTTTGTTAACTTTTTCTAATCGATTTGTGTGTGTGTTTTTTTTTTTTTTTTTTTTTTTTTTTTTTTTTTTTTGCTATATACATACTGTATTTAACATCCATAACCAACCCTTTGTTTCTGGGCAGGTTGTAGCAAAATTTAAAAAACCACAAAAACCACTCGTATGGTGAAACCGTCATTAAAAACCATATGTTGTATACTGTTTTGTCACTACTGGTGGAATAGTCGAATCGGTCATTTCAGAAATGTGACATTTTTCAAACTCTCGAGAAAACAAAAAAACACTGTGTTATCAAACCAGTTTCCATAGTAACTTGTAATAATAGTTTCCATGCAATAATAAACCAATTTACTATTTCTTCTTATAATTTTAAATTCTTCTCGTCATCAAAAAACTTAAATTAAAAAATAGCAAACGAATTTCACATGTGTTGTTTTTGCAAAGAATGGCGAATTCGTAATATTTAATGGGGTCAAAAATGATTAATGAGTGTTATACACACAGAGAAACCATATTTGTTTCTAATAATAATATCAGATAAGTATACAAAAATAAAAAGTTATTTTTATTTGTTTGTGTATTGATCTTGATAAAAAAAACACAACATTTCGATGTGGTTGTTTCGTCACAGTTTCAGCACGAAGACGCATCAGATGCGATGTTCGAGTCATTGTCATGAGCTGACGTCGGCCACTGGTAGATTTCATCATGAAACTCTTCGTAACCTGTTAAATGGGCTTTAGACTTCTTCAGATCTGAGATTTTTTCATTTTCTTTCATTTTTAATCGGTATTTTACCGTGTTGTAAAATTATTGTACCTACAATCGGTATTACAGGCATGTGTTGTAGGAGGTTCGGGGACATGTCTTGTTTTGGCAAGGGAAAATTTCCTTTCCATTAGGTCTCCGATGACAAATTTTTCAACACCCCCCCCCGATTCTTTGTTGAAGATAAACTGTCAATAATTGAATATTTTGTAACAGGCTTTTTCTTCTTTGGGAATGCCACGGCTGGATGTTTCATCTGAACACGTTTGATTTTTTTAAAGTTGGCCACCATTTATGAAAGTCCAAGATCTCTCCAGTCTTAACACAGTGAATTGAAAATCTACCTTTTGTAGAACAGCGCAAAAATAGCTCACCGTATTGTTGTGGTGTGTAAATGCGATCTGAGGTTTTAGAACTTCTTTTTAGGACGCCGAAGTTTCGATTACATGGCATAAACGAGTGTCCCCTCACGGGGAAAAAATGAATAATTTTCTCAAACCTTCGACTGTCACACAAAAATAACAGAAATCCGAGTAAAGTATGGCTTTTATTTTGTCCTCCCGTCCCATCACTAAAAACATACAGCTATTTCACGGTTTCTGGTAACTTTTGTATGTATTGCCAAGTAAACGAACACACTTCATTTGGAGATTTTCCAGCTTCACATTCATTATATAAATACAGGTCAGTGCGACCACTTTTTTAGATCGTGGATGCAAAAGATATTTACATTCAACTGCCTAAGATAAAATACTTCTTGCGTAGGAATGCGTGGAAGTGGTTGAGTTGCTATAAAATCAAAACATAACGTTGCTGTGTCACCATCTTCATTTTCTGTTGCTATACGCAACGCGTCATAAAATTTGTTGGAACGCCTTTTATGTAACATTTGCTCCGCAGCCACACTCCTTTTAGCATTATCGCTAAGATTTTTGTCTTTCATTTTCACGGAAAAAGCTTCACAATCACCGCAGACATCAACTTGAGGCCGTCTAAAACTATAATTAAAATTTTCTTTGTAATATCATAGGAAGAATTTTTATTTCACTATACCTACCATACAGGGTATTCCTCCAAAAACAGTTGGTGCATGATTTTGACATTCAACCCAGCATCCGAACAATGCTTCGGTTTACCACCACGGTGAGTTGTTTTTAAATCGTAATTTGTAATGTGAACATGAACCACTTGGCACATTTCTCTACTTATAGCATTACCGCTACGTGATTGACTTCGAAGGTCCCCTGTGCTTTTACTAGCAACAGGCAGATTACATAAACGTCGTACACGGCTGACAATCATTCCATTTAATTTCATGAAAGTATTTTTACATACTCCCTGGATTCTTCCACTAACCTTAATGTTATCACCAATGAATGTAACTTAATATGGAAAAGGAAAAAAAATAAACAGTAGATACATAACACTAGTTTATTTACTTAACAGATATACGTTTTAAAAAAACAGTTACTAGTAGTTTTCCAATCTTCGTCGACTGGTCGAGATTTTCCTCAAAGCTTCTCTTCAAGAATGATGAATCACCAGACTGGGGTAGTCACTAGAAAACAGAAATAAAATAATGATATATTACTAATGGTGTGATCATAATCTCTGCTTCAATGATATAAAATGCTTCTATGACAAAAATAGTAAAAGGGGTGTTGTGAAGAACGTTATTTTACATAACGTAGTGCAACCCAGTCACTGGACTACGGGTATTGACTGGGGAATAGAAATATAATTTCAGATACGACTCATGGTGTGATCAAAGTTTCTTTGCTTCTATTACAAAAACAGTAAAATGGATATTGTGAAAAACATGAAAATGAACTGCCAATCGACTTTTATCATAACCTCTCGGACCATATAAATACAGTATTTGAATCGGCACATGCTAAAAGGGGTTCAGTCACAAAAATTGTAAATTAAGTTCTCTGTGTAAACCAAGTATTTGAGGATAGCTTCACAATTCTGTGCTAAAAGGGCCTCGTCACATGCATTATTAGTAGAGAAAATGGCTGATGAAATTTGTGTCATGTGCTAGAAGGGCCTCAGTCGGTGACCGAGGACCTTTTAGCACACGCTGTTGGCAACACTTTAAAACCTATTTATTTCAGCTGGTTATTTTAATCTGATTATTCTAACCCTAAACTACAAAGTTGATTCTCTGTTGTACTATATATTGTCTCGTCTTTAATAATATTGAGTTTTGTCATTATAGAGTTAGTGGGTCATAAAAGAAAATCCAATAGGTTCTATAACCGCCTTAATTAAAAGGAGGTGGAAAATAGAGGTGAACCACATGTCCTAGCCATATCTTTTGATTTTATGCAAAATGTTCAACTCCCCAATATCCCCGTCCAAGAGACATTCTATCTTCGCCAGCTGTCAACCAGTGTGTTTTGCATACATGACATAAACAAGAATGATGCAGTAATCTATCTGTATCATGAGGGTACTGCCAAGAAAGACCTCGATGAGGTATGCTCGTTTGTATATGATTACTTACAGGAGGTCTCGTCGCAGTACACAGAGCTTCATGTGTATTCCGACAACTGCGGGGGGGGGGGCTAAATAAGAATAATTCTTTGGCAAGAATGTTTTTAGCCTTAACTGACACCAAGCGATTTGACAGAATTGAACAATTCTTCCCAATCTGGTGACATTCGTTCCTGAAGATGATTCATAAACTGTTTATGATCATTATTTTAATTAAAATGTTACTTCTTTATATTCTTATATTCATATAAAAGCAAACTGGCCTCATTTTAACTAATAAAATATTCCAAAAGTACGATTTTGAACTCAATTATTCATCGCAAACCCCGTTCCATGCTAAAGGGGCCTAAGTCTGACACTTTCAAGATTTCTTTTGTAAATACAAATAATTCATAAAAATGTTTTCTTATTACAAAAATACTAACCAATACCTATCCTAACTTGTGGTATTTTTTATTTATTTTTGTTATTAATTCTATGTTCTAGAAATAGTTTTTTTTTGTTCTTCTCAAAAGTAGGTTGTTTTGACTGAGGCCCTTTTAGTATGTGCCGATTCAGTTATGGTTTATAGTACCAGGTGTAATGACACATACTTACATGAACTTTTGCCAAGAGCCGTGATCAGTGACCTGACGTAGTTCCGAACGTCCAAGAGTATGTTCACGTGGTCATCGGCCACCATCAGGTCGTATGCCATCCGCCGGTCCAGGCAACGGTCTATAGAGGTCATCACCGCCTTCTTGTCAGCGCGTGATCGGCAGAGGTGTTGAAGTGCTGAGTTTGAAACCCGTTGACTGATGGACGTCATCTGGGCAGCGAGGTTCTCCAGTTCGGCTATGTACTCTGTCTGTCTGTAACCCGGGCTGGTCTTCCTTTTCCCATCCGTTTTGAGAACACATCCAGCGGTGAAGTTTAGACCTTTCGTGGACCTTCCAATTCTTCTTGTACACGGTGACTCCACACGGCTTGCACCCAACACGTATCCTCGTATAATTCATCTTGTTCACAACTAATTAAAAAACACAATCAGTTCGTACACACCAAAATCGACGCGAGAACGATTGAACCCTACGACTGACTGAACAAACGACTGAACTACTCATTATATACAGGAGGTCGGAACTGCTGATCCCCTACCACAATCCCTCCCACCGTGACTGTTGGTGTCGGTTACAGGAAGGGGGATTTTACTTAATCTTTTCGCTCGGTTTACCGATCCGTTAGATTGATATATATATGATGAACGATCGCGTTCCCGACTGATCTCTTGCAGAACGCCGGTCGAGCATCATCCACGTAAGTTAGACTTTGTGAAATTAAGAAATTTAACCATTGTTTCTTTTTTATAGGATTCGCTTGGATAAATCAATGATCATATACTAATCCGTTTTCTTTCTCAAGTGGTTTTGTTAAAAAGGTATATTTACGTTATAAAATATGAACACTCGGGTTAAAACTTTGGAATTACAGTGACTGGTTACTGGTTATGGTTTACTTGGATTAGGAAATTATCAAATACTAATCTGTTTTCCACGGTAGAATTTTTGTTTGAAACGTATATTGAATATGACTGCAGAATTGTGGGGTTTTACTGGATTATGTAATTGACATAATTAGATACTAATCTGTTTTCCTTTCTTAGTCTATAGGGTTTATTTGGATCATTCCGTGTTTTGTTTTGTTAAAAAATACGTATGTTTACGTTCTAAAATACGAACACTTGGTGTGATTGACATAAATATAAATCCGTATTCCTTTTACAGTTTCGATGACTCGGTGTGATCCGTGTCTGAATGAGGCAGATCAGATACTATGTTGTTTATATTAGCCATAACTGTCAAATTACTACATTGAAAATTGTTTTAGTCCCTGTTAGTGGTTCATTTGGATTAGGTACGAGATACTAATCTATTTTTTCACGATTAAATTTTTGTTTAAAACGTATATTGAAAATAGGTACGTTATTGTGGAGTTTTACTGGATTAAGTAATTAACAAATACAATTCTGTATTCCTTTTACAGATTCGTAATGGCTCAGTGTGATCCGTGCTGTAAGACGTCGGACTGTGTGAAGACGGCTAGGGACTATGACGGCGAGTACTACGCGCTGTGCTGCCGGTGCGCGAGGAAACACCCGTATTTCTGGCGGTTCTCCGGTAAACGGAGGATCGCGTATGAAGAATGTGAACATAACGCAAGACCCGGCGGGCAGAGTGTGTTTCGCTGCCGTCTCGACCCACGCCACGTCGTACAGTATAACAACGCACTCAACTACCTCCTGGTGTTCAGCGCATACGATTGTATGTCTAAATGTGCCTTGATTACGGGCCGAGACATTCACTCGTACGGGACTAGAGGCAGAGACAACTACCGAACTGGGAGACACAGGACGGTGGTTTATGAACGCTTGCCTTCACAGGCAGGGGTTCATTTTATTAACAGATTGCCTAATGAATTAAGAAAAGCCTCGACGCTCAAGGCGTTAAAAACTCGTTTAAAACGCTGTTTAGCGTCAAATGCATTTTACAATGTAAAAGAGTTTCTGGAGTATGACTGGGAGACCACACAATAACAATACTGACTCTCGAACGAAGTGGGAATTATTGGCGATGGATGAACGTGGAATGAATGATCAAATGTATGTCTGAATGAGAGCTCGATGTGGTATGTATGTCCAAATTTTAACATATTTGACGTTTGCTATACAAATGTATTTTGTCTCCGCAATAAAAATTGATTGATTGATTGACGATCCCGAACTCGTAGAACTCTGTTTGCGTCTGTTCCTCGGGTTCGAGTGGCCGGGCCAGTGGGCGAAACGCATATTCGTCTGGAAATCGAACAGCAACGCGGGCAAGTCCTTTTTTTCGAGCACGTCGTACGCAAAGCGTTCGACCAGTCCACTTGCATCAACGATCCCAAGACCGGTAAGGAGAATTTGCCCGAAAAATCGGAATACTACAAGAACTTTGTTCTGATGATCAACGAATTCACGTCAGCCTCTGCCGGCGAGCTCAAGAGGCTCTGTTCGACCAGCAGTTTCAAGTTCCGAATGAACTTCGCTAACCAGATGATACAGGCCTTCGTGGTGGAAAAACTGGTCTTCAACTGTAACACTCTGCCGACCACGCGACCATACAACGGGTCGCACTCGTGCCCCTGCCTTTCTGGTTCCAGAAACGCCAGTCCGTCGTCGACGCCATGTTGAATTGGACGCGCAGCCAGCCGCCACTGAACGATTACGAGAAGAACTTTCGCCGAAACGTGTCTAAGATACTGAACGAAAACGAACGTCGTTTTTTCATCGAGAACCCCAACACTAAAAACGAAGACGACCTCTTCAACAGACCGAACGATATAGGCCTGCAGGTGTTTAGCGAGCTCAGGGACCAGAATGCGAAAGCGTCGATGTTTCTCGTGCAAAATAAGACGAGCCAGGTCTACATGTTGGCGACACCGTCCACCGGCACCATAGTCAGTGGCATCGTAACGATTACCAGGTACTTCTGTCGTTTCAGATTCTTCAACACAATCAAAGAGCCGGTGGACTATTCGGCGTTGCCAAACGCCTGTATCGCGGCCGCTCAGGAATGGCAAATGATCTCACAACCGTATTTCGACTGGAAAGAGCGTAATCGAGTGCGCAAAGACAGCACGGTGAAAACGAAGGTGTCTGTCGTTTACGTTTCTCTCAATCAATTCGCCAAAGAGTGTCCCAAGAGCGTATCCTTCTTCGACCTGAGACAGTTCTTCGAATGGGACTTCGCCGAACAGAAGATTCCCTACTACAACGCCAGGGAAGACGAATACAACGTCCGACTCGACTCGACACAGGAATGACTCGGTTCGTACGTCTGTTGTTGTAATCGTATGTGTACTGTGTACACAGTCTCAAATAATGATCTCACAATCGTATTTAGACTGGAAAGAGCGTGACCGAGTGCGAAAAGACAGCAAGGTGAAAACGAAGGTGCCCGTCGTTTACGCTCCTCTCGATCGATTCGCCAAAGAGTGTCCCAAGAGCGTATCCTTCTTCGAACGGGACTTCGCCGAACAGGAGATTCCCTACTACAACGCCACGGAAGACGAACCTAACGTCCGACTCGACTCGACACAGGAATGACTCGGTTCGTAAGTCTGTTGTTGTAATCCTGTATGTGTACTGTGTACACTGTCTCAAATAAATATTTGTTATGTATATAGCTTTCTCTCTTTACTATTTGCTCATTCCTGATCTGCGTCGTAACCGAATCCGTGTCAGGACACATCGTTTTTCAGTCAGTAGCGATAATTGACAGACATAACCTCACTTTCGACACCCATGACCGCCACCCTCGAGCACCAATCCGATACTGATCGAAAAAATCCCGTTTTCCCCTCCTTTTCCCGCAATTCCCTCACATTTCCCCTCATTTTCCCGCATATTTCTTGGAAATATTACCCCCACCACCGGTTCCGACCAATAGGAGGCGGTGGGCGGGGCTAAACGGGAGGAATCGGCTATATATTGAGTGTGGCGTTCGCGCGCGATCCTATACCAGCTTCTTGTCCAGTAGAATGAGCATCATAAGAAGCTCCCGGGAAGGGGCCGACGCGAAGCTGGTGTGGTTTGGAGAAATAATAACAATCCAATTACCCCCTCCACTTACCCAGCCTAAAAATAAATGTCTTCATACGAAGTGAGGTTTGATTGAACGTCGATATCCAAACCAGATATTTAGTTACCCGGTTTTGGTTTAACACTCACTATAAATTCGTTCGCCGACGGCCAAGGAACATTTTTGGTCTGAACTGAGTTGAATGTCAATCAGAAATGCACTCAACGGCTTATCGGGTTGTAGTCTTCGTTCACGATGTTTTTCACACTACAATAGAGTGGATGATCGTCAGGTTACGAGGGATCGATTACCAGAACCTAGGAACTGACATACAAACGCTTCGTCTATTATTTCACTACCGTACGACTCTAGAACAGCGCCGAGTTGTGACCTACAACGATTCACCTCCGCGTCATCGACGCAATCCATGTCGAAACCGAAACTGCGGCGGGCACTCAAAAGGTTTGTTACGCTTTCGGCCAGTCTGATTCCGGCCCATGATGCGATCGGTCCATTACCGTCGTCTTTGACGGCGCTGAGCGTGTCCAATACACGGCGAGACGCCTCGTGCACGTATTCCAGTTCGTCGTTTTCGCTGAACGCCAGATGCCTCGAGGTAGCGCTGTAAGGAGGACCCTCTTCAGGCCCCGAAACATAAGGTACTCCCATTGGATAGAGAACAACTTTCACGAGATGGTCGCTTCGAGGCGATGTGTCGAAATACAGTGAACACGATCGCCTGCATAGGCGTGACTCGAAACCTATACGTTTCCGAGCTCCGCGCGTGATTCATCAAATAGTCCAACCAGGACATGATAAACACACTGCTGTAAGTCATATAACAGTTTTAGCAAGGGAACGAATCGTATGGTGGCGCTGATTCGGTTGGAACAGACACGTTCAGTATGTAGTTTCGTCGTCGCAAAATCAATTCAAGACTTAGTTCCAGCGCGTGGGCTTCCTTGTGAAGCCTCTGTTTTTCACAAATTCTCACTAGGATGCGTATAGCATTCAATAATTCATCTATTTCACCGATGACCCGTAACACATTCTTATCACACCGAACCACCGTTTCGTTTTCAATTGCGTTTGAATCGTGTGACATGTTTTCGCACTATATCGGCAGCTAGTAACAGTTTGAGACTTAGTATAGACGTTACGTTTTGTTGTCTTCACGCACACGCCATAGCATTTCTTCCTCTGGAATTCGCCCTCGTGTAGTTTTATTCATATATTCCTTACCTAGGTAAAGGTTTAATGAAACCCTGTTATTTTGACAAAGTGTGTTTATTTAAGCGAACACTACACAGAGTTACACATACAGACCATCCTAAAACACTAGCTAAAAGTAATCAATTATGCGTCGTTTTGAGAAATCCTGGAAGTTAACGTCCTTACGAGATCTTCGACTGCCTCCATTCGTTTCACATATTCTTCCAGCGCCCGAACGTCGTTTAATAACTGTTCGGTGCAGAAATCCCCCAATTTAGCCATCGTTTCATAATAGGCGTTGTACGAGTTAACTGCCCGCTGTTCGATTTCCTTGGACATGGTGGATCTCAAAGACACGATTTCTTCTAGTAAGCAATTGGCGCATTCCTTCTCGTCACCGTGGCTCGAAAGATTTTCAATACGTTCACGTGGTTGAAAGTAAGCGCGCCTTTGTTTCGTTTTAGCTTGCAGGCTCGGCGCGCACAGTCCCTCTTGTTTTCGAGTATCTTGTTGCCACTCCTCTACGACGGGTGTGATCTTCTGTGGTAAGGCGCTCGGTTGTCCATCGGAAAGATGCCCACTGTTGTGTATTTGTTCAAAAATTTGTAGCGACCGAAGACGATATCTGTTTAGTCTGTAGGCCCAGCAGCGTCAGCAGCATGGGTTGGTAAGGATTTGGTGTCCCCTCGTTGACAGCTTCTGTGCCGACCGTCAGCCGTGGCCGCGAGCTAATTGCGCTCCGTTCCTCTTGTTTTCCACAATCGATACACGGCCGTGCAGGTGCCGAGGCCGAGCCGCCCTCGACGTTCTCTGCGACGGCACTCGAGATCGTCGGAGGGAAAGGGCCCGACCCCCCGCCAGAAAGATGTCCTCCACTGTGCATTTTTGGTAAATCAGTAGGGACCGATGGCGATCCCCATGGGTGTTGTTGGGGCGTTTGCGTTTCGATACGACTGTGAGACAGGTCGACGGCGACATCTTTTATGTTTTTTTCCTCCCCGACGACGACGCGTGAGATCTTCGGAGGGACGGGCCCCGACTCTCCACTGTTCATGTTTGGAAAATCGCTACTGACCAACGGCGATCCCTGTTGGTGTTGTTGTTGGTGCATTGGCGATTCCATACCACAGCGGCTTGGAACCGGTGGCCGCAGATTAATGTTGGATGACAGATGTTTTTGCGTCGTTATATGGCGTTTCCAATACGTTTTCGAAACACTGAGCTCGCATTTGACGCACATCACGCGTTTCGCGTTCCTCTTGTGTAGCGAAGTGGTTGTGTGAGTTGTTGGCAGAATATCATTGCCTGCTGACAAGTAATTTCGCAGAATTTCATCACTCTTCACGGTCCCGGACGTTGGCGGGGACGCGGTGGTACGCCGGCCGTCTTCACTCGGTTCTTCGTCATCAGCGAGAGCACCGTCCTTGTAATCGTTATGCATATCCATACTGGCCGCCGAAACCAAAGATCTGCTTACTATGAACAGATAAAATGTGAAAGAGAGGTGGTAATGAGTGTCGAGAACACTCTGGTCCACTACCTACACGCCCTCGCAGCTACGTAAACAGCCGATCGAATCTCACAGTTGTTCGCCCCACACTTGTTCAATTCACCAGACGTGGATGTGTTGTCGCACGACGCCGATAGCCAGGATGCGCCTTTTCACGGTAACCGTTGTTGATGTAGTTACGTGGATAGTTTGTGACGCGTTGTTGTTATGGATAGTGTCCACGGTAATAGCGCTGAATATTTGCAACGGTTGTGAACCGGCGCGATGCAACGTCACGGTGGACACCGTACCGATGATGCCGGACGTACGCCAGAGTCTAGTACTTGTTCGTCACAAGACACTGAAGATGCTACACGAGAATTTGACCGACTTCTCGTACTCGTTGGAGCGGCATACGAAAAATGGACAGTTCCGTTTCATTAAATTCAACATTACAACTTCAATGAGCGGAATCGACGAAGCCTTGAAGAACTTCCAGGAAGAATCCCTGAGGATCGTACGGACCGAACCGCCCACCCGACCATCGAGTTTGAAAACTCAAACGCACGTTCCAGCTTTGACAACCGTTGGGTACTTCACCTGTTTTACATGCCGCTGTTGGCCGTATCCGCTACGTCTGCGGTCGTCATGAGTGTCCTTACTTGCAAGTTCATAATCGAAACGTTGTTTTACAGTTGTTAGTTACAGCTACTACACCGTTTTGTAAATTCATGTCTCGAATAAACTTGTGTTTCTACTTGGTGTTTTTATTCCCACGAACCCTATCGGACCAACGACCTTGTCCTACTTTACTTGTCCTACTTATCAGTCGCACTATCTCCTCGTGAACCGCCTCACCGGCACGTCGGTTCGTGTCGTCACGATGCATACTCTTGTTTATATATGACATCGTAGTCGCCACGTCGGCGTGCCCGACCGATTTACTGGCGGTCACCGCCCCATACTTCTCGTTCACGGACCCTAAATACCGCCGTGTGCCAGAAAACGCCTTTCGGTCGGCGTTGTGAAAAGAGTTTCGTGAATATCCTCTCGAACGCGTAGTCGAGCTGACGCCCGTTGCTGAGGAAGAACGGTTGGTCCTCGACACGCACGAAGTCTCCGACAGACCGCACATTCCCTTGCCAGTCGATTTCACGTGCGCGACCGGTTGGGTAGAACAGCGGATTGCGTCTCAGTACGGTTACATGATACAGTAGTCGTGCCACCGAACTCGGCTCACGAGGATCCACACCGATTTCACGACGCGCGTCAACACCGCCTTTGCTGGAGTAAACAAGAGACTCGGGCACGAATACGCGTGCGAAAGATGCTTTAGTGAACTTTTCTAACGTACCTCCGCGAATCAAGCGGTCGATCTCTGCGACGGTCAGTCGTGCGATGGTGGATTTAACGCGCGCACCCGTCAGAAATCCGAGCAGAAACGCGACACAGAACTCGAACACCGTGCGTTCCGTGTCCACCTGTCGACGCGGGGTGTTAAAAGCCGTGTCACGCGAGACGAGCGTATCGATCGCGTCGCTCAGCCCGTCACTGTAAACGGTTTTTCGAAAACAATTGCCTCGTACCGAATATTTTTCATAGATCACACACAACGTGTTGAAAACGAACGAGAGTAGAGTCGCGTTTTGTTGTTCGCTGAACACAAGTTCCCTGGGTCTTCGCGCTTCGCAGACCGCGTTTTTCAAATGCTCGTTCTTTCTCTGCTCACCGACGGAATTCATCAGGTGGTAAAAGACTTTCGATCTCACGACGGTTCCACGGGGGTTTTCTTTGAAAAACGCCACACTCTCCGGGGTCAGTTTAATGTCTATTACCGTGGATCGCCCCTCCGGCTTTTCTATCACCACCTTCAGTCGATCGGATCTACCGTTCTCCGCTAAGTGGCGCCGTGCGTACGACAACAGACTGCGTAACACTCGTTTGGCGTATGACATTCTCACACGGTTCTCCACGACGGCGAAAAACAGGAATCCGATTCAGACAGAAACCACCATCGAGTCGAGAATAGTGGGACTGTTGCTAGTAACGGTATTGCGGGCAACGGTCGGTTTCGAGGTGGGTTCGCTCGTCGCGAGAACGACGAATCAGGACAGCGCATACACCCAGGACCTATTATGACGTCCCCGACGCTAGGTGTGGTTGGAGATTTGGGGCCGGCCACCCCGGTTCCGTCGTCGTTCAGTAACGTTTTCGGCGGTTACAACCAGCGAACGGCGACCGACCGGGGACTCATATGTTGGAACGTGGTTAAAGAACAGGATGCCCAACGCGGGTTCCGCGTGTTCGACGGTGTACTCGTGAGCGTCAAAGACGTATCTTCGGAAGACCTCTTTCTGAAACGGATGCAAATCGCGTATTCGGCGTATGACGCGTACGTGGCTGGTCTCGTGAACGGCTCACCACTGGACATCGCCAAGGCGTTGGTACGAGCCGTGTCCGCGTGTCTTACGCGATATTTTTCTACACAATCCATGTTACGCACGAACCGACCTTTCATCCCCAAAGTTTTGAATCTGGAGAGTCCCGACCTTTTTTGTATGCACTCTGACTTTTTGCAGGCGTTTCTTTTCACAAACGCTTCACCCGAAGACGAGGCGGTCAATCACTCGCCGAAAAAGTCTACGCGGAAAACAATTTCGACGTTTGTGGTGATTATGCCGATCTAAATACAACGGAAACTCACGTAAACCGCGCTCAGTACACTGACTAACAGCTTTTCGACTTTTTGACTCGACTCGCCGAACGCCGGGTGCTCGGTGGGACGAGACCCTCGTTCACGTCCCGACACGACTCGGGCGCCTCACCCACTTTCACCTCGCTACACGACAACACGCTGTTTCAACAACCACCGAAGGAAGGGGCCGGAGATGGCGCGAACGCGATGTTAATTCTAATGACCGATTTGGACGCTCTACACAACTATGTCACTTACGTGTTGTACTTGACGCCAGCACAATTGGAGCGTCGTTACAATGTTAATTTCGACTGTCTGCGACGTCCCATGTCCTCTGCCGGTCTCAACTGTTGTCTCGCCAGGGAATCGAGAAAACGCAAACGGGACAACACCAATCGTAGAGACAAAATCGATTCGATGGGTGAGCGGAGCACCGCGTGCAATGCTGCTTTGGAACGACGCGCCGTTCAGACAATAGAACGTAACAACGACCTGCTCTGTCATGTCCTACTGATGCTGTTCGACAAATGTGTCACGACGCTCATCGACAGAGGTTTTGAGAACCTCGACGCCAGGCGTGGCTACGCCGTCAACAGTGCAAAGGAAATAGGCACTGCGACTATTTACACGGGCATCATCGACACTGTAGGTGAGGTGTCCACCAACCTGGAGGGATACACGTTCGAGACGGTAGCGAAACACGAGGCCAAATCCAACGCGACGGGTAACCAGAGTCGAGAGTGTCATTTACGATTCAATTCGCCGCCCGACTCCGTCTCAACTTCTCTGGCCGGTGACAGTGTAAGGGGTGCACACGAACACCGGGATCGCGACACCCAGTACGATTGATCTTGTAGACCGTCGCACGAGACGGGATGATTTAAATCCGTGACTGATACACTGCAGAGAAGATCACAATATTCAGTAGATGGACACGGACGATTCTTTTGCGTTTCCTCCGCATCCCATTCGCGCATCTGTTCTGGAAGCCGTCGCACATCTGCCACTAGAAGTTCAGTATGAGATCATCGCCTGGCTACCTTACAACACCGTTCGTCGCGTTGTCAGAGGAGACGAAAATTTCGGTGCATATTTCTGGCGACTGTACTGTGAGAAATGGAACCACGTATATCGTATCTGCAGCGGCTGTTCACAGGAGAATGTCTGAAAATATGTACAACAGTGTTGAAAAATTAGCTTTATTTCACAAAAGATTATGAATCACCATCACTCATTCCTAACCTTAGACCCATCAAGATTTCGGCTTCTCTTTTCAATGCGAGGTGGACGGCGCTTCCTAGCAGGGTGGTCCCTCTACTGGAACGACAGTTCATAACGGCAGTAAACAGTTCGTCGTCGGGGTTTGGCTGTTTAAATTTACCAATCTGCAGTCGCTTGAAATATCTGTCAATGGTGGACAACAACGATGTCACCCCCGTGTGCCCAACGAACTTCGCCAACTGTGCGGGCGTCCTACGACACTTGTGACGACTTTTGTAGTTGTATATCGCCCCATACTCCAGCAACAGACGACAGCAGTCGACGTGACCCATACTCGCCGCTTTGTGCAGGGCGGTCTCTCCGCTTTTATCCAAGCGGTTTGTCTGTACGCCTCCGCTCAGAAGTATTCTCATTATCCTCGCGTCCCCTTTCAAGGCGATATAATGGAGAGGAAACGGGGTTCCTAGGCTGCAACACCTTACTTCGGCACCCGCTGCGACGATCTTCTCAATACCCCTTACATCCCGGTGCATCAATTTGATTAAAAAGTCATTTTGCGTCTTTAGTGCAGAATCCAACATTTTAAAGACAACTCTAGATTTTTTTTAATGTAAATATTTTAACACACTCCCAAAAATCCTGTATAGCATCGACTGGAAAGTTGCACCTCGTGAACATTTTTAAAATTTCCACCACGACTTCGGAATTGTCCACTCCTTTATCTTTAAAATCGTATATCGCGGCCAACAAAGTACTGCCCGGAGGGTCTATCCCGTGGCTGACACACACGTTCACGTCGGCTCCATACTTCAAACAGAGATCGATCAAATCGACGTCCAGCGAACTTGCAGCTAAATGAAATGACGTACGCCCCCGAAATTCACCTCGTTCGGTTGTACTGTTCAGTCTTGATCCGCCGATGATTAAAATCCTTGCCGCTTCATATCTCCTATACAGTATGGCCACCTGTAATGGGGTAAAACCATCGTTTCGTTTCGTCTCGAGTGAGGCGCCGCGCGCAATCAATGTGTACAACGTGGATTGCAGAGCTATCAGCTTTCTTCTCTCGAGTGGACGGGCGCGTGCGGCGACGTGTAACGCTGTTTCTCCCGTCGCGGGGGCACTTTTGTCTGGATCCGCACCATTCTCCAACAACAGCCGTACGATTTTAAAATTGTACAAACTCACTGCGAGCTGCAGAAGCGTCACCTGCTCGCCATCCAACTCTATGATACGGTCAGGGTCGGCTCCGAGAGATATTAGGAGTGTCAGCATCTCTGAATTGTCTTCGATGATGGCGAGTGCTGTTAGTGTAAGATGTTCGTTGCACTCACGGTTCGAGTCGGCACCGTTCTTAACCAGAAGTTTCACATAGGCGGGTAGGTTATTGAAGACGGTATAGTGCAAAGGCGTCCGTCCGTTTTTGTCTGGATTGTTTGGATCCGCGTTAACACTCAGTAGAAATTTAATAAATTGGAAATCGGTTGATTTCACCGCGTAGTGTAAGATGCTCAATCCTGTTTCCTGATCGATTGTACGGTTTAGGTCAAATCCCACACTGATGAGTTTTTTCACACCCGACACTGTAAAAAGGCTGCCCGACTCGAATGTGATGCGGAAGACCTTAAGGGCGTTCTCCTCCATTTTCGGATTTCCATCTATCCTTATCCGTTTATTCTCCCGAGTATAAGACACGACTCGACGCGAAATCTAGATCGACCACGTGTTGGTCCTACTTGAAAGACTGCTCGATGAGTGACCACTGTGTATCTTGACAACTCCGTTGTTGAGAGTGAAGACTCGATTGAGTATATTTTCGCGCCCAACTCGCACAACTGTAGGCCGATTCCGTGAAGAGTGGACGATATCTTCCGGTTGAGGGGACTGGAGATTAACTGGGCAGTAGTGATACGGTTCCCTGTTATATATAAAAAGACCCCGATAAAAAAAAACTTAATCGTGGCACGTCGGTAACCCGAGTTGAAACGATATTACCTATCGAGTCACCGACATTTACTGACAAATTTGAGTTGTCGTCGTGTTCGTGACGACCCCTCCCCACCTCGTTCCCATTTCTGTCAACGGTATGTTGTTTGTTTCCGGCGTGACTACGGGGCTGTCAACCGTCCGGATCGGTATCCCGATCTGTAAAGACCCCGAACTGTTGGATTTTCGTGTTTCAGTTTGATTATATAGACATTTTCTTATCGTATATATTACGATGGAGCGATGACTGCGCGAACTAACAGCTATCATTTAATATTTAGCCATCTTTGTAATGATGGAATATATATCATAGGAAATGTACGAGTACATATGGTCAAACTTACCTGTGTTTTGGTCGTCTTTAGACATAGCGGTAGTTCTCTGGAATCAGCATTTCGTCTTGTATCGTAGTTACTCGTTTTTCACAGAACTGTTAATTACTGTAAGATTTAAACGCCAAAACTAAAGGAAAACAACTAAAAACAGTCCTCAGTTACAACATTAAACTCAATTCACACTCACAAAGACAATATACGTAACACTAGGTCACACACAAAAACCCGATTCTCTGTAAACAAAATACAGATTCTATATATACGTTGTAAATAAAAAAGAGTACAGGTTGTCGGTAAATGGTAAATATGAGTATAATCCGTGGAGGCTGTTCCGTCGGGTTGAGCGGATCTCTTCAAATCTTCAAAGAGTACGGTGTTCCGCATATAATTTCGTCAGAGGTCGTCGTGACTGTTGTAATGGCGCCAGAGTGCGGTATGTTGGAAGACAGCGAAGGTGAGTTCGATATACCGACGCCGTTCTGTCGGGTAAAACCTACCGTGAGTTCCTAATGACATAGTGGATAAGGGTCTCACCAAAGAGTACGGTACGGCGCTTACAAGCGACGGGGGAGTTCCGATTGAGTAGTCTATATATATATAATTATTTCAATAAACATTGAGTCGCAAAAAGTACTTGCTCCGCCGGGACTCTCACCGGAGTATATTCAACCCGGATCTCTCACTTGTCGGGTGAATGTGCTACCATTACACAACAGAGCCCTCACTTTTTACGATTCGGTTATTTTGTATTTGGCCGTATCTGTCACATATGCGTTTACATGACCAAACTAACATATGATCGGAAGACTAAATACCTGTCAAATGACTTTTATTTACGTTAAATTTGTATAAATGGCAATAGCCTTATTTAATTTCAATAAACATTGGATTGCAAAAAGTCCGTGTTCCGCCGGGACTCGAACCCGGATCTCTCACTTGCCGGGTGAATTTGCTACCATTACTGCCTTAACATAAATACTTGTAATATATATATATATATATATATATATATATATATATATATATATATTATAAGTATTTATATTATGGCAGTCATAAATAAACGTTTATTGGCTAATACTACTCACAGTTCTTACTTGTGGTTGTTGGGAAATTGATGGAAAATTCAGCCTGCGTCATAATCTGGATTTCTGGAAAATCTATATCTATATTGCAGGATACGGAGAGAATAGGTTAGGCGAATCATATTCCATATGTTATGTAGTTGCATACAAATAAACTTCTGTGTTTACTGATGGTGCATATTATTATAAATGTGCCATGTAATGCAAGAATTGCAAACATTAAATATCAGCAATATTACATGACACACGTTGAATAATACCAGTCCCTACCACAAAAGTATATAAATATTACCTAACCAAGCCAAATTTGCCAATTTAAGTCAAAGATTAAAAGTATAAAGAAAATTTACCAATTTTATTTACGTCTGATTTTCGAAATGTAAAGTCGGGTAATTTCCTACAACTGCTCTACCAACTGCAATTAGTTACTATTGAAATATAAAAAGTAAGAGTAGGCCTACGAATTGTCGCGTAAAGGGCTTTCTTGAGGTTACATGAACAATTTCATGTTCATAGTTCATTTAATTTCTTTCAAGAGAATTCTTTCTTGAGAATATAGACAGGCAGACAAAAGAGAAATCCTGTCAGTCTACTGAGTGATAAGCTTCGGTGACGCTCAGCCACATTCCATGGTTGGAACCACCACCATAGAACTCAATCTTGTCTCTGTAGAAAGGTTTCATGCAAATTTAAAATTCTACAGACGATATTTCTTTAGATGTGACAAATATGTTGACGTTTTATATTGTCGCTTATATAGTTGAAAGTAACATAACTTAAGATTTACAAAATGATTAAAAAAATATTTATAACAGCATTTGGCCTAAAAATCAGATGTGATGGAAACCATAATGTTTTTTTATCTTATTGTTTTCCACATCTGTCAATAAATCAGTTTTTACAAGTTTACGACAGGAACGTAGCCAAGAAAAATGTTTTTTTTTTTGGGGGGGGGGGTCCAGACAACTGATATTTTCCCGTAGTGGACAGAAAGTAAGGCCCAATTTTGTTTTTTAAAAAGTTCTTGAGCCGTTTCTTTGTTGAGAGCGATCTTTCAGCAGTACATGTCAATAATATTTAATTATTTAAATAATAATAATTTACTAAAAAAATAAAAATAAAATTGGAGGGAGGGGTGTCCGGACACCCTCGTTGGCTACGTCTTTGGTTTACGGTCAAAGTTTACAAGTCCACTTCATACGCTGTTTTATAGAAATGTACTGTTATGAATTTCAATATAAAAGTAAAAATTGGGGAGAGATCTAGACCTAAAAATTCTCACATAACGAATTAAATCCTTCAATTTAGGAAATTCCTTAAACCGCCTATGTTAGAACTTAAAAATTTCTTGTAACTTCTTCTTCTTCGGTTGTTGGTACTGGGATGGGTATCACGCTGAAAGGAGCGCTACTCATGGTACCTCGTTTCTGATTGGCTGAGCTGAGGGCTTTGATGATGTATCAGCCAATCAGAAGATATTGCATCCAATGTTAAAATTTATTCCACATATAACGTAGTGGTTGTGCCTTGTCTAGCGACAAACTAAGAAAAACAGTTGCATAACATTAATATTGCATAACACTAATGAATATGCATAACATAATTTAACACATTTTGTACTGAGTAACAATTACAAAAAATACTCAACATTCATAAACATTAAAATTCATTTTAATGTTATAGTACTTACTCCATGTTTGTGTATTACTTCTGATATTTATAGATAACCATTTACGATTCAATATTTTAAAAAAGGATGCAAGTTATAAAAATGAAAATGTTCTGTTATGACCGAAAACACAATGTGTGTGCCAACGCCTGTAACGAATTAAAATATCTAAGTTCCAATTTTTTGTGTGGTTCAAATGTTCTCTAATAGATAGAGCTAGGTGTATGTTCCAGACTCATCGACTTGTAAAAGGATACGTTCACGCGCATCACGTTGTGTGCCTCCTGTATTTCGTTGCTTTTGAAATATTACTGTCTTAAGTTTGAGGTTAGGTGTGTTTGTTTCATTCTTTCTTTCAAGACTAAATAGTTTTATTGTTATTTAGCTATGGGAGATGTGTAAGTTTTGCGAAAACAACGCAAGAAAGAAGAATCGGAAGAAATAAAGAGCCGAAGAAATTCTAGTAAGCCTTATTTGAACAATAGTAATGTGATTATGCCTGGAAACTGCTTCTAAACGAGACTGTATCCTGTAAATCTAAATAAAGAGCTCCTTCTTGATACTCAAAAACACTACTATACAGATTAGTGTGACTTTGCAATTAGAGAAAAACGAAAACTAGTTTCAAAATATAGGTCCTTTAACATATAACATACCTTATTGAAGGTAAAAAGGAAAAGAATTCTTTTGCAGTAAATTCCATGAAAGAATGTGACTTTTATTTCAAAGAAGGCTGCCAAAGAGTATTTAAGCATAAAACACTCAACATTTCTGAACTTTCATGGATTAGAGTAGCAACACAAGTCTTCCGAAAGTTGGAGCAACTTCAATGAGCTAGAGGTTTGCACTCAAATTAATATTTTGTAAAAAAAAAAAAAACTAAAAAAGGATTATTCAAGATTACTGTTAGTACTGTATATCTGAGATATCAGACGCTAAGAAAAGGATTAGAAACCATGATTGATTTCCCATGTTGACAAGGACGTTCATTTCAAAATTAAATCGTAAAAATCACCGGTGAGTTGTGTTTTCAGGTACTTTTGATTTTATTTTTGGAAACATGTCGTGTTTTTACATCCTTGTAGGAACATCCACAAGGGATATTTTGTATTAGATAGTACTCTGATTGCAAAATGTGTTTTGTACATGCACTTTTTCTTTCATTCCTGTCTAATAACATGTTGTTTAAGGTATGGTAAGTAATTATATTCTACAAATGTTTAGTACTAATTCGTTTTTAAAACAGTCTTAATTTAACAATTTTATTGATTACACGAGTTTTTAAGTTATTCTGAGTTGAAGTGAATAAATGAATTTATTTCCAATCAATATAAACATAATTATAAATATTATCATTTTTGGAAATAAACTGATCTTTTTTACAAGTAGGGTGGAGAGTTATTAAATTGAAAAAAAAAACAACAAAATAATACACATTTACGAGAGTCTAGCATCTTATATTACTTTGAGCCGCCATTTGGGTATCTATAAAAAATATTTATGCAATAATACAATTCAGAAAATAAATTATGCACAATAAACAAATATACGAAATAAATAAATTATACTGTGGTGTATACATACACAAATATAATTAACAATAAATACTAATAAATATCAATACATTACCAATAAACAATGAAAAGAAGCAATATATACAAAGATCATGAAGCTCTATCAAAATACTTTACACCTTATAACATCACAGTGCTCAAATAGCCATGTCTTGCTGCTTGCTGGAAAGTAAGCCAAACTACTTGTTGTACTTGTTGACAAAATGTTTTTAATTTGGAATATGTATAATGTGTAATGGAATGTGATTAAAAAAACTTTGGTCCCAAATACTGGAAAGAATGGCGAAAAATTGATTTATTTACTTTGGGTAGTCTAATATTATTTATATTTATATGTATAGTACAATAATGTATATTATCATTGCCTACATTCCCACTTCTAATAAAAAAATCTTAAGACGTTGTATACAAAAAGATGTTGAATAGGTTTAATATTTATTTCTTTGTAGAAGGGAAAGGAACTTTCCCTTTTTAGTTTTTTTAACATGACACGTAAAAAGTAGTTTTCGGTGGTGCTTAATTTGTCTATCAGATATTTAAATGTCCTACCCCAACATATTATAAAATATTACAATCTAGAGTTTATTAAGCCAAAATAGAGGGAACGTAGAAGATCACTATTACAAAAATCTTTTAAAAAGTAAAAAGTTCTAATAGAAGATTTTATTTTTTTATTCAAACTTAATATTATGTTTGTTCAAAATTCATTTTTTCATCCAAATTAATTCCCAGATACTTAAAATGGTTTACTCTTTCCAAAGTTAGACAATCATACTCTGTTAAATTACATAAAACAGAATGGTAGGTGAGAGAAAGTGTTATTTCAAAACCACGAAGATCAAAATTGACAAATTTTGTTTTGTTTACATTTATGCGGCTGGAGCGATTCTTGGCCGACGTGAGAAGCTACGTTGGCTCGCGCATGCGCATAAAGTACCTTGGTCAATTAAATCTAAAACTTCGTCAAACTTCGTCGTTTTTTATTGATAGGATGTACCCAGTGATCTCTTTGTGCCACTGAATTTAATAACACCAAATCGTCATCACTGCTGCTATTATAGCTGCTGGAATCACCCAGCCAAGGAACTGCTGAACGTTAAGACTAATGGTTATAGTCTCGGCTCTCTAACCGAGAGATCACGGGTTCAAATCCCGGGGAGGGCCAATCATGTATAAACAAGATAAACCAGTGAACATCGAAGCCTACATAGCTGTAGCTGAGGCTTAAAAAAGAGAAAAAAGAGGAAAAAAAACTGCTGAACGTTAAGTAGGGTCTCCTGGTTCACTACAAAATACCGGCACAGACAGTTTATTGTGTACTGAGCTTTCCACCCTCCTAGAAAGACGTGGCGTTGGCCGCGGACGCGGATGCGTGTCTGGTATTGGTGACGGGTCTTTTACACTACTAATCGTTGACTCAACGACCCTTTCTGAGAAAATAACAAATAAGACAGGGTCATTTAGTCTACAGGTCGTTGAGACAACGACCCCATTTTGATATTTAAGATTTTCTACATAGGTTTGTTGTGACAACGACCCAGTAAAATGAATGAAAAGGGTCAATTACTCAACTGGGTTCGTAGCAACAACGCCACTTTTTGCCAGTTTAGTTTAATATTTCAAAAGATGGGTCGTTGTCTCAACGACCCTAAATTATATTAAATGCTTATATTGAAAGAACCAGGTCTTTTACTCAACCATTCTTTGTGTCAACGGACCAAAATGGAGAAATGTATAAGCAATGTGAAGAGGGGTCGTAGCGACAACAACCCATTTTTAACTCAATGGATAAAATATAGTAAGAGGGTCGTTGAGACAACGACCTACTTTTAACTGTTCAGAGGTTCTTTTAGTCTACTAGGGTCTTTGTGTCAACTGCGTGCAGCCGGACATTGTGGCGAGATGTTACCGCGCACCAGTCGTACGGCGCTGAATGTTGCGCTCGTATTGATGTAGCGTACATAATTCTCTTGCCACTATAAATTTACAAATGTAATAATTTGTTTTGTATTCATTTAAAATTATATTAATATAAACCCCTTTTACCGGATACAGATATACTTTATAAGCAGTAATGATAAGACATTACCAAGTAAGAGTGATAAAAATGGAATGCAAATAAATATTAAAAATGGAAATTGTAACGATAAATAGCAATTCTAAATATCAAGAATATAGATCAAATTAATAATAGTAGATAAAAACCTGGAATAACAAAAACCTTGTTTCTTTTATTTATGGTTGGTAGTTGTTAAAATAGCCATATATATATATATATATAAACAAATAAATATATATACACACACACACACACACACACACACACATATATATATATATATATATATATATATATATATATTACATACATTTTTGGTCTGTAGTGGTTATGGATTCTGGGGGTTGTGATCGTGAAAATCCTAAATATCTCCCGGAGATTCCAGCATAAGGTAAATTGCAACTGTTTATTATTACATGCACCTAAAAGTTTCCTTACCACCATTTTGTATTCTATTATTTTGTATCAAATGTTTGGTCAAATTTTCAAACATTTGTATCTGGTTTGAAAATTTTTAAATTTCGAAATAAAGTTTACTGTGCTGTTGGTAGAACACTTTTGCAAAAAGAGTTACGGGACAATGTTTATATGCGGCTTGATAAAAATACAAATACAATTTATAGGGAGATAAGAACTTCCCAAAATAAAAGCATTGCCTTATTATTTACAAAGATAATTATATTAATCTTTTAAATGTACATAAGTTTTCGAGTTTTATATAACTTCGTTACAAAAATACTTTCTAAATGGCAGTTGAATTGAAATATGGCGATATTCAGAGATACACTGACATTGCGAGTGACATTGGGAGTACTCAAAATAATTTAGTATATTGAAGGTAAAGGTTAGCAACTTGTAAAGGCGTGCCTTTGATCCGATTGTTTGCTTTATATGAGGAAATATTAATAAACTATCAGAAACACTTTACAACTAATGATATAATGCTCGGTGGCTCACACTGGATTTAAAATTGTAACATAAAAATCTAAAAATACAGACTGAAGGTCGTTCGGACTAGCGTGCGTTCGGATTACTGTGGACACGGATTCAAAGTGGACAGTTATTGAACGTTTAAAATGTTGATTGTGGGTGACACCATAGTGTGTACTGGCTAGCGATAGTACTAAAGATTATTTAGCAAGCAATTGGTATAAAGGTGCTAAAATTAACAGGATAGTCAACTTCTTAATTTTTTATTGTTGACATCAGTAACTATGGTTATGGAAAGTGAAACGTAATTTCATTCAAAATTTAAAGTCAGACCAAGCTACTGTAAAATTTTCAAAACTGCACTTCAATAATCATCATTTTAAATAAAAACAGTGGATCAATGTATTATCAAGTAAAAATTTCATGCCTACAACTTTAAATCTTGTTTAAACAAGAATGTCATTCTCAATAGTCATAATCTTCAGTAGGAAACAAAACTATGATTAAATCCGTACCGGCTGCCACGATGCCTTCCAAGGACCAAGTCATCAGTGGGAACAGAAGTTTTGAAGGATAAAATTCTCCGAATCCTTGTCGGTGACCAGGATATCGTCCTAAGTACCTGAAACCGTAAGTTTAAATAAACGTTTTCTGAAAACTAATAGTTGAATATTTTGCTAGCTGTCTGGATTTCATTACAAGAACCTAAACTCAAAAGTATGAAAATTTTAGTGGAAGAAAATAGTTGTGATGGATTGTCACAGCAAAATTCCTTGTCGACGGTCTAGATCTCAAGTCTGGACCTGAAATTCTCGGGGCGAAACAACTCTGATGGACTGCCACAGCAAAATTCCTTGTCGGCGGTCTAGATGTCAAGCCTGGACCTGAAATTCTCCGAGGCGGAACAACCCTGATGGACTACTACAGCAAAATTCCTTGTCGACAGTCTAGATGTCAAGTCTGGACTTGAAATTCTCCGAGGCGGAACAACTCTGATGGACTGCCACAGCAAAATTCCTTGTCGACAGTCTAGATGTCAAGTCTGGACCTGAAATTCTCCGAGGCGGAACAACTCTGATGGACTGCCACAGCAAAATTTCTTGTCGGCGGTCTAGATGTCAAGCCTGGACCTGAAATTCTCCGGGGCGGAACAACTCTGATGGACTGCCACAGCAAAATTCCTTGTCGGCGGTCTAGATTTCATGCCTGGACCTGAAATTCTCCGAGGCGGAACAACTCTGAAGGACTGCCACAGCAAAATTTCCTTGTCGGCGGTCTAGATATCAAGCCTGGACCTGAAAATTCTCCGAGGCGGAACAACTCTGAAGGACTGCCACAGCAAAATTCCTTGTCGGCGGTCTAGATGTCAAGCCTGGACCTGAAATTCTCCGAGGCAGAACAACTCTGATGGACTGCCACAGCAAAATTCCTTGTCGGCGGTCTAGATGTCAAGCCTGGACCTGAAATTCTCCGAGGCGGAACAACTTCTGAAGGACTGCCACAGCAAAAATTCCTTGTCGACAGTCTAGATGTCAAGTCTGGACCTGAAAATTTCTCCGAGGCGGAACAACTATGATGGACTGCCACAGCAAAATTCCTTGTCGGCGGTCTAGATGTCAAGCCTGGACCTGAAATTCTCCGGGGCGGAACAACTCTGATGGACTGCCACAGCAAAATTCCTTGTCGGCGGTCTAGATTTCAAGCCTGGACCTGAAATTCTCCGAGGCGGAACCACTCTGATGGATTTCCACTGCAAAATTCCTTGTCGACCACAATTTTCTTATCAAATATCTAGATGAGTAGCCTGGACATTAAAGTTCTCAGTGGAAGAAATCAAATTTTACGGATTGCAACAACACAGTTCCCTGTCAACGGTCGAGATGGCAAGCCATGACCTGAAATTACTAGTTGAAGAAAATAATTCTTATAAATAGAAATACCGCCATTCCTTCTTATTGGCTTGAATGCCATTGTAGGATCTGACATTCTCTTGAATTCATGAATTGATCCAACTTACAGTAGTTACAAATTCTATAACAGCATTAGTAGTCTCAGGTACTGTCTGTACTTGGGGGGGTGGCGGAGGGTCAATTGTGAAATAAAGTTGTAAATGAATATGAAAATATTTGTTTTTATTTCAACGAACGATAAAAATCCTTAGTAATAGTTTAAAAAGATAACACACTATTGTGAATGAGCTGGTTTTAATGTTCAATAAAACTTACAAAACATTCTTATTCTGGCTGCATTTCACAAAAGCTAAAATAGGCTGCATCTTATAATTTTGTCTTTTAGGAGACTTAAAAAAACTCTATTGCACTTAAAGAAATACTGTAAAATATACAATCTCCTTTTCACCTATAACAAATTATGCAGTGTTCAATAATATTTATCGTCACTGTGTTAAATAGAAGAAAATAAAAGAACCATTTTTTTCACTTTTATATATTTCAGGGGATTTAATAACCGTCTTCAGGAAGTTTTAAATTAAGTTAATACAAATCTATAAAACGTAAACAAGAATCATGAAATGATAAATTTAAACACAGTGCATAACATTTGATAAAGTCCAGCTGACGTAAAATTTTTTCTTATTTAATCTTGTTCGAACAGTTGATTTTTAGAAAGGATGGAATAAAAACTTTTAATTTTTGACAAATTTTTTAATCTTTAACAATAATTTAAATTTATATCTTTAAAAATTTGTATTAAATTTAGACCAAATGGGTTTTTTTTTGTCTTCAACATGATTTAATGAGTTTGCTCTACGTGCTTTAATTTTAATCTGTTGTAATTTTCATCAGGGAATGGTGGTAGTTGGTGTATTCCTTTTAATGTAAAGCACTCTTGTTTATGTTCTAGACCATGTCTTGCTAATGGTTTTTCTTATTATTTTTATGGAATATATCAAACCTATGCCCTGTCATACGGATTCATAAATGGTTAGATGTTTGGCCAATGTATTGTATGGAGCATTACTTGCAATTTATTTGGTATATTAGATTTTTAAGAATTACAGTCATTGTTGTCAATTATAGGATGGCTTTATATGAAAAATATATATCAAAGGGAGATGTTGCGGCAAGCCAATCACCTTTTCAGCAAAACTACTTCCTTTTAATATTAGTATTTTTAAATAATTTGTTTAACTATTTTGCTACCAGGCAACTTATTTATAGAAAGGTGTGTATCTGATGTTAAATTTCCAAAATATACATGTACGTATATTTTATATACGTAAACTCGAGACCGGTTGCAATAAAACTATTGCATTGTCTGCTAACGACACCATTTTGAGGAAGGAACCACCTCACCCGAGCCTTTACCTGAGACTACCTCACTGTTGTTTCTGTAGTTGTAGTTAGAATATTTAAGTTTCATTCCATTGATATTTGACCATAGATTAATTTAAACTGTTTAAAAAACTATCCAATGCAAACAAACCTCTTTTAACAACTTATACGTGTAATTAACAAATCGATTACATGGTATAGTTGATACGCTAAATATTCTACAGTTACACGATGGGATTAGCTACGGAGTGGTAAGAAAGTTTTGATATCAGATGATGTATATAGTGTCGACTACAGTAACTCACCTAGACTTATAAATTGAACTCAATCAGATATAATAAAAATAACATACGGGTAGTGGAGCGCACAGAATTCAAGTACGTATATGTTACAATATACCTAATATATTACGCTCAGCCGAAAAAATGAGTATACATGCGCCAAAATGGAGCTCCTTCTTGTCTATGTATAAATAAAGATTCATATAAAATTTAAAGCACACAAAAAAGACATTTTTAGAAATATCTTGCGGATGGATAGGGTACTTTTGTTACCATGCCACATCTAAAAATATCATATGACTGTACACAGTTTGCTTACAAATTTATTTCTTCTGCGATTTTCCCGTCACTGTACGGTTAACCGCAATAGCAATTTAAAAGTGATCGCTATAAATCAGTAACCATATATAAGTCAATTCGTTTTTCGATATATTGTGCGGTCATACAGACATACAGAAATTAAATCTTTCGTCCTTCTCAGATGAGTGGCTTCGGCACTGTCAATCGAATTCCTCATAGTGCATGTTTGGAGTTGTAGTTGTCAAAATCTAGTATTAGTGTTTTCATTTGTTTGCAATGTTTTCATTTAACTTTAATTTGAACGTTGGGTACTGTTTGATTAACCATTTAATAATAATTAGAAACCTCAACCTGTTTCCGACAGAAGTAGAAATATGAATGACAGTTACATTATTTCAGTTTATGTACATGAGTGAAATATATTTATAATACATAAACAAGAAATGGGAATCATAACTAGAAATGTATGTCTTTAAAAATATTTCTTATATTTTATAAATACAACTGTTACCAGACTTTAAATCTAGTTCAATAATATATACGTATAATAAAAAAAATATTTAGATATAATACTTATAACAAAGTATTTACCCTTATATCAGATGTTAGGACTAAAATCGGCACAGACTAGAAATGTATGTCTTAAAAATATTTTCTTATATTTTATAAATACAACTGTTACCAGACTTTAAATCTAGTTCAATAATATATACGTATAATAAAAAAAATATTTAGATATAATACTTATACAAAGTATTTACCCTTATATCAGATGTTAGATGCCTACCGGACTAGGAGTTGACTGATTGACCCTGTTTCGTTTGAAAGTGCTTGTTTGGGACGGAGGGGCGTTGAGACAACGATCAGTTGAGTAAACGCCCTAGAATGTCTTATTTGAGGTTAGATGCATTATAGGGTCTTTGAATCAACGACCCCTTAATACATATATTTCAACTTATTCTGAAACTAGGTTGTTGATTCTACGAACCTTTTTCTACTTTTCAACTTTTAATTTATATTTGGGCCGTTGATACAAAGATCCGTAGTGTAAACGGCCCAATTTAATGAATTAGATAAAAAATATAGAAAAAGGGTCGTTGTGTCAACGAACCCACTTGTAGTTCTATTCTTATATTCGGTATATGGGTCGTTGTGACAAAGAACCATTGGATTGAACTTTTAGTTTTCTTAGTAAATCGGGTCGTTGTCACAACGCTTCGTAGAGTAAAAGACCCCCTGTTATTTGTTATTTTTTCAGAAAGGGTCGTTGAGTCAACGATTAGTAGTGTAAAAGACCCAACACTAATATTGCAAATATAAAAATAGGGTCGTTGAGACAACGATTCGTAGAGTAAAAGAGCTGCCCCCGGTAGTTTGACGGGATTCGAGACCGTTGCGGCATACGCGGACGTTCATACTATGGCCTTTAGAAGTAGGTTGGCAGTTGGGACTGTACTTGGACGGTCAGACTGTACTGAGACAAGGTAGTCATTTACTACCAACCTTGGTCATTTCGATAACGCAAGGATCTGTTACAATAGTACCGTCCGCCAATTAAATATTGTCAATTAAATTAAAACCTGTCAAACTATTTATTATTTTCCACTGCCGATATACGTATTTGTTACAGTCTAATAATAATTTAGAATAGACTAGTATTGGTTTTTTACAAAAGCAATTTTCTTAATTAAATCGGTGCAAAACTTATAAAATAATTTTTAAATGCTGTGTCATACAATCTTCGTTTACTAATCTTGTAAAGTCTCTTATGCCTATTAATACCATTCAAAATATCAAAGGTCATCCATGAACTTAATGATTTGGATTTCTGTAATTTATTTCCCCTGCTTATCTTTTTACAACTTAAAGCTACAATTGAACACAGAATATTATTAAATTTACAATAACAACTATTTACATCATTATCACTGTAGACTATGTCCCAATTAATGACTTTCAGTTTCTCTTTAACTAAATTATAATCGACTTGAAGATTGTCATTATTCGACTTGTTAGTTAAAGTATTTACATTAGGTGATTGGTTCTACACATTGTTGTAAAGAAGTCCCAAAATACAATGGTCTGTAATGTACCATGATAAAAAACTGCACTTTTAATGGAATTTATATTTTTGCTTATAACAAAAATAGGGTCTTTTTCGTTTAAGGGCCAGGACCTTACAAACATACTATAACTGACTGACAGTGCATTTAATCCTTTTTTTTATTAGTTCGTAGGGCAGTAGTCCAGGTACTACTTCTAGTATAAACTCGTCTTATCTTATTAGTGATAAACGCGCGCCGCTTATCTTTTGCCTGTAATGAAACCTGCGTTAGTTCTGTCTGAGTTTTGTAAAGCGTGGAGAGTTGATCTGGGCTTGGACTTTGCAAGCTCGAGTTAATTTTTTTTCTAAAAGAGCAAGCAGCGCAAAGCGCTGCGCAGCGTGCAAGCATCGTGTGATCTGAGTTTTGAATAGGCAAGCTAGGGTCGTTTGTGCTGGCCCTTAAACGAAAAAGACCCCAAAAATATGATATATAGAAGTTTTAGACGTAACAGTAATTTTAGTAGGTGTGTTTATTAATTACATGAAACCATGATTATTAGGTAAGTTCATATATTCATTCACAATTGGTTTATTATCAAGAATATTCACATTTATGTCGCCAACATAAACCACATTACTGTGAATATTCTTAATTATTTCAGTTAACTCGCTAATAAACAAATTTTCAGAAGTGCATTGGAGCCTATACAAACTACAAACAAAACAATTTAAAATAGCGTTTATTGATAATAATATTCAACAATAAGGCATCGGCTGAAGTCATATCTATTTCTAATCTACTACAATCTATACTATTGTCTACTGTCCTATATAAATTAATTTCGTCAAACCCTATCCAAATTTCACTAATTATTATAAAATATATTTCCCCATTTAAGTTACTTATCTCCGCGATAAATCTATCAAAATTTTTCCGCATAATATTGGTGTGAATGAAATTCAGATTATCAGTGTTATTTTGGGGAACGAAAAAACATTAATATCTAAGTTTACACTATTTGACATAGCCTATTGGAAGTTAAGGAAATTCTGGTGATTAACAAATTTAAAGTAAACACAAAGACATATTTGTTGAAATAATGCTTTTAAGACTAGCACGTTAACAAAAAACTACTTAAGCTTGTTTAGCTCATCATAACTGTCAAAATTTTTATACCTCTCGCCCTGGCACTTCCGCACAAAGAATTTGCCGTCCCTACACCACGCATACGTATATCCTATTTCTTTACACCTGGCTTTTAAGTTTGACAGGAATACCTTATTGTCCGGAGATAGATGCTCGTTTACGTACATACTGTCTTTTGGAAAGGACGCGTTGACATCTTGAGCTGTCAGCTGTCCTTCCTGAATGTCGGTACTCTGTGAGCAGCTGAAATGCTCCTTCAGAACTAACATCGTGTTGTAAATTACGTAAGTCAAGTGGCACGGCTAACCTAAATTGACACACTAAAAATAATTCAAGCTAAACTCAAACAGTTTTAATTTTCTATTTACGCAGCCACATTTAATATAATTAGTAGTTGTTTTTGTAAAAAAACAGCATTTTAAATTAAAGATGTTACATATTTAAGGGGGCTGGCCCAGTATCGCAATCACTTTTGCATGGTTTTGGAAAACAATTTTGTACTCAGTCAAATATTGCCCAATTTGTTTGAAACTTTCAGGTTAAGTCAAAATAGACTTTTTATACACACTTAAGAAAAAACAAAATTGTAAATATAAAATTTATAATTTTTTTTTAATTTTTGTTTTTTTGCAAAAAAAATCTTTAGTCTAATGGTTTTAACATGATAAATAATCTACCTTATGAGATAATTTCACAAAATAAAATGTATCTTGTTCCTAGGCAATAGTTTCTTGGCCTGAACTCAAAATATATCAAAAAAATGTACAAATAAAACAAATTACTGAATTTTAAAGAAGTTTTACCAAAAAAAGTTGAGTTTTTAGAAGGTAATAGGCTTGGAATATAAGAAATACTTTACTCACCATTTTAATTTTAGTTCAAGCCATTTACACAGCTAAAATGAAGATCTGGTGAAAATTTGGTGAAGATTGCTCTAATACTTTTGGAGTTATGATGTAAATAATAGGAAAAACACAATGTTTCGGGAAATCGCAAACAAACATATTTTATTGATAAATTTACTAAAATGGTACTCTAAAATCCTCCAGCAGCATAAGAAACACCTTCCTTTCCCTTGTCTTGACTTTCCTTTTCTATTCTAAGCCTTCTCCTTGCTCTCCTTTTATTCCAGACTTGCCAACATAGTTCTTTTATTTGCGTCGCGCACTCGTCGAACGTCAAAAGTCTCCATGCAGCTGTTGAAGTGTTTTACGGGTTTGATTTTCAAGTGGTCTAGCACTTTTGACTTTGCATTATTCCCTTCATTAAATATCAGGGAAGCTTCATGAGCAGCTATTTCCACAACATCCCTTCCTGCAAATCCTTTTTTAGGACACAGTGACCACAAAATACTGTTGAAACTTTCGTTGGAGTTCTGTGTTTTTCCCATAAGACATCTTTGGAGGAGGTTTGGCATTGTTAGGTCTACAAATATTGGTTTTATCTCCAGCATGATGGCTTTGGGGATAGTGTTTTTTATGTTTAAAAGTCCCAAGACTGTTTGAAGCAACTGCTTGTTGGTAACGGCACCAAGATTCTTTACCTTCTGGATAAAAATGATGGAGCGGCTGCTCATCGGTACTTGCTTTATGGTTCCAGATGGCCCATACTGCCTTTTGCATGTTTATGAGATCATTTTTATTATTTCTAATTGCATTTCCATAATAAATACAAAGTTGGTTGATAATAGGTTCTGATAGCCTATTTTTACCACTTATTTTTTCCATCGCTAAGTACTTTTCCTTTGTTCTTGGTTTTGAATTTCATTAGTCTACTGTACATACGTTTTTGGACATGGCCAACACACTCTTCTTTCACAATACTCACACCAGATCCATATGGTTCCATTTCACTTATTTTAGTAAAAGTGGATGTGTCCCCATCACCAATATATTTTGTATACCGTACACCGTGTAATTCCAAAACAAAGTCTTGTCTGACATACGTTTACACTTTTACCTGTAACTCAGCAAAAAAAAAATCGTATGCCCATGATATTTACATCAAATTAATTGTAAATAAACAAGAAAAAATTTAACACTATAAAAAAAATTGCAAAAATTTTTTTTTTTTTACTGGGCCAGCCCCCTTAAAATAAAACTCAATTTACTAAAGTATATAAGAATGGCACCTACGTCCTTTTTTATTTCGTCTTCAATTAAAAACACGAATATAGCTTTTTCTCGCATACTTCGGAAGAAATCATGCGCATACTCTTCATGTGTTTTTCTCTTATTGATGCACAAGCCTAGGCCTGTTTCAATTCCTAGGAATAGAAAACATATTTAGGTATATATTCATTGCATCCACAACTCTTAATTCAATATTCTCTGTATTTTCATCTAGACCCAGACCTATATTTTGGAACTCTTGAGGGAAGTGTTTGGAGGAATTTCAAATTCACTGTCACAATCTTTTGAACTGTTATAGTCTAATTTATTATGTCTTATTACTTATTCCAGCCATGACTGTAGAACTACGTTTAGTATACTCCAGATAAATAATCAACAGAAAAATATGACACGAAAAGATGTTTAGACCTATAACCCATACCTAATATATAAATATATATGTATATAAAATATACGTCTGGTCAGACGTCCGGCTTTAAGAGGACATTTTGTCTTCTCGGCTTTTGAAAATTATTATTATTTTGAAATTATAAAATATCCGGTTTATTGGGAAACGCTTAATGTTCGAAAATGGTAGCATCATGTTAAACATTTCTCCCGATTTCCGAAGTCCCGAAGATAGTCCATGAAAAGTTATAGCAGCGCACACGTAATGCCATGGCATGTGAACTGCTGTTAGATTCAGTTGTATGTTGAGTGTTGTCTATAGTGTCATTGACTCTGTTGTTTCCGCTCAGCTACACTGGCGATACTACCCCTCGGTTTTCTATTTATGCATTATAGGTTAAATTTGTTATAATACGTTGTATGTATGTGTTTCTGTTATAGTGATGATTTTTTATACAAGTGTGTTTGTATAGCTTACTAATAATGTACTAAATGAATGTAATGAATTAATTCCAATTATATCAATTTATTTTTAATATAATTCAAAACAACGCCACACTTTGTTGAGAGATACCGCTCACGACCTAACATTTTAGTACAGTTCGAGGACTTTAGCTGTGCGCGTGACCTTGAGTCTGTGGTGATAGGCGGGAGGGGTGGCGGGATAGCATTATGCGCTGCGTCCCGAAAACATTTTCTGTGACTCATGGGTAAAACCATCCTTTCAGGAATCGTATTGGCCCAAATAACTCATCACACTCGCTAAAATCAGCCTGTTTTGTGACAGTTCTGATTGTGGTGGAATTAAATAATAAGGGAATACCAAATAATAGCAATAATAGGACTTATCCTTGTTTTTCAGTTGTTATAGTGTTCTTTAACGTGTTTTTAAAAATAACGTATATGTCAAAACTAATCTGCAAATCGAAATCATGAGTTTAAAGTCGTTAAAAAGATTGTTGCGCCTTCGTCTCAGCGGCTAGCACGTAAACACAACCCTCCACACAGATAGCGTTTATTTGTTGAAAGGGTAGTATTTGGGTGCTACGAGCACAACTAAATTCCTCAAACTGAAGACTTGGACGCACTGCACTGGCCAGGCAGTCTACCGTAGACGATATGCCATAGACATCAGCTGACGGTAATCGGCTAATGGGGACATCAACTGATTTATGGACAGACGATAAATGCCAACTAAATTATTCAAATTACAACATCGATTAAATTTATTAGTTACTAGCCTAGCTGTTACCCACGGCTTCGCACGCAAATCTTAAGAACCGAAGTCCTTATATTACTTAGTAAAAGCAATTATGCGCGACTGGCTGCGGGTAACAGCTAGTTCGTCAATAAATTCGTAGTATTTTATAACGAAAACTCTTCATTTTCAATAAAATACCAATTACAACCAAATACCCACGGCTTCGCACACGATTTCCTACAGAAAAATTGGGACATAGGAGGCATATTTCTTTTGAACGTCGTTATTACCCTTCTAAGATAAACGATAGTCACTGAAAGATACTCCAAGCTCATGATCTATTTAAGATTTAATTTTAAAACTCAATATGCACCTGTGAAATAACTGGAATTTTTCTCCAATATCATGGAGATTTTTGTATACAATTGAACTATATTAGACCATCGTGGACAGGAGTCAAAAAGTCGGAATTCATTAGCGCACATACAATGTAATAAATGATGGCGCTCAATGTAATTTTGAAACGAAAATAGGCATATTTTAGGTACATATTATTACAGTCTAATGATTATGAGCTTCAGATGTTAAGCGAAATTGCGTATGGTTTTTATTTTAGGCTTTGCGCGTGTATCACTTCTGGATCAAATTAGTTATATCTCCGATGCCATGATTGAGCTTGCTTTGTTGTCTCGATTGAGAGAATATGTACACACGGAGTTTTGAGAACCATACTTCTGTCAAAAAAAAAAAAAACAACTAAGGTTGGTTTTATAACATTCTTTATATTTCTAGCCAACGTAAGATAGTAATTTTGATATCTACATTACTCTTCTGATCAAGCAAGAGTATGGTTTATATTAGATAAATATTGCAGTTAAAGGTGAATTTTTACGTCAAATTTGAATTGTATTATCTGGATAGTAAAGTCTATGTTTAACAGTGATTGCAGAAACAGTTGAAACAAAATTTGCAGTTTCTCTTAAGCTTACTCTATGCTTTCAAACTATATGTATAAAGAAATTTAAAATAGTAATTAAATGATATAAACATTTGTCGCATTATATATGTTTACAAAGAACAGCTGATTAAATTTGAAAAGGCTCTTTCACTTAATAACATATGTTTGCTGCAATGCATTTCTTACGGATGTTTCTGTAACTTTTAGAGAACAGTGGGGCGGAATCCTGAATCAGGAACGGGATAAAAAGTATCTTATGTCCTTCTCCCAGTTCTTAGCTACCTCCCTACCAATTTTCAGCCAAATCGGATCAGCCGTTCTTGACTTATAAATAGTGTAACTAACACGACTTTCTTTTATATATATATATATATATATATATATATATATATATATATATATATATATATATATACTTCAGTATGGTATCACTGTTGAAAATAAATTACGTTATTCTGCACAACGCAGTTTGCGATTCGAATGAATAAACTTATTTGGAAAACTTAATTTCTAACTGAGTGTCAAGGACGTACTGAGTACGTCAAAACTGGAAAAAATAGTATAAACTGTGTACTCTCATCATAAACTGATTAACAAAACTGTGTTATATTATAACCCTTATTGTATCAACGTAAGTCGTGAACCCTATTGTTCTCTATTACAACCGGATGTGGTAGTGAAAAAGTAATGTCTGATAATTTTAATGCTTATTAGTATTCGGGGAAAATCTAAATTATTATGTCATTATTTGTGCCAAAAAACTACAAAAATGCCAATGTGCAAGATAAGTAATCTGTAAAGGTTTCGTTTGTCCGTAAAGATTTATATCCTCAGAGAATTGGTTAGAAGAAGGGATAAAGGATACATTTTAATGCAAATTAAAATGTATTAGGTAATAAACTAAATTTCAACACAACATGATGGGTTAAGAAAATGGAAATAAATATAATTTATTGTATATTTTTCGATGGTAATAACTATATTATTAATAGACACAGAGATCATATTAAGTAACACGGATAAAACCTGAAAAAATCAATACAATTCAAATGCTGTATATTAAGAATACATATTATTACAAAAATCTTGACATCTATGAAAAAAATTGAATTTAATACTATTAAAATGAAATATAAGCGATAAAATTAACTGAATGGACTAAAAATCTAAATTAAAAGGCGTATACTTACAAAACAATAACAGAAAATGTGCACAGTTTTATTACATTTATTGAACTATCGACTTAAAGTTATTTGTTACAACAAAGGCAAAACATTATAAAACACTTGGATTATGATTCAAATATGTATCTATAAAATGTCATTGCCAGTCAGCTTGTCTAAAATAATCGTATTCATTGGTTGTTGATCACGCTGGCGATCACAAAAAAAAAATTGCGAATGTTGAGTTCAGATATTTCACCTTCCACTTGGTGCAGCATCAGAAGTTTAGCACTGACACAGACCTAACTCCTGGATTCTAGAGGCCACGTCTGTGTAAATGGATCTTAGATGTTCCTACTAAGCGGAAGTGAAATGAGCTATACTCAACCTTCGTACTGAGTCACGTTCCCACCTCGGTTGCTCTGCCGTGCTTTGGGATCGAGTCCAAGAGATTGATTGCACTGAGTTGTACCCCTAATGAGACAATAAGAAACACCTTTTCTTCTAGATTAGACTGCAGCCTAGATGTCTCGGATGTCAAAATTATGACTAATCGTGTTGCCAAGATTACGTAATGGCAAACACTTCCGGTAGTCAAGTCTGCCATAAAATGCGTTACCATGTCACGTGGTAAAATGTGGTGAGATTATATTATTTAACTTGTTTACAAAATGTTTATTTTGAAATTTTATCTTGTGTTACCCGTAAAACATATGTAAAAATGTTGCAATTTTATTTTTACGTTTCATTTTTACTTTTGACCCCGAAATCAATATTTTCCCCTTGGATCATGAAGAACACGAGTACCAAGTTTCATGCCTTTAAGGTCACGAGAGTTATTACATGGAAGGACGGGCTACGACCATGTTATGTCCCTTATCAAGGTTAGGCTAGACAAACCCAGATGGGATTTGGTTTAGAGTGAAGATTCATCCCAATGACCATGACTACTCTCCAGGATGTGTCCAAGCCGTAACTACTCCCCAGGATGTGTCCAAGCCGTAACTACTCCCCAGGATGTGTCCAAGCCGTAACTACTCTCCAGGATGTGTCCAAGCCGTAACTACTCCCCAGGATGTGTCCAAGCCGTAACTACTCTCCAGGATGTGTCCAAGCCGTAACTACTCTCCAGGATGTGTCCAAGCCGTAACTACTCTCCAGGATGTGTCCAAGCCGTATATAGGTCAAAAAGTGTTTGTAGGTAAACATTTGTTCCATAAAACAATAATAAAATGTTGCGGAAGATAATGAATTCAGGAACATCCATAATTTTTGGCGTGTGTTCAATTAAAGACAGTACAACAACCAGATTAATATCTAAACTAAAATTAAACAAGACTTTTTTTACCTTTAAAAAATATGTATAACTTCCTAATGAATCTACCTGTAGCTTACAACTTCCGCTACTCCATTCCCGATCTTGTTTGCCAACTTTGTATTCGCTTTGTTTATTGAAAACAAGTAACGAAACAGGAAGATGTTCACGCAAGTAATTTTAATAGGCTTTGACTTCAAATCAATCTCCCTCGATAGCTCTTTAATAAAATGTTTGGTCAGCAGAAATTTGTCGCAAACTAAGCATCAAAAGCCTTCTATACCTTCACGTGAACCTAACGGCAAATAAGGACTCAAATGCTGCGGTAATGGTATGATAAACATCTATTGTATTTTCTACCACGAAAAGAAAATGATCATCAAAGGTGAGCACTCCAACAGTACCCTTAGCAGGAACTACCAACACCAGCTGGGAAGTGAGGTAGTTGAAAACGGTTTTGTAATCCAACAGCCACCAACCCACGTTGTATTTCGCAAGAAGGGCAAATCTGAATGTCGTGATGAATGGTAAAAGGGTACAAATCCAAACTGGCCACACAGAATACATAGAAATGGTACGAATCGTTTCTCCGAATTACGACTAGGATGTCCTTTGGTGGTTTACTAGAATATACCACTGTAATTATTTCATCGTTATTTACACCAGGACACAAAAGTTTCTTCAGCTTCGCGCCAGATGAGAGATTCCAAACGTGAATTTCACCCGAAGACAAGATGCCCACAAACAAACTGTCGCTCATGAGGCAGCTAAAAGTGAGAGGAAAAGTCACAGTTTCGTCTGATTCATTGAATGGAGTAGGTTCTGCTGTATCAAAGCGAAAACTTCTCTCAAGACTCCACTTAGATTTCACAGGCGATCCGTGGAAATAAATTTGGACAGCAGTTTTCTGAACTATGACAATCTTTGTATCACCAAATGTCGAAGAGAAATCCACGCCTCCAGGTGACATCAGATGGAAGGGGTCTTTCAGGTACACGGGTTCATTATAGACGTCCCACAGCATTACTCTTCGGTCACATGATTTAATTAAGTAGTCATCTGTAACAAATTCACATAGTCTATCTCTGCGTGACATCAGACCACCTTCAGATGGATTAAGGCCAGGTAGGTCTTTTTGTATGTTGTTTCCATTCCTCCAGTGTTTTCACAAAAGATGTTCCCGCAAATAGGCCAGTCTCCATTCTCAGAGTAGTCTCCTACTTTCTCGTTCTCTGGCGACACGAACTGGGGCTTCACTCTACTCTGAGCATAGCTAAGCACTCGACCACATCTTTGTCGCATTGATGTTTCCATATTATGTCTTGGCCAAACATGACACGCCATGTGCGACTGACGCCACATCATGCCGCCAGGTCTCTTGCGCTCAGGAAGAATGAAATGACTTCCACCACTTCAATAGGCAGAGTCTCCATTTCAACCTGGAATCATTTCAAAACAAACAAATGTTTGCTGAAACATGCTTTACATAAGTTCTACTAATAAGCTAAAATTTGTTCCCAGAAGTCGATCACGTTTGCTCCAAATTGGCTTCAGACATTTATGTTTTGAGGTCTCTAGCCAAATACTACTGCCCTATTCAGGTTCTAATGATGGCGTATTTTGGCTTGATTTACCCCCATCTCACTTACGGGTTGGTGTTGTGGGGAGCTTGTGTAAACAATCAATTTATGAGAGTGTTCAAGCTGCAAAAACAAGCGATCCGCATTATCGCTCTGTTGAAATTTAGAGAGTCGTGCAAGGAAGCCTTCAAAAATTTACAACTGTTGACGCTGCCCAGTCTCTACATCTTGGAAACAACTCTGTTTTTGTATGTCTAAATGTACCATGACGAATGGCCGGGACATACATGCGTATGAGACTAGAGGCAGAGATAACTACCGAACTGGTAGGCACAGAACGGTGGTTTATGAACGCTTGCCTTCACAGGCAGGTGTTCATTTCGTCAACAAATTACCAAATTCAATAAAAAACGCTCCAACGCCCAAGGTGTTAATGACTCGTTTGAAACGCTTTTTAGTGTCACAAGCATTTTATAATGTAGACGAGTTTTTAGCATTTGATTGGGAGACCACCAATTAAAAAGACTGACTGAATCCGTCGCTGGAAGTGGGAATCATTGGCGAATGAATTGATGTATGTAAATTTGTAAATTGTATGTCTGAATGAGATCTATTGTGGGGTGTATGACAAAATTCTAGCAAGTAAAAAGTTGACTTTTGCCATGCATTATAGAATGTTCCGGCAATAAAAATCTGATTTGATTTGATTTGATTTAAGAATGGCCTAATCCTTCCTCATTTCGCGTATGGAATAAGACTTTGGGGAGATTGCGCAAAAACAAAATGGAGCGCGTCTTTAGACTTCAAGAAAGGCTGTCAGAATCCTTGGAAATTTGAATTATACAGAGAGCCGTGTAGGGAATCTTTCAGAGAGTCGAGATAGCTGACTTTGCCCTGCCTCTGTATTTTTGAGGTGATCATGTACTGCAGATCAAGGTGCGCCTTGATTCGTGGCAGGAACGTTCATCGATATGAAACTAGAGGCAGAGACTCTCAGAGAAACTTCAGAACTCATCAACGCAGACTGACATTAGCACAATATCTACCGCAAGAAGTTTGTGTCAGATCAATCAACAGGCTCTCAAAATCAATTTAAAACGCGTCTCAAACTCCTTTTGGTGTTTAAGGCTTTCTACTCTGTTGATGAATTCATGACCCGCTGGGATATTTGGTGATGCTGGATCTGATGTCAATGCGATTGTGTCTTGAATGATGGTATGAATTGTGAGTATGAAGGTGTGTGAATATGTAGATAAAACCGTGTAAATTGACTTGAACTATTTAAGATTGCGATACGATGTAATAATTGTTAAAATAATGCAATACAGAGATTATTATTATTAGCTGTGGTCAAACAATGTGGGTTTTTTATATTTACGATACCACACATCCAAACAGCAAGACTAATCCAAAATGACAAAATGAATCGTCAGATTCTGCTCTAATTCCAATTGGATTTCTGGATTCATCCAGATCCTGGAGTAGCGAATGTTGTTCATGCAAACAACGGAAGAGTGACCTTTTCTTAGTTACCGGATTGTGACCGCCAAAGTATTTGGGGAGCAAAAAATACAAAATATGATGGGTAGACAATGAAAGTTTAAAATTGCACTTTTACTTGATTTATTTCAGACTACTTTATCTTATACAATCTTAAATTTCACTTTCAATTATCAGCATTTTTAAACGAACAAAATTTGTTGTATCATATCTCATGAAATATTCGACACATCGGAAAATTAATTTATGGTGGTAATTGTTTGCTTGTGATTTATGAAATAAAGCCGAACTGTTATAGGTCTAAATATTAAATTTGATGGTTTTCAGTTCAGCTTCTTTGTTGGCTAACACCTAAAATTGAATCATCTCTAATCGAAATGTTAATGGTTTAACTTTTGTTCTTTATCTCATTTTCTACTTTGATTAAACGTCTTATTCTTATCTAATCGATACGGGCGCTATCTTCGTGTTGTAGTCAAGGGTTTTATTAGATAAGACGTGAGTTCTGAAATTTACGTTTTCAACTAATTAATGGTATTCAATAAGTCAATTAAAAGATTGAAGCTTAACATTTATAGATACAATAAATTACATTCTCTTGTTATGTTCTAATCAATGGAGTGTCTTAGAAAGTTGTTGAAGTAGCCTAGGATTTGTTTTATATTTTGATCGTCAAATATTGTAATTCAATTTTTAACTCAATTAACTACGGGCGACCTATGGCCTTTGAGGTTATGGTATCCAACAGTTTAATTGTAAGCGTAGGATCTATTCATTAACTATTGAATTGCAATTTAGCGAGTATTAGTCTACCTTGTCATATGAGATTATTTTAATCCTCCGAGGATCCACCATCACATTTTGCGACAGTTCTGCTTTAAAAAAAAATCCTAGTGACTCAAATTGTAAAAACTCGTACAATTACCAAATAAAGGCCGTAGGCCTACCTTAATTGTTATTATTTCTCAGTCTTACATTTTGGTAGAGTAGAGTACGATAAACGAATCCGGTTTTTATATAGACATTAATAAACGATATTGCATAATTGCACCCAACGATATTATAATTCACCAATTCTGATCAATTAATTTAATAGTTACGAAGAAGAAGAAGTTACTTGTTCATAGAAAGAACATAGTTCAAGAACATAGTTACTTAAGACATCTGTACCAATATAAACACATCTTAAGATTGTAAACATGATACTTAATAAGTGACTTTAAACAATACAAATGTTAGTTAACTTTAGAAAACTAACCATAGACCTAATACGTTTCTCGCTGCAGACTTCGTGGAAATAAACAATATGGTAAACTATATAAAATGAATTATATTGTATTTATATACTAGCTTCGTGTACTAAAGAATAATACTGCACTGTCGTCTGTCAACTTTTAAAAACAAACAACTCTAAAAGTTCTCATTAACAGTTCATAGAATAAAACGTTTTCCCTTCCAGATAAAAGATTAACTGCCATCGTCAACAATGGAATTTGAAACAAATCAGAAAACATCGAAAACGTTTGTCAACTCAATTTTATGGAATATACTGAGTTAACCTCACCATAAGTTTTGAAAAACGTGAAATATGGCTGAATTTCACGGCCTCGAAAAACGATACTAACTAAATAAAAACTAAACTCAAGCAATAGATTACTCTAAATCGCACCCAGCTCATCTCGAGCTCGAAACTAAGAAGCGCTGGTGCCAACGTACGTCTAGCGACCCAGCTATCTCTAAAGAAAACGATAACTAAATAAAATCTCAACTCAAGCAATAGATTACTCTAAATCGCACCCAGCTAATCTCGAGCTCGAAACTAAGAAGCGCTGGTGCCAACGTAGTCCCAGCTATCTCTAAAGAAAACGATAACTAAATAAAATCTCAACTCAAGCAATAGATAACTCTAAATCGCGCCTAGCTTGACTCGAGCTGGAAACTACGAAGCGCTGGTGCCAACGTTTGTCAAACGACCCAGCGGCTTCGAAAAGAAACGATGAAATAAATAAAAACTAAACACGAGTACCACTTTGCTCTAAATCGTGCCCAGCTCGACTCGAGCTTGAAACTAAGAAACGCCGGTGCCAAAGTACGTCGAACAACCAAGTGATCTCTAAAAGAAACGACAACTAAATAAAAACTAAACACGAGTACCAGTTTGCTCTAAATCGCGCCCAGCTCGACTCCAGCTTCAAACTAAGGAACGCTGGTGCTAACGTAGTGGCCTTAGAAGTAATAATAATAATACATTTTTTGCGAACAGGCAATGCACGCATTGTACCACAATCGTCCTACATAACCTAATCATTCATTCTGACAATAGACCATTCTGACATGCATTACGGCAAATTTATTTGTTTTGCGGGTCTTTGAGAATTTTAGGTTTCAATCATCCCAGCGATCCATCATAAACTCGCCAACCAAGTAGTGTTTTCCATTTTGTTGTTTGATGTACCGTATTGAGAGAGGCTATTGATCAATCTGGTACCAACTTGAGATGGTAAGTTTCTGAACGCATTTGTCCTTTGCTATTGGACGCATAATAGTAACATAATAATGTTAAGTACAGCTCCAGTTCAACTTCCACTTACTGCAGCGTCTTAAGTCTAACGCTGTGACAGATTTGACTCCTGGAATCCGGAATCTACATCCGTCTGAAGAGATCGAAAATAGTCGGTGACGAAACTCAAAACGAAATCTCCAACCCTACCCACCATTTGTCTTCGTTACGTGTAGAAAACTCGGTTGCTCCACCGTGATTTGAAATTGCCGTAATGAAACATCGTAATGCATTCAACTGTGTACCTGATGATGATATAATGAGACATCATCTCATCTTGTCTTCTTGATTATATTTGTTTGTATCCAGGTGTCTCTGATGTCTAAACGATGTAGAGAGTTTGAGCTTCTTCTGTTTTCGATCTCTTTAGACTTTAGACGAATGTTGATTCCAGATTCCAGGAGTCAAATCTACACGCTACACTAAGTGGAAAGTGAACTGGAGCTGAACATAAAAATTGTTATTTAATCGACCCTTCTCACCATTTCTCTACGTTATGTGTAAAGTAAAATATTAGTTCATATTTATATTGTAATAACCTACATGATATAAAGATCAAATATTTTTATTGTTTATGGAAATCCAACTAATATAAACCAGAAACTTTGCCCTAAAAAACTTATTTAACTTCCAATTTCGCATATATTTTGTACCAAATAAAATTATTGTGTTTATAAACATATTTAAATACATTTCATATAACTTTTCAATATGGTGGCGTTCTGGATAAATACTTGAAGTTTTATTTCTTCAATGTGTCTAAATAAAATATTTATGCCTAAAATAGGGGTTGTCGAACAAAAATGTTTCGAAAACCACCCTAAGATGTTCTAATTAGATGTAAAATTAACAAATCAAATCAAAATCGCGTTTCTTTCCACAAAAGAACGAATGATAAAGGTAACAAGCCTGGTATCAGTTATTACAGTTAATAGTTCTTATTTTTAGGTCGGGCTTTGGGATTTACTTGAAGTACATCTCACTTTGCACTTTAAACTGTGTACATCTTTAGCTATGCTTACGTATATAGACCTTGTATATACATACGTATAAAACATCTTATAACTATTTTTGCATAACAATTCGCATCTACTTAAGGATAGGTATTACATTTCTGACCTTATAACACTAATTTCTACGGCGTGCAACTGGTGCGTCGTTAGCTATGAGCTGGACTCTCCATAATAATTTCTCTGCACTATAAGCAAGCACCCCTTACTCATTATTACCCCACAGATCGCAGATAATGTTCAGTATTATAAATTGTATGAAATAACAAAATAACCTTATTCTTTTATATTGTTCAGCTACTGATTACCTTATGCAACCGTTACGTCAACAAAGACTAAGAAACATTCCTACAATAGTCATTGATAAATACTTTGTGATAATATGTAGTACAAAACAACCAGTATCTACCGGATGTGTGAGAAATAAAATAATGACGATAATAATGTATCGAATACAATGATTAAAACCCTAGAGCACTGAGTTAGTATTAGAAAGTGAATAAGAACTGGTTAAATTTAGTATGTATGCATAAACGTATACCAGTACACATGGGGTACACGTTAGACATGTTCTGGACGGTTAAACTACTTACCAAATCGCAATTATCCACACATTTCTCTCGTTGAAAAGTTCATTATTCAAAATAAGATGATCAAGTTTTACAATAACTACACATACACATTAACAACATTCTAATCAACACTATTTCCACCCATATTAGCATAAAACCATAGGTTACATTTTTATACACTGCACCGTTCTCATCGACTGCACTGCCACCACTGAACTTCGGCTTTTCGTCTGCTACTACCCAGGTTGACCACTCGATCTTGTCGCCATTGTCTTGTGCTGCTGTTGTCTGCTGTGCACAATGCTCCAGGCTTCGAACTACATCTCCCAGCCACTACTTTGTCTGGCTCGTCCGCCCTTTGACTGGTCAGTCATACTGGAGGAGTGTCCCTTCTCTCACGTCTACAACGTCTGGACAGTAGAAGGATTGACGTACAGATGTGCCAAAATATCTGCGCGTAAGGGGAGAGGGGAGTCTTTTCCAAGAACATCGGTCTTTCCATAACATTTCATCCTTCAGTATTCTAATTACCAAAAGAGGCAAGAACTGAAATATCTATTGACATTCAGTTGTCTCGTGGTTATATTCAAATAAAAATTTTTCTGATAGTCAGGTTCTTTTAAATCAATCACAGAATGTCAGCGCGGAGGTGAGGTCGATGTTTCGTGGATGGCTAGTAGTCTACAGCCTCGGCCGCGCGTTATCTGCCTTGGCTTATCTGTACAATCTTCTGGCACCCTAGTTGATAACCAGACGCTATCCAGTGTAAAACTAGACGAGTGCATAGGAGAAGTCAACCGTTTCCGTTTGTTTGTGACGTTTCCGTCTCCTTTTTATTAACTAATTGATTTATCAATTAATTAGTTGTCGGCTACCTCAGTTAGTTATCACTATAGGAAATTATATATGAAAATCGGAATCACAGTTTGATAACATTTGGTTACTTTTATTAACAGAAACAATATGATAATAAAAATACTAAAATTCATTTATAGTTATTAATTTACAATATTATTTGAATGAGTCTTATTTATCCTTCTGAAATAATAATCTACTTAGTAATATCAATTGCGACTTATTCAAAATCAAATAAGTCAAACTTACCATAATACTGCGTGAAGTCCCTGGAGCCAGATTCCTTGGTAAACGCTCGTGACGATCCCAGATGTGAAGGCCCACAATGAGGAAGCGACGAAACTGTCGATTAAGGATAGTTCACTTAGCCAATAAAATAATATCTAAGCTACTAAATTCACCTTGATTTTTCTGTGATTACAAGTCAAAGTTCCGGCACACAAAACTTCTCAGTCTCCACTTAACATTTGTACTTGGGTAATTAAGGTTCTTTACGTGTACTATCCGCACACTCGGCCGTTCCAGCTGCGACTCTAACACTACAACACCGACAATTTTAAAACCCAAGACGTTGTCCCTTCACCTCAAAGGTTTCAACTTAAAATGACTTTTCTCTCTCGGATAAAATTCCGCCATCCTAGAATGGTTACCCTGTAGGCTTCATATTAATTACATTGGTTCTAATAATCACGTGATTCAATTTCCTCCTCCTCCTCCGCATTTATAAGACATTTTTGGACATCCGAATTGTCACGACTGCAGGATATGGCGTATCATTGTTATTTCCTGCAGGTGACCTGGGATTTATAATTTTATTTCCGTCCGCGCCTCAAATGTTTCGTGGATGGCTAGTACAGCCTCGTCGCGCGCTCAGATCTCTTGTTCATTCTTGACGCTGTCTCTGACACACTACCACTACTAACAGGATCAGTGTAGTCCCAGCACTGACTGAACCCTGCCGAAAGTTCCATTTCACTACGTCCTACTGTTACAATTTCCAGTTCAATTTGTCTGTATCAACTTTTTGTAAATTCGTAAAACTCTCCCATGATGTCGAACTATGTATGGTTTATGATTTTATGTAGTGTCACTAAATCATACTCAAAACAAATGAGGATGATAATGCTCCAACACGAACCTCTCATTAAATTACAGTAAAGAAGGTACCTCCGGTGACACTAAATTGTCTGTTAAATTTCCATATTGCACAGAACCCCTGTAGTATGGAAACAACACTAGTTTACTGGAGTACATGTAAGAGTTCGATGTGCCTGGTAGAATACCAGCAGTTTTATAATTGCTGCTTTTCCTCACTTCATCGTCACAGTCCAACGTAATGAGTAATTCGCTTGGCACTGAGTAGTCCTAAACCCAGAAACCTCCATTCAGCACTCTGTGAGAAGTTGGTATCGCTCCAGACAGCAGATGATTGACACAAATCAGGCACAGTGAGTCTCTTCTCCTGGAACAGCAAGGCTTTGCAGCTCTATTCCCGCCGGAGTCGAATAGGGAACACTGGATTATACACTCCCAGCCTCCCTTTGGTGCAGCTCTTCAAATCCCTTTCAGATAAAGTAGCATATCTCGAATGGTCATTGGACAACACCAAGTAATCACTCACACCCTCAAGGCTCACATACTTATCAATAGTCTTTATGGTAATCAGGAAATATTAAAATTTTGTACAACACAAAATGGCGGTCTACTGAATCAATTGGAACTTGAAAAATTATTCGTTTACTGTTACTATATGCAACTGCATAACCTTTACATATGAAATAGAATATATGTACCATGCTGAAATATATATATATATATATATATATATATATATATATATATATATATATATATATAGGTGCTAAAAGTGAATATATATAGGTGCTAAAAGTGAATAACCTTCAGGTAACCTACATACCAACTCAGACAGCAATTCGGTTAATTTAAAAGGCAATATTAATACTCATCTAATATGCCCTTGTGATACTTTGTCGATGTTCCTTGAATTGTAATCTGTTCCGTATGAATATTTTGAACCATACACGCCATAATCCTTATAACTGAAAATAATGTATCTGATACACAATGATTTGATTCAAATCCGTATTATCCCACATTTCTTCCATAACTTTTGTAATCTTGCCAAAATTACTAGCCATCGATTTAGCAACGGTTTGAACATCACTTTGCGTAGTAACTCTCAAACCATCTTGTAAATCCTTCATGTAGATCACCTGAATTTTATTCATATGAACTATGTCTTCATAAACTTTGGCTAAGATACCAGTTTGTGTATTTAATTCGTTAAAATCATCTACATCTAGTGTTCTGAACAAGTATTTTAACCCAGTCCCGACGAAATCATATAATCCTCTATTTATACAAGATCTGGTATTCGCGGTACTGATAGACTCCTTAAATTCCATAAGAACATTAATTTGATCTATCACCCCCTGTTTTACACTTGTCATTCTTTGGTACAGTATTTCAATTATACGCTTCAATAAATTAATATCTAGATCATGAACAAGCCTTTAGAGAGCTATTAACAAACCGTTATATGATTCAATGTCTAACGAGCTAGCTACCTACCGTTCAGTAATCCCCTGAAATTATTTGTTTGTCTTAGAAAAACAAAACACCCAAAGGGGAAACTACAATGTCTCTCCTTGCATTCCATCACATGACCCCCATCTGCACTCGCTGCTCCTCCAGCAAACCCTACAAAGTAGAAGAAATAGTCCCTATTAACACAACGTCATGTAAAGCTCAACCTTACACCATGTGCATGTTAATACCAATATTTGTTTACTAACTACACTTTAAAGTTTGCTGCTCGATGTTATCCAACATATATTCACGTACATTTTGATACACTCCCACAGTGTTTAAAACTATAACTCTTCTTCATTAATTAAATATGACAGCAAAATTAATAGACCAACTCGTCATTACAAATTTCTAAACTTATTACAACCAAATTGTATTAATTCTCGCTAACCATTATTCTTTAATTACGCACTCAGTATTCCATTAAACAAAATCATCTCTACAGCCATGGAGATATTTGAATTTCTAAACTCTCCCATTAAGGAACTACTGAATAGACAAGAAATAGTCATAATGTATTTATTTACTTTAATCTGATTAACTTTTACCTTTTGACCTGGTATTATAGCCATATCTTCCTGTTTGATCTACATTAAATTGACCATCTTCAGCCCTATCTCATCTGGAATAATTGGTAACATAACAGGAACATCTGGATTCCAATATAAATCTCGGGGATCATCAATCATTGTCAAATCACCTGAACTGGCATTTGAAGAACTAGCTACCGACTCTGAGCACAAGCTCAGAGGTGAAAGATCCTTTTCTATGTCAGACACACTGGTCCCTGATTCATATCTACGTTACTAATTGTATATTTCCCAATATTCAACCTATCTTTCGAAAATATAGGTTTAAATCTCCACAACAATTAATTTACGGTTTTTCGCTTGGTTTGCGGTTCACCACAAACCACAGATTCACTAACCAAGCCTCCTATCTATTCATTCTCTGTGACCAACCTTTCCTCTACCCACTTTGGTACTTGATCATTATTATTTATAATTTCATCCCTTAAATTATCTCTTGCTCATTTTCTTGTTCACATTAATAATAACTGAACTTTGTACACTGCACTGGAGATTTTACAAAATATTTCATGTGGACCTGACCAGAATCTACTCAATTTTGATCCTTGCGCGTGTTCAAAGCCTCATGATAAATAAAAACTTTACCTCATGGTTCAAATACCATGGTTTTACTTCCGTTATCATAATACTCATTTCACTCACGACTCTGTCAATTCTGCTGCTAATTTCTGAACTGTGTTAAGTCTAATCCAGATAGATAATCAGCAGACAACTATAACACGAAAAGCTGTTTAGAACCCCGTACCTAATATAGATTGAGAAAAAATTAATATTGATCATTGAAATACGCATACCTTATATTAATTTATACAGAAACAAGGCTGTATTGGTTTTATAAATATTTCACCATTCTTGTCATACTCAACAAAATTGGAAAAAATAATAATCATGTCTAAAGCAGTCTTGAGAGTAAATGGATAGTTCAGCAGTAGGACTGCTTCAGAGTCAGCTCCTGCATGTGTCGTAGAGAGCAAGTAGTCTAGATCGCATCTGTAGCTCTATTATAATAATTTTTCTTAAATACTTTAAACTATGTAGTTAAGTTGTTATTTTCAATAAGAAGTGTTCTCATATTTTAAACCATTCAGAATTGTAACATTTGAAAAAACCAAACAGTGTTTTTGGAAGTTTAAAATTTGTGTTAAAACTTCATTTCTAGTCCAGAATCATCCGATGGTATCTACCATAACTTAAGTATTCCCTTTCGTGCATGTTACAGACTAAACAATGACCTCTGACATGGTCAACTACACGCATTGCGTAACCCACACTCATTGAGCACAGCATTTATTACACTATTGTAAACTAAAATCAACACGAATACGATGTAAACACGACCGGCACAATTCAATAGCCAACCAACTGACTTTTATAATCTTTTACGCCTCAGCTCTTAGGCTATGCTGGCTTGTTTTGGATCATTGTGGGTGGCTATGGACCTCCCCGGGATTTGAACCCGCGATCTCTCATTTTAGAAAACCGTGACTGTATCCACTGGTCTACGGAGGAGGACAACCAACTGACTAGCGAGTAACGCTGAAATCGGGGGCTTGCCGGTCAAACGTCCGGCTTTTAGGAGGACATGTCCTTCTTTTTGATGTTTGCCCTCCTGTCCTCCCGGCTTTTAAAAATTAAGCAAAATGTCCGACTTATTGGGGGAACGCTTAAATGTTCGAAAATAGTAGGATCACGTTAAAAAAAATTCTTCCGATTTCCGAAGTCCCGAGGATAGACTATGAAAAGTTATTGCAGCGCACACGTAATGCCATGGCATGTGAACTGCTGTTAGATTCAGTTGTATGTTGAGTGTTGTCTGTAATGTCACTGACACTGACTCACTGTTCTATCCGCTCAACTGCACTGGCGCTACTACCCCTTGGTTTTCTATTTATGTATTATAGGTTAAATTTGTTATATTACGTTGTATATATGTGTTTCTGTTATGGTGATGGTTTTTTATACAAGTGTGCTTGTATAGCCTATTAATATTGTACAGAATCAGCAATGAATTAATTCCAACTATTTACATTTATTTTTGATATTATTCTAAAAATGTGGGTTCAAATCAGTTCTAATGTTTACAGATAATCGAGACAACGCTCACACTTTGTTGAGAGATACCGCTCGGCGCTCACGGCCTAACACGTTAGAGGACTTGACGCACTGCACTGGCCAGGCAGTCTACCGTAGAAGATATTCTGTAGACTTCACCCTGATGGTAATCGGCTAGTGGGGACATCACCTGATTTATACACATACGACAAATGCCAACTAAATTATTCAAATTACAACATCGATTAAATATATTAGTTACTTCAGTATGGTATCACTGTTGAAAATAAATTACTTTATTTTGCACAACGCAGTTTGCGATTCGAATGAATAAACCTAGAAATTATTTGGAAAACTTAATTTCTACCTGAGTGTCAAGGACGTACTGGGTACGTCAAAACTGGAAAAAAGAGTATAAACTATGTACTCTCATCATAAACTGATTAACAAAAACTGTGTTATAACCCTTATTGTATGAACGTAAGTCGTGAACCCTATTGTTCTCTATTACAACCGGATATGGTAGTGAAAGAGTAATGTCTGATAATTTTAATGCTTATTAATATTCGGGGAAAAGCTAAATTATTATGTCATTATTTGTGTCAGAAAACTACAAAAGATGCCAATGTGCAAGATAGACAATCTGTAAAGGTTTCGGTTGTCCGTAAAGATTTATATCCTCAGAGAATTGGTTAGAAGAAGGGATAAAGGGTACATTTTAATGCAATCCAATTAAAATGTATTAGGTATTAAACTGCATTTCAACACAACATGATGGGTTAAGACAATGTAAATAAATATAATTTATTGTATATTTTTCGATGGTAACAACTTTATTATTAATAGACACAGAGATCATATTAAGTAACACGGATTTAAAACTTGAAAAAAATCAATACAATTCAAATGCTGTATATTAAGAATACATATTTTTACAAAACTCTTGACTTATCTATGAAAAAAACTCAATTTAATATTATTGAAAATGAAATATAGGCGATAAAATTAAACTGAATGGACTAAAACTCTAAATTAAAAAAAGGCGTATACTTACAAAAAAATAACAGAAAATGTGCACAGTTTTATTTCATTTATTGAATTATCGACAGTTTTTAAAGTTATTTGTTACAACACAGGCTAAACATGATAAAACACTTGAATAATCATTCAAATATTTTATCTATAAAATGCCATTGCCAGTCAGCTTGTCTAAAATAATCGTATTCATTGGTTCCCACCTCGGTTGCTCTGCCGTGCTTTGGGATCGTGTCCAAAAGATTGATTGCACTGAATTTTGCACCCAATGAGACAGTGAGAACCACCTATTCTTCTAGATTAGACTGAATTTTTCCCGGGTATCCAGATTAAGCTCTTTGCGTCCGAGCCTAGATGTCTCGGATGTCAAAAATTATGACTAATCGTGTTGCCAAGATTACGTAATGGCAAATCATGGCAAACACTTCCCGGTAGTCAATAGTTAATGAATAGATCCTACGCTTACAATTAACCTGTTGTATACCATAACTTCAAAGGCCACAGGTTGACACCGAAGTTAATTGAGTTAAAAATTGAATTACAGTACTTGATGAGTAAAAATATAAAACAAATAGTAGCCTACTTCTAGAAATTCTCTAAGGCACTCCATTGATTGGATCATAGCAAGACATTAATACTTATTTATCTATAAATGCTAAGCTTTAATTTTTTAATTGACCTATTGAATACTATTAACTAGTTGAAAACGTAAATTTCAGTAGTCACGTCTTACATAATAAAACCCTTGACCACAAACACGAAGATAGCGTCGTATCGATTAGATAAGAATAAGACATTTAATCAAGGTTAGAAAAGGAGATTAAAGAACAAAATTTAACTCATTGACATTTCGATTAAAGATGATACAATTTTAGGTGTTAGCCAACAAAGAAGCTGAACTGAAAACCATCAAATTTAATATTTAGGTCTATAACAGCTCGGCTTTATTTCATAAATCACAAGCAAACTATTATCCACCATAAATTATTCTTTTTTATGTGTGGAATATTTCATTGATATACGGTATGATACAACAAATTTTGTTCGGTTAAAAATGCTGATAATTAAAAAGTGAAAACATATTTAAAATTGTAGAAGATAAAGTAATAGTCTGAAATAAATCAAGGAAAAGTCCAATTTCAAACTTTCATTATCTACCCATCATATTTTTATTTTTTGCTCCCCGTATACCTTGGCGATACAATCCGGTAACTAAAAAAAAGGTAACTCTTCCGTAGTTTGCATGAACAACATTCGCTACTCCAGGATCTGGATAAATCCAGCAATCCAGTAGCGTAGCCAGAAAATTTCGTTCGGGGGGGGGGGGGGGTCCGAAATCGGGGATCCGGGGGACGTTTTGTGTGTTTGTCAATGAGTTCATTGGTAAAAGTTAAATACCAAAAATATGGAGCTTTAGTAACTACGCCTTATAGAAAGTGGAAAGATGTAATACGCAAATTCAACTCTCACAGCAACTCTAGTACCACAAATTTTTCTTGTATAGCTACAGAAACTTTACGAAGTTCGATTCTGGCCGAGTAGAAAGCGCCAAAAGTGATGTTGAATTCACTGGATAAGAAAGAAAAAGAACAAAACAGAGCTTCTCTCAAGCGTATAATTGACACAACTATATTCTGTGGAGAAAATGAAATACCCCTTCGGGGACATTGGGCCACTGGCGGCCGAAAACCCTTTAGAAAAGGAGGGCAATTTTCGAGCGTTGCTCGGGTACAGATCAAACTGCCATACGGGTACATACGACAAATGCCAACTAAATTTATTCAAATTACAACATCGATTAAATATATTAGTTACTTCAGTATGGTATCACTGTTGAAAATAAAATTACTTTATTTTGCACAACGCAGTTTGCGATTCGAATGAATAAACCTAGAAATTATTTGGAAAACTTAATTTCTACCTGAGTGTCAAGGACGTACTGGGTACGTCAAAACTGGAAAAAAGAGTATAAACTAATGTACTCTCATCATAAACTGATTAACAAAAACTGTGTTATAAACCCTTATTGTATGAACGTAAGTCGTGAACCCTATTGTTCTCTATTACAACCGGATATGGTAGTGAAAGAGTAATGTCTGATAATTTTAATGCTTATTAATATTCGGGGAAAAGCTAAATTATTATGTCATTATTTGTGTCAGAAAACTACAAAAGATGCCAATGTGCAAGATAGACAATCTGTAAAGGTTTCGGTTGTCCGTTTAAAGATTTATATCCTCAGAGAATTGGTTAGAAGAAGGGATAAAGGGTACATTTTAATGCAATCCAATTAAAATGTATTAGGTATTAAACTGCATTTCAACACAACATGATGGGTTAAGACAATGTAAATAAATATAATTTATTGTATATTTTTCGATGGTAACAACTTTATTATTAATAGACACAGAGATCATATTAAGTAACACGGATAAAACTTGAAAAAAAAATCAATACAATTCAAATGCTGTATATTAAGAATACATATTTTTACAAAACTCTTGACTTATCTATGAAAAAAACTCAATTTTAATATTATTGAAATGAAATATAGGCGATAAAAATTAACTGAATGGACTAAAACTCTAAATTAAAAAAAGGCGTATACTTACAAAAAAATAACAGAAAATGTGCACAGTTTTATTTCATTTTATTGAATTATCGACAGTTTTTTAAAGTTATTTGTTACAACACAGGCTAAACATGATAAAACACTTGAATAATCATTCAAATATTTATCTATAAAATGCCATTGCCAGTCAGCTTGTCTAAAATAATCGTATTCATTGGTTCCCACCTCGGTTGCTCTGCCGTGCTTTGGGATCGTGTCCAAAAGATTGATTGCACTGAATTTTGCACCCAATGAGACAGTGAGAACCACCTATTCTTCTAGATTAGACTGAATTTTTCCCGGGTATCCAGATTAAGCTCTTTGCGTCCGAGCCTAGATGTCTCGGATGTCAAAATTATGACTAATCGTGTTGCCAAGATTACGTAATGGCAAATCATGGCAAACACTTCCGGTAGTCAATAGTTAATGAATAGATCCTACGCTTACAATTAACCTGTTGTATACCATAACTTCAAAGGCCACAGGTTGACACCGAAGTTAATTGAGTTAAAAATTGAATTACAGTACTTGATGAGTAAAATATAAAACAAATAGTAGCCTACTTCTAGAAATTCTCTAAGGCACTCCATTGATTGGATCATAGCAAGACATTAATACTTATTTATCTATAAATGCTAAGCTTTAATTTTTTAATTGACCTATTGAATACTATTAACTAGTTGAAAACGTAAATTTCAGTAGTCACGTCTTACATAATAAAACCCTTGACCACAACACGAAGATAGCGTCGTATCGATTAGATAAGAATAAGACATTTAATCAAGGTAGAAAAGGAGATAAAGAACAAAATTTAACTCATTGACATTTCGATTAAAGATGATACAATTTTAGGTGTTAGCCAACAAAGAAGCTGAACTGAAAACCATCAAATTTAATATTTAGGTCTATAACAGCTCGGCTTTATTTCATAAATCACAAGCAAACTATTATCCACCATAAATTATTCTTTTTATGTGTGGAATATTTCATGATATACGGTATGATACAACAAATTTTGTTCGGTTAAAAATGCTGATAATTAAAAGTGAAACATATTTAAAATTGTAGAAGATAAAGTAATAGTCTGAAATAAATCAAGGAAAAGTCCAATTTCAAACTTTCATTATCTACCCATCATATTTTTATTTTTTGCTCCCCGTATACCTTGGCGATACAATCCGGTAACTAAAAAAAGGTAACTCTTCCGTAGTTTGCATGAACAACATTCGCTACTCCAGGATCTGGATAAATCCAGCAATCCAGTAGCGTAGCCAGAAATTTCGTTCGGGGGGGGGGTCCGAAATCGGGGATCCGGGGGACGTTTTGTGTGTTTGTCAATGAGTTCATTGGTAAAAGTTAAATACCAAAAATATGGAGCTTTAGTAACTACGCCTTATAGAAAGTGGAAAGATGTAATACGCAAATTCAACTCTCACAGCAACTCTAGTACCACAAATTTTCTTGTATAGCTACAGAAACTTTACGAAGTTCGATTCTGGCCGAGTAGAAAGCGCCAAAGTGATGTTGAATTCACTGGATAAGAAAGAAAAAGAACAAAACAGAGCTTCTCTCAAGCGTATAATTGACACAACTATATTCTGTGGAGAAAATGAAATACCCCTTCGGGGACATTGGGCCACTGGCGGCCGAAAACCCTTTAGAAAAGGAGGGCAATTTTCGAGCGTTGCTCGGGTACAGATCAAACTAACGGTCGGGAAATGCACCGGAAAAACTCTACTGATTATAAGTTCGCCTACTTTAGATTTCACTGATTGAGGTATTTATGAATGAGTTATAATGACGATTTTTTGTATCATTACACTATAGACGAGTATATTATCGGCCTATTTATCGGAAAAATAAAAAAAAATCACTTTCGGTCGGAAATAAAATACACCTGAAAAACTCTAATGATTAGAACTTCAACTACTTAGGACTTCAGTTAAGCCGCGTTTACACCGGAATTGGCAACCAAAAATTGTCAACTCCGATTGCCAACGCTAGTTGCCGATGGAAGTTTGCAATTTGTATCTGCAACCATGAACAATAACTGCAGTTTGCTCATAACTTGCAACCAAAAAAATTAGACAGTATATAGAATGTCGAGTGCGGAAGAGGTTGTACTTGCTGCGGCAGCGTGTGTTGTTATATGTAAATTGAGAAGACGGAGAAGGCTTGGGTTCGACTTTCATTGCAGGCAAGAGCAAGACCGATCTATTGAGTGACTTAAATAGGGATGATACAGATCCTTTGACGGGAGAATTAAGATGCAATGGCAGTATAAAAAACTGTTTAAGAATGTCGAGCAACGATTTTGAATGTTTAATTGTTGGTATTGGACACATAATTAGCAAAAAGGATACTAACTACAGGAAAACAATTCCAGTGCGTGAAAGGAAAGCTATAACTTTGCGATTTTTGGCAACTGGCGACTCTTATACAAGCATCAGTTATTTGTTTAAAGTTTCAAAAAGTGCGATATCTCTCTTTGTGCCAGATGTTTGTGAGGCTTTAATATGTTTCCTGAAGTATAACATACAGGTGAGTAAACGTTAAATACCTATCGACCACGTGGAGCCGATAGGTGGCAGGGGTAGCGGGGTTTGTTGCAGACTCAAGTCGCCGCTCAATTTGGCACTGCAACTCGTATTGCCGACCGAGGTTGGCAACCGCTTTTGATCTTTACCAACTTCAGTCGGAAAACCAAATTTTGGTTGCCAATTCGTAAAATCGGTCTGCAACTACAGTTGGCAATGCGAGTTGCAGTTGTTTTAAGGCGTTCGACTAAAAATTGCCGATAAAAGTCTGTAATCATTGGTTGTCAACTCCGGTGTAAACGCGGCTTTATTGAGGTATACGTGATATTTTTGATTGAGTTAGGAAGACGATGTTTTGTTATCATTAAACTGTACTCGGCTACCTATATAGTTATGAAAAAAAATCACTTCCGGTCGGTAAATACCGAAGAAAAGTTCTCTATAGATTCAAGTTTTGAAGATTTTGGATTTCACTGGTTGAGGTAAAAGTGGTACTTAGAATTATGTTAATGAAATGAAAATGAAATGAAAAATTCTTTATTTTTTACAGGCAAAGTTAGGGCCGCATGGCCCTTTCTTACACTTAACCTGTTGCAATGTAATATTTAAAACATTAAATAAATAGTATTTAAGAATAAAACAAAACATAATAAAGATAATAAAATAAAGAAATAATTACATTTACTCAAAGTGGTGAAATTAATGCAATATTTTAACGTGTAATAATTAAAATTTAACACAATAATAAATTAACCATCTCTACTATTCTTAAAACATAATATAAATTTATATTTTTAATATACAAATAAATTAAAGTATTTATTGCTAAATGAACTTTTTCACACACAATCTCACATTCATCCCTCTGCCAGTGTCACGCCCACAGCATCTCAGACCGGAACTGCCCCAGCTAACCGCTCAAGGTACATATCTTTCAGTTTCGCCACAAACCGGGAACTGCTATCGATGGAAGTAATTGTTTGGGGAAGGGCATTCCACAACCTACAAGCCATTACATGGAATGACTTATCAAACACTGCAGTCCTGTGCTGAGGCATTCTCAAAATGTATGAGCCAGAGCGAGTGCTTCTTACACCTACATGAGACACAGATTTAAAATATTCAGAAAAATATCTTGGAAAACCAAATTTCAATATTGAATGAACTAGTTTTAGGACGTTGATTTTATATATTAATTCAACGCCGACCAATACATATATAATTATGGAGAAAAAGGACAATAAAACACTCCCGGTCGGAAAATACCGAGGAAAAGCTCTACTGATTGAGATTTTTACGATTTTGGATTTCACTGGTTGAGATAAAAGTGGTAGCCTACTTATAATTATGTTAGGACATTGATTTTAGGTATTAATACAAGTTACCGTGTTACGGTTCAAGTTACTTTGCGACGTCACGTGACCGCGCCCTATAGAAATGCCGTGATTACACTACACTATCCGAAAGGCCGAGCCCAAAAGTATCGTTTGATACTTTATGATTTAAACGAAAGGACAATTATATTTTTAACAACGGTCACTTTAATCAATTAAATCAATCAATTTAATGTTTGTAGACAAGAGTAATGATAACCTTTCCCTTTTTCTCCTGCTCCATGCTTTATTTTTTTATATATCTTAAAATTTCGGGGGGGGGGGTCCGGACCCCCTGGACCCCCCCCCCTTCGCTACGCCACTGCAGCAATCCAATTGGAATTAGAGCAGAATCTGACGATTCATTTTGTCGTTTTGGATTAGTCTTGCTGTTTGGATGTGTGGTATCGTAAATATGTAGAAACCCACATTGTTTGACCACAGCGCCTATTTAATAATAATCTCTTTATTCCATTATTTTAACAATTATTACATCGTGTCGCAATCTTCAATAGTTTAAGTAAATGTACACGGCTTTATCTACATATTCACACACCTTCATAGTCACAATTCATACAATCATTCAAGACACAATCGCATTGACCTCAGATCCAGCACTCTCAAATATCCCAGCGGGTCATGAATTCATCAACAGAGTAGAAAGCTTTAAATACCCAAAAGGAGTTTGAGACGCGTTTTAAATTGATTTTGAGAGCCTGTTGATTAATCTGACATAAACTTCTTGCGGTAGATGTTGCGCCAATGTCAGTCTGCGTTGATGAGTTCTAAGGTTGTCTCTGCTTCTAGTTTCATATCGATGAACGTTCCTGACACAAATCTAGGCGCACCTTGACCTGCAATACATAATCACCTCAAAAATACAGAGACAGGGCAGTCAGCAATCTCAACTCTCTGAAAGATTCCCTACACGACTCTCTGTAATTAAAATTTCCAAGGATTCTGACAGCCTGTTTTGGAGTCTAAAAACGCGCTCCATTTTGTTTTTTGCGCAATCTCCCCAAAGTCTTATTTCATACGCGAAATGAGGAAGGATTAGGCCATTCTTAAAACATCTGGGAACAAAATCTTAGCTTATTAGTAGAACTTATATAAAGTATGTTTCAGCAAACATTTGTTTGATTTTTGAAATGATTCCAGCTTGAAATGGAGACTCTGCCTATTGAAGTGGTGGAAGTTATTTCATTCTTCCTGAGCGCAAGAGACCTGGCGGCATGCTGTGGCGTCAGTCGCACTTGGCGTAACATGTTTGGCCAAGACATAATATGGAAACATCAATGCAACAAAGATGTGGCCGAGTGCTTAGCTACTGCTCAGAGTAGAGTGAAGCCCAAGTTCGTGTCGCCAGAGAACGAGAAAGTAGGAGACTCTCCGAGTCTTCTGGGAGAATGGAGACTGGCCTACTTGCGGGAACGTCTTTTGTGGATACACTGAAGGAATGGAAACACCATAAAAGAAGACCTACCTGGCCTTAATCAATCTGAAGGTGGTCTGATGTCACGCAGAGATAGACTATGTGAATTTGTCACAGATGACTACTTAATTAAATCATGTGACCGAAGAGTAATGCTGTGGGACATCCGTAATGAACTCGTGTACCTGAATGTCCCCTTCCATCTGATGTTACCTGGAGGCGTGGATTTCTCTTCGACATTTGGTGATACAAAGATTGTCATAGTTCAGAAAACTGTTATCCAAGTTTATTTCCACGGATCGCCTGTGGAATCTAAGTGGAATCTTGAGAGACGTTTTCGCTTTGACAGAGCAGAGCCTACTCCATTCAATGAATCAGACGAAACTGACTTTTTCTCTCACTTTTAGATGCCTCATGAGCGAAAGTTTGTTTGTGGGCATCTTGTCTTCGGGAGAAATTCACGTTTGGAATCTCACATCTGGCGCGAAGCTGAAGAACCTTTTATGTCCTGGTGTAAATAACGATGAAATAATTACAGTGGTAAATTCTATTAAACCATCAAAGGACTTACTAGTCGTAGTTCGGAGAAACGATTCGTACCATTTCTATGTATTGTGTGTGGCCAGTTTGGGTTTCTACCCTTTTACCATTCATCACGATATTCAGATTTACCCTTCTTGCGAAATACAACGTGAGTTGTACACTATTATTTTAATGAGCCTTATTTATCCTTCTGAAATAATAATCTACTTAGTAATATCAATTTAGACTTATTCAAAATAAAATAAGTCAAACTTACCATAATACTGCGTGAAGTCCTTGGAGCCAGATTCATTGGTAAAAGCTCGTGATGAAACCCAGGTGTGAAGAAAGCCCACAACAAGGAAAAGACGAAACTGTCGATTAAGGATAGTTCGTTTAGCCAATAAAATATTATCGAAGCTACTCAATTCACCTCGAGTTTTCTGTGATTACAAGTCAAAGTTCCGGCACACAAAACTTCTCAGTCTCCACTTAAAATGTGTACTTGGGTAATCAAGGTTCTTTACGTGTACTACCCGCACACTCGGCCGTTCCAGCTGCGACTCTTAACACTGCACAACACCGACAATTATAACCTGAGACGTTGTTCCTTCGCCTCGGAGGTTTGAACTAAGATTAACTTTTCTCTCTCAATTTTATCCTTCCCCTCCGCATTTCTAAAAAAATGTTTTGGACATCCGAATTCTCACGGCTGCAGGATATGACGTATCATTATTATTTCCTGCAGGTGACTTGGGATTTATAATTTTATTTCCGTCCGCGAGTCAAATGTTTCGTGGATGGCTAGTACAGCCTCGTCGCGCGCTCATATCTCTTGGCCATTCTTGAGCTGTTTCTGACATACTTCCACTACCAACAGGATCAGTGCAGTCCTAGCACTGACTGACCCTCCCGAAAGTGTCCATTGCACTACGTTCTACTGTTACAATTTCCAGTTTAATTTGTCTGTAGCAACTTTTTGTAAATTCGTAAAACTCTCCCATGTTGTCGAACTATGTATGGTTTATGATTTTATGTATTGTCACTAAATCATACTCAAAACAGATGAGGATGATAATGCTCCAACACGAACCTCTCATTAAATTACAGTAAAGAAGGTACCTCCGGTGACACTAAATTGTCTGTTAAATTTCCATATTGCATAGAACCCCTGTAGTATGGAAATAACACTAGTTTACAGGAGTACATGTAAGAGTTCGATGTGCCTGGTAGAATACCATCAGTTTTAATTGCTGTTTTCCTTACTTCATTGTCACAGTCCAACATAATGAGTAATTCGCTTGGCACTGGGTAGATCCAAAAACCTCCATTCAGCACTCTGTGAAATTCAGTTGGTATAGCTAAAGACAGCAGATGACACAAATCAGGCACAGTGAGTCTCTTCTCCTGGAACAGCAAGGCTTTGCAGCTCTCTTCCCGAGTCGAATAGGGAACACTGGATTATACACTCCCAGCCTCCCTTTGGTGAGCTCTTCAAATCCCTTTCAGATAAAGTAGCATATCTCGAATGGTCATTGGACAACACCAAGTAATCACTCACACCCTCAAGGCTCACATACTTATCAATAGTCTTTATGGTAATCGTCGTATTCTGATGCGGTAGGCGGCGTTTCACTCTACTAACCAATGGTTTCACTGATTAGTATTTATAAAAAATAACAAAAAAATTTAATTCAAAAATTAAGTGGTAAGTTATCTATTTCACCAACAAAGAACAATGGTAGAACTTAATTAATTCATTAACATAAAGACGACGAATTCATTTTAGTTTCATTTATTGTGTTATAAATTTATGACATAATTTGCTAGTTAAAAAAGTCAGTGAAAAAACATTGGTTAGTAGAATGAAACGCCGCCTACCGCACCAGAATACGACGATCCTGTCAGAAATGGCAGCGCATAATGTACTTCACAATGTGTACCTAAAACAACCCGCCATTTCTGTTCGGATTGGTATTTCAATTAGGGGAGAGCGGGGCTATACCGTACACTGAGGCTAAACCGTACACCCAGATTTTGCGTCTTCATTTCAAGATAGACATGTCTAACAATATTGCTACACCCTAGCGGCAGACAGCGCAAGTTTGCACAGGACTGAATTTGTTTGCTATACGTTATAATAAAAACTGTGCCGTTGAAAAAAACGTGTTTTTACTGTTTTTCTTATAGTTTTGGAGCATTACAAAATAAGAGATAGGTGAAGAACCTTATCTAATATTCTAGTAGCTGTAGGATCATAAGAAACTACTTCTCTCAAGATTTCTTTTAATATTTAACGATGATTGGTTAATTGTCGGAATTTGAGGTTAGGTTACTAACAATAATCGCGGTACAAGATGGGGCTAAACCGTACACCTCTGTACGATTTAGCCCCGTAACTGTACGACTTAGCCCCTAATGGGTTGTTATGGCAATATTAATAGCCTAGATTGTAGTTTATGGAGAAAAATTCACAAATTTTATAGTTTTGTATTCTTCTCTATTTTCTGCAGAGTGCAAGTGCAACAGTGCTTTTGCCTACTCCACCTCAATCAAATGCAGTATCATTTAAATCCCACAATATATGTCCCACACATCAGTCTACAATAAAGAAAGTATCTTCGAGACAACAACACTCAGTAATCTTTACTAAGTCCCCAAATAAATCACAACTGGAAGAGTCTGCAAAAATAAAAGAACCTAAGAAAACAATTCAACAACTGCAAGGAAAAATAAAAGCTAAAGTGAAAGAGCAGAAAAAATCGAAACAAACCAATACTAAACCTAAGACTTCGGCCTACTTCCAAGAAAACAGAATCTGGGAAATATAAAAGCGGAATAAAAATTAAATTTGAGGACCGTCATCAGATGACAATCTTCCTGACATCAAAGATATTTGCCAAGACGATGAGTTAAATGAAGAGGACCCAAAAATGTCATTTATTGAAAAAGAATCCTTAAGACAAGCTTCTGGTTCAAAGTATGTTTGCATGTTGTGTGGAGACTTTGGCAAGGACAACGTGCTCTGGTTTATGTGCTGCTCATGTGCAGGATGGATCCATGCGGCTTGAAGAGCTTCGGAATCTGCTGCCAACTTTATTTGTGATTTATGTATCTCGCCTAATGTGTAAAATCATGTCTGTTCTCTTTTAGGTTTTTGATACAACTCATTCCCTTTTATATGAAATAATAATAATAATATAATAAAGTCTTTTGTACAATATTTTATTGCACTAATATTATTACCACCCTAAACTGATGCTATTCAACTGTACGGTATAGCCCCACCTACTGTACGAAATAGCCCCGACTCCCGGGGCTATTTCGTACAATTACACTTATTTTTCACTTCTAATTTTAAAATATAAAGAGTGAAGTAGTTTCAAAACTGTTGTGTGCTTTTAGAACCCAATAAACCAAATTATATGTTGTTTATATTAATATAATTTCTATTCAATTAATAGCTGTGTAATAAAAATTCTCCCTTAAGTGTACGGTATAGCCCCGCTCTCCCTTATACGCTTCAATAAATTCATATCTAGATCATGAACAAGCCTTTAGAGAGCTATGGCCAAACCGTTATACGACTTAATGTCCAACAAGCTAGCTACTGTCAAATAATAACACCCAAGGGTAGTAGACTACAATGCCTCTCCTTAGACTCTTAACACATGACCTTTACTTGATCTTACTTTAAAATAATTAACTTTCATCTATTGACCTGGTATTATAACCTGTTTTATTTACATTCAATTGATCATCCTCAGGTCTATCTACTTCTGGAACAACTGGTAACCTAACAGGAACATCTGGATTCCAATATAAATCTCTGGGATCATCAATAATTGTCAAATCACCTGAACTGGCATTTAAAGAACTAGCTACCGACTCTGAGCACAAGCTCAGAGGTGAAAGTACCTTTTGTATGTCAGACACACTGGTCCCAGATTCATATCTACGTTACTAATTGTATATTTCCCAATATTCAACCTATCTTTCGAAAATATAGGTTTAAATCTCCACAACAATTAATTTACGGTTTTTCGCTTGGTTTGCGGTTCACCACAAACCACAGATTCACTAACCAAGCCTCCTATCTATTCATTCTCTGTGACCAACCTTTCCTCTACCCACTTTGCTACTTGATCATTATTATTTCTAATTTCATCCCTTAAATTATCTCTTGCTCATTTTCTTGTTCACATTAATAATAACTGAACTTTGTACACTGCACTGGAGATTTTACAAAATATTTCATGTGGACCTGACCAGAATCTACTCAATTTTGATCCTTGCGCGTTTTTCAAAGCCTCATGATAAATAAAAACTTTACCTCATGGTTCAAAAACCATGGTTTTACTTCCGTTATCATAATACTCACTTCACTCACGACTCTGTCAATTCTGCTGCTAATTTAAATGCACCTTTGAATTTTTCTGCTAGATACACACATGGTGTCAGTTATTACCATACAACTATCGTCATCATCACTCAGTACATTCATCTCCCGTTCATCCATCAGTTAGAAAGGAGTGGAACCTGTGGCTACATTCTTTGTATTCCTTTGTGCCATAAGAACATATGGTAAATGATTATCCCAATCAGCGCTGCGGTTATCCACATAAAGCGGTAACATACCAGGTATAACAGATTGCCTTATTTCTAACAAATTATTAGTGGATGGTTTGAATGGCGTTGTTTGAAGTTTATCCCTGACAATTTACAAGTATTTTAAAATAAACTACTCAAAAAATTAGTCCTCATGTCAGTGAGTAATTTTAATGGTACACCGTAACTGTACATGTCAGCTCTTTGATCTTTTAACGGCACTGCTACTATCCATCTAGAGTAATGATTAATAAATGTCAAAATGTTTTTACTCCCAGATTTAGTTGGTGGCAATGGTCCAACAATGTCTAACGCCATATAATCCAAATGTTCATGAACAGGTTTAAAAATCTCCATAAGAGCTGTATTTCTGTTCACTGGTTTTTACAATGCACAAGACTGACAACTATTTACATAATTCTCTGTATCCTTAAGCAAATTCTTTTGTTTTGTTTTTGTGCAAGACTTTTATTTACTAAGGCTACCCCGAACTCCCTAGGAATCAATTAAATCCCTTTTTAAGTCTACCCAAATCTGGATGCCACACCTGGCTTATACTAAACCCTGTCTGCATTCCCAGACACTTCAAGGTTCTGAGTTCAAAGGATACTAAGTAGGCTGTTGGAGAACAAAAACCCAAACCGACTTTGATTTCAAAGAACAGTAATATATAACACCAAGAAGAACATGTGTACCAAGTTTCAAGTTTCCAGGACCATGAGTATCACATAGATGGACAGAGAGAGATGGATAAAAATAACATGATTTTAAGAAGGTCCTGTCAAGTCCTTAAAATAAGGACCTCAAAGCAAGGGATTTCAAAGCAAACATCAGTTTTGGAATAGAAAAGTATTGTCAGTCTTATTGAAATTTGCATACTTGGAAATTAATAAGTTTTACAGTATTTAACGCTCTAGGAAAATAAACAAATTCAAGGGTTTGTTTTATTCACAACACTGATAATACATTTCCAAAAATAAAAATACTGTCAAAAAATTATAACATAAGAACGTAACGGCTTAAAATCTAGTGTCAATAAGCATGATACTGTTAGCGTGAGGGAACTGTTGTGCCGACTGTAAGCAGAATCTGGGTACACTGTTCAACTGTTCCCTTGAAGAATAGAGAGAAGAACTGTCTCGTAGCAACCACTGGCCTCTCCCTGTCAAAAAACCATCTTCATTTGCATCACTTCCTCAAGTGTACTCATTAAGTTAATAATAGTTCAAATTTGGCTGTGCATGCATTCTCTTACACCTGATACTGTCTAGAAATTAGATTGGTGGAATCATTATAACAGGTAAGTTACGAAATCACTTGTAGAGATAATAGGTCAAATGTCAAGAGAAAACCTCGTCATTTTCCATTCAAAGTTATGTTACCTCTCATTTATTATTGCTTTGCTGATAGAGAAGTGGAGGTTCAAGATTAAATTATTAAACATATTTAGAAATAGTATTTATTTACATAATAGGCATTAACAAAAATCTTAATTATTTTCCAACAAAGAGAAAAATTGTCAAGTTGTAACTTATATGAAATAAATGACTTAGAACGAGAATGTATGGCCATGGCAAGGACATAGCCAGTAAAGGGTCCAAGGAGTCCGAAACTCCAAAATTTCAATTTGTTTCAATTACTTTTTTAGCAAAGATTATTATTATTTAAATAATTCAGTATTACAGACATGTGCCGCTGAAAGATCGTTTTCAACATTGAAATGAGTCAAGAACTTTTTAAGGAACAAAATGGGGAATGATCAGTTTTCTGCCACTCAGAGAAAATATCAGTCGTCTTAACCCCCCAAAATTCTTTCATGGCTACATTCTTGGCCCATGTGAATCTTGTTGCAATTTTGTACAAAGTAAAATAACACCATAACCTGTTTTATTTAAGTTCATTAATTACTAGTATTTGATTTTAACTATTTTTGTAAAAATATTTCAGATTATTATTTGCAAGTAACCATTGATACTCATTATTATTATCCATCAGATATGTGAAACAGACTTTTTCTGAGGGTTGAACAGGTGAACTGATTTGTAATGTGTAAAAAACTCGGTTGCTCCACCGTGCTTAGAGATTGTGTCTATCACATCGTAGTGCACTCAATTGTGCACCTGATAAGACAATAAGAATATTCCTTCGCCCTTATTACACTATATCGTGTGGTCTAGGTGTTTCTTTTGTCAAACGATATTACAAGTTCATTCTGACCTCTTCAGACGAACATGACTACAGATTTCAGGAGCCAAGTCTGTAGTACCAACAGATTCCAGACGATGCACTACGAGGAAAGTGAATTGGAACTTAACTCAAGATTCACATTTATTTGCCTTGATAAAGTTGTAAATCCAGTTGTCAAAGTAGGATTTATAAATGAAACCTCTGATACAGCTGTAATGCTTATAGATTTGATAAACCTAAATATTCAAATTAAATATATGGGTTCAGCCACCAAATCATATATAAATACAGGTAATAGATATTTATATTTATTTTCAAATAGTGTACTTCAAGATAGAATAATATCTGTAAAAACTTTTTGAGAGTAATCTTGCATCATTATTCAGCTTTTATTTCTTAAGAACAAGAATTTTAACCCTCTCCTGGGCAAACGCCTCGAAACGCTTCGGCAGGGCGCCTGGCGCTAAAGTCCAAACTCCTCCAATCGCCTCCAACTGCTTTATCAACGCCCTCTGCTTTGTGCTGCTGTCATACGATTGTTTGGGGAACTAATACTGGAAATATCTATTGGCAGTGTCATTGTTGCCTTGTTTATTCATAGTTTTATGACTAGGAACGCTATCTAGGATTAATAATTTGAAACGGTTCATTGATTAGTTCATGGACGGTGATCTAGTTGTTAAGTAGTACAATTCTTTCTGACTTGTGCTGCTATCTTACGTAATTTTATGAACTATTTGGGACTTTTTATAACCACTTATTTACTGAAATCATTTCGTTAGTTCTTTTCGCAGTCTTTACACTTGGTTCTGTACTTCATACATGGCAGGTTCAAGGTGTTTGCGAGATAGCGAAATTGATCACGTTATTATTTTAATAAATACAACGTTATTATAGAGGATTTAATCATCTCTGTAACGATGTACAAAACATAATAGTTTTATTAAAATAAAGTTCTTAACTTAGTAAAAACACGAATAAGTGTCCCCTCGCGGCAGAGTGGCCGATTTAATCCAGTCCAGTAGCGCCAAAAGCGCGTCACAGTAATTCACCTGGGAGAGGGTTAATGAAGTATTTGTTTAAACTTCCTCAATACATATTTATCCCAAAAGCAATATGAAATTGTTTGTGATTTTCCCTCTCTTTTACTTGTACTTGAAACTTTACTTTAAAAACTGACAAACTACACAGATGTAGCATATATATAGCTTTATATATATATATATATATATATATATATATATATATATATATATATAGCATATATATATTGCCTATTTCTGTTCTTAACCACATTTTAAGGCGCAACTGCCTTTGAATCACTTAGTAAACTGAAAAATGTCATATTTTTCTTCTTTCAAATCTCGGGTGATCAGGAAGATTGAAAATATAAAATAGTTGTTATCGAACAATTAAAGCATTTCAATGTATTGGTGGACACTAAACTGAACACAACTCTTTTTCTAGTAATGACTGAAGAAATGACATATTATCTGGAGAAAATGTTCCATGAGTTGTAGTTTTAGTGTGACATTAACACTGCATTTTTAAAGGTTCAGCATTTTTGTCTATTATGGCAAAAGCCTCCACCTAGATGGAGGCTCATAGATAAATTATTTTAAGTCTTTCATAAGTTTAAACCTTAAAAACACGGCATACAGACATCTCCATACCATCAAAATTGTAATAAATGTGGCATACAGGAATATCCGTATTGTCTTTTTTTTAGTTTATTGTTTATATTATATGTAATTCACAAAAATGTAGAAATGTGTAAATGTATTGATTTACAACCTTCAGGAAGAAATTGGATTGTGTGTCATGTGGAAAATCAATCAAAACTCTTACTATTCTTTTATCAACGTTTCGTCTTGCGATGTAAGCCATACATGGTGCTCACGTATACGGTGAGTCTACAAGTAAAACCAGTTGTGCTTTTTTAAAAATAATTTGTTTGCTATTTCTTATTGTCGGTTTAAAACAATTTTGGATAAAACTTTATATGGGATGCTGAGTAGTGAGATGCCTCTGTAGTTACCACACACTCTTCTTTTTCACCCTTCTTGTGTATAGGTATTATTATTGCTTCTTGCCATTCAGCTGGCATTTCTTCTTTCTCCCAAATACGAAGTATTAGTTTCCATAGATTTTCCACTATTATTTCTCCTCCTTTCTTCAAGAATTCTGCTGTTATTTCATCCTTCCCAGGAGCTTTGTTGGTCTTTAGCGCTTTGACTGCATCCTTTACTTCTTCTATGGTTGGTGGTTCTATATTTGGTTGAACATGATAGTATTCACCAACTTGCTCTTCGTCCCTAGTTTGGTCCTCTACATTTAGTAGCTCGCAAAAGTACTCTCTCCATCTTTCTATAACTTTTGTACTTTTCTGTCACCAACTCTCCATTTCTGTTTTTTACCCCATATGGGTATGGGGTAAAACCTCTTTTGAAGAATCTTATTTTCCTGTAGAAGTCCTTTGCGTTATTTGCTGTATTATCTTCCTCAGCCTTGTCAAGCAATCTATGCAGATACAGTCTTTTTAAACCGACTTGAACATTATACAAATGAAATAATCAGGGAAGAACAGGCAGGGTTCATAAAGGGCAGATCAACCACAAATCAGATTTTCATTTTCAAAGAAATATTAGCTAAATACTGGGAATATAATAAAGAATTTTTTGCCATATTTATTGACTTTCAAAAAGCATACGATAGCATAATCAGAAAGGAGTTGTGGACACAACTAGATAAATTTGGCATCCCGAGAAAATTAATAAACTTAGTTAAGATGAGTGTCACAGAGTCAAGAGGCTCAGTAAGAATTAATGGTCGGGACTGTGTACCTTTTGGGATAAACTCAGGAGTCAGGCAAGGAGATGGTCTTTCTCCAATCTTATTTAATATTGCCATGGAAGAAGCACTTCAGAGTGTAGCAGAGAGGGATTTAGGGGTGGAAGTTGGAGCTAAACTAAACATCCTGGCTTTTGCAGATGATGATGTTGTCATATTTGCAGAAAATGTAGATGATTTGAGGTCACTAACTGGACTATTTATGAGTGAGGCAGAGAAAGTGGGGTTGAAGACGAATGATGCAAAAACTAAATATATGCACTTTAGAAGGAATCAAAATCAAAGAGGAGGACCCCTACAAATTGATGGGCATGTTTTCGAACAAGTGGAGAACTTTAAGTACCTTGGGGTCACAATATCAAATAAAAACACAGATGAACCAGAGATACAAAATAGGATCAACTCAGCAAATAGATGTGCATATGCATGCAATAGGATACTTTCAACCAAATCTCTCTCTCACAAAACTAAAACTAGAATATACAAAACAATTATATGTCCAGTGCTTTTGTACGGATCCGAAACGTGGAGGCTAAATAAGAAGGATGAGAAAAAGCTTCTAGTTTTCGAGAATAGAATTTTACGTAAAATTTATGGGCCATCATATGAACAAGGGGTATGGAGAAGAAAACATAATAGAGAAATCAGGGAGCTCTACAATAGTACGGATGTAATAGGAGAAATAAAGTGCAGAAGACTCCGTTGGGCAGGCCATGTTTTGAGAAGAGAAGAGAAATGCAAACTGAGGAGGGTAATGTACGGTAACCCAGAAGGAAGACGACCCCGTGGGAGACCGAAAGTGAGATGGTGGAACCAGGTGAAGGCTGATATGGAGAAGGTGGGCGCTTCAGAGGAAGATGCGGAGGACCGTTCAAGATGGAGGAGCTTTGTTGGTGCGGCTAAATATCACCTCCGATATAAATGGCCCTGAGAGTAAGTAAGTAAGTAAGTAAGTAAGCTATTTCTTATTCCAAGAGATAGAAAGTAAATTTACAAGTGAGTGACTTAGGTGAGTCTACAAGTAAAACCAGTTGTGCTTTTTTAAAAATAATTTGTTTGCTATTTCTTATTCCAAGAGATAGAAAATAAATTTACAAGTGAGTGACTTAGGTGAGTCTACAAGTAAAACCAGTTGTGCTTTTTTAAAAATAATTTGTTTGCTATTTCTTATTCCAAGAGATAGAAAATAAATTTAACTTTTTTTTCCTCTCTCTTGGGGCAGCCTACTACCATGCACTTAAGCCTCAAGGGCTTTTTGCGCACCCCGGAAACACACCATGAGACCCACCAGTCTACAATTTCAGCAGTTCAATAAACCGCCGAAAACAACCTATCAAGTCCTCCTGGAAAATTCACCACCCCTGTCCAAACTACCAAAGATGGCATACCGCTCTCTTGCTATTGCAGGGCAATCAAAGAGCAGGTGCTCAGCAGTCTCCTCCTGCTCATTACACCTTCCACAGAGCGGATCCTCCTGAAGGATGCCAACTCTGTGAAGATGCTTCCTCAGGTGACCATGCCCCGTAATGAGACCAATGACCTTGGAAGACATTGATCTGTTTAATGAGAGAAGGTCCGAAGCCACCCTGGAGGAAGGTGACTGTAATACCATGCTACTCACTCTCAAACCCGGATGCAACCTCTACCTTCTCTCAATTTAACTTTAGCGAAAACAGAATTATTTTAACTCTCTAAATGTACGCTAATGGAACCAAGGTCAAATTATCAAGCGCACTTTAAGGTTAACTTACATATTCCTCTTCATCTTCTTCTTTAGTTGAGAACTGTGATTAATATTTTCAACATGAAAACCCCTATTTGTAGTTATCCAATTGGTTATAGTTTCATAATCATTTAGATTTTTGTGATATTCAACAATAAAAATAGTTTATTTCAATTAAATCACACATTGACGAAAAATGAAGTTTTTTCATGAAAAACGAAGTGTATTACTACACATTACAAATTTTTTTTCGAATATGTCAATGTGGTTTTTTATAGAAATCTTACATGGTTCATAGGGTCCGTAGGCACATTGAAGAGACTAGGATAATAAATCAGAATGTATGCCTGTATTTATGTTTCATGGCAATAAAGAATATTTGACTTTGACTTAGTCTTTAGATGTTTAGCTTTAATATAGTTACATTATTTTTTATATATAATTTTAGTTTTAATATTTAGTTTTGCAACAGAGGAGAGTCATAATGTTGTGTAAAGGGGTAAACACCTGAACTGTTTAAATTTTCTCTAAAAATTCCCAATAATATGATAATAGTCATAATCACAACCTAAAGTTTGAGTGAAAGTTTGATTTATTTAAAACTAGCGGGCCCGGCGCGCTTTGCTGCGCATTTCAATAATTTTTTGCAAAAGTTGCCCGCGGCTTCGCACGCAATTTCCCGTTGAAAACAGTACACTATATTCACTTATTCTTTTTCTATCACATTCTAAACATTGCTGAGATAATTGATAGTCGTTCCATCGTGAGCCTCTTGGGCGTATTATGAAGGTATGTACCATATTCCTGCCTCTATCTAGCTGTTACCCACGGCTTCGCACGCAAATCTTAAGAACCGAAGTCCTTATATTACTTAGTAAATTTTTTTTTTTTACTATAATAAATTTTAGATTAAATTAGTTATATCTCCGATGCCACGATTGAGCTTGCTTTGTTGTCTCGATCGAGAGAATATGTACACACGGAGTTTTGAGAACCATACTTCTGTCAAAAAAAACAACTAAGGTTGATTTTATAACATTCTTTATATTTGTAGCCAACGTAAGATAGTAATTATGATATCTGCATTACTCTTCTGATCAAGCATGAGCATGGTTTATATTAAATAAATATATTGCAGTTAAAGGTGAATTTTTACGTCAAATTTGAATTGTATTATCTGGATAGTAAAGTCTATGTTTAAACAGTGATTGCAAAAACAGTTTAAACAAAATTTGTCGTTTCTCTTAAGCTTACTCTATGCTTTAAAAATTATAAGTGTAATATATGTTTACAAAGAACAGCTGATTAAAAATTTGAAAAGACGTTAACATATGTTTGCTGCAATGCATTTCTTATGGGTATTTCTGTAACCAGTGGGGCGGAATCCTGAATCGGGAAAGGGATGGGCATAGCTTATAAACCTTCTCTGTGGAAAAATACATATACGTACAAATTTTCATCATGATCGGTCCAATAGTTCACGATTCCATAAAGGACAAACATACAAACATTCATTTTTTATATATATAGATATTGAGTGTGCATGGTAACAAGGAGGCTCAGTTGGTACATTTTCAAAATGTTGCTCACAAATATATTGGCATGATCTGCTGATAAGCAATATGAGAAAGTGATTGATTTCTCCGGTTGAAATGTTTCAATCATATTAATATGCCAGTTTAATCTAGTTCAAACCATTTTATAACCAGTTTCAATGTAGCTATTAACTGTAGTGAGTTTCCTCTTACACTGTTCAGAATGCTTTATAAAGTTATTTTTATCATATTGCACATATCAGCTGTTTTTGGTAAATAAGTTGGGCAATAAAGTGATTGTTTTCATTACTTTATTAAAATTATTTCCACTACGGTACTTCAAAAATAGTAACTAGTTAAAAACTATCAGATTTCAAAAAAATCCAATACAAAATTATTCGTGTTTTATCCAATTCTAACAAATTAAAGTATAAGCAATTCATATTTTGTGGGAAATGCTTACACTTTTTTTAAAAGCTCTTGTTTAAAAAAGCGTTGTATGCATTTTTGTTGACATTATTTTTATGTAATAGTTAGGATTTTTAGAATAAATAGCTATGTTATATAGCAACTTTGTAACTAAAGAAATTAGTAACTGTACGGTAAAACTTCATTTATCCAAATCGATTGGGACTAGAATTGATTCAGTTTAACGAAAATGCACAGAAACTAGGAATACGGTATGAACACAATCGATCACAGATAAGAAATTTATTGGTTGCAAATATAACAGTAAAAGGACCAATATATTGTTTAATTTACAGAGATTAACTATAAAGAAAACAAGAATTATATAATAACAAAGAATATGAGTTTTACTGTTTCAGAAAAATCGGTCAGTCTACTTCGTGTAATTTTGGTACACTGCTTCCAGGAAGTACAATCACATAGATGTTCCAAGACCATCATATCGCTGTGGCATCAGATTGAGTTGACATCTTTCTATTTTTTATTATTATAATCATTTTCACTGAAGAATAAGCTGCTGATACATTTTAAACATCGTCTGAAGTCAATAACTTATATCTCCTTAATTCCCCAGCAGGCATCACTTATGCCTGGTTTATACCTTCCAGTTGAACTCACACTGGGCACAGAAAAAACCGATGTGTCACTTAAATCTGGGCAACCTTATGGATGTCCAGAAGCGGCACATCACTAACCGCAAATGACAAGATTCTGGGGTGCAAGGGTAATTCATTAGGTTTAGTCTACTGCGGGAGATAACTGTTGGAGTTGGTGAGGTTTGTTCCTTAAGAGTCAAAGGTTCTTGCCAGCCCAGACATAAGGGCATATCAACTCCTGCCAGCTTTGACTGAAAAGATTGCTTCAGAGCTGGCTTCCCCTTTTTCTGGGGCGATATGATAAAGATTAATGCCCTAAATTCCTCCTCATAGATCTCAACAGGAGGCAACCACTACCCCCAACCTTACCTATCCAGAATATCCTATCATTCTGAAAGCAGCGAAAAGGTCCTTTTAGAAGTAGGTGCAATTTCTATGCTTCTTGTCTTAAGAGAAAAAAAATCTCCCAGAAGTATAACAATTACCAACCTCTCATAGGTCAATATTGTTGATAACGTAAAAATGCGCTTGTTTGTTGCACAACACATTGTTGCGTACCATAATTGGACAGCTTGGTCGATTGAAATCGTGTCCATAACGATATGCGACTTGAGTCAATCCTTCTGGGAGTTTGATGTCAAGATTTGAAATTTTTAATCTGATGTATCAATGCATGTTGTTACACATTATGCTTAATGCCACACCTGTGTTAATGTCAAAACAAATTACAATGGGATTACTCTCTCCAATCTGTAATCTATTCCAAAAAATGTACTCTCTGTACTCTGTAAAACTGATCCGAATAAAAAGCTCTGGATAAATGAGGTTGTAGTGTATCATTGTAATCATTGTAAAGAAGTACAGACAAAAATACGTCCAATTCTAGACTTAATATTTTATTCTCTTCTGACCCAAGATTACTGCCTTTAGGGGGGGGGGGGGGTCCAGACAACTAATATTTTCCTGTAGTGGACAGACAATAAGGCCCCATTGTGTTCCTTAAAAAGTTCTTGACCCGTTTCTTTGTTGAGAACCATCTTTCAGCAGTACATGTCAGTAATACTGAATTATTTAAATGATAATAATTGTTTACTAAAAAGTAATTTAAAAAATTTAAAATTTGGAAGGGGGTACGGACCCCTTGGACCCCCTTGCTGGTTATGTCCTTGATTACTGTTGAGGAACAACCGGATCAAAATGAAGACCAACTATTACAACAACAAATACTTTATTTAGTAACATTGAATAAATTGTATTCATAATGTAAAATATTTTTTCCAATATAAATGCACACAACATATTACAATTTATATATAACATTTATAAAAGGACATTTGAAAACAGATCAAGCAACCTGAGATTCATGCAAATGAATGCACGAAGACATGACAACATGTAAGATTAAAACAAACTAAGATTTAAAACTAAGTACTGTACCTTAAAAATTATGTTCTTACATCATTACGTACAATTTATATGAACATTATCTGGTTTTGTTTCTTAACAGTTTTATAACAAGGAATATAACATATAATTATAACCTGAGATATATAATTAACTTTTTCTTATATTGTTCAGGCACAAAGTTTAAAGTTTAAAATCGCTGGGTAAAGGAATGAAAACGAAGACGAATAGTTTAAGGACCGCCGATCAAAGACACCATAGCTTTCTTGTAGTCCCCTGATGTTTCACTCTGAAAAAAGCCCTTGAAAATTGGAATGTGTGCAAAGTCAACAAAAATAAGCAGATTCAAAAATACTCTCGACAAAAACTCCTCTTCAACTTCACTTCTTTTACAATTCTAAGGGTTTTAAACGAGGTGAGGCGATGAATCTCAATGGTGGTTTGTTTCAGGAGGAATTACAACTTGCAACTTTGGATACCATAACATTACATCCCCAACTTCACAGTAGTACAGTGTAATTGCACTAATCCGAATTCATCTAAATTATCTCAAATTGGAATTAAAGGAAAAGCATTAAAATATTTATAATCATATTTGAAAGACAGAAAACAAAGAACTACCATGAATGATAATTCAGTTACAATTACGTCTAATCGGGAAAACACAGCTTATGGTGTTCCACAGGGTTCAATTTTAGGTCCAATACTTTTTCTAGTCTACATTAATAATTTACCAATTTCCTTTCCAAATACTGATTTTATCTTATTTGCTGATGATACAAATATACCAATTCAAGAAAACAACATAACAAGAACAAGTATGGAGGTATCAATCGCAAGAACTCTAAATCAACTTGATGAATGGTTTAATTCTGCTGGACTATTATTAAATCAAACTAAAACAAATGTAATGCATTTTAAAACAAAAAATAACCATAACAGTGTCTTGAAATGAAGCAGATTAAACCTAGGCGATTCACATACATTTTTAGGACTGAAAATTGATAAAAATTGAAACTGGAAATTTCATGTTAATTATCTAGTAAACAAACTAAGCTCTTTTCGCTTTGCAATGAAAATATTAGCAGATTCAGTATCTATTTCTACTTGTAAAATTGTATATTATGACTATGTTCAATGAATTCTGAAATGATTTTGAAAAAGTATTCAAAGCCCAAAAAGCTGTTCTGAGAGCAATGGCTAGTGCAAACTTTAGAGACAGCTGCCAACTACTATTTAAAAAAATCTAAAATACTCACACTACCAGGTTTATATATTTTTGAATTGTTTCCATACAAATCCAAAATCAGCATAATCATACTACTAGACACAAAACTCTTCTTGCCTTTCCAATCTATAAAACTTCTTTATTTGAAAAAAGTCCACTATATATGGGAATTCGGTTATATAATTGTTTACCTTTATCACTAAAAGAGCTTAAAAATAATAATTTTCAAAATAGTATTAAAAACCTCCTTATAAAAAAGGCTTATTACAGTGTAAATGAAATGAAGAAAGATTTTTCAAATAATATAACTAATCAATTTTAAAATCCCAATCCATGCAATTATTCATTAATACACCATATTATCACTTCAGTCTATGTAAAATAAGGATGATTTATTAATCTGTATAGACATAATACTATATAGACAATTCATGTAGTACATACTGCAACGCTTGTATTTTAGTTATACTTGACCATGCACCTGTTTGTATTACTTATGTAATTACTCAATTGTCAATGTGCAATAAATACGTACTTTGAATTTGAATTGTATAAAGATGCCATGAACAAAATAGCATTAAGAGTCTTGCACAGACACAAAATTATAAAACGCTTTTGCTTTTTTTTAACACTTTAACATGGCTATGTTGAACTCAACCATAAATTAGGAGATAAAAAACAGTGAAATGAGTTCAGACCTGTTGCAACCACTTTAACAGTCAGCAGTCGAGTCTGAGAATATTTGTTTCTTTATTTGTTCGTTCATTACAAATTTACTTTTAATTTATGTAAAAGATTTGTGTATTTTATTTTTATTCAAAAATGTTTACTTAAGGATTAAATCTTTCTTTTTATTAATTCATAATGTCGCCTTAATACTTCGTTTTATAAATATTGAGTTGAAAGTGAATAAAAAACATTGTTAGAGGAATTGTTTTATACTTTTTTCAATTTTTTATGAACTCTGCTTGAATTCCTTATTAGGGGAACTTAAAAAATTAGTTTCACTGGTATGGACCAGTACTTTTTCAAATATGTGGAATTTCGGGTTAACCGTGTGTATTTGAAAAAAAAAAACATCTATTGATGAAATATCTGTCAAAAGTTACACATGCTTTAAAGAAATTTTTAAACTAATCAAGTACTCTAAAATCAAAATTTGAAAAACTATTCTCTAGAAAAATAGGGGACCATAGCATACAGATCACAAAAACAAGTGAAATTTACGAACCTTGACGACGCTCTCCAGTGTCTTGCCGTAGAGTCGCTCGTACTCCTTCTTGATGTTTCCGAGGTCGATCTCACTGCGGCTGACGATGATCCTGATGAGTGTCGAGTCCTTGGTGCCCATTCCGGCCATGGCGTCGTGGAGCTGTTTGGCGTAGAACGTCAACGGGTTCTGAACACATTGCACTGGCGACAAACGAAAGCAATTACCATCATTGACATCACTTTTACGGTGACAAAAGATATTCCATGAATGTACAAAATCCTATTACTATTATACAATTTAAATTTTAACAATTGTATTCAAACAGTACTTCACATTTTATACATTGTTGAAAACATTATTTGATTCCTTGTAATGGGGTAGGTAGTATTATATAAATAATCTTATCCTTAAAAAAATTTAATTATACGAAATAAAAAAAATAACAATGACATTAATTTTAATCATATAAATATATAGTAAATACAATTACTTACAGGACTAACATAATCCTAATCCTGATCCAATTAAATTCCAAGTTTTCCTTAAATTAGTACAGTACTGTATTGCTCCCTTTATGTTCTGAATAAAAGCTACTAAAAGGCTTCTCGACTGATCACGCTCATTAAAGACAATCCTGACAGTCTTTTCCTGAGTGATTGTTCCGTGTCAAAGCACCAATTCCTTGTTAACTAAATCTCTTTTTCCTCAATTCTCCTAATCGCTCTGCTGTACTGGACTTGACATTATTTCACAAGCACTTAAAGATTGCGTCCATTTCTGTACTAGTTCCTCTCATCAAAGTTTCAAAATATTACAGTACGTAAATATTACAGTAATACTGTAATAATCTCATGATAACTGTTAAGTCAAATTTTATTGTATTGGCAGCAATATGAAACACTAACACAAAGAGGATAACTAAACTACAATATTTTTTAATTCCACATATTGAAACAATTTACACTCAACCAGACTTTGTTCATGGCCCAAGGGAGAAAAATAGGAATTCTCTAAAACAACCAGTATTTTCAGATTCGTATAGATTTTAATCCTTTCTTCATACCTGACCTTCACACCCTGACTGCAAGCCTGTTGAAGAAATATTCCACTATTTATTGTGAAAAGTCCGTGTTGGGTGATTCTATACTTTCAGGGTCTTCAAAAATTAAATGTTCTCTACCAGAACTAAGACTTCAGCGTGGCAGAATACCTAATATCCAACTGCAAAATCAAAGTTCAAATTTTATGAGAGACCTTGTGCTAAAGTAAACACAATTTTCAAGCGAAGCCAACGATAGACAACTCACCGACAGCCATCATGGCATCATGCAAGGGCCCGCTCAGCTCATCCTTGATGGCCTGTTCCAGTGTACGCCCTGAGATGTTCTTGTACTCGTCAAACACCAAGCGCAGCTGCTCGTAGCTCTCATGGGCCAGGATCTTGTTGAACACCTCCTCGTTGGTCCCCAACTTACCCTCACCTGCAAGATAACTGGTTAGATGGTACATTTTGTTGTATCTCAACTTCCAAAATGATGAAATGACTTGAGGGAAATTTGGAATGAGTACTTGTACCCTCATGAGGCTCCCACATGATTCATTCTATTCTGGTGAGTGAATGTTATGATACACAATTATACTCATTTATTACTGGTAAAGATTACATGGCAATTTTTCATACATTGTCACATTGAAAACACATCATTGTATACTTCAATGTTAAGAGCAATGCAATCCTCCAGTTCGTCCAGATTTTTAAAAGAAGCAATACATTAAATAAATAAAAAACCCATTAAAACAAATCAATTAATTAATTAAATATGAATTACAACACAGATAAAAGAATTTACTAAGATCAACAATATTTCATGATTAATCCCAAAAAACTCATCTACTTCATAAAATGGGTGTTCCAAAAGGAAAAAGCCTATTTGCCTTTGAACACACTGAATGGTATCTTAATCTATTTGGCAGTGCATTCCATAATTTCGATCCAAGAGATAATGTTGCTAATGAATATTGTTTGGAGGTTAGTGTTTTGGTTATAATATTGTTTGCATCCCTCATGTTATATTGGTGGATGTTTTGATACGTTTGGTTATTTGACATAGCCATGTAAAGCAACAGTTTATACACAACTAAACAAGGAACTGTAATAATATGAAGTTCTTGAAATTTTTGTTTGTACATGAATCCTTATAACTAATACCAAAAATATAACGTACTGCTTTTTTTGTTTTAATAAAATGTTATTAATGTTCTTTTTAAAATGTATTTCTCCACATTTCAATACCATAAACCAATTGAGTAAAAAATGCATAATATACCATTTTAAGAGCTTTTCATTGCAGAAATCATAGTTTTCTAATCATAAATATTGCTTTAGATAACTTTAAACAAAGTGTAGTTATATGGTCATTCCAATTTATATTTTCTTTTAAATTTAAATTTTTAAAGTTATACATGTCTCTGTGCAGTACCAACACCTCTGTTAATAGCCTTGTCCCATCTACTTAAATTTTAATGTTACTGGAATGATCCACTACTTAAAGTCTCAAACTAATATCTGAAAGAGTCAAATTCTTAAGACGGTGGCTAAACAAAATCACTCAACTCAAACCTGAGTGACCATACTGACCAACAGTAACAACATGATCATCTTTTTGTGATCTGTATCAGGCAACTGGGAAAAAAATTCACATCTGGCTGTTTTATTCCTTCATGTTGAACTGGGTACTGCAAAAGTGATATGTCACTTTTATCTGGTCAACCATATGAATAACCAGGAGCGGCACAACGCTAACTGCAAATGTTGAGATTTTTGGATGGACGATAGATCAATAGAACTAGTCTGCTGCTAAGGATGACTGCTGGATTGGATGGAGCATCCTTAGTGTTCAAGGCTGTTGCTAGCCTGGACATGAGAAAGCTCTACCCCCTGCCAGCTTTGGCTAGAGATATACAGAGTTCTAAGGTGACATGGCGTAGATATAGTGTGTCTGCTATCCTTCCTCGTGGGATTTCAACAGGATGCAGCCCCTACACCCAACTTTACTCATCTTGAATGTCATGCCATCCAGAAGCAAGTGCAAAGGTCCTTATAGGACAAAGTGCAATAAGAGGTTTCTCGGCTTCTAGTCCTAAGTGAGCAAACAGTTTTTTAAGAAATTTAACTCTACTAGGTGTACACAATTTCTAATCAATACTCCACAGTTTTCAAATGTCTCAGTCCATCTTCCATGAACTAAATCACCGTTGAAGAGTTCCACATAAAATCACATCATGATTTTACTGTTTACCTGCCCTATTCATCCTACATTTCCAATAATTTTTATTTTTGTATATGCTGTTGAAAAAATTACGTGTTCAATACATAATTCTACTCAACAAAGCAATGTCATATCATAATTTCACATCTTTCACAATTTAGTACAAGTAAAATACACACTGCAGATGCTATGTATTTTACTTTTTGTACAAATTTGAACAAGAAAAATGCTGTATTTTAGTGTTTGATGTGCAAATGTAAGCGGTAGAGGATTTGTAATCATTCACAAATACTAAATAATAAATGTCTTTTTTGAGATAAATGATGATGAAATTGTTCTATTTACACACTGCAGGGTAGAGTTAACAAATTGGCTGGAATTGTCATCTATATTTAACGGGTGTTTGATGGTGGAGAATTTCTTTTTCTTTGGCAGCACTGCTAGTAAAAACACTGACCCATCTGCTTCTGCTTTTTGTTACTCCTGTTACAGCTTCACTTAGATTCTTAAAGAGCAGTGTTTATCTACGGAGGTTGAAAAAGACAGTCTCTGTAACGTCATCTTGAGAGCAATTGACTGATATTTTTTGCTGTAAATAAAGTACCATGCCACATCTGTTACAAGGTTTTTCAAGAAGTTATCATCATCAATCATGTCTGTGGACATGTCTACTATTATTTATTTTTTTCAGCTGTAACATGTATAATGTCAAACACAAAAAATTAATTGATGTTTGACTCATTATGAGTAATAGTCTGAATAACTCCTTGTGAAATTCATAACCAGCAAACACTTCCTAAAAAATGACCCATTATTTGATATCTCAGGGCAAGGACGTAACCAGCGAGGGAGTCCGGACTCCCCCAAATTTTCCAATTTTTTCAATTACTTTTAGCAAACGATTATTACAATTTCAATAATAATTCAGTATTACTGACATGTAGGCTACTGCTGAAAGATTGTCTTCAACATTGAAACAGGTCAAGACTTTGTAAGGAACAAAATGGGGAATGAGCGTTTGATTGCACTTGCCTTACTTTTCTGTGCACCATGGAAAAATATCAGTCGGCTTGACCCCCCCTCAAAAAATTTTTTTTGGCTACGTTCTTGTCTCAGAGATGGCATTTCACTCCCCACCCTTAATTTTCACTAGACCTAACCCATGCAACTTAGTTTCCTATAATATTTAATATTTATAATATATATTTCTGAGAAGGCAGAACAATTTTAAAGGGAAGCGTTTTGTAGAGCGAACGTAAAGGTAGTAAAAGATTTTTACAAAAGGGCACTGAGGGATATCAAAGTTGACTCAAGTTCCGGAAATGCTTCAACAGTACGGAAAATGAATGCATCTAATGGAGAGTACTTTGAAGGTTTAGTAAAATAATAGGAGTTTAGTAAATATGTGGTAAATTAAGATCTTATACAACAATACCACTTTGTTTTCTCCTTTTGAAAAGAAGAAAAGTGATTTTTAAAGCTGAATGATTTACTGCAAAAGCATTACCTGCAGCATACAGAGCTTCAGCCTGTTCCTTGGCTTTATCAGGAGTTACATGACCAGGAGGGTTACGTACAGCCTGCAACAAACCTTTAACCTTATTATTCGTTCTAAATATCTAAACCTTAATAAATAAACAGAACAAAAATTTCATTTAAAACACTTGATTGCCTTCTGAATTTAGGTAAGTGAAGGTTTCTGGAGTATTCATTCACTCCGCTACGTAGATGAGCGTAACATAATTTGTTCTCAGTTCTGAGCAAGTTATGACTATCTCTTACGTTTTCTGGTTCTATTAGATTACGTATTATTATTATTTATATTACATTAAGTTACGTTTTTATGTAATTGCTGTTATATTCAACTTAATTAAACAAAATAAATTTAAGTATATCCCCACTTACTATACATTTCATTTTTAACATAACATAATTATTTGGTTGAATGGTAGCGTTTTATTAAACACAAAGTGTACAGTTGTTCAGTTACCACACTTTGAACTGTTCCAAATTGTGTAGTTTTGTGAACACCATTCAGTATTTCAAGAATCATGCACTAAGTTTGACAATCTCCGGACAAAATGACTCAACATGGATATTTGTGGATTATTTTTATTGTTGTTAACCCATATTATTAGTACCTATATACAAGTTTCACAAATACCCAATAATGATACCAACCGCAACTTACACAATTTTATATTTACAAAATACCGTACATAAAAGACAAAATTATATAGCCAATATGTCTCAACAATTTAGAATAATAATAATAAAAAAAAAAATAAAAAACACTAATTGGATTTTGCCTTGTAAGATAGACTTCAATAATGTTCAGCCAAAATTCCATGGCTGAACATCACAGAACTCATTTCCAATTCCATAACCATCATCAAACTCTTTATCTAAGTAGAAACGAAGTTTCAAGCAAAATTTAAAATCTGCAGATTATGTTGTAAAATGATGCAGATATCTTGCCACATGGTGTATGATGTTCACTGAGTCAAGCAAGTTCCATAGCAGTGTTTACATAATAAGTTCTGGTGAGGTAGTACTACAATGCAAGAGTGCACTGAAATCAGATCTTATCACCGACTTTTAAACATTGACTTTAACTCTTTCCGTTTTTCTTTTTAATCCATGAATAATCTAAATTTATTAAAACTTCACATGTTAAAATCTCATATGGTTGCACTCAGCTTGTTATCAAATTTATTTATTCTACAATTTTCTCATTGCCATCATGGTTACCAAAATGACCAATGTAAAATATTTGCTAACGCTCAGCCAAATCTCATAGAGTGACATAAACCATAATTTTCTTGAACTTGGTGTTGCTAATAAATAAATGAAGCTTAATGCAAATTTTCAGGTCTATAAGTCAGTTTGTTTTCAATATATTGACAGACAGACAGACAGACAGACAGAAAATACATTTTTTTCAGTCCCATGAATTATAGGCTTCTATAGCCCATAGCTATAGACTTCACATTTTGCATGAATCTTTTCAACAGAGAGTTCGATGATAATGCATGGGATTTGGCTGAGCATTACCGAAGCCTATCACTTAAGGACATATCTTGAGAACTAATTTAGGTATGTACTTAACATTTTGTATGAATCTTCACTTTTACATAGGCAAGAGTGGGTTCAATGTTAATTTTATCACTTAGATGGGTAACATGCATCCATCAGAGCCAACAATAATGCCATACAAACTTTCATGGTGTGACAAAAATTCCCTCCACTTCCCACCACTAAATTCACCTATTTATTGCTGTGTTTTGTATCACGCTTTGTATTTACTATCGTACTCGTTTTTTAGTGTGATACAATACATTATCTAGCCTAATTTTACTGAACAATAACTTTTTTTTCTCTTCGTGCAGTTCTGCGTGTAGCATGATGGCAGATATATTCAGATGTAACAAGACAATCTAGACAAGTTCAGTAACCCTTTTTGACTCTTTATAATTTGGAAGTCGGCAATGTTCACCCTTTATGACTCAAACCTTCGTTTCAAAAAATATTTGATACGTTAAATAATTTGATTCCTGTTCCCTATGTTTCAAGTTATAAAGCTTTCACCGTGTTATTGTAATTAAAAACCTGCATTCCCAAAATGTAAACTGTTTGAGCAAAAATATTTATTTTAGATTGTAGCCTATTAAATTTTAAGTTTTGTAACTTATCAAGAAAAACGGATTCATTGAACAACGCTAACACTCCCTCCTTTACTTTAACACAACCAGAGCAAATGCCACTCAAAATAAAGTTGAGAATATAATTTTTTATGTCAATATTTTTAATTTTTTTCAACTTGTATCTGTGAACAGCCTCTTTATTATTATAACTCATACAGCTGACCAATGGTATCCTGATAATTAGTCACAGTTTGCAAAGCTAAATCAAAGACATATACAAGACTTACTGTAACAATAAGAGTAAGGAATCTTCTGAAGTCACCCTTTGACTCGCTGCACACATGCTCAGCCAACGGGCGGTCGTACACTGGAAAATTTCAACTTGATAAATTACTTAAACAGACCAACACTGAACTACCAACACAAACAAACAGCCAAAAGTGTTTCGCTTTGAAGACGTGCAGAGATTTAAGAGTAAACTGTCTCTGTAATTGTTTGTTTCAGGAAACATGAATCTACCTTGGCCCCAAGAAAAAATATGAGGTAATAATTTTTCAGCCCCCCTCAAGCTTTAGTCTTGATACACCACTGTACATAAATAACTAATTAACAGAGGATCAAGGTGAAAAAATGCTCTTTGAAAAACCATGCACATTAACAGTGCTGCTGGATATTTAACAAAACGCACACTGATACTTTGGAACTTGAGCAAAGAGTTGTAAAAAGCGGCAGAGTCAACAATAAGCCAATAATAGCAAGGCCAGGAAGTGTGTTGTAATTTCAGCCTTCGTGTTTGTTCAACAACTGGTCGGCTTCAAATTACATTGAATATTACTGTACTATGCAATGGTTTCCATACAAACAAAAAATACAAAGAAAAACAATAAGATATTAAGGGGGCACTCCACCCAAAATTGTTTTTATTTTATTTTTATAGCAAAATTAATTATTTTATTTTTTTATATATGAGTGTTAGTTATGGGTAACTTTATCCATAATTTTTTGTCCCTCACCCCCCCCCCCACTGGGGGTAACGTTTTACGGATAAAACTAGGATTCACTGTGGCAAACGTAACTTAAGTTGTATTTGAGATAGCCTCATAATTTATTTTTTATGTTGAATGGGATATTTCATTGTGCTACCTCTAGTATGGATACTAAATTATATAAAATATTTCTGTAAAAAAAATTATTTACTTTTTGTTCAAAATATTTTTACAACATTCAAATCAATCAAAATCAATCAAAATCAAAATCCTTTATTGCTCAAAATAACATTTTCATGCATTAGCAACGTCATTAAAGTATACACACAGGGCTAGCTTAACTAACTTATACAGTGTTACATGTTATGCTAAGTATACATCAAAGAAAAAAAAAACAAAACTATATTTAGTCTACTATTTTACCAATTTTTGCAAAAAATCCTGGACACTGTAAAAGGAACCGTCGATGAGGAACTGTTTTAAGTTATTTTTGAAACAAGGTTAAAGAACAATCCACCTTTAAAGCATCTGGAAGTGAGTTGAAAAGTTTAATGCAAGTTGTAAGTTACGTGTTTTTGAAAAAAAGAAGTAGAGTGTTTTGGAACTGGAATGTTAAGCCGGGTTCTAAGTGAATAATCTGAATTTGTGTTAGCTAGTGTCATAAAGTATTCATTCTTTTTAAAAAAAACCAAAGATTCATAAATAAATATGCATGGGAAAGTAAGAATGTTGTTGTTTTTAAATACATATCTACAAGATTGAATGCCTACTTAGCCCAAAAATAATCCGCAAAGCTTGCTTCTGCAATTTTAAAAAATGAAATTGGTTCTGCAGTTCCTTCCCCAAATGGGAACTGCGTAAACAAGATGAGAATAAAAGCAGCCATAGTACAAAAGTTAGTAGTAGTTTGTGAATTAGCGAAAGAAGCCAATTTTCTCAATGCAAACAAACACGAACTTAGTTTTTTTTACTATTTTATTGATATGCAATTCAAATGTCAGGTTGCAGTCAAGTTGAAGACCTAAGAAGCTCACTGAGTCCACACATGATACCATGCACTCCCCTAGCATTACCTGTAAGTTGTCCACAAAACTACGTCTAAGTGTGAAATTCAGAATATGGGTCTTGTCTGTGTTCACAATCATGCCATTTGAGGTAAACCATTGAAGAAGAGCATTGGATTCAACAAAACCATTGATCTCTAAATCCACTTGATTGTGAGCTGTGACCAAAAGAGATGTATCATCGGCAAAAAATACAAATATCTGACTTTTTGGTGCAATGTCTAATATCGTTAATAAATACCAAGAAGAGAAGAGGACCTAACACGGACCCTTGGGGGACTCCCATTTTAATGACCAGAATCATTAGAACACTTTCTTCTTAAAATACCCTGGCTGTCCACAAAGCTGATTTCAACTCGCTGAGATCGACCGCAAAGATACGATGCTATCCAATCATGAGCTTCACCTCTGACGCCCAGCCTCTGTAGTTTACTTAACAGTAACGAATGGTCAACTAAATCAAACGCTTTGCTTAAAATCGACGAAAAGGCCCATAGCACACATTTTTTTATCTAGAGCAGTAACTACTTTGTCAATAAAACAGAACATTGCGTCAAGAGTACCTTTTTGTTTTTGAAACCCAAACTGATTACGGAAACAAAATATTGTGCTTGTCAAAGTGTGATAAAAGTCTAATTGAAAAAATTTTTTCAAACACCTTTGAAAATGTGGAGAGAATTGAGATCGGCCTATAGTTGTTACACTGCTCATTGCTAGCCTTTTTATAAAGAGGCTTTACAATCGCAACTTTTAGAAGTGAAGGAAATGAACCAGACAATAAAGAAAAATTTATCAAATGAACTAGTGGCTTTGTAAGTAAATCTATACATTGCCTTCAGAAGTTTGGACGATACTTCGTCAAAACCTACAGAACTACTTGGCTTTAAGGATAGAACAACATTCTTTAACTCAGTCTCATCAGTAGGGAACAGAAACAGCGAAGAACTCACTGAAAGTTTGTTAGACAAAAGATCCTGAGCCGTGCTGGTCTTAGCATTTAACTTCTCCCCAGGCTTACAAAATAGTCATTAAAGACATTTGCCTTAACAAAAGGTTCATCCACAGGAGTTCCAGTTGAATCCAAGATTCTTCCAATTAAGTTCGTTTTTGAACTACTTCGATTCGTATTTTCATTTATGATGCTCCACATCGCTTTAGGTTTGGATTGAGGCATTTAGAACATACCCTAAAACCTTCTCAGATTTGGCTGAACGAACTGAAGCTCTAAAATCTTTCTTTAGTTTTAAATAAACCTGCCTTCTATGGTCAAGATAATCAAGATCTCTGGTCTGTCTGTGTAAAGATAACAGCTGCCGCTTACGCTCAATAAACTGTAATCAAGAACAATCTTACATGTAGGCTTTCGTTTAATAATTTTTTTCCTGCGAACAGGAAAGGCCAAATCCATATAGTATAGCAAAATTGAAGAAAAGGCCTTATACTTACCGTCAAGTGTTGTCGAAGAAAAAAACATCGTCCCAAGTTTCCTTATTTAAAAAAATTACTAAATGTGGACACATTGTTGGCACTAAAATCGCGCTCAAGCTTAAACTTAACTTCAGAAGATGCATCACAATCAAGAGCCAGAGACAATTCTACTTTTTGAGCCTTATGATCAGAAATTTCAGTTCTAAAACATAAGTGTGTATCAGGGATGGAGCGATATCAGTGTAAACATGATCAAGAATTGATTTAGATCCTTTAAACTCTCGGGTAAAAAACATGTACTAGTTGTTTCTTAAATTAAAAGAACTCATCAAGCTTAGAATTTTATTAGTAACCAGAGTAGATTCAGCTACATTTACATTGAAATCTCCCAAAACAATTGTAGAGCAATTCTCCCCGACGATCTGGATAAACAACTGTATGTAAGATCATAAAATTTTATCAAAAGCACTCCCATCTGGAGAAGGAGGCCTATACACTCCCAAAACCAGAAGAGAACCAGGTCCAATATTCACACTATACTGCGGCCAACTCACAAACGCCTTCTACACAAAATCGACTTACATCATGACAGTGAAGTTGAGAGAATTTCTTACAAGCAAACACACACCACCCCTGTTAATAGTCGAGCGACAATAGGACGAGGCGATTGTTAGTTCATTTAGATTAACCATGGAGACATCTTCATTTTTAAGGAAGTGTTCAGTAAAGCAGACTATGTCCGGCTTTTCCAGATCAACCAAAACCTCAATGGAAATCAAATTGCAAATAAAACCACGTACATTTTGATGGAGCAATCGTAAAGTTCTGGATTTATTTTCGGATTGTCTTAAGCAAAGAGTATAAGAGGGAGGCACTATGGCTGCTTTATCAGTCTGTCCCCAATTTCTAAAAAAATACTCGAGTTCTTTTCATTGTGTTTTGATTCCAAATTTACATGTCTCAATGCAGAAGTTTGACATGCTTGAGAGTTCCATTTAAACGTTTGAATTTCAATGTTTCTGTTGGAAACTAAAACTGGTATTTGTTGTGGAGTATTCAAAACCGTGGGGAAAATCAGACTACTTAATTGAGAAACAATTTTTCTTTTACCTGAATAATTAAGATGCAAGCCATGATAGTGTAGAACCTACGGTCAGCCAGTAAATCAAGAGCTAAAAATGTACAATGCTCAAACCTTGACGCAAGACTTACCAACTCATCATTTATTGTTTTAATAATACCATTCAGGGAGGGTTTGTCAAACCTAAGAGGAAGGGCTACAATAATTACCTTAAGTGCAGTAGTATTCATGAGTAAGCCCTCCAACTCACCAACAATATCCTGTTCACAGTGTCCATTATTTACAATATCCATTTGTACCCGCAAAAACTATTAAAGTATCATTCGAGCACATGGGCTTTACAACAGTTTTATAGTCTTTAATTACATGTTTTAGCGTCCCATTTGGTTTGAAATCTACACAACAATCATAGTTTTGGGGGACAGTTGGACAGAAACAGCCCACTTAGCCCTCGCCCATGGCTGTCAGCTAGAAACCTAATTTTAGTTTGTTTGAAACTTTGCACATTTACAGGAGCAACTTTAGACATACGTTTGTAATTGGAGAGTCATGTTTTGTGTTTTCCACATTAGTAACTACAAAACTGTTTTTAACCCAGCTTTTCTTTTGGTTTTTCCTGTTTGAAATTTTAACTTTTTTTCTAGCAGTAGAGGACTGGGAGGTAGATTTTAGTGAGTTTCCACTTTCCTGATTGACTGGAAGATCTTTGGTTGTATCAGGCAAGGATTTCAGGAGTCAGGTCGGTAAGGTTAGAGAATCTGTTGGAGATTTTTCAAGTTCAACAGGAGTTGTATTAAGGAATTTTTTTGTGTATTCCCTCTGTTTCCTTTGACTACTTGCCAAGTAGATGAATTCTACTTTTTTCAACTTCAAAGATAATTTTTCCCCTAGTGCTTATACTAACATGATTTTCAGAAACTGTGCTAGAATTTGAAATTTCATTAGTAAACTGTTCGGTCGATTTAACTTTCACTTTGTTACTAGAGGCACAAGGAGTACATTTTTCGAACCACTTTAAAAAGTTTTGTCTGTTATTGGGATTGGGGACAAAAATATACTGAGATATTAACTTAGCATTAATCAGTACATTCAATCCACACTCAAAGCCATTGTTCTGTTTAAAACAAGCCACAGACTCCAAAGAAAAACCTAATCTATTAGCTATTTTAGAGGCATATTTTACATTCAGGTTTCCCTGCGGAATCTAGATGGTACGCTACTCTGTTAGAGACGTCACAAAACAATAAGCTCCAATGTGAGCCTTCGTCGTGTTTGTCAACTGTATTCCTGCAGGAGGACATGGAAACCCTTACTGTTGCTAACACCACAAAACACATACTTATACGACTCAAACTTAAGTTCTTGTAGCTGTTTTGATCACATCATCCTTACAACCTATCTTAATAAATCACTGACTGAGGGGTCAATGAACAGAGTTTTAGAGGACACTGTAGTTGGATGGTCATTAAAAAGACGAAAAGTAGGCTTGAAGGATAGAATCATCGAACCAATAATTATTGGTCACTGAACACCAAGTTACATTATTTTTGTAACTTTAAAAAAAATGATTGTTGAAGGAACTAATGTAAATCCATACTACAGGTTGCAGAATGAAATGTCCTCTTTCAAATAAAAAAAAATTATAAGGCTATCTCAAATACAACTTAAGTTATGTTTGCCACAACAAATGAAAACGCGTGAAAACCAAACTTTCGGAAAACAGCCTAGAAAGGGGATGGCTGCTAGCCTGTAGTAAGTGTTAGCGTTTCATTTATAGATAAAATAAACTAGTTATAAGCATTTGAACTGTACTTGTTATATATCAAATTGTTCAGAAAAGTACAAGGAACAAAACTAGGCAAAAAAGAAATTTTTGTAAATTTTTGGCATTTTCATCGATTCTAGGGTGGAGTGCCTCCTTAATGTACTATGCAATAGTTTCCATACAAACAAAAAATACAAAGAACAACAATAAGATATTAATGTACTATGCAATGGTTTCCATACAAACAAAAAATACAAAGAAAAACACAATAAGATAGGAAATTTAATCAATACTATAAATTTAAGCGTGATGAATTCAGTTTATGGTTGATTGTTATGGTAAAACAATTGAACAAATAAATTACTGCACATTGTTGAGACTTAAAACTGTATATCATTGCTAAAGTGTTAGAAAATAAATGTAGTAATATAAAAAAAAAAACAACAAACAAACGTACAATACATATATTATTTGAGATTACTCAAAAACGTAAAATGTAAATAACAAAGTTTATGAATATTTAATACACATTCACAGATAGGAAAATTAATGCTATACTGCTGTGTTTATAACATTCGTTTGCTTCTTTAATTTTTTTGTGGAGAAAATTAAATGAAAATAATGTAGGTAACATTGTTTTGCGTTTTTAATTAAAACCCTATACTTACAAAAAAAACAACTAATTCTGTTACCAATTACTAAATTGAAATGCCAATACACAAAGTGTGTCTTTTAAGGTAGATAATATGAGTGATGAGGTTGGGAAGAATAAAGATTGTTAATATTAATTAGAATATAAAAAGCTCCAACACAAACGGCAATCAAGGGGATTGTATTGGTTCACTGTCAAGTTAAGAAGATTTTGAATTCAGCTACATTGGTAACTTGCTGAAATTCTACTTCCATTGGCAAAATCCATCTTAATGCTACCCAAATAAGGCCTGTCCACCTTTTTAATGATCCATATCGTCATGTAGGACAGCAAACATAATTGAAATATGTCTTGGACTAGGATACACTGGTTTACATCTGTCCAGTAGAACCCAAATTGGAAGTGGCTCAAAAACTAATGGTGTCCCTTACAGAGATTACCCAGCGGATGTCTGGGAATGGCCCATATCATTAACCATACGTGTAGAGACAGATTTCGGGGTAAGAGCTTCAGTCCGCAGATCTAGTTCAATGTGGAGGATGAAATTTGGGAGGATGGATCTCTTCCGTGCCTAGGAGAGGCTGAAACAGCGCTAGTTACTCAATCAGCCAAGAGTACCTCTCTATCCCCTCCCCTCCGTGGTATCAGTTCCATGAGATCTGGGCAGGATATGGGTCTACTCCACTCCCAGCCTCCACTCTTGAGGCTGTGTAGAACAGCTGACATAAAATTGAATACTGAATGGTGGGGAGGAGAAGAGGAAGCGTAACTTCCAAAGTGTGATTGACAAGAAAAGTGTTGTTTCATATTGTACCGGAAAAAGCATTATTACCAGTCAAAGACCTTTAAATTATACATAAATAAAAGACTATGAGTTGTTTTTAATGCTTAGTGGTCTTTGATTTTCTTTTACCCTGTTTCTAGTTTACAATCTGTGTGGTTTTCCCAGATGTGATTTTGATGTTAACCTGTGTGCAGTGGAGATTGTTGTTTGTAAACAAATCATTTTTGTTCTTTGTTCGAAAGTTTTTTATTCTGATTGAGCAAAGCTTTATCATACACTGTTGATTATAATACTTAAAAATGGGTGATCCTTGTAGATCAAGACAGTAATATACGTAATGGTGATAGTTAATAGGTTAAATTAGTATATAGCTTAACGTTTAAGGTTAGATATAAATAAAAATAACAACAAATTAGTATTGACATTTTAATGGAATCTGACATGACTGACTTTGAAGTAGAAGTGTTGTATCGTGTTTTATTTTTTGTGTTTCTTAATTTTGAAGTAATATACTGATTTACACACTGTTCTACAACAGCTAACTTCATACAAAAGTAAAAATAAACACATTAACTTGCAGGAGAGTCAATTTTGTTATGGTTATTTCAATGTGTTGCTTAACTGAAAATAGGTAAAAATTCACCACTTTGCTCTCCCTCTAAAAATATAGAAATGATTTCCATTTGTATTTCTGAAACCCATAAAACTATACGTTTTGTATAAGGTTTTCACAATAAACCTTGTGGAAGTGAACTACAGAACTTATTTATAGACTGCTCTTAATGAAGAAGACCAAATACAGGCATAAACAAAATACTTACACTTCTCGTAGGTTTCGTTGATCTCCTTGATCTCTTTGTTGTTGCGAGTGCAGAGTATCTCTACGAGGGCCATTTCATCACAGCCCATTCCTTTCATGGCCCTGTTGATCTCCTTGCAGAGGTACTCCACAGGGGGCGACATTAGGCCCACGATCACATCCTCGAACTTGCCCCCTAGCTCACTCTTCAGATCCTTGATGAGGTCCTACACAAGCAAATGAGAACTTAGAACTATACATTGGTCATGCTATCATATCAGTTACATAATGACTTTCATTATTCTAAAAGGCCATCAACACTTTGATCAATTGACTCTTTATTGTCAATGACTGGAACCAATTAGTTAGAAGATAGAAATTATACAATTACAACATATTATTAGGTGTCGTTAAAATGAGAAAACATATTGTTTGTAATTAACACAATCTTCCTAGTAAAATAAAAAGTATAATTTATTACATAATCAAGTAACTAATAAACTGTGCTTACTTTTTATACAAAATTAAAGTATTTACTTAAGAAATCGCATACTAATTTAATGACACATGTATTCGAGTACTTTAACAAAACGATGCTTTTGGAACGTACTGTATTCAGTTAAGTAAACGCTTTAATAAGCTGACAATGCTTCTAGGGAACGTCAGGTAAGGAACCTTGGTACAAGAGAAGGTTATGAAATATTCATAACCCGACGTCTGATGAACTTAATCCGAGACTACAATTGAACTAGACAATGATCAACACAAAATAACCAATTATCTTGTCAATGTTACTTCAAGCATTGTGTAACCTTGGAACTAGCAGTTAACTGGATACAGTGGAGGAGACATTGTTCATTATATACAAATACATTTTGATACTATTTTTGTCTCTTGCTTTAGCACAAACTGATTAGTATTACAATAGTAATATACTGTAAACATTTATATTAAATATTACTAAACACGAGCAGGAAATGTATCGAAAATATACATAGGATTGAAATTAACATTATAAAAGAGTGAAAAAATACTAAAAAATTGAATACTCCTTAATGAAGAACTTGGCAATCCGCTGTCTCTGGGTATTTGAGTGTTTGCTTAGAATGATTACGATATTATACTTTGTAACTTATTTACATTCTCATATTTTGTCACTGAATCTTGCAAGATTGACCTCTTTAACATACAAATGATCTAATAATATGCAAGTGACAAAGGTTGGTTTTGCAACCGAACGTAGTAAGGTTTTCGTCCAAGAATGTCCAGTTATTTAAAATAAAATATAGACAGTACACAAAATTATGTTAAAACAAATGGACGTATATGAATTGGATCAGCAACATGTAGAGTATATCTGTGTAAAAAGTGCCAGTTGGCTACATGTTGTCTTTACGTGTGAGGATCTTAATGGATGTCTAGGGGCAACATGTTATTTACAAGTAAATATCTAGATAAAGAGTCCACCTTGGTTGACAGGCCTAGTTTACTGTGGAATTTGATAAAAATTGACTGGATTGAGGAATCTCAAGAGTCAAAAGCTGTATAGTATGCTTAAATGTTTGTGTGTTGCAAGGGCTCAGTTTTGCGAGCACAGAGTGTTGTGAGTACCGAGTAATGCAAGTACCGGATATTGTGAGCACTGAGCATTGTGAACACCAAGTGTTGCGAGTGCTGAGCATTGTGAGCACCAATGAATTTTATGAGTGCCACATGTTGCGAGCACCAATGAATTTGTGAGCACCGAGTGTTGCGAATGCTGAGCGTTACGAGTGCTGAGTGTTGCAAGCACTGATTGTTGCGAGCACCAAGTGTTGCAAGAGCTGAGCGTTGTGAACACCGTGTGTTGCGAGCACTGAGCATTGTAAGCACCAATGAATTTTGTGAGTGCCGAGTTTTGTGAGTACTGTTTGGACTACCTGGAAAGGGTAACATTTTTGAGAGTCCGGACTGGCCTGAATAACCCAAGTGTCAGGGAACTCTTTAAAGAGAAAGTACAATAAGAAAAGGCAAAAAGTACAATAAGTAGATTTACATTATAAGAAAGACATAAAACTTGAATTCTTACCCTGCCATACTCCTCAGTGAAGAACTTGGCAATCTGCTGACGCTGGGCATTGGAACGCTTGGTGAGAATGTCTATGATGGCCTGCTCATTCGTGCCTAGCCCCTTCATGGCGGCTCGGAGCGCAGTTCCATCCTCAGCCGCGTTGAATCCATTGAATGGCACCACAGTCGGCTCTGACTGTTGACCACAAATTAACCTCAAATTGGATTCAATTAAAAATAGAATAATTACTAACAATAATTCAATAATTCATTTTGATTGTACTTATTTTTTATAATCCCACAATGATATGCCTGGAGAGGGATAATCAGTGATGCATATAGAAAATTATTTTGGGAGGGTAAAGGGCCTTGACCCCCCTGAGCCTCCCCTCCTATATACACCCATGAGAGATATGGATATATATATATATATATATATATATATATATATATATATATGTACCCACCATAAATTGCAAATAAACATTTTTGCTTTTTATTAGTGGTGGAGTATAGTACTAAAGGTTAATGTTTAAACCCTTTACCTTTTGAACTCCACTTGTATTATGGAGTAGCAGTGACATTCAATCCTCAAATTAACAAATGGAAACAAAAGGGTTAACAACATACAACAAGCTACAGTAATACTCCTCATTTAATGTGGCGATAATTTCATTGCCATTTAATTCTTACACTTTATCAACACAAGTGGATCAATATCTAACACCCTTAGACTCTCTAGATACTATGGGGATTATATATTTTCCAAATTAGGTGAGCAGATTACATACAAGTTTGATATATATTATCACTCTTGACATTTTTGGGCTATGCCACTAAGAAAAGTGGCAAACTTCTTTTGAGAGGACAATTCCTTTTTCTGCCCTTCCTCAATAACTCTATTGTTATTTTGCATTCTATAGCTTATAGAATGCAATATCAAAGTACAAGTTCTTATTCATTAAATATTTGTCTTAATTCATTAAACATTGCCACTTTGGAGTGAGATCGCTGTTAAATGTGTAAAAATTCATCTGTTTAAAAAAAACAAGAACACTCTTTCATCCAAATAGTACATAATTGGGGAAGGTGTTCCTATATACCAACGTAACCCCCTTATCTTCTCAGCTAAAGCAGTTATGTGTGGAGGCTTCAAACTTGGATTTCTCAAAAAGATCCAACAAAGCAAAAAATATCAAATAACAAATTTATAAAACTTTATACATCTCATGTGATGGTACAGCTTAATTTGTCCCTGTCTGTATTCTCAAAAATAACATAGCAAAACCTCTTTTAGTGATATTTTACGATAACAAATATATGTACCGTATATAACTCTATAAGATTGTGTAACACAGTGTGTTTTTATAAAAGATATTGGTGAACCTTTGCATAAAGACAGAAAACTGTTTGCCTGCGGGAGAAATTTAGACTCTCATATTGTCAATTGTAGGTTTTAACGGTTTCAACAATTTATTTATGCATTAAATGTTAATGTGGCAATGAAAATAACTTAAACCTTTTTAATTGGAGTCATTTGACTGATTCATTTGAAATTTAATTTAATTTTTAATATTCTTATAAAATGAGTTACTGCTATGGTGTTTTTCAAATTTGACACAACAGAACTTCAAGTTTGAAACTGAAGAAAAACGGTAATTCTAAGCAATATATGGGTCAACCTCGATTTTTCTCATATTACAATATAATGTTCCAATAGTCAATTAGAAAAGGAAATGACTAGAATTTCTTGCCGGAAAGCAGTTATAGGGAGCAGGCAACCGCCAGACGGTCATATCTTGCTTAGAATTACCTATTAGTGATCAGGGGCACTGACGTGATCTGGGCTTCAAATTTGGAACTACTCGAGTTAATTTTTTTTCTAAAAGAGCAAGCAGCGCGAAGCGCTGCGCAGCGGGCAGGCATCGTGCGTGATCCTTTTTTTATTAACAATTACTGATAAATTGTTATTACATATTACAATATAATGTAGGTAATGTATGTAAAACAATTTTAAAACACATGACCGTCTGGCCGTTGCCTGCTCCCTATAACTGCTTTCCGGCAAGAAATTCTAATAACTTCCTTTTCTAATTGACTATTGGAACATTATATTGTAATATGAGAAAAATCGAGGTTGACCCATATATTGCTTAGAATTACCAAGAAAACTTTTTAAATCCTGATACCAAATTATGTCTGAGGACCTACAAAAATAAAATTGTGCATCTTAAAAAGTGTTTGAAATTGTTTGGTACATTTTTTTTAACACGTGGAGTTCTCATAAGTGATTCTGAGAATTCAACACCCTGTATGATGATATCAGTCCATCTCATTAAATGAGACAGCCACACCCTCCTCTCACCTCCCCCCCCACTCTTCCTCTGACAGTTATTAATAGACAGAGCATCCCTTCACGCAGCACTGTTAACACCACATTTGTAAAACAAAACGCAAAACAAATAAAAAGATGAACACAACTGTTTCCTTTTTGTCAAGGGTTCTGAAATGTCTATTCTATTCTTTGTCTAATTTTAAGTACTGCATATAAAAGCAGTTTCTTTATTTCTCAAGGTTATCAGTATCATTGACATTGAGATAAAACAAGATAGCTTAATTTCATACTAATAATGTAATATTCACTACATTCTTTTGAAATAAGAGGACGCTATTATTCAAATGAATGGCTTAAAAACTCCCTATCCCTAACAGAGAGAAATAATAAAAATTAAGATTAACAATTTTAAATTGAACAAGCTTACATTAAAACTGTACTTTTGTTTATAAAACTATGAGATGATCCATTCAGATGATTTATAATTTGACTATTATTCTATACTTGGTATTTAAAGGCTTTTAAGAAACAGTTCTTGAGAGTTAGCTGTACTGACCAGATCTTGTTTTATTTTATAGGAACTAAATGTTAAATTTCCTAACGTATTTACATCCTTGTTTTGTCACAGAATATTACATGATTTATCATGTTTAAGATATGTAAGTGACAGTTTTTGGTTTTAAAAGAGAAATTTGTAAATATTTCCATATTAATTAAAATGCTGAAACATTGATGTGCATGAATTGTCCCTGTAGGATTCCTGACAATTATATACAGTATTTCTGAGTAAAAAGTGCAGAGTTTAGATGTCTTTACATCAGAGAAACTCAATGAATGGCTAGGTGCAATACATTATTACCTAGAAATATTGAGATAAAGGGATGGTTTGCATGGTTGACAGGCCTAGTTCACTGTGGAAGATGATATTGATTGAACAGATTGAGATTCCACTGTGTAAAAGGTCGTTTAGTAACTTTAATCTGGGGAAGTCATGGCCAATCATCCCTTAATTGGTAATGACTAGGCTTGTTATTACTTCCTTCCCCTAAGGTGGGTATGCATTAGGCCACAATTGTCTTGAACCTGTTGCTACACTCCACCCTCAACACTAAGGGCATTTTAGGTTTAAGTGAATCGTGGTATACAACAACATTGACATTTATAAATGAATCACACCTTTTAAAATGAGTCACTTCACATGATTTTATCTTGTTCTAAAAGCTCAAAAACAGAATTAAACAATTCTGTACAATTTCAATAGTTTGTTTGATCAATCAATGCTATAATTATTATTTTGGACCTTAATCCATTACTATTTTCAGTATGATTGAGACATTATATTTTAAGACATTACAAATATTTATTATTTGCAGAAACAATTTATATCTATCTTTGAAGCTCAACTTACACATATGTATGTTTGTTAAAAAAAACACTACAGAGTACCCACGCCCATTTTGCAGATCATATACAAAGCCACTTAAAATTTACTGAAAAGAAATCACAATTCATTATTATTCACCAATGTTAGTGCTCACTTAACTAATTAAATGTAGTCATGATGTTATGACTAAACTTTAATGATGATCAATCTTACCCTGTAGTAGTTCATGATTAATGCAGGAAACACTGAGAGTTTCTTATCTGAAACACAGAAAGTAGTGCTGTTGAGAACTATTAATTAATGAAGAGTAGTCTGCCACTTGACTGATACCACAAAGTCTGATTAAACACTACATTCAAAACAAGATAAAGAAAAAACTGTTTCTGTTCCACAAAACTTAATATTTACAATTAATTTCTCACAGATGCACAACACATGTGGTTTAGTCATTCAATTGTTGCCAATTTGCGTGATTAGGATATTCTACAGCACCAATTTAAAGAGCTAGTAAAACTGAGTAAACAATGTTAAGCAGTACTTTTGAAAGTAAAGTGGAATGTTTCAACTTTAATTCACTAAACAATTACAAAACTAACATTTAAATTTAAGTTAGCAAGATATTCTGTTAATACAAATTGAAATTGATTGACTAAATTGACTATGGAATGCTGAATCAATTAATAAGGCAATGTAATAGCAGTTTCAATTTTAATGTTGTTTTGATAGCATATGATATGCTGATAACAATAAACAAAAAATTAGATAAACAGTTTTTTACAGGAAAACGTTTGTCTTTCTGATATCGTTATCACTAAATTTGATAGCACTACTTGATCAGTTTACACTACTTTCGTAGAACTTCATCTGGTGTATCTAAAAATAGAATTGGTAGGTACCGACTGACATATCCGGCGCCGGTATTATTCTCAGCTTACAATTATTAATTGAGCGTTATCTTTGCGAAAATGATAAAAACACCCATTGGCAATTACCGCAAATCTACATTCATGTTGTAGTTAAAGTTTATTTTGTCGTAAACAATTGGTCTTGTATGATTGATTACAACTTACAGATTGGCAAAACTTCAGATGAGCCATTGTTGGAATATAAAAGATTTGCAACAATACTTCGAACATATTCTCTATTTGTATTGTAAGTGATAACGTTCTAATATTGTATTAATAATCAAATTACTAAACCGTACAATATTAGTGAGATGATTTAACAACAAACTGCACTTACCTTGTTGGCGGAAACGAAGCCCAACTGTGGAGTGTACTGACGATGCCTACACTACTATTTCCTTGTGCTATTTTCATTCCATTCCCGTATCCCGTTGGACAGAGTGACGACACTCCCATTCAGTGTGGCCAACCAATGCGTCGCCAACACGAAATTTCCCCGCCTCTGACCTAACTTTGTACTACTGATTACTATCAGCTGATGGGTCTGTTGTGAAATTTAGGACTTGCGTGTGAGCAGCCTCATTTCGTTCGCACAGAATCCGTCTGTTTCATCATAATAAACATGAAACCAACCAAGTGCAATGCCGGACTTAAATGTTTCGGACTACATACAAGCAAAGTTGCGGTTTCTCTCTCAAACAAGTATATAAACACAAGATGTAACAGAAACTGCCAAATATTTATATAGTTTATAGAACCAATAAATATATTATAAAACTATATCCTAGTACGTATAGGAACTAAGAAAGAGAGGATAACTAGTTTTAACCTCAAGGAATTTCACAATATATGTTTTATTTGTCAATTAAAAGTGCCGATATAATTCAGTATAACATTCACACATTAACAAAAATATAAAAATACACTCGAAATACGACATAAAATGGATATTATAGTGTTTCTTTCAATAAATTGTTGAAGTTCTCTCAAACTTGCCCTAAGTTTAATAACATAATTATATAATTTCTATTAACTACAGGAAATACTTTAACTAATGAAATGATTTGTTAGGTCAAAATATGCAAAATCTATATTCCTATTATATTTTATCTATTTGTCCATGTGCTTTCCTTTGAACAAATCTTAACACTGAAATGGTCTAAGTTATATAATATAGTTACAATTTGTAATGAATACATATATTTTACAATACCCTAAATTACTATTAAAACTAAAAGTGTTGATTGGTTCAAAAAAAGTCGTAAGTTTAAAATTTTAAATACACTATAACTGAAACAATTTTAGAGGAATACGTTTTCAAAGATGCAAAGAAAAGGTAGATATGCATACGGAAAAGGAAGCAACAGTGGACAACATACAACTTTTTTGTATATTCCAGTCAAACAAATTAATAATTATAGTTTGCCCTTTTGTCGGCTCAAAAGTTACTGTGGTCAAAACGTCAGTTCAGGCCATTTAAATTAACTTCCGATGTAATTTATTTACGGTCCCATTGTTAATGTTGCCCCACCAAAGAAAAATGTATATGTTGCTTTTCAATATGTACTTGGGTTAAAAACTGTCTACTACCAGCACTTGTAATCTACTAAGTCCAATACTAAAAGGTTGTTTTTGTCCTAATGAAGAAAATATTTACGACTAAAAAGCTACTGCGGTAAAATGGGTAAGTTCCGGCCGTTTAAATACACCCTCGGTCTAATTTATCAACGGGTCCACAGTTGAATTCCCGTTGTTGCAATAACCAAAAAATATACACATTTGTGATAAAGTTTATAATAAAAAGGCTAATTAAAAATAAATCATCTACTTCCGTAGCTTGTGATCTGCTTCCGGTTTAAGGAAAAGAGTGTGACATCCCTTTGATATTCCTTAAACTACAGTAAAAATGTTAAATGTAACACAGTTAAATGTAAACAAATATTTCTGCCCTTCAGTTGAAAGTGTCAACAACTGTGAGTTGTCAGTTTATTTTGGACTGGCTTCTAAGCGATAATTGTCTATGATTGTCATATAGACAGCATAATATATGCTCGACAAAAATATGTCCGAATACACAAGAACATTATATACCAGTAATAATTGATCTAATTTAAAAAATACAGTTTTCTTCAAACGAAGTCTGTCGTTTACACAATTGTTTGTACTATGAGTAACTTGTATGTCCGGCGAATATAAAGTTAAAACTTGATCCAGGAGTCTCTTCGCTAAACGATTAATGTCCACTACTTATGGCCAACACGGATGTAGCCTATTGCTCGTTTTCTCAATGACGCTAAAGGGGCTGTCATCTTCGGACAGTCGATGGGAGCCTATAGGGAGTGTCTCAGACGCCACCTTAAGCCTTAACTTTCTTTTTCCTCTTTCCCTCTTTGTTTAGTTGCTAAATTGTTCCCTTTTTTGAGAGACGTATTCAACACTGTATTTTTACCTGTTGTTTTTGTTATTATTGTTGTGTAACCGGTTTATTTTTATCGTTTCCCGTTTCTGTTATTTTTGTTCTTAGAATACTTTTGCCGTTCTTAGAATATTTAATCAATTTATTATAATAATTTTAACCTGTTGTTCTATTAAGTAGTTTTAATTAAATTATAGTGGCTCCACCCCTACATGGGTTTTATTTTAAAATGTTACTGTTCTTATGGATTACTTGCAAATGCATTTGTTAAGTTTATTTACTGCACAATATTGTCTCAAATCTGTGTAATGTGAAGCGTCGAAATAAATAAACAAGTAAAAAAGAGATTATTAGTATACCTGTTGTTAGGATGCACAGATAATCGAATGTTGGTTCTTGCATTTTTATCCATCCCCTTCACCCCGCTCCTAACAACGTTGCCATTTTTACGAGTAGGGAAAATTACTGATAGTCTCAACATCGGGAACAACTGGTGGTCAGATGAGATATGGCAACACTGCATCAAATGTCATTGGGCTATTTTGGCGCGGGCTGCTCTAGTGACGTAACCTTGATGTAAACATTAATCAGTCTGGAACCCCCACAAAGTCATTCTGATGCGTCAGAAGGACATGATGAGTTTGATGTGTCACTTAGATGTGAGCGAAAACCTTGACATACTACGTCATCACTTTGACGTGTCATTTCCGTGCCCTTTAATTACATTCGCCCAAATAATATGTGGTAAACCCAGCAGCGTACAAACTGGATTTATTCTTATAAGAAATTGCAAATGGAGTGCGTTTTTTTACATGTACAACAGGGCATTCATTGACATATTATAGTTAGTACAATTAGGAAAAGTAAAATTCACTTACCACTAATATGTTAATTCAGAACATTATAATTATTAACTATAAAAATTGAAATATAAATAGTAAAATTAAATAATATAAGGTAATTTAAATTCAAAAATAATAATTTTGTAAAATCGTGACACACATTTTTTTAATGTCGTTTGTATAACAATTACAATAGTTTATGTTATAAATTATTTGAAAATAGCGAATTTTAGATTTAACTGGCTGAGCGTTATCGAAGTCTATCACTCGTGGTATTGAACAATTTCATATTTTTTTCACCGAATACTAAAGATATATTCAATATAAATATTTAGATATACAGGGTGTTAATTCAGTTCAGCGTGGGCTTGATAATTCTCGAACGATTACAGGTAAAGCAATAAAACTTGATAGATCACTAATGCACTAATAAATCTACTTTTTTAAGTAACTACCATTTTTTATCATCTCAGGGGGCTTGCCCGCAAGGAGTTAGAGGGAAATCTTAAATGAGGGTATAGGTCGAATAGTACATCAAATCAAAGATATTTATTAGTAGAGTACAATGCCGTAAATCCGACCTCAAAGGATCACTCTTTAAAAAATTAAATTACGCTGATTTAAAGTTTGAAACATTTACAATTGTAGGTTTTGTTATAAATGGTTTAATATTGTTGTTTTGGCTCAAGTTGTGAAGGTTAAACTTAGTAAATTAATACTGGAAGAAATAGTTTTTAAGGAAGTTAGTGACTTTTCATATCCAATGAGGGAGGATGGTCTACAAGGAGTACGGAAAGAAATTTAACTCAGCATAGCTCAAGATGTACATAATTTTAAAGGAGTTCTTTAACAGAAACGAATGATAAAAGGAATAGCCTGGTATCAGTTATTACAATAGAAAGTTCTTATTTTTAGGTTGGCCTTTGGACTTTACACTTAGCCAGTACACTCATTTGAGTTTTCTGATATAGTAGTGCAGTCCAACTTTTCTTCAGTGTATTATTCAAAGACTTTGGTGCTGATAAAGTGACGGGATAATGAAACGGTACTTAACTAAACTGACTACAACTCTCCATAAAGGCTTCTCGCTACAGCCATCTATTTCGCAACAAGAAAATAATTTTAACAATTTTCATCATTACTTCACCATAAACAATGGATTTCTGAGACAGAAAAAACATTGTATTCAATTCCTAATTATAGTTTAATTTTGCAAGCAAATGAAAATTCTAAGTCTGGTGGCATAGCTGTATTTATTAATGATAGCATATCAAATTTTGTAAGATATCCGGTGAGATTTGTGTCAGCTGATGTAATTGATTTTTCTATTGATGTTATGGGGACAAATTTTCATATTATTGCTGTGTACAGACTACACAGTCATACTGCTAATGTATTTGTCAATGAGCTGCAAACTTACCTACGAAAAAACCATATTAGAGCTTGCAAAAACTTAATGCTGATAGGAGACATGAATATTAATTTATTGGATAAGAACAATTTAGTCATAGATGAGTACAGAACAGTATTATCGGAGAACGGAATGGAATCTTTTATTAACGAACCAACTCGCATAACTGAGCGGTCTCAAACATGTATTGACCACATTTATATACGCATACATAATAGAAAAAATATTGAAATTGCAACAGAAGTTATAGAAAACGGCATAACAGATCATTGTATGACAGGTGTTTGTTTACTTAGCAGTGCACCAGCTGCAGATAAGTCCAAGATCAATGACACTCCCACCTATCGCATCAACAATGATGAGCTACTTAGATTATTAGATAATGCTGATTGGAGCAATGTTTTTGATACGAGAGATGCCAATGTGGCCTACAACCATTTTCATGAAACCTTTAATACTATAATTGAACAAAGTAAATATTCTGTCGTTTATAAGAAACAAATCAAGAGACTAAAACCTTGGATTAGTACAGAAATATGTAAAAAGATCAACACTAGAAATCGTCTCTGGAAAAAATTTAAAAACAATCCAAATAATGAACAATACTGCAACACTTATAAAGAATTTAGAAATAATTTACAAATAGAAATAAGAGATCTTAAGGATAGATATTATAAAAATTTGTTTGAAGAAAATCAGGGAAATTCCAAGGGGACTTGGAGGGTTTTAAACGAAATTACTGGCCAGAAGACTAAATATCCATCTCCCATTATATTGGAACTGCCCAACCTAAAGATAAGTGATCCGCAGGAGGTTGCAAATGAATTTAATAACTACTTTCTCTCAGTGGCGAAAAATATGTGTAATGATATTAAAAAGCCCGATAATTTCAGTAAAAGTCCTTTGAAGAATAGTTTTGAGCAAACAAGAATGACTCATTCCATGTTTTTGACGCCTGTAACTGAAAATGACCTTTCAAAAATCATTCAATCATTAAAGAGTAACACTGCACCTGGCATTGATGGAATGAGTTCTAAATTGTTGAAAGAAACTTATAAAAAATATGTATATGTGCTAGTTTACATTGTTAACCTAACTTTTGAAACAGGAGTATTTCCAGATAAACTGAAAGAAGCGGTCGTAATTCCAATCCATAAGAAAGATTCAAGGTCAATGTGCAGCAATTATAGACCAATATCCCTTCTATCCACAATGTCTAAAGTATATGAGAAAGCAATTAAAGAGAGGCTTATTTCGTATTTAGACCTAATCCAGTTCTTTAGCAAAAATCAATATGGTTTTAGGAAAGGAATCAGTACTGAAGTAGCAATCGTTGACTTTATGGAAAAAGTTTCACATGGTATAAATAATAATGAAAAGGTTACAGGGTTGTTTTTAGATATTGCAAAGGCATTCGATACAGTTAATCACGATATTTTAATGAAAAAGTTACATGATTGTGGTATAAGAGGAATCGTCTATAAATTATTTGAAAGCTATCTGAAAAATAGAAGGCAGAGTGTTAGGGTAAATGGCCATTTAAGTGGTTTTGGAATTATACATTGTGGTGTTCCTCAGGGTTCGGTGCTCGGTGCAATATTGTTTCTAATATATATAAATGATCTCTGCAATGGTAAATTCAAAGGGCAAATTATATCTTTTGCCGATGATACAGCCCTAACCTACATTTCTAATGACATTAATATAATAGAGTATCAAATTAAATCTGATTTAGACTGTCTTGGATGGTGGTTCATTGAAAATCATATGATACTGAGTGCTGAAAAAACTAAATACGTCAACTTTGGCCTAAGAGGAAACGAAGAATTTATCAATGGAATTACTTATAAGTGCCCTGATTGCTTAACTGAGGCTAATGAGTGTGCATTGTACTGTAAAGAAATATGTGGAAGTCAGTCAATAAAATATCTTGGAATTATTCTTGACTCTGATCTCAGTTGGAAAACCCACATTATGACCCTCAAAAATAAAATAAATAACATATTGAGAATATTTTATTTTGTTAAAAATCTGTGCAATGGGGCTACTTTGAGAATGTTGTATTTTTCTTTAGTGCATAGCAGACTACAATATGGATTAATAAGCTGGGGTGGGACTTATGTCACAAACTTAAAACCATTGATAGTATTGCAAAAAAAGTTTTTAAGGATAGTATGTAAAAAACCACCTGACCACCCATCATCTCCTTTATTCTGTCATCAAAGAATTTTCAATTTGAGGCAGTTATATGTTTTCAAAGTATTGAAATTGTTTTTTGTTAAAAGCCGAAACTGTAATTCAATGGTTGTATATAAACAGAAATTACGAAGCTCAAATGATCTCTATGTTCCGAAGCCGAAAACGACCTTTTTCACTAAAACATTTTGCTTTCTTGCTCCAAAGTTTTATAATAAGTTACCTAACAATATTAAAGAAGTAAATAGTTTGAATTTATTTCATAAACTAGTCAAAAACTGGGTTTTGGAAATAGAGAGTATTGAGTCTCTCTTGTTCAATATTGTCACTTAGTCATGATGTATGTGAGATTTTATTTAAAGCCCTATCATGATTGTTTATAAGTATATTGTATTGTATATTGATTGACTAATTGTATGTACTATGAAATAAGAAAACTTCGTCTTACCGTAGACTAAATTCTCACAGCACAACCACTGCACTTATCAAACATCCAAATTTTAACTAATCACAACACACTATAACACTCAAAACACATCACATAATCATATAATGTATCACATAATTTTAGGTTATTATGCATTATCTACTCAGGACAGGTTGCGAACAGTTTGAGGTTGACGGTTCCAAAATAATTATCTTATCTATCAGCTGCTGATTTCTCAGTATGGTCAGGGAAAGATGGGGAGGGAACAAATCTTATTGAAGTTACGTAGAAGAACTATAATTTATGTTCACACAAAGCTTTTATTTTGTACTTTCGAAATTAAACATTGTTCCTTTTCTATTCCTGTTTATTATTCTCTACAAATAGATCTTTAATTCTGTAACCAATTTAGCCTATAACAAGATGTAATTTTAAGTTTGTGGTGTACCAACTGTATCTGAGTTTAGATTATTTAATAAATTTTGTTTCTTTGATTATTTTGTAATAACTTTCTGCTACCGCTTTTACAATGTAAATTGAATGTGTAATTCTCCAATCAGGCTAAGCCTTGGAGATTTCTCTTTCTCTTTCATACAAAACTATTGGTTAATGTACATAGTGTATCTATTTTATTTGTTATTTGTCTAATTTTAAACTATAGTCTTAAGTTTGTAATCAAGGACAGACTGGTATTATGAATGAATTGTGTATACATATATATGTAAAATGTAAAAGAAAGAAAGAGAAATAAAGAAATTATTATTATTATTATTATTATTAATTATTAGGAATTATCAGGCTCTATTGCGCATGCGCAGAATGGCCGGTATGAAGGACATGCAAGTGATGATTATATGCTGAGATAGGTACGTTGTTGGTTTAACGTATAATGTCAAAATTATTACACCATTTGTTTGTGTAAGTTTGTTATTGACGGTGGAAGGTTTGAAAGGATACAAGGATTTCGGACACTTGCCATCGTTATGGTTACAAAAGGTATAACACAACGTTTCGAGGATTGGAATCTATCCTCTTCGTCAGGTGGGGGAGGTATTCGAATATACAAAAATAAAGAACAGAACGCTGGCAAATGTTTAAAATCCTGTTATCCTTCTATACTAGTTAATTTTTTCAGCGTAAGCTCCAAACAGCTACTGTATCCCTTCGTCACTTCGGTAATACGGTATGTCTAAACCTGGTCGGATTTATGGATTAACTTTAAAGCTTAATTGGAGGGGGAATCGGTGGTTATGAAATACTCCTTGGTAAGCGCAGAAACAAGAGAACTTCCCCTTGAACTTATTATAATTTAAATGTCAATAACACTATTACTACAGTATGCAATGTTATCACTTTTGTAGTGAAGCGAAGCAGTGACTGATTGTGGTTATCACACTTATATATGTACTATACTCTGTGGACACACCACACACTGTTACTGTAACCTTAGTCAGCGAGGGCGTACATTTATTTGTAATAATCCAAGAACCTGAATCAAATTTTAATTGTATAAGCACACAACTTTGTTTCTCTTGACCGGTGGAAACATTTTTTCTTGAGAAAAAATTGATCGTCAGCCGCGCTAATTTGGTCGAGATTAAAATGGAACGGCATCAAAAGGGTTACATATATGAAATGATAATTTTTCCTCAGATTATATTTCTCTTAGCTTCACACACTTAAAACCGACCATCAGACGTGTAGATAAATGTTAAACTAGGGTCAACTAACCATACAAAAACTGCTAAAGTGGTAACTTTCAGTCTCTTCATCTACTCTATGTTTAAAGTTTCGTAACTGTCTAGCTCTGGTGCATTTTGATTACTTTAACCTAAGTTGTAATCATGCATTTGTTTAGTCATTTATCTGAAGAAGAGATCAGATTGCAGATCTCGAAACGTAGTGTTACTGATTGTATTGTATCATTAAACGGTACCAAATGTTCGGAAAAATCCTTCATCGCCTTGTCTGATGGTGATATAACTATGATTTATGTCTTAAGGTCGGTTTTAAGTTATCAAGCTAATAAATATTATTCGAGAAAAATATAGATTCATATTTTTAACCCTCTTGATGCCCTCCCATTTCGACCTGTACAAAAACTAGCGTGGTTGATGATCCATTTCTTTCATAGGAACAACTTCTCTATCGTTTCATGGAAAACCAGATCCTATGCATATACGGTGGAAATTGGTTCTCTGCTCTTACAATAAACGCTCTTTGTTTACTTTATAGTATCCCAAAATACCTCGCGTCCTTAATTAATTAGGTTTAGTGTGATATATCTGTATATAACTGCGTGTATGTAACTAGGACCATAGATTGAATGAGAGAATTTCAATACATTCGATTCTAAAGACATTGGCTCCGTAAAGTTGGTTTGTGGGAAGGGTTGATGAATATGAATGAAGAGTTCATGTCCCTTTCACCTAGTTTTTTCAGCTAGTTTTAGACACGATCCCAAAAGTACGACAGAGCAACCGAGTTTACTACATATATCGTCGATATGGTGAAAAGGGTTGATTTAGCGAGTACTGAGTTCAGCTCCTTTTCTCTCTCCGGTTATTCGAGCGTCTGAGATCTGACACTGTCTCACTGAGACGCTGTAAATATGCTGAACTCAACTTTCGCATATGTGTTTAGGTATTTGAGTTTTTCGTAACTCATTGTAATAAAAATGTCTCAAGTTATTTGTATTTACCTTACACCACTTTTAAACACTGCGCAATCTTTTTTCTAGATCGGACATACTGTCAGGGAGTCACAAGATATCTCCCAAACAATTGCCTTTCGGTCGTTGAAGGCGTTGCTGCTAGCGTATTATTATATAGAACTACGATACATGTTTTTATCTGATCTGTAACTCTGTATCAGTATAAAATGTTTAACCATCTTACATTAAAGTTACTATATTTCCGATATGTTCCAATAAAGAAACCATACTAAAAACCCATACCAATTAACATAATATAGTTTGTATTAACAAATGTAGTATACATTTAAACTTATTAATACATTATATGAATTAAGTCATGTAATATCCTTCTTTATCCTTCTTATTTCTCTATTACTCAGATTCAATTAAAACCATTAGTGATGAAGCGCTGGCTATAGCGCCTTATATTTGCTAGACACCACTTGAAAGTTCTGTGTGTTTGTATATATGGGCCTGAGAACATCTCGTGAATCGCTGACAGTATTTCGTAATTTGCTTTTTTTTTTTTTTTTTTTTTTTTTTTTTTTTTTTTTCTCTCTTTTAAGCCTCAGCTTTAAGCTATGCTGGCTTCGATGTACACTGGTTTTTATTTCACTGATATTTATTAGCAAAGTACTCTGATTTATAATACTGGTATTTATTTGCACAGTATTCTAATCGTGTCTATGCCTGATTGGACCTCCCCGGGATTTGAACCCGTGATCTCTCAGTTAGAGAGCCGAGACTATACCCATTAGTCTACGGAGGAGGACTTAATTTGCTTTGTCCCCTGAGCCCGGATATCAAGCCCAGCTGGCCACCGATGATTTCTTCTTCTTCTCAGATGTTCAGAACAGCTGGTAATAAACTGTCAAAGTTTTTGCATTCTATGTTGTAGCTAGGGAAAACGTAACAAAGAAAACAAATTGCCCAGCAGTAATGAGACATTTCTTAAAATACGCTCTTAGGCGGATAAGGTTAAAACATATATATTGACCAAATATTATAACTAACTGTATGGTTCATATTACTACTTAAATCAAAGATACGTACAGGGAATTGATTGCAAATCCTCCCAATGAATCAGTGTTATAAAAAAGTTATCCACATTATATAGGCTTTGAACCAGGAAATTTATACTTTTATAGCTCATAATTTTGTTGGATTCCCCGAGATTGCATCATTGTCTACATGTAAAAACTCCTGACGAATCCCAGTTTTTAGAATTCTAACTCCGTGAATTGAGTATGAAAGTAATGTTATTATCGTATTTTAGCCGATTTAAGGGAACTTTAAAACTTTTATTTTTGATTGATTGGATTTGTTTGTTGTTTAGTGATGAATTTATTCTTTTTAGTTCATTAGTTTCGTTAAAAAAACAAACAATGAGAGCGTTGTATGATTTGTAACAAACTCAATGTTTTGTTTTGATATCTTTTGTAGTATGTCCCCTATGTTGTACATGTTATTAACTATTGCATACTTACTCCAAATACTTTCGTCATACTTACGACGCGTCTAAATTGTATTCCATGACCCATTAATAGTAGCCTGGTATATTGCAATGACGTAAAATAAGGCAGAATCGTTATCTCAATCCTTATCACCAACGCAACGCCCCGTTATAGCTGTTGATTGTTGGAGTTGGTTCATTTTGTCTCGTATGTTTATACAAGCTTGTTGAAAGTGTTTAGAGTAAATATAAAACAGTCAGGGAACTACATAATGGAAATGCCTAAAGAGAGTACTACTACTAGAAAATTGAGTGAAAAGGTCCAGTATATTTATTACGAGAGAACTTCATGTGTTATGCTGCTGGTTTTGACACGCCACATGATAAGCGTTATCATTCTTTGTTATCTATCTGAAGGGTACAAGAAATCGGTAGAACAAAACATAGCAGAACGAGTTCCTAGTGAATTCTCACTCTCTAGATTGTACAGACAACCTTTCGTAATTGCTAAGATAATTTGCGACAAAAACAATCTTGATTATGTAATTTTAGTTACAACCATGCCAATCTTTGCAGTGCAGCCAACATTTGTTTTCAATTTGTCAGGCTTAGGATTTGTCATGATGACATAACCTCCATAACTCATCACATCCATGAATCATTGTATCGAGTCAACTGGGGCAACTTATTTAAATAGGACAATTTATATATATATATATATATATATATATATATATATATATATATATATATATGAATAAACAAACAGCGACAGGAGAAAGCGATGTGATGCGACCGAAGCAACGTGAAACCATAGAGTGACGTATTATATGAGGGGTCTTTTGACCATAGTCAATACTGACGTGTAATACCTCTTCCGTTCTTACATATTTTTATTTCAATGGAAAAAGTACGATAGTCATTTTAACTACATGCCATAAAACTAATTTTATAATGTAGTCATTTCAAAGTTGGGAGTGGGGAAGTCGACTGTCGGGACGGTCGATTGAACATAAACACCCTTAAGAGAATAATAGTACATTAATAATATACAATGTAGTTAAAACCATACAATTGCCATATTGTACATGTAAAAATGTCACAATATACATATTGTAATTAAAACGTTGCAATAAATAAATGTCATAAATGTTACAAATATGTTCTAATGTATTTTTTAGATACTTTGAAAATGAGTTATTTTATTTTTCTTATGAGAGCTTCAACAGTTAAACATTGTTATTGGTACCTGAAAATCGGTTTGGTAACGTTTATGCCTCCAGGAGTATCATGTGGCTCCAGAAGTATTATGTGTTTCCAGGAGTATCATATGCCTTCAGGAGTATCATGGTCTCCAGGAGTATCATGTGTCTCCAGGAGTATCATATGCCTTCAGGAGTATCATGGCCTCCAGGAGTATCATGTGTCTCCAGGAGTATCATGGCCTCCAGGAGTATCATGTGTCTCCAGGAATATCATGTGTCTCCAGGAATATCATATGCCTTCAGGAGTAGCCTATGCATCGAGGAGTATCCCTCGGGGTATGTGGAATTTCCCCAATTGTGTACAGAGGGTTGACGTCAAGCATTGTAGAATTGAATACCGACAAATTCTGGATCAAATTTTTTTAACTACGAAGATTTTTCCTGTATTGACTTGCTGACCATAATTAATTTTAAATGCTTAACGATAGTTGCAGATGCAAAAGGAAGTCAAAAGTATGGTGGTACCTTAGGTGCTTCATCTTTGTGTGTAGCACTTGAAAATAAGATTGTTTATATGCTGTATGTGAGTGAACTGCCTCTTAGTACAGAAGAACTTCCAAATGACGTCATAGCCAATGGTGCTCATCCCTAAACCCTATCTTCTGAAACCTAAGTAAAGACTATCCAAACGAAAACAAACTATAACTACCGCTCTCCCAGAACTCGCAGATCTGTACCTTGCACGTTTGGTACTCTGTATATGAAATGGAAAACAATGAGAAAAACGACAAATGTACGAAACGCTGCATTGATTGTCAAGTGTACTTTACAATGTAGTAAGATATAAGGATGGAGAAAGCGATCCTTTGTTTAGACAAGTTCTTTTAACGACTGCAGCAAACCTGGAACGGCCCATAAAGTTCGGGGTAAGTTTGCGAACTACCTGAAAACGCAACGTATTCTGAGGGGTGATACAAGCAAAATTTAGATTTGTTTTAAATGTGACATTCCTTCTGTTACCGTTAACGGTGAAACCTTTAGGAAGCTTAAAGATTTACATAAACTGAAATTATTCCCAAAACTTCAGTTAAATTAATCTCATATAACTACAGTATTTACTTAAATAATATACTATTTAAATTTTTGTATTCTCTTAGCACTATAAGCTGAGAAATTGCACTTAGTTCTAAAAGAACCTTTGCGTTGCTTCTTGAGAAACAGGATATTCTGGATGAGTAAAGTTGTGGGTAGGGGCCGCCTCCTGGAGAGATCCATGAGGAAAGATTTTGGGCAATAATCTCAGTCATGTCTCCTTAGAAGAAGAGGAAGTCAGCTCTGTACCAGCCTCTCCAGCCAAAGGAGGGATGGAGTGCCACACCCTTATATCTAGGCTAGCAACATCCCCTATCACTTGGGAAGCCTCACCAACTTCGTCATTTCCCGTAGTAGACTAGAGCTATCGATTTACCCTTGCACCCCAATACCTCGACATTTGCGGTTAGTGATGTGCCGCTCCTGGACATTCATATGGTTGCATAGACTTAAGTGACATATCAGTTTTTGCTGTACCCAGTGTAGGTTTAACTGGAAGGTACAAACCAGTCAGAAGTGGACCTTCCTGGAGCTAGATTTAAAATAGCATGGATTTTCTGTGTTATAAACTAAAACTGTTAATTTGATATTCCTTTGAATGAATATTAATTAAAATTATGTGTTTGCTATTGACGAAGGAACAATTGCATTTCCTTCACAACTACTTTTATTATTTAAAATGTTGTGAGTTGTGATGCTTTACTATTGACTAAATTAGACGCTCTTAATTTGCTAATTCTTTCGCCCTTTATCCATTTTTGAAACCATTATGAACGCCAAGTTCTATAGTAAACCAATTAATGACGTTATTGTTCTCTTAGGACAAGAAGCTGAGAAACAGCACCTAGTCCCATAAGGACCTTTGCGTTGCATCTGGAGTGACATGCAACGCAAAGATGCAACCATTATCTGCAAATCATCCATCCTCTGTACTAATTGATGGGCGTATGTCCATTACTAGTTTGACCTTCCTCTGACATCACCAATTCTCATCTTCGACAAGTGTAGTCTACTGCACAATGTTGGTGCCAGATGATTTTGAAAGCTTCCTGAAACATCGAAATGTTACTCGCATTTAAGAAAACTAAATGCAAATTTAATAACAGGGTGTTTTTCAATGGGAGTGTTTCTGTCTTGATAAAAATTGTAATCTGATTAATTGTTAAAATGCCTTCAACATGATTTATTTATACTTTCAGACGATATTGCTTTTTTGACCATAATTTACTGTTTAAAAAAGTCAAACACAACGTTTCGAGGATTGAAAACTATCTTCTTTTTCAGGTTTAAGCGCTGCCACTGCACAGGAGCCAAGATCACAAACACGTTACGCCCGAACTAACGAAGGTGAAGCAATTTTGTGGAATTTTTATAGCTTTTGGTGGAAGTCCAATGCAGCAATTTTAGTTTTGTGTTGTTTTGAAATTTGTTACACCTGAGAAAGAGGGTGGATTTTAATCTACGAATTGCAGTGTTATTTTTTTTGTAACATATAACGAAGGCAAATGTCCGAAATCCTTTAAAAAAATCATCCACCTTCGATAGCAAATTTAAAACAAAGACATAATCTAGTACCCTTAAGGGGAGCCCGAACGCCATTTAAACATAATGTTAACTGTAGGACACATTACTCAAAGACTAAAAGAGATATCTAGATGAAACTTTTACAGTACTTAGAGGATACCTTTTGCTAGGTTGTGGTGAGAGGATTTTTGAATACAACCAATTATAATATTATTTTAATTTTTTTTTTAATTATACTTTATTTTTACAAATTTCATTTAATAGAAAAATCAATATCTCAAAAGTTAGTGACTCAATTCAAATATGCTCTCACAGGAAACTAGCATAAGCCCATATAAAGATGTCCTGAAAGTTTTATTGGTCTACCTTTAATACTTTTTTACTTATGTGTCTTCAAAATATTAAAAATTCAACTTTCGGAAAATCAACAAAAACTCAAATAAAATCATATTTTTGCTATTTACTCACATTTAGTGCCCTCCAGCAGCATATGCTGGGTTGTCTTGGACTTCTGCATCTTGGTACTGGTCCTCAAGTCTCCTTTTAAGCAAGGTCCTGCTCTGTATGATCTTTTTTCCAATTCTTCTGCGGCCTTTTCACTTTTATGTATTCGGTATTTGTCTAGGCGATGCATAGCCTCAATGAAGTGCTTACCTAATTGTAGCCCTAGGTGCTCAATTACTTTACATTTGCTTGAATAGCCATCATTGAAAGACAATACAGCATCTTGGGCACCAAATTTTAATGTTGGTAGGCCTACGAAGGTCCTTTTAGGCACACGGGTCCAAATAAGATTATTCAAGGCTTCGTTTGGGTTTTGTGTTTTACCAGCTAAGCATTTTTTTTAACAATTCAGGGTTAGAGAGATCTCTAAATATTGGCTTTACTTCTGACATTATGATTTCAGGAAGGTGAAAGTGCTTGTCGTGGTCATATTCTTTGCCCTCGATAACTGCAATGTTGTACTTACACCACATATCAGGTTCTTTAGGACAGAGTTCATGACGTGGCTCATTGTTACTTGACATGAAATGAAAGTAAGTGGCCCAGACTGCTTTTTTCATATCATTCAGGCTGTGACAATTCCTTCTTACAGCTAGGCCATAAAAAATCTGAAGCTTTTGAACAGCTAAATCTGTTAGTCGATTTTTTCCTGAAAGCGGCTTACCATCAGCAAGCTTTGTGTTTTTTGATTTCTGTTTCAGTGTACGCAATTGAGTTCCCATTCTTTTTTTAATATGCCCTATACACTCCAATTTACTTATTTTTATATCCTCACCATAGGGCATATACTGAAAAAAATAACTAGTAGCACTATAAAAAGTAAAATGATGCTAAACACAAATGTTGTCGCAAATATCTGCTAAAAATTACGTTGCAAGCATATATTCAAATAATTTTCTATCTAATTTAGAGCTTTATATATATGAAGTGTTATATATCACTGGAAAGAGGAATTTCTAGAGAAAAATAATCAATAATAATCAGAAAATGTATTTAAAAAAAATATTTGGCGATTGGAGTGCCCTTAACCATATCAATATACCTGTACACATAAGTATACGTGTTTCGCAGAATATCATTCATGTCTTTACATTAAGTATGCCGTGTTAGCCAAACAGTGCAGATGCTCTTATCAGTTGTTCCCGCTCCTTATTCATTAAACCCGTGCATTATGAGTAATTGTAATTGTGCAGTGATCCCTTACCGGAAGATATCGACGATTGTGCATTATGCTCAAATTGTAAATCTAGAATGTGCGGAAGTTCAGATGACAACAGGGGATCGTATGGGTGAGTACAGAAGAAATAACTGGAAATGCAAATCCTGTGAAATAGTCAGTTAAAACTAAGGAAATTAGTCAAGTTTGTATAAAAAAATACAAGCTGATTTCTTGTAAAAGATGGAGAATACAACGAAACAACTGTTTCCTGAATGTAGGACAAGAAATAAATCTCAATTAGAGGAATTAGAGACCTCCTTTATTGATGACTCTGACAAGGAAGTCAAATGATTTAAAAAGGAAATGAATATTCTATTAGAGTCTAAAAGATCTATTGAGTTAAAAAGTGTGGAATTAAAAAATAACCTAAATCGATGTATGACTCAATTGGAAAATTTGCAACAATATAACAGGAACAGGAATTTGCAGATTTATGCCATTTAGAAAATAAGGGGTAAGAAATGAAACCTATACTTGAAAAATTGGCAGAAATAATTGGTGCGGTTATTAAGCTTAACAAAGACATTCAGGCTATGTACAAAATACCATCCAGGCGAGATGATAGATCCAAGCCAATAGTTATGCAATTTACTGACGGCAGTTGAAAGATTCCTTAGAAAAAAAGTAAGAATGCATCCAAATAGAAAGAAGTTAGTATACTAAGTTTGTACCATTCGTTCCAAGAACTAATGTTTATGTAAATGAACACTTGACACCGTACTTCAAAAACAAACTGTTTCACTCTAAAAGGCTTAAAAATAGTTATTTAAAATTGTCTGGGTGTCTGAGGGTAAATTTTTCTAAAGAAATCAGAAAATGACAGGAAAATAAGGATAACTGCTATTGGCGATTTGATGAAAAATTGGGACTGGACATTAGGGAGTTTAGTGAGGCGTGAAAGTGTTGCATACAGGTGTTAAACGATACGTACTTTAGCTAGGCTTTTGAAAGGTAACCAGAAAGGCAAATCAGATAATTTCAATATATTTTGTATAGACATTAGGAGTGTCAGAAAACATTATAAAGAACTTATTGCTTATTTAAATAGCCAAATAAAAATATATAATTGTAGTATTGTGACTGAAGTATGGATTAAGAGTGAAGAAGAGGACAGATATTCCATGCCAGGTTACAACATGTTGCTCCAGAGGCCAGATAAACAAATCGCGGTGGCGGCGGCGTTCTTATCTAAGTGGATTCTGATATTCAATGAACCACACACACTTATCTTACTGCCGACCGCAGAGCTTATCAACATCGTCTTTCAGATAATACACAACAATCTTACTCTTAATCTGTCATTATTTTTAACGTATAGGTAAATATTTTAGCTTTATTTTAGCAATTATTGTGGGAGATATGAATATATGCACTATAAAAATGTATGGAACTGGGAAGGGGTATTTAAACAAAGTATTTTCTTTTGGTTTTGAAAATTGTATCAATATTGCTATTAGGGTTGCACATAATCAGCCTCATGTCTGGACCAGGTACTGATTCACAACTCTGTTTTGATTAGATATAACTGATCATTATGGTAAAACATTGAACTATCTGAAATATCGAGTAATAGAACCGTCCATTAATTTGTAAAATGTTAGATAAAACATTGTTTACTAGGCAACTAAGGCTAGCAAATTGGGGTTCTACTCTAAATAACGTAAAACTTGGTGCTGATCAGTTTGTTTATGAATTTTATCTAATTTAAAACAGGTGGTATAATACCTCTTGTTCATTGAAAAAATTTAGTAGTAATAATAGAAAGCTAAATAAATGGGTGAAAAGCTGTTTAAACCAATTAATTAATCGTAAAACTGAAGCTTATAAAAACTGTTTAATTAATAAGAACAACACTATTAAAAATATTATTACACACAGTTAGCAAAACAAGTAAAATACAAATTAAACATGAAAAAGTTAATTATCATTCTAATTTGTTGAGCAGTGTGAAGGTGATTAAACAGTAGTGGAATGTGGTGAGAAAGATGATAAGAAAAAAAGAAGATATTTGGAAAAGATTGAAATTAAAGGTAACGAAATGAATGTAAAAGGTTAAGAGTTTTTAATTACAAATTGTTTTAATAAAAATATTAAAGCAATGTTATATCTGAGTTAAGATTTAACGAATTTGATGATGTTTTGTTTTACGAAGAGCAACATTAATATGAAGTATACTAGCAGTTACCCGCTGCTTCGCACGCAATTTTCTGTTGAAAAACTGGACAATATATCTATGTATTCTTTTTCTATGACATAATAAACAGTCTAGAGATAATCGATAGTCACTCAAAGCTATTCTAATCTCCTGATCCAATTTAGATTTAAGTTTAAAGAACAGAGGTTTGGGATCTTGAAGTCGTAAAGTGAAACAGTTTTTACAAGATTAGTATTTCCCTCCCCCATTCCATGATAATTTATTGAAGTTCTTTGTTGGCTTCAGTAACACTAAGAGTTAGCCTTTTATCCCAATGACGAAAGTGTATCGTACAACTAAAAAGTTGCTGCGGTCAATATGGGTCTGTTCTGGTCGTTTATTAGAGCAATGTTATCCCCATTTGCTTTTCAATAACTACAGTAAAAGGCCATACACAAAGTTAAAGGAACTAACCAGATTAGATTACGTTATGTGCAAACATTCACAGCTTTATATAATAAGGTAGTTGTTATAACAGCGTATAAATAGCATTTCTATTGTATTAGATGGATTATTGATCATTGGCGCAATCTAAATTTAAAATAAAATACCTACGTATTTGCAATCTGCATTATATAACTGATTAAGCACTTTACAATAATTCAATATTTACTAAAACTTAAATGTAAACACATGTTTCTGCCTCTTTGATGAATTTTAGCTGAAAGTGTTAACAGCTGTTAAGTATCAGTTCAATTTATATTACGCGTCGTAGCTAAATCTGCCGGATCCAATGTAAAACACTCCAATATCATAACATTCTAATGTAAACAAACCAATTCTTCAATTTGAATTAGACTTTATTTGGTGAAACGAATGTGTTATGGGTGGTAAAAAGCACTCTAAATGTTAATTCAGACCAAAAGCTATACCGGTTCCAAATTTCAGCACAATCCATATAGCAGTTTCAGCGTGATTCGAGGACAAACCTCCATACATCTAAACATACAAACATCTAAACATCAAAACTTTCGCATTTATAATATTAGTGGGATATTGAGCGATTTGAAATAGAGTTTATTTATGTCATACACACAATTAATACAATGAAAAACAAACGTAATTGTGGTATTGATGGAATTAGTATTATAACTGTTGAGGAAAATTTAGATGTGCTTGTACCAATTCTTGTAGTATTTATAAAAGGTCATCGTGTCAGGAAAAATGAAGATAGCCACTGTAGTACCAGTGTATAAGGCAGGGGATAATAAGGCATTATCGTCATATAGACCAGTGTCATCGATAAGTACCGTTGATAAGAATTTTGAAACCTTAGTCAAATATGAATTAATAAAATATTTTGATGAGAGGTTGATATTTTCTCCTGGTCAATTTGGATTCCTCCCAGGAAGGGATATCGACACAGCAATTGAAAAACATGTTATCACTATTGTGAATGCTTCAGATAGGTATAACTACACATTATATATTTACCTTGGTATGAGGAAAGGGTTTGATGTTTTGGATATTGGTATTATTGACATAAAAATGAAAAAAATGTGGAATAGGAGGTTCAGTTTTTTGTGATTGGAGTCTTTTTTTAGGATCAGAAAAAAGCTGTAAAAATAAATGATGGGTTTAGTGACATGGTTAATCTATAATACGGGACAGCACAGGGAGGTGTCCTAGGGCAAATCATGTTCTTGGTGTTCATAAATGATATGTTACGTATTGACTAATTGATTTGAGAAAAAGATTTGAGTAAAATTTGAGCATGGTTATTTGACAACAGATTGTTGATAAACACAACAAACTCAAAATGTTTAATATTTATTAACCAAGGGAACAGCTGCAAAATAATTTTAAACTGTTATGTCAAAGCATAGTTGTAAATATCAATGCACATGCTCCAGCATTTAAACGATGTAAAATAAGGTAGAATCGTTATCTCAATCTTTATCACCGATGCAACGCTCTGTTACTGTACAGCTGTTGATTGTTGGAGTTGGTTCATTTTGTCTCGTAAGCACATTATAAGTAACTTAAGTATAACGTTTCTGAAGTAAGTATAAAATACTTAGGGAAATGGGAAGACATTATGTAAATATTTAAAGACAGTTAATATTTAAAGACAGTAAATATTTAAAGAAAGTAGGCTACTACTACTAGTAGTTAAAATGGATAAGGTAGGACCTTCCCGCTCTGATGCTGACGAACGATAAACATCCCTCTAGATAGTACCTATCAGTATAAATATATCAAAATTCTAGAGTCTGAATATTTCTTTTGTAAAAAAGACTAGATGTAACGTGAATGTGATGGTATAGAATTAAAAGAAAAGGTCCAGTATGTTTGTTATGAAAGAATGGTGTGTGTTATGCAGTTGGTTTTGACATACCATACCATGATAAACGTTATCAGTTTTTATTATCTATCTGATATTTATAAGTAATCGGTAGGACAATAAAATCTGGTAGAACAGGTTCCTAGTGGAATGTCACAATCTAGATTGTATAGATAACTTTTCGTAATTGTAAGGACAATTTGCAAAAGAACCCGTTTTGATTCTTCTCTTAGAGTGAAGCCGGAAAGAAGTAGGAAAAGTTTTTCCTATTTTGCAACAAAATTGTACAATGACCTCCTCTGTCAACGAATATGTATACACTACCTGATAGAAAGCTTTGCGATAAGACATTATTATGTTTTTAAAATTGTTGTGTTTACTTTTAAAATTTATATTGCAGTTTTAATTGTTGTTACTTATAATTAGTAACATTTGAGGTTAATGACGAGAGTTGTTCTGCAAAACAATTTATATTTTATTTATCATGTACAGTAATTTCAAGTCATATTAATTGTTTATTTGATAAACACACAATTTAATCAGTGTATAAAAATTATATTGGTTGATGATGAAGACAACCGTGTCATGAATAGCTAGTTGAGGTCTGTTATAAAATTAAATATTTGAATCCGGGTCAATCCAAGGACACAGTTACTACTATTGACTTGCGCAGTGCCTCTGATGTCACGTGGTCACAGGTCACTAACGTAGCCGCTGTCATAAAGCAGTGACGAGTAAAACGCTATTTGCCAATAACTCTTATAACAGTTACTACGCTCGTCGAACCTGTTACTTAATGTTCAAGCAACAGTTAGACCAATTCAAGTACTAATAAACAGTTGCCAGTAGAGATTCAGATAATTTTAATCATTATGTAAACATCATAAGATTTATTTTGTTCATTTAACCCTATCTAGCGAGTTATTTACCATTACTTGATTGAAACGAATGAATCGTACGGATGATCAAGGATTACAAAGTTCTTATTACTTGTTTAAATCACTTTGGAATTAAAATACTGCCCGAAAGAATCGTCTCTGATTCATGGCACTTGTTCAACACAGATGTCAGAGTTTGTTTACCCTTTTGCTGCCTCAAAAACAACGCTTCTGATTTTGTTTTTCTGAGCTCAACAAGGCTTGATTTAGTGCAGCTTGTAAGAAGATATTGATATATTAACATTCTGAGATTGCAACCACCACTACTTTCACTCCCAAACTGCATCTTCGGCAAAAGGAAAAATTATATAGATTTTTCTTGAGATGAATTCAACCTTTTAATACATTTGGAATACCATTTACACACTGTTATAAAACCCAATCTATTGAAAAAACTGTAAATAAGCCGTTTGTTTATATTACTAGGAAATTTTATCTGTTAGCTTGTTTGGACACATTTTATTTATTACAATGGGCCACCATTATTTTGATAAAATTCGAAATTAATTTCTACAAGCTTTATAAACAAATTCGTGTTCTAATAGTATTTAAAAACTTCTATGTTAATAAATATCATTACATTTTGAATTTGACGAAGGACACTGTGTTACACGCAAATAAGAAGAGGTTTAAATCTTTCAATTACATTAGATATGGGTATAGAATAGTCGAGTAAAAATGTTGGATGATAGTATATTTATCATCCAATCGGTATAATATTTATTGTGACTGAGAAATAAATTTGTAGTTCATTAAATTATTATTTTAGCAAATTAGAATGTTAACAATGTAAGATCATATTTTTAAAAACGATGAGCGAGTTTAAAAAAATTTCAGCAACTGTAGCCTATGCGTGATGACAAAAAAAGGGAATTTTCATTTTTTAAAAAAAAGCTATATGATAATCCATACTTTTCCATAACTTTCGTGCACGGCACCTTACACAATCGCACCTCGCGCCTCGTGCGGTTTGTAAACAAAGTCACACCTCACAACAAAGTGTTCGAATTTTACAATTTTCATTGTTAATCTTTCAGATTCAGCGTATTTTAAAGGAAATTATTTTTTTGAATAGAGCGATTATTTATAAAGCGTAGATTTTTTAACATACAAAACTTTTTTTACGACTTGATAAATTAACAACACACCTCACCTTTTTATAATTAAAAAACCCCTTTTTGTGAAATTTTAACTTAAATATTAAAATGAAATTTTTAACTGGCTTTTTGAAAATTTGCAGGTACACAATATTTTAACTGCGAAAAAAACAAGAAAAACTTTTCTACTTTTGAAATTTTATTTTCAGTACGAGGAGAGTTTGTAACAAAAAATGGAATATTTAACGTCTAAGCCTCCTTCTAGTGTTATGTATGAAAAATACTTTACGAGACACCCGCGGTTGTGTGTTGACAAAGTAACACGACCTCCCCAGCTCCACAGAGTGTTTCGGCTCCAGGACAAGGCGCCAGTTGTCTGGACTCTGGAGCTGGAACTATTGATCCTGGACTCCATCTGCCACGTGTAACCTGTAGCCTTGTAACCATTTTCCCGCTCTTCCAAAAATATCAACACCATTAAGATCCACTGCGAAGCATGAGAGATTAAATGGTACCAAATTGTGAGACAATACTTGTGTTAGACATTAAGATTGAATTTCACCGTTTCCATATTACCTAAAACTTCAAAGATATCTACAGTGGTGTAAATACAGGTAGTAATTAAAAGAATAATACAATATCCCCAAGAGTAAAAATAAATATTTAAACTTAAATATTATTTTGTATATATAAATATATGAAGTGTTTTTGTAAAACGTAATTTCAGATAGCAACAGGTGTACAAACCTGCCACTTCATATTATCCCTACTGAGACAACTTGCAGAAGTTTAGTACAAAGACTCCTCAACTTACCGCTCGGTCAAAATGAAGAACGGTTACGAAGAAGAATTATATTAATTACCATAACATACACAATAGTTATTGGTGGTTACGAGGTATTATAGTTGATATTTTTATAAGAACAAGTAAGAAAAGAAATTCAACAGCGGAAACCTAAAAGATTCATTTACAGAGGTCGTATATGGCAAGACTGTGATAACAATCATAACATACACCCAAGAGAGTAAATAAATATTTAAACTTAAATATTATTTTGTATGTATAAATATATGAAGTGTTTTTTTTTTAATTCATTAAGGCAATTTAATAATTGGTTTATTACTAATGACAATTTCACTGCCCAAGAAACACTTTTAGATCATATAATTATATATTTTTAAAGAGTAACTTTTAAATAATTACTTTGATTGTTTGTTATTTAGTCTTATTATTAGTCTTTCCAAGAAAAGGTTTAATGGTGGCAAAAAGAAAGAGCCCAGTAACTTCATAGGTTCCACACGAAACAAAAAAAATTTGAAATGTGTAAAATGTTTACCAGAAGAAAAATAGAAAATGATAACAAACTTAAATTTCGGGAATATTGATTTGATAAAACTTATAAGATCGGTTTTCATTAGACTATCAACTGAGGCACTTTTTCGACTTTGAAAAGAAAAAGTCACAACCAAAACACCTTTGCTCGAAAAAAGAAATTATATAGGTACTCAGTTTCTTTAAAATGAAGAGTTTAAAACCACACTTAGAATAAACTGAAAAAAATTATGACGCTAACAAACTTTATTAATAATAAAAATATGTCATAGGAACTTAATAAGCAAAAGAGGTTGTTTAATAAAGCTGCGTTAAAAACTTAACCTGAAGAAGTCTTTTTAATTCGGAGCTGGAATGGAAAAGATAATCAATAACGGTGTCTGGATCTATAGAGTTCAAAATATCGTCTTCCGAGTGCATAAACAGTAAAGATTCTAAAGTTCGTTTGTAAAAGACGAACTCAACTTGGTTTTCATACGTTTCAGTTTAGAAAACGCTTGTTTCTAAGAGACTTGAGTCAATAGGAGGGTTAGATAGATGTTTGTACTTTTAAAAGTTCTGGGCATTGTAAACAGTGGCCATCGATTTTCTCGCCTGGGATATCTTTACACTCATAGGCGGCATTTTGAAATCTGAACATTTATGAACAAGATAAGTTCTTCTTTAATTTTTATGCATCAGCTTATATTAAAGGCAGTTTAAAAATAAATTGAGCTAAAAATTCACAAATTAATACTTTTCATCAACAAATTCAGAATGTAATCATTATGATGTATTCAAGAAATCTAACTTCGTATCTTGCCTCAACTATTAATTAATATTGAACTACATTTGGTCAAACTTACTGGAATACACATTTACAAACCCCTAAATTCATCAACTTATGTGATTCTGATTGAAATAAATTAGTAGAGTTAATTACATAATCTAGAAATGATTTTTTTAAACTTGGAAATAAATATTAAATGCCCTAAAGGGCGTGCTGTGTTGGATTGTTTTAATCACATATTCGAAACGTTTTACTAGTTAAGAGGGAAATAATAAAAATGCCTGGGGAGTAAGGAGTTTACATCATTGTAAACCTTTTTACATAAAATTTGAAATTCTCATGTCATAAATTAATATATTTACCAAGTTCAAATACATTAAAGCAAATGTATAGACAATTTCTCACTAGACAATTTGTATTGTGAAAACAATATAATATTGCAAAATACAGTACGTGGGGGCAAATAGATAGATAACATTCAACATACAGTGGCCTCGACGAACATTCTTCTCGTTAAATTATATTAATTTTAAAACTTCCTTCTTATCTGGACAGCTCAATTTTCAATAGTTAAAATAAAATAAATTCAGTTTGTTTGGAAACCATTTCCATAATTATGAAATACAGTATCTTTGAAATTTCTAGATAAATACTATAGAGTAATAAAAGTAAGTATCTAAAAGTTTTATATTTTGATATAAATATTGATATTACTTTTTTTATTGTATAATTTATAGTTTTGAATTCGAAATCCCAATTTAAATGTTTATATTAGTCGACGGAATAAAATTTCTTTAGCATGTCTAATGTCTTCTGAGAAATAATATATGGTTAGTACATAACCATTGAATACTTATATTCATAAGTATAACCTCTGATTGTGTTAGTTACACAAGAGGTAACTCATCCAATGCTATAAACTGAGACACGAGAAGATTGAGCGCTCGGACTGCCATCTGTGGATAAATGTTTGAACTTTAACAAAGTTACGTGGCGCAGCCCTAGTGTCGGATTCCAGAACTAACTTAAATAATCCCCCTAACCTAAATAATATCAGTGGTATAACTTTCGCTTCTCATAATAACAACTTGTGTTCAGGGAATATAATACGTAGTTTTTTACAGTTTAACGGCTGATGAATGTAATAAACGTATTTTAAACAACCATACTCGTTTATCCACGTATAATACCTAATACCAGTATCAGGTTAAGTGTTAGAAAGGGCTTCTTAAGCCTTAACTTCGTCTAGTAAAATAAGACATTTTTACTTTACTTTACCTTAATTTGTTCTTAGTTTGCGTCCTCTTATTTCCGTTCTACTTTAACTGCTGGGCGAATTCTGAACAATTTTCCATTTCATAATAAGTCAATTGCTTAGACCAAGGGCGGATCTAGTACTTATTTTCGGTGAAGGGGCACCTTGGTTTTTAGTTTACCATAAACACACACACACACACACACACACACACACACACACACACACACACACACACACACACACACACACACACACACACACACACACACACACACACACACACACACACACACACAACACACACACACACACACACACACACACACACACACACACACACACACACACACACACACAACAACAAAAATGTTCAGAAATAAATATACTCAGTTTTATTTTTATAGTTACAATACAAGAGTAATCAGTATTTCCTTCATAAAACCTTATTTTTCCAAAATCTAGTATAAGGACATGGTTCCTTACCTGGGCCTCTTATCTCCTTATTAATAATATGTTTCTTGCAAAAAGTATGTGGATAGGTACTGAAGGAAACAGGATTTTTCCGGACATTTTCCATCGTTCAGTGATACAAAAAATCAGTAACCCTACGATTCGAAGTCTGAAATCTGATATCATCAAATAACTAACCTAACGCGTAATTACAAACTAGGTTAAAATAAATAGATCAGTTATGATTTGTTTATTTTAACCTAGTTTATAATTATGTGTTAGTTTAGTTATTTACCTGAAGAAGAGATCAGATTTCAGGTCTCGAAACATAGTGTTACTGATGTTTTGTATCATTGAACAATTGCAAATGGCCGGAAAATCCTGTTTCCTTCACAATCCTTCCATCGTCAAAAACAAAATTCAAACAAAAAATTTTGATACCTTCACAAACTGAGAGAACATTGGAAAAATACAACCTTTAACAATTGTAACACATTTATTATGTACTACGTACTAAAATTATTAGTTAATCGTAAAACATTTAAAAACACATCAATATAACAAATATTCTAAATATCAGAACAATAATACTATACAATCTTCTGTTTAAACCGTATAAAACAAATCAATAAGTAAAAATAGTATTTATATTATTAATAGTTACGTAAACGCTAGGGGACAGAGTGTTAAAAAAAGACAGTATATGATGGAAGGTGGCAGGAAAATGACACGCAGGACATGAACTCACAGTTCCAGCCAGTTATTATCGTGTACACTCACTAATATTGTTGTGATGACAAATGCAACTGCACTATAAATAAAAGTGCAGTCAAAATTAAACTCATAAGACTTAGTTGCCCTTTCAGAGTTTATATCACCATATGGGTTGTTCACACTGAGGGAAGGTTGACCAACAATGTTGCCGTTGCTATCTGAATATGACCAGTCCCCTAAAACATAGAGAAACTTGATTAATTCAATTCATTCTTTATTAACACAGTAGAAACTTCAGTTCTTAATATACGTGAATATATATCAGTAAATAATAAGTTAACAGTTAATAATAACAAATTTAAGACTATAAACTAACCTAAAATAGAATAATCACGTTCGTCTTTTAATAAAATATGTTTAGAAAAAGCAACACAAATAACAATAACAATAAGAAATCAAAGAAAGCGATTGGAAATGTTGCATCACATCGGGATCTATCTCGGGGTCTTATGGTATACTAAAGAAAGCTCTGCCGGACAAGTGACTCTTTAAATTAACTTTACATAATTTCAACTATTTTTATTTTAAATTCGTTGAGGAAGTGTATTAAATAATTTCGGACCAAAGTTAAGAAGAACGTTTTTGAATATGGATAATCTGAATTTATTAATTAAAAGGTTTTACTTGCGTCTTGTATTGTAAATGTGATCTAAAACATAAAAACTACTTCCTTTTTTAAGTATAACTTGGAATGGTAAAATAAAAGGCTTGCCATTCTTAGAGTACCACTTGATAGGAACAACTCCATACAACTATCCTGTTTGTCAAATCCCCAAATTATTCTTAGAACTTTCTTTTGGAGACAGAAGACTCTATCAACAAAATTGGCATTACAAAAGCCCCAAAAAATTATTCCGTATCTAATTCTGGACTCGAATAAGCCACTGTAACCCAGTTTGAGAGTTTCCTGAGAGGCAAACAACCACGGATTACAATACAGTTTAAATATTATTATTATCATTTATCATCTTCAGTAACGTGGCTCTTCACAGTCCACAGCCAAGCTGAAATACCTCGAGATTGATGTGGTATGACTACATGTGGCTAATTCAACTTTTCCTCAGTTTAGTTTTTAATGCAATTCAAAATTATAGACAATTTCTTCTATACTTGTGACTATGGTATACGGACAATTCGCTATTACTTAAAAGCCTGAATGCTTGTTATATTTTGTTCCAGAGTCTTCCGTAATATATCGAGAGGGTACATTTCTAGTAATTCTTTGCTAGTGTTGTTGGTGTTACTATCCCTAGAGGTCATTGACAAATTTGCTGTGTGCGTGAAATTAGAGATATTCTTTCCTGGAGGTAAACTTACTTAACGTAAAACTCCTGTATCCTTCTCAATCCTACCATCGTCAAAAACAAACTTTAAACAAAAATGGATTGCCACTAAATTGGAAAGAAAATCTAGATTTTTGAACCGTGAAACTAGCACATCCTAAAATTGAGATTTAAAAAGGGGGAACATCTGTAGAAAATTAACTTGAACCGTCATATAAATCTAGATGTAAAGTTTTGTTATAGTGGTCAAAGTTTTATCTTTCTCGAATCGATAATTTTGTCAAATCAATGTATTTACGTTTGTGTATTACTATATCCATGTTTTTTTTTTTTTACCTTTTTCGGAGATTTCTCGTCGGTGCAGAATTTTCTAAATTAATAGACGGACTTTATAACCAAATCCATTCAAAGGCTGTGCCATTAGACACTGTGAGATTGGGTACTATACAATCGGCCTTATAATACTGTTGTTTTTTAGATTATAAGATAAAAACAGTTTTAGGTGCTGTGAGATTAGGAGTGGTGAGACCCCACAACGCACACATCACAGTAGGTAAGTCGAAGCCCAGTATTTATTTTATGAATCTTCCATCCTCCATGTTTGGTTTGACATATATGTTTGTGCGAAGAAATTGTTTTGTTTGACATTGGCATGGTCATTTAATTTTTGTATTTGTTAAGTGACCTATGTTATTAATATCTATGGTTTATGCCATATATAAATGTTCTAAAACACCACTTTTATAATCCAGTTATTTATTCTTCCAATAAAGTTGTTCTGTATCTTACCTGCTTTTACTGGAACAGCATCCACGATGACGTGTTCTTGGTTAGGCTTCATTACATACGCAGATGTAACAGGAGTGACTAATGAATACTGTAAAAAAAAATAGTCCATAATTACGCATAAGCAAAAATATTAAATCAGAAATTGTTTGTAAAGTGTGAAAATAAAAGAATAATTAGTAGCCTACTAAACTGAAACATCGTAAAACAAGCAGGTGTTTTGCTCGTTAAAAGGCGAAATACGATGTAATAGACGGAATTTAAAAATAATCTCTTTAACCCTCCGAGTTGCGGTACTTTTTTCTCCAAGTGGCGGGACATTTTTACTGATTTTGTATGTTCGCAAAAGAAAATTTATATAAAATCCTGTATATTATATAAGTATGACATATCATACATCGATTTAAACTTCATAACACACAGAGTAGAATGGTAATAATATGAAACACTTACCTTGGATTGGTGTAAAAAACCAATGGGTTGAATTCCAAAAATAAAAATTCAAATTTTTTTGTTTTATATTAGGCTGAGTAAAATGTTCCTAAACTTAATTTTTTAACACAAATCCAAAATACCCATTTTGTTTAAAATTTAATTCTGAACAAAAATATGTATCCGTTATATGTATTATTCCTAAAAACAACGCACTATTTGCTGATCGAAGCTTTTATGTACACGTTTTTTACTGCATTTTAGTCAGTATCAGAGCCAACCTCATTCCTCATCATTCTTCCTGGTTTGAGAGGCCTCCAATAATGTTCCAGGTAAGGGAAACACTCCCTATGAACCCCAAAATTACAAGTTGGGCACCAGAAGTGACTTTTACCCCCTTTTTTGGTGTGTACACACACTACACAAAGTCTGGTAAATAAGCAATCCCGTGAAGAAGACCTACACTTGGTCCAGGAGGTAGTACAGTAGGTGGATGAACCGTTTGTAAGAGTTCCATTAGTACCAGCATATCTAAATTCTATATCAAATTAAAGTTTAGAATCTGGTCTTTCTAACCATACCTAATATATAGCGTTTAAGTCGCGGCATAACATCGGAAATACCGGAACAAGAGAGGCTTGCGTTAATAGACGCTAGAGCGTCTTTGCCACTCGCGAACCGAGATTTAATAGACGCTGCAGCGTCTTTCACCACTCGGAGGGTTAAATAAAATACGCATAAAGAAAACTTGATTAATTTATACAATATTGTTTCCTTGGATACCGAATATAATTAATGAGTGTTTCAAAAAATTACTCAAAACAAATATTTTCTTGTAAACAATTTTATGTTTTATGTCAAAGAATTTTAATTTGCTTAGACCCAAGAAGATGTTATTTTACTAATGTGTTTGGAATAGAAAATATATTAAAATAGCTAGAACATTTTGTGTTTGTAGACTAAAACTCAGTTGAAAGCTATGAGGTTTCGTATTCACACATGAAGCCTGTGTGCCACATACAGCCCCACTGTGGCCCTTTGTTGCTTGTAGTTGATGATTAAAACACATTTAAATATATACGAAAGTGTACATTCACAAAACCAATATTTTGACCTGAAGTCCTAATAATGGACTTTTATAACTCAAGAAGCCAGTGGTTAAGCAGGTCCGTGATAGGATTACTAGAATCCTAGATGATATATATGCTGAAAGATCAGAACATCCCATATCACGTAAATCTCTAGAGGTTGAAAACCTTAAGAAGATTTTAACTCTCAGAGACTAAGAATGTCTAGAAACCGGAATATTTGAAATGCCAAGAGCTTCTAGAGGTTGGAGCTCCCAAGGACAAGAAATTTCATAAACCTGGATATCCTACAATTCGGAAATTCTCTTATGCCAAAGGTGTTTAGAGACTAGAAGTCTATACATAGACACGAGCTGCCAGATTGCAGGAAATTCTCTAGGTCACCTTAGAGAGCGGAACATCTATAAGCTGGGCATTCCTAGCAGCCAGACTTGTCCATAGGTAGCAAGCGTTTAAAGGCAAGAAGGTTTTAAAGTCAGGGAGTTCCAAGAGACCAAGAACTCCTAAGGTCTGAAAGCTTCTAGAGGTTAGAATCTCATAAAATTCATGATATTTAAGAAAAACCTTACTATGCAAGAGGTATAACATCTCGGAATATACAATTCTCCAGATGTTGTAATACGTGGATTTTACGTTAGCATACTAACTCCACTCAATAATATTGGCCAAGAATAAATATTGCTAGATGCGATTTATTAATTGACATCTAAATAGCGTATAGTAATTGACGTAGATGTTTCAAACATGCCAGTAAATTCCACTACCTCGATACTTCCAGGTGCAGGAACTTCCTAGTGGCCGGAAGCTCCTAGAGGCTGAAAGTACCTAATGTTAGGAGCTCCTAAAGGCCGTGGGTAGCAAAAGGCGGGAATCTTTCAGGGCAAAGAAGTTTCTCGGGAAGCCACAAAGGCTAGAAGTTTTTAGAGGCTAGGAACTTCTAGAAGCCGGGAGTTCTCGTATATACTGTAACTCTTCAGATACTTATATCGAGAGGTCTGAGACCCTTGGAGATGTAGCGACTAAATGAAAATAGTCCAGTCAAATATTTTAGAGATGGTTGTCATTGTAGTCGGGGTGTTGATATTAGGCGGTCCTAGAGATGACATACGCCCAGAAATGAGGTCAGTATTTGCAATGGCATGTTAGAGAGGTACAAATAGTTTTTAAAGCTTCAGAATTTCTTCTGTGGCCTATATCGTAAGCATCGTGTAAACCAAGTTTGCGAGGTTTGTCACAGTTTTTAAGGAAATTTAAATTCCTTGTAACAATGAATTTCTTAAGGAGAATCTTTGGAGTTTTGATTTCTTAAAAGGTGCTATAACATTTATATAATTTACAATGTTTTAGAAAGTTTTCCTTGTGTAAGTCTAAAATTATTAAAATTACAAATCTATAATTTGGTATACATAGGAAGATGGGAAAACTGTTACTGATGAGCCAGTGAGTAGAACATCTAGATATATAAGCGATGAGATTGATTAAATCAAAGTAAGTAACATAGTTCCATTAAAGTAAAATCCACATAACTGACCTTCTTTCAGAGATATAGATCGTGAAGTGATAACATAGGCGTTACGGGTATTTACATTAAATGTAAATGACGTTAAATGTACATTTAATTTCCACACACAAATTAAAGGTGGAATTATATACCTATAGAATATTGCGTAAATTATTTGTGTTTCAGAATAGGAAAATTACGTAACAATATGATTTACTTAACTTTTAAAATACGAATTTATGAAGGCTAACTGTACTACAGTCCTTAGTTAAAATTAAATAATTCCATACCTTCTCTGCTATTTTGGTTGCTTCTTCTAAGGCTTGCGTCTTCTCTTTACCATCATGGCTCTCCGCCTCATCCAACAACTGATGGATAGTCTTGTGGGCCCAGATTTTCTCAACGAGGCCTTCAGGTTCTTCTTTGAAGGAACGGCACAGTTGTGTCTTGCCTGAACCAATTACTTGCTTTCATAAGACATTGATACTTCATTATTTGTTATCAAGATGAACTAAACTAAACATTTTCAACAAACCTCTTTGTTTTTAGATTTAAAAAGATAAGAATTATTTGCAGTGTTAACAAAATACACAAGCGTACCAAATATGAACAAGATCAGACGTATTGCTTATACCTATTAACTTATCTAAAAAAACCACCTCCCCTCCCCACACACACAAAGGCGCGCGCACACACGCACACACATTCAAACCTTTATTTTCAGAACTCAATTTGTTGTGTTAGAAGTCACCGAACTGAAATGTTAACAAAAGGTTATTTAAAACAAAACAGTATTTTTCCAACTGAATGACAGTAAAAATTTTACTCTTCAAGATGCATTCATTCTCAATATAGGCTAGAATGGATTGGATGTTTCTCACTTCGTATTTTTCTTCTTATTTCTAGTTTTGAAACACCATTAGCACCCATCTACAATCCCACATTCTGCAGTAAAAACCTTTCAGACGGTTTAATATTTGTTATTTCCTGAATAAAATTGGTCCTAGTATAGAGCCTTGTGAAACGCATCTATTAACAAGTTTCTAAAAGGCTCGTTATTCTTTCTCTTCTCTAATTAATTTGGCAGCGCCCATAAACCATTCTATCCGTTCGAAAAATTGATTAGACATACCGGCTGGTTTGAATTTATAAAGAAGAGGATCGTTGTTTTAAGAGGTCGATATCTTTTTTGTATTAATTAATTTAGTAAAAGAATGGCACCATGAATTTTAGTAAAGCATTTACCACAGCAAATAATAGCTTTTCTTGATAGATAAATTATCAGGTAGTATTTCTAGATCATTAAAAGAAGATGGTTTTGAAAATCCTAATTGACCATTTCTACTCCAACTGGAAAGGTCATGGGTGTCAAGTAACAAGTACTCAAGGTTTGCTGATAGCATAGTTCTGGCGATGTGATTTCAGTTATCTCTATTTCACGTTTGTGCAGGTGCATATTGCGGTATAGCCAAGAGTTTCAAAAGAAGAATTGGCGAGCTGCCTTAAAACACGTCTAGTCGAAGACGAGAGATTGGCAGAGAAGTTGAGTAACATCTTTGGACTAATTACATAAGACAGAGAACCCACTCATAATTGGACCCATGCAGTGCATTGGCTATGGAACGGTGGGGGTGGAATGGAGGGGGAGGGGGAGGCAATCCACTCTAGTGTTGTCACTCGACATCACGCTTCATTAACTATTAAAGGAGAAGAATAACATGGAACGAGACTGAACATGCGCATGCGCTAGTAGTGGCGCAACGTCGCGGCGGACCTCATAACTAATACCCATTAAATCAGCACAGCCAGACATATTGATGATTCGTTTCCTGTAATAACTAGTAAAATCGGTTGTAACATCTAAAGCGAACTAAGCGATTGCATTTCTGTCATATGAGGCTCAACAATAAATGGTCAACAAGAAATTAGTCTTACCTTGGTGTCATGTTATAAACAATAATCATTTTATTCGAAACTGGCAAATTAATCAATACAAATATTACTAGAAAGTATTTGTTGTATGATTAAGTGAAAAGTACTATTTAAATAAACAAAAACATGAATATGATTAACATTATGCCGGAGAAGCTTTATTCTCTGGCCGTGTATAGCTGTCAAAAATCATGGGTTAATTACTTTGATTCATAACTATAATTATGGTAGGTTAATTCAATTCAAAGAACATCGAAATTGAACAATTTCACAACGCAATTCCGAAATTACTCAGATAATGAGGGGCAGTGGTGTTACTAGGACCACCACTTGGTGGGGGGGGGGTTGAATCTGTTTGAAGAGAACACCACACTAGAGGATATTGAATAAATCTAAATTGAAATAAAGTAGATATGCCTAATTCAATTTACTACATTTAACTGGCCAAAACAAAGCTTCAAACAAGTTATAGATAATAAAAAAAGACACCGGGTGATTTAGTTCGCGAAGGGTGGGATAAATACCCCTTCGACGCGTCGCTGTGATACCACGCTCTCCCAGTATCAACACCACTGCTCGGCACTCGCCCGCTCACTCTATCCCCTGACCTGGCCACTGCAACTGCGCGGCTGTAGAGTGGCCGTCTCGCTCACCCGATCTTACTCCCCTAGATTTTTTCTTTTGGGGATTTTTGAAAATGAAAGTGTACGACACCAAACCTCAGAACCTTGATGAGTTACGGATGCGGATTGAAAACGCTTGCCGACTTATCACACCAGAAATGTTGGAAAACGTAAGGCATTCATTTGAATCAAGACTTTATTTTTGCCCAGAAGTAAATGGGGGCCATTTTGAGCATTTACTTTGAGCTTAAAAAAAGGTTGAGGTAAGATTTCAACGGTAAGTTTAATTATTTTAAGTTTAATTTAGCACTACTTAGTATTAAGAATAAGTCTGAACAGATGAGTTAAGAAAAATAGTGTTTTTTTAGCGAACATTTCAACAAAACTTTGACAAGCCGTTGTTTCGTACTGTTTCAAAGTACTGGATTGAGATAGAGACCTCTAGTCTGTGGCACTATTCTTATTTTATAAAGACCTTTAAAATGAAGTGTCATTTGATGGGGGTTTGCATTTAAAATTTTTACTTGACCCCCCAACCCTCCATTTTGGGTTGAGAGACTAAGTTCTCATATAACGCAAAAATCATCATTTGTCATTATATAATTACCCCCCAAAGGATATTGGTTTGTTTAATTTCGTCCGAAATTTAGAATGGGTGGTGGGACTTTTAGGACACCCGTTAGAGAGACAGAGATAGAAGAAGAGTCGTGCTAACTGACCTTCAGCATTGTAGATTATCGGGTACTTGACAACTCCGGCGTTTCCATTACCAGTCACGTTACCAATTACGTCTAGTTTGTTTATGTTATTTATTTTCAATTTGCCACAAACTTCTATTTCTGACCCTTTAGCAAACATAGGAAATGCAGTTTTGGTGTTGTTAGACATATCAACCTGAAACAATAAATACATGGTTAAAATAACATTGTATTTGTTAATTTGGTCCATTATTTATATTTAATTTAGTACTCTGTGAGAAGTCCTTTATACAGTGGAGGATAAATTAGTGGATCAATCTAGCACATTATAACAATTACTAAAGTACAAAGATGACAAAAGTCTTTTAGAATAGAGAAATAATTTTGATCACTATTGCTAAGATAAAATATAATATTCATGACCACCACCCTGAAAGTCAAAGATCGTAGTAAAGATTGGCAAGAAAGTTTGTGTAAATTTTAAAATGGTGTGTAGGTTTCTTTGGGTTAAAAGGCGTTTAGTAGGGGAGTTAAAAGGGATTACGCTATTTAATAATGAATTAATAATGAAATAGGCAGACACATAATTTATGATACTTTCATTTTCAAGCTCTAAAGAGGATTTAAATTTTACTCCATGATTTTGTCTTTTTAATACAAAGTTTAAAACTGTTTACAGTAATATTTCTACATTTTAAATACACCTCTTAGTTGGACATACTTAAGTTAAACCTCTTGAAACGTTCACTTAAATGAATTAAATGATTAAACCCATCATTTAGGCAGCCCGTGCTTTAGATACGACTAGAACCTATAAAATCGTTTTAAAATGGTAAAAACCAATTTTTTTCTTCGTTTGAAATTTGTTTTTGACGATGGGAGGGTTGTGAAGGAAATAGGACTTTTCCGGAGTTTGCCATCGCTCAGTGAAACTTAAGTGAAAACAGTGATTTTTTTGTTTCACTGAACGATGGTAAATCTCCGGAAAAATCCTGTTTCCTTCACCAATTTTTTGTATCAGGGAAGCAAAATGAAGAGATTTTAATGCACTAATAAAATGCCGTTTGATACTAAGCGATGAATTATACAGTATACAGTACAAATCGATGGTAATAGACAACTGTGCTCACCACATCAGATGAAAAATTGAATTTAACATCGGACAGAAGAGGCTTAGCAACGCTCTGGTAGAAGTCGTTTAGTTGTGCTGAGGCGTCTTCAGCTTCGTATATGGGCTTGGCGAAACCATCATTGGACAGGGACAGCTTTCGTAGGAACCTCATGTCGGCATCTTTTCCAAAGCCCAATGAATAAATGGAACACCTGGAATAATTAAAATGGGTTTATGAATGTCACTGTATCCCCGATAGGAACTTTTGCTACCTATAAGATGAGTAAAGAAACTTAAAAAGCGTTGAGCAGACGTATTTATGGTAATGCAATCGATTTTGGGTTTGAAAATCTTTTTATGTTACAATCATAGCTCTTTAAGATAACTACCCTAATGAAGAAAACAATTTTTGTCATCACTCTTTGTGAAATAATAGGCATTAAAAGTAGACAAATTAAACCATTTTCTGACGAGGCCCAATAAAAACGGTTAAATAAAAAAAATATTAAATGTTTATATTATTTACATGAGTTAAGGCTTCAGGGAGTCACACCTTTTTATTCATTTATGATTTTAGGAATTTTTATTTTTATGATTAAGAGGGATTTAAGAAACTTACATTTTTTTAATAATTTTTCTCAACGAAATTGAGTTCCTTTATAAATATTTCTTTTTTACTTTTTATAAATCGATTGCATCACATTAATGCGCATGCGTTGTTTCCTTACTCTCCCACACCGCTTGCGTTTCAGTCTATACTAGCCATTCAAAAAACATTTTAGTTTAGTGCTTCAGACTATAGTAATCCAGTGTTACAGGCAACAAGTTCGAAATAGTCAATAACGAACAAAATTTGTTACAATTCGGAAACATCCAGTGAAATGAAATTATTCACATTAGCAAGAGGAGTTTAAGATTGTAATTTTCCACTTTTATAATCAAATGGGAAATTCTTGTTAAGAATTGTATTTATTTATTAATCTACTATACAAGGTTATAATAATCGACGTTGCGTTCTTTATTAACTTCTAGGCGCCCTACAATAATCTCGGATTCATCAATTTTTTATCCGAATTAAATAAATTTAATTATTATAACACTTCAGATTTTATGCAAATATTTATTCTAACAGCTATTAACTTAAAATATTCATGGTTTATATACATATCTTATACGTTCATAGCACTTTAATGTCCTTGTTATTTAATATTTTATTCGTCTAAAAATTATGCCTCTGATACAAAGTATTTAAATGTGCTCATCTTAATAGTATTGTATTTAAATATATTTATTGGTCATACTTAGTGGTCTAAGTTTTATCGATGTATACATTACTGTTATTATATCTAAACGTTGCATGAAACCGAACAGAGTAGCAAAATTAAAAAAGATAAAAATAAAACTTGAAATAACATGAAATTAAATTATTCTTTTTTAACTTTGTTATTGACAATGGTCCATTTTAAACGATAATAGGATTTTGGTCATTTTCTATTGTTATGTGTTACAGGAATACAATACTACGTTTCTAGGATTGAAATCTATGCTCTTCCTCAGGTGAAAATTCTTAAGATATGTACTGAACATTTTAACAATCTATCAAACCTTAGTGAATAAAACTCGTACACACACACACACACCATGAAATTGAAATCCAGGACCAAAAAGTGAGGTTAAAGGAATCTGCCATTTTCCCCTCCATCTTTTTGTTTTAATTTTCAGATGACGCGCCGCAATACTACAGGAACTGCCGAAATCGATTTTCTCCCGTCTTCCACCTTCCCTAGTGCGTGTGACTTGTGTTGTGCAGTGCTCTTGGTTCTGTGTAGTAACCGCTTGGGTTCATTCTTACCAATCTGGACGTTATTTATTTATTTATATTTTATAATGTTACAATACAGCCGAAGCCAATTACACTGTAACATTAATATTATTATATATGAATATAATTGGATAACTTTAAACAAAACAAAAAAACACACACAATTTAATCCAAAACAACAGCTCAACTACATTAAATATCAACTATACACAAAAAAGAGCATTTTAAAGTTGACAAATTTGACAACACCACCGAAGCACCGATAAATAACTTAACAACAAGATGAATCAAATAATTTAAATAAATTAAATAAATAACATCCGAGAATCAATAAACTACTGTCCAAAAGTAATCAATTAAACATGTACTAAAACTAGTTAACAAAATATATATAACGATATAACAATTATAAAATTTGATTCGGTTAATATATATGGTGGTATATATATATATATATATATATATATATATATATATATATATATATATATATATATATATATATATATATATATATATATATATATATATATATATATATATATATATATATGGTTATGGTGTTCTTGTACCAGTCAGGCATGTTCTTTGTTTTTTATGTACAACATACTGTTGTCAATTTTGGGTAGTGTGTAGTAGATTCATCACCACACATTTATTTTAGTTTCTAATCTTTTTGCTTTCTTAAAGTTTTTTATACCAGAGGTGGGAAGTAGATTTCAACCTCGAAACTTAGTGTTCTGTTTTTTGTAACATATAACGATGAAAAATGTTCGAAACCTTATGAAATTAAAGTTGAACAAATAAAACAATTAAATAAATATAGCAATATACACTTACTTGTGGGCGTTCAGGGATATGATTGTTTTGACTATCTTATCGGGATTTGTCTCCTCAACCCCAGGCTTTCCATCTGTCAGGAAGACCATGATCGGCTGAGGGGGGTTGATTTCGTCCCGTTTCTGCATGTTGAAGCTAAGGTGCACAAGCTGCAACCCCGTCTTCAACCCTCCAATGATGTTCGTGTCTATGAGAAAATATGGAATATAAGATGACATTTATATTTTACGAATATTTCATGTAGATGTGATTGGAAAATATTTAGGATCCACCGATGTAGAACAATCGTTCATTTTTCATACTAAACAATACGATGATGTTTTAAACATTTTTCTTCACTAACGATAGTATATGTGTTTTAGTGCATGTATTATATTATGATTAGTTTGAGACTAAAGAATGAAATAGTTAAATCTGGTTCGGAGGACTGGGGGTTAATTTGAGACTAAGGGGTGGAGCTCGGAGAGCAATTGTATTTAGTTTATACCCTAAAGACAAGAACGGTAGGGGCAGCGACGCTAGTAGGGACGCTACCGATCACGTGATGTACTACAGTAGGGATCACCAGAGAATGCAGTTAAGGGAGGAGCCTATTTGGAGCGTGACCTTGGAGCAGCCAATGAGGAGTAAGCGACGTTGCCGAACTTGTTCCTCGCTGTAACCGCAGCGCGCCGTGCCGGGCTGTTGGGGACCTGTTGAGTGGCAACGTCGCGCTGGCCTATCCTTTCTATTGGTCGCCGCCAACTGCACTCTTTCGTGACTCCTACTGTAGAGGGATATTTTTAAATGTTTTAAATGGCCAATGGGGAGCAGTCAACCGGTTTTACGTCATTGTCTACATAGCGCAGTGCGTCCAGCTCATTAAGTATTAGTAAATAATACAAACATAAACCAAATTAATCTAAACAATGAAATCATATTTTACACAAGAGCAACAGAGTTGTAAATATTACACACATTAATTTCAATAATAATTACATTCTTATATGTATAATACCAGTTCAGATATTTCTGGGTTTAATCCAAGTGTAGTCTAAGTTATATTTTGTCAATTAAAGGAAAGTTTTGAATATTTATTTTTTCTCTTAGAATATTTAAACAAGTATCAGCGGTTTTTTTATCGATGAAGATATTTTTGTATAAAGTAAAAGCAGAGGCCTACTTTGAAATTTACAATATACATCAACATAATAATATAAAAAATATAGTCACGTTACATTTACTTAAAGTCTTTATATAAGATTGTATATTTTTTTATTTATTTGTCATTCTACTCTGTAAATTTACTCTCATGTAAAAGTAGGATCAAGTTGTGTAATTAATAAATTCTTGTTATTTCACATGGAGTTAAGTTTGGTATTATAGTGATTGAATTTAGTTAAATTTAAGCTAGTATAGTTTGTTTTTAATGAATAGTTTTACTATATTTGTTATTAGATTTGTTGATATTGTAAACTACGCTTGAATGTAACGTGACACCGGCAAAGATAAGAGAGTCAAGTGGAGTAACTAGGAATTCACAGTCCATTATTATAATGAATTAGTTGTTGCCTATTGCTAACATAGCCTAATAAATGTGACTGTACATGTTTTATAACTTTCAAGCCATATGGCTACAACAGTAAACTTTTAGATTTGGATAGTCAATGCATTATTTTAGTACATCTTGAAATTAAAGTAATTTACTAGCATAAATAGTTAATAATTATTATCTTGTGCATAATTAATAGATCGGTTTTTTTTGCAGCATCATGTACCATATCAACTAAAAGTTGGACGCATTGGTTGATGTACAGAATAAGCTTCCTATGTTAGCCTTGCAAAAATGTAATGATACACAGTGTAAAAGTGTAAAAGACCCAGCGCTATCTATCTTCCACAAATTCTGATACTCTACAATGTTCAACTCAAATTTACATTCTCACGTCTCCACTATGACTTACTCTCACAGTAAATATACTTCTCAAATTCTTCTCCCGCATCCCCGTCTTCTGTCTGGAACTTCCCCCATTTTTCTCTTTACCCCTCTCCCCCACTTTCCTACCCCTCTCACTTCCCCTCTTACCCCTCCATACTTATCTCCCTCTCCCCTCTTTCTCTCACTCTCTCACCTCTCCCCCCTCCATTACTCCCCCTCACCTCCTCCTAACACCTCACTCCCCTCTCTTCTACCTCTCCCCCTTACACTCCTCCTTCTCTTGTTAAGTTTAATTTAATATGTAATGTAAATAAATAGACTTATTTTTAGTTGTAAATGTATACATATAAATGTTAGTTTAATTTTTATTAGGTTAAGTGGTAGAGAGGACTTTATAGTCCTAACTTCGCCTCTAATAAAGACATTTTTAATTTCATTTCATTTCTCTTTCTCTTTCCCTCTCTAACGTCACTCTCCAAAGCAGCTGGCTCTCGAACAGCTGGTCACGGCGCGACAATCAGCTGTCACTGATGTCTACCACAGTCACTGCCTGCAGTGACATTGCTTCACCAGGCCGATTAACCATTACGAGTAGCTTTATCCATCGGAAAATTTTTCCTTCTTATACATAATTAATATCGTTTTATATGTTGAACCCTGTTTATACCCTCATATTTCGACTTCCACCAAAACCAGACGACGAATGACAATCGATGTCTGTTTGGGAGAAATTCCTCTTTCAATTAAAGAGAAGTAACATTCTCAAATTGGCTTTCATCATCTTGACTCATCACTAAAACCAACTTTAAACAGCTAAAGATGCGTAATTTAAGTAATATGACTCACTTCCAGTTTCCGAGTGGCTGTGAATGAAATTACGTGCCAGAGTTATGTTGTCTGGCGAAGCTTCTATGACGCATCCCAAACGGCTACATTCATTCATCCCATTCATTTGACCAGATAAGTGCAATCCACCCTTTGGGGTCCAAACCTGAAAAATAATATTACGTATGTACCATTCTAGAAGATCACAATGGACAGAACAGTTGAAAAGTGTATGTCTTTACAGAACTCACTAGTTTTAATATAGTCTTGGCGAGTTAAATACACCACCTCTGGGAGAATCTAACCTCGAAAAGCCTTGATCCAATAATCGACAAAACTACTGATCCATCAAGCTAGAGCAGCCTGTAACAAAAATAGCCGACGGTGGCCGGTGGTTCTGAATGACCCCCCCCCCCTACACCCCACGTCAAAGCACTGTTGCCAATTGTACCTGTATGGAAAATTACTGATCTGTCTCAACTTCTGTTGCAATTAACAAATTTATTATTACCGCAATCAAATATAAGTAAACTTGGTTTCATTCGTCGTCGTTTTACAGACAGTTTGTGACCATACCACGTCATAGCGGGATCAGCTGGTAGTAAGCACCGATATGGCAACACCGCCTCAAATTTCATTGGTTTTTCTTAATAGTGATGGAACAACCGATTAAATGTCACAATCGCATTTTTAATCGGTTGTTTTAATAACTAATCGGTTTTCCATTCGATGAAATAATTGATTGAAACCCTGTTTAGCCTCTACGATTAGTTTCAGTTAAGCCATATAATTAATTCATAATAATATTTGATGAAAAGTATTAAACCAATGTAAGATACACAAGTAATTGAGTTGAACATATATAGTTACGACATCAAATTTTCACTAAACTTTAACTAACCCCTTTTATTATAAGTACAGGGAAATAAAACGTTAGTTGTAAAAAAATGTTACTCTTAATAATTGCAATGAATCCGATATTTACTTGAAAGACAGAAGTCATATTGATGAAAACATAATAGCAGACTGCAATCATTCAATGAAAACGAATTATGGAACAATATTTACCGATTGAACAGTCTAGAGTAGTTTTAGTACAACAAATAAGAAACCAGCATATTTAACCAAACCAATCGATTGGAACTGCTTAACTGTATTTACTCATTCCCAAAATAAAATGAAATATTTCATTGATACAAACAGCTTTTATCGATTAAATTGGTGTATTCCAAAATTCCAGAGAATCATTTGTTTTCATCAAAGAGTTGTTTCCATCATCAATCAAGACTCTACAAACCTTCAGCCTTAAGATTCACTTTTACCTGGATTCACCATGAGTCAGAGTCAGAGTCATAGCTTCCGTCCCTAAGTGAATCAGTCAGGATTCCCTAAACCCAAATCCTTTCTTCTATACTTACGTTACCAATTTCTATTTGTCCGACTTGAATTTGAAAGTTTACACATCTTATCTACGCACAGCACAATTAAAGACCTATCCAGACCATATTAGCGAACAGTCAGACAACGAAAATGTACCTTAACATGGGTATGAAAGATCACAATACTGAAGTAATCCTTGGGTTTAAGGTCTGACAGAATTGTCCTCATCGCAACTTTCAGTTGGCCCATTTTCCGTTTAGCCATAGAGGAGCTGAAGTCCAACACAAACACGATGTGTTTCTTCAACTCAACAAGATTTTCTGGAGCGAAGTGGATGGAAAAGTAATCGTCCACACTCTGAAACAGAAATGAAATGATTACACAGCAAAAATATGATTCAATGATTTGTAGGATGGACTGATCCTGTAATCAAGGACATAGCCAGGACAAATTGTGGGAGGTGTCAAAAGGAAATTGGGAGTTCCCCCAAAAATATTCAAATTTAAGAAGCAAAATAGTGAATTCTGCACAAAGTTTTTACGTCTTTGAATAGGTTGTATTGAAGATTGATATGCATAATTGTGGAAGCACTGCTTTTGTAGGTCGTGTAGGATTAATAATTGAAATTGAGTGGAGTTACATAATAATGATTTTACAAAACTATGATTTTATTGCCTTCAAAACACAGTACATCGTATACAAATCCACATTGAGATATGATAATATGTACAAGACTTTCTACAGAAGTAAAATTATTCTTGAAATCTGATCCATAATATGTAGTACTTGCTCTGGAGAAACTGATATTCTCCCGTAGTGGACAGAAAATAAGGAATGCAGTCAACTACTCATTCCCCATTTTGTTCCTTAAAAAGTTCTTGGCAGTAGTACATGTTAGTAATACTGAATTATTTAAATAATAATAATCGTTTGCTAAACAAAGTAAATGAAAAATTTGAAAATTTGGAGGGGACGGGTTCTGGCTCCTTGGACACTCTTGTTGGCTACGTCCTTGTCTATAATAAAATTTAGGAAATAATCAAGCCATCAACAAAATGAATATAATCTTTCGCTAATGAACAAAAATTGTACCAAAAAAGATATTAATCACACCATAATATTGCTGCTACCTGTTCTTTATTTAAAGTTGTATTGACGATGGTTGATTTTAAAGGATTGTAGGATTTCGGACATTTGCTATCGTTATAAGTTAAGAAAAGAACACTACGATTTGACGATTTGAGGACTGAAAACTACCCTTAATTGTTAAAACCTCTAATACACAAGGTTAAACAGTAAAATTAATACAACTTAAGCAACCTAGTTTAACTTAAGGCAAGATCTGTGAGAATGAACCCAAGATATGTAACTGCACAAAACCAAGAGCACATAGAACACGCGTCACATGCACCAGGGAAAGTGGAACACGACAGACTATTTGGCGCGAATTTCTCTCACTTCGTTAACACTCCTAGAATATTCTATCTGTCATATAATATTCCCACATTAATGAAGTTGATTCATTTCCACTACAATTTAAATATTGGTCAGCAACCCTCTCTCATTTTTACCAGGGCAGAAACAGTCTACAACTGAATCAGTTTGTAAAACTGAAAGGTCGTGTCGCGCGGTGGTTAGGAGGGGTGGTTCTAAGAGTGTTCTTGATAGAAATATTCTAGACTAAAGTATCAACTTTGTATTTAGGTTCCTCTTAGTCCATTAAAAACTATGTTAATTTTGGGGTCAAAAAGGCCAATTCTTTTTATCCTGACGGTAACAACGTGTAAATCTAGAACAGAATCTATACATTGTTAAAAATTGCAATGAAAAAGTTATAATAATAATATCGTTTACTGTGAAAAGACAATATAAACATTGTATGACAACCGTCCTTAATATAATCTAACCATTCTTGCTGACAATGACCCACTCAAACATACATGACCCCTTTCAAACTTTTCTCTTGCAGTTTACAGGTCTGGCAATACGGTTTTGTGAATTTTTGTGTTCTTAATTGTCCCAGCGATTCATCATAAACTCGTCAACAGAGTAAAGTGCCTTTGACACCAAAATGGTTTTCAACTGAGCTTTTAATTTTTTTTAAAATTTTGTTGTTTAATACCTCCAGGGAGACTGTTGATTATTCTGACACCACCTTGAGAAGGCAAATTTCTAAAAGCATTTTTTTCTGTGTTGTTGGACTCGAAAGTTGTCCCTGCCTCTAGTCTCATAATGGTTATCATCCCTGCCTCGAACCAAAGCGCACTTTGATCTGGAGTAAAGGATCACCTCGAGAATACAGAGACAGGGCAGTCAGTAATCCCAGCTCCCTAAAAGCATCTCTGCACGACTCTCTGTCTCTTAAACACAAAATCACTCTCACGGCTCTTTTTTGATATCTGAAGACTCGAGTTATCATTGTAACTTGAGATTATTAAATACACTATTACATTGTTCAAGAAGATTTATAGAACATATTAAAGCAGACTTTGTACTAATCTCAACATACTAACAAGAAGTTGCGTAGCGGTTTGCTCTCTGTAGACTTCATATTTGAGAACCAGCTGACCACGGAAACCATGAGGGCCGTACTCCCTCTGTTGCTCTGATGTCGGCGCCCAGATGACTTCCTTCTTACATTCACTGAGATCCTTGATTTTTGCTAGCTTTCTTGCTGGACATACAAAACAGTTCGAATCAGAAACTCTTAAAAATAAAATAGACTGTTTAAGACATTAAATTAATTTTATATATTTGTAATACGACTATACAGGGTGTACATTAAGTCCCGATACGCCTGGATACATTCCAAACGGATTGCGATATCGATGTAAAAACTTCACTATACCTATTAAAATACTATTGTGAACATTTTGAAGGATAAAAATATACATAGGGGACAGAGGGGGCGTCACTTTAAATTTTTAAATTATCTGAAAAAGGGAGTAAATATTTTTATCCTTGTGTATCTCATATTTTATAACATATTTTTTAATTAGTACTGAACATGCCTATGCTTCATTAAATCAGGATTTCTTTTTTTACTTTTTCTAGTTCAACACAGTATGTTTACTATCACATGAGTTTATTTTTAACTGAATGTATTAAAGATGTCCTTCAATTTGTTATTAAATATTTTTTATATTTATAAATAGAGGAAGTAAATTTACATTTTTATTCGTCTCAAACATTGTGCAATCTCGAATTCATGTTCGATTATTAATAAGTCGTTTGATATCATACGGGAAAAATGTGCCCAATTAGATAAATAAGTCTAGGTTTAATAATGATATATTCTCTATATATTCTATTCTTTTTATATTTTTTTAATAACGTTCGTATATTCACCGCATCATTTGTCCAGGTGTAAAAATAGTTTTTATCATTTTCTGATTTGTAAGAATGTTTTCAATGTCAGATGTGTCGCGCATTAAGTTATAAATTGCCATTTTCATTTGATACACAAACAAAATTTAATATAACTTTTAATATAATTTCAGTTAAAAAATACGAAAGTTATAAAAAACCGCCCTTTTTTCTCAACTCTTAACACGCAGCATACTCTAAAGTATTTACTCTATGACAAGTAAGTTCACAAATCTTAAAATTAAAAAAGTTTTAAATTTAGAGTACTACTCCATACTACTGTGTACGAATTAGTTTACCGCATTAGAACCAACAATTAATTTAGATTTTGGAACGAGATTTTGGATTTTGAAAACGATGATTCAACATTACAAAACCGAACATGTAACAATTCCGCGACCAAACAAAAATAATTGTAAATAGTCCACACTATGATCTAAGGATAAGAGACCCTCAGGAAGGTTCACTTCTGGCTGGTTGATACCTTCCAGTTGAACCTACACTAGGTACAGTAAAAACCGATGTGTCACTTAAATCTGGGCAATCTTATGGATATCCTGGAGCGACACATCACTAACCGCAAACGTCGAGATTCTGGGGTGCAAGGGTAGATTGGCAGGTCTAGCCTACAGCGGAAGTAGACTGTTCGAGTTGTTGGAGCTATCCCTGTTAAAGTTTCTTGCTAGCCTAGACATAAGGGTTTGCCACCCCTCTGCCTGATTTGACTGGAGAGGCTGGTAGAGAACTGCCTTCTCCTACTTCCAAGGAGATATGACTGAGGTTAATACCTAAAATTTTTCCTCGTGGATCTTGACAGGAGGTGCCCCCTACTCCAAACCTTATCCATCCAAAATATCCTGTCATTCAGGAAGCAGCACAAAGGTCCTTCCTTGTAGGACTATGTGTAGTTTCTAAGAGAACAAGGATAAGAGAACGCTTATAAATAATAAAGACAAAAAACAATTTCAGCAAAGAAGACAGCGTCAAAGCATCAAAATATTAACAGTCCTTGTAAAGAAACCGTATTGAACGCTCTTAGTTTTACTTGCCACTTATTGGCTACTGTAAATAACAATACAGCTCATCCACCTATAACTCGACTAAGCGGATATGTATGATTGAAAGTTTTGGTTTTCAAATTATCGACTGAGTATGTCACTTTAAAGCGAGGGTGAGACATTTTAAGATTTTAATTGTATTAACAGTTTTTTCGAACGGTGTGAATAGGAAAACTTAGGTGTTAGGTACTTACAATTTTCATTTTTTGGAACGCCTGTTTCAGGGATGTGCAATTCTGTCACTTGCAGGTGGGTGATGGCGGTTGGCTCCTCGATATTCACGGTGACCGACAAGTCATCCACTATCTGTAAACATTTACGGAGTAACCTTATCATTTCTAAAACCTACATCAAGTGTGTCATCCACCTACCCGTTTGATTTGAACTACTCTATTGTAACTTATGATAATATACCTTTCATGAAATTCATGCATCTTAAATTAGAACATAAAATTGATTTAAACAATTAGTGACACTTTTATAGCAGTTAAATATATTTTTAACTTCTTAATAGAGGCATTTCACGCACATAGTGTATTTCGTTTAATTTGTAATTGCGATTATTAATATAAACCCCTAGAAATTTCAAAATAATCTGAAAAGTGCAAATAAAAACAATTTACTACCGAACGTCAAAGAAATGTAAAACAACAGATGAAAACCTGATGCGGGCTGACGTTAACTGTGTTGGTGAATACTCCCAGATTCCTGGTCAACAGCTGTTCGTAGGTCAATTTGAAGGTCACAGTCCCATGAGGTTCGATCTCCACTGATACTTCAAATCGGTTTGAATTTCTCGCACTGCAATTTGAAAAAGGGCAAATCTTATGAACTCTGGAATTTCTGTCACCCAAAATTATAGTTACAAATTAAAGTAACGTAAAACCCCATCCCATCCCTTAATTTCTCCTGTTTCTACCACTGAATGCAGACATTCCTACAGTTTAACTTAAGGAAATAAATTAAATTAAATAAGATAAAAATCATCGTTTCTCCCTAACATAAATTCTATAAGCGATTTAATGGAGTGTCGAAGGATCCTCAAGAACTAAACGAAGGGCATAAGGTCAAAGGGTAAAAATGATGTCCTTTAAATTTTGAGCCCTAATTCAATATATTCCTTGTAACAGGAGGAAATAATGCACAACGTTTTTAAGGTTTTTAGTCGCCAAGACCTTGCAACGGTGGGATGTTAAGAAGAACCTATCGGATTCTTATACTAAACCCCGTAAAGGAACTGGGGGATCCTTAATGCAATATTTTAAGCTAAATTTGAGATAACGAAAGAATCATCACTAAACGAATATTTTACTTCGTTCACCTACTTCGACCCTACAAATTTGTTTGACAATTTTAGTTGAGGCATACCTTTAAGTCCACACGTAGGTAACGTATTGTTTCAGCGACAGACATCTTAGAAAGAAACTCATGTTTTCTTAAAACGATAATGGAAGCTGTTACTACCTTGATCTTCTATTTTTACGACTACAAGAAAACAAAACATTGCGTTTTTCAGAATAATTAACGCTTGACCTTGTCTAACACCCCAGTCACAGAGGAATGTATCTGTATTTGAAGCTTTCAATAAATTTTCTAATATTTATTCTGTATAACCTATGGGCTCAAGTAGATTCCCAGCGTCTCAACCTTTTATTTGAGTTGAGAGTAGTGGTCGTGCGCCATCGCCTTGACCTTTTATTTGAGTTGAGAGTAGTGGTCGTGCGCCATCGCCTCAACCTTTTATTTGGTTGAGAGTAGTGATCGTGCGTCATCGCCTTAACTTTTTATTTGTGGAATATTCTTTCAAGTTTTTCAAAATTTCTACATATCATGTATTTTAAGTTCCTTTGTCTCAAACGATTACTGTATGCGATTCAAAAGACGACCCCTGGCCCAGTACATGGTGCAGCTGTGTATTGTAGTGGTATCAACTTATTTTGCAGGCACTTAAGACAGTAATTACGTCTACAATATTAGTGCACACGATTATAGTTAGAGAAGAAAGGTGATTAGCGCCTTCAATTTGCCGATATGCAAAGTTACCAGGGGTCATCTCGTGACTCGCTTACAGTATCAATCAAACTCACCCTGGTTTACACTAAAGTCCTATAAGCCAATGTTATCAGCAACAGACTGATAGAAGACGGAGCGTTATTGTAAATTAAATTCTGCTGAAGTTTCTTTGGTTGATAAGACATGTAAGCGGGACATCAAGGGAATGGCTGCTTCGAAAGAGAACCAGCAAAAGCATCATGCGACGAAGGGAGATCTGCGTCTTCAAGTGGAACGTCTGCCATTGTTAGCTGTTGCTGCCAGGCCATGACTTCCTGCCTCAGCGATAAGTATTCCTGACATTCTTGACCTCAATGCGTGTACAATTGCCACTCTTCTTTGATAGTATACGTAGCCGCCGAAATCAGTAATAAGCCTCAATGAGCCTCAATACGTTCAATGACTTAACGAACTGATGATTCAATTGTAGCGTAGCGACTACTGACTGAGTGCTACTAGCCATCTAGTCTACTTCAAGATCATCAGTCTTCAGTGCTCCTAACTTTTGAAAAAAATGTACATAAAACTTAATGAGCTACTTATTTCAACTAAGTTGAGTAATATGATAAAATTTACACTAAATTATTTTAGATCTTTTTTATGTAAGGTAACTTCAGATTAGTGTAAAACTGGAATACGAAAAAGAGGACATCACAAGGGTCTTTACGGGGGAATGGATATACTACGATACAATGAAGCACTAACAAAACAAATTATGAAAACTAGGTTTCAAAGTGTGCCTTAATTACATCTAAATCAAAATGAAAATCGCCCGTAATTGGCCTGTCTTCCTTACATGTAAGAAAAAACTAATAATAATGGTGTTAATATTATAAAGACACAACATTAAAACGTCATTGAAGGCGACTTAAACAGTAAAAGACAAGATATCGTCAACTTGTATTTTGAAATTCCATATCGTACTGGCTTACTGGGAAAATAATACGATTAAAGGCTAGCGGAATACCAGGATACGGGGATATCGGCCGTAGTGAAAAGACTTACAAAATCAAATATATAATTGTATAACGCGACAAAAAATACGTGAAAAATGTTATATTCAATAACAATTATGAAAACCCTAAAAAATCAACAAACAAGAAAAAAATCTTCAACAAAGAAGACAGCGTCAAATTATCAAAATGCCGGCAGCCCGTGTAAAGAAACCATATTAATTCCTATTTGATAATACTGGTCACATAGCCTTCAGTTAATAACATTACATATTCACTTCCACCAAATACACATATACAAGCGGAAAAGTATTACTGGTAGTTTCGGTTCTAACATCTGTAGGCCGAGGATGACTCACCGTAGCAATAAAACTTTAATTTATTCTTTTAAACTCTTTTTCTTTGTATTAACATTTATTTATTGTTTGGTTGGTAAGATTGATTGTGACTGTAATACTAACTCAAGAGCTCCAGGATGTCCTGAAGTCCGTGCCCGTGCCTGCTTGTGTCTTCTCACCACTTGGCTTTTATAAACCTTTTCCGTTTCCTCTCTGAAATCATTTAAAACATTAAGCACAACAAGAAATTACTTGGATAAAATAACTATTTTACAGGATACAGGGAAGTAAATCAACATATTTACATACATGACGAAGTTTGAGATGAACGCTTTATCGGGAAGTGTGACCACGAAAGTTGCCTCCCCCGGCAGGCTGGAAGGGTTGTCATAGCGGCAAGAAACCAGGGTGGTAGCAAACCGATTCTTGATGTAGGTTATCACGTTGAGAGAGTTGATCTTAGGATCCTGGGTCACATACACAACATCCTAGACATGATTACATATTATATGAAGGGCACAGGGAAGAATGGCCTTTAGCCAACTTTTCAGGACAGTGAAAACAACGTTAAATTTGTAACATAAAAATGTTGGATATTTAATTTATAAAATCATTCTTAAGCTTTATTTCACTCTAAAAATTGTCTTAAAAATATCTCCTTAAGGAACTATCCAACTCTGAGCCGAAAAAGGGGTTATTGACACACTAATAACTCTTTTCCCCCTGAAGTGTCTTTGTCAGTGATAAATTTGACATAGCAGTTTTCACAATAGTGATTTGGATCGAAATAAAAATATGAATTGCTTTAAGGTTAATATTATGTGTAACTACCACCCCACCTGACGAAGAGGATAGATTCCAATCCTCGAAACGTTGTGTTATACCTTTTGTTACATTTATAACGATGGGAGATGTCCGAAATCCTGTTATTCATTCAAACCTTCTATCGTCCACAACAAACTTTAAAAAAACAAAAAAAAAAAAATAAATAAAAAGGCTGAAACATTTATCTGGATCCAATTAACTTCGAATTAGATAGCTCTAGTAACTATTATAAAAATTAAATAAATCAAAAATTGAGTTAACTCCTTTCCTCCCTGTGCCCTTCATATACAAAACTATCATATTTTTTCAGATACAAGCCAATACACATGGCATTAATACCCATAGCATTCTCAATAGAACGGTTCGAAGCACTAAACACAACTGTTTTAAAGCGAATAGAAGAGTAAGGGCTGAACTAATACCTGACACCTTAGAGTAAATACTGGATAATGGATATATATATATATATATATATATATATATATATATATATATATATATATATATATATATATATGTATATATGTTAAGAAAAGGATGTCACAAGCTTTTGTGGCAGATAGTACTCATCATCTCAACCAAACATCCTATAAACATTGGTCTTAAAATGTATCGTGTTGCTACTAGCAAGAAAGTTGAATTTGGTAAAATATTATCTCTAAAAGTATAAATGCTACAGATATCAAACTTCTACAAAGGCTGTGATATATAAAGATATATGTTATATAAAGCCAATTTACAAATATAAATACAACTATTTTATTGTACTTTGATAATGAAAAATGTTTTATGACGCAATTATACAGATGTACCTTATGGAAATAAAGTATTTCTGAGTAGTGAGACGGCGCCGGCGCGAGGGACATTATTACTACGCATGCGCAGTAGCTGCCTCACGCCACCTCGTGCATCACTCCATCAGCTTCTTTACTCACCTCACGGGCAAACTCTACACCATTAACATTAATGCAATCAGATGTTGTGTTATTTGTACCTCAAAGGCCTCCGCAATCCCGTGATACCCTAAACCAACTACTCCCGCCAGCCACATCGACACCAGAATCAACAGCAGCATGTCCACCTGAAACAAACATCAAACTAAATTTACATTTATTACTCTCGTTTTCATTCATAACATAAACAGAAACGTAGCTCGAGAATCAAATTAATGTTTTGTCTATATAGTTGTCCAATTGAAAATTTTAATTTTCCAGTTCAATCGACGTCATCCTAGGCCTACAGATGTTAAACCGAAACTACCAGTAATACTTGTCCGCTTGTATAGGTGAATTTGGAGAAAGTGAATATGTTTTGTTACTAACTGAAAGCTATGTGACCAGTATTATCAAACAGGAATTAATACGGTTTATTTATCTCAGGCTGTAGGCATTTTGATAATTTTACGCTGTTTTCTGTGTTGATGTTTTTTCTTTCTTGTTGATTTTTGAGGGTTTCTCATTATAATTGGATATAACACTTCTCACGTACTTTTCGTTGAATTATAAAATTGTATATTTGATTTTCGTGTCCCATTAATCGTATTATTTCCTCGTATAGCTCTAGATTCTGAATTATTATTTTTCGATATTTGGATTCCAGAATGCGGACCTTCGGTATAGTGTTTGCCATACTTATGGTTCTGAATCCATATAATTGGAATAAATACCCTAAATGATTTAACCAATTTATATATTGTTAAAGTTCCTAATTATATCTCGGCAGGCGAGATCCGATTTGTATTTTATAAGAACGCAACCAGTTATTTTATGAACTCATTAGAGGAACTTCCCCGAATAAAAAAATTAAACATCAAAGGTAATTTTTGCTAAGGGGTCGAAGTGGTGGGGTAGCAAAAGGATTAAAAATATCATCCAATGACAATTTTTAGACGTCATATTTTGTAGCTTCACACACTTAACCAGTTATCAGATACGTACTCAAAAACAATGAATGAGTTGTAATGAATGTTATGTCAGCAGGAGCTAACTGGATAAAGAGACTGAATTGGTTATTTAATTTACATTCATTGCACTCTATAACAATTATCTATAAATTGAGATTTTTAATTTGTATTTATAATTTTGTGCAATAGTACAAGTACAAGTATAATTATTTATATTTATTCTCTTCACGTATGCACCCTATATATTAATGTTACACTCTACTTGTTTGATAATACCTCGATCGCATTTCCAATAAATGTCAAAAATATTACATAACTAGTCAATATGTTTTTTCATCTTGTTACCGTACCTTATAATATCCACCTATGATTTTATAATCAAAATGTAGGTCACGTAGGTAACACATCTGAGGTTTTGTTTGTAGAATTGGACTAAAAGTTTAAATTGTGTTAGACATAACAACTTGTCTCAAATCCAAAACTCTTTTCACTTCAGGAACAGATTTTGATATCTAACGATTAAATGCGGTTAAATATACGATTATCCGGTAATACTAGTAATTTATAATTTATGCTTAACTAGCTGTTTCCCAAGGCACGCGTTTGGTAAGTTTTGTCCGTGTATGAGCACTTCTGGTTCAAGTGAATTATATTTTTAACGCCAATGTAGAGTTTACCTTGCTTGTATGTTTATAGCCATTGTACACGTACATGTACTTTTTTATAAAGTGGTCTAACACTCACGCTTTAAGTTCAACACGAAATTTATTTTAAAGACATCAAAACTTCAATAGTGTTTGACTATTTAATATACGTTACTGTCTCGTAATTGTAGCTTATAATGTGCAGGCGTTTTGAAAATTTATATCTTTTGCAGCGCTGCCTGGTGGCGAGTTACATCAATTGCCATAGCATATAAACCTTCTCCGTGGAGATGCCCCACTAGGCGGCGCTGCAAAATATAAAAGTTTTCAAAGCGCCTGCATATTATAAACTGCAATAACGAGACAGTTGCATGTATTAAACAGCCACACAGTATTTGAAGGCACTAAGTTATGATGTATATTCAATAAATATGATGTGTCTTTAAAATAAAATTCTGGTTGATCTTAAAACTTGAGTGTTACTTTTGTCAAATTTTCTTGATCGTAACGTCAAGGCAAACTCTACATCGGCTTTGGAAATATAATTCACTTGAACCAGAAGTCCTCATACAAGGGCAAAGCTTACGAAAAGCGTGCGAAGCCGCGGGAAACAGCAGTACTAAATATAAATAGATTCAGTGTAAAATATATAAACTTTAAATTTTCAACGGTCAATGTTTAATAGTAGCAGACAATAAATATTAACAGACACCTTAATAGCAGTTTTGTAACTAGAATCAATAATTTGATTTAAAGTAAATGGGATTAATATCAAACGTTACGCATTTTTATGTGATTACTCACCTAATTTTCGTCAATGTTAATGTTGAGTTTAGCTAAATTTCACGTCTTAGTGCACCATCTGAAATCTAACGCTGTCCCAGCCTTAACTCCTGGAATCTGGAGTCATGTTCGTCTGAAGAGATCCAAAACGGGTCGGCAATAAGAAAGCTCAAAATAGACTCTTTACATCGTTTCAACATCAGAGATACTCAGACTACAAAATATTGTTTCATAGTCTCATCAGGCGGACAACTGAGACAATGAGAATACCTCTTCACCTAATATTCTACATAATATTTCAGACGCTGTACTAATAAGGAGTTAACTGGAACTAAACTCAACAGTCACATTGATTCAACCCTTCCCACTATAGTTACGTTACGAGTAATTTTCTACAGTTTATAAATTTTATACAATAGAAATAAAAATTCTAATACGGTGGTATTTATACCAACCAATAACAAGTTTTTCTTAATTATTCATACTGTTAGGATCTAAATGTCTGAGCGTTAGTGAAGTTTATCCCTTCAGGGCAGCAAAAAATTCCATTTATGTCTGTCTGCACGATAGGCTATATCAAACTAGCATATAGACTTAAAGTTTCTCATGAAGCTTCAGTTCTACATAAGCTTCACCGAGATCTTTAATGGTGCATGTCACTTCATAAGATTTTTGTGAGTTTTGCGAACATTTTTACATTGGTCTTATGGATAACCAAAATGACAATGGAAAAATCGCAGTATACATAAATTTGAGAACAAAATGAGCGATTCTTTAACTTTGTAACGTGTGACACAGTAACATAGACTAGCCAAATGAAATAGGCTAAAGCCTGGATTATGAAGCCTCAGAACATTACAGACTTGAAGTTTTGCATGCTACTCTAGCGAGGCCTGTTATGCAACATGTGATGTGGCATGGACCAGTTATTTTTTTAATAAATAGGTACGGAATAATTACAATAATGTAACGTAAACTGGAAATAATTTGGAGCTCTAATTATATATTCAAATTATATGGATTCAGAACCATAAATGTAAAAACAATTATACAAAAGGTACTGCATTCAAAATATCGAATAAAAACACATCCGAATCTCAAATTATATTGATTTAGAACTATATAAAAGAAATACATATAGAATTCTAATTTTTAATCTTTCCATACCGTACACTAATTTAATTTTTACAATGTAGTTCGTATATTAAATGACTACGCATTGGGCCCGGCTAAATGAATCTAATTGAATTTTTTTGCTTATTCAACCCATAACATAATGGGTGCAGCAAGGTTCAGTAAAATAAAAATGACACAGTACATTGAATAGTAAGGCATAACGTTTTAAAAGTTACCAAAGAGGAAAATGTTGCAATTTTAAAGATTACACTAGTGGCCTACTGTATGTTGGAATAGAAAATAAAATTTATAAAATTAAGGGATTCGCAGCACTCAAATAAGAAACGCTTACAAAATCCTAACCAAAAATATGAGTGAAGTTTGAAGTACAGCTTACTTGTAAATTTTTAGGGTCTATATTATTATTTGTATTCAACATTCAACAGTATAATATCTCAAACATATTGAATAAATACACTTTAAAATGCAGTATAAGATCTAGAAATCTATTTGTTGAATCTAAAATACTCTTTATATTTTGTACGCCAAACATATGTTCTCTCTCAATCACAAAAACAGAATACAGGTAATGTTAAGGCATACAAAATTTAGTAATAAAATACAAATTCATTATATTTTAACAAATTATTCCCTCATTACGTCACGTCCTTTTTTGGGGGAAATCCTTTAAATAACTTAAATTAAATTTACAACACGTTCGACGGAATTTAAAAATATAACAAACCCTGTTAAAAATGTTTGACTACTTTAATCTTTCGATACGAATAATTTTGCAAAGTGAATATATTAGGAAATTAATTCCCGAATATGAATATATCTGTAGTCTGATATAGTTAAAATGTGTTTTCCAGTAGAAAAGTATATGTTGAAAACTGTGACATAAAAACAAATTAGTAACTCCAAATATTCGATTGTAAAACTGTATTCATTGTAGGATAAATTTATTTTCTACTTTTGTTTATACTGTACTCTATAAACGAGAATTTTCATAACTCGTTGATACATGATAAGTAAGCATAATTTTAATGAACAATAAGATTTTAAGATTAAAAGTGGGGGGGGGGTGTTCATAAACAATGGTAAACAAATTTTCAATACTGTCTGCATATCAAATCTATCTTACCTGTAATAGGAAATGTTGAAAAGTTAGGTAACTGCAATTCTATTCTGGCTGTGTTTTCACAAGGAATACTTCATTGACGACCACAAGTATTAACAGGTGTTGTTGTTATCTAAGTCCAAGGGTTACTCGGTATCTGTACAATCAGTTGCTTCTAACTTGACAGTGTGGTCAACCAAACGTGGACAAAAAATTAAGTTCACTTTTTATTCGGTTAAAAGAACAAAACATTCAAATATTTCATTGCATAAAACAATAGTAATGTAATACAGTGTCCAAAAAAATGCCACAATTGTAATTGATTACAGCTCATGTTCATTGTAATTGATTATAACTCTATTGTTCATTGCAGGTCAATTAAACAGATATAAATTAAAACAGTTGCTTATAAAATTTTGTTTTAATTAGCTGAGTTACCCACTATTCTCATCTGTGGCTAACGTGTTTACGAAAGCAGCCATAATGGCAACTTTGTAAAGACATTTTCCGTATATTTTGTGGTTAGCAAAGTTTTATACTGTGATTTCAGTACAGCGTCATATTGTCGAGTATTTCATGAAAATCGCTCTGACAGACGCCACGTTTATTGATGGTATAAGACGTTTAAGGGAACAGGCAAGTTTGATATTGGACAAAACGCGGACAAGTAGGCTATAAACAGAAGATCAAACCGTCGATAACGTTCAAAACAGTTTTGTAAGTCCAAAAAAAGTCTGAGCGGCAACGTGGATGTGAGTTGAATGTCCCTAAGTATAAAGTTCACGAAGTTTTAAAGAACATACTTATTTAATGGTTAAAAACCTCAACTATTGCATGCTTTGAAGCCAGATGACAAATTAAAGAGGCTTTGTTGTTATTCTGTATGAAAACGGACTGAATCAACATTTTTAAACATAATTGTTTTTAGTGTTGAGGATACTTTTCACTTTTTGGAAATTTTTATCTTCATAACGCTCGTATATTGAACACTTAGAACAACGAATCGGAGCTGAGAATAAATCAGTTACTCCAGAAGTCCTGATCAACATATGGGAGTAGATCAAAGTTCGCTTGGGCGTCTACAGGGTGATTCATGGTGCTTTTGTTGAGCTCATAAGCTGACGTAAAACTGATTAAAGGACTCTTTAAACATATGTTGCCCTCGTTATTGTGCTGTATATACTTTTGTAAGTAATGTTACTGTTTATGTATTATTATAGTGTGTTTGTTTATTACAGAACCGACAGGACATTGCATTGGGGAGTGTTGATGTCCATCCTTTTCCCGACTGTCTTTCCGATGACCCTTGATGGAAAGGTCCTAGAGACTTAAAACTTATCACATAGGTTACTCTTGGTGTAAGGAAGAGTCCTATTGATTCTAGGGCCAAACAGTAAAAGAAAAGGCCGCCTAGTCCTCCCCCGTATACTAATGGATATAGTCTCGGCTCTCTAACTTAGATATCACGGGTTTGAATTCCGGTACTTCGAAGAAGGTATAGCTAACGCTGATACTTAAAGGAGAAAAACAAGGCCATCTGATTTTTTGTTCTTACGCGTGTTACCTCTATCGTTAAGTTCTGTAAGGTGCTTCCGTGCACCACTGTGTCGATTTATTTGGTATATTTATCTTTCTGATTCAACTGTAAATACATTTTATAAGTTCTCGCCTTATATAACTTATATATATAACTTATATAATATATAAGTTATAACTTATAAGTTATAACTTATTGGAAGTAAATTTACCCAATAAATTTAATGCAAAATGTTTTAAATAACATTGTTTATTTATTTTACATGGGTCTTTACAACCAGGGCATCTTATAAAAAAGATGCATTTTTATACCAAATTTGGAAATTACTTTAAAGTATTGGTATTGCATCTACAAATTGATATGAACTGCATCACTATTAACATCACCTTAAATTTGGACCAAACACCCTATCTTTGTTGTTTTGACATGTCTGCTGTTTTTTGTTAAATAATTATTTGAGTGGTACCAATTCTTTGTATTATACAGTTTTTTAAGCTGTTAAACAATTACGAATGCAGTTTTGAGTCCTTCTTTTTCGATCTGAAAACACAAAATATGGATGTGGATATTCTTGAAAGTAATTTCTTTTTCTTTTTCTTCTCTTCAACTCCTCTTGGGAAGGACAGATAATTAACTTTCTCGTCTTCTTTAAACTCCTGCTTAGTTTGTAATACACAGTCATCCATACTTTGAGACTTCGAAACCCATATCCCATCATCAGTCTCGTGTCCTAAACACTTCTCCTGTACCCGCTGTACACCCTTCAAAGACTCTATTCCTGGAACGATTGAAGGTCCTAGATACGTTGGGTCGGCATCATGTTCTACCATCAACCCTACATTAGACCAATACTCTCTACTTTGAATTATGTCATCGCCCTCTTCTTCGTTGTCGGTCTCTGAGTTTTTCCCAGGTTCTGTAACGTTCAGTTGTACTTCCAGAGCTTCTTCCCAATTGACCACTTCCTTCGGGCGTTCCACTTCCGCCACAACCGTGATCGTGTTAATTTCTTTTTCCTTCCCGCCGGAATCGTTTTGTTCGTTCGGAGGACCGTCGATTGATATTACCAAAGACGATGGTACGCTCGAGCTAAATATAGAATTCACGAAAGGATTTGTTGCATGATAGCTCCGTTCCAAATCAAACGATTCTTCTTCCCCTTCGACATTGATCAACTCATGACTGCTCTCTGACAGCAATTCGTACTCTTCTTCGTCCTCATTTGTATTCTGGTTGCACGGACTACAACAGTCCTGCTGAAAGTAATCGTACGAAAGTTCTGAATTCAAAGGAAAGTAAAGTTTATTATTGAATTGACAGAACTTTTTTGAATGGTGTAGATTTTTGTGTGAAGAGCTGCTCTGGTATATTTCCGAAACATTCGGGAAGAAACCATCCACACTTTTATCGTCCAGTGTTTCACTTTCACAGCTTGGAACGAACTCCTTATTGTCAATCTGCTGAGAATGAGTTCTGTTTACGGCACAAGTATCATCTTGCGAAGAGTCCTTGCTAACATCCTCTTGGGTTAAATACTGGCCTTCGTGAGGAATGAGAGAACATGTCTTGTCTTCTTCCGGGGGTGTGTCGATACGACATCGTCTGCGTGACCAAGACTGACCAGCGGTTCGTCTTCGGCGTCAGTATCACTCAGGTGGATGTTGTCAAACGACAAGTCGTTGATGTCGCTACGCATTTCCGCAATCAGCTCGTTAGTAGAGGTCTCTGTGTTAAGAGAAGAGATAGAGAAGCTCTTGCGATACTGACTCCGCCCTTGGCAGCATTCGTCGGTTTCCAGGCCTAGACGGTAGAAGGCAGTGGCTTCTCGAATTGTCGGAGGCTGGTAGTCTCCTTCCCCTTGCTTGTTCGAGCTCGTCTGAGCAGAGCTGAGGACGCACACGTCTTGCAGGTCGGTAAGGTTGGGGTAGCAGCCGTCATTCCGGACCGGGGTTGTGGAGAGTGGTGCTCCCAGAGTATCCAACACTTTGGATTGCTCGATAATCTCTGCCATTCCAGAATGAAAGGTAAAAATGTCTTCATCTTCGGTGAACTGCACCTTTACTGTCTCCAAGGATCCAAAGCACGTGTCTAAAAAGAAAAATAGATTTTTTGAACATCATTAATGCATACAAGTATTGTGGAGGGTGGACAGTGAACACTTTTGAAAAAAAGGGAACCATTTAATTCCTGTCATTTTGGTAGAAAAGGTCCTTTTTTGACCACAAATGGTGTTATGTGATAGATAGCCGCTCATATTGAAGGCGATTTTAATTTTCAGCCCACGAGAACAGTAGTAATCCGAGAGTATTTCATCGCCAATGCTTTTGTGTTAAACTCTGCTTTATCCTAATCATAAAAATATCTTTAAAAAATTAGATTATAAATGGGTAAAAATTCTTTTTATTATTTTAATGAAATATTCAGCGAGCATATTGTTTTTCATTATACTTAAAAAACCTAAAATTTTAAAACTTAAAAGTACATTAAAGAATCGAAGGCACAATAACGGAAATTCTAACGTAAAGTTTGTACGTAATTATTTTTCACATAAATATAATGAGAGTCAGCCTAACATAACATTGCAATGCATTAGACAACATCATAAAATATAAAACTAAACATTACAATGAACAAAACAATACAGACGCCTCGATTCTATTTCGATTTTGGGAAAAAATAAAAAAATACCACAATAAAATATGTTTCTTCTTTTATTAAAAATAATGTACAAACTTGCCCAACGCATGTCCTCCCACCGCACCGCTTTCGCCATTCAACCAATTAATTACAAAGTTCTCTCAAGGATTTTGCCCTATGCAATGGAAATAAGCAATCTTAATGCTAACCCGCATATTTGTCTTCATTTAATTGAGTTTTATAACTTGGAAAGTGTATAAATTGTAATAAAGACCAAAGAAACTAATACAACGTATTACAATCCTTGTCATATGTTGAGAACTTGCCTATTTTGGGGAAGGGTGGCCTCTTATCTTCTCGGATTTACATTCCTCACCTGCAAGATATTCTGGGTTTGGCTATGTTGAAGTGTTAAGATATCCACATGCCAAGTTCTATCATTTTTACCTTTCATCATCAAAGTATTACGGTCATTGCTGCATTAGACGATTGCAATGCTTCTGAAGTCCACCTTCCAATGTTATTTTCCATCACCTTCACCTTAAATTTACCACTAAAATATTTTTGCTTCGGCCATATTGTCCGATTACCCAGGTTATGCAATTCATCTCCCAATAGCAAATTACATCCCTTCACCACCGAGGGTAGACATAAGCACATTGACAAGGCATCATGTCTTCGAAATTAATGCAGGTATCTTGTAATATATGAATCCCAATTCCAATAGGCCTACAACTTAACCTCAAATCAGAGGCAATCCTCAAACTATTCAAAAAGTCCGACCTGCAGTAGGTGAATTTTTAAAAAAGGATCACCAGTACCATGTCACCCAGTCATATTCCGATTTAGTAACATATCACAAAAATTAAAATCTTCTTACCTTTCCTCTCAAGTACAGTTTTCATTACTTCATCTACGATGCCCTCGATCAAACTCCGTGCAATATTACGAGCTTCGTTAAAGATTTCAGTTTTTTGAACCATTGTTCAAGTGTACACAAGCAACCTGGAAAACAAGCAATTTATTGTTGATAATGTTAAAACAAATGTTTTATTCCACTGACACTGAAACCAAAATGACTGGACTTTGTAGCAGTTAAATTGTTCGAAACTTGACAGAACAATGTAGAATATAACTGTCTGTAAAGTACTTTTTAAATTGGTAAACAAGGAATTAGGGAGTGTTTACATGTTGTAAATGAGCATATGATTTATATAGTATTTTTGTATTCATTCTAAGAGTAACCAAATAGGATTGTAATGTTTTATTATTTTAAGCACACTCCAATACTGCAATATTACTAATAAAAATCAAAAATATTTTCGATACATATACTTATAATGTGTAGTACTGTATAATGTGATACTTTAACACAAGGAGAATTAGTAAAGACAACCCTATTTTTAAATTCAAAGTGCAACGAAAATATATGCTTGGATGTGGCCAACAATCCACAGTTTTTCCCTTGAAACAATTATCTGTGTTTTTTTTATTGTACACCAGTTGTGAAGATCATTACGACAATGTAAATTACAAGACGTTTAAGGTTGGAAATATGGATCTTTTGGTAGTTGTTTACTATCTTAGCTGCGATTATTTTCATACCTTTGATGGCAGAGACTGAAAACTACGCTAAACCTGATCACAAATGTTCTAGTTTAATTATCAGAGGTTTATTGTATTGCGCTAGGGGAAAATGTGAGCACCTTAGACACAATGTTTCTTGTGTTCCCCTATTCCTTAATTACTTACTGGAATGAAATCCTAGTTATCATATCATTTCTGTCAGTCCTGCTTCCTCTAGGAATCTGAACACGTGTATGGGGTTCAGACTCGGTAGCTCTTCTGGTGTGATTCCGACCTATCATTTCAGATCTTTCCCTTGCATTCTACCTGTATACGGTAGGGTGTGTCCTATCCCTTCTGACAGAATCTTCAAGTGCCATCTTATCTCAAACCAAGGTTCTTGAGATAATCATTAAGCTTGCAATGTCTTGTAAGGAACAAAGCCTATTAAAAACTCTTAGCTTGTTCCTTGTGGCTCATAAACATCTCAAGTCTTCTCCGGTCGAACTTAATGAGCTCCGAATTTCTATCCCAAAGGCATCTTCTTGGTTATGTTCTCTTTTCGACAGTTTTCCTTTACTGAATGTGATACTATTCTGTTTAGGTTCAGGCCGTATTAAATGTGTGGAAGTCTCTTGCTTGGCTAGTTTGTTACCTTATTCTTTCTGTTTCATGAGGACCCCCAATGCTCAGATATGGAAACTGTGTTGTCCCACACAATCTGAGTCTCCTTACATATCAGAGAGCCAATGACGGGAAAGTTGAGTGATCTCACTGTTACTTGACCGTGAGACAGACAATGTCTCATTTTTGATGTACTTTCTTAGGAGGTTAAAATATGTATATTTTTCTAAGGCTAGTATCTCTGGTGAAAAAATAGTTGTAGAATCTTGAAATAGTTGAACGAATGCTTGGTTTTCAGCCTAAATACGTATGATCCAGTTCCCTCCAGATAATATACTTTAAGCGTGTGTGCCCTTTATGCCCATTCCTTCTTAGTGGTGTTACTTTTTCAAAATTGCATTTCCTATTTCATCGCTAGGTCACTTTAAAAGATAGTGGTCTGTTAGTAATTGAGCTTCACTGACATACTTCTCACATCGAGTCCCGATTTTGAAATTCTGACTAATATTCACAGCAGCTTCTTGTACCATAACTGGTTGATGTAACAGGTCCTGCAAAACCTCTATGGCTGTTGTTGGGCAGGATTTCACTGTTGCTGTAATGTCTAAACAAGCGTTTTTACATGTTTCTTCCATGTCATTCTAATGCCAATTTATCTTCGTTGGATGACCCAAGAAATGACACCATGACTGATAGGTTTGTCTATCATGATATAATCCCCTGCCACGGTTACTTTTTAGTCGCATCCCCATACCATAATCTTCCTAAAGATCATCAGGGATGCTAACAACTTCCTCATCATGTATTCTACGTGGATTTCACATCAATTACAATTTCTAGTTATTTTACCTTTGATTTACGCTCAAGTATTTCTCAAACTAACTTGATGGTCTTAGATCCATCTACTAAACTACCAGTGGTTTTGGTAGGGTTGATTGTGAGTCTGAACGTCAGTTGTAGTTTAATCCGCCTTGTAAAATACAAGAATGCGCTTTAAATTCTGTCTTTTTGGCCATGATGATGATGTCATCTGTAAAGTAGGTGACCAATTCCTCGGTTAATTTTCCAAACAGCAGCATCATTATTGTTGCCGAGTGGGTTTCTTGTTTAAAAGGTTTCTCAAGAGCTGTCCACACCACAATAGACCGGTGACATTTGAAGCAGTGTTGCCATATCACTGCTAACAACCATATGTTCCCGCTTTGACGTGGCTAGTCCTCCTCCGTAGACTAATGGTTATAGTACCTAACCGAGAGATCACGGGTTCAAATCCCGGGGAGGTCCAATCATGTACTTTGTCAATAAAAAGACCAGTGTACTTCGAAGCCGGCATAGCTGACGCTGAGGCTTAAATGAGATAAAACATTAACTGGCTATTATCACATGATTGATTTACATGTTATCTGAAAACAGATGAACGTATATTTGTTTACGGTAAGAACTGATGATGTTTGTTTATTGTAATAATAGATGAGACTGATCAGTAATTTTCCTACACGTAAAACTGACAACAAAGTAACTAGACCATTTTGGTGCGCGCTGCTCTGTAATAAATTTAACCAAACATTTTACTATAAATGTTATAATTGGCATTTATATTAAAGCTATATTATTAGTGTTTTCAAATTAAATAAAAACATGGTTCCCCACTCTTCGTATCTGATGATCCACTGTTATACAGCTGAAGTCAGGCAAATTTATGTATAATTCTACAAAACAGTGTGTGTAAGCTGTTATTACTTAAATACTGCGATGACCCAATTTAATGAATAAAAGTGTAAATGCATCATGTTGCAGGATTTCTGAGAAAGATTTTATCTGCAGACTTAATTTTGTATGAAACTTTATCTTTACATAGACAATAATAAGTTCTATGATAGATTTGGCTTAGCATCATTGAAGGCTATCTAAGTAGGCTGGTACAATTTCTCTTTATCCTGTGGGGGCAATGGGGCATTTAAGTTTTCTTATGTTGGACTATCTGTCAACAGGACATCTCAAGATTGAAATAAACTATAGATTTGAAATGTTGTATACAGCCTCAGGGGAGTCTGTTTGTGAAATGGTGGTGTGATGTATTCCTATAATCTAAATGTTTAAATTTTCTAAATTCCAATTTTAAATGTTTCTATAGTAACAATAACCAAAACAGTAACATGAATATATAAATGAGTTAAAACTCTTTAAATAAAAACATATACATAATAAAAAAGGTTTGAGATTAGAAATTTCACCCTGTTATAAATTTAAAATGCTAAGCTGTTTTTAAATCAATGATGAATTGGCATATAAAAATCAAGTGTTTAGATTTTATAGTGTCAATAAAATATTTTTTTAATTTTTAAGTTGCAATAAAATATTTATGGACCTAATTCTGTTTCTAAGTATGAAGCAGTGACATTATTCTCTGATGGTAAGCAATTTTTATTATAATATTTTATCTTGTTTTAGTTTTACGTTTATTACAAATAGGAGGTATACTTTATAAAAATTATACAACTTTAGTGCAGCGCATGTTTAACAAAGTACACAAGTCCTATTTAATTGACCTGATATTCTCAGCATCACTACAAATTAAAATTGTCATAATCCTACAGTGACTGAACAATATAATTGGCTTAGCATCAGTGAAGTCTATTACTCGAGGGGCTGGAAAAAATTCACTTCTGTCGGTCCGGCATTATCTCAAAACGAACTGACCTCCTTAGTCTACTCAAAGTTGAAATTTTGCATGACCCTCCATTTCTATATAAACAAAATTGAGTTAGATGATGGCACATGTCAATCCATGGGACTTGAGCGTTAGTGAACATTTTTACATTGGTCTTACAGGTAACCATGATGGCAACAAAAAAATAGCAGAGTAAATAAATTTGTAAACAAACTGAGTTCAAAGTTTTAAAAGTGACACAATAACACATGAAGTGTAATGAAATGAGATATAGACTTAAGTTTTACATTCAGCTCCACCAAAGCCAGTTGCTCGTACCTCATAAATAAATTACCAACTGAAACAAGATCATATCATGAAATCAAACGTTATAAAACCTTAACTAGGCGGCTGGTTATTGCTTATTGACTAATCAAAATAGATGTTGGATCATTTCTAATATTGATTATAAGAAATTATAGATGGTCTGGTACTCTTAACTGTTTTTATTTTGCATGATTTTAAAGTTACACAACATACTTACTCAGTACTTCTGTAGTTTTCCTACTTAACTGTTGTGTCTATTTAAACTTTTTGTTGAAACAGCCAAATCACACGGCAGGTGTCTTGATCACAAACTGTTTGCTGCAGTTTTGTTATCATACTGACTTATTTATATTTTATGGCAATGAATGAAAGTTACACCCAAAAGTATTGACTACTTGTAGCGAAATGTCTTAATTACTAATGCTTTCCAAAGAATAGAATTTGCTTACATATGGGGATTGTCACATATATTTTGGTCTGTAAAGCTAGTTCTGTTTGATAACCAAGTAGGTATTACTACCAACTATATTAAAACTATATCAGACCAAAGAAATTACCTTAGGCTTCATGAAAGAGTGGTTGTCAGCATTTCCCAATCTTGACTCTGTAAATACAGTGGAACATCTGGGTGTGGATGGTAGATTATTGTAGATGGATCATGTTGATAAACTGTGCAGCAGAATGAGTAGTGCCCTATTTGCAATTAGAAGAGTTCTTCAGCATGTTGGCACAGAGGTTGCAGTGGGAACAGCTTACAACTCTCTGCTCAAGTGTTATCTTAGATATGGCATCGTCTTGCAGGGTGCTATTCTGATCACTCAAAAAAAGGTTATCTGAATATTGGCTGATCTTTACTAAAGGGACACATGCAAGTATGCTTTTAAAGAATTGGAAATTTTGAGTTACGAACATCAATCTGCTGAAAGTGATCTATCTTGCATCTTCAAGACAACTGCAGTGTCACATTGACACTCATGCCTACCAGATGAGAAATGCCAGGAACTTTGGTCTGCCGATTCGTTTTCAATCGAAGCACTCATATGCTGGAGCCAAGTCTTTATGATCAAGAAAGCTGACCCAGTTACCTTTAAGAAAAGCCTTCAAGGCTGACTGCTCCAACGACAGTTTTGCACCATAAGTGAATATCTGGACTGGCCGAATTTTACCATGTAAAGCAAGTTATGAACTGGAATTATTATTACAATTACACTGTATCAAGTGACACACTTTTCAATCTTGAAGATTGTAAAATAAATATATTCTCTCTCTCATTTTCATTCTACCATACTAAATCTTTTATTTAGATATGTAATCCATTTTAATGTTATAGTAAATAAGTACTTTTTATTAATTAACTTTAAAATGTTTGGTATTTTTTAGAATTTACTCAATGTAACTTATTTTCCTGTAATAAATTAAAAATCTCTGTTTATTTCATTTGCCACTAGATAGCGGACAACCATAATGTTTCAAATAGCAACAGACTGTATCTTTTTATAGACTGAGCCATAATTAAAGATCTGTCAGGAGAATTTCTAAGAATAAACATAATATTGATGAATTGTACATTGGCGTCACAACATGGATTTCAGAAACAAGCTTTCATTTCCGTTCAATTAAGGAGGGTACCACAACGCTAGAGCATGTGATCAATCTTTATAACACGGGATTTCAACTGTAATTTTTTTACTCTTGGCTATATCTACTGTACTAACTAACACTGCAAAATACCAAAAAATGTGATTCTTAAACTGATACCAAAATTGAGATCTCAATCCTGAATTCTATTTGACTCCTGTTATTTTTAAAAGAATATAGGCCGATTGTAAAAGATTGTATCACAAAATGTATCCAGAATTAACATTAATAACTTCATTGCAAACTCTTGCTATTTCAAATGTAATACAATAACTTTGTGAACCACAATTTAATATGAAACTTTAGTCAACGACAGCTGTATGATGTGCCATCTTTGACTCAATTTAAAGGAAAGCCTTGACGCTTTCACAATAATTTTTATTAGAATTTCAATGTTATTTTATACACATAAATATTATAACTAATTATTAGTTGACATATACACAATTGTAAGGCGATTGATTATCTTATTCATAACTAAATTTGTCTAACCATTAAAATATTAATGAGTTCTAACCTACGCTATGATTATTTGTTTTATATATTACCTCAATAACTACTAAAAATGCACACAGTTCACTTTTTAAAAGCCAATGGGCCCTTATCATAAAAATATGAGAAATTACATAAATTTTGCTACCATCATGTAATAAGAGAAGTACTGATTCTATATGAATGGGGTTGAATGACAACTATGTAATACAAAATCTGTAATATGACACAAACTGGAATACAGGCTTCTTTTGATGATTGTTTATTTGTTTTAAAAGAAATCATTAATTTTGTACAATATTAAAACAAATAAAATGTCACTTTTCAATCCCATTTTAAGCACTTCTGTTGATTATTTATTATTTTGCCATAAAATACTTGCATATATTTGTGTTGGGATTGAGTGAAAAGAACAGTGATATCGAAAATGGGCGATACCATTAAAGATAAAAAGTTTTCAGTAGCACTATATTCAGGTATTAAGTATCGGAATCGACCCTCCCTTAATAACAATGTTTACATCTAATGGCATATTTCAATTAAGAGAGCTGCACATCTGAGACTCTTCTCATAACATGGTGTTAAGGTTTAAAACTGTATTATAAATACTAACTCGTCTCAAATCCATAAAATGTTTGTCTTAATGTTAATGAATTATTATGGAAACAATCAATTGTAAATACTAGTACTTAATAGTTCATATTCAATTTAGACTTTCTAACAGGATTGAGGCTTTTTGTTTTATTTTATATACAGGATCTCCAAAAAAATGTCGGTTTTTCAATGGCCATTGCTTATAAGGTATTTTAAGTAACTAAACGTCAAATTGAAGTTGAAAATAACTTAAGTTTTTTGGCATGCACAGAACAGCTGCATGGTAGAAGTCCGCTATTGTGACTGAAACACCTGGCACCAGTCGCAAGTACGATGTTTACTGCGCAACAGAAGGCACAGTGTTCTGTGGTATTCAGAATTGAAATCGATTGTTAGTGTGCAACGTCGGCTTCGAGTTACATATTGAGGTCAAAATTCACCAGATGATAAAGCAATTCTTTGTTGGTTTAACCCGCAAAACAAGTGATGACAAAATGGAAGAAATGCAAAAATCTTGCATCAGTAGCAAGAAAAATTATTTTCTGATGACAAAGTCTTCTGTTAATCATACCCAAGTCCCACGATGTTATTTGCAAAACATTGAGACTTCATGCCTACAAAATTTAGTTGAGACTTCAGATTAAACCTGCAGATCGCCCTAAGTGTACATACTTTGCCAGTTTTTATGCTTAATAAAATTGATGACAATCCTAATTTTATTAAAAAAGAGCTGTTGTCAGACAAAGCTGCATTTCACACAAATGGTGTTGTTAATCGTCAAAATTGTCGGATATGAGGTTTACAAGAGCCTATATGAAAACAAAATTTGTTCTTTCCTTTTTAATTTGACGTTTAAATCGTTTAGTCATCTTTGACAGTCTGAGTGTTCAAAAATCCCAAAATTCTTTTTTGGAGACTCTGTGTTTTAGAAATAACTTCAATCTAAATACATATAAGTCTGTGGCTGTTTCAATACTTTCAGATTAACTCTAGTAAACAATGATGCAACTAAATGTTTACAGAGAAACATGAAGAGGTGCTGAAATTTAGAGGGAAATACCAAAATTGCATGAATCCACAATCACTAGTTAAAACCGACAATTGCATAAAAAAGAAAATGACGACATTGGCACAATTTATAACATTTGTATGAACGTACTATTATGTCTGAAACTATTAGTGCTTCTTTAAATTTATTACTTTTTTGTTTGTTATTCTTTCTTTACGTGGTTTGAAAGTTTGATTAACACTTGCATGGCGAAGTTTTCCATGTTGCTTACAGTTGGACACAGATATATAACTATACTGGTCAGTTACTGATTAGACAATTAGCAATTTGGATGAGTCCCTACATGAATTTGTTCCATAAAATAAACTGTTTTTTTTTTTCACATTTACTCTTAACTTGATTCTTGGTTTTTAGCAAGTAATTATCTAATAGCCCAATAACCGATGACAAACCAAGAGAATCCTACAGTTTTTATGTGGAATCTGAACCATGGCAACTTCGTTTTGGTTAGGCTATTGAAAACCTAGATTCCAATGCCAAATTTTATTCATTCCCACACCTTGGTTGACTTGCACACTCTACACTTTCAGCCCCACTAGTCTAAAATCATCCTTAATATCCAACGACCTAGTAGTCAAATCAGTCTCTGTGGTAAAAATTACTGGAAAAAGAGTTATTTCCAATATAGGACTAAAAATAATTCCAAAGATTTAAAATAGGTACACAGATACCTACATAAAATAGCACCATTTTAACATGGGTGGGGGGGGGGGGGGGTGGGGGGGGGGGGGGGTGGGGGGGGGGGGGGGTGGGGGGGGGGGGGGGTGGGGGGGGGGGGGGGTGGGGGGGGGGGGGGGGTAAAGTTTGGGCAAAATATTAAGTTTTTGTTTTTGGGCTAATTTGAAAACTCACTTTTCCACAACTCCACTGCGTAAATTTCTAACAGGAGCCTTTTTGCCTAAAAATTTAAAGTGGCAATTTAAAAATGTTGTATACTTGAGCTGAAATCCTACATACAAGGCCTCTTCAAAAGATATGACGACTTTTTAATTTCTGCGGGTTACGTATATTCGTTTTTTTAATATTTTGTGGCATTATATTGGTACACATGTCTCTGACGTATTCCAACCAACGAATTATAATAATGGAACGCGCTCTGGGCCGGAGAAACCGAGCCGAAATCCTGGGCTGCGTTCCGAGTCTGCAGGCGCTGGAAATGCAAGAACTAACTCCGCCCATATGGCAGGCATTATAGTAATGATCTAATATCACTTTAAAACGCCTTGTAGACTTAATACAATTGTTAGATACTACAATTTATTTATTATTACAAATGTTATAGTAGCTGCTTTTTACCGTGGATTTTTATTTTCTGTTAAAAAACTGATTTTTGTGCAATATCAAAATAACTGAGATTTTGACTTTTATTTTTCTTACAAAGTCGGAAACAAAATATTACAGGCATTAAAATATTACCCAGATGAAAAAAAAACAACTTTTTATTGACAGTATTTTATTTCAAAATAAACTACAAAAAATTTACAAACATGACACACTTAATCTACGTGTTAGAAAATAAAATTATTTTGACCAATATTTTTGCCTTATTTCTAAGTTGGTTTCTTTTTTAATGTCAAAAGTTTTTGTTTTTTCGATGTGATGAGATATTATTTAAAAAAAATAGTTTAGTCACAGTTTTAATTCAAAGTAAACTCGTGGCTTCCTGTCAATTTAGAAGTGGTCGCATTTGTTTGAGATAACTAGAGTAAATAATAATATTTTACAATTTTCAATACCGTACATCATCACTTGATCTACTTAATTTACCCTTAGATTTAAAATCAATAAAAAGTTAATGTGTTCTAAGATCAAGCATCATTGGCATGGAGTACAGAACTTGGTGAGTTCTTGCCCACTTTAAGCGCCTGCAAATCCATGGATACACCAGTAAACGCACAGCTGTGTGCGACCGGAAAACACAACATGCTGCCTTATGGGCAGTGCGCGTTCCAGTAGTATAGTTCGTTGATTCCAACAAGTTCGGCCATTTTGAATGTTCAGCATAATTGTTGACAGCTGATTACCTTACACGTGTCGTGGCGCGTCTTCGATTTGTGCCTATTCAAAAAAAAAAAAAAAAAAATGGATCGAAGAATCTGTATCAAATTTTGTGTTAAAAAACTAAATTAAGTGCGCGGACGCATTCCGAATGTAGACTGTGGCTTATGGAGAAGCTACATTGGGCCGAAGCAACGTTTATCGGTGGTACAAAACTATCTCAGAGGGCCAAGAAGATATGAACGACGAAACAGCGTGCCGGACGCCCGAGCACTTCAAGAAACAGACGAAAACATTGATGAAATGAAGAAAATAGTATTGGCCAATCGTACAATCACCTGTAGAGGTTGCCGAGGATCTGAACATATAAATTGGCTCGTCCATTTGATTTTTACCAATAATTCGGGTACGAGTAGGGTCGCCGTGAAATCCGTACCAAAATTGCTCAGTTTCGACCAAATAACAAGCAGCGCAATACCATTGATAATGAGCTGTTGAACTCTGCCTGGGATGAGCCAAATCTGCTGGAGAGGGCCATAACCATGACGAATCATGGGTTTATGGTTATGACTTAGAAACTCAATCACTCCAATAGAAGCTGCCGCACGAGCCAAGACCGAACAAAGCGGCGCCAAGTTCCGGTCGAATGTGAATGTTTTGCTTACAGTTTTTTTAGATTACAGAGGCATGGTGATGATGGGTTCTTGTCAGGTCTAAAAAAGCAAAAACTACTTTTAAAAAAACTGCTTTTTGAAGTGCTTCAAGGATTAGAAGAAACGTTGGCACAGGTGTATAATACATAATGGGGATTACTTTGAAGGGGTCAAAATTGAGATTAATGTATGAATAAATAATTTTATAGAAAACAAAAACTACTTAAAAAAAACTACTTTTTGAATTGCTTCGAGGATTAGAAGAAACGTTGGCACAGGTGTATAATACATAATGGGGATTACTTTGAAGGGGTCAAAATTGAGATTAATGTATGAATAAATAATTTTATAGAAAACAAAAACTACTTAAAAAAAACTACTTTTTGGAATTGCTTCGAGGATTAGAAGAAACGTTGGCACAGGTGTATAATACATAATGGGGATTACTTTGAAGTGGTCAAAATTGAGATTAATGTAATGAATAAATAATTTTATAGAAAAGCAAAAACTACTTAAAAAAACTTCTTTTTGAAGTGCTTCGAGGATTGGAAGAAACGTTGGCACAAGTGTATAATACATAATGGGGATTACTTTGAAGTGGTCAAAATTGAGATTAATGTATGAATAAATAATTTTATAGAAAAGCAAAAACTACTTAAAAAACTTCTTTTTGAAGTGCTTCGAGGATTGGATAGAAACGTTTGCACAAGTGTATGGGATTTACTTTGAAGGGGTAAAAATTGGGATTAATGAATAAACAAATAATTTTCGAAAAAAAACAAAAGGTCCCATATTTTTTAAACAGACCTCGTACATGCCAAATTTCACCCTTCTACACCTTCAGTGAGTCGGTCAAGAAGGATTGACGACGTGTACGAGTATTAGGACAGACACAAAGTGAAGAACAATGAGCCGCCCGGATCACAGTGTCAATGGCTGCTGAATAAGTAAAGTCTTCCACTGCTGAATATTCCAGAACGTCTCTAATGGATAAGCCGACTCCCATGGCTCTGGTGTGTGTCATCAGTCATTCTCTTCATGTTGAATTGTGGCCAGGGTGGTTTCACTGCGTGGTTGAGCAAAGTGGATGTATAGAATTAGGTTGTATTCTCTTCGTTGTTGCATATTACGACCTGCTTCTGATTATTCATAATGGTAACCCCATAGGACATAATTAATTTAAATAAATCTATTGTGTGTTATAAAGCCTAGTTTTTGTTTATGTTCCAAAATGTATTGTTCCTTGGTAAAAGATACCAAACTTTCTAAATACAGTGATGTACAATGTCACCACCAAAAACATAGAAAATTCATTTCATTTCAGAGTCAAATACAAAATGGCTGAGAATACGCAATTTAACTGTGAAAGCAAAGATAAAACTGGTGTAAAGTCACTCAAACATGATTACTCAAGAGCCGTGGAAATAATTTCCTGACTAGTTTTTCACCTGATTGGCAAAGTAAGATAAGAATTTTCCCTCCGTTTTTGTATATGTCATTTATCTAAAATTATTTACCATGGCTTCTTCGGAACTTAAATTACAAAATTAGTAAAAACCATTGTAACTGACAAGGGTCCAAAAAAGCCAAGTTGTTTTCTTTTGAAACCCACGAGGGACTCCATGGCAGATTCAGGAAACATACACGATCAACTTTCTTATCTTTGTAAAAATCAGCACAACACATTAACTCTGGGTTATTGGCCATGATCAAAACGTACTTTCGTGCAGGGTTCTTTCTGGGAATTCCGAGCAACGCGGAGCCAATTTTGTATCCTGGATTTTGGAATTAAGTTTTTTTTTTAATCGGAATAGTGGTGTATATGATGTATCTGAAACCATAGACAAATTTCAAGGAATCATTTCAGACGTAAAGATAAGATATTTTAGTTCGGAGATTAAAAATTCACAGACTCCATGTGTACACAATGGAGTCACATCTCAAACAATGTTTAAATTGTTTAGCCTCCTTGAGTATAATTTTGATATTATGTTCTTTTAAAATTCTGAACATGGATCGCTACTATACGGAAATCCATATTTATCAATTATTCTTACCTTGTTCATCATTCTTATTGAATCTCGACTAACATCGGCGTGGTAGTTCTACTAGTAGAAAAAAAGTTCTAGTTCATTTATTGACGCTAATCGGATATTGGTCTGGTTAGCAACTTTGGAAGTAAACTAATGTGCTTACACTATGTTATACACAGATGTCCTGAATGGTGTTAACAAGTTACGGAACAAATGTGAACCGATAAAAGTACTGTGCACCTTATTAACCAAGGGTTTGGTACTTAGGACCAGACCAGTTTTTACACAACCACTGTGGACATTTTGTAGATGCATAAATTTTGGTTTATGCTGGTTATCTACTAGAGCCAAAATTTCCCAGAGGCTTAGGGCTCCAGAGTACAGGAAGTCCATACAGCCGGTAGTTGGTTTATGCTGTTTATCTCTAGAGCCAAAGTTTCCCAGATGCTTAGGGCTCCAGAGCACAGGAAGGCCGTGCAGACCGTAGTTGGTTTTATGCTGGTTATCTTCTAGAGTCAAAATTTCTCAGATGCTTATGGCTCCAGAGCACAGAAAGTCGATACAACCGGTAGATGTTATAGGCTGGTTATCTTCTAGAGCCAAAATTTCCCAGATGCTTATGGCTCCAGAGCACAGAAAGTCCATACAACCGGTAGATGTTATAGGCTGGTTATCTTCTAGAGTCAAAATTTCCCAGAGGCTTAGGGCTCCAGAGCATAGAAAGTCCGTGCAGGCAGTAGTTGGTATAGGCTGAGAATCTTTTAATACCAAGATTCCCCAGAGGCTTATGCAAAGCGACACATTCAAATGCAAATGAGTTTCAGTGGTTAAAGGCATCTAAATTTTAGATAAAATTATAAGGCAGAAGGTCACTAGAAAGCACATAGTTGCAGAGACTAAAAGAGTTTTCAGTATGCCAAATGGTCACAAGAGCTGAAAACTACTGAACACTGAAATCACGAAAAATTGAAGGTAAATTCTAGAGACTAAGCGGCTTCCAGAGGCATTTTAACCCTTAGATGATTCGTGGTTAATTTGTTTCTGAGCTAGAGAACAGTAGATCTCGGAAAACTAATAATCCCAATGGTTATAGTTATTCTAGTTATCAGGTAATTCCGGTCACTGGAGTTTTCAAGAAGCTACATGAAGCCATGGCTAGGTTATCTTAGGTGCCAGAGGGCTTCTTGAGAATAGATTACCCCACAAATTTGAAAACATTTAGAGACAGTCCAGAGGATTACAGAAGCTCAAGGTGGTGTAGTGCCTGGAAGTTGCAAGTCATACTCAGCCATTAATATATTGTCATGTGATCTACAATTTGTTGTTTCCGGAATCAAAAAACAATATAATAAAGAATCTGTAGTGAGGTGTTTTGTGAGGATTAAAATTTAGACATTTGTGAGATATAAGTAAACAGTAAGTTACACAAAATTAAGTAGGCTAAAAAGTTGTCACTGTACATTTCCAGAGAAGGTTTACAAATATGGTTCTTCTCCAAGTCGCAGTTCAGGTCAGGGACAAGATGCCTTATAACGGAACTTGAGCAATCACAATCGTCACAAGACTCTAACAATCTCGTAACAGTTTGTCACAAGTTCTTGACGATTCGAGGATCATCAACTGATCAAAGACGGAGTTTGAACTTAACTATTTGGTCCTGCAAATCGAACTGTGATGTCGGCTGTGAGCAGTGGCTCTGTTGCTACACACAAGTTAGTAACTTAACTAACTGTCCTTTGTAATGGAATACGTTGGAATGTTTCATTCGGGGAATTCATTGAGTGAACACATCACAGTCAAAATCAATAGTGATATATAAATATTATATACTTGAAATTTAATATAAAACCAATTAAAAACTTACAAAAAGTTTTAAATTAGGTTAGTTAAATCATTTTCAATAATAAATTCCTTTTGTATTTCCCACGTATTATTCAGAGACATTTGCAAAAACTTCAGTCACTTCAAATTAATCGAATCAATTTAAATTAAAAAAAAAAAACGTTAATTTCTTCCTTCTGCAGATTGGCCTTGAGGGAGCCGAGGCCCTAATCTTATCTGAGTACGGGCGGGCTTGACCTTGGTTCTTTCTCTCACCCCTTTCCCCCCTCCGACACCACTTGTCATTCATCTTCATGTTCAAGTTGATAATTAGTTTAAGTAAATTAAATATACTTTTTAATTTAAATTGTTATCGTTATTGTTTTTCATGCATTTGTCTCTGTACCTTAACCGGCAACACAAACTGAAATTAATTTCTTCAAAGGATGGTGTCTCTTGCCCATGTAGGCTAATTTCCAATAAAATGTATGTTCAGAAATTACACTGTTTTAAATAGCTTTTCTAACTAATTAATTCTGTAATCTCTGTATCAATATGAAAATTGTGGAAATAAACTTGTATTTCATTTCATTTTAATATGAAACATTCCTTTATCGTTGTGAAAAATATTACATTAAAAGTGTTTATTTAATACAATTGAAAATGAGAGTCTCTAGCGAATATATATTTCATGTAGAGTAGACATGATATAGAGCTGTGTGCCACTTTTTATTGGCTTGGTGGGTTCGACTTGTATTCATTGTCGACAAGAATAGTTCAAGTTTATGCTATACAGTGACGTAACTAGAGGGGGAAGGGGGTGAATCTCCCCCTCCCAAAAAAGGTCTAAAAATGTAAAAAAATTCCTATAACAGTAATTTACCTTGTTTGAAATACGGCAGTAACTTGTTTAACTTTGAATTAGGCCTGTATATTAGGTTATTATTAATTTGTTTTAGAGTTATTCAATATCCCCCGGTGTGGTGTGGGTCTTCAATCAGATTCACCTCCCTCTCCCCCCAGGCAAGTCCTAGTTACGCCACTTAACTGGGCTATGAACTAACAACTACTGTCCTCCACTAACTTCGATGTCATGCAATGTTTTGAGGTTAAGTGGAAGAGGGGGCTAAACAGTTCAACTCCGCCTCAAAAATAAAGATATATTTCTTTTCATGTGATGTCGTTGGAGTTCGGTTGTAAATTTTTGTCACACTGCCAAAGCGTCGTCTATCACTGAATATCAACTCTATGTACAATACATGTATATTCTATTTTATAAATATAATCTAATTGTGTAATTACCAATCAAAGGAATCACGTATAAAATAATTTGGATAGTGTAATTATTTAATTATCAGCACTGTCTTGCAAAGATAAACTTAACTAATGGTTCAAATGTTCAAAATATTTAAATTAATTCTTGACTTTTCATTACGCTAAATATTGTACTTTTAAGTAAAATTATCATAAAAGGAAATAATAAATGTATAAACAAAACTGTGACTAAATTTAACATTTGTGATGGACTAAAACATTTAATCTATTTGAAAACTGATCTAAAATAATTATTACTGATTAATTTGTCTTGTGATGATGAAAAATTATGTATAAATGTCTTAATTTATATTGGCATTATTATCTTCTTCAGTAATTGATTATGTATGAACCTGAATTTACTACCAAATTCTACCTCGAGAGGGTCATAACCAGTGACGAATCATGGGTTTATGGTTATGACGTAGAAACTAAAGCTGAATCATCCCAATGGAAGCTGCCGCACGAGCCAGACAGAAAAAGCGCCCCGCCCCAAGTTCGGTCGAATGTGAAAGTTTTGCTTACAGTTTTTTCAAACAGTCAGTTTTTTGCAGGGGCGTGGTGCATCATGAAATCTTGCTACAGGGTATAACTATAAATGAGGAATATTATCTGGAATTTAGGCCCAATGTGCGCGAAGCAATCCATCATAAATGCCCCGGATTTGTGGAAGAACGAAAATTGGCTTTTGCACTAGGATAACGCTCCTGCTCACACATAGTTACCTGTGTACTTGTAACTATTCTTTGACCAAAACAAACACACTAATGAAGCTGCAACCACTGTATTCTCCAAATCTGGCTCCCTGTAACTGTTTTTGTTCTCGAAACTGAAGAGGCCCATGAAAGGACGACGCTACGCTAATATTGACGAGATAGAGACGGCATCGCAAGAGGGGCTGAAGAAGATCACAAAAAACGACTTTTTGAAGTACTTCGAGGATTGGATAAAAACTTTGGCACAAGTGTATAATACCTAATGTGGATTACTTTGAAGGGGTCAAAATTGAGAATAAATAATTTTCGAAAAAAAATAAAAGGTCCCATATTTTTTAAACAGCCTCGTATATGTCAAATTTCACCCTTCTACACCTTCAGTGAGTCGGTCAAGAAGGATTGACGACGTATATTAGGACAGACACAAAGTGAGAACAATGAGCCGCCCGGATCACAGTGTCAATGGCTGCTGAATAAGTAAAGTCTTCCACTGCTGAATATTCCAGAACGTCCCTAATGGATAAGCCGACTCCCATGGCTCTGGTGTGTGTCATCAGTCATTCTTTTTATGTTGAATTGTGGCCAGGGTGGTTTCACTGCGTGGTTGAGCAAAGTGGATGTATAGAATAAGGTTGTATTCTCTTCGTTGTTGCATATTACGACCTGCTTCTGATTATTCATAATGGTAACCCTTAGGGAATAATTAATTTTTAAAAATGTATTGTTATAAAGCCTAGTTTCTGTTTATGTTCCGAAATGTATTGTTCCTTGGTAAAAGATACCAAACTTTCTAAATACAGTGATGTACAATGTCACCACCAAAAACATAGAAAATTCATTTCATTTCAGAGTCAAATACAAAATGGCTGAGAATAGGCAATTTAACTGTGAAAGCAAAGATAAAACTGGTGTAAAGTCACTCTAACATAATTACTCAAGAGCCGTGGAAATAATTTCCTGACTAGTTTTTCACCTGATTGGCAAAGTAAGATAAGAACTTTCCCTCCGTTTTTGTATATGTCATTTATCTAAAATTATTTACCATGGCTTCTTCGGAACTTAAATTACAAAATTTGTAAAAACCATTGTAACTGACAAGGGTCCAAAAAAGCCAAGTTGTTTTCTTTTGAAACCCACGAGGGACTCCATGGCAGATTCAGGAAACACACACGATCAACTTTCTTTATCTTTTTAAAAATCAGCACAACACATTAACTCTGGGTTATTGGCCATGATCAAAACGTACGTTCGTGCAGGGTTCTTTCTGGGAATTCCGAGCAACGCGGAGCCAATTTTGTATCCTGGATTTTGGAATTTAGTTTTTTTTTTAATCAGAATATTGGTGTATATGATGTATCTGAAACCATAGACAAATTTCAAGGAATCATTCCAGACGTAAAGATAAGATATTTTAGTTCGGAGATTAAAAATTCACAGACTCCATGTGTACACAATGGAGTCACATCTCAAACAATGTTTAAATTGTTTAGCCTCCTTGAGTATAATTTTGATATTATGTTCTTTGAAAATTCTGAACATGGATCGCTACTATACGGAAATCCATATTTATCAATTATTCCTACCTTGTTCATCATTCTTATTGAATCTCGACTAACATCGGCGTGGTAGTTCTACTAGTAGAAAAAAGTTCTAGTTCATTTATTGGCGCTAATCTGATATTGGTCTGGTTAGCAACTTTGGAAGTAAACTAATGTGCTTAAACTATGTTATACACAGATGTCCTGAATGGTGTTAACAAGTTACGGAACAAATGTGAACCGATAAAAGTACTGTGCACCTTATTAACCAAGGGTTTGGTACTTAGGACCAGACCAGTTTTTACACAACCACTGTGGACATTTTGTAGATGCATAAATTTTGGTTTATGCTGGTTATCTACTAGAGCCAAAATTTCCCAGAGGCTTAGGGCTCCAGAGTACAGGAAGTCCATACAGCCGGTAGTTGGTTTATGCTGTTTATCTCTAGAGCCAAAGTTTCCCAGATGCTTAGGGCTCCAGAGCACAGGAAGGCCGTGCAGACCGTAGTTGGTTTATGCTGGTTATCTTCTAGAGTCAAAATTTCTCAGATGCTTATGGCTCCAGAGCACAGAAAGTCGATACAACCGGTAGATGTTATAGGCTGGTTATCTTCTAGAGCCAAAATTTCCCAGATGCTTATGGCTCCAGAGCACAGAAAGTCCATACAACCGGTAGATGTTATAGGCTGGTTATCTTCTAGAGTCAAAATTTCCCAGAGGCTTAGGGCTCCAGAGCATAGAAAGTCCGTGCAGGCAGTAGTTGGTATAGGCTGAGAATCTTTTAATACCAAGATTCCCCAGAGGCTTATGCAAAGCGACACATTCAAATGCAAATGAGTTTCAGTGGTTAAAGGCATCTAAATTTTAGATAAAATTATAAGGCAGAAGGTCACTAGAAAGCACATAGTTGCAGAGACTAAAAGAGTTTTCAGTATGCCAAATGGTCACAAGAGCTGAAAACTACTGAACACTGAAATCACGAAAAATTGAAGGTAATTCTAGAGACTAAGCGGCTTCCAGAGGCATTTTAACCCTTAGATGATTCGTGGTTAATTTGTTTCTGAGCTAGAGAACAGTAGATCTCGGAAACTAATAATCCCAATGGTTATAGTTATTCTAGTTATCAGGTAATTCCGGTCACTGGAGTTTTCAAGAAGCTACATGAAGCCATGGCTAGGTTATCTTAGGTGCCAGAGGGCTTCTTGAGAATAGATTACCCCACAAATTGGAAACATTTAGAGACAGTCCAGAGGATTACAGAAGCTCAAGGTGGTGTAGTGCCTGGAAGTTGCAAGTCATACTCAGCCATTAATATATTGTCATGTGATCTACAATTTGTTGTTTCCGGAATCAAAAAACAATATAATAAAGAATCTGTAGTGAGGTGTTTTGTGAGGATTAAAATTTAGACATTTGTGAGATATAAGTAAACAGTAAGTTACACAAAATTAAGTAGGCTAAAAAGTTGTCACTGTACATTTCCAGAGAAGGTTTACAAATATGGTTCTTCTCCAAGTTGCAGTTCAGATCAGGGACAAGATGCCTTATAACGGAACTTGAGCAATCACAATCGTCACAAGACTCTAACAATCTCGTAACAGTTTGTCACAAGTTCTTGACGATTCGAGGATCATCAACTGATCAAAGACGGAGTTTGAACTTAACTATTTGGTCCTGCAAATCGAACTGTGATGTCGGCTGTGAGCAGTGGCTCTGTTGCTACACACAAGTTAGTAACTTAACTAACTGTCCTTTGTAATGGAATACATTGGAATGTTTCATTCGGGGAATTCATTGAGTGAACACATCACAGTCAAAATCAATAGTGATATATAAATATTATATACTTGAAATTTAATATAAAACCAATTAAAAACTTACAAAAAGTTTTAAATTAGGTTAGTTAAATCATTTTCAATAATAAATTCCTTTTGTATTTCCCACGTATTATTCAGAGACATTTGCAAAAACTTCAGTCACTTCAAATTAATCGAATCAATTTAAATTAAAAAAAAAAACGTTAATTTCTTCCTTCTGCAGATTGGCCTTGAGGGAGCCGAGGCCCTAATCTTATCTGAGTACGGGCGGGCTTGACCTTGGTTCTTTCTCTCACCCCTTTCCCCCCTCCGACACCACTTGTCATTCATCTTCATGTTCAAGTTGATAATTAGTTTAAGTAAATTAAATATACTTTTTAATTTAAATTGTTATCGTTATTGTTTTTCATGCATTTGTCTCTGTACCTTAACCGGCAACACAAACTGAAATTAATTTCTTCAAAGGATGGTGTCTCTTGCCCATGTAGGCTAATTTCCAATAAAATGTATGTTCAGAAATTACACTGTTTTAAATAGCTTTTCTAACTAATTAATTCTGTAATCTCTGTATCAATATGAAAATTGTGGAAATAAACTTGTATTTCATTTCATTTTAATATGAAACATTCCTTTATCGTTGTGAAAAATATTACATTAAAAGTGTTTATTTAATACAATTGAAAATGAGAGTCTCTAGCGAATATATATTTCATGTAGAGTAGACATGATATAGAGCTGTGTGCCACTTTTTATTGGCTTGGTGGGTTCGACTTGTATTCATTGTCGACAAGAATAGTTCAAGTTTATGCTATACAGTGACGTAACTAGAGGGGGAAGGGGGTGAATCTCCCCCTCCCAAAAAAGGTCTAAAAATGTAAAAAAATTCCTATAACAGTAATTTACCTTGTTTGAAATACGGCAGTAACTTGTTTAACTTTGAATTAGGCCTGTATATTAGGTTATTATTAATTTGTTTTAGAGTTATTCAATATCCCCCGGTGTGGTGTGGGTCTTCAATCAGATTCACCTCCCTCTCCCCCCAGGCAAGTCCTAGTTACGCCACTTAACTGGGCTATGAACTAACAACTACTGTCCTCCACTAACTTCGATGTCATGCAATGTTTTGAGGTTAAGTGGAAGAGGGGGCTAAACAGTTCAACTCCGCCTCAAAAATAAAGATATATTTCTTTTCATGTGATGTCGTTGGAGTTCGGTTGTAAATTTTTGTCACACTGCCAAAGCGTCGTCTATCACTGAATATCAACTCTATGTACAATACATGTATATTCTATTTTATAAATATAATCTAATTGTGTAATTACCAATCAAAGGAATCACGTATAAAATAATTTGGATAGTGTAATTATTTAATTATCAGCACTGTCTTGCAAAGATAAACTTAACTAATGGTTCAAATGTTCAAAATATTTAAATTAATTCTTGACTTTTCATTACGCTAAATATTGTACTTTTAAGTAAAATTATCATAAAAGGAAATAATAAATGTATAAACAAAACTGTGACTAAATTTAACATTTGTGATGGACTAAAACATTTAATCTATTTGAAAACTGATCTAAAATAATTATTACTGATTAATTTGTCTTGTGATGATGAAAAATTATGTATAAATGTCTTAATTTATATTGGCATTATTATCTTCTTCAGTAATTGATTATGTATGAACCTGAATTTACTACCAAATTCTACCTCGAGAGGGTCATAACCAGTGACGAATCATGGGTTTATGGTTATGACGTAGAAACTAAAGCTGAATCATCCCAATGGAAGCTGCCGCACGAGCCAGACAGAAAAAGCGCCCCGCCCCAAGTTCGGTCGAATGTGAAAGTTTTGCTTACAGTTTTTTCAAACAGTCAGTTTTTTGCAGGGGCGTGGTGCATCATGAAATCTTGCTACAGGGTATAACTATAAATGAGGAATATTATCTGGAATTTAGGCCCAATGTGCGCGAAGCAATCCATCATAAATGCCCCGGATTTGTGGAAGAACGAAAATTGGCTTTTGCACTAGGATAACGCTCCTGCTCACACATAGTTACCTGTGTACTTGTAACTATTCTTTGACCAAAACAAACACACTAATGAAGCTGCAACCACTGTATTCTCCAAATCTGGCTCCCTGTAACTGTTTTTGTTCTCGAAACTGAAGAGGCCCATGAAAGGACGACGCTACGCTAATATTGACGAGATAGAGACGGCATCGCAAGAGGGGCTGAAGAAGATCACAAAAAACGACTTTTTGAAGTACTTCGAGGATTGGATAAAAACTTTGGCACAAGTGTATAATACCTAATGTGAATTACTTTGAAGGGGTCAAAATTGAGAATAAATAATTTTCGAAAAAAAATAAAAGGTCCCATATTTTTTAAACAGCCTCGTATATGTCAAATTTCACCCTTCTACACCTTCAGTGAGTCGGTCAAGAAGGATTGACGACGTATATTAGGACAGACACAAAGTGAGAACAATGAGCCGCCCGGATCACAGTGTCAATGGCTGCTGAATAAGTAAAGTCTTCCACTGCTGAATATTCCAGAACGTCCCTAATGGATAAGCCGACTCCCATGGCTCTGGTGAGTGTCATCAGTCATTCTTTTTATGTTGAATTGTGGCCAGGGTGGTTTCACTGCGTGGTTGAGCAAAGTGGATGTATAGAATAAGGTTGTATTCTCTTCGTTGTTGCATATTACGACCTGCTTCTGATTATTCATAATGGTAACCCTTAGGGAATAATTAATTTTTAAAAATGTATTGTTATAAAGCCTAGTTTCTGTTTATGTTCCGAAATGTATTGTTCCTTGGTAAAAGATACCAAACTTTCTAAATACAGTGATGTACAATGTCACCACCAAAAACATAGAAAATTCATTTCATTTCAGAGTCAAATACAAAATGGCTGAGAATAGGCAATTTAACTGTGAAAGCAAAGATAAAACTGGTGTAAAGTCACTCTAACATAATTACTCAAGAGCCGTGGAAATAATTTCCTGACTAGTTTTTCACCTGATTGGCAAAGTAAGATAAGAACTTTCCCTCCGTTTTTGTATATGTCATTTATCTAAAATTATTTACCATGGCTTCTTCGGAACTTAAATTACAAAATTTGTAAAAACCATTGTAACTGACAAGGGTCCAAAAAAGCCAAGTTGTTTTCTTTTGAAACCCACGAGGGACTCCATGGCAGATTCAGGAAACACACACGATCAACTTTCTTTATCTTTTTAAAAATCAGCACAACACATTAACTCTGGGTTATTGGCCATGATCAAAACGTACGTTCGTGCAGGGTTCTTTCTGGGAATTCCGAGCAACGCGGAGCCAATTTTGTATCCTGGATTTTGGAATTTAGTTTTTTTTTAATCAGAATATTGGTGTATATGATGTATCTGAAACCATAGACAAATTTCAAGGAATCATTCCAGACGTAAAGATAAGATATTTTAGTTCGGAGATTAAAAATTCACAGACTCCATGTGTACACAATGGAGTCACATCTCAAACAATGTTTAAATTGTTTAGCCTCCTTGAGTATAATTTTGATATTATGTTCTTTGAAAATTCTGAACATGGATCGCTACTATACGGAAATCCATATTTATCAATTATTCCTACCTTGTTCATCATTCTTATTGAATCTCGACTAACATCGGCGTGGTAGTTCTACTAGTAGAAAAAAGTTCTAGTTCATTTATTGGCGCTAATCTGATATTGGTCTGGTTAGCAACTTTGGAAGTAAACTAATGTGCTTAAACTATGTTATACACAGATGTCCTGAATGGTGTTAACAAGTTACGGAACAAATGTGAACCGATAAAAGTACTGTGCACCTTATTAACCAAGGGTTTGGTACTTAGGACCAGACCAGTTTTTTACACAACCACTGTGGACATTTTGTAGATGCATAAATTTTGGTTTATGCTGGTTATCTACTAGAGCCAAAATTTCCCAGAGGCTTAGGGCTCCAGAGTACAGGAAGTCCATACAGCCGGTAGTTGGTTTATGCTGTTTATCTCTAGAGCCAAAGTTTCCCAGATGCTTAGGGCTCCAGAGCACAGGAAGGCCGTGCAGACCGTAGTTGGTTTATGCTGGTTATCTTCTAGAGTCAAAATTTCTCAGATGCTTATGGCTCCAGAGCACAGAAAGTCGATACAACCGGTAGATGTTATAGGCTGGTTATCTTCTAGAGCCAAAATTTCCCAGATGCTTATGGCTCCAGAGCACAGAAAGTCCATACAACCGGTAGATGTTATAGGCTGGTTATCTTCTAGAGTCAAAATTTCCCAGAGGCTTAGGGCTCCAGAGCATAGAAAGTCCGTGCAGGCAGTAGTTGGTATAGGCTGAGAATCTTTTAATACCAAGATTCCCCAGAGGCTTATGCAAAGCGACACATTCAAATGCAAATGAGTTTCAGTGGTTAAAGGCATCTAAATTTTAGATAAAAATTATAAGGCAGAAGGTCACTAGAAAGCACATAGTTGCAGAGACTAAAAGAGTTTTCAGTATGCCAAATGGTCACAAGAGCTGAAAACTACTGAACACTGAAATCACGAAAAATTGAAGGTAATTCTAGAGACTAAGCGGCTTCCAGAGGCATTTTAACCCTTAGATGATTCGTGGTTAATTTGTTTCTGAGCTAGAGAACAGTAGATCTCGGAAACTAATAATCCCAATGGTTATAGTTATTCTAGTTATCAGGTAATTCCGGTCACTGGAGTTTTCAAGAAGCTACATGAAGCCATGGCTAGGTTATCTTAGGTGCCAGAGGGCTTCTTGAGAATAGATTACCCCACAAATTGGAAACATTTAGAGACAGTCCAGAGGATTACAGAAGCTCAAGGTGGTGTAGTGCCTGGAAGTTGCAAGTCATACTCAGCCATTAATATATTGTCATGTGATCTACAATTTGTTGTTTCCGGAATCAAAAAACAATAAAATAAAGAATCTGTAGTGAGGTGTTTTGTGAGGATTAAAATTTAGACATTTGTGAGATATAAGTAAACAGTAAGTTACACAAAATTAAGTAGGCTAAAAAGTTGTCACTGTACATTTCCAGAGAAGGTTTACAAATATGGTTTTTCTCCAAGTCGCAGTTCAGGTCAGGGACAAGATGCCTTATAACGGAACTTGAGCAATCACAATCGTCACAACACTCTAACAATCTCGTAACAGTTTGTCACAAGTTCTTGACGATTCGAGGATCATCAACTGATCAAAGACGGAGTTTGAACTTAACTATTTGGTCCTGCAAATCGAACTGTGATGTCGGCTGTGAGCAGTGGCTCTGTTGCTACACGAGTTAGTAACTTAACTAACTGTCCTTTGGAATGTTTCAATCCGGGAATTCATTATGTGAACACAACACAGTCAAAACCAATAGTGATATATATTGTAATTGTAATTTAACGGAAGGATAAATTAAAAACATTTACAATTAATATAAAACGTTCATTTATCGTTATGAAAAGATATTACATTAGGAGTGTTTATTTAATACGAGTCTCTAGCGAATATATATTCTATGTAGAGTTGACATGATATCGAGCTGAGTGCCCCTTTTTATTGGCTTGTTGGGTTCGACTTGTATTCAGTGTCGACAAGAATAGTTGAAGTTTATGTTATACAGTGACGTAACTAGAGGGGGAATCTCCCCCCTCCCAAAAAAGGTCTAAAATTGTAAACAATTCCTATAACAGTAATTTACCTTGTTTGAAATACGGCAGTAACTTGTTTAAGTTTGAATTAGGCCTGTCTATTAGGTTTTATTTATTTTATTCTATATTTATTCAATATCCCCCGGTGTGGTGTGGGTCTTCAATCAAATTCACCTCCCTCTCCCCCCCAGGCAAGTCCTAGTCACGCCACTTAACTGGGCTATGAACTAACAATTACTGTCCTCCACTAACTTCGATGTCATGCAATGTTTTGAGGTTAAGTGGAAGAGGGGGCTAAACAGTTCAACTCCGCCTCAAAACTGTCAAAATTGTCATAATTTATATTGGCATTATTATCTTCTTCAGTAATTGATTATGTATGAACCTGAATTTACTACCAAATTCTACCTCGAACCTAATAACAGAACAAACCCTTAAACCAAACTGCTTTCCATATTCTACAATCATTTTCAAAACCACTTAGGGGTCATCTTTAGAATACCACGGAATCTTAAAAATATGTTAGTCTATAAACCAACCTTAAAAGCAAAAATTGTGGGAAAAAGGGTTTCAAACCATGCTAAAAACCACGTTGTGGTACATGTCCTCTAGTCAATATTTTAGCAATACATAACTAATACAACATACCTAATTAAAGGAACTATTAATTGCAATTCAAGCAACATAATATATTAGCTAAATTGTAATATTTGTAATAAGTTATATATACAGGGTGTTTGAAAAGTATGGGTACGGCTTAATATTTTAAAAACCATAGGAGATAACATCTATAAACTTTGCACAGTGTCATATGGCTATGTAAACTATTTTTTCTTACCACCATGACATACCAACCATGGGGGGACGGCCCACAGAGGAAAACATGGAAATATTAAATTGAAGCATGGGTCGAGTGATTGTGACATCGGTATTTATTGTGTGTTTTTTAGTTTTATTTATTGTGTTATAAATTTATGACATAATTTGCTAATTAAAAAAGTCAGTGAAAACACATTGGTTAGTAGAGTGAAACGCCGCCAACCGCATCAGAATACGACGATCCAGTCAGAAATGGCAGCGCATAATGTACTTCACAATGTGTACCTAAAACAACCCGCCATTTCTGATTGGATAAACCTTTTGAGATGCGGTTTGCGGAATTCAACTCTACTAAGTGAGCTCTTTCAAATGAGGTATCACTTGACCCATGCTTCAATTTAAGATTTCCATGTTTTCCTCTGTGGACCATCCCCCATGGTTGGTATGTCATGGTAATACCAAGAAAAAATAGTTTACATAGCCATATGACACTGTGCAAAGTTTATAGATGTTATCTCCTATGGTTTTTAAAATATTAAGCCGTACCCATACTTTTCAAACACCCTGTATATGCCAAACCTCTAACCTTCTTTGTATCAGAATGACAGGTCACCATTATAGTATTGTAGATGGAGATGACAAGCCCCTCGCTGTACATTCCAGGGAACAAAATCGGGATAAAATTGAAAACTTTTATAAATTAAAAGGCGTCAATAATGTAGAATTGACATCAACGAAAATATAAATAGATAAGGAGTGAAACTGTTTATCAACTTACATTACAATCAAAATTTCCTTTAGGTTTGAACCTTCGTTAATATCTAAAAGATAGTATTTTAACTTTTTGGCATTTCCGTTGAATCGTCAGCTTTGAAGTATTTTTTCTCTGTTTATTATGCAATTTTACAGTTATTGTTTCTTGTTAGTTTGACAATTCTATTTTTTTTAGATATTTATACACGTTTATTAATATTTTGTTTGCATGTAGACATACACACACACACACACACACACACACACACACACACACATAAACATTGTATATAAATAAATGTATATATATATATATATATAAAATTTCAATAAAAATATATATACAGTCGTTGTGTGGGGATAAAATTACCGGTTCATGTGTGTAACGCTGTAACGCGTTCAGATTGGAGAGATAGTATTGAAAGTTATTTATCGACTGTTTGTGAAGCAAGACAAAGCTACTCATATTATCCCGTGACGCTGCATTGCGGACGAGAGACAGAAACAGCTGCAAGTATGTCACCGCTACTCCACTGCAACTTGTGTCACTGGTATCACATTGCCGTCTACGTCATATTGTAAATGTAGTTAACAGTTTGTCGCACGTAGTTGCATTGCCTCTCGTCGTCGAGTCTTGCTCCCCTTTAACAACGGACCTTACTAGAGTAGCTCGCGCTAAAGTAGTCCTATGATATTTGAGACGGTGTTGCCATATCTGTGCTGACAATCAGCTGTTCCCTCTTGTCGAGACGGATAGTAATTTTTTAATACGTGTAAAACCGGCAACAGTGTTGGGCGCGGGGGTGGGGGGGGGTTAAAACGCAACAGCCACCATCGGCTATTTTGGTGCGGACTGTTCTAGTGCCAGAGAGCAGGCCTATGGAGAACCCAACGCTTGTTGGGGGAACCACATATTTTAGATATTTCCGGTTTAAAGTTTCAAGATGGCTGGCCGTTTCAGAGTAACTCCTCCACAGCTAACAAGGTACTAGTCTGATGCTGTGACTTTGAAAATATAACAGAATATCGGACATTTTCCATGGTTATATGTTAGTTATAAAAAAATCCAAAACGTTTCGAGGATTGGAATTTATCCTCTTCTTCAGTTGTAAAAATCCTAAGATACAAGGTTAAACGCAATTAAACAAATAAAAAGTAATCAAAGTGTTGCGATGAATTCGCCAGAATCTAACATCTAATGCGTCGAAAAACCAATTGGTTTGTCTCACCCGTGATGCCAAATTCCCACAAGCAGTGTCTGTAAGTAGACTCACGAAGTGCGGCGTGACCACGGTCCTCGAGAGGCATTTATGTCCCCGGTGAAGTAGGCTTCTCGATGGGGATGCTGTTCTGGGCTGTTACTAGACCACTGTTCAGTACTATCTCGCCAGATGGTCACGCGCTTGGATGTATCCTGTACCTTTGGGAATTTGCCTGTGAAAGCTGGCTTTAGGTACCATATCGTAGATCAAGTCCGCAACAGATCCAACGGTCAGACTCGATAGGGAAAGTTTACGCCGGTGTACCTTGTTCCTGTGGAGGTATTCCTTACATAACTGGTTTTCCGGTACCCTTTCCCAGGCTCGCCACGGTCTGGGCAACCGATCCGAAGGCTAGAGACCACAGAGAGAAGGAACTTTGGCTTCCCTCATCTGCACCATTGGGAGCAGAACACGGGATTGGTCATACAGGGTAAGAGGAAATCCCGATGATTTGCATTACTTAGAGTACTGTGGGGAGTGGGACACGGCTAAGGATTGGAGGAAGCCGATACGCACTTCAAAAGGAGTAATCACGCTGCAGAAGGTGGTAATCCTGAAGACAAAAAAAACGGCGGAAGGCGCTGAGGAACCTGCGCTACCACCGGAAACGATGAAAGACAATGTTGGCTCGAGGTACTGACTGAGGGGTGGATGCGGAATCCCCGGGGAAACCCCAATAATCCGTGTATCTGTAAGTATTTAACTTTGTATATGTAGTAACTATCAAGCCGGAAATGTTTTGTAAATATAAATCTTAATACAACGTACAGTAAATGGTGAAAGTAATCCAGTTCTTGCCTTTTAGCTTTATTGATTCAAGCCAACAATGAAGTTCCGCGTGATTAACCCTTTGATAATTAGTTTGGGCGGTCATCTTTTTTGGTCAGAGAGTTCAATGTAGCATGAGTTCGTGGTCAAAAGTGATCATCGTGAAGCCAAGATTTGTGGGTGTCGGGTATAAAGGGAGTATTTATTTATTTGGAACTTTTTCCGTAATTTATTTGAGAACTTTGCGTTGACCTGAAGGAAGTGTTCACTGCGTATTTTGAAAAGACTCTGTAACTTTAAATTCAGTCAGCGATTCGTCCCTAGAATAATGTCCATGTTTAATCACATTGTTGTAGTAAGTGATTATTACCAGCTCTGAACGTTAATATTGCTCTATTGGTGTACGCCCGCCTATACACATGTGCACTGCACAACACGTGTCGCACGCACCAGAGAAGGTGAGGGACTTAATAACCGTATAACACAATGGCAGATGACCGAAATCTTGTCACTGTTTCAAACCTCTCATCGTCAATAACAACACTTTAAAGAGATATGAATTTGTCATCCTTTCACACCCAGTATTAGATGTGTAATGAACCGTGGTCATGTTCATCTACGAACCGAACGTTGGCAGCGAATTTTTAATCAACATTTCCTACTTTTTTATATTTCTTTCTATTACGTATAATTATTTGTTTATGTAACGTTTGATAAATTCTACTCATGTGTATGAAACCTTGATTGTTCTAGAAAGTTCTTCAGATAAATCTACAATTTATCTTCCTTTTTAATTCATTTTGGGATATAAGTAAGATACCGAAAGACATTGTTATAAAATGAAACATAGCAACTATCTATCAGTAACGAAACTAGAAGCAGAGGTAGACAGAACAATGTAGGTCTCAGGGGGACTCCGTCAACAATCTCAGGCTACAGATTGGTAGCTCCTCCTTGATCATTTAGGCCCGTCCCTAGAGGGGTTACAGAGTGAAATCAAACCGTCACTTACCATCGCAGGGTAGAGAAATCACGGCTATCTTACTACACCATCGCACAAATTTGTATCCCATTGCCAACATAAAATGGTAACTGTAAATGTGATGTACACATTGTTGAGTGTATTCCTTTAAGAAATTGTCTCATTGCTTACACCACAGTAATAACGTTTTATGAAAATATTTTCAATTGTGACGTCTTTCGGAATAGTGTCTGCGAGCGGTAACGCGTACTGTGTGAATGTCATGTGACGTCTTATGTGTAGTTTTTGCAGACGAGATTTAAAGTAATATTCAACTGATTCAGACTGTGCGTGGCATAGATGTAATGTGTCCAGAACATAAGATGATTCCCAGAGCTGCAGGTGCTGCACAAGATCAGACAATCCGTCTATGAATCCCATTTGTAGAATTGAGGATTTCTGTTATTGGTAAAAAGATTCATTTCCACAAGTCCTTTTCTTGATTCTCGCTCTTTATCGTGTTTATGTTGCTCGACAAAACGATTCTCCCAAATAATTGTAATTTTGAAAAAGATATATAATAAATTAATACTACAATTTTTTTACTGCAAATTCCATTTTACAAAACTTTCAAGCAATGATTTTTTAGTACCACGTGATTTATTGTAGATCCACGTATCAAATTGTCAACAACAATAAAATTGCCGGACTCTAGAGTATCAATGGACGTTGAATAAACAAGGCCTCGTCTTATGAATATTCTATGGGTGCCGCTAATGGACGGGGCCAGCTCCCACAACACTGGTGAGAGTCATCCGTCATCCCTTCTGTGTCGAGGTGATTGTCCGCATTCTTGGAGTGATTAGTGACGTCTATAATGGGGAGGTTTTCACTCCCACAAGTGTGGTGAGATTCATCCGTCATCCCTTCTGCGTCGAGGTGACTGTCCGACTCCTAGGAGTGATTAGTGACGTCTATAATAAAGTGGTTTATACTCCCACAACACTGGTGAGAGTCATCCGTCATCCCTTCTGTGTCGAGGTGATTGTCCGCCTGCTTGCAGTGATTAGTGACGTCTGTAATAAAGTGGTTTATACTCCCACAACACTGGTGAGATTCATCCGTCATCCCTTCTGCGTCGAGGTGATTGTCCGACTCCTAGGAGTGATTAGTGACGTCTATAATGGGAAGGTTTCACTCCCACCACACTGGTGAGAGTCATCCGTCATCCCTTCTGTGTCGAGGTGATTGTCCGCCTCCTTGGAGTGATTAGTGATGTCTATATTGGGGAGGTTTTCACTCCCACCACACTGGTGAGAGTCATCCGTCATCCCTTCTGTGTCGAGGTGATTGTCCGCCTCCTTGGAGTGATTAGTGATGTCTATATTGGGGAGGTTTTCACTCCCACAACACTGGTGAGAGTCATCCGTCACTCCTTCTGTGTTAAAATGATTGTCTGACCAATCAGCAATGATTGAATATGGTCTCTCTATCACAAGCTGCCAAGTTTTTGATAACCTGACGCTATTCTTGCGTGGTTGATTGAAGATGGCTCTTCATAGCGAGGCCAAAATATTCCAAGATTTAAATTGTGTTAGTGATTTTCCGACGCAGGTTCAAACGGAAAACTTGGATGATCCTCTTGACAACGGTTGCGAAACTTAATATGTAAGATTAAAAGGATTGGTTTTTTTCATGAAAATACCTTTTACTTTTTAATTGTATGAAAAATGCTGTCTTTATCGCCTATAAAGCAACTAAATTTTCAAACAGTTTAGAGTTTTTTCCCCTGATGATAACACTAAGCTATGACAAATGCCCTTAATCCCGTCATTTCCTAAAATCATCAATAATCAATAAACAATGAATTTTTCGTAAAATTATACATGTATTTATTTAGTGGACTGTATTGAGTTTTATATATATATATATATATATATATATATATATATATATATACAAGATATAATGTAAATTTAAACACACCACAAATTTATTACTGTTGCTAGTTTTGATATTTAACTATCTATTATTGCCTTTGCCTTGTTTTCCTTTTTGTTGTTTGTTTGTTAACTAACATATTTCTTACGTATTTATTTTTAACACAGTTTGTTGTTTAATTATATAAGTAAATATTATTAGTGCTATTAATCGTTTATACTCTTTCTTAACTATTTAAGTGTATTACTGGTGTAATTCCGTTGGAAGAATAAATTAATTAGTTAAAGGATTTCTAAGATGTGGCCAGTGGCCAGATTGCAATGTCCAATTGTAAGGCATTTTTTGGGCGATTGATTTAGTCCAAATCCCCTCCCAAGACCGAGAACAGAATAGTAGAGGTAGTCTTATTTGACCTGGAAGCAGTTGCGGTGGACACATTTATCACAACAGACACACTAATGCCATGGACAATGATATGAAGCAACCGTGGATCATAACTTCCCCCGTTTGTCATAACTTTGACCGTGTCACAAGACAGTGAGTAGGACTTACTATTCGGTTGGTAAAGTCTTTGTTTACAACAAATTCAATTATGTTCATAATAACGAGTATTTTTCAAAGCATACATTTCAAAAAAGATAAAAGTAGAATACATTATATGATCTATGGTGGATCTAAACTTCGAAGGATTCTAAACTGTGAAGGAAACAGGATTTTTCCTGACATTTGCCATCGTTTAGTGATACACAAAATCAGTTACATACGTTTTGATCTCTGCAATCTGATCTCTTCCTCACGCCTATAACTACAATCTCGGTAAAAAAATAATAAACAATCGTGCACTCACTGACCAACCGCATAAAACTAACCAGAGGCCAATAGTAAATGCGATATCACGGCATAAACATGATGGCGATAAAAAAAACCTATTCCATTAAATATAGTCATATGTTAAATATTCTGTTAAATATTATAAACTTGTATTCTGTTGTTCAGTTTTTTGTAATTGGTATTGTATTTTGTTTTTATTAAGTGCATGTTTCAGAGTTAGATTGCATAGAGTTGACACCTTGTTGTGATTCCCGACTTACGTGTCACAACACTCTGGTATGATATGTTTATTTTAACCTAGATTGAAGTTATGTGTTAGGTTAGTTATTCACCTGAGAAAGAGATCAGATAGCAGATCACGAAACGTAGTGTTACTGGTTTTTCTGTGTCACTATACGATAAGGCAAACGTCTGAAAACATTCTAAACTTCGTTTTTTTAAAGTCAGTTAAAAAAATTAAGTTCAATACTCCTTTTAAATCTCTGATCTCTAGTTACCTTGATTTGTGTATGTACACAACTCATATTTTAAATCTTAGATAACTCAGATCTTTAGTATATTAGAGTATAGATGCAATGATGTGATGCCGTTGCATTATTATAGATAAACTAACACTGAATTATTTTTTTTACTAAACGTAACAAGCCAGTTCTCATATTAAATCGTGTTTTCTTTCTATTATTTTAAATTATAATTTTTATGTTCAAAATTCTAGCACATTCTATTTATTAAATGCTATTAAAGACATCAAGTTCTTCATGTTAGGTTATCGTGGCGGTTGATCAACTGAAGCCTGCGTACAGGCTGAATGCCCATGCAGGCTTTATTCCTTATTAATTACTTAAGTAATATCTTATCTAGATAACTAGTAAACTATTGTTTCCAAAACAATTCTGTTTAGTGCTTTACTATTGTCATTTTTAAGTGTATTTCATTTACAGTTGATGGAATAAACATGCATTCATTCATTCATTCATAGATAATTTATGTCTCTACGTGGATTTCCTAAATTTGCAGGTATTTCATATATCTGGATACCTCAGAACCTTATACACGTTTAAATACTTGCATCACTCCTAAGACTGTAACTCAGACTTCTGTGTGAATTACATACACTGGATTTCTAAATTATCGGATCTCTAGATACTGATATTTCTCCTAATTTGTACTCTACGTACAGCATTTTCCAGATACATTTGATTTGAAAACACCTTGGATCTTCAAATTTTGTGATCTCTAGATCCCTTGGAGAAACTAGATGTATATCTCGGATCTCTAGTTCATTTTAAACCACCAGCTCCAAATCTGCGCGCTGACTCTCTAGATTTCCAGGTATATTCGGATTTTCTTTCTTAACTTATTTAATTCACTTAACAATTTGAGGCCAGACGCCCGGCGCAGTGCAGTGCGATTAGTATGCGAGACTTTTCCTCCGTTCTCTGTTGTACATGCAAATTACTGATTTTCGCTGAACTTCCATCGTCGATGCAGTATAAAAGTATGCAGGCGCACTCTTTCCATTTCACAATACTGGGAGAAATTTACATTTTAGTTCTGTTGTAATTGTTACCCATTTCAAAGTTTAATTAATTAATTTTGTTAACACCATATTATTATTAAAGTTATAAAAGTATTAAAGGCAGTATTAAAGTTACCTTAAGTTTTTCCCATAAAACAATTTTCAACCTCGCGCAGTTTTATGCCCATATTTTTAATTGTGGGGAATTATGGGAGATGTCTCATTTTAAAAGTATAATTAATACGCATCTAAATATGTTTAAGGTTTTTTCGATTTTTTGTTTGGTAGTAGAGATAAAAGTCTTAAACTTTGTTGTCCTTCTTCATTTGAGTAATGTACAAATATACACATATTACCAAAAAGACTAAAAAGTGTTTGGATGTGTATTAAATATATTTTTTAAATGAGACATATCCCTAATACTTGTGCGACTAAAAGTAACCGTGTTAACATTATTTTAATGGGAAAAACTTAAGGGAATTTTACTAAAGAAGGCTCTTTGTATTTATCAGTGAATTTGGCTAATATGATAATTTATCACCTAAATTTCAGTACAGGCCATGAAATTGACTTACTTTCTACATAGTTCATTTGACTAAGTGGATTATTTCTAGTAGTTTTAGAAACCTAAATATGTGTCAAGCTTATCGACCTATCTCCAATTTATCTATATGGACATGAAATTGACTTACTTTCTACATATCTGATTTTACTAAGTGTATTGTTTCTAGTAGTTTTAGCAACCTAAATATGTGTCATGCTTATCGATCTATCTCCAAGATTTCAATATAACACATGAAATTGACTTACTTTCTATAGAGCTCATTTTACTAAGTGGATTGTTTCTAGTAGTTTTAGCAATCTAAATAAAGTCAGGCTTATCGATCTATCTCCAATATTTCAATATGGGACATGAAATTGACTTACTTTCTACATATCTGATTTTACTAAGTGTATTGTTTCTAGTAGTTTTAGCAACCTAAATATGTGTCAAGCTTATCGATCTATCTCCAATATTTCAATATGGGACATGAAATTGACTTACTTTGTACATAGCTGATTTTACTAAGTGTATTGTTTCTAGTAGTTTTAGCTACCTAAATATGCGTCAGGCTTATCGATCTATCTCCAAGATTTCAATATAACACATGAAATTGACTTACTTTCTACATAGCTGATTTTACTAAGCGGATTGTTTCTAGTAGTTTTAGCAACCTAAATATGTGTCATGCTTATCGATCTATCTCCAAAGATTTCGATATAACACATGAAATTGACTTACTTTCTATATAGCTGATTTTACTAAGTGCATTGTTTCTATTAGTTTTAGCAACCTAAATATACGTTAAGGTTATCAATCTATCTCAAAGATTTCAATATAGGACATGAAATTGACTTACTTTCTACATAGCTAATTTTACTAAGTGTATTGTTTCTAGTAGTTTTAGCAACCTAAATATGCGTTAAGGTTATTGATCTATCTCCAACATTTCAATGTGAGTCTGAAATTGACTTACTTCCTGCACAGCTCGTTGGACTTATAGTTATATTGGACATAGTTATATATAGTTTATCTTGTTTACTTGTTATATTGGTAACTAAATATATATTTCATTCATCGAACCTGTGATATAGGAAATTAATCTTATCACAGCAATGGTCGTTAAACCACACTATTTATTATACAGTGGATGTAAATTATGAAGGCATCGGTTGTAGCTCGTTCATCATCAGGCTTTAACAACAAATTTGCAAACCAAATGAAGCAAGAATATCTTGAGGAGTGGAGTTTTCTTTTTTTATTAAAAATTGCGTTTATATGGGAACTTAAAGAGTTTTTTCAATAATAACCTTGATTGTGGAAATAACAAAACTGTACGTTTTTTTTTTGCAATAAACATAAGATTTAATAAATACAAATTTACTTTATTTATTTTTTTATTATTATTATTATTTTGTACAAGTACGAGGGATGGTCATTAATAAATTTGACTAGTATGAATTTACAATTACTGGTCAATGTGAGATTTTTACTCAGATATTAGTGATTGGGGTTTCTATTGTAAAAAAATGTTGCCATTATCTGCAGAAAAGAATGAAATTTACGTTTATTTAAAGATTTACTTATAGCACAATATGTTACTAAATAACTATACTAATTTTAACCATTTTTTCGTTAGAAAGTAAGTTGATAAATGATGGTATAGTATAATTCTAAAACTATTGTTTTTGCTTTTGCTTTCCTTCATCTTTGCATTCATTATACTTCATATTCATTCACAAACGAGTTCTGTCAATATTTTTTCACCAAGAAAAATCATTTTTCAATTATCTAAAACCGGCATTACAATGTTACACGTAGTCTTGATTGCACCAATTTCTTAGTAATTGTGTTATGCCTATGCCGTTCCACTGTTCCACCGTTCCATCAGACAGTATTGATTATTGTTCTTTTAAATTCTAAAATGAAAGCCAATAAAAATCATGATATTTATTCAGTATAACTAAATACCCGCATGTTTATATCCGCGGTGACGCAGTCGGCATGACAATAGTGCAATACGCTCATCATAGTTTCATTGAAAGGTGATGACAACAGGGCTTTGTCTATCAGCTGTTTGTCATAAATATCCCAGCGGCTGCCGTCCCATTGTGTCCCCAGTGAAGGAATTATCGCGGCACAATTATGCGGCCATTAATTATCCACTTGGTTTGTGCAAACGATCGAAGTTCGTTATTGGTTACAAACGATAGCAGGATTGCGGTCCATACGGTACGAATGGACGTTTCGAGATTAGTTATCTGGTCTCTACATCAGGTGTGAAATTTTAATTAAAAGATGAACTATTGTTCCAGATGCTGGAGACCTCGTGGTGGTGGTGTTGAGCCAAGCAGACATCTATCACTCCCGACTTGCCCAGGAACTAAGGGATGACATTCAAAAGCAAGCCTCCGCTATCGGACAGGTTAGTTTGGGACCCTCTAGAGTCAAATGGCACTGGCCCATTTGTAATTTGATCAGAAGTCAGGAAAGTATTAAGATCATGATCATTGCTTGAGAACTGAAATGGCATTCCCCGTACTTATATATTTCTGGATTTTACAAGAATATAGATATGTATTACTACTCTAGGGGCTGGAAAGATTTCATTTCTGTCTGTTCTTCCACACGATACCTCGACAATGAACAAACCTGTAGAATTTAAATTTTGCACAATGCTTCATGTCTATTTTGTACGCAATTTCCCGATGTCCGTCTGTGAACAAAGAGTTGTACCAAGGCCTGACCGTGGTCATAGTCTCCGACAGTTGGTAGTTTTGTCCTTTTAATAATAATTTCCATTCACTTCATCTAAATAAATTGTCACTTTAATTTTATTTTTCATTTCTATAAAAATTTATTTTTACTTTATTTTGTTTTTTTACTTAATTTACTTTAAGATATAATAACATTTTTACGGTTTGAAATACCATCTGAGTACTTTGTGGTGACTCATTCTCACATACAGGCTTTTGTAGCTGATGTGAGAATCATTCTCAAATAATTAAATTAGAAAAATAAATTTATTTTACACATTACACTTTCCAAATATCTAATCTAATTATATATTTTTTAAGATAGGCTAATGAATATATTAATATGTATCTTTTGTTAATTTTCCTTGTGATTTTGGTTTGATTTTTTCTATTTATACCAGGAATATCGAGTTCGGTGATGATGCATGTTCCTCCATGCGATTTGGCTGAGCTTTAGCAAAGCCTATAACTCAGGGTGATATCTCGAGAATGAATTGAATTATAATCTTGAAATTTAGCATATTTTCCTTAACTAAGAGTTCTGGAAAATTCCTCTTATGTCTATATGTCTGTTTATCTGATGTGATTCTGTTTTCTGCTGAACTTGTATCTCAAGAATAAATGAAGGAACTTTCAGTTTTACAGGTAACGTCATTTCTACACAGGCAACGTTTTGTTTGATGATGGCCGTGTGGCTGAGTCTTTACATACCCTAACTATCCAAAGGACATCTCAATAAATAGTTCATCTTTAGACATTAAATGTTGAATGAAACCTCATTTCTGCATGGACAAAAATTAGTTTAATGAAGAAGCCGGTCTATCAGTGGGATTTGGTTGAGCATCATTAAATTCTATCACCCAGTGTGCTGGCAGATTTTCTCTCCTGTAGAAGGGCTGTTGAATTTTATTTTTCATCTGATTACAATCTGTCTCTCTGTTTGTACTTAGGACATCTCGAGGTTGAAATACACTATAGACTTGGTGTTACATGACATGTGACGTGACTTAATCCTACCTTGTATTTCAGCTTAAGAGTACTCTACAGGGTGTTCAATAAAAGTGTTCCAATACTTTGGGATTTTGTTCAACAAATAAAAATGGGCAAAAAAGTTCATACGAAGGTATGTCCTTAAAACCTTTAGTTTCCCGTCTATCTGTCTGTATGAGTTATTATTTTTTTTAATTGTTTCTTTTGAACCAGTTAATATAAAGTCATAAAACTTGAGAATTATATATTAACCTTTGGTAGACCTTTTTGAAAATAAAATATTAACAAATTTCTCTCATATGAACTTTTTGTTCATTTTTATGTTTCAAACAAAATTCAAAGTATTGGAACACTTTTACTGAACACCCTGTATAACTACATGACTATTTCTTTAAAACCTTAGAAATTCTTAGATGAAAGACCTCGGATATCATGGACACTTTTCTACATGGAATCTACAAGTTTTAATGTCCTTAAGAAAGCCTACCTCATTTGGAGACTCTCCAAACCTGTGAATTTCTGACACAGAATATCCTACATTGCTCCCTGGAATGTCCTCTTATTGAATATTACAGTATTTCAATGACCTCATATCATATTTATCTCTAGAGGAAACTTACAGAGTTGTAGACACATCTTGTCCACTCACTTTGCTTGTTATGTAAAGACAGTGTGATTTGTCTACAAATTAAACCGTTGGAACTCTTCACTGTCAGGCTTTGGTATCAATGCATTTCATTCAAGATGTTCCTTTTTCTTTACCAACAGACTAGTACTGATATTGACTGCTCTTCTAGAAAAGTAAACCTTGTGAGCTCTAGTGGTACATGATCTATCATATTTCTTCTCTTTGTTGTAAGCTGCCTCCATGAAACATAGTTCACATAAAAACCACAACCACAGTCTACGTAAAACACACAACACGGACTTCATGTATTGAATAACTAATTTCTCACTTTTCTGGCAGCCGAATCACAAGATCACAGTCAAGATTTGGCTACAGAAATAACTAGGAAACTGAATACAAATAACTATTAAGAATTGAACATTTTAAATGACCTTGTTCTCAGCGAATAAGAACAAGGTCCCCCTTAAGTTTCTTTCGCCACTTTAAGTTTCTTGTTTGTTATTACCAATTCCAAACATTATCCCACTATTCTCATGAATGCTTTCGCTCACCCATGTCCAGCCGTTGAAGTTTAATATTATTTTGTGTTCCAGAAAGCCCCAAAGGTCCGCCTAACACATGAGGAGTTCCCACATCCGGGTGCTTGGACAGTTGTACCCCTTCTGCCCAAGTGAGTGGTGGATAGTACTGAGTGGATAGTATCGAGTGGATAGTACTGAGTGGAGAATACTGAGTGGATAGTACTGAGTGGGTAGTATTGAGTGGGTAGTATTGAGTGGATAGTATTGAGTGGATAGTATTGAGTGGATAGTATCGAGTGGATAGTACTGAGTGGATAGTACTGAGTGGATAGTACAGAGTGGAGAATACTGAGTGGATAGTACTGAGTGGATAGTATCGAGTGGGTAGTACTGAGTGGAGAGTACTGAGTGGATAATACTGAATGTTCAGGAATAAAATTACAATTTTGTGAGCTATCACATTTAGAAGTGATGTATAAGTGAAAGAATTTGGGAATTTTGTATTATAATCTATCTTTCTATAATATATAAAAATTATAATGTTATATAGTAAATGTTTGATTATGATCACTACATTTATAGAAACTATTTTTGACAAAATTAAATTGACAATAGTAGCATAATATGTTTGTTGTTTTTGAAATATTTTAGCCTTTGCATTAAAGACATAGTATCGAGCATTTTATATGTAAACTTTCATTACAATTTTTGTTCTTAGTTGTTTGGCCTATTTTCATAAACAGTTTTTTGTTTAATACCGTAATATTGTCTATATCTGCATTAACGGTGGTTTTTTTTTTAAATATGTGCTGAGTATAAATTTAATAAAAATTATATTCTTTGGAAAATAGCTATAGGAACTGTTTTTACCATTAAGGTAAGAAAATATTTGTTGAATTACCTTCAAATAGTTAGAAATTCTTTCTTGGTTATTTAGTTAGCTTATTTTTTTAAACTATCCCATTTTTTTATTGTCATGTGTTACACCATTTTTGAGATCGTGATCTTTCAATTAGGAGGCACTAGCCTTACGTCTAGGCTGTCATGTAGGGGTCTTACTTTCAGAATAATGTAATATTTTTATTAAAACTGGATTTATTATAATTAGTATAAACATATAAATCATTATATAGGATTTTTAAAGAAAATTTCCCTAAATAGTTGTATTAATTTTGATGAATTATTTGTTTTCTTTATGAATTCATAATAACTTTTAACAGTTGAGAGTACAACCATTAGTTGTTAGATTGTTTCAAGGTGTAATTTAATCTCTGTTCTCATAATGTCATAGGTTGTATGAGATGGATGGAACAAACAGCTCATGGATCGTATTCTGTGAGGAGCGTACGAGGTTCAATCTACAACAGCTTGTCTCTGCCCTGTCACAACACGATCACACTGAGGTACAGAATATTATAGTATCAACAAGGTTACACTGTGGTACAGAATATTACAGTCTCTATACAGACACATTGTGGTATATAATATTATAGTATCAACAAGATTACACTGTGGTACAGAATATTATAGTATAGTATCAACAAGGTTACACTGTGGTACAGAATATTACAGTCTCTATACAGACACATTGTGGTATATAATATTATAGTATCAACAAGATTACACTGTGGTACAGAATATTATAGTATCAACAAGGTTACACTGTGGTACAGAATATTACAGTCTCTATACAGACACATTGTGGTATATAATATTATAGTATCAACAAGATTACACTGTGGTACAGAATATTACAGTCTCTATACAGACACATTGTGGTATATAATATTATAGTATCAACAAGATTACACTGTGGTACAGAATATTACAGTCTCTATACAGACACATTGTGGTATATAATATTATAGTATCAACAAGGTTACACTGTGGTACAGAATATTACAGTCTCTATACAGACACATTGTGGTATATAATATTATAGTATCAACAAGATTACACTGTGGTACAGAATATTATAGTATCAACAAGGTTACACTGTGGTACAGAATATTACAGTCTCTATACAGACACACTGTGGTACAGAATATTATAGTCTCGAAAAGGTTACCCTGAGTTATAGAATATTACAGTCTTTACCAGTGTTGTAGGCATGAAATTATTTCAGGGCGCCCATAACAGGAGTAGGGGGTGTTATAACCACCTGAAAAAAGGAGGGTCTGGGTGTGCTCCCTCAAAAAGTTGAAAAAATATAATAGCTAAACTAAACTTTTAGGCAACAATTTATTATATGAATGAACAAACATTTATAAACCAACTCTTTATTCAAATTATAATCCCAATTTGGTTCTAACATTATATGTACAAAAGCTTCTGAGTTCATCTTACAACAAAATTCTTCTCATCCCTGATCTTGCCATCTCGTCAAGTACCTTGTCTGCAACTTTGGATCTGTTGTCACAGCTGTCCAAGCTGGCAATAATTAGTTTTGGTTTATCATTGTTTTGTACATCACACCATTTTTCTACACCACAGTAGGTGCTCAAATTCAATAATTTATAGTGATTCCCTATCATCATAGAACAGTTAAAGGTTACTTAATGACAATATGGTTGCATTTGCATTTTTTGGTAGCAGCGCATCAAAGGCTTTTAACAGTGGTTTTTTTGCACCAAACCGATCTACAAGACCAGAACTCAGCGTCTCTATGCATGGTATGAATATTGTTTTGCTATAAAACTCCTCTGCGTTGATGTGAGGGGTATTGTCTCGCTTTGTTTGGCGGATGGATTGTCGAGGAATACTTATTTCTCCATCAAAGTGATCTCTCATCAAGGTTTATACCTTCTTGAATAATGCAGAAAATACTTCAACGTCATTTTCCTTTCCAGTTTCAGTTTTGAGCATCTTCGTTCTTTGTCACCGACTATTTGTTTAGACGAACATGACTCCAGATGAAATTAATTAATCCAACGTATGGTTGCGCCATCATAAAACAATGTTTACACAGAACAGTTTATTACATTTAATAGAGTTTTTTTAATTAATATTTCACAACTCTAGATACTTATATTGGATTTTTCACTACCTTAAAGACCAGTAGAGCGTAGCCCAGAAGGATTTTTAAAATAAGAATAGGCATATATTCATCACAGAGACCGTAAGAATGTTCATCAACTTTCAGTACAATTGGTTGAATCGGTAGTTTAAGCGTGAAAGCAAAACAAATAAAGGGACTTTCACATTTATTGTTCTATTAGAATTATAATTATTTTATTTATTCAATCATAAATAAGTTAGTAATAATTAAAACAAATAAAATATTCTCACCTTGTGGTGGTATATATCACAGATAAAAATTGCTTTGTGCATATTTTTCTCCTTCTCCTCCCCAGCCCGTCTCTTTACTCTAATCCTCTAATAAGTGCTAATATTTTGCAGGAAATGTGGTTGGGCCATGGGCTTCATGACAGTGAGCCCACAATCATTCACCATTTCGCATTCACGCAGAGCCCCAACAGGTTCCTATACCCCCTGCTACCAGCCGGCTTTGCCCTCTCGTCTGCCTTGCTGAAACGGTAGGTGGTAGGCAACACATATGTGGTAGTGATCCAAGAAAATTAGTAATAGTCATTTTTAAAATTACGGTACATAAATCCAAGGGCCCCGGACCCCCTCAAATTTGCAATTACTTTTTAGTTAACGATTATTATTATTTAAATAATTCAGTATTACAGACATGTACTGCTGAAAGATCGTTCTCAACAAAGAAATGGGTCAAGAACTTTTTAAGAAACAAAATGGGGCCTTACTCTCTGTCCACTATGGAAAAATATCAGTTGTCTGAACATCCCCCTCCCCAACATTTTATCCTGGCTACATTCTTGCCTGGGTTGTGACAAATAAACTGTTGTGTAATGCACTTAGGTTTGATATATTAAACTTCATATCAGTATATAAATCTTCTATAAAAATTATTAAAACCAAATGCCCAGGCTTGCAGTCGGTACCTCGTACTATAGTGAAGAGTGGTTTTAGCGCCGCAGGGAAAGATTCCATAAGAATAGCTGCCAATTATCCAAAAATATATAATAAAAATATTCATCTAGACAATAGGAAGGAATAATATTTGGGTCAGAAATCATCTTCGTCATAAAGTATGTTTTACTAATTGTTTTATGTAAATATTTAAGAGCCTATATTTTGTATATCTCAACCTACTTTAAACCATATCTGTTGAGGAAACCTTCCCTCAATATTTTCATATCAAATAAGCATCACGTTTGACGTAAAAATAGAAGATGCAATTTGATACAAATTTTTCATTCTGGTGTTTCAGATTGGGAAGTACTGCGGCTACAATAAACAAGTCTGATTTTTCTATAGATGCGATGCACGAGTTGGCTGTTTTCGTCAGAACTGCGCTGCTGAGTCTGCCCTCTACATTCTGTTCTGAGAACCGATCTGGCTGTGCTGCTTATCCGTTGCCTTTTCTCCCTTGTGTATGTATCAGAAGTGTATAATGAGTGTGTGAAGCATTACAATTTTCTGAGTTTTCGATTTTTTTCTGTATGAGTATAAACTAGTTTTCGAACTAGTTTAGGTATGTGGCATGCCTGAGCGTTAGCGAAGCCTATCACTTGGAGGGCAGGAAAAATGTTATTTCTATTTGTCTGCATATCTCAAAAACTAATTGGGGTATAAACTTAAAATTTTTTATGAAGCTTTATTTCCATATAAGCATTATCCAGTTCGAGCATGGAACATTGCTTTCATGGAGTTTTGCCAACTTCCCACAAGATATATCAAGAATGAGTTGAGCTTCAGACTTCAAATGTCTATCAACAATTGATTCTGCTAACCTTGTAAGAGTTTAATAACCGGGTGATAAGAGAACTTGATGGAATAACAGTTTACAACTACTTATTTATTGACAATACCGATCTTCAATTCTTAAAATTTGTACATATTTAATTAGAACAGCATGAGTCTGACTTCCCTTGCTATATCTTTATACCTCAAATCTCACTAATATTTATTCTTCAAGTTGCTGTACGTTACTGTTTCTCCAGTATCGCCCTTTATTTATTGGATTTATAGTTTTGGAATTAGGAGATGTCATATTACAAATCTCCAATGGAATTTTATGGACAGCACAATGATATTCAAAACTCTGTGTGAGTAATGTTGACTTTCATCGAATTTGTTTCAGAATTCGCTAGACTTTTAACTACAAATACACTTTGTACGTATTGGTAGCTGAATCTGGAATATTAAGATTCTTTACACATCTGGTTAGAAAAAACTAATAAGAATTATTGAAGATTTAACACTGGTACGCTATTGTAGTTCCAACTTTGCAACCTGTGATCTAATAGTTGCTTAGAACTTTAGAGCTGCATTGAATACTTTACTCGTTCAATAGCTCCAGCTCATAACATTTGGTCATATCCCACTGGGGAAACTCAATTAAAAAAGGCAAACTAGTTGGCTTTAAATTGTTTAATATTCTTATCCAAATGTGCCACACCAATTTTTCACTGCATTGAAAATTATTATTAATTGTTTTACTGAATTTTCAGGGAGCTGCTGTGCCTAATGAAAACATATTTTTTGCTGTAAAGACGTGCCTTACTCATCACTCTGACAGAGTGCCTGTAGTGCAGAAGACGTGGGCTAAGGATGCTTCCAACATTGAATTCTTCAGTGATGTTCAAGGTAATTAATTCATGACAGAATATTATACTAAGTAAGTTTTCATATATTTTTCCAATGTTGATTATCCATTAGGAGTGACAGCTGACTATCCTACAGGAAGGTTGGAGTTTTGTTAATAAGGAATGGTTTTCAAGGTGAGTTAGTATTGTTTCAGTAAAATCTTTTCAATTAGCCTATTTCTGAAAAGATGGATAAAAGTGATAGTGGTCAGCAGTTGTCTGTCTTGATCGTTGTACCTCTTTTGTACACAAAAGATTTTGGCCATTTTTAACAGTTAGGACATTGCCACTTATTAGTATTAGGAGTAAATGTTTAGTACATTCAACTTTGGTTTCATAGATCTAGTAATGATAATGCATTTATGAAAGGAGTTAAGGCTACCAAGCCCTTTCCATCACTTAACCTCAAAATAATTTCAATAATTAGTATTTCATTCTCTTCAGTGATGTACGGCTGACTAAGTGATTACATTGGTCAATTATACTGGACTGTACTTCTAATTTTTAAGTTTGATTCTAATTTTCTTCCAGAGTTAAATCCATTATGATGAAGAAGTGTTAGATGTTCAGCAATCGGGACCAAATTTGTCTTTTATTTCCAAGTGTAGTGGAGCATTGGAGATATTTCCTGTGCTGTGCTGCATTGGTGAGGTTCCACAGTGCTTCAGATTGTCTTCTGAGTTGATCATGTTCACAGAAGTGCACTACAATCTTCAACTCTTGAAGTCTGAAGTTGAAGGCTTCCTTTTCCAACCATATTTCCTTGTCACTTATGATTTCTGTGAGTTTATACATTTGCAGGGATTTAAGAAAGTGTTCTTTTAACACGTTTGCCTCATCATATACACAATTGTCATATTCCCCTGTAGTTTTGACGTACTTTTTTATGTATAAATAGTAAGGTTTAGTAGCATGATAATCAAAATTGTATTAAATGCCTTTCATTGTATAAAAAACATAAGACGTCTTAATAAATAAGTTGTTCTTGACAATTTTGAAGCTATATAGTCCACACGTGTATCCCAACTCAATTTATTATCAAGGAAAACTCTTAAAAACTTAACTTTACTAACCAAATCCTCATCTTCAACATCCACTGGTTTTAAGCTAAACAGTAAGTTTTTAGTTTTTTCTGTATTGAATAAGAAATCCATTTGATATAAACCACTGTGAAGCATCAGTCACTGTTTTATGAACAATTTCTTTTAGTTGGTTTATGTTCTGGCTTATATTTAAAAAAGTAGTGTCATCTGCATATAAAATTGTAATATATTTAGTGAATAAGGCAAGTCATTAATTGATATTAAAAACAACAAAGGGCCCAAGACAGAGCCCTGAGGGACACCCCACTTAACTTCTATTTCTTTCAACCACACCTCATTAACACACACTTTTTAAGTACGGTCACAAAGGTATGAGTTGAGAAATGAAAGTGGAACACCTTGCACACCGTAATCATATATTCCCTACAGAATCATTCTTCTATCACTGACTATGGTTGTGCTCTAATTGTATCCCAGACTAATAAATCAGTGAGATCATCTGTATGTTAAGTTTACACTTGTTTCACATTGCCGTCACAACTCATTATACTCTACTTCCAGATGACTCCATACCAACAACCGCTGTCGGTGTTGCTAACACGGTCAGAGGTCATTGTGCCAAGACTCTAGCCATTCTGAAACTGGCTGCAGAAAGAGTCCAACAGATGCCCAACCTGCAGTGGCTCGTGCTGGTGGACGACGACACACTACTCAGGTACTCAACTTTCACACTGGAAGAATCCTTATTTATCTAGTTATTTTTAAGGTTGGTAATTTTTATATACAGGGTGTTTCTCGAGAGGTTGGCACAATTTCAGGATTCTTTGTTTAAAGTTTGTTATTGACAATGGAAAGTTTGACAGGATAATAGGATGTAGGACATTTGCCATCTTTATGGTTACAAAAGGTATAATACAACGTTTCGAGGATTGGTATCTATCCTCTTTGTCAGGTTGGGGAGGTATTAGTACATACAAAAATAAAAACAGAAAGAAGAAGGAAAAGAAAAGAGTTCAAACATACCCAAAAGCTGCTTGGAGTCCAGTCCAAGCGTTGTCACTGCAGAGATGCAAGTCCCAAGCACAAGTCACGAGTACGAGAATTACAATCACACATCATACCAGCGCAGATGAAAATGAGATACTAACACAAAAATCAATGTCGGCTATTTCTTTGGCACCGCATCATCTGAAATAATGGGACAGGAAGGCGATGGTCAGGTGGAGGGGGAAGGTGTAAAAGCAAGCCACTTCTGGCCCTGTGTTTTGTACTGGACCTTAGTGTCATGGTGTGTGTACGAATTTTGTTGTTTGAGGTTTCTTTAATTGGTATAATCTCTTTAGGTTTCCTAGTTATTCTTTTTTTTAATATTGGTACCCAAGGTGGTCTAAACTCAACAAGGGTTGACTTAGCAGTTGGTTTGCTAATTTTATGTATGAAGCCTCAATAAGTTTTTGTTTAAAAAAATTATCCTCTTGGTATATTATGTTGGCTTCATCTCGTTTCATTTCATGATTTTCAGACCAGAAATGTTGAATAATTTTATACTTTTCCACTAGTCCTTTTTTCATACTTTCTTTATGTTCTTTAATTCTCACATTTAGTGGTCTTATTGTCTCGCCTATGTATTCTCCATTACAAGAATATTTTATACTGTAAACACAGTTTTTTGAGTCCTGTGTGCCATTTTTTGGTTTGGTTTTTACGAGACTGTCAAAGAGTGTTTCGTGTTCTAAAAGCGGTTCTAATATTATATTTTCTGCCTATTCTTCTAATTTTTTAAGATAGTTCTGGCACATAAGGGTTCAACATGTACGTACATTTTTCTTTAGTTTTCATTCTCTGACTCTTGGATTTTTCTATTGTTTGTTTTGCACTTATTTATAACAGACTGAGCCATTCGTTTGAGGTATTCGTTTGAAAAAAATCCAATTCAACGTTTTGGATTTCTCCTTTTAACCTATCTTTGTCTGAGCACAAGCTCTTTGCTCTGTCAAACAATGAGTATGCTACTCCTTCTTTGACAGATTTTTAATGGTTTGATTGAAAATTTAGATATTAGCCGGTGTGTGTTTTCTTACGATAAACTGTTGTCTTAAGGACGTCCCTATCTCTTACTACACACACATCCAGAAAGAGTAGTTTGTTTTGGACTTCTACTCCATGGAAAGGTGAATGGAGGGAGAATGCTGTTAATGTGGGACAAAAGCTCCTTAATTTCAGTCTTTCCATGAGGAAAGACGATGAAAGTGTCATCCACGTAACTCAATCAGATTCTTGGTTTGAACTGGGTTGAAGCCAGGGCTTTTTGCTCAAATTCTTCCATAAAGATATTGGCGGAAATGGGTGATAGAGAAGATTTTATCGCCATTCCCTCATTTTGACAGTAAATTTTACCCTCTAATTGCAAATAATTGGATTGAGTGCATAGCTCTATCAGTTCCATAATTACGTTGATGGGAAGTTTTTCTCTCTCGTTTAATGTTTGGTCTTCTTTTAGCCAAAATTCAATGATTTTGAAGGTTTCTGGAACTGGTACATTAGTGATCTGGCTTTCAATGTCAAAGCTAACTAGCCTATCGGTTTCAGGAAGTTTCAAAGTTTTGTACTCCTCAACGAACCCTTTGGAATTTTTAATAAAAGAGTCAGTTTTTCCTACAAGTGGTGTCAGAATGCCCAAGTGGACTTTATATATTTCCCTACACAGTGAATTCCGGGAACTAATTATTGGTCAGAGAGGGATTCCAGGTTTGTGGATCTTAGGAAGACCATACACGTATGGGACTGCAATCATGAGAAGTTAATTTTGATCTGAATTTGTCTGTAAAATGTTCTTTATGTTTATGAAGGGTTTTGGCTATTTTGCGTTCAAATGCATCTGTTGGATCTTTACTGTAATGAAACCATAAAACATACTGAGCGATCTGATATATATTATTTAGACATAATATCCAAAAGCAAAAGTGTGGAATATTTAGTGTAGAAGAATGTACTTTGGGAATATCTGTCCTTACCTCCGTACAGATTTGGGGCCATGAAAGCACAAAAAAAGCAAATCTCTTTATAAAGAGGGCCTTAACAATATCCTTATTATTATGTAAGTTACATTATGATATATGGCTATTATCAAAACTGATCCAGTGTACTATTATGACTGCTAATATTTTTTTCTTTTGGGCAGTGTGTCCAGACTGCAGTCGCTGCTGAGCTGCTGGGCAGAGCAGGCTGTGGTGGTGGGGGAACGGTATGGCTACAACGTACACTCTCCCCTGGGTTACAACTATCCAACAGGAGGGGGAGGGATGGCTATCAGTGCGACACTTCTCCCGAAGTTGGTCTCGGACTGCCGGTGCCAGGCTGCAGACTCTCCAGATGACATGCACCTGGGGTTCTGTCTGGCGCGGCTCGCCGTGCCTCTCGTCCACTCTCCATTCTTCCACCAGGTGAGGGAACATTCCAATTCTCAACAGGACTAGCATAACATCACACAAGTATGCCAAATTACAAAATTTCCTCTCACTTTTCCAGGTTTAGCACAGATTCAAACTCAGTTATTTTCAGGATTGCAAAATATACCTCTAATCATTTCGGCTCAAACATGTTTTATAAAAAAAAATCATTTAAATTTATATATTCAGATTTTATGCACAATAATAACAAAATTGGACAGGAATCCACTTCCATTCCATATTAAATACAAAATTAAAATAGAATATTTTTGACTTGAATATATTTAATAACACCACCTACATATTTTTTTTATCAGCAATGGTAGTGGTAAAATCATCGTAGTGGTTTCAAATTTGGTTTTATTTTATAGAATAAGTTTACAGGTGTAAAAATAAAGTTTTCCATCGTAAAATAATTTTTTTATAAAGAGGTATCCAGAAAGTAGATTACATTTCGCTCTATAGCTGGTAGGGGCGGGACTATCGTGGCCATTTTTATGTCAGGGCATATCTCCGTTCAGTGGCTATCCAGTCATGCTAGTGAGAGAATACTGTTGCTCGTTGCTGTTTTAAAACAGCAGTTTAAAATGTATGATTGTTTACTTTGTTTATATCAAAACATAATCTACTTTCTGGATAGTGCTCGTATTTTAATTTTTGTTTTTTTTTTTACAAAAATGTATGTTTTAATAAAAATAGACATATTACCTTTCAATTTAGTGAAAATTTTATTCAGTTCTCATGAAAACGAAACATATCATGAATATTTTTCTGAGCATCAAAACAAAATTTCCATTTTCAGCCTGGCTTCTATGGTTATCCGGCAATTAATTTGGGTGAGAAAATTGTACACAAACAAAAGATAATGTCCGATCGAAGGATTACATAAAATCAGTTGATTCTATTTCATATCACTAATAGAGCATTCATTAATCTTTTCAAATGTGTGAAAGGGAGAAGGAAATTAACTTATGCTGTCTAAAATGTATCTTGGTGTACAGGCTAGACCAGTGGACTATGCCCCAGGCTATCTCGCCACTCAGTTGCCAGTCAGCTTCCATAAACACTGGATGTTGGATCCAGTTGTCACCTACAACGAGTGGTTCAGCTCAGCCAAAGCTACCCATCTGCATCCAGAACTCTAGTGCCAAAATGATTATTGTTAGCCTTATTGTTAGTTAGTATATTATACTTTTTTACACAAATTTTGTGTTTTTTTACCTTTCAAGTTCTTTAGACTGAAATGTAATACTGGCTTTTCAAATAGGCAAAAGTTGAGCATTGCAAATTGACACAGTATTGGGTATTGAAGCTTACTCTGATTCAAACTAACCAAAAACTTAAACAGTTTCATATGTCTGGAGGAATGACATAATTAAATTGTTACAATAAAAATATATAATTTAACAACTAAATATTTTATTACAAATAAAGTTAATGCCGTATTGTATTATTGTTTCTTGTTTAACGCGTTCACGACGACGTGTACCCCATCGAATACACGCCAACAACTTTTGTAAAGCACGTTTTGCAACCAATGGGGTACACGTTGCTATAATTTAATTATTCCAATTTTATTGTTTGCCTGTCTTTGCGGTTTGTTAAATGTGATCCTGTGCTTGTATTAATACCTTAGACTATCATGTACCCCGTTGGGCGCACAATTGCTTAATTTTTAAGTACTTCGGGCTAAATGAAGAAACGTATTGAAATAAAATTTTGTTGTGCAAAATTATATGCAAAGCCTACACACATATCTCGTTATATTTAGACGTTTAACGTAAAAAAAGATTACAGTTTTTTGCCATTATTATTAAAATTTGTATGGCAAATGAAAAAGCCTGTAAATAAGTCGTGGTGGTGAACGTGTTAATAGAACATTTGCAGTTTCTCTATCAGTGATACAGTTGTTTGAAACAATAAAATTCAGTTACTGTTAGAGATTTAGAATTTTTATCATACATGTATTTATTAGTATTTAAGTAATAATTAATGATGGGAGTAATCAACTACAACTCTCCAAACATATGCTGGTATGTATGAAGCATCTGCATTGTCGAAAGTGAACTAATACACAAGTACGTAGATTACAAATAATGAAGCCATAAGCTTGGGGTTTAACAAAAATATGATTTGTTATAAATCGAGGTACTTGTAATGTAATAGTGGCCACGCATTGAAACTGATTCCTATCGTATCATTCAGAGCAAAACATTATCGTTTGTTGAGGGGGAGGGGTGGAGTTGATAATCAAATTGCCATGTCGGATATGGTCCCTCATATTTTGTTGTACTAAACTGCGATTAGTTTGAACAATACAAACAACAATTTTAATGATGAAAAAAGCAAAAATCATTTCTTTCTTAAAGTTGCTATTTGCAATTTTCAATTTCACTGCACAAATATAAACTCGCCTTTGGCTTGCTGAAAGTATAAATGTTGGCCAAATTCAGGGATAAGAAGAATTATGTGATTGGTTGAATTTGAAAATAGTTTTGCCAGTCTAGAAAGTAGAGTATAGCGAATGCTAACTTTCCGGATATCTCCTTCAATGCAACTGAGCTTTAAGTGTACCAAACCTTTTCCAGTATAGGTGTATATTAGTAATAATTTATACTCGTGTGTTACAAAGTAACTAAGGGATAAGCTTAATACGGGTATTAATATAATAGAATTTTTTTGTTTTTTAGGAGATATATAAACTGAGGCCGTAATATGACCGGAGCTTATTCTGTTACTGGGAGTTTTGAGTATCAAGAAAATAAGTAGCTCTGAAAAAACTTACCAATGGAATTGTTAATCAAGGATTTTGAATAAGACAAGGATTTGTATCAGGGGGTTGAGCTGACGAGACATATTACTACTATTATTGATTCAGACAGATTATTAGAGGATTAGTTGTAAAGTCAATCAAACTACAAAATACATAAACTCATATTAACTGGAGTCCCCTGCTGCCAAAAATTTGAACTATTGGTTCAAATGAGTTTAAAAGATTAAATACCAGCATGTTTAAAGTGATTAGTACTCGCATGTTTAACTCATATAAACACAAGAATTAGAGGACTACAAGCCGCTAGCTGCTGTCTGGAGTCCCCTGATGCCCCAATATTGGAATATTGGTTATTATGAGTTTAAAAGACTAAATACCAGCATGTTTAATGTGATTAGTACTCGCATGTTTAACTCATATAAACACAAGAATTAGAGGACTACAAGCCGCTAGCTACTGTCTGGAATCCCCTGCTGCCAAAAAATTGAACTATTGGTTCATATGAGTTTAAGTGACTGGATTCAAGTCTGAGCCAAATTAGGTTGTTAGTTAATTTCAGAAGTAACATTATCCTTGATATATGAGTAAACCCCATGATACTAAATTAGACACACATATTAGTTTAACGGGGCTTGAATAGGCCGCTATCTGTCTTTTATGAAAGGTCTGCATGGAAAAATTGGCAAAGTGTTCCCAAAATTTGTCTCTGTAGTACCATTTATCAGTTACTAGAGAGATATATAGCTGAAACACACTATATATCTATATAAACTATATAAACAACTACAAAACACGGATGACCTTGAAAGCTCTCTTACTCTAGCAGCTGAAGTTGGACATACGCTTCTTGCAGAAAACCAGAAGCTGAGACAAGACGTGCTTGACTTAACGTTCAAAAACTCTCAACTACTAAGAAAAGCAGAAGAGCACCTATCCAAAGAGCGACGCCTAAGGGAAGATCTTGCAGAAACTTTTGAAGAGCAAGATTTAGAAAAGGAAACCTTAATAACCAACCAAGAAAAAGAAATTAATAGGCTACAGGCTGTCGTAAAGAAGCAGAAAAGGATGCAAACAGAAGAACACAAAAAAGATGTAGCCAAGACATTTAAAGATGTAGGAATGCAAACAAGCTCCACACGACAACCAGAGCCCAGTTACTCCACAGACGTCTTAGCTGAACTAGCACAGCTAAAAATCCGCCAAGAAGGAATAGAAAAACATGTGCTAAACTTCCAAACTCAGCTAGACAACAACAAATAGGTACCCGAGGTTTTGACAAACCCACAAAGCTCTCCTGTCAGGCCTACATCCTACCCAGCTCAGCTGAACCAAAACAAGAAAGGCAAGACTTCAGGAGACCTAGCTAAAATAAGAAAACAGCTAGATCACAAATCTAACACTGAAGATGGTAATCCATTAATTTCAGACAGTTTTCGAAATAATGCACAAAATCAAGAACGAAGCAGTAAAAAAATATGTAATGTGCCAACAACACAGAGACCTCATGTCAGCATCTCCCTACAGGTGGCTAAACATAGAGGAAATCTCAATGCAATAACACCAAGCAATAGAGCCAGCACCAATCCAAGTCCAATAAAGATATCAAATCCGCCTATAAGCAAGGGACCACCAATGAATGCAAAAAAGAGAATGGCAGGAGAGAGTTATGAAGATATCTTCAACAAACACATTCAATTTTACAAAGAATTACTAAGAATTGCCGAGACAAAAACCCACGATAACGATCAAAGACAAGCATCAAATCTAGAACTCGAGAATCATCCCTTATTACCACAATGTGAAGACCAACAAAACACAGCACTTGAAGAAGTCACCTCAACCTCAACCAATATATTTCAACTGCCTTTACTGGCTTTGGTCCTGGGGTTTTTCATCTCTAGCACAAAATATACCAATTCTTAAATACGAACTTATCAGAAATACTCTTTTGGCCTGAAGTTCTGAGGTACAGACCCGCACTATGTACACATTTTTTGATCACTTCAATGTCTGAATAATATCAACCAACGACTGAACTGGGGTTTTTCCATAATTCTTTTCCAAAACTGATCATACTCCCCTTTTGCTAGAACATCAATCAGACAAGCTTGCTTGGCTTTGACTTTCACTGCTCCCATATATGGACTTTAAATCTGTATTGTGGTAACTTATTTTACAGTCCACTTAGAGAGGTTGAAAAGAGATTACAAAAAAGAAACATTTTTAACCGACCCCTGAGCTTTTCAAGCAGCAAACAGTTCTGAACAGTAATATGTTTTAGAGTATTTAATGAGGTGTTTTAGATTGCTATCTGGCAGTGCATAAACATTAAGAAATGCTTGCATATATAAAAATTGTTATTCACTGTTTAAATGCAAAAATTACTTGTTCTTGGATGGATATGTACCAGGTCTCGTTAACTGTGATAGCAATTTATTCATTATTTTGGATTTCTTTTATTACAGAGCCTACAAGACAGATTAGCCTAGAAACTAAATTAATTATCTCATTTAGAAGTCATGTGATATCCACTTACAACTTGAACGCCACAGCTATTTGTTCAAATTGGGTAAACGATCTTCAAGTTTAACAGTTGTCAGAAGTGAGATGATATATTGCCATGACCTTAAATAACTTGAAAAAGACTTCACAATAAAGAATTTTTCTACGCATAACGTGGCTTTTGTAGGAAGTGTTGATTCAATGTGAATGTTTCGTTCAGCTCCAGTTCACCTTCTTCTTAGTGCAGTGCCTGGAATCTAACGCTGCCGCAGACATGACTCCTGGAATCTAGAATCAATCATGTTCATCTGAACAGATCCAAAAAAATTTGGTGACGAAGAAGCTCAAAACGAAAACTTAACATACTTTTGACTAAAAGGAAGGTGAACTGGAGCTGAGCTCACCTTGTATCAATCATTTGCACCATAGCTACATTACATGTAGAAAACATGGTCGCTCCACCTTATAGATAGTGCCAGAAATATTGTAGTGCACTAAATTGTCCACCTATTGAAAGAATTACCTATTAACCTAGAATACACTATATTTTTATAATTTTTAGTCTAGGTGTCTCTGATGTCGAAACGATGTAAAGGATTCGTTTTGAGCTTCTTCGTCACCGATTTTTTTTTATCTCTTCAGACGAATATGACTCCAGATTTTAGGAATCAGATTCTCTAGACGCTGTACTAAGAGGGATTAAAACTGGAGCAGAACTCAACGTTCACAAAGAAATGTTATTGTTGTAAAACTGCTCATCATTATATTTCGTGCATTCTTCGTTTTCTTGTCAAACTATTCAACACTACTGCCACATTTTGTTTGAATGTTACTTTTAATGTGCTTTCTTTATATACCTAGTGTTTTCATGAGCATGTTCAGAGTATTTTTCCAATTGGAAAACCCAATGGATGCAAAAGCTTTATCTTTTTTGCTCTAAATATCACTAAACTTCAGCCTGTGTACCTACATGATTTATAAAACACTTTCCATCAGAAATACTCCACTTAATCCAAATAAATGTTGAGAGCCGTGTTTTAATTTTAGTCATTTTCCTGCCTTGTTTCCACCAGAAGATCAATTCAACACAGGACTGCCCGGAAGGTGGATGACGGCCCGATACTTGGTAAGAAAATTTCTTCTGTGTTTTTCAGCGGTTGTTGCCAAGCACTGTTCTTTTACAAATACCTCTTAGACATAACAATGGATTATTAGGTACTTGAATCAACACTCAGATTTAAATGTGTCACTCATTCATTATTCCCGACTGAATATCACATTGATTTACGGAAACAGTAGTGCGAATCTAACGGGATGTCAAGATGAAAGCATTGCATGTGCTAACCAGATCAGGAGGGAGGAAATATCGTAGTAGTTGTTCATACCGTAGGTTGATTGTATACAGACGATTTTACGTGAGTTGTTAGCCACTTTTATTATTGTTCTCAGGCCATATCAAACACTAAAGCTGCGTAGCTCTTCGACCCATCTCAACTTTCCATGAATATAACCTACAACCGAACAGTCAGATGTCATAGCTCGCAGCAGCTTAACCTTTTTAATGTACATGTTACTAATTTCAGGGTTAATTGTCGAGTTATGTTTATATTACAGTTATAAATCTTAATAACCAAACCTTGTTTCATATTTTTTTATTATATTACTAATTGCAAAACGGTGAATGAAAAGAATTTATTATGCGACATTTACTGAAATATGAATCATTCGCCTAGGCAGTTGAAGGTTCAAACAATACATAATTTCAAATTTTTACTAGTTTAATGAAAATGTTAATTTCAAAAATATTAGTGGGTCTAAATCCTACAAGACACCACCACTTCTTATGAAGTCGCCTCATATCGCCACTAGTAGCTATCTAATATCAGAAATGTAAAATTCTTCTAATTTCATAACCTGTAAATCTTCGTCTAGGTTTTAAACTTTCAGCTCAAATGGTACAGTTTGATCTAGGTTTTGTGGATATTTTCATTTGATATTTGGGTTATTGAATGTAATTTCACCAGTTTTTTATGCGCAACTTACACATTGACCACAGAAAATAGACTACTTTTTATTTTCAAATTAATAGGTTTCGTGACTTCACATAGGTTACAATTTGTTGGAGTGTTTTTGCATCAGTGTCGCTTAACACTAGTATTTTTCTATTGAAAAAATAAAATACGAGGGTCATTAAAACTGGATTAATTTCAAAATTGTGTATTTCTAACCATAACAATCAGTTAATGTAAGTTTTAGTTATGTGTCTTAGCCATGTGGAGGTATTTCTGTTGAAAACTAATGTATTTGTTTTGTTCTTCATAGTTTGGTAAGTCCAACGTGGAGCTTTTACTCTGTCTTACTTCAATTGTTTCTTGTAAGGAAATCTTATCATTCAGCGCCAAATAATTATTAGATTGGCAAAACTCTCTAAATGTCTCTTCGATAATTTGTTTCTCACTGTCTAACTTTTCAAGGGCTTCCAGCCAATCCGTTTGTGCTTCAATTAATCGTTGCTGGTGGACAACTGATTCATTTTGAAGTGATTTTAATAATTTTATTAATTTTATTTCTTCATCAGTTAACGTTGAATCGTTGGTTTCATGAACCCCTTCATCAACAAACGCTCTTGTGACTGAAAGATGCTGGAGTGTAAGTTTTGTTTGGTTCATGGTCATTTTTATATCATCAACTTTAAGAGTTTCTTTTGCCAATTTATTTTGTTTCTCTACAACTAACGAGTTTAAACGATCTATTTGAATTTGTAAATCTGGTCTGCTGATGATAAACATTGCCCAGACAGCCTCTCTACTGTCCACTTGGGGTAGTTCTGAGTGTGGCTCAATCAAATTAACTTGAACTTCTTGAGATACCAACTCTGGTTTATCTGGAATCTTTTTCTTTTTATCTGTCTTTTTACCCTTGCTGGCTGCATCTGTTTTGTTGGTTTCTTTAGGGTTTTCGAATACAACTTTTTTTAGAGAAGAAATTGATCCAGTTTTATCTCTAGTCATTGATTTTTTCAACACAGATTCTCTTCGGTATTGCTCCTTTCTATCACCATCACTTTTCCTTCTAGATATAAAGTCATCCTCAGTTTGCTGAGGGGTAGACGTTACCTCTGGTTTTATCCCTGAAAATATTTTTCATAATATTTAAAATAAGACTACAATCGTTCACAGAAGAAAGCAGTTCAAATTCGTTGAGATCTCCTTTTACATACAATTCAACTCTGCGTCTAACAAAATCAAGTCTTCCTTGTGTAATTTTCATAGATGAGAGCTCACCCCACATATCTCTTGTTAATAATTCATCTTTGAGGCTCTTTACAATATCCTGAAGACCCTCTATTGTTTTTTCAAAACTTAATTCTGTATGTAATTCAGGTACTACTTTAGGTATGTCCTGGAAAACTCTAGCAAACTTCAAAAGTGAGAGAGTCATCATTAGATCTTCGTGGTTTGGGCGGATGTGACAAATCAATTTGATACAAGAAGCTGGCGACAAGGATCTGTCTAGATATTGTGTTAATGCATTGAGCCTCTGGTTTGCCATAAACTGATTAGATTTTAAGTTTTTACATTTCTGAGATCTTAAGGCAAAAATCTCTAGTAGGGTTTTAGATAAATTGGCAGGACCCTGAATGTCTTTGTCTTTGAATGAAGTTAACGGGTTCCTCTGAACTGTTTCTACTCCTGCAAGATCGACAAAATGGACCTTACCGATCTTGTTACTTTCATGGGCATTTAGTGGTGTTAATTGTACTGTAAACGTTATCACGTTAGTACCAGAATGTGCATTGTATGTTTTTTCTCTAATAGTCATTCTCAGAGCTTCAGCTTTGAACATAAATTCCAACCCTTGAAGGTCTGATTCAAGTTTAACTGACTTGACGTCTTTTGGTAATTTGGAAAGTTTCTTCTGGCGTTCAAGAAGATCATAAACAGAACTCTTCTGGATGTCGATAGCACTCATAAATATCTGAGAATTGAAATCTTCCCGTCTTTTAAGTTCCTCTTTGAATAAATCAATTAAGAACCGAGGAACAATTCCTCTTAATTCAAATTGGTTATATAAACCTGTCATTGTAAATGACTTACCTGAATTATTCTGGCCATAGCTTACTATCACGCTGTCTATACCCAAGTAGATGTTGTCTATAAGTTGATTAACAACAGATTCATAAACTTCACTTTGACAACAGTTTGAAAAAATCCCGTCAGTTCTATAGCACAGAAACTTTGGTGATGTTTTCACGTTAAGTGAACTATGAAATTCGTATACGTGACGTACGTACAAACATTGACTGTCAACATCAATTTTTAAACAATCCCAATCAAATTTGGTGCTAGGCAGAATACGTACAAATAAGATTGGTCTTTGTTTTGAATTTACGGAAACCATCTTTGATTTAAAATATCAACGAATTGTAACCATAACTTAAGCAGTTTTGTTTAACTTTCTAAAATTAATGTAAAACTTAATTAATTTTGTAAAACTTACACGATTTTGATAAATTGCTTGTATCTGTGTTAATTTAACCATTTCCAAAGTTTAAGGGATGGAGATGATCTGTTAATGTTAACTTGCTACGGAACAGGTTTGTTCCACACGAAAAATTTAAGTTTGTTCTGAATTATTGGCGCTTTGCACAAGGTAAAATACAGGCAGTGTCGTATTTTTGTTTAAGTATTGTGTGACAAGTATTTGACAGTTAGTTTATCAGAAGTTAATTATTCTAGAAATGTCATATGAATGTACAAAACATTATTGTAGAATATGATTTGAATTTGTTTATCCACAGGTGAAAAAAGATTAAAAGCCCCCCACATGATGATTTTAAAAATATATTTAATAGAAAATATGTACTTACGCTTATGATTTACGGAAATTCTGTTACGCTTTTCCTAATGTTATCACCCATTCCTAAAATAATTATCTATCAAAATGTATGTATATATATATATATATATATATATATATATATATATATATTATATATATATATATATATATTGTTTTTGTTTATGTTTTTGTTTTTTTGTTTTTTTTTAGTAGCTAGCCTCAACCAATGAAAAATGTGATCAACGATATTTGTGCAACTTGTTATTTCATAATACACACCAAAGTTGATTTTTAACTGAGCAATTTCTAACCATTTAAAAATCCGCACTGACTTGGTTTCAATATGTTTGTGTTGGACATTTTCAAGACGGAATAATTTGTTGTATCTTAATTACTAGAAATCGTAGAGCAAAACGGAAAATATTTATAATTCTTGTCATTTACAACCCCTGGTGAATAATGAGTCATTAAACTCGGAAACGCCAAGTTTTTTAATGCTCTTTGTTTGCAGCTATGTTGAAGGTTTCCCTGCATATCTCGCTCTCTCTTGTTCTTTATTAGGTAGAGTGCAGCACTAGACAGGCTGCAGTACTGCTTATAACTTCGTTAGTAAAAAGAACAGCTGTACTTTTTAAAGCTAAATTATATAAAAACTTACTTATACAGACATTTAAATTTATCAAATAATATCTCAAACGTTATATTTCTAATAACCTCTTTGTTTTTTAAGTTTTTTTCATCTTCAAAATTTACCTCATGGTAGCAAGTTTACATAATTTTTAGAAGGATACAATTTGCAGCAATGAGAGTAAATACGTTTATTTACACCATTTCTAACTGATTTATTAAAACCTACCATGTTTGCTGTTAATACGCTCTGTATGCTCTCGATTCACTAATATCTAGTCAATTTACATTGCATAGGTACGAAGCTTAGTTTTTTGTTATAGCGGAAGTTTCTTTGACATTGTAGTGCCACACAACTACACACAACTTAATTATAAAAACGTGATTCCAAATTACCAACCCCGGAGCGTTGAGTTATTAACAATATATACATAATCTAAATCAAGGGCATATAAATGAATAAAAATATGAATTACATTTAAATATTGTTAATATTCCCGATCAACCACTGCATTCATGAACGGATAATTTATAAATAAGTAATTTCGAGTTTAACGATCCAATGCATGTATTAAAATGTATACCATATTAAATATGGTTTGTTCAAAGTACTCCAGTTGTATGGTGTTCCCCAATCTCATCAGCCGGAACACTGTACTGTGCTATTCAAAAACTAACTGGTGGTGATGTTTGAAGAATGTCCTTACAAGGTATAGGTTCATATAGGCACATGACATCATTAAGTCCAATAAAACTATTAGAGTAATCGACCCTGCCGTTGACAGTCTTGAATATAAGGAAGATCTCAGGAGCAGTTGTTCTAGATAAGAGTAACAGGGGCCGATATTGTTCAGCAATCTCCAGCGTATCCACCTCAAGGTAACGCGTGCCACTCCTCACACTCAACAATATCAAAAAGTGCTTCTGAACTAGGGTAAGTGAGTCACAGTGCCCCATATAGTAAGATGATCATACAATCGAACCATACTGCAGCAAGGGGTATACAATAGTTACGTACACAACGTACTACGATACTCTTTTCTCAGGCGAAGAAAGTAAATGACCACTCACCTAAATTGTTTATGACATACATTGTATCGTTTTTGAATTATGCAAAAAAACTCAAAAATGGAATTTTGACTGACTCATCCTCCTTAGCTCTATTTACACCCATAAGTTCTTTCAGTATGTTGTTTAGAGTTCAGGACACCTTATCCTACAGCAAACATTAGCTTATACATAAATTATTTTAGCTACTTGGCCTCTTTTGATCTATTTTCTTGGATAATGGCTATCATTTTTAAAAATACGAGGTACACTACTAAATCTTTTGGGAGTGAGCGTGTTAAATATTATCAAAAACCTAAATATAGTATGTAATGTTAACGTTTCGGCTATCAAGAAGCTTAGTGGCTGAAATGGTTGACTAATATGTCGTCGTCGCAGTGTGGTGATGATCGGTGGGCGTTGAAACTTTGTTGTGGACTGTAGCTTGTGGTGGAAGACATAAGTATTCATCGAGTTACGGAACTTCGAGTGATTAGGACGTGTGGTTGCCGATTTCCTGTGTTCTATTCTTACTGATTCTTCTTCTCGAGCTTTTTTAACTGGTATTTTAGTTTAATAAAATGTAACCTTAACCTTAATTGGAGTTTTCTTTTGTTTTAATAATATTATTTTATCATAAAGTTAAATAGTTTTATTTGTCATTTTTTCTATATATTACATCACACACACACAGAGTAGTGTAAATAATTTCAAGACTTGGCCAGGACCTGACACGATGGATGCAGGTCTAGCCACCACCCCGATTCAGAAGGACATGAAACCCCTCTGAACTAGAAATAGCGGTAGATTTCGTTATTAAAATCTAACATGGATACGTCAGATCATACTTATAGTACTATTAACACTGATAATGACACAAATACAAATGAGTTAAAACGAAAATGGGAAAATGTAGAGAACACTAACTCAAAAAATGAACAGACAACTGAGATTAAAAAAAGTTTTATTAAAAGATATTACAAAGAAAAGTAACAAAGGTGCCATACGAAATCATAGTTCAACATAAAAAGTAAACAAAAATTAAATCCATTTCAGATTTGGTAAAATAATAAAACAACACCACAATTGACATAGATTTCATAGTAACGTGCAGGCAATCAACCTGTCCTGTCACATGTAAAAATTACACTGCGGCAAATAATCTAATCGATTCACAATTCTTAAACAAATTATAATGTATTTTGTACCAACCATAAAAATTTATTTCCTGTTGGAGTCGTTTTCATTGAACCAGACATAAGCGAAAATTGAAATAACTCAATGAAACTGTTAGCGAATATCCATTGGTACAAAGTACAAAAGGATTAAAAGGAGAGTTAACAACTCTCTTATAGATACTCACTTTGTTAAAATTACCTTTGATTCAGATTGTTTACCTGAATACATTAAACTTAAACTATGTTCGAAATGAAGGTAGAAACATTTGTCATCCAGGTTTAAACAATGTTTTAGATGTTTTTCATACGGACACGTAGCCAATTCTCCTTGCAAAAATGACAGACTCTGTAAGGACTGTGGGGATAAATATCACTCCTGATGAGTGCACACACAACCTCGAAGGTGCATACACTGTTATGGCCCACACAGTAGTTCTTCAAAATTATGTCCAGAATTTAAGAGACAAAAATTGATTTAAAAATAGAATGAGTTACCATAAAGTAAAGAGGATTATTTTAAAAAGGCTAGCCCATACATTACCCAATATCATACAAAGCAACAAAAAGCACACAATTTAAAAGAACAATCATACGCTGAACAAAATCAAAACAAATTTTGACTCTGAATATCCAGAGTTACCCTGAATTAACACATAATATATCAACAAATATCAATACATATAACAGGTTCTCACCTTTGAGCGATGTAATGGAGCAGGATGACAGAGCTAGTTCAAATATGTTCAAGTATAAAAAACCTATATCTAGGGAAAGTATGGGGGGGGGGGGGTGGGGGGGGGGGGGGGTGGGGGGGGGGGGGGGTGGGGGGGGGGGGGGGTGGGGGGGGGGGGGGGTGGGGGGGGGGGGGGGTGGGGGATATTTTATAATCATTTTTATGACCTAAGGTAGCTTTAAGCTATATTTTTATAAACGCATTTTTTCCGAATACTATATTCAATAAATACCGACTAATTACTGGTTTATTTAAAAAAGTGAACAATATTTATCAATAGTAAAACATTCATTCTAATTTGAGAACAAATTATTTTAACTCAATAAATAATGTGGCAATTCGGTTTTATTTAAGAAAATGGGTAGTTGTTAATAAATATAAAAATTGTTAAAGTTCTTTTGTATATAAGTATAATTAAAACTTATAAATCCCTCCATTTTACCTTCCGCTTAGAGCGCATGAAATCCTGACGTTGTCACAAGACTTGACTCCTGGAATCTGGAGTCCCGTCAATCTGAAGAAAACAAAAAAGTAGCAACGAAGAAGCTCACCATAAACCTTCTTCAAAGCGGAAGGTAAAGTGTAGCTGAACTCAACATTCGCATTCAATTAATCCTTCCCACCATAGCTGCGTTTTGTGTAGATACATTCTTAATAATGTAACATACTTATTTGGTTGACCTAACCACAAAGAGTGACATAAATAGTCGATGCAGCTATTACCGAATCGACATAAACAAACCACAGCGATATGTAAATCATTCGAATTAATTGTAGAGAATACTGGCTGAAAGCGTTCGATTCGCAGTGAATCTGTCGCTGGTAATTACGAGTGTTTCGGGCGATCTCGAACTAAATACATCCGAATGACTAAATTCATTCGAACATCCCATTATTAATGGAAGTGAAATAGGTGATGCAGTACAGTATGGGTAAGGGTAAGTCACTGGTTCCAAACAGCTGGCGAGCTATAAATCAGGAAGACAACAATAAAACAGCTGATAAATCCCAAGAACAGCTGTTGGATGTCGCGTCGTCGTTTCGCTCGAAGGCGGCGGCTGCAGGTTATGTGTCCTGTCTGTCTGAATTTTCACTGCAAAATTATGTTCTGCGCCATATTTGCAACCGTAAAACGCCGTTATATTTTTTTAAAAAACCGATATATCAACCAAGCTTTGTATAACGATGTTAAATTTTCTCCCATCTGCAACACAATTTTACAAACCCATCCCGAACTTTACAACACAAATTTTTGAAGATCAATAATGACAATGGCAGATTAAGTCAGGAAAATAATTGGCCCTAGTGTTGAGCCTTGGGGTACTCCGACAGTTGAGTGCAGTAAGCTTATTAAGATTATTTGAAATTTAGAAGAATGTAGTTCAATCCCTTAGAAATAAACTATTACTGTAAGATCCTATGAATCAAACCCAATTTGTCTACGAACTTCGCAAAAGATACAACAATGATAATCTGTTTAAAACCTAATATTTTTCGTATTCATAAAACCTAACCCCCTTTGTATCAAGACACAAATTCTTTGATACAAAAGATTTCTAAGAGGTGCGATTGCTAGAAAACAAATCAAATATATCGACATTACCAATCGATAGTTCCTAGGTCTTTGCAATGAATCAATATAGTGTAATTAAAGCATCGTATTTTATAAACATTATATTACACTTCGGCGGTAACGTTTTCAGTCTTTCACACACAGGCTGAAGTGAGAGTAAGCAAACTTTGGCAAACTTTAGCTTTGAACCTGCTTGAAAGAAAGTCTGAAAAAAAGTGTGAAGTGTGTCAGCGAAGAAGTTGACAAGTTTCAACAATTTATCATCACCGGTTTATCCGGAAATCGCAATAATTTCCACGCAGTGTGACTGTGGCAAACGTTACCTTGCAATATTTTCGTTTATTAAATTTCACTCTAGTTATACCCGGCTGTAGCGAACCGAGCTTTATTTGTACCACGTAAGAATCCATTTAGCCTTGGAATTGTGGGATGGTTGCATTTTAATTATAGGAGGATGAGAACGCAGGCAACAGCTGTTTAGCTGTTCTTGAAAAACAGTGTTATTTTTAAAATATTTACTACGAAGTACAAAAACAGTAAACAAATTTTCTGATTAATAAAAAGTTGTAAATGAAAATGAAAACATCAATGATTATAATACTAAAAAACAAGAGCGCGATAATGTTTGACATTTAACATTATGTCCATGATAGGGCTAACATCATCACAGTCGATAGTGGAGCCGGATTTTAAGGGAAATTCTTTCTCTGTTATTTACTATAACAGTATTATTAATAATAATTAATCCGGTGAGTCCTATTGGCAAAAATGACAACTAGCTATGAATGAATTGGTAGTGTACTTTAACATGTTAATACTCATTGCTAAAAGTTTATTTTTGACGATGAAGGTTTGTGAAGGTAACATGGTTGTCCGGACATTTTCTGTCGTTCAGTGATACAGTACAATCAGTAACACTACGTTTCGAGGTCTGCAATCTGATATCCTTCTTCAGGTAAAATGACTAACCAAGGTTTAAAGTAAACAAAACATACCAGAGCATGTCAAAACATGGTTGTTGTGACACGTTAAGTCAGAAACAACCACAACAGTGTTGTGTGTCTATTCCATGCACACCAACTCTAAGCATGCACTTAATAGAAACAACCACAACAGTGTTGTGCGTTCTATTCCATGCACACCAACTCTAAGCATGCACTTAATAGAAACAACCACAACAGTGCTGTGTCTATTCCATGCACACCAACTCTAAGCATGCACTTAATAGAAACAAGACACAACACAAATGATTAAAATTGAATTACAGATACAGGTCACAATAGGTCTGCACCCACCGGCCAACCACAGAACCGAGTTCTATTTGCATCAGTTTAGTCATTTACCTGAAGAAGAAATCAGATTGCAGATCTCGAAACGTAGTGTTACCGTACTTGTATACTGTATCACTGAACGACGGAAAATGTCCGGAAAAAATCATTTTACCTTCACAATTACATACATTGAAAGCAGTAAATTAAAAAATTTGTTATCAGGCGCAAAATAAAAATTATTTATGGAAAAAAATGAAAATGTTACAATACATAGCCTACTTGCGTTACTGCTTTAGGCAGTGGCGGGTTATTTTATTCATTATGACCAAAGGAAATTAATTTTTTCTTAATGTAATATGTATTTATATTTAAAGTAAATTTTATAAATATGTTGTTAAAAAGTTAAATTTGTCATTCCTTAATGCAATATTTTATGTACATACTTTAAATTTTCAAATTTTTATCTTAAGCTGTTTTTATTTTTGACCTAGATATAGATATACGAATGTTATTTTAAAAAATATTAAAGGAAATATGAACATATCAACAAGTATTAAAGTCTATTTGATTTAAAGTACATAGTGATTATAAGTACTCTTCAACAGATGTTTACATTACAAAATTTAAGTATTTTGATAAAACAACAGATATTCTTATCTAAGAGAAGAAACGTTTAAAATAACTATTGACATATTGTATGTGTACTGTATTTCTTAGTTTTTCCCAGTAAGGAAATTCCTTTTAAATCCCTGTTCTGCACAAGGAGAGGAAGGGAAGAGATGCAGCGAGGAAAGATAGTGTATCGTATCGACGTAAAGTACTTTGGAGTAATTTACATGTAGTAGGGTAATGGTGAACAAGCCTTGCATACTAACAGGGTGAGTATCGGTATCATCTTACGAGGAGGCTCTACTCCGGAACTTTGGAAGATTCGGACGTTCTAGGTTGACCTTAACTTTAAAAACACATCGCACCAGTATCTCTGCACAAGTTATGAGTAAAATCTTTGGCGGTTGTGGAGGTTACGTCTGTCCGTCTGTCTAATCAAGGCTAATAGACCGATCGATACAATTTCTTTGGCAATTAAACAGGACTATAAAGTATTTTAGTTTTGTTTAGAGTTTTAGGACTTTTATTAAAATTGCTATTTTACAACCAAAAATGTTGTAAAAGTTTAGAAAAATATTATTCCAGTAGACGGGACCCTCTTGCAGACCGGCCCCTGAATTGACAAGAGTGGGGGGTGAGGGAGGTCATGTGATCCAAGATGGCCTCTGATTTCCCCAAATTAGGAGGATTTTTCTCCTGCGTTAGGAGGGATTTTACCCTGCACGCCGCCATCTTGGATTCATGTGTTAAAGGTTTTACTTTGAATTCGGCTTATAGCATAAATTTGAATTTAGATTTGTTCTATCGCCCCGGTGTGGAACAATCAGTTTCAACCCCAACCCCAAAGACAATTCCTAGTTACGCCACTGCCACTCAGTGTATAGAAATCCTTCCAAACGTGGATATCCGTTCAATAAAACACCAACAAAGGAATAGTAAATGGTTTAATGAGCGCTTTCCCCGATTTAAAATACACTAATGGTGTCATTAATACTGTTTAACTGCTGGTTTAAAATGGTCAAATGATTTTGTAACATGAAATTGCGGCACAGGCGCTGGAATTCTGGGAGTGACACCATGTAGGGAGCTGGTGGTCCCTATGGGTCCGTATCCGACAGTCTTTCAAGCAGAGGTCGCAGCTATTATGGTATGTGCTCGTGAGAATCTTCTTCGTCTGCTATATAGGAGCAAGACGATTAATATTTTCACGGAGAGTCAGGCAGCGCTGATGGCGATGGATTCTTGCGTGATCAAATCCAAACTGGTTTGGGATTGCTATCAGGCCGTTTCCTCCCTTGCCAGAATCAACAATGTAAACCGTTTGTTGGGTTCCTGGTCATGAGGGGATTCTTGGGAACGAAAGAGCTGATGCCCTGGCCAACCAGGGCTCAGCGGCAATTATGAACGGGCCCTCAACCGTTTCTGCGGTGTTCCAAGGTGTGAATCCTCTAGGGTTGTCTCGAAATGGATTCGCGCGGAGCATGAGAGAAGGTGGAGGTTGCATCCGGGTTTGAGAGTGAGTAGAATGGTATTACAGTCACCTTCCTCCAGGGTGGCTTCGGACCTTCTCTCATTAAACAGATCAATGTCTTCTAAGGTCATTGGTCTCATTACGGGGCATGGTCACCTGAGGAAGCATCTTCACCGAGTTGGCATCCTTCAGGAGGATCCGCTCTGTGGAAGGTGTAATGAGCAGGAGGAGACTGCTGAGCACCTGCTCTTTGATTGCCCTGCAATAGCAAGAGAGCGGTATCCCATCTTTGGTAGTTTTGGACAGGGGTGGTGAATTTTCCTAGGAGGACTTGATAGGTTGTTTTCGGCGGTTTTGTTGAACTGCTGAAGTTGTAGACTGGTGTGCCTCATGGTGTGTTTCCGGGGTGCGTAAAAAGCCCTTGAGGCTTAAGTGCATGGCTAGGCCGCCCCAAGGGGGAAAACATGAAATTTCAACTCATTGTTGTCATTATTGAAACGGGATTCCTATAAAGTGTCTACTCATTCCCTCACGTTATACACATAATAAGTGATACATAATAAATTCAGCTTTAATGCAACTAGGATTGCGAACATTTGACAAAAGTTTAGTGTAAAAATAAATATAAACGCGAACGTTTTGAGGACTTAGATTTATTTTCTTCTTCAGGTGTCAAATGAAAAAAACACAAGAATTTACCTGCATGCAAAAAGGTAAACAACCCAACACGTACTGATGAACACTCAAAAGGTCTCAAAGTCATACCCTGGTAAGGTCTTTCTGACCGACAAATTTGCACATACTTTGGAATGTTTTTCCACAAAACACTGTGTAACCAATTACAATGTCATTGGTAGCGAAAAAAAACCTGTAAACTCCGAAACAGTTGAATACTACAGTTGTACATATAAATCGGATTAAAAACTCCTTTAAAAGCATAGGACTATTGTACTAGTGTATATATTACTAACTTAAATTCACAAACTAAACGGATTATTGTCGAAAAGAGATATGTTTGTCTTGAAATATAAATAATAATTTTACAAAATTGTATTAAAAAAATAAACACACACGTTCTTTGCTTAATTTAGTTGTGATATAAAATGCAAAATAAACCACGTTTCCGCGATACAACTTAAGTTACCCGAGAAGTTCGGTTTACCTGTGTATTGCATAAGCATGTTAGTTAACTGCTAACAAGTTACATCGAGTTACAGACCCTCTTTGATCTTACCAACTCGGGATGGGAAAGCCATAACTTGTTATGCTTGTATAACATTGAAATAGAGTTAAGTATACGGAACAAGTTTTACCACGTAAATGTACGTCTTTTTCAGCTTTTTAAGATTTGTACAAAACCATTTAATTGGCTGAGCGTTAGCGAAGCCTATGACTTGGTACGTTGGCCAGATTGTATTTTATTTTCGATATTTCGAAAACTAACTGATCTCTAGGCTTGGCATTTTACATGAAGCTTCATTTATGGCAGAACTGACTTCAATGATGGTATATGTCACAGCGAATACTTTGTACATTGGTCGTATAGGTAAATATGATGGAATTAAAAAAAATAGCTGGATAAATAGATTTGTCAAAAAACTGAGTATACAATATTATTCAAAGAATAAAACAAAAACCAATATTGTGGAAGGGTTAATGCTAAAAGTCGGAGTGAACATTTTATTTCAGCACACCATTGCGTTGTATTACCCTCTATAGCTCAAAGGATTTTTATTATTTGTACATAGCTATGACATCTTAGTAAACAATTCTTTAAACGTATCACTTGGCAAAATATCTCAACAAAACATTTCATCTGTAGACTTGAAATTTTGGTATGCATACCCAACAATTACACTACATTAGTACAATAAATTTTAAATTTATATTGGTAAACAAAAATTAATAGTTATTGCATCATAAAACTTTGCCCAATGAAAATTAAATCAATTAAAACGTTCAAGAAAAACCACTAAACACAAGGTTTGTAATAAAATTATCAAAACAGTCTCACACACGAATTTGCAAAACCAGACAGTAGATGATTTTATTAAAATTGAACTCTATTGTTCGACTTAAAAGAAAAATTCGTGAAACATGTGTATCCCATTATTCATAGTTTTTAATACAAAATATTAATATTTTAAATATTTTCTCAAAATAAATATTTCAAGCTTAGTATAGCCTTTCTATAAAATACCAACCCTAAACTTCTTCACCTTTTCAAAGCATAGAAGTACCGACCGATAATCTGCAATCTTCAGTGTTCCTATCTAGAAGTCTCAGACATGGATTACTTTTGGGTACAGATAATGATCACCAGAGCTGCAGGGGTTGCACTGAATGGCAAGTAATAAATCCATCAATCCTATGTACTGGACTCGAGTGAATTAATCAGGGGTTTTTGTTGCAGGTACTATAGCTATTTATTTATGTTAGTAAAAATGTTTAAAAACATATTGCAGCCCACAACGTGTTGTCCATGAAACAAAAATATGAACATAAACATTTCAAAAATATAATCATGGTTTTAAATAAAACGACAACAATTTTGAATTTACAACATCTTTAATTATATTAGATTTCTTGTAAGCCGTAAATATTTATTTAAACTAATTAAATTTCATGTCTCAACACATTCCCCCCGTCCCAAACTTGATGAAATAACGAAACAAAACCTTTTTGTCTAGTTTTGGATTAAATTTTAAAGTTTTGAATTTAATGTGACAATTAAATAAATGGATATCTTTTGAAACGCTTTTCAGACACCCTTCCCTCACATCAGCTTTGAAAAAGAATAAAATAAAGAATACTTAAAACATTACATAAAGTAAAGAAAAATGTTCTAAGCCTTTTTGTTTTATTTCCATTAGCGTAACTTTCACACAAGAAATACTCTTGTTCAGTTTCAAAACAACCCTGTCTTCGCTTAAATCTGCCTTGAGATATCAATACACACAACTATGTGATGTCATTTTGGTTTTTGTAAGAGTGCACACTATCCATTTTAACGTTCCTCATCTGATGACCATTCCCGCCAGTTGCCTTCTAGTAGAAATCATTGACTCATGGCTCATGAGTGTTTCTAGCCATCGAAATCTCATTCGTAAAATGCTGAATTCCACTCCGATGTTAAGTTTGTTCGATCTCCACAGTGACCAAGGTTGGAGTCTTTTACATCATCTATTTTTAATTAATACACTGCAAACCATTAAATTAGGACCTTTTTGTTTTCTAAGATAGGAGAGTTACTTTATTTTTTCTATATAATAATTGATACAGACGTTTTACAAAACCTGGAATGTCTCACCACAAAGTTACGGTTACGAGCAGCAGCTGCGGCAGAGTCAATGAGGATACCAACTGTCTAAGCGATTGTCAACACACTATAATGTACCATGTTCTCTCCTTAACGTCATATACCCTTGTCCCTATCGGATTAATGTCCACAATACATAAAGACAACAGATTGGTAAAATTTAAATTATACAAATCCTGGACTATCTCATCACAGTTAACAGTTAAGAGCGACAGCCTACATCAAAGTCAATAAGGATACCAACTGACTCTCTAAGCGATTGATCACACCTATGTACCATGTTCTCTCCTTGACGTGATATAATACCCTTGTACCTTTCGATTAATGTCCACAGGCAGACAGACAACAGGTTGGTAAATCTAAATTCAACAAATCCTGGACTATCTCATCACAGTTACAGTTAAGAGCGACAGCCTACATCAAAGTCAATAAGGATACCAACTGACTCTCTAAGCGATTGATCACACCTATGTACCATGTTCTCTCCTTGACGTGATATACCCTTGTCCCTTTCGATTAATGTCCACAGACAGGACAGACAAACAGGTTGGTAAATCTAAATTCTACAAATCCTGGACTATCTCATCACAGTTACAGTTAAGAGCTACAATCTGCGGCAGAGTGAATGAGGATACCAACTGTATCTCTAAGCGATTGATTACACCTGTGTACCATGTTCTCTCCTTGACGTGATATACCCTTGTCCCTTTGGATTAATGTCCACAGACAGACAGACAAAAGGTTGGTAAATCTAAATTCTACAAATCATGGACTATCTCATCACAGTTACAGTTAAGAGCTACAATCTGCGGCAGAGTGAATGAGGATACCAACTGTATCTCTAAGCGATTGATTACACCTGTGTACCATGTTCTCTCCTTGACGTGATATACCCTTGTCCCTTTGGATTAATGTCCACAGACAGACAGACAAAAGGTTGGTAAATCTAAATTCTACAAATCATGGACTATCTCAGCACAGTTACAGTTAAGATTTTTTTCGAATAGACACAAATCGAAGGACAAGCCCTGACAGGTGCAAGCAAATCAACTGCTAGGTGCAAGCAAATCAAATGAACAGACCTAGTATGTACTGTTGGAAATCAGCTCAAGTATATAACAATTTTTAATTGCCCACTTTATATTTTTAGGCAAAACGGCTCCTGTTAGAAATTTATGCGGTGAGTTGTGGAAAACTGAGTTTTCAAACTAGCCAAAAAACAAAAACGTAATATTTTGCCAAACTTGACACTTATGCAGACTTTCTACATGGATACAACATAGAACATAGACAAAAAATAATACAAATTTTGAACAATTTCAAAAATTGGCTCAAACATAGTCGAGTTGGGTTTCGAAATAAATATCCTTCTTTGCTTTGAAACATTAAAAACCATGTGGCTCTAACGCCTAAATACTAAAAAAACATGCTTTCGAAAATATTCTGAAACCTTTTATTGAAATAAATGAGTTGCTACTATATATCGTTGGAGTTTATATAGTAAAAATAAACACATAGAAAAAGTTAACAAAAATATACAAACAAACGACTACGAAACACTTCAAGGCTCACTCGTGAACAGCGTGAATGTATATTAAAATTAATCCAATTGGGAATTTACTTAATAATTAACTGATGAGTCTCTTCCAGATAATACAAATTATCTAATTAAAGTTTTTAAAATAGTAAATTTCTTAAACATCTCAAGTTAATGTTGACTTTAAGATGAATAGGTTCCAATCTTGCAGCGAATTTACTGTGGCAAGTTTTCCAGAATCAATAAACCCTGGATCGTCCAATTCTCTCAGAGTATTAAAAGCTCTAGAGTGTCCTTTTTTAAAGGATTAAAGGATCGCAATCGGACAGCCACTGAGTGTGTGATGAGGGAACAGTGACGTTCTCCTCCACGATTGGAAATAAAATACTTTGTTTCACTTCCTTTTTTCCATGAACATCGCTAAAATACCTAGTGATGTTATTCCTAAAGAACATCACTAAAGAGATAAAATTATTCCTTGAACCTCTAGAGAAGTATTGTAAGTTATAAAAAGTTGTTTGGATTTGGTTACGCTTTTCTGAACCTGTTGAAAAATGGTGATGTTTTATTACTCAATTAATAAGTAACCTAATAAGTTGTTAGTGTTGGACACCCATTTTAATATTTATTTTTGGAACATCCTTTCGAAGTTTTAATTTAGCAGACAATATGTTAAAGATCACATAGTGTTACTTTTTTATACCCATTCATATTTTAAAACGAATTAGTAGTTTCGTTCGGACCCACCATACATATTAAGCTTATCATGAACATTAACACAATTTTCTATTTTTATAAAATGGTAAGGGTAATAGGCTGAAGTTAAATGTTTTATAAGTTTGTTGATTTCTCTACATATGCATGGAATTGAAGGGAAACTGAACTTTTACACTTATTCTATTTATATAATAACACAAAATCCAAAACATATTTTTTATGGTTTTTCGTTATATTTTCATATTTAATTAAATTATTTTGCTAAGCAAACATAACCCAGATTATTACATAGAAAGGTAGCCCCCCACATGATATTTGTTTTTTCATGTCTACATGGATCGATAGGTATATAACTTTCTGCAAAAGACATTTCGAATAAATTGAGTGTATGCCATTTTAAAAACATGTTGCTATAGATGAACGAAGGAATGGTACATTTTTATGAAACACAATGTCGATAGTTTGTATGTGGAAGCAACATATCAAAAATAAATTTCTTTACAAAAGGTCTGGTTACCAACATTGGCTTGATTCCGATAGAACGATCCTTACCGTTTTGCTAATCACTATAGCCAATCAAATAGTGATTACCTGTACAGACGAAATATTTATTAATGGCAGTTTCAATTTAACCGCTGTTGACTGAAGATGAATGGCTGTCTAAAGCGAGATCGAAATATTTCATCGATGAAATTGAGTTGCATTCGATGTATCGACGAGTTAGTTCTCAACCGAAAAACGTAACCATTAATGTTTAGAATACCGGCTTAGTGGAAAAAACCTCAGAAATCAATCACACTCGATTTCAACTGAAAATTCGGGTTTGGACCCGTCGAAATCTCTTGTTTCCAACAGAAAAGATTTATATTATTGAAATATTCTGGTCCTTTATATATAAAAAATGCCGAAATTACATCGTCTGTATATAAAAGTTCAGATATCGGCTTACTGGGAAATATCGATTGACCATTTGAATACTTTATTTTATGATTTTAACAGTGAACAGAGTGTACTATAACATATTTATATATTTTGTGGTGCTCATGATGGATATGCACATGAGCTACAGTCTACATCAATTAATGTTGAAATATTTGGTTCATGAATACAAGCGTACTGTTAAGATATTTATTTTATTTTATGATTTTTATTGATTAACTAGCAGTTACCCGCGGCTCCGCACGCAAATTTGTAGGCTTTGGACGTGTACGAGCACTTGAGAACCGATTGTTTATAGATTTGAATACAATAATGTAATTAAAAATATGTAAATTAATTTACAATGTGGTTTGAGTGAGACACATTAAAGACCACTTTGACACAGTAACTGGACTGAATGTATCTTATATATTAACTGTTAAACAATAAGCGATGACATGGCAAAACCAGCTATTGGTATTCCCTGAACTTCCTAATGGGCTTCGGCCAGAAAAAACAAAACCTAATAGATGCCCTGTTAATCATTATTGTTGATGTTTGTTGTTTCTTGTAATAACTTGTTTTATGATTTTGTATCCTAAGTTCTCTAAATAACTAGTGAGTGAATGTTTTATCTACCTTACAATAATTTTAAATGTACTTTAAACTGTATAAAAAATTCAAAATGTAGTTGGCCACCAAATTTGATACAATAACATTAAAGACCTCTAGTTTGCGCAATTATTCTTCTTTTTATAATACCTTTAAAAAAATTTGCCACTTGCTAGGGGTTTCCTATTTGACACTTTCGACTTACCCCCAAAATACCCCATATGGGGAAAACATTGTCCCATACTTAAAAAAACTTTTAAGACACCCGGTACGTATCAAAGTAGCCAATAAAATGGCTTGATCTGATGATAATGTAAATAAATGTGTATCGATACTGTTTGTATCGATTCGTTTTGGGTGTGTGGTCAATACTTTGTGTAGAATAGAATTTTGTTTTTGTAGTTAAATATGCGTTAGTAGTGATTTTAATGTGTTTTATTTAACATTAACATTTTTATGTACATGTAAATGACAGTTGAAATAATGTTCCTCTTTACGATTAATATTATGAATGGAACACCAAAACAGGCAAAACCTAGGGGAACCGATTGTTTATAGATTTGAATACAATACTGTAATTAAAACTATGTAAATTGATTCATAAGTTTCATTTTCGTAGATTAATTATTATTATTTATTATGCATTTATAGTTTGTTATGCAGATTAAGTAATGTATGCGTTTAATTATTTATGATGTACAACTATTGTGTTTTTCCGATTATTAATAATGAATGACCGAAACTATTCATTTAGCGAATGTATTTTTGTAAACATCCCATAAAGAACTAACCCAGTGCATTACAGTAATGTGTTTCGAATAATTTGATAACCTAAGGTCGTTTTGAGCTATATTCTTATAAAAAAAGTTTCTGAACGTTATAATCAGTAAATACCGACTAATTACTAGTTTATTTAAAAACAGTAAAACATTTTATCAATAGTAAAATATTTATTATAATGTAAGAACAAATTATTTTACTCAATAAATAATGTTGCATTCGGTTTTATTTAAGAAAACATGTAGTTTTAAATAAATATACAAAATTAAAACATGGCCTCTTGTTCTTTTGTAAATAAGTATAATTAAAACTACACATCCCTCCATTTCATCTTCCGCTTAGAGCAGCGTCTGAAATCTGACACTGTCACAGACTTAACTCCTCGAATCTGGAGTTCCGTCCACCTGAAGAAAACAAAAAACCTAACCTCAAAGAGTGACATAAATAGTCGATGCGGCTATTACCGAATAGATATAGACAACTACATTGATATGAAAATCATTCGAATTAATTGTAGAGAATACTGGCTGAAAGCGTTCGATTCGCAGAGAACCTGTCGTGGGTGATTCCGAGTGTTTCGAGCGATATCGAACTAAATAATCCGAATGATTTTTAATACTTATTCGCATACCTGTTTAACATACATATTCGAATGACTAAATTCATTCGAATATCCCATCATTACTAGGTGATGCAGTGCAGTATGGGGAAGAGTAAGTCACGGTTCCAACAGCTGGCGAGCTATAAATCAGGAAGACAACAATAAAACAGCTGATAAATCCCGAGAACAGCTGTTGGATGTCGCGTCGTCGTTTCGCTCGCTGGCGGCGGCTGCTGCAGGTTATGTCCTGTCTGTCTGATTTTCACTGCAAAATTAAGTTCTGCGCCACATTTTCAACCGTTAAAACGCCGTTATATTGTTTAAAAATCGATATATCAACCAAACTTTATATAACGATGTTAAATCTTCTCCTATCTGCAACAAAATTTTACAAACCCATCCTGAACTTTACAACACAAATGTTCGAATATCAAATGCCATTGATAGATTATGCCAGGAAAATAATTGGACATAGTACTGAACCTTGGGGTACTCCGCAGTTCAGTGTAGTATGCTTATTAGGATTACTTGAAATTTGGAAGAATGTAGTTCAATCTATATATATAAAAATGAAACTGTTCGTGTGTAACAGCATCACTCACAAACGGCTGGACGGATTCGCCTAATTTTTTTTTTAATTTGTTCGTCTTGATCTGTAGAAGGTTATAGGATACTTTTTATCCCTTTCCCGATTCAGGATTCCGCCCCACTGGTTACAGAAATACCCGTAAGAAATGCATTGCAGCAAACATATGTTATTAAGTGAAAGAGTCTTTTCAAATTTTTAATCAGCTGTTCTTTGTAAACATATATAATGCGACAAAAAATATATTTTATATATAAATTTCTTTACACTTATAGTTTTAAAGCATAGAGTAAGCTTAAGAGAAACGACAAATTTTGTTTAAACTGTTTCTGCAATCATAATATATAAAAATGAATGTCTGTGTGTTTGTCCTTTATAGACTCAGAAACTATTGGACCGATCACTATGAAAATTTGTATTTTTCTATGTAGAAGGTTTATACGCAATGCCCATTGATGTAACTAACCACCAGGCTGTACTGCAAGATATAAAAGTTATCAAAGCGCCTGCACATTATAAACTGCAATTACAACACAGTAGTTACGTATATTAAAATATCCAAACACTATTTGAAGGCAAAGAAATATACGGGCAAAGCTTAAGAGACGCGTGCGAAGCCGCGGGAAACAGCTAGTCCCTTAGAAATAAACTATTACTATAAGATCCTATTAATCAAACCCAATTTGTCTACGAACTTCGCAAAAGATACAACAATGACAAACTGTTTAAAATTCAATATTTTTCGTATTAATAAAACTACCCCCTTTGTATCAAGACACAAATTATTTGATACAAAAGATTTCTAAGAGGTACGATTGGTATGAATCACTCAAATATATCGACATTACCAATCGATAGTTCCTAGGTCTTTTCAATGAATCAATACAGTGTAATTAAAGCATCGTACTTTATAAACATCATATTACACTTCGGCGGTAACGTTTTCAGTCTTTCACACACAGGCTGAAGTGAGAGTAAGCAAACTTTGGCAAACTTTAGCTTTGAACCTGCTTGAAAGAAAGTCTGAAAAAAGTGTGAAGTGTCAGCGAAGAAGTTGACAAGTTCAACAATTTATCATCACCGGTTTATCCGGAAATGGCAATAATTTCCACACAGTGTGACGCTGGCAAACGTAACCTTGCAATATTTTCGTTTATTAAATTTCACTCTAGTTTTACCTTAAAGCCGGCTGTAGCGAACCGAGCTTTAATTCTACCCCGTAAGATTCCATTTGGCCTTGGAATTGTGGGATTATTGCATTTTAATTATAGGAGGATAAGAACGCAGGCAACAGCTGTTTAGCTGTTCTTGAAAACAGTGTTGTTTTTTAAATATTTACTACGAAGTACAAAAACAGTAAACAAATTTTCTGATTAATAAAAAGTTGTAAATGAAAATTAAAACATCAATGATTATAATACTAAAAACAAGAGCGCGATAATGTTTGACATTTAACATTGTGTCCATGATAGGACTAAACATCATCACAGTCGATAGTAGAGCCGGATTTTAAGGGAAATTCTTTCTCTGTTACTTACTATAAACAGTATTATTAATAATAAATAAACAGGTGAGTCCTATTGGGAAAATATGACAAATAGGTATGTACGAATGAATAGTGAACTATAACATGTTTAATACTCATTGTTTGAAATTTTTTTGACGATAAAGGATTGTGAAGGTAACATGATTTTAATGACATTTTCCATCGTTCAGTGATACAGTACAATCAGTAACACTATGTTTCGAGATCTGTAATCTGATCTCTTCTTCAGGTAAAATGACTAATCTAGGTTACAGTAAACAAAACACACCAGAGCGTTATGACACTTTTAAGAGGTTTGTTCTCACAGGCCAACCACAAAACCAAGTTCTATTCGCATTAGTTTAGTCATTTACCTGAAGAAGAGATCAGATTGCAGATCTCGAAACGTAGTGTTACTGATTGTATTGTATCACTGAACAATGGAACATGTCCGGAAAAAATCCTGTTATGTTAATACTGTTCTTTATTATAATACAGAAAAGTACAGAACAAATTGTATCAGTTCATGTGAAATTACATAGATAAAAGCAGTAAATTAAAAAAAATTTAAATCAAGCCTAATAAAAAAACTTCTTATGGCAAAATTAGAAAATTGTACAATGAATACATTAGTTATTGATTTAGATAGGTAGTGGCGCGTTCTTTTATTGTTTATGACTAAAGGAAATAAATTTTTATTAAATATAAATTACGAATAGTACGTTTATAAATGATTTTTAACGGAATAAAAATTGTCATCGCCTAATGCAATATTTATTTAAAATTCAAATTTTATTTCAAGCCGTTTTTATTTTGACCTAGATATAGATATACGAATGTTAATTAAAAATATTAAAGGGAATATAAACATCTCAAACAAGTAATAAAGTCTATTTGATTTAAAGTACATTGTAATTTTAATTACTCTTCAGCAGATTTTTTACATTACGAAATTTAAGTATTTTGATAAAACAACAGATATTCTTGTGTTAAAGAAGAAAACGTTTTGAAAACTATTGACATATTGTATGTGTACTGTATTTCTCAGTGTTCCCAGTAAGGAAATTCCTTTAAACCCCTGTTTCTGTACAATGAGAGGAAGGGAAGAGATGCAGCGAGGAAAGATAGTATATCGTATCGACGTAAAGTACTTTGGAGCAATGGTAATGGTGAACAAGCCTTGCATACTAACAGGGTGAGTATCGGTATCATCTTACGAGGAGGCTCTACTCCGGATTTTTGGAAGATTCGGACGTTCTAGGTTGACCTTAACTTTACAAACACATCGCACCAGTATCTCTGCAAAAGTTTTGAGTAAAATCTTTGGATGTTCTGGAGGTTTCCTCTGTCCGTCTGTCTGATAAGGCTAAGAGACCGATCGATACAATTTCTTTGGCAATTGAACAGGACTATAAATTAATTTACTTTTGTTTGGAAAAAATATTATTCCAGTAGACGAGCCCCTCTTGCAGACCGGCCCTTGATTAGTCAAGAGGGGGGGGGGGAGGGAGGTCATGTGATCCAAGATGGCCTCTGATTTCCCCAAATTAAGGAGGAATTTTCTCCTGCGTTAGGAGGGATTTTACCCCGCACGCCGCCATCTTGCATCAGGTGACACCCCTCGACCAGCCGGTCCGCAAGGGGGGCCCCGTTCTACTTTTTTCCACATATATTGTTATACACTTAACATATAATAGATACATTATTACAGATCTGAGATTTGGAAATATGTACGCAATAAACAGAGATATGAGTGAATGTGTACACGCATGGATTGAAATAATTCATTACTATTCCATCAAACGTTATTGAAATGATTTGAATAGGATTCTTTGTAATCTTGACCCCATACAGATTGTGGTAGACCCACTCATAAAGAAGTTAGAGCCCCCCTCCTATACGTAATACATTATTTTTTAATATACGGTACTCATAACAGCAACCAAACTTCCTTGAAATGTCGCAGTTAAAGGTTTTACTTTGAATTCGGCTTATAGCATAAATTTGAATTTAGATTTGTTCCAGCGCCCCGGCGTGGAACAATCAGTTTCACCCCCACCCCCAAAAGGCAATTCATAGTTACGCCACTGCCACTCAGTATATAGAAATCCTCCCAAAAGTGGATATCCGTTCAATAAAACACCAACAACGGATAAAGTTTAAAGTTTAGATGTACTAAATTATTGCATTGTTACTGATATTATTGTTACTGTACATACTATTATTATCGTTATTGTTAATCTATTGTTACTAATTTATTGTTGATTATGTTAGTTATTTGTTATTCTATAGCAGTTTTATTGAATTGTTAGTTTTTCTGTTTTGCAGTGTCACAATATTATTATGCTCATCAATAATAATTAAAATGTATTCCATAGGTTGTTTTTTTGTCTTTTTAATGTTAACAGCGGGTTATAATAAGTTACATTGAAACGTATTTGTCATCTTGGCTGTATTCTTTTGTCATAAAATACTACAAAAATGGTGGTGGAACCGTTTGAAATAAATAAATAAATAAATATATATATATATATATATATATATACTTCTATAGTTCCGCCACAAACATAGGATGTGATTCTATTGGATTTACAAGCTCGAGTTTGGAACTGCAAATGCTCTTGTAAAAGAATCGTTACTTATGAGAGTACGTAATCACCCTAGCCCTAGGGGTTCCGGGTTCGAACTCCAACTTGGACACCGCATTTTTTTGCAGCTTAAAAATCCAAGCCTGTAGTAATGTAATAAACGGTTTAGGTATACGGATTCAGACCGTCCAATCAGAAAATGGTTAAATTCCGTGTATAGGTGAACAAGATTTAGTTTCCCTTTCTTGTCATTGCAGTGATGTTTGTGATCTTGACTTCTCGTGTACGTGACTTGTGCTCGGGACTTGCATTCTGTGAAGTGACAACACCAGGACTAGACTTCAAGCTGCGTTCGAGTTTCGAGTATGTTTCCCTTTTTTATTTCTCCTTTATTATGTAATTTTTATTATCTTGTTTCATTCTTTTTTATTTATGTATGTATTAGTTACCTCCCCACCTGAGGAAGAGGGTAGACTTCAATCCTTGAAACGTCGTGTTATACATTTTGTAACATATAACGATGACAAATGTCCGATATCCTATTATCCATTCCCCGTGTTATTATAATTGGCAGCTAAACGACAACTAGGAACAAATACAACTGAAACCTAGATGCCTCCCTGATATCAATAACCAAGAATTTGTCAATTGTAGTACTAGGCCTGACCGTCGGATCACGGTGTCTAGTACAGTTGTTCCGTTGTATAAGAAAGAAAGAAAGAAAATACGTTTATTTCCAGCCATAAAAGACACATTATACATCCACAATAACTAAGTATAGAAAAAGATCCTCGTAAGGGTATATCTGGATGCTAACTATTTTCTACATGTGGATTTAGTCTTGGCTCTATTGAAATCCTGTTTTTTTTTTTCAACGTGATATATAGAACTATTCATCCCTAATGGAACTCCACCTCAAACCATAATCCAAATCTAAATTCCATCTGCAAGCAGGTAGACTAATAGGATCACACAACCAGGTACAATATTTGTTATATAAAATGTTTACAAATTACTCTATCAAACTTCAATATTTGATTTGTCAAGTTAAAATAAGTAAGAAATGTCATAAACTATAATCCTATATTGCTTAGTTTACCTTACCATCTGTCGGTCTGTTTATGCTTTTACGAAAAGTTATATCTTTACACTGAATACAGGTTAAAAGTTCAAACTTTGCAAAATCTTAAGTCTGACTAAGACCTGCTTTTAAAAATAGGTTCAGAAAAAGGTGTCAAAATGGCGGCAATACTACTACAGTAATAACTAAAAAACGCGATATTTTAAGAAAGGATTGACAAGAATGTTGAAGAATGGGTTACTTTCATTTGAACATTTTGATATCAAGTTTCTTTTGTTAGGTAAAATAATAACGGAATAGTAAATGGTTTAATGAGCGCTTTCCCCCGATTTAAAATACACTAATGGTGTAATTAATACTGTTTAACTGCTGGTTTGAAATGGTCAGATGATTTTGTAACAGATGAAATTTCAACTCATTGTTGTCATTATTGAAACGGGATTCCTATAAAGTGTCTACTCATCCCCTCACGGTATACACATGATAAGAGTGATACATAATACATTCAGCTTTAATGCAACTAGGATTGCGAACATTTGCCAAAAATTTAGTGTAAAAATAAATATAAACACGACGTTTTTAGGACTTAGATTTATCCTCTTCTTCAGGTGTCAAATGAAAAAAAAAAACACAAGAATTTACCTGCATGCAAAAAGATAAACAATCCAACACGTACTGATGAACACTCAAAAGGTCTCAAAGCCATACTCTGGTAAGGTCTCTCTGACCGACAAATTTGCACATACTTTGGAATGTTTTTCCACAAAACACTGTGTAACCAATTACAATGTCATTGGTAGCGAAAAAACCTGTAAACTCCGAAACGGTTGAATACTACGGTTGTACATATAAATCGAATTAAAACTCCTTTAAAAGCATCCTATTGTACTAGTGTATATATTACTAACTTAAATTCACAAACTAAACGGATTATTGTGGAAAAGAGGTATGTTTGTCTTGATATATAAATAATAATTTTACAAAATTGTATTAGAAAATTAAACCACGTTTCCGCGATACAACTTAAGTTACCCGAGAAGTTCGGTTTACCTGTGTATTGCATAAGCATGTTAGTTAACTGCTAACAAGTTACATCGAGTTACAGACCCTCTTTGATCTTACCAACTCGGGATGGGAAAGCCATAACTTGTTATGCTTGTATAACACTGAAATAGAGTTAAGTATACCGAACAAGTTTTATCCGTACACGTACGTCTTTTTCAGTTTTTTAAGATTTATATAAAACCATTTAATTGGCTGAGCGGTAGCGAAGCCTATGACTTGGTACGTTGGACAGATTTTATTTTTATTTCGAAAACTAACTGATCTGTAGGCTTGGAATTTCACATGAAGCTTCATTTATGGCAGAACTGACTTCAATGATGGTATATGTCACAGCGAATACTTGTACATTGGTCGTATAGGTAAATATGATGGAATTGAAAAAATAGCTGGATAAATAGATTTGTCAAAAATTGAGTATACAATATTATTCAAAGAATAAAACAAAAACCAATATTGTGGAAGGTTAATGCTAAAAGTCGGTGTGAACATTTTATTTCAGCACACCATTGCGTTGTATTACCCTCTATAGCTCAAAGGATTTTTTATTATTTGTACATAGCTATGACATCTTAGTAAAAGATTTTTTTAAATGTATCACTTGGCAAGATATCTCAACAGACATTTCATCTGTAGACTTGAAATTTTGCATGTATACTTAACAATTACATTACATTAGTACAATAAATTTTAAATTTATATTGATAAACAAAAATTAATACATAGTTATTGCATCATAAAACTTTACCCAATGAAAATTAAATCAATTAAAACGTTCAAGAAAACCACTAAACACAAGGTTTGTAATAAAATTATCAAAACAGTTTCACACATGAATTTGCAAAACCTGGCAGTAGATGATTTTATTAAAATTGGACTCTATTTTTCGACGAAAAAGAAAAATTCGTGAAAAATGTGTATCCCATTATTCATAATTTATACACTCTTAACACTACATATGTCTCAAAAAGACCACATGTGCAAAGATATTTCCCCAGCTCTGGATGATATTTATACAGTTCTACCACAAATTTAAGATATAATTAAATTGTTTTTACTATAATCACGAGAAAGTTTTTACTCATGAAATTACGTGTAATAGTCGACAGTATGTAAAATAGTAAAACTCCACGTTTCATAAAAACACTTCACGAGTTTTAAAACGATTAAAAATAGTTATTTTATTTTGAAACGTAACCAACAGTTCAGTTTGGAGTACACTTAACCAAATGAAAAAAACGGTAATCTTAAATATGCCGATAACTGAAAGTTGAGAATCTTGTACCAGAGCAGAATTTGACTTTAGCTGTAAACGTGTGTTACTGCCCGGTCTTACAAACATCTCATCTGAATATAATTTTTGTAAACATTATCTAAAAATTGCACTAAAATAAAAACATTGTACCATAGTTACTCTCTTAAAAGTGTGCACAAACTAAGTTTTTAATACAAAATATTAATATTTTAAATATTTTCTCAAATAAATATTTCAAGCTTAGTGTAGCCTTTCTATAAAATACCAACCCTAACTTCTTCACCTTTTCAACGCATAGAAGTACCGACCGATTATCTGCAATCTTCAGTGTTCCTATCAAGAAGTCTCAGACATGGATTACTTTTGGGTACAGATGATGATCACCAGAGCTGCAGGGGTTGCACTGAATGGCAAGTAAAAAATCCATCAATACAATGTACTGGAGTCGAGTGAATTAATCAGGGGTTTTTATTGCAGGTACTATAGCTATTTATTTATGTTAGTAAAAATGTTAAAAAACATATTGCAGCCCACAACGTGTTGTCCATGAAACAAAAATATGAACATAAACATTTCAAAAATATAATCATGGTTTTAAATAAAACGACAACAATTTGAATTTACAACATCTTTAATTATATTAGATTTCTTGTAAGCCGTAAATATTTATTTAACTAATTAATTTCATGTCTCAACACATTCCCCCCGTCCCAAACTTGATGAAATACGAAACAAAACCTTTTTGTCTAGTTTTGGATTAAATTTTAAAGTTTTGAATTTAATGTGACAATTAAATAAATGGATATCTTTTGAACGCTTTTCAGACACCCTTCCCTCACACCAGCTTTGAAAAAGAATAAAATAAAGAATACTTAAAACATTACATCATAAAATAAAGAAAAATGTTCTAACCCTTTTTGTTTTATTTCCATTAGCGTAACTTTCACACAAGAAATACTCTTGTTCAGTTTCAAAACAACCCTGTCTTGGCTTAAATCTGCCTTGAGATACCAATCCACACAACTATGTGATGTCATTTTGGTTTTTGTAAGAGTGTGCACTATCCATTTTAACGTTCCTCATCTGATGACCATTCCCGCCAGTTGCCTTCTAGTAGAAATCATCGACTCATGGCTCATGAGTGTTTCTAGCCATCGAAATCTCATTAGTAAAATCGTGAATTCCACTCCGCTGTTAAGTTTGTTCGATCTCCACAGTGACCAACAAGAGATCTCCGTGAGAGGACGACCACGTATTATAGTGGTTTTATGACTCTTTTACATCATCTATTTTTCATTAATACATTGCAAACCATTAAATATGACCTTTTGGTTTTACATACATCTAAGAGAGGAGAGTTACTTTATTTTTTCTATATAATAATTGATACAGACGTTTTACAAACCTGGAATGACTCACCACAAAGTTACGGTTACGAGCAGCAGCTACGGCAGAGTCAATGAGGATACCAACTGTCTAAGCGATTAATCACACCTATGTACCATGTTCTCTCCTTGACGTCATATACCCTTGTCCCTATTGGATAAATATGCACAGACAGACAGACAACATGTTGGCAAATCTAAATCCTATAGAGCCTAGATTATCTCACCACAGTTACAGTTAAGAGTGACAGCCTGCGGCAGAGTCAATGAGGATACCAACTGTCTAAGCGATTAACACACCTATGTACCATGTTCTCTCCTTGACGTCATATACCCTTGTCCCTATTGGATAAATATGCACAGACAGACAAAAAACTGCTTAATAATGCGCAATTCTACAAACCAACTGCAGAATAATTATATACCCGTTAATACTAAGATCTAACTTAAGATGAAAGGAACTTTATATACATCAATTTCTTCTTGTTTTCTCTCAATTGTTATTGAACCAAGTGTATTCAAGCAATATATTCTAAGGAGTAAATGTGACGCTATAATGGTATAAATCCAATTGAAGTTCTAAAAGTGAACCTACATTAACATTTGCGTAGGTTTGAGAAAAAAAATCTTCGTATGCACCATGAACCACGTTTTGTTTGTTGAGTTGCTCATTATATGCACAGGTACAGACAGATCCATCTTTATAAATCCTACAGAGCCTAAATTATCTCACCACAGTTACAGTTAAGAGTGACAGCCTGCAGCAGAGCCAATGAGGATACCAACTGTATCTCTAAGCGATTAATCACACCTATGTATGCACCGTGTTCACTACTTGACGTGATATTCCTTTGTCCCTATTGGATTATTGTCTACAGACAGATAGAAACTAAGTTTCTTGCAAAGTTTAAAGTATATATATCTAATGTTTCTTAAGGTATCTTTCTATAGATACGATATATTCACATTTTTGTTCACAAGTTAGGATTCATAGCAGTGTTCAATTGATAAGAGTTTCCGTAACATAGGAAGGGTACTAAAACCCAGAGATCACAGAAATTGAACTTGTCATCAGCTTATAAAAAAGACTTTCCTCTCGTTTCTAACTTTTTTTTCTTTTATTCATAAATTTATTTATCTATTACATTTTGTCTCGTTGCCGTCATGGTAAAAATATTCGCTTACGCTCAGCCAAATCCACTCAGCATATCTCAGCAGTAACTGATACGCACGATAATTGAAGTCGATTTTACATGTGTAGGAATGAAGCTTCATGCCAAATTTCAATTCTATAGAGCAATTCGTTTTCGAATCATCGTGCGGACGGACAGAGGATTGAAATTTTCCAGCCTCTCAAGTGATTCGCTAACGATCAGCCAATAATAAAGTGAGCTGTAAACTTTTTAGCATATAGTTAGGAAATGTAATGAATAGTTATGGAATTTTTAGAATAATTTAAATGTATAAGCAGATATATATGATACAATCATTATGACTAATCGATTGTGACGTTTAATGTCCGGTTGTTACTTATAATGTCTACCGTCGCTAGTTAGAGAGATAAATTTATTATTTTATCTATTGTACATTATAAACAGCGCAATTTGGCTAAAGTAATAATAGTCTTAGGAAAATAGGTTACGTTATGTGTGGTTACGTTAGGTTAGGTTAATACGATTTAGTAATAAATAAAGAATAATTAATCACTTGGCCATATAAAGTGATATAGCCGTATTAATAACTTTGAACAAAATAATCAGATATACTAATAACCGGATATTACATGTAATAGCTGAATTAATTACTTTGGTGATAACATATACAAAATATTCAAGGTGAAACTTTCGATTGTTGCCTGCAAGAAAAACATAGGTAGTTAAGAGAGTTTTACTGATTTTTGGGGATTTTTTGGGATTACTGATTTTTTTGTGTCACTGAACGATGGTAAATATTCCGGAAAAAATTCTGTTTCTTTCGCAATTATTCCGTCTTCAAACAAAGAAGTACAGTTTATTATTTATGTATTGTAGAATGTTTGTCAAAGCTGATGAAATCGGGTTTTGGTTGGGATGATATTGTTTAAATTTTTAATTAGTGACTGTTCAAGATAAGTTTCCCTGGGGATAAAAGTTTCATCACTCCACAAGAAGTCACAGTCGTTTAAAGTAGAGAATTTAGGCAATTAAATTACTAATGGAAATCAAATTAATAATGCTAGCAGTACCGATACAAGAGGCAATGTAGTCCAACTTTTACTGTACATTTAAAGATCGTTACGAAAACCTACCTAAGTCGTCTTTTGACAAAAGTAGTCTACTCAGAGCTCCTTATGTATATATATTTTCTTGATCGGGAAAGAGGCAAAACCGTCTTTGAAACAAAAAATAATAAGACCGGAGTAAATTAAAATGAACTTAAATATAGATTTAAAAAAAATTTCTTGATCGTGGGAAGAAAGCAAACTCAACATTGGCATCGTATAATTCACTCGAACCTGAAATGCTCATACAGGTGCAAAACCTAAGAAATTGCGTGCGAAGCCGCGGGTAACTGCTAGTAAATAATACAGGATGACTAGTCAAATAATTACATTTGATCTTTTCTCTACATAAATATTTCCAACATTGTTGAATAAATTGTACGCTAAATTTAATCTGTGTAGCTTTCAATTCCGTTCCTTTAGTGACTGCAATATTGTACGCGGTAACGCAAACTCTAGTGGTTGAATACACCACAACAATGGCCGATACCTGTGCATACATTGCCATTTGTATCCTGTGGTGACGTATGGAATAGACAGCGACGTGGACTGCCCTCGGGATCGCATGCAAATATAATAAACCACGAGGAAGACTCAAAGAGACGCCTCTAATGTGGTATGGGGCAAACATCACCCCCTCCCTCCACAACACTCTACCTCCCCACCACCACCTACTTACTACCTGTGTTCTATATTACAGCACTTGCCACATAAATTCAAATAACCTCCTCTTTTTGAGAAAAATAAAACACAATTCTTTGTATTCTTTGCCTAACTATTGCTGTATTATTGGAAAATATTCTTTTAACAAATTCAAGTAACCTCCTATTTTTGAGAAAAATAAAACATATTCCTTGTATTCTTTGCCCAACTATTGCTGTATTATTGGGAAAATATTCTTTTAACAAATTCAAGTAACCTCCTCTTTTGAGAAAAATAAAACATTATTCCTTGTATTCTTTGCTCAACCATTGCTGTATTATTGGAAAATACTCTTTTAACAAATTCAAGTAACCTCCTCTTTTTGAGAAAAATAAAACATTATTCCTTGTATTCTTTGCCCAACTATTGCTGTATTATTGGGAAAATATTCTTTTAACAAATTCAAGTAACCTCCTATTTTTGAGAAAAATAAAACATTATTCCTTGTATTCTTTGCTCAACCATTGCTGTATTATTGGAAAATACTCTTTTAACAAATTCAAGTAACCTCCTCTTTTTGAGAAAAATAAAACATTATTCCTTGTATTCTTTGCCCAACTATTGCTGTATTATTGGGAAATATTCTTTTAACAAGCAGTTACCCGCGGCTTCGCACGCTATTTATTTAAGGTTTTGCACCTGTACGAGAATTTCTGATTCCGAATCAGTTAATTATATTTCCGATGCCAATTTGAGTTTGCATTTTTCCTGCGATTAATAATAATATATATATATATATATATATATATATATATATATATATATACACACACACACCTCTGAGAAGCCTATTTCTGTCAAAAGGCAGCTTAGATAACTTAGTTGTAGAACAAACCTGGATAACTGTTAAAGACTTATTCCATAAATTAACAGAAATAAAGCCCTTCCTAGTGGAACTTCCAAAACTCGGTAACATCCGGATGCGAGATAATTGAAGTACTAAAACAAATATAGTTCACAACTTTGTGACAACTTGTTACGTTCAACTACCGAATACGCGAGTATGTGACACATTTCAACGTAAAGGATTACAAAATTTGGTGACAATTGCGTGCAGAATTCGGATGTGAGAGAACAAGAATCTTTCAAAAAATAAAGTTGCAGACTTAGAGGGGAATTATGTGCAACATCCAAATGCTGATGGGATGTCCCCAGAGGTGGATGATAAACATTATCTACTCCCTTCCCACTGTCAACCCTTGTTAAGTCACCGAACAATTCCTCAAACATTTAAGAGAGAATATCAAATTTCCTCCCCTGACACGCTCTACACTCTGCATAATCGCAGCGTCTCTACGGGACAAGACTCTCTCAGACAGAGCCCTCATCTGAAATGTAATGTTATATCCATTTAAAAAAATGTATTTGTGAAGAAATAGTATAAATCTATAGAAATCGATTGACAACTAAAAACTGTGTACTTTTTAGGACCCGCAGACATAACCAACTCTTTCAAATATTCATGTGCTTTTTTCTTTAAACCCTAACACAGTTACTGTCCTAATCGCTTTATCCTATCAAGGTGAAATTTACCATTAAGATCTAGACTCTTTCCATTTCTATTTAAGTATAATTGTTGAAAGTGAAACAATATGTAATTTTTTCCGGGCATTTACCATCGGCCATTCACTGACACAAAAAACCCGTAACACTACGTTTCCAGATCCGGTGTAGAGTCGTAAGTGGTTGGTCCGCGAATTTAGACCTATTTTGACCTGTACTCTGTAGTTTAGTTTTAATAATTAGTGTTGTGTTTTATTTTCATTAGGTGCAGATTTGAAAGTTAGTGGAGTTGACACACGACATGGTGGTTGTGATTCCTGACTTATACGCGTCACAACGCTCTGGTATGATTTGTTTATTTTAACCTAGATTTTAATTATGTGTTAGGTTAGTTATTCACCTGAGATAGACATAGTGTTACTGATTTTGTGTATCACTGAACGATGGCAATTCCCGGAATAATAATAATAATCTCTTTATTGCATTCTTTAAACAATTTTTACATCGTATCGCAATCGTCAATAGTTTATTTACACGATTTTATCTACACATTCACGCAACCTCATACTCACAATTCATACAATCATTCAAGACACAATCGCATTGACCTCAGATCCAGCAATCTCAAATATCCCAGCGGCTTATCATGAATTCATCAACAGAGTAGAAAGCCTTGGACACCAAAAGGAGTTTTTTTTATATGTGAGAAATAAAGTTTCTTTCTTTCTTTCTTTCTAGTTTGAGACGCGTTTTGATAAATTAGTTTTGATTATTGGAAACCGGAAACATCGTGGTTTTCTTCACAATACTTCCATCATCAAAAACATACCCCAAAGGAAGTATATGTACTTGTTTTTTAGTCTGCCTTCCTACATAAACAGCGTAGATCCTTGTTGCGTGTTTATATTAAAGTGAACTGGCCGATTCTGAGTACAAACAATTATGAACCTTGCAACCTTAGTTCCCGAAATGCCACAGAAATAAAAACTGGAAATGCAACTGTGACTCTTTATCGGGCATTATTATGTGTGGCATTAGGCCTTATAATTTCATTAACTATTTGTTTTATTTAAAAACACTACATAACTTATTTTATATAACATTAAAATCCAAAATGTCTGTAATTCCTCGAGGAAAGGCAAAAAATTTTTAGGTTTTTTTCTGCCAGAAAATGATCTGAAAGCGACTGACTTTAAAATAAAACAAACGGATACCAACAAAAAACCGATTTCTCTACGTCAAAGGTTCTAAGAGTTGAACTGTTTTGCCACAAGTCACATGTTGTGTTGATTACAAGTCAGTACTACTGCCTTTTCAGGTCAAACAGCAAACATCCCTGTTGTCTAAATTTACTATCAAGAGATTCCGGGTTGTAAAGTTTTTATTGTCGCGCGAGTTCTTCACAAAGAAACGAACGAAGCAATTTATTCCGTCCCATAAAACTACACAAATACTATACAACTTTTCACGACTTACGTCAGAGACAGAAGAAAATGTTTATTTATACGGTCTCTGCAAAGTGTACACTTTTGGTGAATACTTTCATTATTGAACACACATGCTTTATTCAACATAGAAAATAAGATCACAGAGTATAGCGACACAGTAATTACTTACCTTCAACCTTTTTTGTGAATTAAAACGTATAAAAGGAATTAATTACTGCACACATTGTTTAAATATTTACATTATGCAGTAATATATTATTTGTAAATTATGTATTTTTACAAACACACATTAGATGAAACCATAAACCTAGTCACGAACCTAGTTTTCTTACGTTTTGAATTTCTCATGGAGTAATGAGTCTGACCATAATCTCACAGACAGGTCACGAAAAAACTACAATACGAATAAAGTTAGACTGTCTTTCCTTTTGCTCAGTTCTCAGAATTGGGTGTTTATGTTTAAGAGTCCAAAACGAATATTATGTTTGCGTACAGGCTCCATTGCATTGAAGGAAAAGATAATTTTTTGTACAAACCCCATAGAAGAAGATATTAACGCCTGGATGTGACAAATGTTTTGCAGAATATAATCATAAATAATATTATAAATGCGAAAGTGGCTTTGTTTGTTTCTTTTGCTATCACGTATAAACTATTCAACGAAATGTACTATAATTTTACAGTACATGGGCATTCTTAGAGTCACTTGCCAACATACCTATAGGCCTATTGTTATTTTGAAACATATCTTCAGGTTATGCCGCACTGGTCTCAAAAGTTACGAAAAATGCCCATCTCTATCTTTAAAAGATTGCATATTACGAAATAAACATTATTAATAATTGAAAGACCCTGTAAAATATAACCATCTGTTCTGTGAAAACATTAATTTAAGGCAGCACAGCTATATGTTTAATTAATTAAACCACTATTTTTAATTTTTTTTTATTTACATTTAAGGCTTTGAAAACATAGTGTGTAAGCTTGATAGTAAAACCACTTCTTAATTCAACCTTTCTGCAACCACTGCTGAGCAAAGAGTGGAAAAATATCCAAATAAAAAATTTAAAGTTTTAGTAAAAATATACTTTTTAACTAATATTAAGTATGCCGTGCTTTAGTCAGTACTGTAATACAGATATCAGAGACAAAGTTACTATCTGCTTATAGGCTATTATAAATTTAAAGACTGTTATAATGATAAAACCCATCTTAGTTGGTTTTTTTTTTTTTTTTACAGAAGTAGGCTTATCAGACCTTTGTATGTATATTTCTTTGATCGGAAAACATAGTCAAAATCAATGGAACAAAAACACCAGAATCAGAATAAATTACAATGACCATAAATAAACACTTTTTGACAAATTTTCTTGATCATGGTAACAAAAACAACTCAACATTGGCGTCGGAAATACACTTATATACTCGAAACAGAAGTTCTCATACAGGTGCAAAGTCTAACGACATTGCTTGAGAAGCCGAGGATCACTGCTATTAGGCAATATCGGTGTCAATAACACTCAGGTGGGGCTCCACCTCCTAGATCCCTCGTTTTTCAGCATCTGTACTCCTGGAACTTTTTGCTTTTGCTAGTCTAATGACATGCATCTATGGTTTTGAGCCATTGGAAGCTTCCAGCTCTTATTTCCTTCGATCTACAACACAAGTGACATTTTAAATGCTTTCTTACTAGACTCATTATAGTACTAGCAAATAGTGACTGCGGTTGGGCTCTGGTAGTTTTACGCCGACAAACACAAGTGCAGGGAATTATGACCAGTCACATCTGCACCCTGTTAGTTACCTAGTGCACTTTATTAGTTGCTTTAGTGATATTACAAGTATTGAGGGTCGTTCGTACTTCGGGGCGAGGGTCAGGGACTCGCTATTGGCGGACTGTGGAGGAGACGGACGGTGATGCTTGCGGTGTGTGTGAGGTCAGGCAGTGTGTTTGGAGCGGTTTTGTATACATTTTATTGTAAACTATAAGTACGTTAATAGTTTTTACATTCAGTTATTGTAAATTTACTGTATATGGTATAAGGGTTGAGTGGTAGAGAGGGCTTTATAGCCTTAACTCCGCCTCTTTATTAAAGGTATGTTTCACTTCATTTAATTTCACTGCCCCCATCAAACCTAGATGTTTGTTATATGCAATTTCATCATAAAGTAGCATAACACAACAACAACAAAAATTGCTTAATAATGCGTATAAGAAAAACTGAAGGGTTGGTCCCGATCCTATGCGCTCGTGAGTGTGGAGGTGCGTGCGTGCGAGGAAACTGCCTGGCCCTTCAGCCGCAATCCCTAATTGCTAATACTATAGCACCAAGGATTTCTGAATCAAGAAGAAGATTTTTACTTCCACCTCCAGGAACTCTCTCGACTTCCGTTGTAATTTTAGAGATTTTTACTCTTTAGTCAGTAAGCCATGACTTTTACCCAACGAGTTAGTAAAATCTGTTATCAACCTGAGGAAGAGATCAGATTGCAGATATCGAAACGTGGTTACTGTTTTTTTATTTAACGATGGCTAATGTATGGAATAAAATCCCTGTCACCACCCACATACCCATAACTATAGCTTTTTTCCTAAAGAAGACCCCTGACGGAGCACGGGCCCCGGCGACCTCTCTCAAACAAGAAACATATCACTCCAAATGTCTAACACATTAAAATATACACCTATATTACCTCGATAATTTTTTTGTTTGAGCTGTTTTCACCCGTGTATTCGAGTAAAGAAAAATATTTTTCATCTTATTGTGGATTGTGATGACCAAAAATATTGAAAAAAACGCGGGTTCCTGATTATAATTTTGACTTTCTCCACTTTAACTCATCATTATTAAAAAAGCAATGACGGGAAAACAAATTCTTCTACAGGATTTCTTGAATATGTCTCTTGGAAAACGACACACACAAAATTGAGAGTTTTAAGTTAATAATTAAATACGTAATTAATTTACCTGTAAGCCCGTACAAAATCGGTTATTAACTATTATTTTTAGATTTTGAAAATACTGTAACGTTAATACTTTGGCTACCAAAAGGAGCAATGTCTGAAATTATGAATGTGATTACAAAGCCCTACTGAGCCCTTGGGTAGCAAATACTTTATAAGTAAATACTGTTTCCCAGCAATAAGACGTATCTCGATTACATCCCTACGAGAAAATAGCGCAGTGTAGCGGGTACAACGGATCTCGCAAAATAACCAGATCAAGCAACGTCGAGCGTGGCTGCTGCTTGGATGGTGACCGATAAACGATCCTGTCCTTGCAAGCAGCCCGCCTGTCCGGCCACTGGTGGTGGTTCGGAAGTCACCTTTATGCCGTTGGTCCCCAGTTTGTGTTAGAGGATGTTTTATCCTTACCTTCGCCTGATAGAACAAGACACTTTTTGCTTTTTTCTCGGAATATGATCTACCTGTATATAAATGTTATATACGCCTACCTAATAGTACTGCACATATGTTCAATGGAAACACAACCACACCCACCTAAATGTCTTTCTCACATTAAAATTTGCACTTTGTGTCTTGTCGAGTGCTTTCTGACTTTGTTTTGATAAATTGTAATCATATAGCAAATGGCCCATTGGTTCATATTAATGCCAAGTCCCTCCATTTCTGTTCCTTCATTTACTGTAAATATGCAACTCTAAAATGTAAAAGAAACCTAACGTTGGGAACCTAAAATAACATAAATGGTTTGACTTCCACACTACCGTCATCTACAGCAAACTTCAGAGAATCCCTCTATCAAAATTATTTTAACTCACACTACATCAAATGGTATTTTGTCAATGCAAATATTTTATAATTAGTAGTATTTTGCGATACAAATATGTCTATGTAGTGTTAGAGAGGGCTTCTTAGCCCTAACGTCGCCTGGTACAATAAGACTTCTTTGACTTTGGCTTATCTTGATTAAAATTGTAATAATCAAATATCGTAATATAAACCAAATAATGGGATAACCATGGAATAATGAATTTATTTATTAATAATATATTTACGTTAATTACAGTCCAATCTTGATAATCCGACAGATATGGGACCAGCACACTGTCGGATTACCAAGAAGTCCGGATTACCAAGGGTGCCATTTACACAGTGCATAAAATAATAACCTATAATCAGTAAGAAACGTGAAGATAAGCAAACACTATACTGTAAGAACAAACTTTTTTTATTGTACGTACCTATTTATAGTAGAATGAACAAACTGTGCATACATAATAGGCTACATAAGTGGAAACTCTTAAAATACCATCTTTACACTTAAAAAAAATCAAAAACAGTTTTTTTCTTCTTCTTACTTAAAGATTCTGTACACTTGTACAGTACTTCAGTGGCCTGAGCGGCCAGCGCCGACTGCCGATAGCCTTTTTCGAGCGTGTCGGACTGGCAAATGTCGGATTATCACGATTGAACTGTACTTTACTTTAGACGATTGAACTTCTAGGTAAAGTGTATGGGTGTAAACTGTCAGCTACAACCGTACACAGGATGTATACGAGATTAGCTTGATGACACGTCAGACGGTCAAGGGACGAGTTGATCTTGTTACAAACTCGGCCAGTTGCCGTGTCACCGCTCGGCCAGAGGTGTCGGTCTACACAATACGAGGCGCCAAGTAAATCCCTCTGTGTCGGCCAGTTCGCGCTGATCCAGGGGCTTACACTTGTCCTATAAATCACTTTTCACACACACCGCGCGGCTCCGTTATAAAGCAACTAGTTTTTAAACGGCCGGGTGGATTATTTACAGAGGTACTTACGTCGGGCGGTCTGCTGGGAGGCGCCTGCACATGCCAGCAATAGGAGGAGCCCTGAAACAAAAACATGCCAATGGATTAATTCTACTAAGGTTTCGTTTATTGTTAATGTCCACACTCTAGCACTAGTATACGTCATAAATTCACATTGGAGATTATACAAAGTGTGTTTGGCATTAGAGTCAGTTTAATCAAAGCAATTTTTTGACAGCGAGTATAACTGACCAGAGGGAAAAGAATTAACTCAGTAAAATAAGGCAAAATAAGGATGCAACCTTGGAATGAAAGATAATAAGCTAAAGATTTGCATACGTCTTTATTTTTGTGGTATAAAACTTACCTCAAAAGTCTCATATAATCACGTGTACGCGACTTAAGATATTTAAGGTCAAAGGTCACGAAAATCCGTTTTTTGCACATATCTCGTTTCCCTTACGCTAAATGACTTTGATAATGATAATAATAATAAAAATAATAATATTATTAAGTAATAATAATAGTAAGTGAATAATTAACAATATAACTAATTTATTTATTGTATTCTAAGGGCTGACCTCACATTATCGTGTATACAGGTAAGCGGTCCCCTACTCTTTGCGCTGTAACTCCAAAAGGGTTCAACGTACATAAAATTACTTCAGACAAAAGTTCAAGAGAATTTTCCGTTCTACAATTTCTCTAACCACCTTCAAAGTCATTTAACGTAAGGGAAACGAGATATTTGCAAAGAACTGATTTTCTTGACCTTAAATATCTTAAGTCGCGTACACGTGATTATATGAGACTTTTGAGGTAAGTTTTATACCATAAAAATAAAGACGTATGCAAATTTTTAGCTTATTATCTTTCATTCCGAGGTTGCATCCTTATTTTACCGGGCTAAATGTAATATTCCTATCCTGTTCCTTCTTCTGCTGTAAAAACTCACCTCACTACGCAACCACTTCGTATTGGAGAAATTGGAGTAGTCCCCCTTGGCCGATCAGAGCATTGTTTAAAAATCATGCAACTATGGTGGAGAACGAGTTGTGATAATTTTGATCCATAAGTCATGAACTTGATCAACTGTTACGGAAGACTTCTTAAGTTTACATTATAACAGAGGTAAATTTTTTGCGACAGCAAACATTGACATATTTTCAACTCATGTGGTAACATTTTATTTTTGAATACGTTAGCAGATGAGACACAGCTTTCTAAAGACATACCTTTATATCCTCAATCGCCAAAGGTCTGCCATTTGGTAACAATATTTTGCTCCACACTGGGTCATACACAAGGTAGGCAATTTTATAAACACATATGTACTGAATCTTGAGATCTTTTTAAATAAATTTCGAGTTGTTTTTAGACTAATTAATTGAAATAAGGGCTTACAAACGTCACACCGAGATCGGCTAAAACCGGTTACAAAGGCAATGTCTATTGAAAAATTGAGGAGATAACAGTACAAAGATTCAAAATGTAGGAGCTGAGAGACATTTTGCGGAAGTACTAATAGATGAATGCGATGAGCAGATCTTCATAAAATCTACATTAACATGTTCACTCTCATGATGCACACTTAAAGACTTTTCTATATAACCCAAGACTAGATACTGTGCTGCTTGGCAGACAAAGTGTTCACATTATTAGATCGGTATTTTTCAAAATAGAATATTTAAAACTGGATATAACATTAACCACTTCACATAACGTAACTATGGTAAGAATGGTTGATTAAATTTGAATTGAGCTCCAGTTCGCATTCTTTTTATTTCACCGTGCTTATAGATCGTGTCAGAAACATCATAGTGCACTCAGTTGTGTACCTGATGAGACAATGAGACCGTCACTTCACCTCGTATTTATAGGTGTGACTGATATCGCAACGATGTAAATGTTCGTTTTGAGATTCTTCATCGCCGACTTTCTTTGGATCTCTTCAGATTGAAAGAGTTAAGTCTGAGACAGCGTCAGATATCAGACTCTGAAATAAAATGGAAGGTGAATTGGATCTCAATTTAACATTCAAAATTAATCACTCCACCCGCAACTAAATGTAGAGAAATATCGTCTAATTTAATTCGTAAGTAATCTAAAACTAAGTGCCTAACTTATTTAAACTTAAACTAAGTAACTTATACCTATGGATTTGATTACCGGCGTGGGCATGGACGTGTTATGCAAATAGTGAACTTCAACAAATAATGTTAACGTCATTCGATTAAGAGAGAGCGATCATTTAAGCGGCCAACGGTCGATATGCTATCGCCGATTGTGATCGACCATTGAGAACTCTGGCATCTGACCAAATGTGGCCGGCGTTCCGGAGATGAGTTTCAGAAAGAAGCGCAGCACCTGAGCATTGGTCAGCATAGATGACTCAATCTGATAAGTGACTCTCACACTAGATTGGCTTTGTTTCCTAACCAAATTTAAGCAATTTTTGCTTACATTTAACTGTTTTTTTTTTTAACAATATAGTCGATTAACTGTAAATAAGTTATTAATTCTTTGTTTAAAGTTTGTTTTTGACGATGGAACGATTGTGAAGGAAACACGATTTTCCGGACATTTGCCATCGTTCAGTGATACAAAAAAATCAGTAACACTACGTTTCGAAAATCTACAATCTGACCTACAGTGGTTCCCTTTTGCTTTTGCCGCCATCTTTGTTTCTGCCGTGACGATCACCATTTGATATTGGCCTCTGGTCAGTTGCAGGTGGTTGGTCGGCGAATGCAAACCTATTGTGACCTGTATTCTGTAGTCCAGTTTTAATAAGTAGTGTTTTGTATTTTTTTTTAATTAAGTGCATGTTTTAGAGTTAGTGAATCTGGCACACGACATGGTGGTTGTAATTCCTAACTTACGCGTGCCACAATGCTCTGGTATAATTTCTTTATTTTAACCTAGTTTTTAATTATGTGTTAGGTTAGTTGTTTACCTGAAGAAGAGATCATATTGCAGATCTCGAAACGTAGTGTTACTGATTTTATGTAAGAAATAAACATTATCATTCTTCGGCAAAGTGGACTTTGAGTAGTGACATTTTAAGCAGTCCGCGTCAGTTACACTGAATTTCTTAACTTTACATCCTTGAACATGCAAAGATTTTACATTAATACGACTAAAGTAGTCTACTGGATTATTAGGTGTATTTACGATTTTTTTAATACTACAGTCGGCATTTAGAAGGTCGAACCAGGTTAAATAAATATTTTAAATATCTTTGAGCCAAACTGTGCACTTATCGTCTGTCCACAATTTAACTTGTTCTAAATGACGTTTGTCAGACACATAATTTGTCCAAAATACGCTTTTTTATACAGTTTGTTCGAATTTTTTGCAATGGCCTCCAAATATTATTAAATAAAATCACAGTTTACACTAAAAACTAAAAAAACCTGGAAATTGAATGCAAATAAAAATCATAACCAACGAGTGCAAAATAATTTCTCTGGCCATCGTATACTAATGAGTAACCATCCTGTAACAGGTATGGAGTCACTAATGATAAAATACACCATACTGCAGTACAATACAAATTTACCATCAATACATCCTGCTCATACAAGATAGTATCCTTCTATTTTACCAAGAACGTAGCCAGGAATTAATTATGGGGATCCAGACAACTGATATTTTCCGGTGGTTTATACAGTATTTTGTTCCTTAAAAGTTCTTGAGCCGTTTCTTGGTTGAGAACGATCTTTTAGCAGCACATGTCAGTAATACTGAATTATGTAAATAATAATATTCGTCACTAAGAATAATTGAAAAAATTGAAAATTTGGAGGGTGTCCGGGCCATTTTGACCCCCTCGCTGGCTACGTCATTGTATTTGACTTTATATCAGGGCCAGCTTTTCTTATGATATAAATGTATTTCAATATTATGGTACAGAATGTAAATAATTATGCATGCACTTATTTTCTGCGGATAACAATAAAAAATTAGAGTTAATTATGCTCTTAAGCATATACAACATAAATACAAATGATCAAGGTAAATTACTAAGGTAGTGATTCAAAACCAACATTATTTATGTATACTCGCAAACCCACTAGACTACGGTATAGTATGGTTGTTGAATATAGGAAGTTTGATATATTTCATGTACTTGTATTTATTCCATCACGGTATTTGAAAGGGATAAGACTATTATTATTTTGCTTCGTAAAAGGAAACAAAAGAAAAGAACCTACCATTGAAATAGCTGAAACAATTTCTTATAATTAATTTTAACAGTTATTTTTGTGAAGTATAATATTTTGCGTTACACTGTTGATGTTTTCAAAACAGAAAATATGATGTAAGGAACAATAACTTCTTTGGATTCTCTCCCCTTTACCTGATGTAGGATAAATCTGATTCGTACAAAAATACCAATGATTTTTTTATCCTGACAAAGAGGATAGATTCCAATCCCGCCACGTTGTGTTATACCTTTCATAACCTGTAATGGCAAAGGTCCGCAATCATGTTATCCTTTCAAACCTTCCATCATCAATAGCAAACTTTAAACAAAAATTGATAACTCCCCCATCTGACGAAGATGATAGATCCTAATCCTCGAAACGTTGTGTTATACCTTTTATAACCTATAACGATGGCAAATGTCCGAAATCCTGTTATCTTTTCAGATTATTACATTTATTCTCCATCCTAATGTAAGTATTTCGGGCAGGAATAACTGATAAAATTACTACTTAAAAATTCAAACCCTGATTACAAAGCCGAAGACATAAGAGTTTTGTGATTACGTCATCTACCTAAAATAGGAGAACATCCAAGGCAACACACGCAAGTCACTGCGAGAGCCATAGTGTCCTTAAACTTGTTTTATCTTATCCTGTGTTTACCCAGGTGGCGGTGTTTGTGAAGTAGACCAAGAGGAAGAGGGGTTTCCTTTCAGTACCTCTTACTTCACGATGCTCCGACAAACTGGTTAGTTAAGTGAACCACAATGCATATTTCACTAAAATTTAAAGATTTTTCACACTTTTAATGTGTAAACTACGAATTCAACAGCATAAGCTACAATGTAACATTGTGTAAGCTGTTTATAGACCTTTACAGAAAACTGTTGTTTCATCAATATACATAATTAGTAGATTAATACGTACGATATAAAATGTAAGTCACTAAATGAATTGAATCTGAAGCCTCGACACAATTGAGTACCCAGGAATTCTAGAATTGGATACTCCGGATTGGAAATTTTATTTGGGGGGGGGTGTAGTTTGATCTAAAATTTTGTGAACTAAATAAAAGAATATTTTTAATATGTGGAAAAAAACCACGAAAATGACGATCTTTACACTTGCTTCAATGTCAGCGTGTTCTTGTCCGTTCACCTAAGGATTGGTGTTAAGAAATTATTCTAAAATTATAGAATACTATATTTTACAACTGTAAAATAATAAGACCTCCCGCCCTCAGTTGTTCAAAAATATTTCTTCCAGACCAGAATTTTATTTATTAATGTTCACAAATACTGTAGCCACAATAATGATGTAACTTAAAGTAACGTTAATTTTAATTCTATCACCTATGCAAATCAATGAGTTTGCACATAAAACGACTGACTTTAATCTCGACAGTAGGGCTTTGTTTACCCGCATATTAAGTAATCAAGTTAATTATGTTAATGCGGTATAATATACAAGTTCAAAACCCCTTCTTTTAAAGCAAATAATGTTTTAAGCTCCATTGAATAGTAAGGTAACTTATTTATTACACATAAATGTAAGATTTTTCTCTTCAGCCCGAACGGATATTCGGTTAATCAGATTATGACTAATCGATACTCTTGTGTATTATACTCGGGGAAACTTCAATCCGCTTCGCTGATTTACCCACACTGGCTTTTCCGCTTGTTTTTCAACTCCCAATATTCCACAATTATTTATCAAAAGTTGAAAAATAATTTTTATTTCAGAGCACTATTACACTGTGACAAAAATATCGAAGTATTTACTCCATTCGTATATTTTTCAACTGTATTCAAGAGTATAATGTTGCTCACGACAGTACCAATTGGTCTATTTTGAATAAACCTTCGGCACCTAAATTTTATATATTTCCGTAACTAAAGAAGCGATGTATTAATTTTGGATACTTATAGTTTACGATAAACACACCGGTGAACGTTAAGATGGGTTGTGTACGATGAACACAACTGTGAACGTTAAGATGGGTTGTGTACGATGAACAAAACGGTGAACGTTAGGATGGGTTGTGTATGATGAACACACCGGTGAACGTTAATATGGGTTGTGTACATGAACACAACTGTGAAAGTTAAGATGGGTTGTTTACTATGAACACAACTGTGAACGTTAAGATGGGTTGTGTACGATGAACACAACTGTGAACGTTAAGATGGGTTGTGTACGATGAACAAAACGGTGAACGGTAGGATGGGTTGTGTATGATGAACACACCGGTGAACGTTAAGATGGGTTGTGTACAATGAACACAACTGTGAAAGTTAAGATGGGTTGTGTACGATGAACAAAACGGTGAACGGTAGGATGGGTTGTGTATGATGAACACACCGGTGAACGTTAAGATGGGTTGTGTACAATGAACACAACTGTGAAAGTTAAGATGGGTTGTGTACAATGAACACAACTGTGAACGTTAAGATGGGTTGTGTACGATGAACAAAACGGTGAACGGTAGGATGGGTTGTGTATGATGAACACACCGGTGAACGTTAAGATGGGTTGTGTACAATGAACACAACTGTGAACGTTAAGATGGGTTGTGTACGATGAACAAAACGGTGAACGGTAGGATGGGTTGTGTATGATGAACACACCGGTGAACGTTAAGATGGGTTGTGTACAATGAACACAACTGTGAAAGTTAAGATGGGTTGTGTACTATGAACACAACTGTGAACGTTAAGATGGGTTGTGTACGATGAACACAACTGTGAACGTTAAGATGGGTTGTGTACGATGAACAAAACGGTGAACGGTAGGATGGGTTGTGTATGATGAACACACCGGTGAACGTTAAGATGGGTTGTGTACAATGAACACAACTGTGAAAGTTAAGATGGGTTGTGTACTATGAACACAACTGTGAACGTTAAGATGGGTTGTGTACGATGAACACAACTGTGAACGTTAAGATGGGTTGTTACCTATCTTTATGTATAAATATATTTCTTGTGTGCGTATGTATGTTACAAAACTCATAACGACTGGACCGATTTTGACGAATTATTTTTGTGTGTGTTGAAGGGGATTTGAGAATGGTTTAGATACAACTCTGTACAATTTAAACGGTTTATTTAATTAATGTTTTATTTATAAATGGTTGTTTATTTTGGAATGTTTTACCTTCGATCCGGCAAACTGCGCTACGGCACGTAATACAAAGTGAACTGGTACTTAGCAGCTCTTAATACTTTCAGCTGCAGTTCATCAAAGAGGGAAAAACATTTGTTTACGTTTAAAATTTAGAAAATTATTATTGTAAAGTGCTTGATCAATGCAGATTGCATAGAATAAATTATTGCCTAATTTTAAATCTGGATTGCACCAATGATCAATAAACTATCTAATGCAATGAAAATGCTATTAAACGCTGTTATAAAAACCACCTCATTGTACAAAGCCGTGAATGTTTGCACATAAGGTAATCGAATTTGGTTAGATCGAAGGTAAATGAAAAGAGCAGAAAGAAGACGCTTTATGATCGAAATTGGTTTTCGTTGATACATTTTCTTGATCGGAGCACTAGGCAAACTCCAAAATAACACTGGAAATATCTTAGACAGAAAATAATTTTCCATATAATTAATTGTACTGAATAACCTATCTAGCAAAAACCACGAAAGAAGAGGCAGGAAATATGGTACATACCTTCATAATGCGCCCAAGAGGCTCACGAAGGAACGACTATAAATTATCTCAGGAATGTTTAGAATGTGATATAAAAAGAGTACGTGAATGTAGTGTACTGTTTTTCAACAGGAAATTAAGTGCGAAGCCGCGGGCAACTGCTAGTTCAACTATAGTTTCAACTACAGATATCCTATCTCATTACGCTTATTGCAAAGTAAGCTTTATTGAAAGTCATTTAATGGGAGATGAATTACTCCGATGCAGACAGTATAAAACTTTACACCTGCAGCCCACCTGTCGCGACTCGCGCTGTGAATCGCTTAAGGTGTGACATAAATCCCGATTCCGACACCTTTACTTCTTAATCCCTGTAACACATTTCCCTGACAGGCGTATCCGTTTTACTTCGCCGCATTTGTTAGTTCGCGGCGCTGCTTACGATGCCACAGTGAAGACAGCATAACGTGGAAGTCACCGACCTAACAACATTTCTTTGTTTGACGTTTGTTTTTGGCAGTGGAAGGATTGTTAAGGAAACAGTACTTTTTCCGGACATTTGTCATCGTTCAGCGATACAATACAATCAGTAACGCTGTGTATATTGGTGTTACTTACTGATTGTATTGTATCACTGAACGATGGCAAATCCGGAAATTCTCACTTCCTTCACGACCTATCGTGGTATGTGGTTGATGTATACATGTTATACAATTTTGATGTAAGTTTATGTATACATGTTATACAAATTTTGTGTTGGTTGACGTATACATGTTATAAAATCTTGATGTAGGTTTATGCATACATGTTACACAATTTTGATGTGCGTTGATGTATACATGTTATACCATGTTCATGTGATAACAGTTTAGTCAGTAAAACAATGTGGAAATAAGGCCTCCGCCAGTATGGAAAGAAGGGGGTAGGATATGACATATTATGTATTAATTTCATTATAACGGCAAATTCATTACACATAAAAACAATAAAACAGATATGGCTATATACGGGGTGTCACGTAACTCTCTGGACAAAGGTATACCAAGTTATTGCTCAGGTCGACAAACATTTCACCATGGGTCTCCGATGCTTAGTTTCCTATCTGTCTGTCTCGTAGAGCACAGAATTCTGTGCTCTATGGGAAATACGTAAAATATATTTCAAGTTCTACGAGTGTAGATGTTTTCTTGGGCTTTTCAAGTAGGCCTTCATAAGAAAATCACTATTCATATGAGTAAAGAATATAGTTTAATATCAATAACACAAACGAAATGCAGTTTATGTTACTCCACTCGATTTCATAAGATTCATAAGAATATCACTATTTATGTGAGTAAATAATATCGCTAAATATCGATAAAACAATCGGAATGCAGTTATGGAACTCCACTCGATTTAGAACCTGAGCACTAATGTCGCGAAATACATCAAATATAACATTCTACCACTGTAGATAAATATTTTATGTTAATTTATTTATCTGGAGGCAAAGCACAAGCAGAAAGGTTGGGCTGACAAGAAAGGTGTCAAACCTCAGTTCTCAGCCCGAGGCGGTCGGTAATGGCGTGTGGAGACAAAGCACTCGCGAGAAAGGAAATATCGAACTGGAGGCCACCAGGCAACAAACAGCGCAATATTCGCTTAACAGTGACAAAGAAACAAGTGCTTGCTCCCAATTGTTTCGCTTTTGAGGTGAAAAATGTTCAGTTGACGTCTTTGAGAAAAAAAATCAAAGCCATGCTGAACGAAAACCAATGTTTCTCTAAAGTTAGATTATAAAACATGTGTCACATCTTTAATGTAGCATATTTAGTTTTCGGTTGACTTATTTTTAATATATTAATTTTAATAAAAATATAAATCGAAACTCTTTTGTTTTAATTATAAGAGGAATGAAGAAACTATTTACAATAGTGATTGGACCATTTCGAAATCATGTTCTTGGAAAGTCTTTTCATAGGTACCTATATAAGTTTTTACATAAATCATGTAATTTTCTCATCATACAAAAATCTAAAAAAAGATAATCTTTTCCACATATTTTATTATTAAAAAACAAAATTTCCTTAGGTACATTTTATTATATATATTTAAAAATTTAAAAAATATATGATTAAAACGTAATAATAAATTTAAAAATAAAATAATAACATACATTTTTTAATAAAAAATCAATTTTTTGAATTGTGCGTTTTTGAGCATTTTTACAGATTTTGCCAGATTACTACTTAAATAATTAATTCTTCGTAGAGTGATCCGAACAATTATTTCATCTATTAATTTCGTTGTCTTCTAGAATCGTGATATACTGTATAAAACGTATTGAATAACTCAGCTACCTGTTCGGGCATAGACACTGTAAACTGGCATCTTTCAACATCCAGTTTTTCATATGCTGTGAGCTTTTATAAGGAATTGTTTCTTTAATTACATCCCAGATATTTTATTGTTATTTGAGTCTTCAATGTGCGATTTTCAAGAAAGTTGTCTCGTAGGCTAAGATATTTTAGCTAAGATCTTTTGTAGCAAAATACGCATTAATTAAATCCTTACAAGGCTTTGAAAGAGGATTTTCGAACTTTATCCGGGTGATGTAGAATTTGATTGGTCCGAATTATGGGTTTTCCCGAAATACCGTTTGCTCGAACTGTTTTGTCTCACCTTACAGGATATGGAGTGTGAATTTGAGTAGACTATTGCGTGTGTGGGCTTATTGCGTATACTACGCTTCGATAACCGAGTCCAGAGAACTTTGTTGATCTAAAAACATTTTTCAGGAAAGCCCCTTCATGCTAATTTTTGTAATTCGTTCAACAATCTTTTTTAGCCGTTCTAAAACCTGTATATCTGATCATTTCTGGAAATGTTAATTGTAATCATAGGTTGTGCTGAACATTCTTTAAACTGTAAATTCTTCCGATTTCAATTTTATCAAAAAATTTTCTTTCAACAGTGACCAAGAATACAAGTCAAGCTTCAACTCTAGTCCATAACACGTAATAACTTACCTATCGAGGAGATATGGTGTTGGGACTAACGGATTTCTGCTCTTAATAAAACACGCGACCTCTCTACGTTAATGCGACCTCCATATAAGGATAGAACAATATAAGTATCTTAAAACTCATGCGGAATTTGTCGTTGCTTCACTTCAAATGAGTTGCTTTTGTTGCGGTTTAAATCAGATCGAACCGCGGTCTCGACCCTCGCTGCTGCCCGGATCAAAAGCTTTAATCAAATAAAGTGTTATTCCCCTTTATCCGCTTTATTTTTTATTCAGTTTTGCTGTGGCTGGTGGCGTTGTCGTACAGTCTAACCTCTTAGGGCCATATTTTTGTTTTTTCCCCTTAGGACAATAAGCTTAGAAAATTACACCTAGTCCTATAAGGACATTTGCGCTGCATCCGGAATATTTTGGATGGGTAAGAGATTCGGAGTAGAGGCCACCTCCACCACCTCTAGTCGAAATTCACGAGGAAAAGTTAATGGCACTAATCTCAATTCGCGTCCCCTCGGAAGAAGGAGAAGCCAGCTCTGAACCTGCCTCTCCAGTCAAAGCTGGCAGGGGGTGGCACACCCTTATGTCAAGGCTGGCAAGAACCTTTGACTCTTAAGGAACAAACCCCACCAACTCCAACAGTCATTTCCCGTCGTAGACTATACTTATCGAATTACGCATGCACCTCAGAATCTCGACATTTGCGATTAGTGATGTGCCGCTCCTGGATATCCATAAGGTTGCCCAGATTAAGTGACACATCGGTTTTTGCTGCAACCACTGTGGGTTCAACTGGAAGGTATAAACCAACCAGAAGTTAACCCTCCTGGAGCTCTTGGAGCCATACTTATAATATAGTTCGGATATTAAAAGAGCGGTCTTTTAATATCCGAACGTGATGCATGGTCCAGCGTAGTTTGCGGCTCTCCAAAGACATATTCAAGGGATTTTCCTACGTTAGCGTACGTCTCAACGGTGGACTGGTCGTTCTCTCTCGTTTCCAAAATCCCTGGTTTCACGCTTGGTTGGTCGCGAAGCTTGTATAATCCATCGTCGTCGGTCGTTACTATGAGAGCAGTCCCAAAAAGTGGGAGCAAAAATTACCCAAAATGACCATTTAGCCATTTTGACTTTGACATTTTAATATTTTTATTGGGCTTAAGATGCTACCTAATGATTTTCAAGAACAAAAATGTACTTAAAAGGTATCTTCAATGAAGCTGTTATATTAGGAATACTGGCCTACGGACCATTCTTCTGCTAACTGGTTAAGCTCCACCGTATATATATATATATATATATATATATATATATATATATATATATATATATATATATATATATATATATTGCTTGTTCTGTTATATTAATGGTGGGTATTCTAATCGTGTTTTTGTCGGTGAATTATTTGCTAGGTTTCATTTAATTTCCGGTTTTGTAAATCTCGTTCTTTAGCGAGATACTAGATACTGGTTCCGGCTTTCTGATTAATATTTTCGCTGCTGGTGCACCGTGAGGATTTCTGATTAGCTTCAGAAGGCTGTCTAGGGCTTCCACAGCTGCCCCACACTCATGGTACGAATTCCTAGCCCACCACCTGACGAACTATAGTCTCCCTAGCGTTACGTTGAAAGCCAGAGACAAAGTAGTACATGTTTTGAAAAAGTATCTACGTGGAGTGAGGTGGGACTAGGAATGAAGCCTAGTTGGCACAAAAAAAAAAGAAAGTACATATGTATGGAACATAGGCCTATGTAAAGTTATTGGTATATGTTTAAGTTTTATGTTCTTTGTTGGTTTGTTAAAGTAAGGATTTAGGATTGTCAATCCTCTAAAGATTCAATTAGAAGCTCTCTAGATTCCATCTGGCTCGAGCAGAATTGAATTCCTTTGTGGTTACCTGTAACACTTGTGCACGCAGGCATCCACAAGGGCTAAACGCGTAAACCACCAAATTTATTTTTATAACTCTGTCCCTCAAAAATTATATAACTTACTTATTTTTGAAGCCTAAGGCAACTCCGGGCCTAAGCGTATTTATTATTAATTTATCTTTAGTAAGTCTTATTATATTATGTTGGTTTAAATTATTTTGATTAGGTTCTCCATTTAAAAATAGCCAAATTGTCTTTAAAAAAGAAAAAGAATGATCAAATTCCAGTTTCGTGTAATAGCTACAATTTTTGTTTCTTGGCACTAGACGGGTTATTGGCTGCAAATTATATTGTATATTTTGTGATACGTTGTAATTAGTTAGTTCATTGGTCTAAGGATACGCAACGCTATTTGCCTTAACATTTTTCATTTACGAGTAATAGCCAAACGTTGTCTGTTGCCACTTAAAATTATACAGTATATTTTAATTTGTAATATCTTGTAATTAGTTAGTTCATCAACTTTTGAATCCAAAAAACTGTTTCGGTTTTAATTTTTTAAACAACATTTTCCTTTTAAAGCAGTGTATGTTTTTTGTTTGCCATGTTAAAATTGTCATGATTTTTTTAAAGAAATGGTATTATTTGCACTATATAAGCTTAAATTGGTAATCAAACACTGCTTTTCAATACCGATATGCGGATTTATTTGTAAAAAACATAAGAGGGTTTGAATGTTGAATTCGGCTCCAGTTCACCTTCCTTTTATTGCAGCGTCTGGTATCTAATGCCGTCACAGACTTAACTCCTGGAATCTGGAGTCATGTTCGTGTGAAGAGATCCAAAAAAAGTCGGCGACGAAGAAGCTCAAAACGAACCTTTACATAGTATCAACACCAGAGACGCCTATACACAAATAGGTGAATTGGCAGTCTCATTGTCTCATCGGGTGCACAATTGGTGCAGATGAGAATAACATATAAAAAGAGGGAAGGAAGTTTTATTTTTTATTTGACTTGAGAACCTCTCTCTTTGGGTCCAGCCACGCCTATACCACCATCTGTAGAGAGTAAGAGGAGGGGGGGGTTTCAATACAGCACTCCACTCTTCAGTGATTAACTTTGAACTCGGAGGAATTCTAATTCTCAGTCAGAATAAATTATGTTCTCTTAGAATTCCAAGTTAGAGTTATGGTCAGTTTGTCCACTTTCTCATCAACATATCCCCAACAAAGCAAGAGGTACAAGAAAAGATAATTTATTCAGAGTCGGTTCGATGTTTTACCACAAGTTTTTTTGTTTTTTTTTTTTTTAGTTACCACCGTTGTTCAGCCTTGCGCCATTCACCAACACAAATATCACAACAAATTTATATAGTTATTTTACCTAAGGAATACCACAGCCTGTATGTCTGCGTGTGTCTGTTTTCAGACCCTTATGCTAGAACTGGACGGCCATCCTTCCAACGGCGCTCAATCAAGATGGTTACCCCTACAGGCAGTTCTGAAGCTAGCGGAATTTGAATTCTCACCGAGTTCAAGACTCTGTCAAAGAGTGGAGTACATTGGATGTGTTACCTGCATAATATGTATAAACATCATACCTTAATTTAGAAAAACCACAAAACTCTACCCAACACCTTTCCTGCTGGTCTATACTGGACTGGTCTCAAGGAGCAGGACGGACCCATTGATGAATCCGCCGCAGTTAACGTATGGATGGCTGTTGAGGAATCGTCAATAATTTCAACCAATGTTCCAATAGAATTCATAGCGGAATAAACGATATGTTAACTGTATTCTCCACCACTTCAGGGAACATTGGAACTTGCAACACTGAAACTGAAAAGAGTAATTTAGAAAAGCCACAAAACACCACCCAACACCTTCCCTGCTGGTCTATACTGAGGGATTCTGACTGGTCTCAAGGAGCAGGACGGACCCATTGATGAGTCCGTCGCAGTCAAAGTCTTGACGGCTGTCGAGGAAACGTCAATTATTTCAACCGACGTGCCAATCAAATTCATAGCGGAATAAACGATATGTTAACTGTATTCTCCACCACTTCAGGGAAAATTAGAACTTGGGCCGCTGAGACCGAAGAGAGTAATTTAGAAAAGCCACAAAACACCACCCAACACCTTCCCTGCCGATCTATACTGAACGATTCTGAGTAATTTCAAGGAGCAGGACGGACGCACTGGTGAGTCCGCCGCAGTCAAAGTCTTGATGGCTGTTGAGGAAACGTCAATAATTTCAACCGACGTGCCAATCAAATTCATAGCGGAATAAACGATATGTTAACTGTATTCTCCACCACTTCAGGGAAAATTAGAACTTGGGCCGCTGAGACCGAAGAGAGTAATTTAGAAAAGCCACAAAACACCACCCAACACCTTCCCTACCGATCTATACTGAACGATTCTGAGTAATTTCAAGGAGCAGGACGGACGCACTGGTGAGTCCGCCGCAGTCAAAGTCTTGATGGCTGTTGAGGAAACGTCAATAATTTCAACCGACGTGCCAATCAAATTCATAGCGGAATAAACGATATGTTAACTGTATTCTCACCACTTCAGGGAACATTGGAACTTGGGACGCCGAGACCGAAGAGAGGGTCCTCAAGACCAATTAAACAACACTCTCCTGCACTTCAGCGTCGCCGGGAGGGGAGGGGGTGGTAGCGCCCTGTTTGGTGTCTACATTGTTAGTGCAACTCTTAACCTAACTAATTAGATTGTGGCGTTCAATCGAGGATTTTTTAAAAGGGCAACACCCGCCACAACTTCAAAATCACTCTAACTGTACATTTTACAACACTAAATGGAGGCGGGAAACCCTCGTATCAACTTTTAACGATCTAACTTTACTTTTATTTGAACAGCAACACACTGAGGAAGTTTATAACGGTTTATGTGGAATATAGAACACCAGCATTAATATTCCCTGGAAGCATAAATATCACAAACGTTTTCCTTGTAAACTGCGATCAAGAAACACAACCCAAATAATTCTATGTAAACCAAAATATTTTTGCATTCTATAAGTAATTCGTAACAGTTTGTCACAATTTTATTTTTTATTTCTGTACTGTTACCTGGTAAATATCAAAATATATGTGTCTGGTTGAAGGATGTACGGTTCCCAAAGAAACTTACAGACTCAAATTATGACGCAATTCACTTATCTGGTTTTATTTAAAATTAACTGAGCTAAAAGATTGATTCTTTCCCTCTGAATTAATTGTTTTAAGTTCAAAAATTGTTTAAAACGAATGTATTAAAACGCTATTTTAAACATTTAAACACAAAGGCAAACTAAAATTCTGTTTTAAGAGAATAAACTTAAATTAAAGTTACAATAAAATTACTAAATAATAAAATAACAATAAAAAGTCCATAATTTTATTTTGAATTGGAAATTAAAATGAGTAGTATGTATATATATATATATATATATATATATATATATATATATATATATATATATATCTACAGAGGTAACTGGAAGCAATTAAATACGCAGGTACGATATATACCGGATGCAACGTAATATGTAAATGTGTGGAGAACCGGAAACGATGTGAGCCCTTAGGATGTACGCTAAAGGACAAATCAAGCTTATTTATTCCATTTTTAAAGCTCGCCTATTTCTGTAACTATATCTTTCCAACGTTTTAATGTTATGTTAAATACTATACTGTATCTATACTACTAGATCGAACCTGAGCATTCGATTCCTAAGTATAGGCCTATGCTAATTGGAGACTCTAAACTAATATTCAGACATTACATCCTGGCCATTGAAAGTACAAGTGAAGGCTCCTCCTCACCTTAAAACACGATTCTCAAAATGTTGCATAGTAATGAAAAATGTTTTAACTTTAACTGACTTCTGTAATTTTCGTCACGCTACATCACCAGAATAAAATAATGCGAGTTTTATTAACATTTCTCAAAATTCAAAACACCCGCTCAATATTTTATATGGCTTTTTTGTGAGAAAACAAATTCTGCAATTACTAAAATTCTAAAAACCACAAATAACACAGATATATAAAACGCTTCAATTAATACAGGTCCTCCTAATCCTTAAAAGGTGGTTGAGTAAGTGAACTTGAAAAGGACGGTTAGTCCCCGCGCTTAGTCCTAAAAGGACCTTTGCTCCTCCCTTTCTTAAATTTGTGTCCTCAAAGTCTAAGGCTTTTGCAGAAGCCTATCACATTTGAAGGCTCCTATTCTCTGATATCCTTGGAGCTTCCAGTACTCCCTGGATATTCAAAGATCTACGAAGAATTAACAGCGTGGAATGCAAAGAAACCTCCCAACGATACAACGATCTCCTGAATGCCCTGAGTACAGTTACTCCTACAATTCAGTTAGTCTTGGAGATTATATCAAAGTCTATACAAAGCAAGCATAACAACTCACTCGGGCACGAGTTTAATTCTTTCTAACAACCATACGCGATCCAAGCTTCAGCTTCTTCGTTGGACAAATATCAAAAATTCAACTTATGACTTGGAACCAAAATTACAAATTCCAGTGAAGGATTTACATAAACAGTTCTAAAAACAACCGTGCACCTAACTGGAATTTCCAATTTCGGAGGTTCATTTGATATTTAATCGTCATTCTCTGTTTGTCTAATTTGTACGCAATGCATGTTACGTGTATACCTGGTAGCGAGCGACGTCGTGGCATCTTGGTGACGGCAGGGGCGGTACTGAGTGAGCGTCGCGACGCGCGTCCTGCCCTTTACCACCCCACCCCTCCACCACCCCACACCAGCGCGCAGCAGCACAGCACGCCAACGTTTGTTTATCGAGGAATCCTCATACCGCAAATAAATTAAATTCTTCAAACAAGTACGTCATTCAGTTTTGTCGTTAAATTATTTATTAATTAAAAATATTTAAAGTTGTGATTTTCTGCGCTAAAAATCTGTTTTTTTTTCTCTTAAAAATATGTTTATATTGCCCGGTTAGTATTTTTAGTATTTGAAGCGCTAAAGTATTTAAAATTTAGTCTCTTAAACAACCGTCTACTTCTAATTACAAAATTTGTCACAGAAAAATTAATTACTTAATTTAGGACAACATTTATTACATTTTGATATTTATTACACCCACAGTTAATTTCGTACCAGAGTATTTTGCATGAAATTCCCTACACCATAATCCAATTAATTAATATTTATCTTAATGAAAAACTGTGTAAATGCCAAATTAACTAACTATATGATAAATTTAAAAGCGATTTTTTAAGACGGATGGACATGTTAAAAAGACGGACTATTATGAATACAGGATGTGACAAAATTGGTTATCTAACAAAAGAAATAGGTAATTAACAGCCTGTACAGTTAAATTTGACGAACAATTTTTAAAATAATTACGACTAAACGCACCATGACAGTGGAATAATGTACCAAAAAACCTAGCCTTTGTGTGTGGAATTATATTTTGTAGTGTGTAGGGCAGAGTTTCCCAAAGTGTGCGCCGCGGCGCCCCCGGGTGCCGCGAGCTAGTGCTAGGTGCGCCGCCGTTGTCTACCAAAAGAGTCTAAACGTCATCATACTACAATACAGTGCGGACCAGTCTGTGCGCGCGGCTTTGGAGTTACTACCACTCCCTCTTCACCCTGCCGAACGTTACTTACTGGCCCAGCCGGCCGGGTTGCACAAAACAAAACAACTAGGCAAGGTCCAGACAGCAGAGCTTTGCATCTCGGTACGTCATTCTGTTCTTGGAACTTCGTGTATTTTCGGAAATCGTCGTACGTTCCCGGCAAAACAGTCTGCTACTACTACTTGCAGTCTAGCTTCTGTTGAGGTTATGTTTTAGATTTAAGTTGCGAGTTTATGTTTACACAGTGTGACAGTCGCACAAGTGAAGTAAATAATCAAAGTTGTGAAGTTGTGTAGTTTTGTTCAGTTTATTTAGTGTTGGTTATTATATTGTTATTTAAAATGAAAAAGATTCTTATCTTCAAATAAAACTGAACAAGGAAGTAAACAAAGTAGTGATTCCGCGTCAACGTCTGCAAAGAGCGATGCCGAGGCAGCTGAGGGAAGCCGTAAAACCAAAAAATACAGAAAAATATGACGATAAGTATTTAGATTTTGGTTTTTCTTGTATTGAAGTTAATAATGAAGAGCGCCCGCAATTGTGTGTGTTTGCATGAAGGTTTTATCAGTCGAATCTATGCTGCCTAGTAAACTAAAACGGCATTTAGAAACTGTCCACTCAAACTTGATAGGGAAACCAAGAGAGTTCTTTAAAAGAAAGGAAACTGAGGCAGTAAAACAAAAGGCTTCTTTTTCTAAACATTCCAAAGCTAACAGCGATGCACTTTTAGCTTCATTCAAAGTAGCATATCACATTGCAAAATGCAAAAAGCCTCACACAATTGCGGAAGAGCTTATTTTACCAGCTGCCGTTGACATGGCAAAGATAATGATTGATGAGGATGCAGGGAAGCAGCTTCTTAAAATTCCTCTGTCAAACAATACAATAAGCAGGAGGATTGATGACATATCTGAGGACATTAAACAACCAGCTTATAAATAGTTTGAGACGTAAGGAGTTCGGAATTCAATTAGACGAGGCTACTGACAGTCACAAAAGACGCTAATTTAATTTGCTACGTTAGGTATGTGAATGAAAACCAGTTGATAGAAGATTTGTTGTTTTGTAAGGAAATTGAAGGAGGCACCTCTGGTAAAGAGTTGTTTGATATTGTTAACAATTTTTATGGCGGAGAATGATATTAACTGGGAAGACTGTGTTGGGGTGTGTACTGATGGAGGCCGGTCAATGTCAGGCCACTACCAAGGACTGCAATCTCGCATTCGGAAAAAGGCCCCAAACGCTGTTTGTACACACTGTATTATACACCGAGAAGCACTGGCAGCAGCAAAGTTCAGTTCAGAGTTAAGTGCAGTTATAAAAAAACCGTGATCCAAGTAATAAATTTTTATCAAAACAAGACCAATGAAAGCCCGGTTTTTTTTTAAACTATGTGATGACACAGGCGCTCAACACTCGTCGCTTTTGTACTATAGCAGTGCTCGATGGCTATCTCTGGGGAATTCTCTGCTAAGATTGTTTTGAGCTGAGGCAAGAAATCCACATTTTTCTGAGTGAAGATAATAATGCACTTGCTGATATGTTTATTGATGAAAGTTTTCTCCTTAAACTGGCGTTCCTGACAGATATTTTTGAAACGTTTGAACATTCTTAACAAGTCTTTGCAGGGGAAACAATACGGATATTTTTCAATTGACCAGTAAAGTTGAAGCATTCAAGAAGAAACTTGTGCTTTGGGGAAAAAAGTTTGAAAAATGGAGATTGTTCGATGTTTTCAACTTTGAATCAGTTTCCTTAAAGAAAACGATCTTACTCTGAAAGAAGAAGAAATGAAAACAATGTTGACTCAGCACTTGTCTAGAGTACAAAGTTATTTTGAAGACTACCTGCCAAAAGATGAAATCAAAGCGCAGCAGTGGGTAAACGACCCTTTTCAAAACTGAAATGCCTGAAAACTTCAGCAACGAAGAAGTAGAACAGCTAATTGACATTTTCAACGGACTTGTCATTGAAATCAAAATTTCAGTCCCAATCCCTGTTTGAGTTTTGGAATGGTATTGAAAACGAATTTTCCCACTGTTGAGCAAAAAGGCTTTGCGTTGCAGTTATTCCATTTGCAAGTTCTTACCTTTTGCGAGTGTGGTTTTTTCCGCTGTTGCAGTGATAAAATCCAAGTATAGAGCAAAGCTTAACATTGAAAAGGAAATTTCGGGTTTCTATATCAAAATTTACACCCAGGTACAATGAGCTTATAAAAGACAAACAAGCGCATCCGTCCCATTGAAGCAGAAACTTATGGACTGTGTTATTTATGTATATATTTTAAGTTAGGATTTCATTTCTATTATAGAATTTTGTTATAAAGGGAGATTTTCTTATGGTTGTTTTAAGTTATTATTATTACATTTTTTTTGCAATAAATCAAGTACAATCCAACTTTTGTGTGTTTATAATGATGTTTTTTTTACCGTTGTAAGAACAAGGTAAACATGGTGTGTTGTTAAAAAAAGTAATAACAATCTTATTAACAATGTTACGTAAAGTATAATAACAAATAACTATTACATTTTTTATACTAAAAAATGTAATTATTGTAATGTAAGTGCAATGGAAAACGGATAAAATTAATACTAGGTGCGCCGCAAAGCCATGTCTGTACTCAAAGGGAAGCCGTGGGCCAAAAAAGTTTGGGAACCTCTGGTGTAGGGCTTTCAACCACCCAAGGACCTCCACACCGACCCTCCCACCTGTTAAGGGTGCGCTATTAATACCACTCTAGTGAAAGCTGGTGTAAGGGTTTTCGGTCTTCCTCATTGTAGGTTCATTGTTTGAGTGTTTACAAACATATTGATGTCATTCAACTAACTAAATTTTTGTATACGCACCTACATTTTTGAAATTTCCAATACAAGTGTGAGGGGCAAACATAAAACACAAGTAAGAAACCTTGAAACAAGATTAATGTGAGTAATTAATCGGACAATCATAGTTTAAGTGTTTATGGTGCTAGTTCCAAATAACATACTGTAGCATAAATTGCAATGTAGGAACCAAACCAACGCGGATCTTCCATACAAAATGTAATAGCCAAAAGTCTTGTGCCTGTATTTTTTTCGTCAGCAGAACTATAGAGATAATAACATGTGAAGCATGCGAATGTTAAATTGTAACTCCATTCTACCTTGGAGTTAACTTATTGCAGTGAAATCTTTACTTTCACAGACGTGACTCCTGGAATCTGGACTCCTCCAATTGTGCATCAGAATCAGAATCAGAAAATTTATTGTGGTAAACATTTTCACAAATGCGACACAACGTCATGCTTAGGCTTAATGATTATTTGACTAATTACTAAGTCTATCTACCTGACTTATCAAACTAACAAACTCCTCAATATTGTAACAGCAGAAATCCAACAACAAACATTTAATTTTCAATTTAAAAGGTCTTAAGCTAAGTTGTTGGATATGGTTTGGTAACAAATTATACAGTTTTTTGCCTATTTCTAAAAAGTTTGATTTAGTGGAATGATAGTTGTACTGATCTAATCTAAGCATATTACAGTTTCTTGTGAAATAACCATGTACAGAACTATTAGTTGGCACAGAATTTAAATGAGTTTTTACATACAACAAACATTCCAATATAAAAATAGAATAAACAGTTAAAATCTTAAGCTGTCTAAAATATGGTTTACAGTGACCATATGATACAAAGAGAATACCTCTTCATCTAGTTTACATTGGATGGCTACGGGGAAACCAGGCATACATCTTTCTGTAGTCTAGGTGTATCTTATATGGAAACGATGTAAATCGTTCGTTTCGGCTTCTTTGTCGTCGACTTTTTTGTATCTCTGCATAACTTACGTGGATTCCAGATTACAGGAGTCCAGTCTGCGACAGTCGAACTCCAGACGATACACTAAGCAGACGGTGCAGTGGAGCTTGTATCCTTTCCCGTCATAGCAACGCTGTGTTAAGGATGGTAAAACGACCTGAGAGACCTTAAAGGTGTATATCCTTCTGCACACCTATCATCGGAGACTTCCAAACCATTCACTAAAAGAACGTATTCTGCACAATCTAGATTGCTAAATCATCTTGTAATCCTTTTTCTCTTACTGCACTTTTCCTCTTAAGATGGTGCAATGGATTTCTATTTGAGATGTGTTTTTTAATTTAAAGTCATAGCTCTTTAAAATAATAATAATATTTATTGCGTCAACGATTACAAAACTGCATGAATGCGTCAAGTACATTCATTACAATATACATTGTGCATTATTACAACTCAATTGTACAACAGTCCTGGATTTTAATTTTTCAATAACGGTGATTTTAATGGGCTGTATGGTTTTTTACAATATGTAGGTCTACATAAGTTGTAGCTGTAAGGTGCACCATGTTTTTAATTAATAATAACTAAAAGAAACCATATTGTTCAATTAAATATAGTTAAGTATTTAAGTTTTTTATAATGAGTATACTGTAAAATTTATATTGTTAATTTTTGGGCCTGAGTATTATTTACTTCTACATTTTTCCTCAAATGTCTAAACCACAGACTAAAGATATGTCTATATGTATAACATTTGATTGCTTCTCTGTGGTCTAACACTTATCGTCGAATGATAAAAAATTCACATTGAAAAAAATATATCTCGAAGGGCTGTAACCAGAAATTTGTTTAAACATTTAAAACATTATTCCGACCCTTAACCGATTGCATTACATCGACATTGCACGTATCAATATGGGTTAACTTTAAAGCTCTGTAAAGCATCAGCCAAGTTGGCCTAATGCTATTTTCCAAAAAACTTGTATTACAAAGAAAAAGCTATAAAAAGAGAAGACCCAAGTTCCTCGAATCTACCGACACAACAACGCTTCCACTGGGAGAATATGAAGCAAATCAATGGAATAAATCAAAACACTGATATCTAACATTAGGTACTTTCTATCAATTCTAAAAACTCAATAACGTAAAAACAGAAATATAGATAATTTTACTAGTAAAGGAAACAGTGGCACAGTTTTGCTGGTGATTAGTTTCTTTCAGCTCATCTTATTGGCTGAGCGTTAGCGAAGCCTATTACTAGAAATTCTGAAAAATGCATTTCTGCATGTTTGTCTGTCCGCACGATATCTCGAAAACGAACTGATCTAAACACGTGGAATTTTGAATAAAGCTGCATTCCTATATTAGCAACTCTGAAATCGATGTTGGTGCCGGTCACCCCGTGGCATTTGGCTTAGCGTTGGCGAATACTTTTACATTGGTCTTATGGGTAACCATGATTATAACGAGAAAATATCGGATTAAATAAATGTATAAACACACATTATAATCATAGGAGATTTCAACAGAGGACAATTTTATTCATTCAGTAATAAAAGAAATATAATAGACTGGAGTCAATGTTAAAACTTGGTCACAATATTTGATTCTACGCATTCTTGCGGTGTATTAGGTCTACTCTCGCTAGTTTACAGGAATTTGCATTATACTAATACCACTACGAACCCTATCGTACTATAAAAATAAAAATGTGAATTTATCATGCGGCAAGATATCTCGAGTAAGATTTTATCTGTGATTTTAATGAGCATGAAACTTTATTTCTATATAGAAAAGAATTAGTCCTACGATGGTGCGTGCGCAAGCTGAACTGAACCCTATGACTAAGTAGGCGGACACAACTTCTCTTTGTCTTCAGGGAGATGTAAACATTTCTGATCAGTGTAATTGTATGTCTGTCTATCTGTCTGCATTTCTAGAGAATTGAATTAGCTATACATATTTGAACTGTTGCGTGCAACCTTAGCAAAGCCTGTTACGAAACATACTGCCTTGTATAATAAATCAATCGCATGAATCGACCGTCAGAAGTGGGCTCACTGCAGGCCAAAATTGCCTTCACCTTCAGGGATTGATGGATAGATTATAATATTAGTATTACGACGCACGCCATTGTTTATAATAGGCGGTATGTTAGAATATTTAACAAAATCAGAGGTGCTAAATCTGAACCTTGGGGAACTCCTGATTGTTGCTAACTATGGTCAGAATGAACGGCACTGACCTCATCGTGGAAAGTTCTTTATAAAAGATGGGATTTGATCCTAAGATATGGACTGAAATAACAGTCCAGGTTTATAAGTTATGACTTATAAATATAGGTATCGTGGAACTGGCAGTTTTCGCACCGACAGCTATTTTGAAAAATGGACGATGGTGTTAGTTTCCGAACTTCAAGTACAATCGGCCATGGAATGTGTTCGCTAAACAAAGTAGTGTAACAATTTTTACGAATGTAATAACTAAGATATAAGCAACTTCCTCAATAAATATTATAATTAATACCGTTAGAAACAGGATTTTTTACATGTAATTACCATTGATTCCATACTTATGATGTCAATTGACAGCAAATGAAAATTCAATGGGCAAAACAAATAGCCCGAAGAGAACCAACAGTAATATTTATTGGTAATAATAGAGTTGCCTAATTTCAAAAAACTGTTAAACGTTATCTAATGCACTCACACTGAAATAGTATAGTATTTATCTTAATTATCTGAGAGGGCACTTTTATTAAATTTACCCGAATTGTACATTTTATTACCTAAATTTGTGTTAAAAATATAAAAATATTCACTTTAAAGGTGATTAGACAACCTCTGGTACGCGAAACGATACGAGTTCCTGTTATCTAATCCGCCTCATTTTCAACCATCGAATAAATAATCAAAAAGCGTGTTAAATCTACGCCAGACTGAAAGAGCATCCATCGAACACAACAGGGAATCGGATAAAGAATATTTAAGTCGGGACGCTTTCAACCCATCCTCTGATCTGATAAAGAGGTCATTATAAAATCATGTTTGCTGGCGCTGGCGCACAGGTCGCTACCTGCCGGTACCTGCCCGCCGCCACCTGCCAGGCCGTGCACCGACACGTTTACTCAGCCAGTCGTCATTATAACGCTTATATTACAAGCCCCTTTGTCCTCTTTTCTATTCTTCTCATCTAAATGAGGCCAGATTTTCTCTACGGAATGGCATTCCTTTTTTAGAATAACACATCATTATGTACAATCTTATACATTAGAAAGATGATTATTAGATCCCAAAAATATACCTGTCTGAATAACTTTCCGACACTTTTCAATTACTACGTAGTTTAACTTAGGCTGACCATACTTCGCACAATATTAAAACATCTAAACATTGGAACAAAGTGTGGAACTCAAAGATATTTTTAAGTACAACTTTTCGTGTATTTATAAAATTATTTAAAGAAACAAAAAACGTTGGTAACATTATTGAGAACTGTACGTTTGTAGTTATTCTCGATTCAGATTTGAGACCAATAAGACAGAATTGCGGGCACATTCTGTATATTCCCAATTCAGACTTGAGACCGATAAAACATATTTGTCGATGAATCCAGTACATTCCTAATTTAGAATTGAAACTGATAAGATATATTTGCCAACGAATCCAGAATATTTCCAATTCAGGCTTGAGACTGATAAGATATATTTACCGGCGAATCCAGTATATTCCCAATTCAGCCTTGAAACTGATTAGACATATTTGCCAACGAAACCAATTTACTCCCAATTCAGGCTTGAGACTGATAAGATATATTTACCGGCGAATCCAGTATATTCCCAATTCAGGCTTGAGACTGATTAGACATATTTGCCAACGAAACCAATTTACTCCCAATTCAGCCTTGAAACTGATTAGACATATTTGCCAACGAAACCAATTTACTCCCAATTCAGGCTTGAGACTGATAAGATATATTTACCGGCGAATCCAGTATATTCCCAATTCAGGCTTGAGACTGATTAGACATATTTGCCAACGAAACCAATTTACTCCCAATTCAGGCTTGAGACTGATAAGACATATTAGCCAACGAAACCAATTTACTCCCAATTCAGGCTTGAGACTGATTAGACATATTTGCCAACGAAACCAATTTACTCCCAATTCAGGCTTGAGACTGATAAGATATATTAACCGGCGAATCCATATAATTCCCCAATTCAGCCTTGAAACTGATTAGACGTATTTGCCAACGAAACCAATTTACTCCCAATTCAGGCTTGAGACTGATAAGATATATTTACCGGCGAATCCAGTATATTCCCAATTCAGGCTTGAGACTGATTCTCCAACGAAACCAATTTACTCCCATCAGGCTTGAGACTGATAAGACATATTAGCCAACGAAACCAATTTACTCCCCAATCCAGGCTTGAGACTGATTAAACATATTTGCCAACGAAACCAGCGAATAATACCGGCGAATAAATACCAGCGAATCTATTATATTCCCAATTCAGGCTTGAGACTGATTAGACATATTTACCAACGAAACCAATTTACTCCCAATTCAGGCTTGAGACTGATTAGACATATTTGCCAACGAAACCAATTTAATCCCAATTCAGACTTGAGACTGATAAGATATATTTGCTGACGAATCCAGTATATTCCCAATTCAGACTTGAGACTGATTAGATGCATTTGCCGACGAATACATTATATTCCCAATTCAGACCTGAGACTAAGATATATTTTCATTCAAGGAACAGATTTTGGTGGTGAATTTTTTAACTTTTAAATTTTAATATGGAACTGGCAAGGACGTAGCCAGCGAGGGGGTCCAAGGGGGTACGGACCCCCCTCCCAAATTTTTAATTTATTGTTTTAATTAATTTCTAATAAACAATTATTATTATTTAAATAATTCAGTATTACTGACAAGTACTGCTGAAAGATCGTTCTCAACACAGAAACGGGTCAAGAGCTTTTTAAGGAACAAAATGGGGCCTTACTTTCTGTCCACTTTGGAAAAATATCAGTTGTCTTTACCCCCCTGCCCAATATCTTTTCCTGGCTACGTTCTTAGGAACTGGGGAAGAAAGAGATTTTGGTACAGTTGGCCTGCTTCTAATTATGCATATGACTGGTGCAAGAATCTACCATGTAAAGCTTAATCGTTGTAAAACGAAATCGTAAAAAAATTACGAGAAATATTTGTTGGTATTGTATAAATATTGGGAGATAGTTATGACAGTGGTGTGATACGATTCATTTAATTAATTACTGGCGTGGTTAGAAGGCCAGTAAATTTTGTCATGTAAATATAAAACGTATTGTATATTTATTACGAAAGGTTGATTACAAAAATGTAAGTGTGTTTCTGAGACAAAGATGCTTTACATTGCACTGATAACCCAGCCAGTCGCTGAGATTCATTCATTTCTAAATTTGTGATGGAAAATAAATCAAGCTAAAAGCTATTTATCAACATGAGAGAAACTGAGTTTCAATTTGGTAAAACATGAGCTTCTGGAAGTCTGCCACTGTCACCCGCTACCCGTGATGTCTTCAGACAAAAGGATGTACTAAGAATGTTCCTGTTATTCGTTACTTTCATTAAAATTTGATTAATCTCTAAACGGATAGCAATATCTGGACTGAAGTATTCTTTAACCCTGGGAGCTTCGACCGACCCATTAAAAGCGTTATTACCCGTCAAAGACCTTCAAATTATACATCAATCGAAAGCCTATGAGTTGATTGTAATGTTTAGTGGTCTTTGATGTTCTTTTATCCTGCTTCTAGTTTAAATTCTGTGATTTTTTCACATTTAATTTTGTTAACCTCAATGCAGCGTAGACGGATGGTTGTAAACAAATCATTTGGTTCTTTGTTCTGAAGTTTTTTTCATTCGAATTGATCAAAGTTTTATCGTACACTGTTGATTACATAACACTTCAGAATGGGTACTCCTTATAGATCAAGTGATATTCATGACATTAAAATGGAATATGACATGAAAGACTGAGTGAAATAGAAGCATTGTATCTTGTTTTCTTTGTTCTATACCAGCTAAGTTCAGAAAAAGGTAGGAAAACTACATTGATTTACATCAGAATCAATTTTATTATGGTTCTTTCATTGTGTTACTTAGCAAGTGAAAATGGGTAAAGATTTTCTTTCCAATTTGCTCTTTTTTCGGTAAACATAACAAATATATCAATTTTAATTTCTGAACCCCATGACAATGTATATTTTTGTGTTTACACCTAAATTTCCTAAAATTTGGACTTTTGAAACATATCATATTGTATTATAAAGCAGACACTTTTATGTAGACTAATATTTTTTTCACGTGTCAAATAATAAATACAATATACGAGTGCTGTACAAAAATAGATAAAAAGAAAATTTAATACAAAATTTTGTAGCTTTATTCTAAGATTCTTCCTAAGAAATATTATGTCAATGTGTAAATCTTTATACATATCCTATATATAAGATAGTATACAAAATTTTTAAAGAGACAAATTTTTTTGGTTCAAATCTTATACCGCATACAAATATAATTTTTATCCATCAATATATTCTTTAAAAAAATTTCACTTTTCAATGTATAAGCCAAAACAAATCCAATTTGAGTTTTTATTTACATTGTAATATGCTCAAATACGGTATTAATTTATAATGTGTGTTTTTATAATTTATAAATAAATGTCTTTTGAAAAGATGATTTATTACTGTCCTCCTTTTCACACCACAAAAAGTTCTCCTTTTAAGAATTTGCTTCTGGTCACCCTAATTGCGGGACTTTGTGGACACTCTGTATGTTTTTAATATACTTCAGTCTATTTTTAAACAATATTAAGAATACCTCGAACCTGCAACAATCAAACCCATAGACCTCTGACGTTGATTGGAGATTCATACTCCTGAACGATCACGTGATTTGGACTAGCACTAATTTTAAATCAAGGGACCATTTAGCCAGTCTAGGAATTGTCAATTAGCGATATTCCATGTAGAAAGTAGAAAAAGCTATACACAAAAGAAGCATTTGGGACGGAAAAAGACTAGCGTGCTACGAGACTACAGTCCAAACAGTTACCACCATGCTACAAGGAAATTACAGACCCTAGCTGACTATTGCTGGGTGGCGTTGCAAGTAAGAGGGAGCCCCGTTGTTGGAGCCTTGCATGTGATCGTGAGGTTGATGTTTGTGGTATTGATCACGTGATGAAGAGGTTCACATCAGCACCGAACCACACGCGAGCGGACCTCGCGTTGTCTTGTCACCCTGTTGAGTTTACGTTCCCTATTCTTCTTACTTATTGGGTCGGTGTTTCTTTGCAAAAATAGTTCGCGGATGATCAAAGCACACGAAAGTCTTTAAATGGAACTGAGCAGATTGAAGGTTTTTAATATTAAATTAATCAATTAAGGAACTCCAAAAGCAAACCAATACATGTATTAGGATTTGAGGGCTTAATCAAGAACTAATAAAATTACTCTAGTTTCTGGATGTCCCTCAGTTTTCTAAGAACAAGTCTAATCTGGCGAAATTGTAAACTTTCGTTGTATCCACATCTAGTAAACAAGTAACGTTCGTGTAAAATTGTACCCTAAAAGTAGAACTAAGTAGTTATTCTATAAATGTCCGTCAATAACAATATGCAATACAGTAACACCGTTTAAGAGCATGTTTTGCTACTTTCACTACCTATTTTACAAAAAATTACATATCAAATATGCATGCCTTGTGTTAAAAAATTCTGAAAATGGATTTTTATCAATTTGTATTTTCACACTTTTGGATAATTTATGATCTTTAAGCTTAGTTTTTAATAATTAAATAACACACTGGAGCTTTCTTTTAGAGTACACTTTATTGAGATGTTTTGTTCTTATTTTAATGCTGAAGGACATACCTAAGTAAAGATATTGGCTGAAGCGTAGAAGCTCTTCAATCAGTGAAAATGGCCGATCGGCTAAAAAGATAGCCGCCTCGGCAAAATAATTAATACAGTAAAATATGTGCACTTTTGTGTAGTTGATAGACTCAAATTAATGTCGTGGAAAGTTAAAATGTATTAAAAAATAGTCAAACAACCAACTTAAACTATACTGGACCCAGTTATTATTGGTTTGGGTTGATCCGTAAAGAAACTGAGTGCATTCAACCAACACGTGACAATGTAAGCACGTAGTCCAGCTGTCCGCTATATATATCAATAAAGTCTTCATCTGCACACTTTATATGTTGCATGAAACTTCATTTCTACATAGACAAGATTGAGTTCGATAATGTTGCATGCCCATCCATGGGATATGGCTGTGTCCTTGAAGCCTGTCACTCAGTTGGCTTGCGCAATATATCTTTTGTCTGCCGGGAGAAAATAAAAATATCTTTTGTCTGAGTGTCTACAGGACTTCTCGATAACGAATTGATCTAGACATGATATTTGTCATGCAACGTCATTAAATTCCATTACGAGACACGTTGTATGTCTTTCCTTGTCTAGACATCGCCTAAGAAGACAACATTTTGATACTGATTTCGTAATTCAATATATATTTCAAGAAGCAGTTATAATAAAAAGACATGATTGTTTCCTAAAACTCGGAGTCAATCATTATGGTCTTAAAACGATTTGTGAACAAATTACTTCGTAAAGGAAACATGATTTTCTCCGGACATTTGCCATCGTTCAGTGAAACAAGAAATCAGTAACACTACGTTTCGAGATCTGCAATCTGATGCCTTCTTCAGGTAAATAACTAAACTAACACATAATTACAAACTAGGCTCAAATAAACAAAAAAAAAAACCTGAGCGTTGTGACACGCCTGTCAGGAATCAAAACCACCAAATTGTGTGTCAACTTCGCTAACTCTAAAACATGCACTTAATAAAAAACGCTCTGGTTTGATTTGTTTAGTTTAGCCCAGCTTGTAATAATGTGTTATGTTAGTTATTTACCTGACGAAGAGAACAGATTGCAGATCTCGAAATGTAGTGTTAATAACTTTTGTTTCAATGAACGATGGCAAATGTCCGGAAAATCCTGTTTCCTTCACAATCCTTCCATCGTCAAAAATAAACTTCAAACAAAGAATTTACTTCGTGTTATGAATACTTATACACAATTAACAAGTTAACCACCTTTATTAACAACTAGCAGCAGATTCACACGTCTTTTGCTTTTGAAACCGTGACAACATGGGCATATTGTTTTTAAATGACATCTAAAAACTCCTGAAATAAAGTGAGTCACTAAAATATATTCCAATCTCCTGATCCATTTTAGACTTTGGTTAAACCGCAGGTTTTGGGGCCCTCAAGGCGGAGTGGAAGAGTTTTTGTACTTAAGTACATTTGAAATATCTCGAATTTCTTTCCAATATTTAATGTTATTTGATTGAATAGCTCCAACGATTTCAGTAACAATTGAATTATTTTAGGCCAGTGTGGAGGAATTCTAAAGTCCTTATCTTTTCAGTTAACGCACAAATGATGTACGAGTAATAATGATAGGGCTCTATGTAATTTTGAAAAATAAGTAGACATAATTTAGGACAATATTTGTTAGTGTTTGTGGTTAAGAGCTTTAGACGTTAAGCGAAATTGAGAGTTTCTATTATTTTAAGCTTTGCACGTGTATTAGCAATTCTGGTTCAAATTAATTACATTTCCGACGCATTAGTCGGGTTTTTTTTGGTGGCCCAATCAATAAAATATTACATATGGTTACTTTTATAATTGTCTTAAATCTGTAGCAAACATTGTATTACACTACCGATAAAGCATTGCATACTTATTTGCTAAATTGTTCAATATGTTTTTATTTTTCTTAATAGCTAACAACAGCTAATCAATGTTGAACTATTTAATGCTTGTCTCAAAATATTGTATGCACCATCTCTCAAAAATGCTTGTTCTATTAAATTTAACTTATTATCTCAATACTAAATTACCAATATTTTTATTTTATTTTTCACATTCATTATTAAATTTAACAAGGTAGTAGTTTTATGTAGTGGTGTGCGTTTCATGTCTAGAAAGTGCTAATAGCAGTGGATTTAGCACTGTTGGACTATTGAGAGGACTTCTCCATCCACGAGTATGCTTCACTTGCAGAAGCCTGTGTTCAAAGTTAAAATTCTGAATACATTCCCAAACTTTAAATGAGTGTTTTATCAACATTTTGTATGCTTTGAGGCCATAAAATCAATTATTATCTGTTTTGGCCTTAGAATTTAAAACAATACAAACTGGTAAAGAATTTATCATTTTCAGGAAGAGATGATAAATTTTATTTTCATGAAAATCCAAACTTTTCCCATGAAATCAATTTGTAACTATACAACTATTTTTTATTTGGACTAAAACTTGAATCATATCTAACAATTAAACTGAATTGTGAGATGTATTTTAATAACATTTTAAGGGTGACATAGGTTAACAGCAGTAATATTATGCTGCAATGTAAATTAATTAATTTAATTCGAATATTAATTCTACATTTAACTTTTGTTTGTAAACAATTAAAAATTCTCTTTGCAATTTTGAGATCACAATTTATAAATAAATTTTATTCAACTGTAAATTTTCGATCAATTGGAGACTTTTTTAATCTGTATGTAAACAACACACATGTGTGTAACAAGAATGTTCCTTTGACATGTATTTTGATAGCGGGTATAATTGCCTCTAGAAAAAACCTAGTTAACCTATAAACAGTCATGGACATAGATTTTAATTAAAACTACTATTCTACTTATTCAATTCAAAAAATTCTATAACCCCCTCATTGTTTATAATTCCCAATTTTTAAAATTCATATTTTTACCTATCTATTCATTAACTTTATTATTATAACTTACAAAAAAGATTTTTTTTAATTTTATTTCCATACTAAACACAATTAATAAGTCTCCCCAATTTTGAGTATAATACCTGTGTAACTCTTTATTTATTTATAAATAGACTGATTTGATTTGAAATGCCACCTTTCTGAAACAAGAGGTTCAATAATAAATTTGTGCCTATACTGACATTTCAGACGGGTCAATTTTAGTCAACTTTTGCACATTCTGTTTATAAGCTACTAATTTTAATGATTGTAAACTTTTAAAATTATTTTTCTTAAAAAATACAATTCAAAATATGAATATAAAATAATAATAATTTATTTCTTTGTTTTTTAATACGTATTTGATTTATTATTAATTTTTATATTTATTTATTTATTTTATAATATTAATATTGATTATAATAGTAATGATATAATATTAAATATTAAAAATAAAATATATACTAAATTAAATATAAATAAAATCATATTGAAAAGGAAGACCATAAGATTCAAACTGTGGCAAGAAATCCCTGGCCAGCAAAGGGATAATTGAATATAGAACTTTACAGTCCCTTCTGGTCAGGGCATAGTGGTCACTGCCTATGAATATCTTACAATGATTGTTTTTGTCGATGAGTTTTGTTTTATATTATGTCAAAACTAGGTGTCATTGGTGATGGTTTCACCCCCATATCTACATTTCTCTCTGCCATGATTTATGTATTACCTTTAATTAAATGAGACATTATACAAACAATCCATACCAAGTACAAGGGTTAATGTCCATACTGCAATCTACATTAATAAACCAATTAATTAATATTCATCATTTCTGAAGGTAAAAAATTCTTCAACCTTGAAGTAAAAGTTGGCTGTATAATCAATTATTATAGTCCAAGATCCACAGAAATCTATAGAGAAATTTTTTATGAGAAAGAACTTGTTCATCAGGTTAGTTCTTGAATCAATGTCTGCTAACCATTTACAAACCCTGAGAGTAGCTCCAGGGTTTCCATCAAATTGTCTGACAGTGATACAAATAACTTGCAAATACACGCGGCTTTGCACGTAATTTAATTTTGAAAAAATCTTTCAAAGAATAGGTTCTGAAGTTGGAGAGTGAAACTGTTTTTTATAAGTACCTCTGAAATTGTATGAATTTTTCTGCAATATTTAATCATATTTTATTGAATGACGATGCAGAATCACTAAACATGTAATAGGTGAAGAATGATGGGTTTACAGATATGAAGTCGAAACTAAGGTTCAGTCACACCAGTGGAGGCATTCTGGATCGTCAAGACCCAAAAAGGCTCACAAGTGCAGTCGAACATGAAGGTTCTTCGGTGTGTTCATTCCATGCCTAATGTGTTCTTTGATTTTAATGGCACAGTGCATCATGAATTCTTGCCACAAGGTCAAACAGAAAATAAGGGGTACTACCTGCAAGTTCCATACTGTTTGTGTGAAGCAATCTGGATAAAACACCCGAATTTGTGGAAAAACGATTCATGGCCTTTACACCATGACAATGCACCTGTTCACATTTCATTGCTTGTTTGTGCATTTTTGGCCAAAAACAGTACTGAAACGTTACCCCAGCTTCCATATTCTCCAGACATGGCAGTGTACTTTTTATATTTCCTGACATAAAAAACACATTAAAGGGCCAAGAATTTAGGAGGCGAGGAGGTAAAAACAAGCATAGCTCACATTAAAAGTGCACTGCTGAAAGAGCTAAAGGCTAAAGATTGAGTTTCAGAAGTGTTTCGATGATTGGAAGAAGTGCTGGCACAAGTGCATAATATCTAATGAGGGTTATTTTGAAGATCACAACATAAATGTAGACTAATAAATAAATATTTTTTTCAAAGATTGAAAATTTCTGTTACTTTTGACTATACCCCATATACATAAAAGATGACTAGATGAAGTGACATGTATGTAGTGTGTGTTTTATCAATGGGTATAACATTTTTTGTATTCATATTTTATTTGAAAATATTTAATTTTGATATTTTTTAAAATTCATAAATCATTAAACAACGTGTTACTGCCTGTAGCTATAATTCGCCAACTGTAAAAATTACATACCCAATTGTTTTTATTTGTGTTTGGTTACAATTTCTCAAATTTCTTACTTTAAGCACCTGTAATCCTCATGGATTGATAAACAAATTCTATCTTTTTTGTCTTCAGGAAAGAAATGCCAGAAGCTATGATTTAAAATTTTTTTTTTTTAATATCCCAACAAAAAGGCAATTGCATCATCTCAACCCTATTGATTCCAATGTGCTACCTTCAGAAAATCTTAACATTAAATTTCACCAAACAGATCTCAAACATTTGTTCCATAGAGTTTCAATAGAAAGATTTTACGTCAAACACTGAGAATGTGAACGAACATTCTGTTACATCTGAGCACACCCAATAACTTTAAATCTTACAAAGTTTTGTTTCAAAAGTGATCTTAGAGTTTATATGTTCCCTAGAAATTTTCCCGTAACAGTATTTATACATGTACCTGCTTCAACTATATAGATAAAATGGTGTATTTGGTACATATTAATTCTATTGTATACAATCCAGTATGCGAACCCGCATACATTTAAGCACCTCCAATACTCCAATGCCAATGTTTCCAGCTTATCTCAGCATTTCTGACCATTGTGTAAATATCAGGATATTTTATCTTGCTTTCCTGTTATAAAGGGAATTAAGAGAGACCATAAGAGTGAAATAGCCTGTATTCGCACTGGGTAATATAGTGGGTGTTCCAGACCATCCATCCACTACTTATATATAAGGAGAGCAGTATGAACTAGAACCGTCAAAGCAATTGTAAACCCACTAAATAAGCTACTGGCTAACTGATAAAATTAATTTTGAAGTTACAATTTACAGGATGTTCCTGAAACGGAGGGTCTAATAGGAGAATTGTATTATCCATGTTGTATTTTGTATGTTTATTGTTTATTATATAGCCTATATTGTTGTAAAATGGTTGTACCGTTGATAAATAAATAAATAAATAAATAATATTCTTGGGTAGTCTAGTTGGTCCTCAAATAGGGCAGTAAAACCTCAGGTACGACATTTGGCACTCTGGTAGTACATGAATTCATTAGTTATCCCCTACCCTCGGCCTAGTTGCAGCCTACACTCGTTATTCAGTTGTTATAGAATGTTTCAGTTGTTTTTATCAAATGACTAATTCGATATTACAATTTATCTAACTTAAAATATGACTTGAGCTTATTAATAAATTATAATAATGTATAATGTAAAAATAAACAACAAGAAGTAAATCATTTTTGGGAATTCAAAAATGACTGAAAGTCCTCGGCGAGCAATCATAAATGTTGAGTAGAATACCTACCGGCAGACTATATAGCAGACCATCTTTGAGATATATTGTACCGCAGAGAAGTGCGTATTATTATTACATAGGGGTCATTCCATGTCAATTCAACCAGGTCATTTCACCAAACCACCTCAGATTTTTATGAAACTTGGTACATTTGTTTCTATATATAGAGATTAATAACACCACCAAATTTTTAAATTTTTATCTCAACATACTTTTTTAGTTATGGCACTTTAAAGTTTGGTCGTTTCTCAGTTTCCGAGCATTGGATAGTGCCCAGTAAAACGTGTATTAGGATAGAAAAAAAAAATTCTCATTCACTTATTTGGCACACCAATCTTGGTGAAATTTTTAAGGTAGGTTTTTATATAAGTATAAGGAAGTTAAAAAAAATATATAACATAACCCTAAGCTAAGCATAAAATATTATAAAAAAAATATTTTTTGAACTTTTTACAATTTAAAAAACGGGAACATGGGCTCAGCGTAAAATTAAATATCTCAAAAAGGGAATGAGATAATCAAGAATTTTTTCCCCCCTAAATTATCTATATGAAATGGGCTTTAATTTAATAAAATAAAAGTTTTGTGTATTTTCTTCCTTCTATTTATTGATACCATTTGAAAGTGACATTATATTACTTACGAGCAATGTGAAGTTCGCCTGGTTTCAATAAATGGGTATAGCTTGTTAAACAAGGATAAATTACATTTTTATGTTTGGAAATCATAATTCACCCTTTCACTGTACTTATTTTAAGGCTTTGAAAGTTAATGAACCATTAGCTTTTCAATTAATTTTATGCACTCTGGTGAGAATTGATATGTTCTTCCAGTCGAGGTGTGTGGAGGCTCAACCACTGCAAGGATGTGTGGAATCGGCACATCACATATATCATCTCGTTTTGGCCAGTAAAATGAGGGGGATGGTCCTGCTGGATGAAGAAATTTTACTGTAGCGTCTCCATCTTCCTTGGCAACATTTGTTATTATCCCAAAGAACCAAAGATTGTCGTATTTACAAGCAATGTAGCGTGGGAGGGGTACAAATCTTCTTCTCTTACATTTAAGGCAACCCTCTCCTTAAATTGTACGTTAGGCTAGGATGTTCATCAGTACTAATTCGCCTTGCTTCTAATGTTCCTGAAGAGTCCAAGGGTCTAAAGTTGTGAAAACTTCTGGTACCCTGGAAGAGTATTAAGGTTTTCAAAACGTGTTTCAAGCTGTCGGCGAACATCATCTGCTGATTCTTTTGAAATGAAATGGAAATTTATTTTGGATATGTTTGATTTACAAAAACTCGTAAAGGTAGCTGCTGTTAGTATTTGATCTTGAAGAGGGCCTTTGAAGACTTGCTTTTCTCGCCAACCTTTTAACAGTTCCCCCAATACCGTCACATTCAGTTTTGCCGTGGCTTGTAGCAAAGAAAGACCATTGGCCTTTAATTTTGAAGTCTTTTTTCATGAAGTGAAAGGTTCATGAAGTTGTATTTGTTCTTGTTACTGTCCGGCGCAACCGTCACTGTAATAGTGAACATCCGTGACATTGGGATAATTTTCCTTGACATACTCTAACAGGGTTTCTTGTATTTTATAAACCATACAAACATCATGATTTAAAGTCATCGGAGATTACACAATGTGATGAGACTATTTTTTCCTCGTCAACACACATGTTAATAATTATTGCTGGATGAACAGTACAGGAGTCTGAGGTCCAATGATAACCCTGCACCTCATCTTGAATCACAAATGAGAAATTCTCACTAAAGTCCATTGATATAATGGCTTCGTTTGGCGCACAGTTATCCTTTAAGCTTTTAAAATAGTTGGACTGGCTTTTTGCAATATAAGAATGAGGATCAGTTTTTCTATTTTTGTTGCCAACTCGTCAACAAATTCATCAATAGTTGAAGTTTGTGTTATCATCTGTGTCCTGTCTGTAGCTACCCACTGTTTGAATTCTATTCTATCATCTTCTTCATAGTTTTCAAACTTTGCTTGTAAGAATGTTGTCAGATTGTCTTTTGAGGGACATGTTTCACATCGCCTTAACATGCAGTTTTGAGTTGGATTTTCACATAAAAGAAGATTTTGTAGATCTTTGTGATTCTCTTCCAGTTGTGCTGCATGTATTAAGAGCAACACATTTTGATGAATAGTAACACACACAAACAGAGTGTGTTCCACTAGCACCAGCCAGAACACACCATTTGGGACGAAGAGTACAAAACTTGGAGAAACCCTATTTTTATGTCAGGATGTTCCCTTTTGAAGTTTGCAAATATTTCATTGAGGTTATTTAAAATTAATCTTTTCTTCTCATATTTTTTCTTTCCCAGGCTTACTACATCTTTCATACCTGGCAAAAACTCTTGATTGCTCGTCGCTTTGATAAAAATTTGTGACCAACTCCACAACTTCAGGACTGAGTTTCTTTCCTCTTTCTTGGTTCAGGTTCAGCCAAAAGTCCTTTTTCTTTGTACAATTTTTGTGCCTGTCTAGCAGAATAATCAGACACTTCAAAGGCATCTTTGATTTTTGTTCTCGACCAATTCAGTGATGCTGGAATCGTTAATAGTTGTATTTTCTTTTTTGATGAAAGTTTATTTACTTCACTTTTTATATTCTCAACAAGCAGGTCCATTTCATCTGCTTTTTGTTCAGCTGTTTTTTGCAATTTAAGGTATTTTTTGGTGGCAAACTGAACATCTAAAACTGTTTCAATTTTCTTTTTTTACATTTTGATGCAGTTTTTCTAATTTATTTTGTGCATAACCAATTTTGGAGTTTTCATTCAACGCATGTAATTTAAGAGGTGAACAACCAATATCCGTTAAAGAGGAATTTAGAGAATCAATAGCCTCTTCTTTTTGTAACTGAGTTTCAGTTTCAGTCGGCAGTGTAAAAAGATCATCATCATGTGATTCTTCTTCACAGTCATTTGGAGTAGAGAATATATTTTTAGAGCAATTGGTGCACAACTTTTCCCCTGGTTTTACCTTTAAACCTTTTGTGATACAGGCCTGACTTTGCTGAATACTTACAACTCTTAAGCCATTTTTAATGGGTTTCTTATGTTTTTTTAAAAGGATCACAACAGACTTTTTGGAGGAATTCGTACTTGGTCAAAAATAAACTCTTATGATGCAAACAAATGTTAATTATTTCCTTATCATCTAATTCACTTCTTATTTTAATCAAGTTGAGATTTTCTTCAGACAAATCACTAACATTTTCTAGCCCTTTTTTTTTGTAACATAAGTTAATTTGTGGCATTCTGTCAGTTTTAATAGCCCTATACTACACTTATTGTCCATTTCTAATTGATTTAAAAGCAGGTTAAATTTCTCTTCTTTAACAAATGCATCATAAAACAACGAAAATTTCAAAAATTAAGTTCAAAAAATTTGATCTATACAAGTATATGGAATATCATTAATCTTTGTATTAATATTAGGTTTTTTTAAAGATTGGCACTTAGTTAAAACTCAATTCAACACTCAGACACACACACTAACACAATATCATAAATCCAAAGAAAGGTAAACACCACTTTATAAACCACCACAGCTTATAACACTGTTACCTCCTTGGGACACTAGTAACAGACTGGCTCATAACTGTCAGATACACTGCCTAGAAAAGCAGCCTGTCATGACATGAAAACCTCGTGTTGCAACTTGCCCAGATTAGGAGGTAGAATATCTGCCTGTTTATTTCTGTAGTCTAATCTATTTAAACATGAATGTTGACATTGAACTTAGGTACAGTACTGTGTTAAACTAAGCTTCTATATAAATATTATAATAATTATAATGTTTATATAGAACATTATAATTATTAAAATGTTAAATTAAAATTATTAAAAATTTTATTTAATTTTTCATTAACAATCTGTAGCCATTGAGACTGGTACAACCTCGCTTTGATTGTAATTAATATATATTGTAACTTGCAATGGCCTTAGTTAATAGAAGGAAGAAAATACACAAAACTTTTATTTTTATTAAATTAAACCCCACTTCATATAGATAATTTAGGGGGGAAAAAATTCTTGATTATCTCATTCCCTTTTTGAGATATTTAATTTTACGCTGAGCCATGTTCCCGTTTTTTAAATTGTAAAAAGTTCAAAAAAATATTTTTTTTATAATATTTTATGCTTAGCTTAGGGTTATGTTATATATTTTTTTAACTTCCTTATACTTATATAAACCTACCTTGAAAATTTCACCAAGATTTGGGTGCCAAATAAGTGAATGAGGAATTTTTTTTTCTATCCTAATACACGTTTTACTGGGCACTATCCAATGCTCGGAAACTGAGAAACGACCAAACTTTAAAGTGCCATAACTAAAAAGTATGTGAGATAAAAATTTTAAAATTTGGTGGTGTTATTAATCTCTATATATAGAACAAATGTACCAAGTTTCATAAAAATCTGAGGTGTTTGGTGAAAAAAATTATTTTTTTCTGGTTGAATTGATGATGTGGAATGACCCATAGCCTAATATCCAAGATAAATAATCAAATCACTTAATAATAACAATTGAATAGCAAGTGTAGACCCCTCAGTAGTCTTCCCCTTTTCCTCACTAAAATTCGTAGTAATAATGACAATTATCATAACCAGGAGTATTTTTAAAGTAGTTTTAGATTGTTTAAGTGAGTGACCAATACACCCAATAGATCTATTTACCAAAATTGTCAATGAAAATGCACTGATCATGTTAAGTCAAACAATCTCTAGCTATTATCTGGGACTAGGGAAAGCGAATATAATACAGCTGTTAACAATAAAAATGTGAGTTAAACGACTTGAAAAAAAACGGTTGAAAGAAAATTTAATAAAAGCTTACCTGTTCCAATCATTGTTATTGCGACAGTTTATTGAATAAAAGAGCATGTCACAAAGTAATTTTATTTCACATATTTATATTCAACCACAATACAATTCACGACGATAGAAAAATACATATCAATTAGACACCACCAAATATTAAAAACAAAACAAAAATCTAACCTAAACAACTCAACTTAAATTTTCAAACTCTTGTATCTGTCACCAGCTGACATAGAATATCAGTAGTAAACAAACAATACAAAACCATTGGCCAAGAGTAGCCAACTCAGGAAAAATAAATCCTTACTACCTAATTCGTTTTCGGCATGTGTGTATATATATCAGAAGTTAAATTAATTATCGGTCCAGGGTTTAATATAGTAATTTAATTAATATCCATTGAAATATATATCTAAATATATGCTCATTATTTCCGCATTTTACTTATGAAAGACAGAAATAATTATATTAACTGTAATTAATACCGTTCTTAACCAGTACAAATTATAAGAATAGTTATTTAGCTTTTCAATGGTAATGTGTAATGTTTTACGGCACATACACCATTACGTGATGTTGATTTATGTGGTGCAATTGTTGTTGGGTTGAGTTAAAATTCTTTTAATTTTCAAGAGCCTTTTTAGTCACGGGTATTAAATCTACTGTATCTTATTGGAGACAAGACAATTTTTAAAACGTTTAGTCTTTCCATTCTGTAATGCAACAGAACACCAGCTGAAGATAAGGATATGAAGTTTTTATAGTATGTATATGAAAGAAGACTGAAGGGAGTTTCTATTTATACAAAAATTAATTTTCTTATGAATGAATATCTCTGAACGCCCTTAAAAATACCACTTTCTTAGCTTTATAAACAGAAAACATTAAGCACACATTTAGCACTAAATATGAGGCACGATACTGTTGCGGAAAGAATAACATACAATGAGCATATGGCTAAGAATGCCCAGAATATCATAAAATAACCTACCTTAATATTTTAATACACATGACAAATTACTGGCAGAATTTTTTGAACATTATACTATGTTGAACACCGTCTAATAAATTAGTACCGAAGTGCTAATAAACAGTGTACCTTATGGCTTCGTGTATAGAACCCGGCTATTTGGAAAAACGAAACAAGTTTTAAACCAGAGTGGCATGTAAATGGTATAGGAAAATATAAATTTGTGAACTATAAGAACATATCATTATTGATGGACCTACTAAGAGTCACTCATTTCTAATGAATTTTGATATTAGATAATTGGGCCGCTTATAAAAGTTTTCTCAGTGTAGTTTTATACACTATTTTATACATTAGATCACACACATACACGCACGCACGCGCTCGCGCACATACTAATCTAAATATGATTATTGCTCTGGGCTGAGCAATATCGATGCTATATAAACAAAAAAATATAGTTTTCAGCATTATATTTGTGTATGCAGAGACAACAATCCAAACCTATTGATCACAAATCATATTTCCGACATTAAATCTGGTAAGAGTCTGCCAATGGTTATCTTGAGCTCTCTCCTCTTCCTTTTTTAAGAAGTACTACACTACGATGTCTAAGCTATTATAATAGCCTAATTAAATAAGCCTCAGTATGAATAGCCAATTAAAAAAACATGCAATTATATAAAATCAACCAAAATCTTTAAAAGTACTTGAAAATATAGCCTGTGATAAAAACACCATATTAATCACGATTAGTCTTTGGTTAAGCTTCAGCCAATCACCATATAGCTCTGCTCCTTTCAACTTACCTCTACAGACTGATGCGTATTATCGGCAGTTCAAGATTAACATCTGTTCACTGAAGATGGATCTACACAGCTAGATCAAAATATTTCAAATATTCAACTGTGATAGCAATGCTTCGATGAAGAGTGAACTGTAAAGTTTAGATTGTAGTAAAGTATAACTCAACTATAACAAAATCTGCACGAGACTAAATTGTGCGACCTCATAACATTTGTTACTTTTGTTTTAACTAGATAACAACTTAATCCACTTAGATATTGACAGGGTCCTATTTTCGGTCCAATGTACGGCAATACTCCGTCTGTGTTAAGTTAAATGCCACTAAGTAATTTTCTCAGAGTAGGAGGTTGCACTCTCAAAACAGTTAGTGGTTTCATCTTAATCTAGGGGATTGGTTACTCGGTCTTCTTCAGGCGTACAGTAGTTATATATTGAATAGATAGAAAGCAATCAGTGGCGGTTTTTCTATTTGAGCACATGAGCACGTGAGCCCCCTAGGGTAAAAATATAATTAAAATACTTTCTTATTGAATCCACAACATAAATAACATTCAGTTAATACGGAGTAAAACGAATTATTAACAACAATGACGCGTTAAACGCGAAGCGAATCGAGCAGAGACGCGCGGACAGTGCAGGTGCGGTGCGTGAGCTGCCTGGCATCTAAGCGGGGATTGACAAGGGGCATGCGGGGGGATGCGGTGGGAGGAGGGTCTCATATAACAGCGTGGGTGCACGAACCAGTAGTGCGACGGCTAGTCGCAGCTCATGTATACATAATCTCGTTTCGTTGCGTCTCCGCTGTGTGAATGTCGTAATGACCGCTGTTTGTGAATATTGTGTTGTGTTTTGTTACAGAGATTTGTATGTGAGTGTTTTGTAATATTTTATTACTCATTTGATTATTATGGCAGTGACAGTAACTGAACTTAAAGAACTTAGGTTTTTCTAACTTATCTCTCGAAAGAAAGGTTGAAATTAAAGTAAGTGGAAAACCGACCCCCCAACTTAACATTGTTTACATAACCAAAGGTAAGAATAGAGAGACTTTAAGAGGGAATTCAATCAAAACATATATACCAGAACCCCGTGGAATTTGTGGATGTGAACAAAGCAATAGATTTTATTGCTTCCCCTGTTTACTTTTTTCGAAACAAACTGGTGAATCTAACTGGGTAAAATATGGGGTTTCTGATCTTTCCCATTTGCAATCAAAAATCAGAAAAACATGAATGTTCTCAGTCACACTTAAACTCAGTTTTGGAATTTAATATTTTGGGCAAGTTAGACATTCGACAGCAGCTAGACTGTGCTTACAGGGAAAATATTAAAAAGCACAAACAAACAGGTTACTAAAAATCGTTTATGTGCTTTCCAAACAAATTGATTGTATTAATTTTTGTGGGGCGTTTGAGTTAGCACTCAGAGGCCATCGTGAGCAAGATGATTTTTCAAATCCTGGCGTTTTTAGGGGACTAGTAAATTTCTCAGCAGAATTTGATGCTTCATTGAAAGAACATCTGGACAATGCCACAGTGTTTAAAGGTACATCTAAAAGTATCCAAAAACGAATTGCTTGATTGCATGCTTGCCGTTTGCCAGGACAACATAAATAAAACAAGAGATAAAAACTACTAGGTTTTTATCGTTGATCGCTGATGAAACTACTGACATTTCATCAACATTTCAATTAGTCATAGTTTTCCGCTATGTCTTGCCTGATGGCCAACCTGTAGAACGATTTTGGCAGTTTGTTCAAACCCACTGGTCACGATGCTGACTCAATAGCTAGATGTGTTAAAAGTGCAATACAAAGTGTTGTTGACGATCCAAGCAAACTTATATCACAAAGCTATGATGGCGCTAGTGTAATGAGTGGACATCATGCAGGGGTACAGACTCTTGTTAAGCAAATGTATCCCCAGCAAATGTGCATTTTATGTTCATTGGTATGCACACCAACTGAATTTGGTAGTTGGACAGGCTACAAGTCAAAACCAACAAGTGATAATTTTTTTTCAAATTTGAGTGATTTGACCAACTTCTTTAGCAATTCTCCACAAGAGTTGCAGTTTTAGACACAATAGTTGGCAGAAGAATCCCTTGTGCTTCCGCAACTAGATGGAACTTCAAGAGCCGTACAGTCAACACTGTGTATGAATACAGAGAAGATTTAATTGCTTGCATGGAGGAAATAGAGGCCTCATCACATCAAGCAATCACTATCACCAAAGCAGGGGCAATCAGACGTATGTTAGAGGATCCCAACTTTATATTTTGGCTCGCAGTGTTCCATAAAATCATGCCCCATGTTGACATTTTTGTATAATCAACTACAGCTTACATACACCGATGCTGTGCGAACAAAGAAAAATGTCGAAACATTTATTGAATGCGTCGAAAAGAAAGGCAAAACATGGATAGTGTCAAAATTGATGTTGATCAACTACCTATGCCTGTGAAAAGAGCCCGACGTGATGAAAATATTCATGTGACGAGGACAAATGCCGCAATAGAGGTGTGTGATGTTATTTCCAATCAAATAAAAGAGAGATACTCTTTTTTGACACACCATTCAGCGGTTTTCTCTGTTTGATTCAAAAAAGTTCACGCACTATGAGAAAACGTTTTCCCATTCAACACTTTTGGAAGAAACAGTGCAGGTGTATTCATTTTTAGACAAAGAACGATTGAAAACAGAACTTTCAGTGATCTACAACGAAAACATTTTCAAGTCATGAACGGGACTGTGCCGTTGTTACAGTTCGTTATTGAGAATGGCTTACAGACTTCATTTTCAGAAACTCACAAACTTTTTGACCATTGTTTCTACCATCCCTATGACTACTGCGGAGGCGGAACGGTGCTTTTCGACCTTAAAACGCATCAAGACATTTTTGAGAAGTACCATGGGGCAAGAAAGACTAACAGCATTGGCTATGTTTGTCTGTGGAAAAGGGTATGATCAGGAGTATATCTAACTTTAATGAGCGTGTAATCGATATTTTTGCTAGGCAAAAAGAAAGAAGGATGGACTTCAACTTTAAAAACTGTACATGAACTAATCATCTTACAAATAGTGTTTTTGGAGAAAAACTGTGAATAAAAATGCTGAACTATGATTTCATGAAACATTTAGTTAATTTTCAATTAGCCTATTTAACCTATTTTCAAAGTTACTTATAACCTTACATTTTTCTTTGTATCAATAAAAATAATATTTGTATTCACATTCTCTTTCTTTTATTTGCATTTTCATAAACATTTTGTTAGCCAAATAAACCAATAAATCAGTTATATTTGCTAATTACTTTCTGGGCTATAAGCAATTATTAAAATGCAAGTAGTCAAATATCGTTGCAAATTTTAAGGAGTTTATTTTTACGAATTATTCATTCCACAGCACGAAATAACTCACAGTCTTGTACACCTTTTACAAACAAATCAATTTGGTGTTATAAAGAGCCTAAAAGGACTGAAATATTTTGTTTACTATTATATTGAGACGATAACTATGTTGGCGACGTAAGTTAATTATCTAATCCTACTGTTATTTTCTTGTGTGCACCCCCGTGACCACTTATCAGGAGCCGCCACTGAAAGCAATAGGAAAGAAAGGAAAACATAGAAAGTATTCCTATGAGTGTTCACTTTATCGTAGAAGTGTATGCATTTTGGATTCATCCAATAGTAGCCAAACTGATTTTCTTAGCCTAGATGAAAACTATACAAATTATTTAAAAACTACCAATGCCTGAAAATTACCTTAAACCCTTAAATTTCGGTGATCACTTTGATAAAGTTAAATATTTTTATTGTAAACATGTTCAGATTTTACTACTACATATATTCCGTTCTCAAACACAAGATTTCACCCTCAAGTAGTTTCCTGTGGTATTATCAGAATATAGACTTTTTCTGTGTTTTGATTTTAGACCCCACAAAATTCAGTAATGATTCAAGAAAATTATATTAAGATATACAACATAGCAGTTACAGTGAAACTGACTCTCGGATAAGGAACAACTCTAAACAATGTTCACTATAATAAGTGCTGCAAATAGTAAAAAATAAAAAAAAAAATATTTGGTTCCTTTATTGGCCAAAAGATTACATCAATTTTCAACCACCCCTGATAAAGATATCGCATTTTGAATCTGCCCAACTCTGGCAAGAACTGCAGGTCTCCAGCTCAGAATGCAATCGTGTATGTTTAAAGGCGCGTTTCCACTGAGGCAACTTGTAGGCGACATGTGGCATGCGGCACTGTCGCATGTAGCACGGTGTATTTCAAGTCAGGCAACACGCTGCGACATGTAGCATGCGGCACTGACGCATGTAGCACGGTGTATTTCAAGTCAGGCAACACGTCGCTAGACGACATGTAGCACTGCGGCACAAAAAATACAGTGTGTCGCACGCTGTTGCCATTATCCAGGCAGAGGTGGATGAGTGCGGCAGTAGACGGGCGACATGGAGTGGAGTAATAAAAAAACTACATTATTTATTGAAGACTACCATAATACAACAGAGCTATGGGACAACAGAAGTGCGTTTTATAATATAAGATAGAAATATAAAATGTAACACATTAAAACAACTAGCTATCAAGTACGACTGTTCAGTTACTGATTGAAAAAAGAAAGTAAAAAATTTGAGATCTGCTTTTCATCGGGAACATAACAGAATCACTAAACCGAAGAGTGGCTCATCTCCGAAAAAAGAGAAATGGTTTGCGTACAATCTCCTGACATTTTTTTAGATGTTGACATCCCAAGAGAAACATTTTAAACAGCAGAGAACTCTGAGGTAAGTTAATTAAATTTAGGATTAGAAACAGAGTGTCTTTATATACACGTCTCAGTAATTATCTTGCCAAGATATCTTTCCTTCTTGTGACATGAAGTATCTTGCGAATTCATCTCTAACGGCTTTAGCTTCCTCATTTGACTTCCGTGGTTTGCGTTGTAAATTCACCATGCCCGTGTCATCTTGAACTACTGCCCTCCATGATCCTGAAATAACACTTCCATCCTGTGTATCAATGTCTAAGGTTCCATAAGGTGCATAAAGAGGTCTTGATCTAGTGCTTTTCCTTAAAAAGTTGTGTAGATATATACACGCAGATGTTAAAGTCACTGCATTTTTAACATTTAGCATTAAAGGTTTTCGAAAAACACGAAACACTGATGCTAACAATCCAAAAGTGTTTTCAATCACTCTTCTTGCACGTGCTTGTCTGTAATTGTATATTCTTTTTATAGAACCTTTTTCCTGATGTCCTGAATAAGGTTTCATAATGTGTAACTGTAAGGGAAACGCATCATCTGCCACTAAAACATAAGGAGATAACACATCACTTCTTGGAATGAGAGTTCATTTTTTGCAGTTTTTGGAAAAATGAAGTTTGACGAAATACTCCTCCGTCTGAAATCCTCCCTTGACAACCAATATTTGCGTACAAAAAACAATAGTTAGCATCTGCAATCCCCATCAAAACAATGCTGAATGACCCCGTATAATTGAAAAACAAGCTACCACTCTTCACTGGGCTCTGAAACTGGTGTCTGCTTTTTTCACCAAAGGAGTGACCTTTTCGATTAAGTAGTCAAAATCCTGCCTATTCATACGTGTGAAATTTTTAAACAAACTACCATCATTTGAAAGGAGTTTTTCAAAAAATTCCTTGCGATTGTCACCGCTTTTAACAAATAAATCTCTGATCCACCACCTAGGCTTCTTCCTACTTCTTCTTCTGCCATTTGCGAGGATCAAATAAGCAGCAGCTATCACTGCTTCTGAAGGCGTGATAGTGACACACTACTGACAGAAAAATGTTGCACGACTTGAAATGTTCTGGGTCTTGCTACAAGTAACGGCGACAAGTAGCAAGTGACAACTGGCGACATATTTATTGGGCAACAAACTACTTGCAACAAAGTATGAAGACGCACGGTACACATATAGCAACAGAACGATACTTATAGCATGCTACATGACGCATATTGTTGCCTCAGTGGAAATGCGCCTTTACACAGAACGCTAAGGTTAGCTTCTGGAATATATTTGTCAAGAACTAACAAAAAGGAACTGGAACGGCAGACTCTATCCCAGTAGAAGGAAAACGTAGATTACAATAAGTAAAAAAAAACTTATTTTGATAAAGAAACACGTACACTGATGTATTTAATGCATGAAAGATAAGCATACCACATGTTAATTAATTATAATGCAATAATTCAATACATTTTTATGTAAAGCTCATGCAATATCTGGATATCAAAACAAATATTACAATCACGTTTTTAAGTTCTCGTACATTTTATATTTCTGATTTTAATGAACAGCTTTACTTATAGTATACAAATATCGGCAAGATGTACTTATCACTCAATACTTTTAAAAAAAGAAATATTTTACAGACCAAAGTGTTGGTTAAAAAACCCTCAAAACGCAAACTGAGAACCAATGGTTTATGTGATTTCCAAACCAACACAAACAGCTGAGAAGGTAGGCTGCTCTGCTTGCAGTCAGGATCTGTCGATGGTCATCCTAGTTTGCTAATTGCCTATTGTGAATGTGAAAGTTTTTATTTATTGACTTCTATCCTTTAATCGCTCAGAAACAACTAAACTAGTCAAGTTAGAATTTGTTACTTACTCTAGAGTGATACTTATATAAAGTTTTCAAATTGATATATTCCACTGGTTTTAAATATTCCATTTAAATATGTGTAGAAATAAATGTAGCTGCGATATCCAAACATTTGATAATATTAGTTTTCTAATTAATTAGGTCATAATTATTTTAAAGTTTAATATTTAGAACAAAATACTACTGTGCAACGTGAATAAAAACATTTTTATTTATATATAGATTTGCAATATGTGTGAGATAAGGGCCTCATAAACCAAAAATTACTTCAAAAATGATTTTACAATCAGATTAGCAACATTAAGCAATAAAAAAAGGGATGATCTATGTTTGGAGAAAGCTTAAGTATACAATTCTGTAAAATTATCCATCGTACACCAGAACATTCATATATGAAAAATTTCAACATTATGACTGATCTTTGGAACATGCAGTACATCTTTCATACGAGTATATCAGCAACTTAGGAAACCTTTTTCTCCGTTATCTTGATAAGTTGTAACAATAGCCATATGTTTATTCACATTTAACAACATCGTTGTGTTAAGAGCATTAAAAAAAATGAATAATTGAGGTATAGAATTCCAAATCGTTTCTAATTTACAAAACTCATTTTAGGTAAATCACGAAAAACTCTAAATAACTTTAGACAGGGATTGGCATTACTATATTTCTTTCTACAGTGACAAATAACAATCATTTAATTATTTTTGAAAGAGCAATAAAGGTATATTTACTTATGTAAGAAAAAAAAATGTTTTAAATATTTGATAAGGTTGGTTTAGGAACATCTACTGCTGGATGAATATTCTTTTAGAACACTCTGGGTGATTACAAATGAAACTAAATAGTTTTGTTCTTTTAATGGTTATTTATTTCATTACAATTTTCGATATTTTTGGGATAAGCAATGGTTTGGAAACCAGAGCATTAAAACTACCCACAATTATTTTAATAAATAAGTATGTAGTTGTAATAATAACATCATTTATTTACCATTAACAATAAATATGCATTGGTAATTGAACATTGAATAAATATTAAAAATAATACAATAACAAAATGAAAATATAAGACTAAATAATTTATAACATGTGAAAACCTAATGTTTGAAATGTAAATAATTTTTTATAAACTTATATTGCCTTCATGCTGTCATTTATGCAATATTTACGTGTTGAAAATGTATACAATTTTGATATTTAAATATTTTATAATGTTTTAGTATATAAATATTTAGCTAAGCTATAGGGTTGTTAAAGCATTTATTTTAGTCCACCTTAATTCTTAGAAAATATAACTAAAAAACGCACTATTTACACATTTTTATTACACTAAGCATATGTTACTATTTATTAATGTTACTAAGCATTAATTACTATTTTAATACACAAATTCAACATCCCTCCATATTTTAAACTGCACTGGTTAAATTTGTAAACAACTATGAATATTTTTAATTTTTTTATTCAAAAGAATTTGGCACAATATGGCCAAAAATATTGTTCATGGAATTTTTCCATATTATGCTTCTCTATTTATTTATGAACAAGAATAATGTAAGAAAAAGTTATTTTCAAAAACATGTTATTTTTATATTTATGTTGTGTTCTTGAATACTGCAAGTATATCTATAAACTTTAAACATAATTTGATTTTCAGTATATTTGTTCTATTGCATTTGTATATTATGTTTGTAAAAGAATAAAATGTATATTATTGATTACTAGAAAGTTATAAAAGAAATGAGTTATTTATTAACTTAAAATAACATTTCATTGTTGTAAGGCTTGTCAAGAAATAAGGATATTTAACACTAAAAAAAGAACTTCTAGATAAAACATCTCAGGTAAAAATTATATCAACCATATGAATATTAATTTCAAAGTTCAATTGTTAGAGTTTTTAAAACAAAATCAAGAAAAGTTCCGTTAAATTTAATTTGATGCGACAGATTTATGCAGTGTACTTTTAGTATAGGTACCCAAGAAGTGCTATACTTTGAATTATTTGTTATAAGTATTGTGCAACATTAAAATATAACATTTATTTAATATATAAGTTTGTTTATTAAATTTCACAATGATTCCATGTGAAAGTGAGTTTTTACTATCACTAAATAAACAATTCGTTTTCATTCGAGTGTTTGGAAATTAGGTAGGCATTTTCTTACAAAAATACATTTATTAATAGAATTAGTATAAATAGTTTTCTCCCAAAACTAAAGTTACAAATTATGGTAGTAGAATGTTGAAAATGGTTATTTGTAAATAAAGTCCAGTGCTATAATTTGAAGAATTAAATAGATTTGTTGTTTTTCTAATTCAGAGTTTTGTTTTGGTAACATCAACCACTTAAGTGTTTTTATAAATACAAGGACTTGCAGCCTAGGTTGTTTCTTGAAACTGTAAACTTGCATATACTGTAGTTTTAAGCAATACTATTCTTTTATAATGCGTTCTCTTGTATAAAATCATGTTTCTCATCTTTATCCAAATATAAAAAATAACTTTGTAATGGTTTTTGGAAAAAACCCCTAAAGTAAGACATTGAATAGTTAAATAATCTATTGCCAATCATCTTAAAATAGAAAATATTAAAATAAATATACTGTATTTTCGGGACCTATGCAACCCCCATAGTGTTATTTCACTGGGCTATGTATTGGTATTATTATAACAATTCTATATTACATGTTTCAAGCCCAGTAAAAATATTTTTTAATGGAGGTAAATTAAGTTTTCCCTGTTGTGGAAATAAAAAATTGGTATAGTTATTTATAGCAGAATCCAATGTTTATCAATGCAGAAACCCCCAATTTTCTTTCAATTGTTTATCTCTGATATTCAATTAAAACATTGCTGCATTATAATGTGATCAAATCTATTTTAAATATTTTCAATATATTGTAAATTGTTATGTTATTTACAAATATTATTTTAGAAAAAAAAGCAAACTTTAAAGGAAACGCTATTTGAAACAAATTTAATTTAATAAAATTTTATTAATAATTAACTCCTCCACTCTCTCCTGTTAGTTCTCATGTTAGATACAAATATTTTATCATATTATTTTATTACAATTAGACTTTCTACAAACTGATAAAATTCCTTATCAGCAATACACCTGATTTCATTGCACCTATTGATTATTTACACTGAAACAATAACTTAGGAATGTTACAGAACGTACTAACGTTCAAACGTACCAGATGAATGAAAAATGAAGTAAAAATAAATTATTATTAATAAAAGATACAACAATTTTGTTTTATTTTACACACATCAAAGCTTACAGCTTGTTAAACTACACTAATCCTGGTAACAATGCTAAATTATTAGTGCTACACCTAAAACTAACCTTTTTAAAAATATATTAAATTTACAATCCAACTTCATATGAATAATATTAGATAAGGGTTACTTACTTTTAAAGCATAATATCTCTACACAATCCTGAAAATGGTAAGAGCCAGGAAAACAAGCATTAAGCTACAAGCAGAAGCCAAGATGTGGCTGGAAGCACTAGAAGGAATTCCTGCAGTGTAGTAAATATTCTTAGAGACAGTAGGTAAAAGATTTTTTGGCACTGACAATTCAGTAACATTTTTGAAAGCCAGTAACTGTTCGGTGTCCAGAGCTTCGACCTGCTCCTGGGAGAACGAGAGCAACGTCAATGTTGGAATCATCGAGATGTGATTTGGTTTAAGAACCTGTAACAAAAAAAAGTGGAAATCATCCAAGAATTTTCATCTATTGCAGAAATTGTGAGAGAAAGGAATATTATTGGAATATCCCTTGAAATATTATTGGTCTGGCACTGAAGAATGCCATAAATCTGATATGATATGTGAAAGATAATATTCCTGGAATATAAAGTATAATCTAACCTATATTCCTGTATACCATGTATAATAAAGAATAGCGTAGAAATTAGTACGATAAAACAATCATTTAATAAACGCTCCCTATAGAGTTATTTTTTACCGTGACTCAGATTTTAGTTTCCACAAGACCCTAAGACAACTAATAATAGAATGTTTTATTTTCTGAAAGATACATCAAGTGTATAAATCTAAACCTATTTATAAGATTTGTATAGGACTACTCATATTATATAGTATAAAAAGAACAAGGATACTGTACATAAAGAAAATTTAAAAAATAGTTTTATAAAGTACTTGGTATATTTAATACATATTTTCTTTTTTATCCATTTATTTTATTACTTTTCCTTTTTTAATTCCTAGCTGCAACAAAATATTGTTGTACAGAACAATTTTTTAAACTGATATAAAGCAATGTTTAAAAAAATATAGTTTCAAAAGGGAGAGCACATGTTGAGGTTTCTTTAAAATGTAAGTACCTAATTTTAAAACACAAGGCAATTAATAATTTTACATGCCTTAAATTCTCACCAATACAAGTAAAGTTAATGCTTTGAATTTTGATTCTTTAAAGCATTTGTATATTTGTAACAAAATCAATATATTCATGTTTCAAGAGCCAAGATTTTCATTTCCTTAAAAACAGTTTAAGATTTTTACATTCTCGAATAGTTTTTGCAATTAAATTAAACATTTTCGGCCCTAAAAAGTAATCACACTTTGTAAAGAAGGTTAAGTATTAGGCTTAGCAACCAATATCTCATTTAACCTCAATTTATGCTTAAACACATTATTCAATTCTGGTAATAAATTGTTGAACATGGCGGTGTAGCAGTTGCAGTCTTGTCCGACAAAATAAAGTACTTTTAATGTTACACTTAAACTATTTGAATTAAGTATTAAAAATAGCAAACTGATGTAATCCTAAGTTATAAAAAAAGTGAAGACAAAACCAAATTACTAGAAAACAAGGAAGTAAATTGAATGCAACTGGCTCAAGAGATGTGGTACAGTAATCATGTGTGAAGTTTTGTAGCTTCGTCTGATATGGTTACAATAAAATTCAGCCATTCTTGAACTTACACATAAGATCAGTATTGAAACTTTCGAGCGCTGCCATTTTGCTTATGATTAACCTTTTGAGATCTAATTTGCGGCATACTGTTCTACTAATTAAGACCTTTAAAATGGTATGCACATTGACTAATGCTTACATTTAAGATTTTCCACTGACTCTTATAGGCCATCCCTCTGAGGTGGTGAAACTGGTGAACTGATTGCATCAAAAAGTTCAGTTTTATGCCCTATGTCGCTTTACAAAGTTTTATGATTGTACATTTACAAATATAAAAATATTAAATCCGTTCAAGACCTTTCAGCACTCCTGTGTACTATTTTATGAATGACTAGATGTTTCCCGATGCTTCACAAGCTTTTCATAAGCTTTGCCCGTGTATGAGCACTTCTGATTCAAGTGAATCATATTTCCAATGCCGATGTAGAGTTTGTCTTGTTGCCAAGATAAAGAAAAACTGTCAAAAGTATATGTTTATAGCCATTGTACACATACATGTACCTTATTAAGAAGCGGTCTAACACTCAAGGTTTAAGTTTAACCAGAAATTTAGTTTAAAGACAAATATACATCGTAACTTAGCGCCTTCAAATAGTGTTTGACTATTTAACATATGCAAATATCGTGTAATTGCAGTTTATAATGTGCAGGCGCTTTGATAACTTTTATCTTTTGCAGCGCCACCTGGTGGTGAGTTACATCAATGGGTATAGCATATAAACCTTCTACGTGAAAAAATATATATACATACAAATCTTCATATTGATCTATCAAATAGTTTACGATTCTATAAAGGACATACAGACAAACATTCATGTTGATATACTTGTTTTCTGAACCAACCTTTAAATGACTACTGTTGAGACATTTGACTGCAGCTGGTTGAAGCGCTACTAGAGGCTTGCTTGGCAAATCTATCAGCTCTCTCCACTCGTCCAGTTGTAGTCCTGCACACAGGGGCATACAGTCTGTTACAATCTATTTTAATTTACCAATTCTCACAAAGGAATTATTTGCTAATATTTATAGTTAACTCCCACCATCCGTTTGTACTCCAATAACATTATCATTGTTTTAATACCTAAAATCATTTATTAATTCATTTTGATTTATTTTGTTGTATTTTGGTTCTATCCGAAGGCCACTATTTTTGGAAAATTTTGTATTACCGAGGATCTAAAAAAACTGCATTATCACAAAGAATAGACATTATTTGAACTACTGTGAAAATGATATGGCATTATGATAATTCTTTTTTCTTTTCTGCCTTCCAAAAGGAAGCGATGTCGGCGAGAAGTATGTCACTCTGTCCCTAAGTACTATTTGTTATTAGAATATACAAGAAGGTAAATACATATGTACCCAGGGGCGTCGCCAGCCGATGACTCAGGGGGGGGAGGGGAGGGCAAGCTGATATGGAAATTGAGAAAAATATGATAGTGGTCATCAGATTCTTTTTTGATGTGGTTAATTAAAACATAATTTTTGAGGGATTTTTGTAAACTTCTCGACCACTTCGAAGACCAGTCAAGTCAAGACTTTGGTAGCTTTACATTTGGTAACTTTTTTAGAATCTCTGGGGGTTGGGGCAGCTGCCCCTCCCTGCTTGCCTTTGGTGACACTCTTGTATGTACGTATTATATTTGACGTACTATAAAAAGTTAAGGCGCTCATTTGATTTGAACTTGAATTTAGGTACTATCTCGAGGGATGTTTTTCTATTTTTGCTAGATGTGTGGGGTGACACAACATGCATATCTATATAACAAACTCATTACACACAAATTATTGGTTAAATAGTCAACTCAAGTTAAAGAAAAAAGTTTAGGTTGAAATGTGAGAAACGCCTATAAGTTAAAAGAGAAGTTAAGTTTTTAGAGTTTTAAGCTTATCTTGTCAAGATTAACAACATGTTGAGGGCTATCAAGAAAAGAAAACTTAGAATCATGTTGAGTTGTCTTCATTAGACACATTTAGCCCTTTTGATCAGATTATTTTATCTAGATTTACAAATTGTTGCTATACATTTAGATTTGTTTGATCAGATCGGATCAGTCTTTTGATGATTGAGGAAAATATTATATTGTATATTTCTTTATTTATGTAAGTTCAAAAAAAGATGCTATTTATTGTTAGTTCTTTAAGAAACCCCATAAGTTAGGAGACATCAGCACATAAGACAGAGTTGGCTTTTAAAATTTTAAGAGAACCCTATTAACATTGGGTAAACCTTGCAAATAGCAAATAAATAGCATTGGTCTAAGAAGTAATCTTTGAGGTACTCCACGTTCAACGTTAAAGGAAAAGAAGCATATTTTACGATCTGATTGTTTGTTTACTGTAAAATTACAACACATTGTTACCTTTAATAAAATAAGATTAAATTAAAATATGTGAATATTTTAATAACCAATAAATTTAATTTTGTCAATGAAAATTTGTGTAGTATACTATCAAATACCTTATAAATTACCATAAACATGTCAGATTCTATTTATTCTCTATAACTGGCTCTACAAAATTAATGCTTGCTTCAGATTTACCAAGGACTGTACTCAGCTTTGGCAGGCCCTAGAAAAGATATTCGGCCGGGCGTGCCATGCACGCCACCGCTTTCGTTGACACAGGTCCCTTCAAACAGACGTGTGGGCCTCCTGAAGGCCCGGGCTCTAGTAAAATTGTCCGAAAAAACCGGTCTGAGTATGGGTCTGGTTTTTCTTTTTTTTAAATTCATGTTGATTTTTCTCCGAAAATTCTTTTCTCCTAAAAATGTCTAAAAGTCTATTGCTTTCTCAAAGATTATTTTCAGTGAATGAAAACACTGGTAAAATTTCCTCCATGTTGTACAAATAATGTTTATACAATAAATTCTCCATTTTTTAGTAATGAAACAACTTTGAATCTTTTTAGTTTTATATAAAAAATATCAAAAACAAAAGTGGAATTAATAAGGTTTGATTTTGTTCTTAATAGTTATATTATATTAAAACAAAAATTATATTACCTTTTCTTTAAACTTCATCATTTCCATTAAATTTTGTATAAGATTTACTCCATTACTATTTTAAAATATATCATTAACTTTTGTTTCTCCTCTTTCATCATTCATGGCGGCCTAAGAATGTTCTTTTTTTAACTAAAATTACATTACACAATTAACGTTTTAGGATTACATGGCTGGTGTCATAACAAAAATCTAAATTATACAACGCTAAATCACACCGCGTTAAAACATTGCTTACTTAATTAAATTCTTGCTTAGAGAGACACATTCAGTCAACCGAAACTGCTGAACATAGGTGAGTTGGAAGGTGTAGAGTTTTATCGTGATTGACTGCAGTTTAACCGACCACAATCAATGATCAATGATCAGACCTTAGGAATTGTTTGAGATGGATGCTTTTCCCTTACATTACATCAGTTATATTCATAAAATAATGATTTAAAATACTGCTAACTTATTTTAAGATTGCATAGCACTAGTCGCATTTGGAAAATCAAGTGGGAGGTAACCGACCTGCAACAATGCCGTGCAGTGAGTGAACGTAGTGTTGGGTCCACCCTGCGACAGGGCCGTGTTGATGAATGGCGGCACGTACAAGTTGAGATAGACAGGTGGGGCACTGTTGGAACTCGGGCCAGGGTCCTCCTCCAACCGTGGTCAGCTGCAGGGGGTCAAGACGACAGACTTGTACACCCAGGGCTGCCACCAGCTCCGTGGTTATTTCCTCGTTTTTGGATTGCACGTCTCTCACCATTTTGTTTACCTGTGGTATAACAATGAAATCTATTAAGTGAACGTAGTGTTGAGTCCACTCTGCTGCAGGGCCGAGATGATGAATGGCAAGATGTGCGAGTTGAGACAAGCAGGTTGGGCAATGTTGGGGCTCTATCCAGAGTCCTAACCCAACAGAGCTCAGCTGCACGGGCTCCAGATAACATACTTGTGCGTATTTATTTATGTATTACCATTCCAACGGTTACACCATTTTATAATTACTATACTAACAAAGAAAAATCAATACATAATCTTACAAGATGAGACGCTTACAATTAACAACTTGATATTAAATACAATATGATAAGTAACAATAACAATATAACCAACAACAACAAAAATTAGAAATAAGATTAGTAATTCATTTTAAGAATCCAGATACACTAGATTTAAAAAGGTCAACTGAAGAACCCCTGAAGAAGCCCACAGAACATGAAATTTCACCCTCAGGGTTCAAAATTCTCTACGAAAAATAGAGTACTCCTGGAACAGCTATATCAAGGTGGTTTGGGAGGTCATGGCAATCCAGTAGTCCGTTGGCAAGTCTAAAGAGGAACATTACATCGCAGCATTCCTTCTTAGTTGGATTTGGTCTAGTTTAAACTGGCTTTCAAGTTCAGAAACAGAGGATTGATATTAAGGGTATCCAAGATGGAAGCCAAGTATTGTGATAAAACTGAGCTGGAATACTTCCAAATCATATCATACATACTTAAGTATAGGTTATCTGTGGTACAACAATCTTGTGCCCTCATTTCATCATCTTACAGTTGAATACTTCTCCTGTGCTAGTAAATGAAATTAAAGATGACTATTATAAGTGAAGTTAGAACTACTACCAGGGGCGTAGGCTGGTTTAATAGGTTTCGTAGTCTAATTGGTTTCTTTTTGTTCTCTTTTGACAAGAAGCTTGGAAAATTGCACCTAATCCTATAAGGACCTTGTGCTGCTTCCGGAACGACAGGATATTTTGGATGGGTAAGGTTGGGAGTAGGGGCCGCCTCCTGTCGAGATTCAAGAGGAAAAGTTTAGAGCACAAATCTCAAGTCATGTCTCCTTGGAAGAAAGAGAAGCCAGCTCTGAACCAGCCTCTCCAGTCAAAGCAAGCATGGGGTGGCACACCCTTATGTCTAGGCTGGAAAGAACCTTTGACTCTTAGGGAACAAACCCCACCAACTCCAACAGTCATCTCCCACATTAGACTAGAGCTATTGAATTATCCTTGCACCCTGGAATCTCAACATTTGCGGTTAGTGGTGTGCCGCTCCTTGGGTTAGCGGGTTGACTGGAAGGTGTAAACCAGAAGTGAACCCTCCTGCGAAATTGGTCTAATCGGTAGAGAAATAGTTCTACAAGTTCTGCTTCTGTGTCCAGAGTTACTTCAAGTGACGATGGTAATTCTGTCCGGGGTAAGTAGAATATACGTATATCATGTAGACAAGGCATAATATGGTTTTAGCTTTTAGCATGGCAAAACAAAGTTCTATCCCAAAAGTGTTTATATTATTAATTCTGTACGTATTAAAACAAGTGTAATATCATCAAACACTGTTTTTTACTTAATTGTTGTAATTATTTTTAATTTTAAGCTTTAAACATTTTTCAGGGTTTGGTAAAGATGTTCTAAAAGCACCATTAGAAACAATCATACAACCAGAACCGGACACGGAAACTGCTAATACGAGTAACAACACCTACAGATTTTTCAGATAATGAGGTAAGTGATGCTTTGACGTGCATCACTTCCGTAAACTACGTAACATTTTTTTGAAGTCTATAAAATGTTGGTATGTTAATTATCCTGAGCTTATGAGCCTCTCTCTCAATAAATCTCAAGGTTTATAAAATTATTTACAATATGATTACATTTAAATCCTATTTTATAAAATACTGTAACAAAGTTAAAAGGTACACTTTTAAAATAAATTTTTGAAAACGACCATACTAAATTTGTATAGGCTAGTTAAAATACAATGCAACTAACCCTAAAAATATTTTCAATGCGTTTATTACAGATTGCATTCAACAAGGAAGACTACAAATTCTTTGCTATGTTACAGCCCAAAGATCAAGAAAAATATAATCGCATGTAAAATCTTTTGACCTTTGCCATATATTGTTAAAATAATGTGACCAACAAATAAAGCTTGATTGATTGATTGATAACATAACACCAAGACAGACAAAGAATAAAAATGCAGTAAGGAATTCATATCAATGTGTACTCCATAGGGCGTATGACGCACTTAAGAAAGCCCGGTGTGTACCTGATCGGGTGCACAACAGCAGTTGTGAATGATCGCATGTACCCGATAGGGTACATGTCGTCGTGAATGTTTTAATCAAAACTCAAAACTTGGTATGAGTGGATTATTTAACATTAATTCAGTATACTGGTATTTTATTGTCGATTGTACAAAAGGTTTTGTATCTTGTTTATATTTTATTTTGCTTTTATACTTCATAAGTAAATATTGTTATTGCTAGTCAACCCCTTGTATACGGAGATGATCGACAAACTTACAACAACAGGATTCATGGTGTAATTGAAGTGTGAGGTGATGGCATGAATGATCTCTAGCGCCCAAGGACTGTTGACGTTATAATCCACGTCCCAGAAGTCAGCTACAGCCGACGCTTGCAGCAGATTCCCCAGAAGGTGAATTCCATGCTGTTGACAGAATAACCCATATAAGAAGGAAACTGATATCACAAATAAAATTAAAACTACTTTTATTCTGAAACCTGAATTGTTCAATATGAACAGTGCTTTTTTATTCAGGGATAAAGTCAGAACTTTTACTATGTTCTGTCATAATCTTCTAATAATAAGCGTAGATTTAATGAAAATAAAAACTAAATTCTCATATACAATATTTTGACCCAAAAACCAAAACGTTCAGTGAAAAATGAGAAACTACAGTGCTTCTAAGGTAATATTAGTTTGAAGAGGTTCCTTCAAATTTGAAAAAATAGAATATCAATTAGTCAGCAGAAGATAGTGAAGTAAAAAATTAAAAATTTATAGGCTTAAAATAAAATAACAATGTTATTACTATTTACAACATGAATAAACTATATACATTTTACATTTATTACTATTTTAAAACTTACACATAATTGGCCCTTTATTACCTTTAACTTTATTACCAACATTAAAACTTAAATCTAAAGTACAAGTAAGCAAAATATCCCTTTATTACATATCTAGTTGAATATGCTCTCAATAAGAAGTAAACTAAGAAAGAAGTTACACTCTGTCTGCATTGTTATAACCCGAAGGAAAGGATAATGAAAATTGTATTTTAATATTAATAGTTCAACTATATTCTGTATTAAACTTTCATCAATTCTCTCTGTATTAAAAATAAAACCCCCAATGTCCTGAAAGTAACAGAATTATTGACACAAAAATTTTCAAAGAACATTTCATTATTTTACATCATACCAGCCAAATTAAATCATAGACAATTCATATTATTTTTCTAACCTCATTTATGTACTATGTTTAAGCATCATATTTGTATGTGGAATAAATAAAGTTATATTAGAAAGCTTCTGCTACCAAAAGTTTTGAATTATTTTTGATGTGATAATTTAATTAATAATCATTAAAAATAAAACTATGTACAAACTGGGAAAATACGTTGAGAACCGTCAATCTACGTGTCAATATGTGAAAAATGTCAATCTAATGTCCGGTAAGTGCAAAATACGCTGTGTCATCTGTTATCTCATTTGGAACGGAAAAACTCTGGTTGAGATTTGTAGTGAAGTAAAAACTGCATAATTCTAAACGATGAAGCAGAGAAATTTATCTACATGGAGTTGGTAGCATCTCAAAAACTCTTGCCCGGCCTCCACTCTATTTAACTTGTTGATCTGTCAACTGTTTTGTGACACACCTTGCGGAAATATCCCTATATCCGAGGGTTTCTGTGACGGTTTTGTATAGCAGAGATCTGGAAAATTGCAGATTAATCACAGAAAGTTCATCCACAGTCAATCTGCGATCATTATAAACTGCATTTTCTATTTTTTAGACACATCTGAAGGTCTTTCACCTCTCTGATCATCATGCACAGATGTATGACCGTTATTAAACACCACTTGAACACATTTACAACTCATAGCTTTGTCACCATATGCAGTTTTTACCTCATTATAAACCTCAGCTGGAATTTTCCCTTCCAAACGAGATAACAGGTGGTGCCACGTAATTCACACTTAGCAGGAGATTAGATTGAAATTTTTCACTAAACGTATTGTCACATCTACAGTTCTAGCATACTGACCTCGAATGGGTCACGTTGCAGAGGGGAGGAATCTGGCTAGCCAACATTTTGACAAAATCCTTCCAGCCGTGAGAGCCTTACACTTACTTTTTGAATATGCCTCATAGTAGTAATTTCTTCCTCACCTTAAGGTATCCCAAAATGTGTGTTTACTGAAAAAAGATTTTGTCTTTTTGTCTCTCCCTTCCCCTCCCCCAAATAACAATGAGGGGAGGTTCTCACTACCCGAGTGTGTGTGAGCAAATTGAATCATTCCAAATTTCAGGTCAACCAGATATAGAATTTGGGTCTAGAGTTTGACTAATGACAAGCAAAGGACATTTGTTTGTAACTCCTTGCTTTAGACTACAGATCTTAAAACGCTTGACATACCAAATAGCTGAAGTTGATTCTCTTCCAAATACTCTTGCGAAGCTCAAAACTTAAATCCATGGCCCCAAATTCCACTTTGCAGTCATCTATGTCGGAGTCGGACATTTCTTCTAGGTCACCTTCTGTTATGACAAGACCCGCCTGTTTCCCAACCATCTTCACAGCATTGCATGTCACCTTAAACAAGTTTTAAAAATTAATAGCTTCAGGTTGGAGATATTTACATAAGATAGAGGAATACGAGTATACGATTTTCAATCAGTTTTGGTTAGAGACACAAGAACTGTTCGGAAAATGATTAATGCTTTCATTAAACTCTTACAAATGTTCAGACTCAGTGGGCATCTCATCGTGTTGTGAAGAAAGTGTGAAAGAACATTTATTTGAGTTTGCATTTTTATTCCTCTTTGTAATCAAATAATAATTTGAAGTCTTCATGTGATCATACATCATTGATTACGAATACAGACTATGGTGGTTATAACTGACAGTGTCTTTAAACAATAATGTGTATTTCAGAGTGGATAAATAATTCAAGTACTTGTTATTATACCATTTACAATAAACAATCGAAAATTAAACCAAGCTATACTTTACAGCAATTTAAATTACAATGATCTTATGTATAACTAAGCAGTGGTGCACCCAAAAATCTACTCTGGGGATGTCCTGGATACTGGGGAGTCGGGAGCATGGAAACCCGTGATATAAATAGAGAGATTCGGGGGCTCTCCCCCATAAAAATTTTAAAATATTGGGTTCTAGAATCGTTATTTTATAATACTTCTGAACTAATAAAAGGAAGGCAAACATCAGGTCAGATTGTGTAGTTTACAGTAAAACCACCGACCATAGTCTACCACCCATCACCAGAGAGTTTATACAGAAATAACTCAAATATTCTGAAACAAATACAGTTTATATGAAGTATATTTAACTCAAGCAAAGTTTAATTATAACATTAACAAAATATTGTACAAAATAGTTAAGTTTAAATCACAAATCAAGACCAAAGCTAAATCATGATGTCTACTCTCGAATCAAAAAGTACAGATATACGAGTTTGAAAGTTGACCACGAACAACCTGATAGGCTACAATAGCGGGAGGTATATTAAGATTTAGTTAGTTTACTTCTGCGTTTCTACACATAAAAATGTTCAATAAAAATAACTTCCAATTTTTATATAACAACGAAAATATATCGGTTTTGGCACTATTCAAGCAAACTGCAACTTTGAAAGTTTATAATTTGGAAGCTTCTGGTCCTACTAAGACCAAATGTTTATACTAGATAGATATGTGTGCTGCAATTAATTATGTAATTTTAGACCTTATAATAGTATGAAAATAAAGTTGTTATTAAATTACCAATCTCATCTTTTATTCATGACCGGGCGGTTCACAAAATTTGGTACTGATCATGTTATGGAGCTAAGAGTCATAATCTTGAGCATGTAATTTTGTAAACCACTATTTAAAACGTTTAATTATCACCATAGATAAGATTGAGCAGGTTTTGTTAACTGCTTGCTTTAACGCGCAAATAACCAACTGCGCCCAGGGCGGTATTGCATTGTCGTGACAACGAATGACAACAAACTAGTACAGAATTACTCAGAGCTCAGGAAACTCAGTCACTACTGCGACAACTGATCACGTCGGGACTACTGTAACAGATACTTTGTACCGGTACTTATCTATCCTGTGAGTAAATTTTGTGCTCAGTTACTGAAAGTACCAGGTACAGTTAAAAACCACAAGAAACCACAAAATTTGAACAAAATTGAATTATTATATATGTAGTGCCATGTATTTTGCATATTAAATAGTACGTGTAAAGTTTGCATTTATACATTTTATTATGAATGATTTCAAAGTGCTGACATAATTGTTCTTTTTAGCAAAAAAATATTATTAGGTAATCGATTATTTTTAAATAAAATGCTCTTGGGGGGACCGGTCCTATTCACCCCCCCCCCCTCTGTCGGTGCGCCCCTGTAACTAAGTAAGACAAAGTATATTCACACTAAGAACATTTTCCTGATGTACCAAAACTGATCGTTTAACTACATTTTTCAGCTGTTAACCTCAAAAACTGAACAGCTCATTCTTATTGACTAATAATGATAACAATTTATAAATAACTGTATGATATGTTATATTATACCTGTTTATGGCTTTATTTATTTCTTTTCTTTTTCAAATATACATTCAGATCCAAAATACATGTCAACTTCTATTTTTGTTGATTTCCTTGCAGCCTTTGAAATATTTTCAATAATTGGAGCTATTATTATTACCGAACCATTTGCATTTCTGAATATCCCAAATTAATGATTTTGTGACTTTCTGTGCTTTTCTGGAATGTATCCAATTTAGATACATTAATAGATAAATAAATATGCCGAATTTGGAATAGTTTTATTTACAGCCTTTAAGTAGTTTTTATAGTGAATTAAAAATTCATCCTCTTCTCCGAAATAGCGTTTTTAAGGCCTACGATAACAGTTGTATTATAATTACTTCTGCAACAAAGGTTACCTTCACAAAAAACATTTACTTTCAACAACTCATCAAGTTTCTTCTTAATTAAATTTATATGGCTTCTGATAATAAAAATTAAACTTTAAAAAAATATATAAGAAAACAATTTCACTTTAATACACTACAATAGAGGTTTCTATAACATCTACTTCTAAACTCTGAAAAATTTGGAAATATTCATAAATATATGTTTAGTAATGTTATAGAAATATGCTTACTAACCTTGGTGGAAATGGCACTGTTTCTTTTTTGCCGAAGATTGGAATCTGCTGATGTTTCTTCTTCAGTCACTTTTTCAATACCTTCAATAATAGTGTTTTTATTTTTATTTGAGCTTTCATAAACCACTGTATTCTCTTCCACATCTGTTAATTTCTTTGATGGATCGTGTAAGATGGTGTGGGACTTTATTGTGGTTACTGACTGATCATCATATTGAATAGTGTTTTCATGGTCACTTTTACCATTGTCACTGCTTTGTTGAGGCATGGGCAATGTCGGTGGAATATTTGTTTCCAGTTCACCCATTCCAATCTGTCTTGTATGGAGGGATCCATTAATTGGTAGACCATTCTTTCCATGTGGAGAGAATTCAGTAGAATTGGTGTCCTGAGGCTTGATTACATCTACCTGAGTATTATTGGTCTTTACTGTGGTGGATTCATAACTTGAAGTATTGGTGGTTTTATTGTGTCCTTCCAAATCATTTTCGTGTGGTTTCACCACAGCTTCTGATGAAGAATTAATGTTTAGATGTTCTTCATTATTTATTTCAACGCCTCCTTCAGGTTTTAAGGTTGAATTTTTGTCTTGTTTGTCAAAATATTCTCCATTCTTCGAAGTAGAATTTGTTGGACTTCCATCAGTGACATTGAGTTTCACTGGTGTACTCTGATATTCCACAGTTGTGGGTATTGTAACATTATTTACAACGGGTGAGTCGACTACGCTGTGACTATTTTCATGAGGCATGCCTTTGTCGGTGGTATTCCCTTCTGTGATGTAGGGTGGAGTAGTTGTTTTCTCACTGGCTCTCGTACTCTTTGAAGTCGAAGATGAACTCTTCGAAACAACTGTATGAGTAGTTTGGTGAGCTGTCGAGGTTTCAGTCGACGATGTGGTTGGCTCGGTGACAGTTGAAGTCTCTACGGTTGTCGAGGATGGTTCTTCACTTGACATTGAGGTAGTCTCAGGGTCAGGTGAAAAAACGCCAACGGGTGTGGCCTCGTGATGATTCAGCCAGTCAAGATTTCCAGAGAACCAGTACTCTGACGTTTTCGGAGCACCCACGTGTAACACGGTGTCTAGCTGCCATTGAGCAGCTGTCAGAAGCCATTTTGTCAGCATCTTCACAGCTGACATCATCTCAACCTCCTCAGACTTTCCTAGAATTCCCGAACAAAACTGGAACAGATTTATCTCTACTTAACAGTTATCTCAATTTTTGAACAAGACAACAACAAAACTGCTCAGTAGGGTATTAGCTTGAACAGTGTCCAATTTACTGTTTGTTCCAAATGTCTCAATCCCTCTCCATAACTTTTGGAAGGTCCAGAATGTTCAAATGTCCTTTGGCGATGAATAATAAGAGCCAATATAACAACAATTCAGGACGTTTTTTGACCATTTCAAAATAAGAGGAGGTGGAAAAAAAACTTTAAAAATGATCATCCATCAATTATACCTTTAATTAATAGACTTTAGGTGACAAAACTAATGGCACCAAGAGAACCCATTTCTTACAACTCTATGCACAGTACACACCATTTAAACAAAGGTAAAACTTTAACTTCAATAGAACACTGTGTTAGATGAATTCAACTTAGACAGAAAGGCTTATATTTGTACTAATATTCTTCTTTTTCAAAACCTTTAAAACGAGATATTACATGTGGAGTTATTTTTAAGTGTCTGTTACTTACTTTGCAAAGCCTTACTGTTTGGGAGAGGTGAAATCTTCAACAGTTACCCAATTGTGTGACACCTCATTTTAAAGGATTTACTAAAAGGGTAGTAATAGTAAAATTAACTCTATTTGACATAGTGTCCAATAATAGTTAAAATTTTACATTTGTTTGAACAGTAACCATTTTGGAGAGAGTGTGTGGTAGAAATTATTTGATTTTAGGTAGATTTTGTATACAAAATCAGCATATTGTAATTGTTTTCATGATACCACATAAGAACATTTATAAATAACTTCATCAGGCCTGCCTTTCATAGCCCAAAATCATACCTTCTAAAATGTTTATATATATATATATATACTTTCATTACATTTGCATAAGTGGCAATAGCTTAATTTAATTTCAATAAAATGGTAGCACATTCACCCGGCAAGTGAGAGATCCGGGTTCGAGTCCCGGCGGAGCAAGTACTTTTTGTGATTCAATGTTTATATATATATATATATATATATATATATATATATATATATAGACAAAATAATAATAATAATTATGAGGGCAACAAGGCAAACTCAATTATGGGACTGTAAATATCTTAAACCAAGGTATATCACAAGGATCTGAAGAAAACGCTCTTTGACCAAAGTTGCTATCCAAGACCTACATACAGGGTGTTCATAAAAGGGAATCACAAACTTCTGTGGCTGATAGGACTCATTATTCCAAACAAATAATGTCCTATAAACATAGGTCGAGAAATATGTCATTTAGCCTCTAGCCGCCATTTTGTATTTATTGTGAAGCAAATCACTCTATTATCTTATTAGTTTTCCTCTTATGTATTGCTACCTATATGCAAAGTTTGGTGTCTGTAGCTTTACTAATTCTAGAGATATTAATTTTGTAATACAAAATGTCGGCTAGTGGCTAAACGACATATTTCTTGACCTATGTTAACAGGATGTTTTTTGTTTGGCATAATGAGTACTGTCAGCCACAAAAGTTTGTGATATACTTTAGTGAACACCCTGTATATTTACCATATACACAGATATTTTCTTGATCTAGGCAAGGCAAACTCAACTATCGCTTTGGAAATACAATTCACTTGAACTAGAAGCGCTTCTATACATGCAAAACCTGAGATAAAAGTCAGTTGCGATTCGCTTAAACTCTGATTCTCTTAATCATGAACACTGAAATACTATACAGGGTGTAAAAAAGTCCCTCACGAGCTTGACAACACTCTAACGATTACAGATAAAGCAATAGGTACATCATTACTGTACCTATAAATCTATTTTTTGAAGAAACTATCATTATTTTGTCATGTCAAGGGGGTGGCCCGGAAGGAGTCAGAAGAAAATTAGTTCATAAAAACTATTTCTTAAGTCCAGTATTCATTTACTAAGTTTAACTTTCACAACTTGAGCCAAGAAAAGAATTTTAAACCATCTAGAACAGGTCCTATATTGTAAATGTTTCAAACTTTAAAGCAGCGTAATTTTTTTAAGATTGAACGCTTTGAGGTCAAATTTGTGCCATTGTACTTTAATAATAAAGACATTTAATTTGATGTACTACTCGATCTATGCTCTCATTTAAGATTTTCTTCTGACTCCTTGCGGGCCATCCCCTTGACATGACAAAAAAATGGTAGTTACTTCAAAAGGTACATTTATAGTTGCAGTAATGATGTACCAAGTTTTATTGCTTTACCTGTAATCGTTCGGCAGTTACCAAGCCAGTGCAGAACTTTTTTTACACCCTGTATATATGTCATGCATACTTTCCATTAAAAAATATCATGAATACATTATAAGTGCTTTCTATAAGAATATCTAAGGACTTTGACTTTTAAAATTGCGTATGGAACAGAGAATAACATTTATGAGTAAAGCAAGTACCAAAATTAATTGAAAAATCAACTGTCACTGTTGTTCTAACCTGATAGAACGGTGTGCTTGAAACTAAGTTTACATCATCGGCATAGTGAGTCTTTAAGCAGTCTGCAGCTTCCGTCCACGCAGACTTGCTCACGTTGCTCAACTCCTCCTGCGTGAACACGACCAACAGATCCTGCAGTGTTGCCAACACACCCCCACTCCAGTTAACTGCAGGCCTGTGTTTCAATGAGGATTTTATCTGGTGATTCTCAATTCTACATAAGTATAATTTGCACTAGACTAAATTACAAGAAAATAAAACTGAACATCACATTTTGATGTATTACATTTACAAAATCCATCTTTAGAATAGGTACCAATCAAAACAAAGAGTGTACTATTTTTTATTCTACATTTTTTCTAAATTCTGTATTATTTATTTAAGTGACATTAGTGTTCTACATAAACGTTTAACACATCATGAAATAATGTATCTCACAAATAAAATACTTTGTTTACTTTTTTTGTATCGATTAACTGATAAATGAGCGATTAAGGAAGGTTTCTTTGGGTCAGGAACAACTATTAAATAGTAGACATAGGCAAGATGAGGATCTCATGCAACATAACAAACTTCAATGACCGGGAAAACATAATATTAAAGAATATATTTTTCTAATTCATAATTAATTAATATTTATTCTGAAATATTTTCTTGCGTTCGTAACTAGCTTCAAACGTTTCAATCTAGGAGGCGAAAGTCAATTTGAATTGTACAAGCAAACTGGTTTTTATTGATATCAATAAAAAATATTCCCTCTCCAAAAAAAAATTGTCAACCCCACTAATTTTGTTCAGGGTCGAAATGGGAGAGTACGGTATCGAAAGGGTTAAAATATGAAACAATAAATTTGCACACAACACTTTTTTTTTTGCTTGACACACATTAAAATCAACCATTAGACATGTAAATTCATTTATTTTAAACCAGCGTTTCCTAAGGATTTCAATGTAGTGTAGTATTTTAAGTTGCATGACAAGTCACCTGTCATAAAATTATGATCTAATGTGATGCTTAAAAATATTATAATAAAACTATTATTTATGTGTCTGATGGTCAGTTTTTTGTGTGTATCAAACTAAAAAAGTATAATTAGAGAAAAAATGATCGTTTGATATTGTTATCCCTTTTGATATTGTCCAATTTCGACTTACATCAAAAATATTGCAGCTAATGATCAACTTATTTCTCATGAAAAATTCATACATTGTGGTATCTGTGAAGGAAACAGGATTTTTCCAGACATTTGCCATCGTTCAGTGATATAACACTATCAGTAACCCATTGTGTTACAAGTGTTAATGATTCTATTGTATCACTAAACAATAGAAAATGTATGAAAAATCCTGTTTCCTTCACAATCCTTTCACCATCAAAAACAAATTTCAAACAAAGAATCTATGTGCTTATACAATATCAATTGGCTTTCGGCTCCGAAACTATATTGGTGAGCTACTCATTTAGTATAAACATGAAGTTGAACATTTCTAATCATGCCTTTTTTTGTAAATTGTAAAAAAAAACTTTCTTTTAACTAAAATCTGTTGTTTGTTTTTATTTTAAGAATGTTTACATAACAAATACTAAACTTTATTTTTATTGATAGGATAAGAAACTAAGTCTAGATGTTATAAATAACTAACAACAGACTCATGATACAAGGTCACTATTAAAAATACACAGAGTAGCATGAAACATGTATTGTAATATATTTCACACAAAAATAATTTTTCTAAAAATATCATGTTGGAAGAAATATAACAGATCACAATTTTAAAAACTGCAATAACTTAGTCTTTTCCAAACTTATTCCACTTCCATCCATTATGCCCTTTTAAGAGTTGACCTTGAATTTTACCTATAAGAACAGTGTTATTTACAAACACATTTACATCCTTCCTTTTTTAATTATAGGAGATGTATCATTTTTAATATATGATTAATTCACATCAAAACGCTATTTAGTTTTTGTTCTAAAGTGTATAGCACTACTCTCAGAATGTTTAAACAATAAGGAACAAACATTTTAAGATTTTTCTCTGAATAACCAATAATAATATAGAAAAAACTAAAAGGTGTTTGTATGCGTATTAGTTTTGTCTTTAAAACGAGTCAACTCCCATTCATCAGCCGGGGTTGAAATACCAATGTAAAAGCATTTTAAGTTCTGTCCCATGCAGTTCTTACCCGAACTGACTAAGCAGGATGGCTGCGAAGTTGCGACGAGATGCAGTTGGTACACAGATGGTCGTATCTAACAGTTTTGCCTCCAACATCAACTTGAGCTCCGGAACCTTCGACTTGGGCGGCAAAAACCACACAAGGTTGCCGGCGGTGAACACATCTACGATGCCATCCTGATAATGCAACATTCTTTGATTCAAGATATTTTATTCTCTTTAGATACTCAAGTGTACAATAGACATTGTCAGAAATGTTAAAATCTGCTGTGAAAATACCAATTTTAAGTATACTATTGAAGTTCAATTATAATTAGCAGTACACACCAAGACCGTAGCCAGGAAACAATTTTGAGGGTGGTCAAGACAATTGATATTTTCCCAGAGAGGACAGAAAGTAAGGCAAGTGCAGTCAACCGCTCATTCCCCATTTTGTTCCTTAATAAGTCTTGACCCGTTTCAATGTAGAAATGATCTTTCAGCAGTACATGTCAGTAATACTGAATTATTTAAATAATAATAATCGTTTGCTAAAAAATAATTTTTAAAAATTGAAAATTTCGGAGGGTCCAGATCCCTTGGACCCCTCACTAGCTACGTCCTTGGTACACACTAGTATTTACTACACCCTTGAGCTGAAAATTCAATTTAACGCCAATGCATATTGACTAGAATAAAGTTAAAATGGTTACAAATCATATAAATAAAAGCTTTTTATAAATAACACAATAAACTAAATGGATAAAAATATATCTATGCTATTTAACAGTAGTAAAAAATTAGATGAAAACATATCAAAATTGAAACTATCAGTACACAAACGAAATAAGTTAAAACATTGAGGGTTGAAAAATGGTGGTCTTGCATCACTGACTAAGAAGTCATTAACAAGTAGAAGAGGTAATCTTAAGCCGACTCCTAACTATTTTAAATGTATTCAGACTTGTTATCCATGCACTATTAAATCACAATTAATAGTTTAACTCCATTAAAACAGCAATTTAAATAAATGTAAAATTATTGTGAATATCTTGATTCATGTCATATTTATAACAATTTTCCTTAACTCTCCTTAAGCAACGATTATATATATAATTGCCCTGTTTCCAACTCGAACAAAATTTTATTAAATGACATCTTCTAAGAACTCCACTCATTTCTTATTAACCCTACACGACACATTCAACAAGAAAACAGCTACTAAGACTGATGTACAAAGCGGTGTGCCTCGGGGATCAGTGCTGGGCCCAGTACTATTCTTGTTGCTCTCCAATGACATGCCTGACTGTTTACAAGATGCTTGCCACACAGTTTTGAAAGCGGATGATACAGTCCTCACATTACCAGTTAAATAGACTATCTCAATTTTCATTTCATTTCATTTTCATTTTCTTTATTGTACATATTCTTAGAGAACAGAACAAAGGTCAAGAAGAAGTGTTAATGTTATAAATGAGTGTAATAGTCAGAGTTTGTAAATTCATTATGTGGTCTTCATTTAGTCAAGGGCTCTTTCCAGGAATTCTTTCACTGAGTAGAAGGGTCTGTCTTCCAGCAACACTGTTAGTTGTCTACTCAGTCGTTGTCCAGATACTTTCTTGAGGTGTCCAGGCATATTGTTGTAGAACAAGGCTCCTCTGTAGCTAGGCTTCCTTTCATAAAGACTCGTGGTGAGTTGGGAGTGAGAAATCTATTGTGTTTCTGGTGTTATGTTGATGTAGGTCTCTGTGTCTGTCTTGGTTGGTTTTTACTGCATACAAGATGATTTCTCTTATGTACAGTGCTACTACAGTTAATATTTTAAGTTCTTTGAAAGATTCTCGACAGCTATCTTGGTAGTTTAACCCTGCAAGGCTCCTAATCGCTTGTTTCTGTTGTATAAGCACTCTTTCCAGATTTGAGCTTGTTGTTCCACCCCATATTCCCAGGCCATACCTTAGATGTGATTCAAAAAGTGCAAAATATACAATTTTTGATGTTTTTATCCCACTTGTTTGTTTGGTTCGTCTGATTACATATGTTCCTGAGCTGAGTTTTTTACAGAGTTGGTCAATATGAGTTCGCCAGGTCAGATTCTCATCTATCACTATTCCGAGATACTTTGTGTTTTCTTCTCTCTTCAGTTCAGGTAGTCCAGCCTCGATTTCCTTTTTCCGAATGTTATAGATCATCTGCAGAGTCTTTTTCTCGTTCAACACAAGGTCATTTGAGTAACAATATTGTTTTGTCATATTAAAGGCTATGTAGGCGTTGATGTCAAGTTGTTCATTTGATTTTTCTGCTACTGTAATGACAGTGTCGTCTGCAAACATAACAGTCTGGCAAGCATCTTTAAGTTGGTCTGGAAGGTCGTTTGTTAGTAGCAGGAATAGGACCGGGCCCAACACTGATCCCTGAGGCACACCTCTCTGCATTGGAGTTAGAGTTGATTGAGCTTTCTTCAGAGTATTATTAGAGAGGCATTCAACTTCCACCATTTGTTGTCTGCTCCTTAAATAGCTGTCAAACCAGGCTAGTGCTGTTCCCGTGACTCCAAGAGTATTTAACTTATCAAGTAAGCAGTTATGATTTAAGCAGTCAAAAGCCTTGCTGAAGTCCAAATATAGACTTGTGACCTTATAGCCCTCTTCCAGTTTGTCAATTATATTTTCAATCAGCTGTATTAGCGCTGTAGTAGTTGATCTGCCTTTCAAATAGCCATGTTGGTAATTAGTTAGTAGATTGTTTTGTTCCAGGTGTAGTAGTAATCTGGTTAAGGCGATTTTTTCAATAATTTTTGAGAAAGTCGGTAGTAGAGAAATGGGGCGGTAGCTGTTAATCTCTGTGGTTGGCCCATTTTTGAATTTCGGGTAGACTTTTGCAATTTTTAATTTTGATGGAAAGATGCCTTGTTGAAATGATTTGTTTATTATGGTTGTCAATCGAATGGCTATCTCTTCTTTACAGCTCTTGGCCAGTTTGGCTGAAATTTCATCAATTCCAGTTGATGTTTTTGGTTTGAGGGAATCTATAGTTTTCTTGACTTCTTCAGGAGTAGCAGGATACAATGAGAGTGTTTCAAGGATGTTTGGTTGTAAAATTTGGAAATTTGAGGCAGGGTTGTTTTTTTTGGTTATTTTCATTCAATGTTCTTTCTGCAGTGTTTGAAAATAACTGATTGAAGTTATTTGCAATATCTTTTGGTTCTCTCACATCTCTACCATTCACCTGTAATACCTTTTCGGTTAGTTTACCATTTTTTTTCTTTCTTTCTTGGTTTATGACCTGCCATAATGCTTTTGATTTGTTGTCCGCTTGGTCAATGAAAGCTGCATTTTGGTCTTTACGAAGTTTTTTGAGCTTTAGTTCATAGTCCTTTTTCCTTCTTGCTACTTCTGCTTTGTCTTCTGGTAGCCCAGAGCGCAGGTACTGTTCATTTACTTCTATATTGTATTTTCCTTAACAGCTTGCTATCCTCATCCCAGACGTACTTTGTTGGTTTACGTTTTTTGTTTGAAGTGACATGTGGATAGGCAATATCTAGAGAATATTGAAGTATATTGCAAAAAGAGTCATAGGCTGCGTCAACATTATGTATTGTTTGAATTTCTGTCCAGTCTTCATTGCTTAAGAGTAACTTGAGTTGGTGTACAGATTGTTCACTAAAAACTCTGTTTTTTTCTTTGGGTGTTGGCTTAGAGATGTTTTGGGAAATTAGGGTTATTATTTGAGCGGTATGGTCTGAGAGGCCTGTTTGAACTACCTTAGTAATAATTTCATTTTTCTGCAGATTAGTACATAACCAGTCTATTGATGTTGATGAGGTTGGTGTTGTTCTTGTTGCCGGAAGTTTATGTCTGGTAATGTTATAGCATGCTAACAGCTATGTAATATTTTTACTATCATTATTTTCTTTCAGGATGTCTACATTTATGTCTCCCACTATCACTATTGGTTTCTCTGAGGTTAGCCCATCATTTATCATACTTGAGAGTTGGTTCAGTGCTGCATCAAGATTTGAACTACGTGGTCGGTAAACTCCTAATACTAGAAATGGCCCTTTCTTCCTTCGAATTTCATATAATGCTGACTCACATATGAGTTCAGAATCAATAAAAACATAATTACAACAATACTGCTGCTCTATGATCTAGTGTTAAATGAGAAAAAATCTCCATAAATGAATTTTACTACAAAACAGAAATTACATTACTTGGCTAACTGGGGAATTGGTCAACCAATTCTGCAAAAACCTGTGCTCTGGCACTTATGTTATACACAGAATTAAGCATTTAAGTGGTATAGAAACAGCTAAGACTGCATGTTTTGCTCTTTTTGAATCCCATATTAGACACGGCTTGGCAGTATGGGGGAAGTACTACCACCACCAATCTTGACAGAGTGCTTAAACATCAGAAAAGAGCTATCATATGTCTGGCTGGACTACACCCCAAGAAAGCTGTAGAGAGCCCTTCAAACACCTCCAAATCCCTACTACTGTAGCTCTGTACATTCAAGATGTGATCCCTTGAGCAGTCAACTCTGGACAACACAGGCATAACAATATACACCAATACAAGAAATGTCATAAATTTCGATCTGCCATACCACCATCTCAACCTTTATGGGAAGGAAGCCTGCATACAAAGGGGTCCTGTACTTCAAGAAGCTGCCAAAAAACTTCCACACCACTTCAAGAAAGCATTCACTGAATGGCTACAGGAGAGACCCTTCTTTATGGAGAAAGAATTCTATGATTCCTGACCTTCACCCATTGTTCGTCAATCTTATCAAAACCAAAAACTGTAATATTTGATGCAATTACTTTTCTCTATGATCATGTTAATAAAGATTTATGTATAATGTTTAAGAACTTCAAATAAGGAAAAATGTGATAAATCTTAAGACCATACACCTTAAGATATTGATGAATTTCTAACGTACCCAAAATACAGTTATATCATCACCTTATAAAGTACTAAAATTACATTTTGTTATCACATTTGCCAAACCTGTTTGATAGCAAGATGGGCTACTGCTTGTAAATGGCTGATGTTAGCTGCCATCAGAAGATCTGTGTTGGACAGTTTTCCAATGGTTGCCAAGATATGGTCCAGGTGCTGTGAAGCCTTCAGGGCTTCAACTGGTAGGCCAACCAGCACAAAACCTGGCCATCAAATGAACTGTGAGGCTACATGACAAATTCAGATACCTCATGAATATGAATGAATGGTGTCACCAATCATATTCAAAGGTCGCTTTACAATTTTAAGCAATTGGTTAGTAGGAATTTTGGAAGGGGGGTTAGAAGTGGCTTAAATAAGTAACAAATCTGAAGGTTTCCAATTTTTCTGCACCCAAAAAAACTGGAACTTGTAAAGTGACACTAAATTCCCCAATAAAATGTCTTCAACCAAAGGATTTCTTATTTAATGATTGGGAAAATTTATAGTTTATGTGTAATTGCAATATTGAAAAAAAACTGGTAAGAAAAAGGACAAGTTGATACAATTTTCAGTGTATTCAGAATATCTAAGGACCAGATTTCAAGTGTCTTGGACCTTTGTATTGAGAGCTATCTCATGGATGGACAGACAGACTGCCCTTTGACCTATTGACCACGAAATCAATAGGGTTCTTCCTTGGGCCATAAGGAATCTTACCAAGTTTCAAGTCTCTAAGGCTCTAGGACCTTTTCGCAAGAGTCATCGCACAGACGACAACCAAATGATTTCAGTAACGCCCTTTCAGGTCCTTAATAAGTATATTCTGAAACACTTCTCCACCCATATTCCTGTTTCTAGTACCCATATTTTCCAAATATTCCATACGTCAACATATGTTTGAATTAGTGGCTTATTCTGAGCGGAGGAAGCCGGAATGCTTGAATAAAGTCATAGTTTATACTTATATGTTTAATTACTTGGTTTAGAACCGTTACTTTTGTTACAGATATATTTTTGTAAATACCATAAAATTACACATAAATTAAATCTGGATTTATTCTTTTCCTGGTTTGTTTTTATATCTTGCATGTGTTACCTTCTGACTATTTTACCAAAACAAGAAAAGTATCAGTAATAAATAACCAAAATTGATACCTCCAAGTGATTCTATCTCAACAGGTTCGAGCATTGAGATGAGACCAAAGTCAGAATGAGTTTGGGTAAGAGTCATCTTGAGTTGTAAATGTTCCATCAGCTTCCTCAGACAACACTGCTGGAGATTCTTTGGAAAACTCTACAGAAAGAAAAATTGTAGATTAACAAATGAACAGATCAATTTTGATTCGTTATAGCGCTCAATGGGTGAAAACCTAAATACGTAACTGAAAAGTTTTTTCTTTAAATCCCATTTAAAATAACTAAATTTTCTCAAAAACTGCCCCAACGAGCTTGATTACATTTTTACTGTTGATATCTTATTATGTGTTTTACTCCTCCTATTCAAATTTCTGGGTGCGTACTTGAGAAATAGAAGATTATATTACATAAACTATATTTCTGACATAATTTACGAAAATTTACTACATAGTGCAGCACTTAAAACCAAACTTACTTATTCTTCTAAGGGGCAGCCTATTGCTATGTATTTAGACCTTTTGCACAACCTAGATACAAAATGAATCTAGAAATTTGAAACTTAAGCAGTGCAGCTAGAAAATGTTATATACAAGTAAAGACTAAACACAGGTGTTAGTTAACACAAAAACATTATTAAACATTTATTAAACAAACACTGTACATTTTATTGCTAGAAGGGGCAATATTTACAAGTGTTCCATAAAGTCTAAACTGTAAATATTTTAAGCTCAACCAGATAAAGAAGTTTGTAAACAATTAATTTTAAAATTTATTTTGTTATTAGGCTATACTCTACACTGTATAGTAATATCCTCTGAAAGACACAATACTTAAGTTTATTGTGTATATTTTATTAATGCTTTATCATTCCTAATGTGATCATTCTTCCTATTACAGCAATGTTCCAATACAGGACATACAGTGTTACGTTTTACTTTCTAACGTAATGTAACGTTACGTAACGTTATTGTGTTCCAGACGGGATGTAGAAATAAACATCTTACCTGTTGCCGCTGTCTGTTGTACATAGAAATTATGGGGATAAAGAGGCCGGTATCCATCTCCTCAATATGTTCACAAGTCATCCCACCAATCAGCTGCCTGACTTCTTTCCTCTCCAACAAGTAGTGCCAACTCCACCCAACATCTTTCTTATCTTCTCTGACCATTTCAAGTAGAGCTGCCAACTAAACAACACCAAGAGAACAAATAAAGTATCGCCAAAGTTTTCCAGTTCAAACCGCACCAAAATATTGTTAATAGAATTTAAATCTTGAAATAGTTTGCCTTTGCTGTGGACAGCCGTCCTCAGTCAAGAGATATTAATGTGGAACTGCCAGTAATACATATCCACTTATACATATGAGTTAAAAGGGAAGAAGCTGTGTTCTGATTTGCAGAAGCTTAACCAAGCAATAATCAAAGAGAAAGAAATATGACATCACATGATGCCAGCTTTTTAATAATTTGATACTATCTTCTAGTTGAAGTTATTTTTCTTTATTGCTTATTTATAAGACTTCTCTTATCCTTGGATAGTAATATGGAGATTTTAAAGGTATTTTGTTCAGGTCTATTGCATTTTTGCTGTGGTAACTGAATTCGGCAAACTTAGATGAGAACTAAGATAACAAATTGTTTCATTTAGCTTTGGCAGATCTTGCTATCATACTTTATAATGTACTAAGTTAGACCTTAGTCTACAAAAATACATTGTTGCTTTCCACTCTAGGCTCTACATGTACGTTTATTTTATTTTAAGGATTGCATTATATTTTTGCACTGAATTCATTTGTTTAGTTTACCGCATTCAATTTTCATTAGCGTCCCTAAATTTCAGCACTTTACCTTATTCAATCAGTTAAAGGCTGTAATATCTTGGGTACAGCAAAACATGCTGATAAGTCAAAACGACTGGTGGTACAAATTTGAATCACTCCTGGTTTTGTTTGTTAATTACATTTGAGTTTTTTTGTTCTGATTATGCTATATCATGAAAGGCAATAGATAGTCTTTAATTAAAATTTTATTGATTTATCCAGAAATTGTCAATGATTTTATTCAATTGAATTTGAATAGGGGAGTATAGCTTACAGTACAATGGAAGAAGGGCTTAGTAATAGAGATATTTTGAAGAAGACAAAAGAGTAGCAAAAAAGTAAATCTTATGGAAGAATGAAAGATGCAAATGAAATAATCAAACTTAAGAGTTACAAAATGCTTAAATGTTTTGAAGCTACTTTGAAAATGAAGAAGAAATGAATGAAGAATGTTTTGAAAATGCTTGTGTTAAGGTTAAGGTGTCCTGGAATCTCATTAATTCTGCATTCTTAAAACCTTTTCAGAGTGGTGTTTGTAAAACACAAAAAATGACTTACCGTAAGATCTCAGTAGTGATTAACTCTTATTTTGTAGATAGTATAGATAAGATTGTAAATAATGTTAATAGTTGTAATTTGTCACATATTTATTCTGATTTTCTGAATATTTTTCCTATCAGAAACTTTCAGTTTTATCTAAGACGTGTTTTTGTAGAGGAAGTTTATATATATATATATATAATTGAAATTGAAAAATAGTAAAATTTTGTGCTTTTGAAATCTGTGAGGTCTACAGCATATTTTTAGTTCATGTTTGGATAAGGGAGTTTTTCCAAATATTTTTAAGGTTTCTAAAGTTATTCCCATTCAAAAGAAGTGCAATGTAAAGTCTTTTGAAAGCTACCGCCCCATATCTCTGATTCCTATATTCTCAAAATTGGTATTTAAATATTTAGTTCATTGGGAACTGACAAAATATTTTGAAAAAATTAATATTTTATCATCACTGCAGTTTAACTTCAGGCCAGGCAAAGGTACTAGTGATGCAGTGGTTAGTTTTAGCAAGGACTGCTATTCATCTCTTGAAAACAAAAACCAGATGAAATCCACATTTTATGATTTGACAAAAGCTATTGATACAGTAAATCATAGCATTTTGGTTTCTAAGCTGAAGTTTTATGGATTTGATAGAATTAATTACATGCAATTTTTTTGTCTTACCTTTGAAGACAGAAAATAATCCGTGTTTTTTAATGGATAATTCTCTCCTCAGTCCTTGGTAAGAAACAGTGTTCCACAGGGATCAGTTTTAGGACCTTTTTTATTTATAATTTATATAAATGACCTGCCATCAAACCTTAATTGCGGAACACTTCCTGCTAGCTTTTTGCAGATGACATTGCTTTGAATTCAAACCATGATAATTTCTTTGAATTAGTTTACAAAATAAAAGAATGAAAATGTGAAAAACTGGTGCACAGCCAACAAACTTAAACTAAATATAAAAAAAAACTCAAAACGTACAATTTTCTTTTAAATATGTCATGAGTTTGCCACAGTACATTTTTTAGGTTTTGCGATACAGTCGAATCTGAATTGGAATAACCACGTAGAGTCTATTGGAAATAGAGTTTCGAAAGGAATTTTTATGCTTCGGTGATTAAGTGAGGAGAATCAAAATTGAAAATTTAAAGAGTTTATATTATGCCCATGTTCATAACCATCTTTCTTACTGCATTACTGTATGGGCGCACCATACATTAGTCTCACGCTTATTTGTGCTGCAGAAAAGAGCTTTACGAATCACTTCTGGAGCCAAGCATGATGAACGCTGTCCACCACTGTTTTCAAAGTATAGGCCTAGAATTCCAACAGTCTATCTTGCAGTGTTTGACATTTGTGAAGGGGAATAAACAGAGAATTAGAGATTATTCAAAAGTACACAGCTGTAAAACCAGAAATCGCTTCAAATTAATTAACAATTTTTGTTCATAAAGTAAGTCTTACTCAAGTTTTTATGGTAGCAGTAATAGATTTTTTAACTGTTTGCCAACAAAAATAAAAGAACTTTATCTTCATTCGTTTAAAAGATGCATTAAAAATAAACCAACAGAAAACTGTTTATACTCCATAGGAAAATTTTTTTCATTAGGTTTTAATTGTTTATTCTTATTTGTTAATTGTTGTTTGTCGATTGTTATTATTTAAATGTTATTGGTTAATGGTTCTTTTTTAATTATTATTTAGACAATCTGAGATATTATCACTAATACGTTTATATAATTTATAAAGCAATAAAGCTGGTGTGTGACAGGCCTGCTTTTTTAATGAGTTTGCCTCCACACTCTGATTTAATACAAGGAACAACTCAAAATTCAGCACCCAAATAATGAATCATACTCACAATGGGTTGTGGCATCTGCTGTATCTTCTCCACAGACTCTGGGTTAGTGATCGACCAGTGTATGAACCTCATGCCGGCCTTCTTGAAATCATTAGGGGGCACCAGGCTCATGATATTGTTCAGATTAGAGCTGTTCAGTAGATTCTCCAGAATAAATGGTTCGTCTGAAATATTCAAAATATCATAAATATGTACCATCACCATGATTGTCACAAAGTTGTATATGCATTATTAAAATCTTTTTTTTTTGTATCAGTACCTACTCCTTGACCCTAAAAAGGCATATGTACAAGTCACTTTGAAGTAATTATTAAGGTCTGATATAAGCACATATGAAGTGCTTTTCAACTACTACCCAGTTTTATAAAAACCAATGTATCAATGTTTTTGGCAAGTAGAAATAACAACAAATCAAAAGAAATTATTTTGTTGAAATTTGTTCAGTAGCTCTTCCAGTTCAAGAAGTTAGTCACCTTAAAAAGAAAAAAATAATTAGGTACACATACCACTATCAAATCCAAAACAGTGTTGTCACAACTCTTGATATACAGGGTGTAACTAAAAGGTTGGGCTGGCTATGTATTTTCAGATTTTATTGTGATCCTAAGCTAAAAATGAAGAATAACTTTTTTCCAATTTCCACTTTGTTTAGCCGCTAGTCGTCATTTTGTATTTTCATTAACATATGAAAATCTCTAAAACTAGTAAAGCTAAAGAAATCAACCGTAGGTTTGAGTAGGTAAGAAAGAGGAAAATAAAAAAATAATTTTGTTATTTTCTTTAATATTAAGAAATAAAACCAGTATAGTTATAAAACATGTACAGGATACCAATTATTTAGAGAATTTTATTGCAATTCCAACGGTACTAGTTTTAACAAAATCCGTCAAGGCATAAGCGAGCTTGACCACTTTAAAGGTGCTGTTGTAGAAGCAATGAGCGACAAACAACTGATAACTCTCAACTATGACTTGTTTGGTGCTCCCGGCTTGTGGAAGCGTATCTTTAAAGTGGTCGTGCTCGTTTATGCCTTGACAGATTTCGTTGAAACTAGTACCGTTGGAATTGCAATAAAATTCTCCAAATAATTTGTGTATAGTATATGTTTTATAACTATACTGGAGTTTTTGTTATTTGACTTTAAAAATTTTCAATAGACACAATTTTGTTAGTATTAAAGAAAATAACACAATTTTTTTTCCTCTTCAAATTTACGTGCCAAATGTGGTTTCTTTAGCTTTACTAGTTTTAGAGATAATAATTTGTTAATAAACAATACAAAATGACAGCTGGCGGCTAAACTATCAATTTATTTTTACACCAAAATATTAAATTTAATTATATGTTTTTTAAGACAGTGAATATATTAATATGTAACTTTCATACATTTTTCTGAGAATAAACGATTTTGATTTGATTTTTTATGTAACTATTGTAATGTTTGTTTGAGAAAATAAATATATTACTATTCCCGACTCACCTAAGATATGTGATATTTTATTGACAAGTGCGATAGTCCTGGGTATGTTACCGCCAGGGAGGTTAGCTGTCAGGTGTTGAAGTACATTAGAGCTAATATTCCCTGAATAGCGGCTGACCAGCTCACTGGCTGGCAGAGCATGCAGCATAGTGTCCAAGTCCATCAGGGTGTTTGCTGCTCCGGCATTCAGCACCTCCCCTTTCCCAGTCAGGTAGTACGCCTTCAGACAGACCAAGAGTAAGCCAGTGACGGATCTAGTGGAGGGTCAAGGGCCCCCCAAATTTTGTGAAAGATTTTTTTTAAGGAAACAATCACTTTCTTAATGTACAATTTAAAATACGATTAACACGAGTTTTGGGCTAATCTTGGAGTAACCAAGCATAAGAGCAGAGCAGTGGCGGATCTAGAATGGGGTTAGGGGCCCCTCTCCAAAATTTTGTAAAATATGTTTTTATGAAAAGAAACAATCACTCTCTTATTTTAATAATTGAAAATACAATTAACGTAAGTGTTTGGGCTAATCAATGAGTATGATCAAATTTTTTTCTAAACATTTAATTTTTTGTTGTATTGAAATGCGAAATCACTTGTTACGATAAAGATTAGTGATAAAATAAAACCAAGACCACTACCCCCAATTCAATACTATATCTATCCTTAGGGTAAGCAGATTGAGTATATAAGGTGAGAAAAGGAAAAGGTTACTGTTGGGTCAAGGGCATGAATTGTCCCTTTGAAATACAAAAACTAAAAGAAACACCATAAGTACATAGGAGATTTGATAGGACTTTTACCCATGTTTATTCTAGTAGTAATGATAGTTGATAAGAAAGTACTTAAATGTAAAATAAGTGCTGTGTTCAGGTATGTTTAAATTTTTGACGTGCTACCTTTTTGTTCTCAACTTTGTCTACAATAATGTTTATCATCATAGTGAGTTGTTTACTTCCTTGTATGGTTAACCTTGTTTCAGGATTTTGCTCCTGAAGAAAAAGGCAGATTACAGTCCTCGAAATGTTGTCTTTTTCTCATTGTGACATTTGATGATGAAGGATTATCGTAATTAATTTATCTCTTTAAATATAATCATGGGACATGTCTCATTTTATGATATAAAGCAACTAATATGCATCAAAATCCATGTAATTGTTTAGATTTCCATTTTAATCTTATACTACTGTCTACTTCATCATTTAAATATTGAACTAGTCTACCATTAAAAAATAACTAAACAGAATTTGGATGTGTATGAATCAAACTTTAAAATGAGACATCTTACATAAATAAGGACGGTAATGTGCATGTGGTTTAACATTGTTCTTATGGGGTTAAGCTCGAGGTTGTTGCAATACAGCCAGATCTCAAGGAACCCAAACTCAGCCAAAATCCAGCCAAAAAGATTTACCTGGATGGGTGACAGAGCAGGTGATTGTACAGTTCTCAGCCAAGCCGTGTCCAGAGGAGTATGGAGGTACTCCCTCAGGATCTCCAGAGGCAGGGTGTACACCCATTGGCCCATGTAATGGATACGCACGCCCCACATTTCCTCTTCATGTAATGGCAACTTCCCTGTCTTTCTACAGTCAGCCTTCACGTACTCCATGAGCTGTAACATCAACAGGTGTGACCGGAATGTTGATCTATGACTGGAAACATTGACATCACAATAAGTGTGCTTTGAAGAAGTAGAAGAGCCAATGATAAAATGAGGAAATAAAAAACACCACAGTATTTGTTAATTGCAGAATTTTTTAATGGTTCTGACCAATCCTCAAAACATAGGATCGATCCCATAATTCTGGCCAATCCTCGCAACATAGGACTGATCCATAATTTCTGCCAATCCTCGTAACATAGGACCGATCCCATAATTTCTGGCCTACCGTATTGACAGTTCTATTTCACGATTGAAACCAAAATGCAATGAAAGCTTTGACTGGGAAGAATAATATGGAATTTAATTAGCATATTACGAAAATTACTATTTTATAGATGTTTTTCCTACATATTTTATGAGGATTTTTTCAAAACTTACTGCCTATATACAAAGACGGGGTATAATAATTTTAAAGAAGCTCAGTGAAAAAAAATTATGAATTTTTTAATTTAAGGTGTAACAGTCAGAGAAGGGCTGGTTCTAATAGACTATATATTATTATTTGGCACCCTACACACAAAATGTTACAAAAACCAGACTATAAACCAGGCACTCAACTGTATAGTTCTTTATTTTATAGTTTACTATTATTACCAATTACAATATGTACCTACATTTATTGGCAATTAAATTATTTACGTTATATTGCTCCAGTGTAAGTTAAATACCTACTGTCAACATCGATGAAATTGTTAACTAATATTATGCTATATACTATAAAATATGCGTGAATACTAAACATTAATATATACAGAATGTCCTAGAGCACTCTACCAATATTTTCAGGTATTATTCTTGGACCAAAGACAAACCAAAATATAATATTAAAACTTCCAAAAACTCAATAATTCCCTGCATAGCTACTAATTTTTTTTCACTTAAATATGTTTAATTTAGATATATAGCTAGATATAATAGGTTGAAATGTTGTATATACCTTTATAATCTAAAAACGTAAATAAATAAAAATTTTAATTTTTTTAGAAGCTTTATTTTTGAAAGCACTTACTAAAATCTTTATATCTTTAAGCGTACATATCCTTAAAACGACAATTATAAAGTCACATTTTAGTTGTACAATTTAATTACAAATTCAACCAAATTTTTACAAATTTTTAAAAAATCGGTTGATAAATAAGGAAGATAATGTGCCTTTAAAAAACTAATTACTAAACAATATTCATTGCTATGATATATAAACTTGTGTAAATTCATTCGAAGACCTGTGTTAATAATTATTATTTTTGTACATTAATCAGATCAAAAAATCAAAAAATTAAAATTAAAAAAATCAAAAATTCTTTATTTATAATTTTATGGAGAAATACAATGGCGTCATGATAGTAAAGTCATATTTTATATAAATATACAAAAGTGGTTTTTAATTTTACAAATTTTGATGTTGTTTTAAGTCAGTGAATTCTTTGATCGAGTAAAAAGACCACTCCAGGAGCCATTCTTGAAGTTTCCTCTTAAAATGGTTTTGTCTGGAGATCTTCTTCAAGTAGTCAGGAAGGCAGTTAAACAATTTTGGTCCCATGTAGCTTGGCTTCTCTTCATATAGACTGAGATGGTGGTTCAGCAAAATGAAATTGTTTTCATGCCTGGTGTTGTAATAATGGTGCTGTCCTGTTCTTGTTAGATTTTGATTAGTAGTGTAAAGGATGACTTCCTGGATGTAGAGGGATACTGATGTGAGTATCTTTAGTTTTTTAAATGTACTTCAAGTGGATTGAGGTTGGCTAAGATCCTAATCGCTTTTTTTTAATTACCAGGATACGTTGCACATTTTTTGCTGAGGAGTTGCCCCAGACTGTTATGCCATATCGGAGATGAGCCTCAAAAAGTGCGAAATAGGCAATTCTAGTTATCTCCTGAGTATTGGTAGCCTTTAGTCTTTTAAGGACATAGATCCAGAAGTTAAGTTTTGAACAAAGTTGATCAATATGTGGTGTCCAGGTGAGTTTGTTATCAATAGTTACTCCCAAGTATTTAGCTTTATTATCAAGGTCAACTTCTGGGAGTCCTGTCAATTCAACTGCTCTTCTTCCAAATTCTGATTACAATATTGTTTTGCTGTATTTAGAGCGATGAAGGATGCTATTTCTAGTTCTTGTACTTGTTTATTTGCTATGAGGAGGACAGTATCATCAGGATACATGAGTACCTGGCTTAGCTCTTGGAGATAGTTTGGGAGATCGTTGGTTAGCAGAATGAAAAGTACTGGTCCCAAGACAGATTTGATTTTTGATTTGAGATGAAAACTAGAATATGCAATAGCTAAGGATACTTATGACAACAATTTAACAATGTTATGTTGTAATCAGGTGATTAGTACAGCATACCATATAACAATAGCATTAAGGATTCTATCCTTTAATTTAGAATACAATACTACATTTCCCCAGTGAACTTTGGATATTAGTAACTATAAAGGCATATATAATATAATAATTTTCCTGGCAAACCTCTTATTTTGCCTGAATTTAAAACTATTGAAATTGTAATCAGATAATTTAACTATTACTGCAATCACCGGCAACTAGGATTTACTTGGGGGCGGGGGAGATAAAATTTTAATGAAAAACATACCACAGGGTTCACACCCAGAACATTCCAGGGTTGTGGAATAAATCCAAATTAAAATTAGTTAGTTTTATTTTAAAGGAAAACATTAAACTGCTATATTTTAAACAAATAAAATTGCTGTTTTACATGTAATTATGAAATGTTTAGTGATTTCGAGGGTTCTAACCCCAGTCCGCCCCTTAGTTATGTCACTGGTGCAGGATAAAATTTAAAGTTTTATCCATAGTTTTGTGACCCATATTACAATATTATTTACTAAGCTATAAACATGAATGCATTAATTAATTTATTTATAGTTTATTTGTTTCATATTTAAATGGTTAATTTTTCATTTTATATGTTTAAAATTTTATATACTTAAAAATATACATTATATACAAATTATATCTATTATATTAGTATTAATTACTATTACAATTTTGTTTACCAAAAAAAAAAAAATATAAAATTATCATAGAAAACAATTTTTCAAAATTATACTATTAACATACCATTGAGCAATTTGGCATCAAAATCGTACTTTAATTGGAGAGTCGGCATTTCAGTGGTTTGATTAATTGTAACCACCAAACAACAATTTCCTGACTTTGGAATTGGATGCTACGCAACATAAACAAAACAAAATCCGTTGTTGCAGAATTCATAAGATTGAGGTGATAAATCAGCTTTAGAGATAAGTATCATTTTGACTACAGTAAGAACAATCAGAAAGTGCATTTGAAGGAGGAGCCTGTTTGGCGGGTGACCTTGGAGCAGCCAATGAGGACTGAGCGACGTTGCCAAACTTGATCCCCGCATAACCACAGCTCGCCGTGCCGGGCGGCATTTGAAGTGTGATGTGACAACGTCGCGCGGGCCTGTCCAATCTATTGGTCGCCGCCAACTGCACCCTTTCGTGGCAAAATTGTAGGACTTCACCTTAATGGTTAGAGAAATTTTGTTTAGTTCTTACAAAATAAGAAATATCTGTCAAGGAATTTGCATCTTCCAAAAGCAACAAAGGGTAATTGTCCGTCAGTGTAAAATAGATCAAATGCCGAACCAAAATCCTCTTCCAAACGAAAAATGAAGTTCTCCCAATTCAATAAATACTATTTTAATATTTTTGAACATAGCAATTGGTTAAAAAAAATATTTATTAACATGTTTCTGTCAAAATCTAACCTGGTACGCTGTAGGTAGGGAGTGAGGCTTAGGAATAACCTGAAGAATTTCATATCTGTGTTCCTGGACTGGGAACTTCTGAAGAAGGCTGGGAGATAGTCTTCCTAGCAGAGATATACTGTCTATGTAGTCTCCTCCACGTAGTTGACGACCTTGGTAGTGAGTCTCGAAGACGGCTCTTGCCTGAAATAGTTGTAGTCAAGAGTGAGTGGTAAGGTAACTACAGTTCTGACAAAACTTTAGAAGTTGGATTTATTTTCATGAGTTAGCTGTTGTAAAACGATCTATAAGAACAGTGATGAAATTCCAACACTTTTAAGAGCTAGTGGTAGTCATTTGTACCCACACTATGCATTACTTATATATAAAAACTAAATAGTGTTTGTGTGCTTATGAAGCATATGTATAAATAAACAAATATAACAAAGACGTTCCAGCAGCTTAAAATAAAAATATTAACAATTTTGTTGTTTTTGAGTTGTACATTTTCATAAAAAATGGACAATACATTTTGGTTTAGATTTGTTAGACTATTTTAAACAGACCATTTCTTACTCAAACCAAAAGGTAATTTTGACTTTTTTTTCCTTCCTGAGTGAAGAGGACAATTTGTCCCCGCACTTAGTCCTAAAAGGACCTTTGCGCCTCCCTTACTTTAATTTGTGCCCTCAGAAACCGAGGCTTTTGCAAAAGCCAATCAGATTTAAGGGCTCCTGTTCTCTAATGTCCTTGGGGCTGAGGAGATATGCTCCCAAGTATCTTTTCCTAGTCTCTACTATGGCAGGACATTCCAACCAAATGTGCTCCGCTGACTCCTCCTCTTCTTCACAGAGTCTATATTCGCTGCTCTGACTAAGGCCTACCTTCAAAAGGTGCTTCCTCAGAGGGCCATGTCCTGTCAACATTCCTAATATCAGTCTTATATCCTCCTTATTCTGGTCTAGGAGAGCTGTCCACCCTTTTGCATAAGGAGAGATAAACATTTTGGATATTCTTAAACCCGAGGCTCTACTCCAATTCTTGTGTCTTGTCCTCTTTTCCCAATCTTTGACCAGAGCTTTAATGTTGGAGAAGGCTATCCCACAACCTGGCTCCGGCCCCACCAATGTGGATTCTGCTCCCTTTTTGGCGAGGATGTCCGCTTTTTCATTCCCATGAATACCTTCATGACCCGGCACCCAACCGAGTGTTACTTGTTATTTGTTGCCAGCTCTGCTAGAGCATTCCTGCATTCCCAGACCGCTTTCGAATCAATCGAACAGGTATCCAGTGTCTTCAGTGCAGCCTGACTATCAGAAAGTATTAGGTATGATAATCCTTTTGTCCTCAACTGTGTGAGTCTTCTGGAACAAGAATCTATTGCCATGACCTCCGCCTGAAAAACCGAGGCATGTCTTCCTAGGGGCACAGCCATGTCGACTCAAGGTCCATGTATTCCGTATCCTGCCCTAGAGTCTAGAAATGAACCATCAGTGAAAAACTTCAGGACTCCTTTTTTAGGGTAGACCTCCCTTTAAATCCATTCCTCTCTACTTCCTATAGAGACCATATATGGTTTTTCAAAGGAGTATTTCTTAACCATAGTATCAGATACTTTGGTTAGCATTTCAGCCTCAGGAAAATTTACCAATATCTTCATGTGGCCTTCTAAGGAGGTAGCATTTATTAACTTTGTTCCTAGAAGCTTCATTGCGCTCATCGCAGCTGTTCTCATCACCTCCTGGCCAAGAGGAGTGTACCCCAGGACCGCTTCCATAGCTAGTGTTGGGCAGGAGCTCATTGCTCCCGTGATGCTTAAGCAAGCTAACCTTTGAAGACTCTGTAGCCTTTTTGCAGCTTGTTGTTTGTTCGACCTTCGGCCACCACACTAAGGCAGCATATGTGACCATTGGTTTTACTATGGTTTCGTAAATCCAATATATCATTTTGGGTTTAAGTCCCCATTTAAATCCAAAGAGTCTCTTACAGGCCCCAAGGGCCATTATTGCTTTGGATGTCCTGTTTCTAATATGGGAGTTCCAAGTGAGCTTCTCATCCAGGATTAAACCCAGATACTTCACTTCCTTTGTTTGGTTAAAGCTGATTCCCTCCAGGACCGGTTTTTCTAGCTGGAATTTTCTGTTCCTGGTAAAGGTAATCATATTAGTTTTTGATGGGTTGATCCGCAGACCTTCCCCATGACACCAGTTACTTATGAAGTTCAGTTCTGTTTGTATTAGGCGTTCCAGCCTGCCTATGTTTTTTCCTTTAATCATAAGCACTAGGTCGTCCGCATAACATAGTAGCCTTATTCCCCTCTTCTCTGCTTTGCTTAGGAGATCATCCACTACCATCGCCCACAGGAGAGGAGACAAGACTCCCTAATTTTGACTTAGTGACTTCCCTTTTAATGTGTAATAATTATTAAATATTTTGTTATGAGCCGTTAAATATTGGGAAGACAAGCGTTGTGCTACATGCAAAATTCTAAAACATTTACAAGTAACACGACAATAAAACATATCCAATTTCAGATAACTCTAACTGTAAATCAAAGAATGTAATTTATCAGTTGTTATGCAAATTTTGTGCCAAGGACTATATTGGTTTAACGACTAATCCCTTACATATTAGGATGAATAACCATCGGTCTTCATCCAACAGAAAAGACAACAAATTGGTTTCACAACATGCATTGGCTCATAACAAATGATTTAATAACTGTTACACATTAAAAGGGATTTGTAAAGTATCAGAAGATTCTTTCGGAATTCAATTAGAAAATTAAAAACAAGTGTATTAATTAGTCACGAAGTCAAAATTACCCTTTATAATCTGTTAAAAATAGTCTAATAAATTTAAAACAAAATGTATTGCCTACTTTATTATTTATTTATTTTTGTTATGAATGCACAACTCAAAAACAACAAAATTGTTAATATTTTATTTTATTTTAATTTTAAGCAGTCAGAACGCCTTTATTATATTTGTTCATCATCTCAATTTAAATATAAAGCCACTTCAAAAAATGTCTTATAATATACCAAGGAATTTAAAAATTACACTATAAATTTAGATGAGCACATTTCAGCTGATTGTAAAAATTCATTATATATTTACTTTTATTCTTTGCTTGTATACATAACATGTTTATATAACACATCCCCCATACATACGATCAAAAAAAGGAATAAAAGTGTTTGATGTTTAACACTGGTCTTTCAGGGTATATGAAAAATGACAAATTATTTTACACTTTTTGCCTCCCAAATTTTGCCCCCTGTGCATGAGCATAGAATTGCACGTGCCTAAGTACGGGCCTGGTTACAACAAATAATCCATTCTATTGAAGAAATATTTAAACCATACGACTGGATATTTAAAAACATAGATGGTTGTTGGTAAGATATCAATGCTATTATCCGATATTTCTGTATCGACGTCAACATCGATGGTACAGCGCAGCTGTTTATCGGTGTTATGATAAGGTAAGCTTCACTAACCTGCATACTGTCAAGGTCAAGTTTGAAGCTGCTCCTGTCCAGTTGACGAACCAAGGAGTCGTTCTTGATCTCATCGGGTGATAGTCCACTCAGAAGCCAGTACACTCTACAAAATACGTCACCATTTTAACAAACTACCATTTTTTAATTTAGTTGTATTATTATTACTGTAAAACACTGTATTTAAAACTCTTCCGTATATTATGTGATAGACTGTTGTAGATAAAGAAAACCAATCAGAATAAAGAAAACATAATTTGTTGGAACTTAAATTGATATTTAAACAAACATAAGAAAAATCTCCATTGACTGTCAAGTTCGTGGAAACTATAAAACGACCCATCAACTAGGAATACTTCTGGACATTTTTCAACAGCAGCCTCTACTTTATAGCAAACAGGAAGAGAGATTATCATGGTTATGTAGTTGTAAAAATTGTGTTTTTAAAGAATGCTGTTGCATAGAGTGGAATGAAGTATTATGACGAGGGTAGAGCGAGGTTCCAGCAATGGTTAAGAAAAACGTTGCTGACAAATTCTCTTGAGAATATGAAAGTTGATGAATACAAGTCTATTTGTATCAGCGCTTAAAACAAACATTTGGTACTAGCTGTTTCCCGCGGCTTCGCACGTTTTTCGCAAGCTTTGCCCTTGTGTGAGCACTTCTGGTTCAAGTAAATTATATTTCCAACGCCGATGTAGACTTTACCTTGTTGTCACGATCAAGAAAATCTGACAAAAGAGTATGTTTATAGCCATTGTACACGTACATGTACTTTATTATAAAGTGGTCTAACACTCAAGCTTTAAGTTCAACCAGAAATTTTTTTTGAAAACAAATATACATCAAAACTTAGCGCCTTCAAATCGTATTCGGCTATACGTAACTGTCTAGTAATTGCATTTTATAATGTGCAGGCGCTTTGATAGTGTTTATATTTTGCAACGCCACCTGGTGGTGAGTTACATCAATGGGCGTACCATATAAACATTCTACGTGGAAAAAATACATATACATACACATTTTTATGATTGATCAAAAATTTTCTGGGTCTATAAAGGACATACAGACAAATATTCATTTATATATAATATTCACCTTTTTTTAAATTAATTTTAAATTTATTTCATACACATACATACATAGAGTTTGAGGTTAATGTACCCACTGAAGATGGTTTATACCAAAACACGTGTATGAAATAAAATTAATATTAACTTTCTTTAAAAAAGGTTTTAGTTCACCATTTTAAGATAACCCTATAATGTGGAGTAATAACGTATTCTTTGCTGCGTGGAATTCATATGATAACCAGCTATTGTCGCTATTGATATGCATATCGTGTAGCCTATAAAATATATACTATAAAATATAATAAATATATTCAGTAATCAAGTAATAAACAAGAGGCAGTATATAATAAACTTCCCAGTACAATCCCAGTTACATTGTTATACTGTATAAATATTTTTTCTCCTATATATATATATATATACATTTATTCTTGTAGGACAAGAAGCTGAGATACCTTCCATTGCACCTAGCCCTAAAAGAGCATTTGCGCTAGCCTCCGAAGACAAGATATTCAGGATGGTTAAGGTCAGCGGAAGGAGGCACTTCCTGTCGAGATCCATGGGAAAGGATTGCGGGTATAGTCAGCCATGTCACCTTGGAACAAGGGGAGGCCAGTTTTGTACCAGCAATGAATACATAGTGTAGTAATCATTGGCATCAGCCTCTCCAGCAAGAGCGGGTAGAGATAGATGCCCTCATGTCCAGGCATGCTTTATATAAATACTGTACAAATAAACCTCCTTCAAAGTTGCGTCCTCAACAATTTCAAACAACATAGGCTGAGTAAATTATGGTTTTTGTTTTATTTGGAAGTGAAATAACTGGAAAACAAAAATTCAAAATCAGAAAAATCACTTCAATCGCATATTGGTCAATTTGAAAATGATCGTGTAAAAAAACAACAGGTTTTCTAAATTTTCCTTTGAGCCTAACAAAAAGCTACTACAGCTTTCGGTTATCAGCTGAAACTACAAAATTTGGAATACATTTACAGTTTCATTACATTATTTTTACCGTGAATAGTTTAATTTTAAAATACCTCTGACTTATGTTCCTACTTACTTTGGCAGTGGGAAGTGATTTCTAATGCTGGCTTGAGCAATAACTCGAATGGTGGATTTTTTTGGAATCTTGGACAGTTCGAACTCGTTTAGTAGGTAATTTCTGAAACAACAAACAATAGAATAGTAGGCTACAGGGCTTAACACATAACACACATGTAAGGAGTAACAGAAATGCAACTAGTAATTTTTGTAATGGGCAAGAATTTAGCATATCCTAGATAATTTAGTAATGGAGAAAAGAAACAATAATTTCTTACTGAACCAATCGTGATTAATTTGACGAATCAGTGATCATTTTGGCTTCTTTACCACAAGTTCGAGTTTTCGATGCACTGACCTATTTTGTTTCAAGTAACTTTCCTTCTGAATTGTCTCTAATATTTCTATTATTCTTGAATAATGCCATGGAATTTTTGCACGTAGACTTCTTTTGTTTTTTCAAAGTCCATTGCCTGATGGTTATGTGCCTATTCCTGCTATGGTTAAATTTTCTGTATAGATGTTTTGTGTGTTTTCGTGGAATTGTGTTGATATTAGCCAATCATGAAAAAGCTGCTCCCTGCGGAAATATATTACTGGTTCTGCCAGTTTTCATACAACAGTAGGCTACTGACTAAAGAGGGCCATCCATAGCAAGGCTAGAACAATATTTAAAAACTGTAATAGTGTTAGTAAGATTTTGATTAGGTTTGATCCGGAAAAATGTTGATGATAGTCAATTTATCAAGAATTAACCACGTTATGCTACAGACAAATGTGGCTCCCAAAGTTGGACACGACTACGCTACTGAACTTATTTAGAAAAATCACCGATTTAAGTATAAATATCTCGATATTTTTGGCACTAAAGGGAAAATGAGATGCTAATCTACGTTTTCAAACTTTACACGCCTGTAATTATAAAATGAGCCAGCCAACAAGGGCGTAGCCAGCGAGGGGGTCCAAGTGGTCCAGACCCCCCCAAATGTTCAATGACTTTTTAGTAAACTATTATTATTATTTAAATAATTCGGTATTACTTATGTATACTGCTGAAAGATCGTTCTCAAAAAAAAAAAAAAAAAAAAAAAAAAAAAAAAAAAAAAAAAAAAACGGTTTAAAACCTTTTTAAGAAACAAAATGGGGCCTTACTCTCTGTCCACTACGGGAAAATATCAGTTGCCTGAACCCCCTCCCCCCACCAACAAAGGCTTTCCTGGCTACGTTCTTGCCAGCCAGTATGACTCTTTGTTAAGTAAAAACAAATTTATTCATTAGTAAATATTAAATTAAAAAGTAATAACTTACGATGCTGTTAATATGAATTAAAAAGTTATTCGAACTTGTATAAGGGACAGTAGAATAATTAATTACACTTAACATCTTCACTGCAGCTCTATTATAAGTCATCTTGAGTACTTTCAATCCGATTATGCATGTAGCACAGCCAACGCGTTGAACTACCAATAATACATGTTGCTAAACATCATCCATGGGCGATTTTCTATCAAACATTTCTTTACTCGTCTGTAGCAGTATGTTTAAGGATATTTCACTCTTAATGCAGCAGAAAGAGAGTTAGTTATACACAGTTTGAAGTAAACGGCATCATTAAGAAAGTGCACAAATGGTTTGGAATTTGAATGCTCAATCAAATTCCGTGGTTGGATCTCCACGCTTTGTCTTCCTCCTCAAAGATTAAACCCAACCAAGTATAATAATTAGTGTTGTGTATAGTTTTTTATTAAGTGCATGTTTTAGAGTTACTAAAGTTGACACACAACATGGTGGTTGTGATTCCTGACCTACGCGTGTCACAACGCTCTGGTATGCTTTGTTCGTTTTAACCTAGTTTGTAATTATGTGTTAGGTTAGTAATTACCTGAAGAAGAGATCAGATTGCAGATATCGAAACGTAGTGTTACTGATTTTTTGTATCACTGAACGTTGGATATGAGTAATGAGAATGTCAAATAGCTCATCAATGATATTAAAAAATATTGACAGTAACAATGACACTTTCAGTGAATTGACTTATGGACGTAGGAGAGCATTAGGACTTTTCTAAAGGCTCATGCACCTTACTCAACTGATCTTATTTTTTACGGATTTAAATGGATGAATCTTTTACAGCAATGTTTTATTTATTGCAATAAGTGGTACTTACATTGCATAGACAGTGTCAACGGCCAGCCTGAGGTAAGTATTCGGACGTACGTACGCTAAGATGGGTTCTTCGAATTTTGGAAGCGTCTTGACGAAGACCTCCTTCAGATCTGACTTTTTGATGCCTTCTCCCACCACTTGTGCCACATCTTGAGGCAAAGACGATGCTTTCAGCTGTCAACAATATTGAGAATCAATATTTTACTTACGTGCAAATTTCTACTCATCATAAGAATTGCTGGGTAGGTGAAAAAAGTAGAAATGGCTAGAAGTGCTCTAAGCACTTCGGTACTTCGGTACTCTTTTTATGTCGCAAAAATCCCACGAACATGGAAAAAGCTGACAGGCGCGATCAGTTTAAATAATAAAGAGGAAATTAGATAATTCGATGCTAAAAGAACCAATAAAGATTTTAATTCTTAAGGGACCTCCTGAATATTTTTATTTCAACTTCAGTGTCGCAATAAAGATATTTTGATAAGGGCTATTTCTTTGCCAAATATTTTAAGGGATATCTGCTTTAACCCCATAAAAACAATGTTAAACTTAAAAAATGACTGCATGGTCTTATTTTTAAATATATAAGTATAGGACATGTTTGAATTTAAAAATATAATAAATATCCACCATAACATAAGTTTCGATATTTTTTATCAGGTTTTAAACAAAGAACTTTTATTGTATCGCCAATAAATAAAATATGTTTATTGCCAGAAACATAATATAATCCATAGCATTCGTCAATATTAATCTAAATTTTCAGTCACACTACATTGAAACTAAATCGTTTGCATACACAAAAAATCTTTACAAGAGAAACGAACAACGTTTTGTATACATATTAATTATTTTTATTAAACGAGACATGTACCTACACTCTACAATAGCAAAAAATTAAAATTGTTGAGGTTTAACAAAGTTTAACGTAGACTAAAACCAGCACAGTCGGCCCCTAATACCTGCTTCTGAATGACTATTTTTTAATTACTAGGATAGTCACTGGATAGTCATAGTTATCTTGGATCTAAACGGAGACTTTCATGCAAACTCAAGATGATTTTAGAAAAATAAATCGGTAAGAATGACACTCTTTCGTTCTGACACTCTTTCCCTTTCCTACATCACCACATCGAGACTTTGGTATTATACTCTGTCCCTATCTACTACTTAGGTACAAGTAGTTAGATTCACACGTAATTATTATAAATAGGAAAAGTCAAAGTTGACCTTTAAGGGCGCTCACGTGATCTGAGCTTCAATTTAGGTATCATCTCCAGGGAATTTTCTTCTTCTGGAAGATGTGCTGGTTGGCGCCCAAGGCGCCAACGAAGCACGCTCTGATGGCTAGGGGCATTCACTTTTCGTTGGACAATCTGGGACGTAATCTGAGGTCGGGAAAGTACAGATCGTAAATGGCCCTGACCATAAGTGCGGGCTTCGGTGGTGTTACTTGGGACATTTATTGTGAAACAAGAAAGCTATCCCTCGAGATAGTACCTAAATTTTAGCTCAGATCACCTGAGGGCACATATAGGGCAACATTGGTACTGCTGGTAACATACTTATGCTAACCTACTCTAACTTATCCACCACTTATCTATAATACCTTGTGCAACAGCTGGAACTGCTGCCTTGTGTTCTGCACACTCGCTATGACCTGGCGTGCAAGGCTTGTGTCTTTCGCGTGCTTTTGGATGATGATGCCCAACTGTGTGCCGTTGAGTTCTGCAAGCCGACTTATCTGCAAAATACAATCCTCAAATACGAGTGCAAGTTGTACAGTAACACTGAGAAGGCTTACTGTGTACATTAAAAATTGTGTTTTTAAAATCGACGCGACGTCAAACGAGAACAGATTTCTGTACGTTCTAAGACGTCAGACTTTCGATCTAATAATAATAAATATTTATTGTGGCAAACATGTTCACATTTGGTTACAAATGTCAGTATTTTGTGTTTCAGTATACAGAAGCCATTGCATAAAACTTTTACAGATAACTGCCATTCGCTCACTCACAGAGACACAACTTTTTTCATTCACTCAAATGTAATTCACTCTTGTCAGCCGTTCTTGATACACTTCATATCAGAACCAGATGATTGATTAGTTTTGGATTGCATCCCAGCGGCTCATTTTAAACTAGTCAATTGAGTAGAACACCCTAGACACCAATAGGTGTCTTAACCAAGCTGTGAATTGTTTAGGGTCACTCAATTGTTTTATTTCCTCAGGGGGTCTATTGACCAGCCTGACACCAACCTCGGTTGGCAAACGCTCAAATGTTGCCGTTCTGTGTTGCTGTACGCGGAAGTCGTCCCTGCCTCTAGTCCTGTACTGGTGAACGTTCCTGCCTTGGACCAAGTCACACTTGAATCGGCAGTACAGGGCCAACTCAAGGATATAAAGGCAGGGAAAGTCAGCAATCTAAGCTCCCTAATGGCATCCTTACAAAAATCTCAAATTCAATTTCGAAATGATTCGGACAGTTTTATTTTGACTTACAAAGCACCCTTTAGAATTTTATTTAGAACAGGTGCCCCATAACGTCAAGCCATATTTCACATTGGGATTCACAAGGCCAAAGTAGGCCGTTCTTAGTACATCCGCAGAGCAGAATTTGGTAAGTTTTCGTAATACATAAATGCCTGAAGAAACCTTAGGACAGATGCTTTCAATGTGATTATCCCAGCTCAGATCTCGATCTAGATGCATCCCTAGGAACTTGGTGTTTCTTTAGGAGGACATCATCCGCCATCACAGCTACGAGGTTCTCGGGTTCTCGTTGCCGTAGGCAAAAGTAGATTGCATTTGATTTAGAACCTTAATTTAGAGTTGACCCTTAGTTTAATTCTGAAAAATGCTGAATACATGAATTCAAGGCTATAAATGATCACGGATCTGAGTTATAGATAGTACAAGTTCAAATCCTGACTGCGATCGTTGTACCATAAACTTTGTACTGTATCGACTCTCCTTTTTATTCTGTTTGATAGGATCATCGCGAAGACCAGTGCTTCAGAAGATCAGGTAGAATAAGGCTTAAAAGAAGATTTTTTTTAGAAGAAGGAGGTGGCCTTTGGGGTAAAATGCTTTACATCAGGCAATACATACCGCCTGTTGCTGCTAAGTTTCCTAGCTATAGTCTAGTAGCAAATGGCACCACCGACCTAGATTCTAGAATAATGGCTTCGGAGGTCTAAGGAAGTATTTTAATTTCCTTATTTTAATCAATCACTGAGACCTTCAATTTTATATTATACTAGCACTTACATTCATATTAGACATAAATAAGAATGAATCCCATTATAATCAGTACATGGTTACATAAGAAAACGACCGGGAATTGATTAACCACTTTTACGAGTATTGTGGTCAGTTTAGTACACAGTATGCAACAGATAATATCTTATCAGAGGAAAGATTAGAACAGCGCTTTTTTATCAGCAGGGCTGCCCTCAGTGGTTTTACGCTAAACATTGATAAGGTATCCTGCTCCTGAGCAAGACCCTACCCTCATTGCTTTTCACAACTACTGTATATAACAAACACTACACAGAGAAAACAAGACGTCTTTTTACCCATAGAATAGGTTACAATTTTCATTTTATAACTGAACAGTTTTTAAATTGCTACAAAACTTTCTAATGTTAACGGAAATTTTAATATTATACGGTAACTTGTTGAAAAACTTGAACCATTATAAAGAATTATTGCCTCAATACGGACTTGTTAATCTTAAGAGTTCTAAATATTCGCCGGTCTCTTTCGCTGTAATTTAGATCCGTCGTAACTAAATTACGACTCTTCGTTTTTTTACACCTAGGATTTTAAAAATAAATAAATGCTGTAATGGTAATACTTTTAACTGAAAGAAAATCGGAAATGAGCTATCTTGTATTCACTTGTGTGTAGTTATTCTTATAAAATAATAAAAATATAAAATTAAAATAAAACAAAATTTTCTTGTGGTCGATTTAAGATTGTTTTGCAGGGCAGTTATATGCTTTTGCCATGTCGATTTTCAATAAAAAATTACTATAAGATGTTTAAAATTTTATTCTTTTGTTGCATATTTAAAATTACATAGATATTCCATATTTTCCGCACAGTCAATCGCACGAAATTTAAAATTGCAGTTAAAGTTAAAATCTCTAAAATCTAATATACTTTATTTTATCAACATTAATGAACATTTTGCTCAATTCACGCCATCGTCTTAAAATAAGGAAGATCTTGATCAGTTTGGTTCTAGCTGGTTCGTGCGTTTTTTGAGAAAAGAAAAAAGCTATGACGTCAGCGAAAGCACTAAACTTCTCATAACAATTTTATTTTATAAATCATTAAAACAATCAGAAACAGAGAAGCGGAGATGACTGCCTTGAGGCACACCTGTTTCGACGAGAAGCGTCGAAACCGCACGCCAAACCGCACGTCGTACGCCAAACCGCACTCGCTGTTCCCGCCCTGTGAGGAAACTACGGAACCAGATCAAGATGAAAATTATTTAACACCCTATGTCTCACATTTATAATAGTATCTAAGTTTTAACACATTTCTACAGATTTCAATACACTCAATTTTGGCATTTTAGTACAGACATAATTCGTAAATTGTGCCATGAAATTTAAATTTTTAGTGAAATGTTCATGTACATTATAGCCTACATAAAAATTATTTTGACAGGATTTTATATTCAGTTAAATATGTGTTATATAAATATGTGTATATAAGATTACCGTACTCGTTTGGCATGATCTTTAGGTAAATAATTAGAAAATTCTTGATAAAAAAAAACGAAAAAATTAGTTCTAAGATAGAACCTTGTGGTATACCTACTGAAATTTAAGTAACAGAATGTTTAAAGTTAAAATTCACTGGTGTCTCTAAGTAGACATGATCTCACTAATTTGATACAGGTAGGTTTAAAACAAATAATTTCATAATAATGAGCAAGATAGCAAGCAAGACTTACCGGAATGAAGTATAGCAAACTGAGAGGAAGACTAGCAACTTGCCCATCAGTCAGCTGACTCAATTTGCCTGCGCGTAAAGCGTTGTGTAGCGTACTGGGACTGTCGTTGTACGCAACTATTAAACAACTGGGAACCATTACCTCTGCAACAATAAAAGGCATTTTAAGTTCAGATGTGTTACCAAGTCTCCATAATACTGTATCCATTATAGGTGCTAAGTTTTTGGAAGTACAATATTCATCGAGTTCGATTCATTTATATCCAAATGGAAGTATAATTTTTAAACTATCAGAATACAATAAAACTACATTGATTTTATATACAACTTGATACACTATTTTAGTTTTACAATTATTTTTAGAAGCAGAAACTGCACATTACAATGCATTCTAACCTCAAAACCACTTAAATGTTTATAGATGGTGAAAGTTTGCTCCACATATTCGTAAAATTAACATTGTTGGACACTGTTTGTGAAGAATTTAATCATAGCTGTGAACCATTGTGAAAGTGTGAACATAACAGATGTTATACTCAATCAAAGGATTTTGTCTTCAATCATTATCTTCAACTCGTCATGGCGTTAGCCGGTGTTATTGATAAGAGTTGGAACAGTGACAGATAAAATGCCTTCTTGATAGCGTTGCTATGAGACCCAAACAAGGAGCCTTGTTATCGTGTAAGGGTATCTGCTACAATCCTGTTTAGGAGAATTAATGAACTAATTTGTTGGGCCTGTTTTCGGCCGTAAACACAAAAAAACACTGTACCTCAAAAACAATATACTTACCTGAACCACATCAAGTTAATTACCCATAAAATATTACAACGTTTGTGCCAACGATGTAAAAAAACGAGAAATCAATGATTGGTCTTAGAAAAATAAGCTAGGAAACTTTCATTAAGTAAAATGAAACTAAAACCATGTTTCATACATATTATACAGTCACTGAGAATTTCATAAAGTATAAATTTAAAGTAACAGTAGTTCAGTGAACATGAAATCGTATTGTATTAAAAAAAACTGCCATTAAAACAGTATGATAAAATGCAACAGGTTAATGTTCTGAATTGATGTAGTTAGGTTTGGTTCCATTGTTCCAAACTCTTATTTCACATTTTGATTATTTTTTATGACTACTATGTAAAGTGTGCCACTTTCCATCTACTGAAATCCTAATATCCTTTCATTAGGACATTTCTTTTGCGGAATGAAATTGGATACTTGGGATACTGGATACTTGGTATTTACAGTAGTAAGAAAAACAAAATGGAGAAGATTTTTTGGTTCCCCAAATTTGTTTCTTAACAGCTCCAAACGAACCCTAACAATTTTTGGGGTGGTGCTGCGTTACAGTACGTTCGTTCTATGATTTTTCTGACGTAGGTGCCATTTGTTATTGTTAACTTTAATTACGTTTAATTACGGTGTAATTTCACGCTTAAAACTTATGATTTAAATTTTTACTGATGAAATTAACTCAATCATATGTTAATTCCCTGAAATGCGGCTTACACTTGACCATAAAGTGCTAAATTAAAATTTTGTAGACCTTATGGCTTAAACTCTGTAAAAAAATAAATTATACGGGTGGTCATACAATGAGACTTGATTTATCTTTGGTTGAGTTCAGATTGTTGCAATCATTTAAAGGCAATTAAATAAGCAATAAGGCAATAAGGCAACCATTATAAGCAATTTAGGCCGTTTTTAATCAGACCCAAAAACTGCTATGTATGTAGTCTACAAGAATAATAGCTCCAAGAACTGACACATTTTTACTTCTAAAAAATGTAAGTAACAAAATTAAGAAATATATAACAAGCACGTAATTTAAAAAAATTTTATTAAATTAAAAAAATTACTTGGGTTCGAAAATGAATAAAAAACAAGACACTTCCTGAAGTATAAATCTTGTAAATATTGTAAACATTTACATTTTTATCTTCAGCCATTTTGATTTTGGCCTAAATGCATTTCCTAAAATTCTTGTAATTTCACGAAATAGGATGCAAACATTTGTTACTACTTTTTATAAGGAAAGTTATCTGAAAGAGCTATGAATATAACAATAACAAGATGTTTTCACAACTGAAAATCAATTGAACTATCATAAGTCTTTATTTTCTATTTATGCGATAAAACCGCTTTGAAGTTTGCGAATTCGCAAACAATAAGCAATAGTAGTCGTAATGATCGCAAACAATAAGGTCATCCTTACCTGGAAGACTGGAACAATCCTCTGGCAAAGTCCGTGACAAAGTACATCTTATGGCCTGGAGTGCTCCTGTAGAATAGTCTCCACTACAAGACACTGCAGCAGAATACACGATCGTGTAAATGTAAAACACTATACAGCTTTACATTAACAATAAAAAAAGTTGTGCATGTTAGGTTTAGCTCCATTTTTCACTTTGCTAAACGTTCGTTGTCTTCGTCGCCAACTTTTTACGGCTTTTTCCAGAGTGAAGTGGACTCCAGTTCCAGGAATCAAGCTATAGCAGTGTCACATTTCAGACGCTGCACTAAGAGGAAGGTGAACTGGAGCTAAAATTAACATTCACAGAATTAATCATTCCCATCATAGCTACGTTATAAATATAAAAAAAATAATTAAGTAAAACATTAAAAAAGCAAAACAACACAAACATCTGTTATTTTATACATTATAGCATTGATAGCACCTTTTTCTACGTATCTAACAGATACATTAGCTTCTGCTATTAGATATTTACTGAAATGTACTTTCCACATAAACATAGCTTGTGCGTGAGAAGAGACACTAAAGAATTCCATTATAATTTTTACATTATTTATAATTTAATTTACAATTTATAAGGCTGCTGCAAGATTTAAAAAGTACTAGGAATGAATTATTTTAAGACAAATGAGTATGGAACATAATATTGAGGACAACTCTAACCCGTACTACTAGCTGTAGACTAAGGTGCCAAGAAGGGCCGGAAATCGGTTAATAATATATGACTAATTTCTTATCTATTAATTAATAATACTCAAAGAATTATGTTTCCTTATTAGGATACTAAAATTAACTTTTTTATAAGTATTAAAACAAAAACGATTTACGAAATTCTTGATAATTTATTTTTGTTTTTGTATTTTAATTGTGTAATTTATCGTCATCTAGCTGTGAGCAGGTGTAACGATGGGACAATTACAGTTCTTGGAGCACATGCGAAGACTAGAAGTATAAAATCGGCTAAATGCCAATATAACTGAGTTTGAAAGCTGGTGTAAATAAATATTTCCGGGAGAACACGACCTAAAAACCGATAGAGGAATTTTTAACAGAGAAAGAAATTTGGTCGCGCTAGTGGAGGTCGAAATGGGGGGGGGGGGGTTAAAAGAGTTAAAAATATGAAAAGATATTTACTATCCTAATTTGGGACACGTAAAACCGACCTTCATGTACACAAATAATCGTTATATAACGATCCCGTCAGATAACGAGATGAAAAAACTGAAAGACACCACTTTAAGGTGGTGTGCATATTTAGGTGACGCTGATTTAAAATTTATTTATTTACGTGTGCTAAGAAAATATCATGTGAGAAAAATTATCATTTCATATTTTTAACCTCTACGATACCCTTCCATTCGACCTCCACCAAAACTGGCGTGGCTAGATGTTTTCTTAAGGAAAAGTTCTCTATCGATTTTAAGAATAATCAGGTTGTGTCTTCAATCGATTCGAATTGGCTCTCTGCTCCTGGGTTTTAACATTACTCTTTGGAACAACCAAAACCAACACGTAAGCCGTTAGTTGAGTGAAGAAACTGACAGATTCTCAAAATTACGATACGTGCGTGTCTGAAACAAAACGTTTTGCCATCCTGGCTTTTCATTTGTTTCACGAATTTGTTCAATCTGTATTCAAGTTTAAAGGTGGAACAAAGATAAAATTATAAATTTAACTGGACGCTATGCTGGATGAAGCAACTTGGAGATCTTTAACCTTCACCTTTATTAATATGCTATGATATGATATGCTATGATATGGAGTTAGTTACAGCTAAAACTTTTGGACACTTTCACAAGAAATTAGTGTTTGTCGAAGTAAGCAAAATGACTTTAACAATAACCCTATTATGTGATGAATCAGTTTAACGGTATTGATAAAAGAAGAACATTGGTGGAAATTAAACGTATCTAAATTAATTCCTTCACCTTCGTTCAAAGGGTAGCCAAACCACTTCTGACAGAAAAGTCAGAAATTCGTGGTAAATGTTGGTATCGTTGATTTGGCCTCATTAAGACCAGAGTATTACTTTGAGATATTACTCGATGAGACTTCATTTATTTATTGAACCAATTGCGATGACTTTTGTGTATAGTAAAATATAATAAACTTAAACTAACATATATAAAGGATACAAAGAAAATGTGAACTAAGTAAGTAATGAAATAAAAACTGGACAGAAAGAGAGTGAAACTGTAATACGTAACAAGCATAGATAAATACAACAAATAATGCTTGATATAACTAAAATCTGTTAAATTTTAAAAGTTTTCGTATTAACCCTTGTCCCAATTTTGGCAAGTGGCAGAGGCGTAACTAGGACTTGGCTTTGGGGGGATGAATCTAAATTTGAATAAATTATGATTCATTTCTATTTAGGGCTCTTTGATGTGGTCATATCCGCCTCATCCCCCCCCCACTTCATAATCGAAATAAAACTACTTTTTCGTGTCTGGTAGCAAAGGAATACGTCACAAACAGGTTTCAAGGGGCAGTAAAAATATAGGGATTTTAGGGTCTCTAAATGGTTGTTAAACTAAATCCTATTTTCGAAAAATATAAACATATTACCACGTATACGCCCGGGAAAGACTTTTTAATGTTCAAAACACAATTTTTACAACATATTTTACGAAATAGGTTTAAAACATGCACCTAATACTGTTTTCGCATCAAATTATTGATATTTGGAAGTAAGCACATGGTTTTAGCGACTTTAGTTAACTAAACTGGAAAACATATTTTAAAAACTACGTTTACTCCTTCAGAAACGATCTATAAAATTTAAGTTTTTTAATACCAGGATTTTTGGATGCTTTTAATACTTGAACAAACAATTGGTTTATAAGGAAATAAGAACTTGGCGTTTACTCTCGTAGGAATAACATTTTTTAAATTTGGGACTTTATACGCTGTTTTAGTTACTCTTAATTGTTAATTTTAGTTACGTTTCTTCCTCGGACATTTTTACAATTTAATATATCCTCATACGCAATTTTAGTCTGTATAGAACATTTTGGTTAGTTAAATTATACAAGTATTACAATTATCCTACTCTGACATTTTTCATAATTTAGCGACTCAGTTTAGCCATTTTTAAAAACATTGAAAGTAACATTTCTCTGTACGTTTTTATTCAATTTTATTAAACACTTGTTTTTAAATATTGATTGAACGTAACTAAAACGTTATATATGCCAAATTAATAGGAACAATTTTATTATATTCTCATATAAGTCTAAATTAAGAATATGTGCAGTAAATCCTTTTCGTGTTATTATTCTCCAAGATTTGAAGTAGCAAATAGAATTTAAATAGTTTAGAATTATATTTGCCAGTAGATTTTCCAAGACACTTTAGTACTTTCGTAGTTTTTTTGTATGTAAAGAGACAAAGTGCTTCATTTTAGCGCGAAGTATTTTCAAAGATGTTTTTGAGACTCATTAAGAAATGTTTTACTTTTGTGGTATTTTTACTGTGTTGTAACATTGCCTACTAATTTTAAAATGGTTGATTCCAAATTTGAGTAGTTAACTTTAGGTTATTTAATACACGCCAAAGATCGTTAAACATATTATTTCTCTGAACCCATTCTTGAAATTGGTTTCAGCCTTTTGGCAGGAAAGGTTCCAGCTTATAAACGTTAAGTATCTCAGTATTTCTAATGGGTAGAACTAAAGGTTTTCTCCCACTCAATTAAACCATTTAAATGGAAAAGGAAGATAAAAGTACAGGAAACGGAAAGGTAAAGAACTGATATCCGCAGTGCTATGGGTGCTTTTTATAGGAAGAAAGAGATGTATCAGATTTAGGTATAAGAGTACAGGAAGATATAATAGTATGGCATAATCACTAATGGAAAGACGGCTGGATGACATCATACATGGCGTGTAAAATTTCTGGAAAGACCCTCATATTTTTTACGTCATAGCATATAAAATCTATAAACTTTGCACAATGTTATACGGATATTCTATATACTTTTTTATCCAATAACTATCATAAGCATACATTGGAGGCAAGACCCGTGGAGAATGTCTCAAATGCAAGTCTATGCCAATAGGCGCGTATCATATCAAAAGGTATTGTTTATTAGAAAACAATTCCGCAAACCTCGTAAGCTTTATTCGTTATAAAATAGCAGCTGTTGAAATAAAACCAATAGTGAACCTTTAAATGGCCGTAATTTTGGTATAGAATTAACGTTTTAGGAATCACCCTATCAGAAAATAAAGCACTTTGATCGTTAAAAGAATTGAATAAAAACTTTCGGATTCCGATTACTAATAAGAATGTTTTGATGTTTCCAGACATTAGACACACTGTGTACAAGTCTCCAACTTATGTCGGGGGTAGGTTGGGAACAATAGCCTCGTCCTAATATCTCCTCCTTTAAGCATTGTTCGAACAACAGATTCATCTATAAAACTGAAAATGCACAGCTTAATTATTTTTTTTTTAATTATATAAAAATCACAATTTCTGGTTTTAGATGCAAATACAAATATAACATAATACATGCTATTTCTACTCAACGTTAAATCCGTGGATCGTACAGGCCTACGTAACATAATTTGGACTAGCTTGTTAATTAATTTCTTTAAATATGACTTACTATTTAATCAATATTTTTTTACTGATTCAACAATAAAAAAAATTGAAATCCCTATTATAAAAACTTATATAAAATTAGTAAGGGTGATATCTTGAGCAGGTTCTGGTGTAGGCAAAAAACTATGAAACACTATTGAGCGTAGCGAGCAATAAAAAACAAAATTACATTGCACCACTTTCAAATCTTTATCACCGTAAACGTACACAGTCTTTGTATACATTTACAGGGTGTTCACAAAAGGGCACCCACACTTCTGTGGCTAATAGTACTTATGACTTCAAACAAAACATGTCCTATAAACGTAGGTCGGGAAATGCGTCGTTTAACTACTAGTATCATTTTGAATTTTCGATAAACAAATGTGCAGTTTGGTATCTGTAGCCAGGGCCGTACACAGCTTTAACGGGCCCCGTCATGTCCCGCCACCGCACCCCCCCGTCACACCGCTTCAACCCCCCCCCCACGGTTATCCCATTGACACATCTCATTTTTTAATGATAGTAAGATTCAATATATGTTGCTTAAAATAAGTATGGAAAATATCTTACAAATCGGACCATTTTAAGCATTGGTTTTTTTACTCATTTAGCGAACTTATTTTTAGTTATTAATAATTGTGAGGAATAAATTTTATTTTTATTTAGTTAAAAATAAATCGTCTTGTATATCGACATTCCAGTTATGACTCATCGGGTCGGACCGGACACAAGTGTTGAGATGTTTGTTGTTTGATCGCAGGAACTATTATTGACTTTTCAGTTTGAATGCATGATATATTTTTATGTAATTTTATGTAATACATTAATTTAATTTTCCATTATCTCAATATATATTTTTTTTGTAAAATTATTTATGATTTTAGTACATAAGATTGTATATTTGTATTTTTTTAAAGCTTGTTTTTTATTTTCTATTCTTTGCATTGTCTAATTAGTTCCTAGTCACTCTATATTGTATAAACGTCGGTTATATGTATTTATTTTGGTTGTAGTTTTGTGTAGTCTTGTGCAGACGTCGCGGAGAGCAGTCTGCTGACCTTTTCGTTTTTTTTTTATGTGAGAGCAAGCTATAAACTGTTTATTTGTGTATTGTGTATCTGTTACACTGACCAGCTACTTGATTTTGGTCAGTGACTTCCCAAGTTTTTTCATTTATATGTAAACATGAATGTAAATGTTGGAAAATAAATATTTATTATTATTATATAAATAAACACGATCAAGATTGTTAAATCAAAAGTAAGATTATTACTTTTAAAGTAATAGTCACAGTTTCTTCGAAATTGTAATGAACGTTATTACAAATGTAGCCTATAATAGCGTTACAGTAATTAGATTGAGCTATCTCGTCCGTCGGCACTGTCCCCTCAAATATACAAATGTAGGGCCCAGTCCGGGCCCCTAAGGGCCCGGGCGCCGATCTGAGTACGGCCCTGTCTGTAGCTGTACTATCTCTAGAGATACTATTTTTATCAAAAATACAAAATGGCGGCTAGTGGCTAAACGACACATTACTCAACATTGTTAAACATATTTTGTTTATATTCTTGTATACTATCAGCCACATAAGTTTTGACACCCTTTTGTGAACACCCTGTACATATATGATGTCAGAATTGATAATCAGATTCGAAAGCATAATAAGAACAGTAAACAAGAATTTTATTTACGAAAAACTCAAATATCTGAAAATTATGATGTAAACTAATTTATAAGTAACTTAAGTTATTTTTAAATTATCTAAACGGAATTTCCTTCCTGCAACTTTTACATCTGAAATGGATTTAAAAAAATGATATATTTAATCCTAAAACACGTTTATTTATTATACAACAGAAAAGAAGTTTCTTATATTTTAACCTACTTTAGTAATCTATTCCTATCTTAAAATGGTTCATTAGAAACTAGTTTCTTTGTAGGAAACGCTAGTAGCCTAATAAGTTTTAAGAAACTGATATAAAAAATTAGAAGAACAAACGTTAATATTTTTCCAACTATCCAACATATTTAAATACTGTCAGAAGAAAACAATAGTAAAGATAAATTTTGTTGAAGAAAAATAGAAAAATTCTTTTAAGAATTCTACAGAAAACTGTATACATTTAAAGTAGAAATTTGCACTAATTTAATATCATACTTGGAAACATTGCTGAATATGAAGATATACATTTTTACATATATTTGTGAACATCCTGTTTATATGTGGTGTCAGAATTGATAATCAGATTCGAAAGCATAATTAAAAATAGTAAACGAGAATTAAATACTATTTATGAAAAACTCAAAACTCTGAACTCATTATGTAAATTTATTTATAAGTTTTTATCAACTATCTAAATAAAAATTCTTTTCCTGCTAGTTGTTCATTTGAAATGGATTTTTTAAATGAAATATTTCATCCTAAAACACATTTATTTACTATACAACAGAAAAGAAGTTACTATATTTTAACCTACTTTAGTAATATATTACTATCTTAAAATGGTTCATTAGAACCTAGTTTCTTTGTAGGAAACGTTAGTAACCTAATAAGTTTTAAGAAACTGATATAAACATTGTTAAAAGAACAAACGTTAATAATTTTCTAACTATCCAACATATTGAAATGCTGGTAGAAGAAAACAATTGGATGCATTTAAAGTAAAAATTTGCACCAATTTAAAATCAGATTTGAAAAAGTTGCTAAGTATAAAGCTATACACTTTTGCCGTATATATTTGAAAATTATTTGTGAGAACAATTCTTGTTTTACTTTATATCTGATCTCCTAAATTCTGGTTTAATTGTAAATAATATTTTTCCTTCAGTGATATTCCATTTTTAATGTCAAAAATCTTCCTTAAATTATAACCTATATACTGCAACAAAATGCCTCAAAATGGTTAGTTGAAATGTTCACAATTGCTGAGTTTTATTTAAAAAATGTTCTATTTTCGCCATTGTCAGGCAATACATCTTGAATTGTAACTATGAAACGAAAAAAATAATCCCGATCTAAAAACAATAGCATCACCTTAAAAATTTGCAATTAATAGGTATTGCATATACTATACGTAGCCTATACCATTAACTTGGAGTGCGAGTGTGTGGAAGATCTTAAAGGTCTTAAAATGAAATTTTTCAGTATATTTAATTGTTTTTTAAAGTGTTTTTTTATTTGGAAGTTAAAGAAGAAACATTCTTTCAAACCCGAGTTATGTCGAATAAAAAACACAAACAAATCATTTAAAATAAAAAATATAAGTTAAATGGTAGGGTCTCAAAATACATTTTGAAGGTTTCAAAAAGTAGAGGATTCTGCTAAAAGTGGAGCTAAATAATCAACCACCATGATTATAACGATTCCAAATTTTTATTTCTTAAAAATAAGCTATTATATCCCTTAGGTAATAGCGGCATGAAATTTATTCTTGTGCTAAATTACAATTGTGTTGTAAAATCACAATTACCAAAGTTACTGACTTCAAGCATTGAAAAACTTTAAACAATTAATTGTGGGACCAAAATTATGAAAGCCTGATTACACCGATGTTAAGTTGAATATTGTTATGTACGTAAGTTCGAACAGGTTTCGGCAAGTTAAATATTACATGCAACTATTTTCAATTACTAGAAAATCGCCAGGTACAGATTACACAGTGAGGGAGTGTAATGAGAATTAATTACTCTTAATATGGTAATTATAAAGAATGTAATGCAACTTTACCAAATAAATGCGACAGAAGGAGGATCGCCGAAGTCAGAGACAACCCGTCCATTATGATCTCTTCTCCACATAGAACTGGAAACTGGAGGATAAAGGAGTGGGAATAGACGACCACGACCTATGGCCACTCTGATAAGATACGGCCAGCTGATTTACAGCAATGAATTACTTGCATTCAATAAAATCAGCGACTGTCTTCAACCCAGACTATACTCGGAGTCATTAACTTTTGTGACTCCACATTCCCAGATATCCAGGAAACGATGAAGCAAGAGTTGGCGTCATCTTGCTAACAATCCTCGTTTGAACAGAATCGCATTTATGGGTTAGATATGAGTGACGGTGACTTAAATGTATTTTCCATCTGTCGCACTCATTATATTTAATGTGTTCTCGTTGCTAAAGATTATTTTTACTTAAGACTGTCATGCGGTAGGGAGAGAATATATAGTATTGTAGTTGATGACAAATCCACAAAAGAGAGGGGTGGCCTCTTGGAAAAATTTAAAAAAATTAAGTATTTAAAATGCTTTTTGATGAATTTCAACATAAATTACAGTTAGTTAATTTTCCATTGTAATGCTTATAATTGCACTTTTTGCAGGAAACATTTTATTATATTTAAATTGTACCAATTTATTGTTTAATTTGTATTTGTTTTTTGTTGTATTTAATTTAAAATTATACAATATATAAAATGCTAAACTTTATATAAGAATATAATTATTATATTTTCTCTTGTAAATTAATAAGCTACAGAAAAATGAATGGTTGGCTTACATTTTGTTTTAAGTACTAATTATAAATAAATATATTATTAAGTTTCCGTTATTAAAAGGGCTAGAATATAAATGCATGGATAATAAAAAAATACGTGTTAGCTAACCATCAGCATTGCCATTTAGCTTATGCGGGGTGTATATTAAGTCCTGATACGCCTGGATATATTCCAAACGGAATGGGATATCGACGTAAAATCTTCATCATACCTATTAAAATACTTTTTGGACTACTTGGAGGATAAAAATATTTCGCCCCTCTTTCAAAGGTGGTAGAGGGGGTAACTTTAAATTTTCAAACTGCAACCCCTATCTTGTACGTTGTCATTTAAAAATAAATTTTAAAAAACACAATGGCATGAACAAAACATCTCTACGACGATCCTAGCAAAAGTTATGGTCAAACAACCCCTTACATCTAAGGGTGTAAAGTAAGTCTTGATGCGCCTGGATATATTCCAAACGGATTGAGATATCAATGTACAACTTTCACCATACTTATTAAATTACTTTTTTTATCTTTTGAGGTTAAACAAAATTCATCCCCCTTTTCAAAGGAGGTAACTTTACATTTTCAAGCTGCAACCCCTATCTTGTGAGATGTCATATCAAAGGTCTATTCAATAGAAACATAATGCCACTAAGAAAACACCTCTATGCCATTTCTAGCAAATTTTATGGGTAAATAAGACAAAAAAATTATCTGTAGGCACAATGCCAAGTTTTAGTAAGACTTTGAGGGGCCTAGCTTACCCCTTTACTAGTATGTAATGTTTCTGGTGTGCATAGTTTTGGTAAGAGGTGGCATTACAATGTAAGGGATTATTTTCCCTTAACTTTTGCCAGGATCATCGTAAATATGTCGTTCATGTCATTGTGTTTATTTTTAATTTACCTTTTAAATGACACGCTACAAATAGGGGTTGCAATTTGAAATTTTAAAGTGACCCCCCTATCCAACCCCCTTTGAAAAAAGGGGGGGGTATTTTTATCCTTCAAAAAGGCCAAAAAAGTTTTTAATATGAAAGGTGAAGATTGTACATCAGTATTTCAATCCGTTTGGAATATATCCAGGCGTATCAGGACTTAATTTATACCCTCTATAGTACATTAATTAAACATACATCTAACATAAATACATTTAATTTAATTACTCTCACTACTACATCCTGAATGTATTGTATACACCACTTGTTTTCAGGGCCGTACAGCTGTCGAGCCCTGGGAAAGATATTAGGCAAGCCCTCTCATATCCCACCACCGCGCCCCGACCATACCGCTTCGCCCTCACTCCCCAAACTTATCTAATTGACATTATCTTATTATTTTGTTAACGATAGTAAGATACAATATATGTTGCTAAATATAAGTATGGAAAAATCAGTTAGAATTTTTTGCAAAAACAACTAGTGAGTGAATATTTGAGGAGTGACAAATCAAAACGTGTTTTGTCACCAAAAATTCGATATTGAGTTATGCACATGGTTTTTTTCCTCTCACTGAATTCTATCAACCTATACATAGCAAAAGGCACCAAAAAAATGTTTTGTCCCATGTAACTTAAGTAGGAAAATCATGAATTTAATCAAACTGTGTTTTGTCCACACCCTCATTTGGATCAAATCATGTTTTGTCCAACAACCAATGGGAGTCAGTCAGCGAAGTGTTCTTATTGGTTCAATGAGTCATGTGACCATGTTGTGTTGATTTCACAGTGGTAGAGGTTATGTTACAGTGAGTTCTGTAAAAACTTATGGCATTTTTGCTTGTGTTTTAAAAAGGATAAACAGTAGTTTCAGTGATGGAAGAGTTTTCATCCATAGTTTCCATAGTGAGTTGGATGGTGGAGTGCCAGTTTCCTTAATTAACAACGATTCAAGAAAAAGAAAAAAAGTAACAACTAAGGTTAAGGCAGCTAAGCTTAAAAGGTATTCAGCTCCAACCGGATCAGTGTTGTTTGTTCCTTGCAAACATAACACATCACATTTGATGTGTTGTCAAATTAGGCCAAGAGATGTCAAAATTCTCAGGGATAAACTGTACAAAATCCCAGATAAAATTAGACAAGACAATATTGTAGCCAGTTTAGTACAACCTAGGCCAGTGAAGAGGCGTAGGCCCCGGAACGTAGTGAGCTACCAAGTTCAGGTAAACATGCATTCTCAGTTCAGTACTTTATTCCTTCAGTAATCAATAATAAACGTATTCCAGTCTGCAAGGAAAACTTCTTATCCATTACCAAATTTGGGCGAACTAGGCTAGCAAGTATAATTAAAAAGGTAAATTCTGGAGATGCAATCGCTGAACATAGAGGTGGAGATAGAAAAAGTAGAAAAAGCATTGCAAAGAAAGAAAAGGTTAGAGAATTTATATCAGGGTTGCATGCAACTGAAAGTCATTACAATAGAACAAAATCAAAAAGGGTTTATCTGAGCAGCCAGTGTAGTATAAGAAAACTACATAATTCATATTACTCAACGCTTTCTGATGCAGAAGGTAGCTTAAAAGTTAGTTTTTCTATGTTCAGAGACATTTTTAGAAATGAATTCAACATAGGTTTCAGAACTCCAGCGTCTGATGTTTGTAGCCAGTGCCTAGTAATAAAAGAAAAATTGAAACAGGCGCCACCAAATTCTCAAGAAAAAGCTATGTTAATGGCCGAAAAAACCATCCACAAGAGGAGAGCAAAGGCATTTTACGACTACATTAAAACGGAACCTGATAACTCCATTTCATTATGTTTTGATCTCCAACAGATCCAGCCGCTGCCTAAAACTTGCATTCAGGAAGCATTTTATCTAAGGCAATTTAATTTTTATTCATTGGTAATAGTTGACTTGGCCACAAAGGACCCTATTTTTTACACTTGGACGGAAGACCAATCTGGAAAAGGAAGCACAGAGGTCTCATCAGCACTTTTTTATCACCTTAACACAATGGACTTCAACGGTAAGACTGTACTTCGTTTATTTTGTGACGGGTGCGGTGCTCAAAATAAAAATAACATAGTACTTCACACACTTATGTTTTACATGCACACAGTAAATACAACCTTAGAGGAAATTCAGATATATTATCCCGTCAAAGGACACAGCTTTTTACCTGCGGACCGGATTTTTGGCAGAGTAGAGAACATTCTAAGAAAGAATGTCACAATTTTATCGAAAGAAGATTACACTAAGTTGTATCAACAAATTGGACAGGTCAAACAACTTGGAATTGACTGGCAAACTTTGAATACGAAATCCTTGTCAACGTACTTCAAGAACTTAGAAGCAATTAGTGTAATGAAACGAATTTTCATAACCAAGAGAGCAACTGTGACAAGTCAAGTGAAAAATAAAGACAAACAATTGGTGACAAAGAAGAAAGTTATTAAAGTTGGCGTGAGAGCTACAAAAAACTACCGTTTTGAAGATATGGATGAAGAGAACTCTGTGACTTTGTACAAAAAGCAAGTAAACGACAAGAAGATAATGGATATCGCACTAGAAGAGATTCTTTTAGGCCACCCAATTTCAAGTGAAAAGAAAAAGGACGTTCAAAAACTGTTAGAGATTATGTTTGGACAGGACTGGGAGACCTTACCAGGTGAATACTTTGAATGGTACAAGAAAATCATCAATGACACTGAGGCAGTAAATAATCAAGACAATGACAATGATGAAGTTTTGTGTGAGTGTTTGGAAGACGAGGTTGCCATAAGAATATAAACAATGATTTCTTGAAGGTGAATTAAATGCTAAATAGTTTTATCAATGTATTTCTTAATTTTCAACTGTAGGCAACTTAAAATCAATGTAAATAATACACTTTTTGAACAAACTATACTGTTTTACCTTTATTATGACCCCTTATCCATTGTCGTGGTTATAAGATATGGTTCGATCAAAGCGTGATTTGTCCTTGAGTAATTTAAACAAAACGTGTTTTGTCCAACCCGTTTGTTCAAATAGTGTTATGTCCAACTTATTTAAGCACTTTTTACAAAGAAAAAGGAAACTTTTAACAGAAAAACAGAGTTAATTATAATTTAAATCGTACGAACTTCATAATGAGGCAGCCTAAAGAATGTAAAGCTTAAAAACATGATCAACAATTTTTTGTGATTTCCCAATATTTTAGTAACTGTGACAAAACACGTTTTGATTTGTCACTCCTCATTTTATCTGCCTTACAATAACTTTAAATGCAATTTAATCAGTGGGGGTTTTGTAACAAATTCAAACTTTAATTGGCCACCAAGTTTGATAGAGTAACATTAGAGACCTCTAGTTTGCGCCATTCTTCTTTTTATTACAATGCCCTTAAAATGGGGTGTCATTTTCTAGGGGTTCGTATTTAAAATCTTTGACTTACCCCCAAAATTCCCCATTTTTGGGAGAGTGAAAAATTTTCATACGTCAAGAAACCCCTCAGTTGGTCATATAAACATCCCCTAAAATAAATCACTTAATTTATATTTATAAGAATTAATAATTTAGTTAATAAAGGGGGGGGCTTTAAATGTAATGTTGGTCTATTCCTTTATTTTGTACAATGATCAGATATATGAGGAAACGCCTTCTCTATAAGAAGCATTGTAGAAGTATTGTTCTAGTTTCAAAAGTCCTGAATACCTCATTGGTATTTATTGCTGTATATCCATCAATATAAATGTTAATTAACGGTGAACGTTAAATGATAAGCCCCACAGAGCTTATCTGCAATCGAGGACAACGTTACGTCATTTCCCAGTAATCTTGTCATCCATCTTATATTGCAAACAGCGAAAAGCTGTTCTCAGAATTCATCGGTTTTGTTTACTCGTGTCATTTTTGTCGCAAAACTAAATATTTCAATGTTCACCAAAGCAAAGCGAATAGAAATCCAAATGTACAGAGAGAGTCAGCTTAGGTTTGGTAACCGCTGCGTGACGTAGTATACAGAGTGTTCAGTAAAAGTGTTCCAATACTTTGGGATTTCAATCTACAGATAAAAATTATCAAAGAAGTTCATATGAAGGTATGTCCTAAAACCTTTAGTTTTCCGTCTATCTGTCTGTATGTTTGTGTTTTTTTTTAATTATATCGTTTGAATCAGTTAAAATAAAGTTATGAAACTTGAGAATTTTATGTATTAACCTTTGATAGACGTTTTTGAAAATTAAATATTAACAAATCATTTTAGCAATTTCAAAATGGAGTCTGTTGACAAATTTATAAAGTCAAGTAACAAAACAAGCCTATATAGTTATAAAAAATGTATAAGGTTCCAACTATTTAGTAATTTTTATACAAATTCCAACGGTACCTTTATCGAAGTTATCTGTCAACGCATAAGCTAGCACGGGCACTTCAAAGATACGCTTGCACAAGCCAGGAGCAACAACTGATACATCTCAACTGGGACATGTTTTGTGAAGATAGTAAATGGATTTTGTTAATATTTTATTTTCAAAGGGTTCTATCAAAGGTTAATACAATTCTCAAGTTTCATAATTTTATCTTATACTTCAAACTTGTACATATATAAAAATAATATACCCTTTTGAAAATAAAATATTAATAAAATCCTTTTACTATCTTCACAAAACATGTGAAATGTGTGTGTGTGTGTGTGTGTGTGTGTGTGTGTGTGTGTGTGTGTGTGTGTGTGTGTGTGTGTGTGTGTGTGTGTGTGTGTGTATATATATTCTTCGTAAAAACAAATACAGACAGATAGACGGAAAAATAAAGGTTTTAGGACATACCTTCATTTGAACTTTTTGCTCATTTTTATGTGCAGAGCAAAATCCGAAAGTATTAGAACACTTTTACTGAACAACCTGTAGATGTAGAATTTAAATCAATGCCAGTGGCGTAACAAATGGGGGGTGGAGGTAAGGGGGATAAAGTAATTAAAAAATGTGCTATCTAATTTATTTAAATATAGATTTATTCTGATTTATCCCACTTTCCCAGTGCGGTGTGATCTTTAATGAGAATTAACCCCCCCTCCCCCTGCCAAGTCAAGTTACGTTACTGATGGTCATAGACGTAAATACTCTTAGATCTATATAGTAATTTAAAACCAAAATTCCGTTTTAAACATTTTTGAAACATTTTAAAAAGAAGATAGGCTATTTTATTTTTGAGGATTTATATTCTTGTTTGCAAAATCCGGTGATATGGGATAGTAATGTAAGGCTAAGTACTGATTTACATTATCCCGAATTTCGCTGTTGCCTTTACAATAGTTAACGTATAGATTGCTTTTCCCTAAACTGATAATATTTGTGTTGAACAAAATGTGTTTTACTAGTTTTCTCACATTTTTAGCCTTTATAAGTCCCTTCAAATAATGAAGAGACTTTATTTCATATTCTACACAACTTGGAATTTTAAATATCATATTTCAAGTAAAATCAACTAGTAAAGTCAATGTTACTACCCAAAGCGTTAGGGTATAAATATATTTTTCGTTAACAACATTTTTAATATTTACTGTTTTTTGAAGACTTCTAAGACTTGTCTTAACAAGTTATTATTATGAGATGGTTATTATTACTTGTCGCACTTTTGCTCTGCTGTTTTTAATGTTGGCTGTTAAGCCATGGTAGTGAATAACAAAATTTATTTGACAAATAATACTACGCATTACGTAACAGTCGCGTATCTAGGAATCTTCTCTGGGGGTGCCTGGAACATCGGGGGTCGTGATATAAAATGCTCCCTGATCAGTAAAAGGGGGTGTCCGAGGGCCTCGCTCGGGAAATTTTTGAAATGTCAGGTCCTAAAATGTATAGTACCTTCTCAACTTGTAAAAGGGAGAACAAATATCAGCTCAGTTTATAAAGTTTACAGTATAGTAAAACCACTCTACCACTAATTACCAGGTAGCTTATACAGGGATAAATAATATAGTCTATTCTGAAACAAATACAATAGTAATGATAAGTAAGTAGTAATGATTTACATTATCCAGAATTTCGCTGTCGCCTTTACAATTGTTAACGTAAAGATTGCTTTTCCCTAAACTGATAATATAACACAAACTGATAATTAACTTTAAAAAATGTAATCATAACATTAACGAACAGAATACTGAGTTAAATGGAAACGTTTAAGGCATAGATCTAGATCAAAGTTAAATGTTGATGTCTATTCTTAGATCAAAGAGTTTGATATCCGAGATTGTTTATTTCTGTTTTTAGTCCTATAAAAAATCAATTTACTTCCAATTTATAAATCGATTTCAACAAAAAAGTGAACAGTTTTTTAGCGCTTTTCAACCAAACTACAAACAACATTGGATATGCATAGCTCGGACACAAGTGATCCGATTTTTTCAGAAACAAAATTTGTTATACAAGTCTGGTAAAATAAATATACTGTAATTGAGTATTTTAGAATTATGTGAAAGAAATTTGTTAATAAATTACAATCGTAACTTATAATCTTGACCGGGTAGTCTACAAAGTTCGGCATTACTCTCGTTATTGAGCGTGTAATTTTGTCAACTATTTTAAACGTTTAGTTTTCAACTTATTGAGCAGGTGATGCGAAGTCTGCACTCTGCTCGTCTAATCTCGGAAACCGCCAGATTGCACAGGGCGGTGTTGCCACATCGTGCCAACGGAAGACAACAAACTAATACAACTGTTCACGTCCGTACAACAGATCCCTTACAAGGTACTTAAACCGAAAATACCCAGCCCAGGTTACTGTAACAGATACTTTTATAATAGTTACTTTAAACGGCAGTCACTGTCGTTACTGGTACAAAGAACTCGGAATCCCTTAGCAGTAACAGTAACTGTAACACGTATCTGAACCATTTTAGGAGTATTCTGTAACGTATTATCAGGAAGAGTACATTTTGTTCTCGATTACCGGAAGTATCCAGTACAACTTACAAGTTACAAGAAGGAACAAAAACTAACCTCACTTTAATTGTTGTTGTAACGGCGAAATTCAAATATTTAGCGTTTTGAACGTATACTATGGTAACTAAAACTGTTATTTGAAAAGTTGGTTTGGAAATCAATTCCCTGTCTAACCACACATAGATGTAGAACCATTGCATAACATCCTACAAGTTTTTAGATAAAAATAATCTACATTTGACTATAGTAAAAAACATAAATTATGACGTATAATTTAATTAAAAAAATATTACTTAGGTTCTAAAATATGATTGAAAGGTGATAAATTTAATATAGAAAAATAAATCAATATGAAGTGTAAAATACAAAATATTGTATCTTTGTGGTCACTTAATTTTTTTAAATGCTACTGTGGGTTTGTGCGTACGTATGATAAATAAAAACTATGATTAGTGAAATAAGAAAAGATTTCAGAAAATCTCAGAATAATCACAATACACATAATTTCCTAAATATATAATATTCCCCAAATTAATAATTAATTTTTATATTTTTTATAAGATACATATTTTTATAAAAATTATTTTTTATATAAATTTTTTTAATTTTAACATCGAGGTGTAAAAATGCAGGGAAAACATTTAGGTCATTATTGCCTGGATATTAACAAAGAAAGTTACCAATCAATACATAGTATAAATTAAAGTCGCTTTCTGTGTTGGTCTGTTTTCTGCACCGGCATTTTCTAAACAACTCCAACGGATTTTGATACGGGTTGTTTTCACTGCCAGTTTCGTTATGAATTAGGGCAAGTTTCTAGATATGATACATCAATATTTTAATCGTAGAAAGTAGACAAAGGTTTGTATAATGCAAAAATTTATATTTTTGAGAATTCAGGAAAATAATTATAATATTTACGAAATGCAATTTTAAATTACCTAATACAGACAGCTGTTAGAATATTAAATTCAGCTGAAGTTCACCAAAGAAGCAGAAACATTGATTTACATTTAAATATTATAATATATTAAATATACAGTCATTGATCATTAGTTTAACGCATATTTCAAAGACGAAGTAACCATGTGATTTTTGTTACATATTGAACTAGTGATAAATTAAACCATCTAATGCATTGGAAATTCTATTTAAATGCTGTTATAAAACCCAAGTTAATGAACAAAGCAGTGAAGAACATACTGTACTTGAAACTGCTTGGCTGCCTTAACATGTGTATAACATTTTTACACAAAGGGATGACACACTCTTGCCCTTATACCAGAAGAACACAAGCGACGGTAGTATATGATTTTTGACTAAAATAGTCTTTTTAAGCTTATGTAGGTGTATATTTTCTTTACCGGGATTATATGTCTACTTACGTGTGACAAAATCATAGTGCTCCACATTATTACATATAATTGCTGTCACTAAGTAGGTTACGTCCTTCAATTTTGGAAATTGCGTATAAAGCCGTGGGTAACTGCTAGTTAAATATAAAATAACAATATTAATTTACACATCAGAAAGTTATGGTTCCAAACCTATTCAAAGATATGGCCGGTAGTCATTCATGGCCATTACTTTCTGTCTGTCTGTCTCGGCCGAAGTGCGGGAACTGTGGAAGTGCAGTGGAAATTCCGTATATTTGTAAACACCTACAGGACTCGGATATTTCGAAAAATTACTAATACCTAGTCTTGTATTCACTACATATCAGCTGTTACAGATAATGTATTAAAACAAATAAAAACAAAACGGAACTATGATATAGAGTTCGACTACGAGTATATTTTCAGTTTAACGCAAGCTAAATATACCTTAATCAAGGGGGGGGTGGACCACAACCTCCCCCTTCCACCGGAAATCGTCTATGCATATACGCAATTAGGGAAAAATAAAGAAAACAGTTTGCAAAACAGCACTACCCTAGGGCACGCTGCAGGCTAGAATTGCGGGTCAGAATTTTTCAGTAAAGGTTAATATGAACAACAATAGCGACACTTAATTTTATCATGAAGGATTTGAAAATTGCATAAGAAAACGGTGACAGCACAGAATAATTTAAAATAAAATACTACTCAAGTCACAAACAGCCGACTGCGTGAGTTTACTGACTTTGTGACAACAGGTAGAAGGAATTGAGATGGCCTTGGCAGGGTGCGGCTTCATAGCACCTAATCTTTTAGCACCTAATCTCATACCACCGACAGCAAAAAAGTCGTCGTTTAGGTGCTGTGATATTAGGCGATATAAGGTTAGGTACTGTGCAACGATCCGCGGTTCGTTCGTGGCGTGGGGGTTCACAGCACCTAATCTAATAGCACCTAATATCACAGCACCTAAAATTGAACCGTCTAATAAGGCCGATTCTCATAGCACCTAATATTATAGTACCTAATCTCACAGCACCTAAGGAAATGCCTGAGAGTCGCACGGCACCTAAAGATCGTGCTGGAGTTTTATAGCACCTAATATCACACCACCTAAAAGGGAGTGGTGGGGATCGCCGGAGGGGTAGGCCGCCACCACTGTCCGTGGCCAGTGGGCGACCGTCCGTTGAGTCGCGTGGTTAGGGGAGAGCTCTGAGTTGGTTATTGACACGTGCTGTGCGGGTTGCATTAACGCGCTCGCTGGAAGAATTGAAGGCGGTGGACGTTTCGTTTTGGAATTTATATATGTTATTTTTACCGAATCCCGGCGACCTCTCTCACACACACTAAACATCTCACTTAAAACGTCTACCACATTAAAATATACCCCTTTATTACATCTGAAAAAGTTTGACGGTTTAGGTAGTATTAATCTATATATTATAGCGAAAGTGAGATATTTTAGATATTTTTATTGATTGTGATAATCTAAAATATGAAGAAAAACACAGTTTTTGTTTTAAATTTAAGCTTTCTCCAATTTAACTCCTCCTAATTCAAAAATAATTACAGTTAAAAATATAATATATAATTTGTTGTATGTCTCTTAAAGAACGACATACTGATAATTCAGAGTTCTAAGTTAATAATTAAAGGCGTAACAAGTTTTTTGGGAAACTCATTAGACTTGTATTTATTTATAAATCACGCAATGCTTATTACTAATAGTCTTTACTTATGAGTGAGGGTGCAGAACAAGCGAGGTACACAAGTAACTGTGCCGGAACCTTACTACATTATGGCTTAATGAAACACACATACCAACTTGCCCCGTGTGCCAAAAACACAAGATAAAATATCGACAGTTTTATTTTCACACAAACCACAACAGGAAAATGTTTAAATTAGGCTTGTATGATTCTGGTAAATATATTAATTCAAGGAAAGGCAATTAAATTATTTATTTACCCAAAACAAACATTTAATTAAACTTATATTTGTAAATTCACTAACAGATAATTTGAGGGAAGTTAATATTCCTCAAAGCGAAGCGGCCGAATACCTTCCATAATCTTATCATCATCGTCTTTGTTATCGGTGTTATATTTTCACTGTTTACCTCATGTTCACTGACACAGCCTTCCGACGAATTTCTGTCCCCCAGTCAAAATATTAGTAGTCTCTCTACAGCCTCCCCAGCAATCATTTATTGGTCCAAGCGTTATCAATAACTATTTTTTTATTCTCTACAACTTTCATTCAACAATCAGGTGTAGTCTTTTCCAAAGCTTCTTTACAAATTATGTGATACAAGTAATAGTGAACGACTTATTATTTTTGCGATATGTAAATTAATTTGAGCCCATATTAGTTCTATCGCGTGGAGCTTGACTGTCAATAGAAGTTTGGCTTTATCATATCTGAACTAAAGTGACTCCTTTCTAGTAAACCATCCTGTAATTTCTGCCTTATATCTTTTGCTCCTAGGTCCTTTACATATTTATTTTGAATTATACAGTGTAATACATAGCAATACATACATCTTTCATTAATATAATCCATCCATAGGGGTAGAAATGGACAAGAGGCGCTCGAAAAAATGTCTTTCATTGAGCTAAACAATTTAGTTCAACACTTCAACGAGCTCAATCTGAAAACAAACCCATCGAAATCATCTTTCATCAAATTCAGTTTGCGACAAACAGATTCAGATTATAGTCCAACAGTCATGTTGGATGAAACTGAAATCACTGAAGTCTACGCTATGAAATTCCTAGGAATACACCTAGATCGAGGTTTGACTTGGGATTCTCATGTAGATCATGTTTGTTCAAAGCTATCCTCAGGCATTTATGTCTTGCTGAAACTGTCCGAATACTGCCCAACCCAGGTACTGATGACGGCATATTACGGACTAATCTACCCGCACCTCTCCTACGGAGTGGCTTTGTGGGGAGGTTGCACAAACGCAAACTTTTCCAGAATTTTCATCCTTCAAAAAAAAGCAGTCCGAACAATTGCAAAACTGAAACGGAGAGAGTCGTGCAGACCAGCTTTCAAAAACCTGAAACTGTTGACATTTCCTTGCCTCTACATATTGGAAACCTGCATTTTTTTCAAGTCCAAATGCGAGACCATAAGAGGTAGTGACATACACCCTTATGCAACGAGAGGCAGGGACGACTACCGATCTGTGAGACATAGAACGGTAGCTCATGAACGACTGCCTTCTCAGGCAGGAGTTCGATTGGTCAACAAATTGCCAAGCTCGATTAAAAGTGCCCCAATGCTGAAGGCATTTAAGACTCGTCTAAAAACAACACTGACCACTTACGCATTTTACAGTACGGACGAGTTCATGGCACACAACTGGGAGACATAACAATTGGCTTACTGACTGGGGAAAGGGTGGAACAATTCGAATGACTGGGAGAGAGTGAATGTCAAAACTGTATGTTAGAAAGGGATTTTGATGCAAGTATGAGTGAAAAATTTTAGCTTAATTCAGTTATCTGACGATTGCATAACATGTAATATGTTCACGCAATAAAACATTATTATTATTATTATTATAAGGAAGGTTAAAAAAAACTCGATTTACGCATCAAATCCCATGATTTTAGAGGGCTCGATGCATCGAATCAGGGCTGCTGTTCAATCAATACATGTAGAAGGGGTCTTAAGGGCTCTATAAAACATAGTTCCAGGGTAGAAAACAGCGAATTACAGTCCGAACATCTAAAAATAAGGTTAGTTGAATAACATAATTATTGAACCGAAATATTTTGAACCTTGTTAATTAATTAACCTATATTATAATGAATAACCTTAATTACAACATGTAACGGAGAAAAGGTTTTTTTAGGGTAACAAATTAATTCCCTAGAAACGTACAGCAAATACTGGAGTTCACTATGCTGTAATTTAACGAAAAGACATAAGAATTAGAACTTTTGACGCCATTTTCGAACCTTGCAAGAGCTATTTGTCTTTAAAATGTTTTGTTTTATATAATGTCTACAAATATTATACTATTTCAATCAGTATTTGTTTCCTTTACAAATCACTATCAATTTTTCTTTATTAGTCACCCTCAAAAACCGCGCGGAAACCGATACTGAGAGTGAGAAAGTAAAGAGCTAAGTTTGGCTGTTGGTGTTTGTATGACGTCACTAACTTGCTCCTGCTACAGACAACCGCCTAGCTCGAACCGTAACTAGCGCATATCTAAGCGCCACTCTCCCCTCTCCACTGTACACGAGAGCGCTTAGTTTTATTACTAAGTCGCTCCTTCAAGTGAAGTTCATTGTATTGTTCAGTGACGCTTGGACTGTAGAGAAGTCTGTATTCGGTTGAGGTGCGGGAGGGGTAGGCTATTTGTGGGAGGTGGGGGTTCGCGTTGCAGACCGTCACCTCCCCTATCCTCGCTTCACGCTCATTGGCTTTGTCTATACTGTGCGCTTACGAAAGCAAAAGCTCGTCGCATAACCTAACGCTCTGATAGGTCTTAATATATAATTAGAGCACTACTTTCCTATGACTGCGAGCCGGATTTCCAACCTAGTAATTGTTTGCGTCGAATCTGTTGCTTGTTAAAAATAACGTAATAAAGTAGATTCAAAGAAAGCTATATATTTACTACGCAATTTAGTAAGCCGTAGCCAATATACGTACAAGATTAATATACTATGGTCTTTTAATATACGCGTAGTAACGTATATTAGAAACTCGCCGTAGGCTCGCTGAGCCAGATTCGAGAATAAGATGAAAAAGAGAGATTAGGAATTTATATTGAATTTAGAGATTACGTTTTACAGGGAGTTAAGCAGATCCAGGTGTATGGTTACCTATCTCAGGAATAAATAAATGTTACCGAGTGGTAACAGATAAGGATATTCTTTTCTTGAGGGTATTGTGACTATTATGAGAATAAGTAGTCAGTAATCCTTATCAGCAAAGGAGATTTAATTTACCCATCTAAGCGTATCAATGAGGTTCTGGGATGGGATCAATGTTAACGGGGGTTATAAGGATAAGAGGTTCTTTTAGGGAGCAATTAAGGGTGGTCGGAGGGGACGACCATCCCCTGTATGCCCGTAACATCGCTACAGAGTGGCTATCCGACCGAGGAAACCGGGGATAAGCTGGAAATTTAACGCGCAGAGGAAATACGTGAAATAAGATTCGTTGTAGAAAGAGGAATATCTAAAACCCGACTTTCTGTCTAAGAGTTTATGGAATCACAACATAATTTGAACAGCCTCTTGAATCGTGATTTGATCATTCCCGTACATTGTATTTTACGCATCTTTGATCCGTTTAATTGTGAATGAGAGTCGACGACGTGCGGGAGATGATGTCTCCGAATGTATCGATAGCGCGTGGTTTACATTGTGTGGTGTGATTATCGATGTGATCGACGCCTCCACTATCTTCGATGAGTTTATCATGGTTAGACCAAACCTATGTAACCCTATGTCGTGGCGTTTCAGAGTACATGACTACAATCTAGCGGACAACCTGTGACCTGAACCACAACCTTTCTTGTATTGATTTACTCTATAGCTGCATGGTACTGAAATATGCTACTAGTTCTGTTGTCGTTGAGATGTTACGTATATTCTGAAGGCAAATGCAAATTGTAATATTTAAAAGCCAATATTTTTTAATGTTAATCATGATCATATTCGGATGGAGGGTGACTATGAAAAGTATTAATCATTACTGGGACCTTATTATTTCACATATCCACTTATTAACCGCCACGGCCAGCAGCATACAGATCAAAACATTTTGACCGCAGCTCTGCGCAGCTTTTCAGCGGATGACCCTTGAACAACGAAGACATTATATCGAGTGCAGCACAATGTCGAAATATCGGCTCGAGTCGCTCCGCAAAGTTGTAAACAGGATTCGCTACTAAAAGCACCTGACGTCTGAATTACGTTTCAAGACAAAATGTCTCGAAACAGTTGCGCGCGAACGTGGCGACACGTGTCGGACTGTTACCAGAAGCATTTCTTCTGGTGTGATGGTCTTGCAACTATTACGAACAAAAAAAGGTAAACTTTTTTTGATCTCTTTATACAGTTATAAATCTTTATTCGATCATTTTCGAGTTCCGCAATAAACTCAAAACATTTCTGGTTTGTGGGGTGAACCCAATATTTTATTTTTCTTTCCGGTGGTGACTTTCAAGATATATTCAACAGAATGGCAACGTGATATCCTCGTCCACGGTAAATTGTAAAAACCCCCACTAAAAACATTCATCAGTCGGTGATCACTGTGCGACTGATATTGTTTATCACAAAACATTCTTCAGTCGCTGATCACTGTTCGATTGAAATTGTTTATCACTAAAATTCTTCAGTCGTTGATCACTATTCGACTAAGATTGTTTATCACAAAACATTCATCAGTCGGTGATCACAGTGCGACTGAGATTGTTTATCACAACATTTTATGTTTCGAACCCAAACGCTTCCAACTTGTCAGGTGGCTTTACCGGTCGAAACAATTTGACTCACGTTTCTATATGTGTGCGGCCGGCCTTATTTCCGTATCAGACAGCTTTCTGGTGCATTCACAATCAGTCGGCAAACCGTGAAACATTTGAACCCACGGTAATTTCGCGGTACTATGACTAAAATAGCGGCACCACTTACTATGGTTATTGCGTTCTTTAGCTTATTCCGTTTTATTTCAAGCTAATAACAGTAATATATACTAATAATAAAGTATGCGAGGAGTATAAAAATGGCGGCCTCTTATAATAAATGTACGGTAGTTATTTTTATACATTTGTAACTAAAAATTAAGTTACATTTACATAAATGTTGTAACGAAGGCACTGATAAATTGCTTGCTTTTGCATTTTGAACGCTCTGTGAAACTGGCTATTGGCGCTAGCTCCCCACAACACTAAGCCGTAGATGAGGTGGGGATATACGAAACCGTAATACGCCGTCATCAGAACCTAAGGCAGTGTGTGGTTAAGGACCTCTGAACATAAATACCGGAGGACAATTTAGAGCATACATGATCTATGTGGACGATCCAAGTCAATCCCACATCTAAGAATATTCCGAGGAACTTTGAACTATCGACTTCATCTAGCCAACCATCTAATAAGACGATTGGTCCATCGTTTTGATCTGCCGATCGCAAAGCGAAAGTTAGAACATTTGATTTTGAGGAATTTGCTTTGAGATTTACACTGTTGAATTGTTGAACACAATTATTTGTTCCTGAATTATTTTGGTATTGTTATTAAAGCAAAGTGTTCTGTCATCAGAATACTTTACAAGTCTCCCATGCTGCAGCGCTGACTATATCATTAACATAGATAAGAAAAAGAATTGAACTAAGGATTGATCCTTGAGGGATACCGTAACTAAGTTGAATCGGTTCAGAGAATTTATCTGATATTTGGACAACTTAAAAATCGTTTACTAAAGAATTAACTGGAAAAATTCAAAATTTGGGGAGGAGGGCTCCGGACCTCTTGGGCCCCCTCGCTGGCTACGCCCTTGAAGCAGTTGTACAAATAAAGGTTTACGAGAATACAGGAAGACAGGGGACGAGCAGGTAGGCAGGGACGGACCGCTCGTGCGCTTGCGAGGTGACCTCATTCTGGTTAGGTTTGAAAAGAGCCGCCGTCTTCTCTTTATCAATCTTTCAGTTCCCTATTCAGCAGCAATTGTAAAGTAATGACTGTGTCAACATCTTCATCTTTCTTACTATGAAGTTCTCTTTGCCGTCGGATATGATTTTATATCTCAAACCATACAAAGTAGAAATTGGTTAAATATATATTTAAATAATATATGCTGTAGACTCTTATAAGGTTATTTCACAATTAATTATACTAGTCGCTATTTTCTGAAAAAGTACTTTTGACAACTTAAGCTTAAAAAAGAGTGAAAACAAAACGCCAACACAATACATCACACAAGATTGTTGTGCCTTTCTTTATGACGTGTTACCAGTGTTGTCACCGTATGCTGGGAAGTAGACAGCTTTAGAGGGTTCTGATAAAATAATACCCTTTTTCCTAGATATTATTTAATGCGTTGGCTGACATCCAAATTGCTAATACATAAAGATTGAGTAGATAAAATTAACCACGCACAGATACAGACATCTATATTAACAAAATGTTCTTATAAATTTAATCAACACTATGAAATAACATTTGACAATTTTTAGGACGAAAATAAAGGTCACCAAACATTAAGAGAAGTACTGACTTCATAATTGATACTAAAAAATGTAACAAGCATAAATAATTAATAGGCTTCAACACACTGGCTACATATTCATAACCTTGTAAATACAGTGCATTGGTATTTTATATTAGTGAAATAGAATTTTATTTAAGTAGCCATATTGAGTGTTAACACGTCCTAAATATATTGCTCACGAGTCACATGGTACACTTGATTGCCAAAAAGATGTTGATTCCGCATTGATGCCTTGAGTTAAATGGAACACGCTAAGGGTTACTTTGGCGTTTTGGGAATTTGGTGTTTAGAGCTGGACGGAAGCCGGCCACAAACTTAGCCACAACCGGGTTTGTCGTGGTTCGGAATCCAGGTCAAACTGAACAACACCCGTAACTGCCACTGCTTATAGGGATATAAACAACAATAATGCTTGTAGCAAACTTGCTAAGAAACGATCGATCTCGGTAAGTAACTAGTCACTCACTCATTATGCTCACCTCACTCACTTCCGCCGATATGAAGTTCATGCCAACCCTCGTAAATGAGTAGATCCCAACTTATCATCCCGGAGACCCGGGTTCGAATCTCATTTCGGGAATGCATTTACCACGTTCAGCATAAACGACTAATGCATTTTTATCAATCCAGTTAGATTAGCCTTAACTGTGAAATTATACGGTTACAGAGAAATATGTTTGCAATACATTAGCTAAAGCACAGGTTACGTCAATTAAGTAAAGTTAGTAAAGGCTGTAACATTGAAGCGCGCAGCAAAAACACTGACTGAAATGAAGACTGGTGATTTGAGCGTCCACTTGTTGGACTGACGGCATGTAGGCTATATACGTTCCTGTTCGTTTCAGCAAGTCATCAGTTTATTCTTCAGCCTATAATGCCACTTACTACACGGCCAGTATCACTGCAGGCATTTTGGAAAAATGACACCCCGGTAGATCGTTTGTAGACAGGTTAGTGTAGTGTGAGCTCATAACAAAATGACCTCAAAATGACGTTAGGATGCGAGGCGCATCTTACTGCTTACAGCAGCAGTTCTCAATATGGGAGCGCCCCCCCCTCCACCACCCCCGGGAAGGTACCGGTTTTTTTAGAATAGTAGGACAGTGTTGGGGAACACGGTTTGCAAGCGATTCTCGTTAATGCTTACGTGTCAGTTTGTTTATTATTTGATTTTTGACATGTGCGTGGTTTGTTAGTAGTTTACTGCATTTTGTTCGACCAGAAAACATAAAAAGTGGAAGAGACCAGTTTTATGTTGATGTAGTAGGCCTAAACATCATCGAAAATCACTGCAAAAGAAAATACTGTATAGTGATGAAAATACTAAATACGGATTCACTTTATTCACAAAAACTGCTATTATTAACCCCAGCGAGTTATTTTGAGTAATAATGCCATGCTGCCTAGACGCTTGAAACTCTACTCTACTGGAAGTTTTCGGATGGAAAAAAGAAAGGTGTCGTTGAAGATACAGGTAACACTGCAAATAATCAACAAATTTAATGATCTTGTATCGCGGCATTTGGTATAACTTTAAAAAATTTAATTGGAGAGTATCTTATATAAGTTAGAACAGAGAGCTTGCAATTTAAATTGACAAGAGGTCCATTTAAAATTGATGTGGATGTACGTCCTGACCACATTTACGGACAGGCAATTGACATAAAATGTGATTCTCCAGCATTGGGGAAATTTAACCCATGGGTGTTGAAGACTTTTGATTGAATTATCTTCCTGTTTAACCGCAAGTTGCTTTGAAAGCTAAAATTTGTCGATACAATTTTCATTTATTCTGGAGTCTGGATTTTAAAAATTGGCTTATCTAAAGTAAACATTTCGAGCAGGATTGGACGTCGAAACAACCTAATATTTAAGAAATTGTAAAAAAAACACAGTGCCAACCTTCACACTAAATTACAAAGTGAGCGATATTATTGTCAATTACCTTTTCTAGATATCATTACAATTTTTTCCTTATGCGTTTTGTTGATGTATTTAGTAAGATTTACTACCGACAATAAGTATATGCAAGTACTGTTATTCAAATGGTATCTGAGGTAATGTTTCGAAAAAGATGTATCGAATATTTAATTTTTAAAACTTACAAGTCTAACCTACAAATTGAATAGTACTACTTGTGTTGGCCATATAAGGTGCTGATGGTAGAGAGGGGGGGCGTGACCAAATGTCAAGTGTTCTAAGGGAGGCACGAAGCCTGAAAGTTCTACAGATACATCAAATTGTAACAATTGCTGGCCTTATAAGAAAATTCCAAAAGTTTCAAACTTACAAAATGTTCTTTACAGCTGGTGCTACAGAATGTTAGCACCTTCAAAAAGTTTGATACCACTTGAACGTACGAGAGCAATCTCATCCTCTCGGAGGCGATCTCTCCGTGCGCTGAGAGTATTTCGTGATGCATCTACTGTGAATGGCGACTGTAGTAATGAAATATGAAATAAAATCGACAGCATTGTCAGCTCCTCGACAGCTGTGTTAGAAAGCGGCCGAATGGTACAACTAACTGAAGATGATTGGCGGGAACTACAACGGCTGACTAGAAAGTAAAGTCAACATGAGAGAAAGGTGCTTAACCTATACGGCATCAGTACATCAAGTGCCGTTGCTTAGTCATCCCATAGGAGTGCCGTAGTGACTGCCTTGTTCGATTATTGCAAGGTTGTGGGGTGTGGGGAGGAGTGGGGCAAACAACGAATTCAGCTAAGTACGATATAGTCCAGCTGCTTACTACATTTCAGTTCAGTAGTTATATGGTTTTAATGAGGAATAAGTTTTTTATTTGTCCTAATAATATCACATGACGTTAAAAAGACTAAAAACATAAAGCACGGAAATAAAATTATTGCGAATTATGGTACAGAGGCTTCGATCTTGAGTTTTCAGATCGCTCTTCAGTATTACTACCTCAATTTTGACAGTTCGCGCATTGGTAACAATACATTAACTGCCGGTAGTAATCTTGTACAGTGTCGTACAGTGTAAACCATCATGAAGTGGTGTGATAAAGTTGGTTCTAGAAGCTCGAAGTGATAAATATCTAGGGCTGTACCTTGATGAAAACGGAATTGGCATCATCACATATGGACGAAAAGACAACTACATCTAAAATCTCGTTTAAGTTGAATGGCTTCTTGGCAAGAACTACTAACTGTAGAGAACAAATTACCCTTTGGACTTACAAAAAATTTGGACTTACGGGGGTGGGGTACTGCCAGCAACTCCAACATCGAAACCATTCAGAGGTTTCAGTGCAGTCTTAAGACAAACTGTACATGCTGCATGGTACATTTGAAATAAAACTTTGAATGCCAATTTGAAAGTTCAAACAGCAAGACAAGAAATCACTAGATACAGCAGGAAAAATGTGTAGCCAAATTAAATAATCGCCCTAATCGTCGGGCAGCGAATTTATTAGACAATAGTCTGACTGCCAATAGGCTTCAAAGATGTTACATACTGGATCTTCCTGACCGGTTTTGGTGAAAACATTGTCTGTTGTGCAACAAGATTATTAACTATTTTATTGTGATATAATAATTTACTCACAAAAGTATTTACTTAATATTTATTGAACGGATTGTAAATCAAATATTGTAAAGAAAAGAAATATTAAATTGGTTTGTGAGCGTTGTAACCAATCAGCTGATATAAACTGGTTAGTGCCTGTGCAACACGTGCATTTTAGTAATCAGCACCCATAAATCGCATAAGGGTGGTCTACCTCAACCTGTATAACGAACCTTTCTGATAAACACCTATTTTATATTTTGTTGGTAGAAGTGTCAAAACTTCGTGAAAAGTAGATACAGTTTATAAGTGAATTATGAATGCTTCTAAGTGAAAATACTACTAAATACAATTTTCACTACGCCTTTTAAATAGCTCACTTAAACACCAAATATTTTGTATTTAAAATTCGGCTTTATGGTTCATAAATACTAATTTTCGTAACGTTTTTTGCACCGCAAAGTTTTGAACTCCTGTATTTGCGTAGGGTTTTAGTGAATTGAATTTTTACTTTTTCAATTTTTCTGTTACATGCCGTAATTATTATTCCCACATATATCTAGGTTCTAACTGTTTCGGCCTGACAATTGTGTTATTAAACTAACCTCATTTACATACGTTAGAGCTGCAATCCGTTGTTTCCCAGAGTTTTACCCGGGAACAGAAGTTTTCTACAGCCCTTAAGAACTCTTCTCCATTTATTGATTGAACGGCAGCCCGGATTCGTTGCATCATGTCTTCTCGAGTCGTGGATCTTGAAGAATAAACCAAGTATTTTAAGCTTCCAACAAGTAGTAGTTCATGGCATTAAATCCGAGGATTTGGGGGGGGAGGGTAGTTGACTGGAACAGTTTGTCGCACCGCTTCAGAGAAGTTGTTATACAAATGTCCATGCAAGTGTTCTTAAAAAAACGGGCCAATAATTTGGTTATCGCACCAAGTATTAAGGTTGGTTGTCTCGCATCCAGTGAGATTTTCAAAAACTTTTCAAAACCTCATGTTGTGACGGCTCATTTCTCCATTGATCCGAAAAGTTGCTTCGTCCCACCATAGAACATTAAATATCAATCTTCGTGCATGTTATCACGGGCTGATAAATAAAATTTCATTCTTAGAAGTCATCTCTATGCAATGCTTGATGTAGTGAAATCCGGTATGGGTGCGTTTTACTGTCCTAAGGACCTGAGTACTGTCGGCTAATTCCTGCATCGATAACAAACTCTCCTAGATGAGTCATGACGGTTGAGCTGAATCGCAGCCAAAAGGTCTGGTGCCTTATCATTCCTTACAGGCCTAGCGAGCTGGTTCACTTTGTTGTAGTCTGGTTGTGTGTTTCTAGTTTCTCGAACACGACTAGCAAGTGTTTGTTAAACCTTTTGTGAATAATGTTCACGGTCCGGGTAGCGTCAAGCGTACAGCGTACAGCGCGGCAGCAGCTGTGTAGTCCTGCAAACATTTACCTAATACACTATCACCGTCAACATAGAGAAAGCTTCTTCTTTGTGAAAGGCATCATATTTGACAGACAACAATACTCGTCATCAAGGACACGGCACAACACTGACTAACTAAAAAATCTGATAATACATTATTATCATCTCTTATCACTTGTTCAGAAAGGTTCAGAGTCGATGAAGATACGCATGACCATGGCAGTAAAATGTAACGAAACGTACAAACACGTGTGTAGATTAATAAAAAAAGGTTAAAATATAGCTGACATTGCTATTTAATTTGTTATCAAACACAACCATCACAGGTCAGTGATGAGATATCAATCAATCATCAAAGTACAAATTTGATAAGAATTTACTTCTTTTATTAAAAGGTTTATGTAACAGGTACACTTACGGTAACTCTCTTTAAACGTAAAGTGTTTTAAAAAGAATTGGTAGACACTTTGGAATACCCTAAAGTAGGCCTACTCACAAACACAATAATAACATTAACATTTTTCAAATGTTTACTCACAACAGCTGATAGATATTTTGCTTTTTACAACTGGTTTGTTGCTCAGAGGCAACCATTACCAACTTGACAACACAAAATCATTCTGGATTTGAAGGCTCCTACTGCACTATGGTTTATTCAAAACATAAAAACTCCCGAAAACGTGCAAAATCGTTAGACAGCGCTTCATAAAACCTGTTGTAGAAATGTTTATATTTGACCGATTCAGTTGGAATTTATTTTAATTTATTTGTAATGGATTAGGTAATAATAAAACAATATAATACAAAATATACTCTTTTCATTTTTGAACATCTAACTCCCTTTAATGGACATTGTCACTAAAGTGGAAACTGATCTTTCGATGATATTGTATTTGTGAATTTTGTCGAAAATAAATTACAGAAATTTGACGAAGAAAAAAATGTTTTGCTCGGTGGGGTTCGAGTTCACGTCTCTCGATTTCTAATTGAATGTTTTTTACACTAAGAAACAAGCGAATTTCCGCAGTCAAATATTTATTTTTAAGAAATTAAAAGCCAAATTACAATACGACATTTATAGTCGGAGAACTACTTTATCGCCACGCGGCATGGAATGATATACGAATTCACCAGCTGTTTTGCGACCGTTAGTTTTTAGCGATTGTTCAGATTGTTGTCACTTAGGCCTATATGGAAATACATCTGCAGATAATCTCGGATTTCAGAACTGAACCGAAGATTAATCAGTGGGAGAACCAATATATCGCTATGCGGTAGACTATATTCGAATTCTGTATGCATATGTTACAGCCCGTACGGCCCCTCCTAGCCCGCGGCCATAGGCCGATTCCCAGTGACCTAGTTAGTGGTAAATGCGACTATGGCTGGAGCCGAAAAAGACTCTGTCCAGTTCTTCCGTAGCATGTCTTCATTAGTTCTATATAGTCCATGAGCTGAGGGCCAATCTCCAATCTAGTATTTTTGCAAACTATCGCCAGCCATGCTATTTCTTGCGGAGATCGAAGGAGGGTATATAAAAAAATGTAAAATATCAAACAATACTTTGTTTTGATATGTTTCAACTTAAAAGAATTATACTATATGACAGTTCTCCTAAATTTATACTTTAATTATGGATGTTATCCTGGAAAAACAAGCCTGCTGTATTTCTATTTTACCCAGTACAGATCCGTAATTTCAGTTATCCTTGTAGGCCTTTGTAAGTTACTGCCCAGTACTGCCAACATTTTCAAAAGAGAACGAAAAAGGTCGTGCTGTTTCACCATAACATTTGTGGTGTAATCCAACAAGGAAACTATACAAATGCACTTGGAGTGTGACAGCCATTTGAAGACTAATTAAAAAATTATGTGGATAAATAGTTTTGAAAACGATGATAAGTAAAATTTACCCTCTATTAGATTTAAGATTCGTTTATTTTAACAAATCCTTTAGTTCTGTCAACCTGTATCTCGTTCGAGGACATAAATCCGATATACAAACGAATTTAAGGCTTTATATTCGCCTAACGGTTTATACAGCTCTAAAACACAGTTCTAATATTCAATTTATTCTAGAACAAATTACATTTTGAACTTTGGCATTCACTGAAATTCCTTAAGTATCTCAAAAGCATATGAATTGAGAAGCTCTGGCCAGGAACCGTATGTCTACTAATACTTCAGGCTAGGTCAGATAATTCGTTGGCGTGCAAAATATATTGTCCATAGATACTATACCGTCTAGTCCACACTCATTATTCCTAAAAGTACCAATATCTCCTGGACGAATAAAGATAAGACGTACAGGCTTTGTTCATAATACAAGCGCCATGTTAATTGTGGTAACCGTAGATAATTTATGTGATCAACAACTGCTAAATGGGTTTATAACTTTTATGGTTCTTATAACATGTGATTAGTTACCGTAACTAACACGAAATGCCGTATCTTAAGAGACATAAAAGTTAATCAAGGTCAATGACGAAATACTTTTCACCGACCGTTACTTTATGATGCAATAGCAAGTTTTCCCAGGCAGCAAAAGCCTTTTCTTCGTTTTCACAAAATGCTCTAAATAAATTTATTTAGTTCTTAGTGTAAACAAGAAATGTACACAGTTTCACGTTTAGTATTCTAATCAGTTACTCTGAGACCCGAACCTTAAGGTCGAACTTTGTTAACACTTGCTTCTATTCCAATACTCTGAGGCCGAACCTTAAGATCGATTTCTGTTAGCTCTCGTTTCTCTTCCAAACGGATGGGAATTTTTGGTGGGTGGGGTTGAATTTTTGTTTTTCAAATCAAAAACCTTAAAAACGTAAAATAAATATTACAATATTAAAAGGTCAAAGAATCTTTTAAATTTATTTAATGTTGACCATATTTATTATAAATAAAATGTGAAATGAACTCACTGACTAAATGACAAAACAAGGAAATAATTGTTTTTAATTCATACGGCTCATTTGAAAATAATAGTAAAGTTCACTGAAAACACTCAGCTACTATCTATGGTACTGAATCGATCACAGTAATGGTTATATTTAAATGCTTTCGCTTTATTGTCGTTTGGATTTTTATAATATTCTGTAAAAGACTCCAATAAAGTTTAACCTTCAAACAATTTTGTGCTCTTTACACATTAATCGTTCATATAGTATAATTTGTTAGGTGGTTATGTTTTCGTAATATAAATAACGTTTTCATGTGTAATATCAATCAACGGAAGTTTCTGGCTTGCACACCTGGAACCAGTGTAATTGGTTGGAATCTTGTTCATTTTAAGTATGTGTATCACATAAAAAACTGCATGTTGATACATTGGGAGGGGTTTATTTCGAAAATATTTTTTGCAACTTTAAAACGAATGCAATTCAGAAGTTAAAACCTCATATTTCTCCAAGACTTCGGTGTTTCTAACAAATTATTGAAGAAAGGCAGTGGCCATCGTCTGCCCTCCCGAACGCCGTATATTACTATCTGCGAGTCAGGAGGAGGGATTACAATTTCCAACAAAAAGTTTTTTCAACACATTATTATGAGATAAATTATTTTATACTAACAGCACATTGCAAAGCTGAAGTCGTAAATAAAACCAGTACCTGCAATACTCGAGATACCACAACGTAATAATCGTGGCCAGAGAAGTCTCCTCATGGCTCATGGACAGAAGAGTTTATTTCAGCAGTGTGTTTCAGCTTTTCAGAAATCTATTTGTATGATTTGAGAGGATTTAAAGGGTCTATAATACTAAAAAATTTCATTTTTTTCTTACTATAGAATTTTTTCCACTTGTATTTGCACAGTTTGATACCAAACATATTCAATAAAATTGTTTCTAAGCATTTTTTATGTAATTTTAAAAAGTAGTCTGCACGCCTTTTTCATGGCCAGATTAGCGGTTAGCTAAATGTTGTTTACGATCGTATTTACAGGCACTTTGTACTGTACTGAGTTGAATAGTAAACAGTTAGGAAAAAATTAACTTTGGTAACACCGATTATTCTGTGGCACACATTTGGACAATAGTACACAAGCATTGGCTCAACCATGTCTCCTGAAAAAGGGCCTCCATGACAAGACTCACAACGTGAATGAGGCCTTCCATAATATAGTTTGGATAATGATTCCTAAAAATGTGTTTTTTGGGAGAAAAACTTTAGAAATAGGAGTGTTTGATACCATCTTGACACTTATGATATTAATTTAGGGATATTGCAAGTTTTGAAAGAACTAGTTATTAGTGAATGTGGCATAAAAACTATTGAAGCGCTTAAAAGATTCCGATGAAATTCGTCTACAAAGCTCATCGAGCAGCACAAGAAGGAACTAAAGAAGCCAGGATTGGCAGAAGAAGAAAGAGACTAGAAGTACATGAATTAGATGACATCCAATACTGCCCAGGAGGGATTTGAGATAAATATTTCTTTAGAATCAGTTACATGTTTTTGTCTTTTGCTGTTTCCCGAAAGTACACTTTTTTAGGTTTAGGTACATTTCAATGATGTTCTAATTGAGATATTGCCTTGAAATGTTTACTGAAAGTGTATGTATATATATAATTTACAAAATAAACTAGAATAATTAATTTATTCATAAAACAAAAATATACAGAATTTAAACTTTTAAAAATATTTAAAACGTTTGCCTTTTGAAAAAAATTTTATATTTATGTTGGCTTTGAGAGAGATCTTAGTCTGTTTCGTGTAAACATATTTAATAAACAGTGATACAACATTTCAAAGTCATGTGTGCAATGGTTCCTGAAATGTATGTTCCTAAGTTACCGATTTTAACATGGCCGAGAGAGGGGCCTTCAACCAAATTAGTTTTTAATTCATAATTCTTTTTTAATATTGGATTCTATATAAAAATGTGTTTCACAAAACGCTTTTCAACAATCTGAATTACGAGCATTCTCTTTCTGAATAGAACCTACAATGTATCCATCACTTACCTACTACCACCAACAAAATTTATAGCATCATTTAAAACAGAGATATGCTTGTGTGTGTTTCCAACTCTCCCAAAAAGTTTCTACTGGCGGAGTTACAAACTATACCACAATTACTACATCACTGTTTACTAGACAAGAGTGTTTAAAACTCTAGAAAATCAAAGTTTGTCACTAAGAGTTGTTTCATGAACCAATTTCCTGTTTATTTCTTAGCAAGAAAATGTATAGTTTTGTATATGCAAAAGTTTTTTTACATATAAACAATTTTCTATCTGTACAAATTTTGCTTGTATTACGTTTTGGATAATAGCACACGCGAAAATCTGTCCATTTGTTTTCTTGTACATATCTTACTCATATATTTTATGAAATTAATTATTTTACTAATAAAACAAACGTATAATGAATGTGATATATTATAAAATAATTATTAAGAAATCGTTAACCAATTTGACAACATTAGAGAAGAAGAAAGAAGAATACAACGAGAAGTGTTAGGTAAACAACTGTAAGTCCATGTTCTAAAACTGTTGTAACTATTTCTTAGTTAATTCTTAAGAGGCGGACACTGGGTCCACACACCCGGCTAGGGACCCTCAGTCCGACCTCACAGTACGAGGGGTTGACAAGGGATTGTACTCACACTGTAGTACTTCAACAGTGTTTCTTGATTAGAATTGTGAAAGAAAATTATAATAATAAAATGTCTCTCAGTACATTAATGTGTGTCACATAGCATATATTGATTATAACTGTAGAAGAATATTGCACATTTTGTACCTCACTTGTACAAATATACAGCTGTTAATTTACAACCCCACTCCATGATACTATCCACTTTTAAACTTATCATTAGAACCATACACACTTTATTTTGAATATTAGTTCTATTTATTATGATAGCTGTTATAAATTAAATGTAAAATTATTCAGTATATTACAATCTGTTTACTAGAATATTTATGCCAGTACACCTAAAACAGTCATTGATAATGTGAGTAAAATCTTTTCAGCGCCCATGTTTGTAAAATAAAATCCCAATACCATATAGTAATATTTATAAGATTTTACCTATAAAGATCGAATTTAAAAATGTAATTTCAGTGATATAAATATTTGACTAATTGTAATTGCTTTATTTACTTAGCCTACCTTGAAATTGGGCAATAGTCCACAATACACATTTATCGAATTTGTATGAATTGTAATATAATTCAATGAAAATATCCGGCGGAAAAGTAATCTATCTTCTGAATTATATTAAACTTGTAAGTCGAAAGTTGACTTTAATTTTAGGTTAATGTGGTGTTACTATACAGTTCAATTTTCATTCGTAAATTCCAATTAATCATCTGTTGGTATTTCAAAAATATGAATTTATAATACGATATCATTATTAGTTTTCAACACTTTTTGAAAATTGTTGATATTGCAGGTTTGTTATTGTTATAAACTTAGAAATAGTTGCTATACATATCAAAATAAAATTTTCCTAATTGTATTCTATTTTAATTATAGTTTAATTTATAATATAATTTAACTCATAATAAACCTTTTAGGGTACTTTAAGATTATACCGACCACACCAATATGAAGAACACAAAAATATAAATTTATAGAAACAAACATGATAGAACGAAAAAACAACTCTTTAATTACAAAATTACAAACTTAAAACTATTATCAATTGTTAATGGGGTCAGATCCGTTATATGCCCCCAACGCTTAAACTTTTTTCAATGAACTTAGAACGTTATAAAACGACGTAGTTGAGTAACAGAACTAACATTCCATCAATCAACAAGCATTTCCAGGTATTGTGATCGGTATTGTTGTCGCTGTTATCTTATCTTTCTCGAGAATCCCGATTACGGCAGGCCGCGCGGCATCACATGATTATTTAAGTTTTTTGCACGTTACATAATTGCCTTTCCATTACAATTCAATTTATATTTCTGATCAGCCCCTCTAGAATTTAATATTTTACTGATAGGTACTATCTCGAGGGATGTTTTTCTTTTGTTGACCTTCGGTGCTGCCCCGCGCTGATGGCCGGAGGCACTCGCATTTTGGGTGGCGGAGTATGATCAAGAATAAAAACAAGTTGTGTGTGTTTTTTTTTTTTCAATAAAGAGTTTAGTTTTTGTTTGGTAATGTTTGTTTTTGTTGATTTTCTGTGTTTGGAGAAATGTAGGGGTAAAACACGGAAGTACAACAAATAGTACGGTGTAATTAGACCTAAACCTCAACATCCAAAGTAAAAGTTTTCCTCCAACACCAAATTGCTCTACATAGTCCCCTTATTCTATGGTAAAAATTTACACCATTTTGAGCGTCGGGTTTGGTGGTGAGGGGGGGGGGGGAATTTGAAAAATCACGTTTTTTTAGTTTTTCGTAAATATTTCAAAAACTAAGCGGTTTATCCTAAACATTGTTATATACAAAAATGTTCTACGTTAAATTTTAAATAAGAATGGTCCTTTTCATAATCACTCTAAGTTGTACGGTTCAAGAGTTACAGACGGTGTAAATGTTAACTTTTTCGTAATTTTGATAATTTAAAAAAAAATAAGCTTCGTAAAAGAATGTTGCTATTTCAGTGGCCTGTGGTATGTTAGTGATAAGCCCTTGAAGGAACGACAACCTCACCACCTTATCAAGGGGCACTCTTTTTTAAGGGAAAAGAGGCTTCCACAGGCCTAGGCCATATAAACCTGTGGTACGGAGAAACCCACCCTGAACTTTCTACGAACATTGCAACATAAATTCACTTCTTAAGCATAAATATCTTTCAAATTTGGAATGTTCAATGTCTTTATTAACTTCACTCATCCTCCAGCACATTATCCTCCTCCTCTAGCTCGTCGTCTAAGATGTTATTATTGTCCATGTTATCACATGCTTGGCCTGAGCAATTGCTGCATATGCTAGTGCAGTTTAGACCACTCCTTCTGCATTCACAATTACGAACGCATTCATCTTTGCAAGTACACATTATAAGGGACAGTAATTCCTGGGGGGCTGCAGGACGTGCTGTTGTAATTGGTGTCAGGTGGTCGCCAATCTTCTTCCAACCCCACTCGAGTGGATCCTTATCTTCATTCAGCCACTGTTGTACCTGGTGGTAGGTCCTAAATGAATGCTTTCTGGACGCTCCTGAAGTGGGGGGTAGTGCATCCAACTTCAGTAATGCATGTATAGGCTGCTTTGCAATCGCTTTCAAGTAGGACTGGTAGCGGAGACAATCTAGATCTTCAGTGTTCTTGGCTCCAAACATTGCAAGTAGGAAGTAATTTCCTGCATCAGCCACTGCACTGGGGTCGACTTTGGGGTTGTTGAAGACCAGAAGTTTTTCACGAAGAACGTTGTTGGCTTGAACTTTCCTATAAGGTGCAATTTTTCCCTTCTTATAGACATCAGACACAGTGTCACATCCTGTGAAGGCGTATGTAACCAGAAGTACATATTTCATATCCCCAATGCCTTGCTGAATGTCAGAAATAATGTACACTTTTTCCTGGTGATTTCCTTTTTTAGGTACGACCATTTTCAGTTTATTCCCTGAAGGTGCGTGGACAGTCAACAGTACTAATAAGTCCGTGTCATCACCAATAACACACGTTTGAACATCTTTCTTCGCTTCATCAATAGTTGTTAAGACTACTAATAGCTCAGCATCACCCGATGCTTGAAGAACTATGCAACCACATTGTTGCAAGTGCGATGAAAGGAGGGTTATTAGACCCATCTTGTTTTTAGCACTAGCTAAAAATTCATTTTGATTTATGTTGACATGGATTGAGTCTTCCACTTTGACCACAATGTTGGAACGTGATCTTCGTAGGTGTTCTTGATCCTTTGTGTTACTTCGTTCGTAACCATAAAAAACAACAGTCGCTTTTCCATAATGAGTACATACGTAATCACTATATTGCTCGCAAATCTGTTTAAATGTAGCATGCTGTTGCCAGACAACACGATGTAGGAGGTGGCCTCCGTCAATTATATAGGACACTTTCACTGGGTCATCGATGTTTGATGATTCTTTTGAATCTGAAACCAAAACCGTCACCATTGATGATTTTTCCCCTTCCTCATCAAGCCAGATTCGTCAAACAGTGATAGAGGATATGCACAGAGTTCAAACTGAAAAATTTCCTCTAATCTCTCATCACTCCTTACTGTACACACCATCCGATGTAAGAGAGTGTTAGGATTTACACATACGATGTCGTTGTTAATTTTCACCGACTTCGTTATAGAGGCTAGAGACTTGACAGCAAACTTTCTTTTCATGTGTATTTCTTTAAATGTTTTGTTTTCAATAGCTTTGATGGATATGGCTCCTATTTCAAATGCTTTATCGGTGCAGAAGACAGAACCGCCATTGGTTGCGGCCCGCGGTCCAAGGTCACTATGATGGCGGCCACGCCTGCTTGTACTACCATGTTTCTCCTAACAATTATTTTTACTTTTTCAACCTTCTATGGTGCCTCTTAGCCTCTTTTTGACTATAATACTGTAGTATATTATTACTCTTTAATTAAATCATTTACTTATTTCTATATAGCTTTATTTGTAAAAAAACCTTAAAAATTATATCATTTTTATATTTACACCGTCTGCAACTCATGAACCGTAAATTTTACAGGGAATATGCATAGGACATTTTTTGTTTAAAATTTCATGTAGAATATTTTTGTATATAACACTCTTTGTGCTAAACAGCTTAGTTTTCAACCAATTTCCAAAAAACTAAAAAAACTAATAAATTTTCTACTTTTTCTCCCCCTCCCCCCCAAACCCGACGCTCAAAATGGTGTAACTTTTTACCAAACAATAAGAGGGTTATATAGAATAATTTGGAGTTGGAATAAAACTTTTACTTTGGATATCAAGGTTAGGCATTTTTTTAGGTTAATAACACCGTACTAAAAGCGACGCACCAGCTGAACGGGCGGCGAGACTCTGCAATCACGTTATCTACTAGACCGCTCGACTTTGACCTCTGTCTGAGGATGGGGAGGGGTTTGCGATAAGACAATTCCTGTTTTATATTGACGAAATATTGTTCTACGCTAATCTAGTAATCAGTAGAAGCAAAATGTCAAATAACGATCAATGAATACAAACCTTTTGTATTCATTGTAACGATTCATGTCTGGGTGTGGTCGGTATAATCCCAAAGTACCCATTTTAGTACTTGTATTATACAAGCTAATTATGTTTTTGATGGCATTGAGTTTTGTTTGAGCCTAGGTTTATAGGTCAAGTGCCGCTATTTAATAAAATGTGTTAGCTTCGTTATGTGAACTATTTAGAGTAGAATTATAAACGTGTGATATCAGATATGACGGTAATAATAAAACAAACAAAATATGGAAAGGCAGTTGCGAGACAGACTGACAGAAGTGACTACTTCTTACAACGGGATGTGAATATATATATATATATTCTTAAAATTTTATATATTACAATGATCACTGATTTCTAAATTTTAAAGTAATAAATATTTATACATTTTCATGTTTATCATTTGTATTAGTTTCTATAATTTTGTCAGTACCGTATGTTTTCACTATAATCTTGTATATCCAAAATAATTATTTCATTTTCATTGTCATTATACTCCAAAAATTAAATTATGGGTTTTATAATAACTCAAATAAGAAATACAAATTCCAGGACAATATCTTGCAAATATCTTGTACACACAGCACCTATTGTTTTTCCATACCATGTTGTACTTTTTTATTTAAGAGTTGACACTGTTACATTTATTTGTTTCAATTCTATTGATAGTTTTGACATTTATTCATCAAATTTTGTATTTAAATTAATTTTTTAAGTGAATTTACTACGGCTTTGTTAGCTATAGAAGATCTAATCAATTTATTTTTAATCCTTTTTTAAATCTCGTTAGTACAAAACTAGTAGTGAACTGGAATATGAATTAATATTAACAATGCTCAAATTCAATAATATAATCTGATGGGCTTTATATACTGCAATTAAATGACACAGTAGGTTAATTAATTTTATGTTGGTTTCATTGTTAAATTAATTATTAGTTCATAGTTTTATTCAAACCAGTATTTTACAATATACCTGTATTTCAGGCTTTTTGAAATGACTGTTTGGTATTAGAAGCAGAGTATGAATTGATTTTGTAAATTTTGACAGCTTTTAAATTATAGCGTAACCTAACCTAATAACTTCCATAACCAAGGGAAGTCTGCAGAATCAGGGATAAATCCAGACGATTCGATATTCTGGATAAGATTTACTTTAACAATATGAGTTATAACTGATCTAACAGTTAGAAAACAAATCATTGTAAAACGCTACTATATTAGAGAAGCGTTTCATTATTTTCCTTATCATATATAATGTTGTATGTTATTGTGTTTAGTATTATCTTATATCTTGTGTGTCTCAAAACAGCTGTTTATTAATTCTCAATATTTATGTTTACTGTTTACTTTCTGTAAATCGATTTATCTAAATGTAGCTTTGTTATAAGTTGAATAAAACCATTTCAGTTTGGTTCAAGCTTTAACCCTTTTAATAACAATTTATTCACCTTAATTGTATTAATCATATTACAAGTGATTTTCACATTAAAAGCATCTAATCGATGGAACGATTCTTTAAACCAGAACGCTTATGCCTGACCCAAATAAACATCATGCTGATGGCCAATGGAATAACTGGAAAACAACATTTGAAAACTTTGCTGAAGAAATATGCGCTGCTGAGAAGACAAGTTAAAGCTTATTATAAACTTTGTCAACTAAGCATCCATGAAGTACTACCAGAAGCTGATTCGTATCCTGAAGCTATATCTATCATCGACAAACTTTTTTTATAAAACTAACTAATAAGATATAGTTCCGTCACCAGTTGGCGACTAGAAGGCAAGAACTTGTGGAAAATATCTACCAGTATTTGTATAAACTGGAAGAACTTTGCAAAATATGTAATTTTAAGACAGTCACAGCTGGTAAAAACAAAAACGAATATATTCGGGACGCTTTCTTTAGAGGATTAACTGCGCGAAGTATCCGGCAAAGATTGTTGGAAAACTTAAACTTCACTCTTAATGAAGCGTATAATCAAACAATTGGTAAAAATTATGCTGGTTTAAAGTTTGAAACATTTACAATATAGGTCCTGTTCTAGGTGGTTTAATATTCTTGTCTTGGCTCAAGTTGTAAAGTTAAACTTAGTACATGAATACTAGACTTAACAATGACTTTTTACATCCAATGGACGATGGTCTACAAAATTTAAAGTAATGTACGTCTTGGTCTATACTTACGTTAAAACTTTTTGCCGAGCCACCTAGAACAGGACTTACATTGTAAATGTTTCAAATATTAAACCAGCGTAAATTTTAAAGAGTGAACCTTTTCACGTCGGATTTGCGGCGTTGTATTCTACTTATAGAGACCTTTAATTTGACTCGTGCATTAATATAAGATTTCCTTCTGAATCCTTGCGGGCCATCCCCCTGACATGAAAAAACTGAAGTTACTTCAAAAAGTAGACTTATAGGTGCAGTAACGATGTACCATGTTAAATTGCTTTACCTGTAATCGTTCGGGAATTACCAAGCCCATGTTGTTAGACCATGTATAATTATAAATTGGGATAGAGCCCCTTATTGGTCTGAGCTGCCTTTTCTATACTGCAAGCCATATAAAACGACAGTTGGTTTCTGTAAGACTCAGATTTTGAATTCAATCATAATAGAGTTGTTACAAATGAAGTTTTATTATTATCAGTTTGAGAATGAAAGGTTCAAGTCTTAGTATATGAATAATTGAAATATAACCTTTAATGTTTAACACCTTTATTGTGGCTCTATACTGAGTAAACTTTAATACAGTAGTATCACTCTGATTATATGCCGTAAGACGTCTGACACAGTCAAAGTATTAAAAAAGTATTTGGGACATGATAATTATAAAAATATGTTCTGAGTCAACACTACCAACCAGGAGTACCTGTAACATTCACAATTTTATCAAAGAAACTAAAACTTACACTTTGTTATTATTTTATAAATTACTGTAAATGAATTGTTCCTCTTATACTACTGGCTTAAGGATAACACTTTTAACAATTTAATAGTATTCATTCAGATCTCAAATTAAGACATTTCTATTCAACAATTGGACAATTTTGTAACTATAGAGATGATTTATAAAAACTCATTTAAATTGTGGAAGTGACATAAACATGAGTAGATAACATTTCTGTTACAATCTAGTAGAAACTCCTATTGTGCTTAAAGTCTGATGTGCAAGATGTGAAAAATTCCAACAGCCATTAACTGTAGTAACGGCAGAGTTTTTGAAAATTGGCTTTTCCTTCAAACTGAACGTTAATATGAAGAGACAAGTGGATGGATGTGGAAATAATGAATCAAAACCCCAGGGACAATGATAAAACAGTCAAACAACAAACATCTACACCCATCACAGTTCAACAGAAGATCCAACTTGCTAAAATCCTGCTTGACAGCCCCTGGACTACTGATATACATTAAAGAAGACATACCAAGGATATTCACCACCATATGGAGGATATGCACCAGGTAACCAAATTCCTGTTTGCAGCCGCTGCACTGTTCATCCAATCTGAAGACATGTGGATACGTACCTAAATTCCTGTTTGCAGCCGCTGCACTATTCATACAATCTGAAGACATGTGGATACGTACCTAAATTACTGTTTGCAGCCGCTGCACTATTCATCCAATCTGAAGACATGTGGATACGTACCTAAATTCCTGTTTGCAGCCGCTGCACTATTCATCCAATCTGAAGACATGTGGATACGTACCTAAATTCATGTTTGCAGCCGCTGCACTATTCATCCAATCTGAAGACATGTGGATACGTACCTAAATTCCTGTTTGCAGCCGCTGCACTATTCATCCAATCTGAAGACATGTGGATACGTACCTAAATTCCTGTTTGCAGCCGCTGCACTATTCATCCAATCTGAAGACATGTGGATACGTACCTAAATTCATGTTTGCAGCCGCTGCACTATTCATCCAATCTGAAGACATGTGGATACGTACCTAAATTCCTGTTTGCAGCCGCTGCACTATTCATACAATCTGAAGACATGTGGATACGTACCTAAATTCCTGTTTGCAGCCGCTGCACTATTCATCCAATCTGAAGACATGTGGATACGTACCTAAATTCCTGTTTGCAGCCGCTGCACTATTCATCCAATCTGAAGACATGTGGATACGTACCTAAATTCATGTTTGCAGCCGCTGCACTATTCATCCAATCTGAAGACATGTGGATACGTACCTAAATTCCTGTTTGCAGCCGCTGCACTATTCATCCAATCTGAAGACATGTGGATACGTACCTAAATTCCTGTTTGCAGCCGCTGCACTATTCATCCAATCTGAAGACATGTGGATACGTACCTAAATTCATGTTTCCAGCCGCTGCACTATTCATCCAATCTGAAGACATGTGGATACGTACCTAAATTCCTGTTTGCAGCCGCTGCACTATTCATACAATCTGAAGACATGTGGATACGCACCTAAATTCCTGTTTGCAGCCGCTGCACTATTCATCCAATCTGAAGACATGTGGATACGTACCTAAATTCCTGTTTGCAGCCGCTGCACTATTCATACAATCTGAAGACATGTTGTGGATACGTACCTAAATTCATGTTTGCAGCCGCTGCACTATTCATCCAATCTGAAGACATGTGGATACGTACCTAAATTCCTGTTTGCAGCCGCTGCACTATTCATACAATCTGAAGACATGTGGATACGCACCTAAATTCCTGTTTGCAGCCGCTGCACTATTCATACAATCTGAAGACATGTGGATACGCACCTAAATTCCTGTTTGCAGCCGCTGCACTATTCATCCAATCTGAAGACATGTGGATATGTACCTAAATTCCTGTTTGCAGCCGCTGCACTATTCATCCAATCTGAAGACATGTGGATACGTACCTAAATTCATGTTTCCAGCCGCTGCACTATTCATCCAATCTGAAGGCACATTGTTCACGTTGTACACTATTGGCTGTTTGCTCACCACTATTTCTAACATTTTGCATTTGAACACAAGTCACTGGGGTTGCTGATAAATGGATTTAGTTGTGATGTATTTCCTCTCCACATCTTCATAATTGTAATTTTTGTTATTCATTCAATCGTGTAATTTCTAATGTAACAATAAAAAACTTTCTCTTAAACCTCACTATTTACTTGTCTAGATTATATAAAAAAACAAAATGGATGAAGAATAACGATTAAACCTCTTTCCTTTGCTATCAACTCACAGTGTAGGGTGGTTTATAATATGCTTATGATTAATAATTGATACCCTATTAAAATTATATAATCTTTATAAAGGCCATAATTGTAAACTAATCTAAAAACTGTTTAAGCAGCTCTTAAAATGCCAGATTTATGACAAATAATTGCAATTTTTACACCTAAAAAATGTAATCTCTACTACATCAAAACATTTTTTCAGCAGTGACAGTCAACCTCTGAAGTTATTAGAAGAAATCGTCTCATGCATAAAATTCCATCCAACAATACAATTTGGAAGGTAGTGTGGAGACAGTGAGGTAAAGGAGTTTCAGTGAGTTGAGAAGAAACCTTATTTCAAAACATATCCCACCAGGAATTCTAGGTAATATTGATGATAACTGGGATGATCCTTGTGCACAGGCCAAAGACAGGTCTTCAGTATGAGTAGATATGCAAAAATAGCATTTCTGAAGTCAGTGATCATTATTGTGATGAATATAATAATTATAACTAGCCCTATTTCATTACATCACGGAACATGGCTACTCTAGTGACTACTGAAAGGTAAGGTATATCTGTTGTCTACAGAGAAAAATACATAAAGAAATCTTGATGCATTCTCCAAAATCAGACTTGTTGCATATTGTTATGAACTTTTAGAAGGGCTTTAATCAGAATGTTTACTGTGATTGGCTGCTAGCTTAAATTTTTAATAATAGTATGTTGCCAACTTGTGCATTTATTTTGCCACTGAGGGTTATACAGTAATTACAATTTTATTTAACTAATAGTTAATTTGGATTTAGTGAATTATTTTCTTTTAACTCAAGGCCTCATGATAATTATTTCCTATTATTAAATTTAAGTTTAAAAATTGTTTTTTAATAATATTTATTATGGAAATAATAATATTTCATAAAGTTCAGTCACTTCTCATGTACATACTGTAAACAGTTTATATCCTTATCATAACCATTTTCCCTTGAGTATGAATAAGCCACAAATTTCTGTTTCAAATTCCTACCACTCCTCAGGTAAGAAAACAATTTTTCTATATTTTCCTCTCCTCAGAAGTAGTATATCAAAGGTCTGTGAGCAAACAGTTCTTTAGAATTAAAAAAAGTTATTCCAACTGACCACCTTAAAGGTTACTACAAGAATAAGTAATCTATAAACGAGACTGGTTATCTAAAAAATTCCGAATGAGTCATTGACCTAAAATTGCTTGATGCGTACTTGATGGCCCAGGAAAGGGTAAGCCTAACCGAAATTTTGTAATGTGATGAACAAAGTTCAGGGACAATATCTTGCCAAAAACATGTGTGTTTACTTGGCAAAAAAAATTTTGAGGGGTGTGAAAGGGTTGAGAATGAGTGCCACAATTGTCGCCCAAGGACGAGTGAAACCGAGATCAACATTTAGGAAGTCCAAAATCTCATTGAGGAAGATCAGGGCATAACTTGTTTTGAAACTGTTGAAGAACTCAGAATCAGTTACAGTAGTGTCCAAGAGATCGTGATAGAATACTTGGGATATCACATTGTGTCTTCTTGGTGAGTTCCACATCTGTTATCGCAGGATAACAAGTGACATCAATTGGATGTTTTTGAAGCGGCTCCTCAAACCATTCCAACAAAATGATGCCTTTTTGAATCACATTTTTCCTTGTGACGAAACTAAGTCTTTACGATGGAATAAAAAAGCTTCCAATTTTATAGAAATAAAATTATTTGAAGGGTGGAAGAATATTTAAAAAATAATATATATCCTTTGGTTTAGTTAAATAAAGTTATAATTCTTTATAAGTCAATTCTGATCACATGTCATACACCCTCATGTGATGCCTTCATTGCATTATGTTAGTTTTTTCAAAACTTAAAATTATAAAATTTTGTACATATACATATATAGTAAGATGTTTATAATATAAGTGTTTGAGGTAAGAAATTTAAATTTACGTACATAGTGCATGTTTATTGTAAGTGTGTAAATTTGTGTTCAGTGTTCTTTGATTATTTTTTAAATATATATGAAATATCTTTAGTGAACTATGGATAAAAATGAACTAAAGATTTGTGAGAAATTAGTTCTTAAAAATATTGTACATTACAGAAGAAGATACTGTATATTGCTTTATAGTCCATGAGACGAGAGCCAAATTGCATTGCATTAGCACACAATGTAGTTTTTCATAAAATTGATAGATAGAGGAATTTTCTCTTAGACATTGTCACATTAATTCTGATGGGAATAGAAATAGGAGGATATCGAAAAGTTTTTTCCTGAGTCAATTGTTTTTAGTTTAAGACAATTAAAACAGAGATATAAAGAAAAGTTAAATCAGAATCAGCCAAAAATACGGAGACCAACTAAATTTCAGCATTTTCTGACGACACATCGGTTATTGGTGTACTCTGCGAGCCAATAGTGCTAATTTTTGCTTTTGGAACAATTCAAACTATTAGTCTAGGAGCTGAGGGCTAACTTGTATCATATTGGCTCACAGCCGAGTGTTTTGTGAAATCGACAGAGGAATTTTCCCTAAGAAAGAAACGAGTCGTCATTTTTCATGGAGGTTGGCTGATGATATAACTTTATTGCATGTCTGATAATTATATTTAAGTAAGTCAAGCTAAAACAAAATATGAACAGAGTAAAATATTATCATTTAGATATACTTTTGACATCCTCCCATTTCAACCTCCATGAAAACTATATTAGATGACAACCTTAGCGAAAAATCCTGTCAATTTCATAAACAATCGGATGAATGGTCTATATAGTGCAAGTTAGCTCTCAACTTCTAGACTAATAGTTTGATTTATACAAAAAGTAAGCCATAACTAGGCGTGTCAAAATTTGTTGAATTCTTCATATCCTCTGCTCTTTGTTACTTATAGCACAATAATGAAGGTTTCCAGGAGAGTTCACTTCTGGATGGCTTATATCTGCCAGGACCTACACTATTGGCAATTGGCACTACCAGCTATTAAGCATTGGCTAGCTGGGTACAACAGTAACCAGTATCACTTAAATCTAGGCAACCCAATAGATTTCCAGGAGTGGCAATTCACGAACTGTGAATGACAAGATATATGGGGGGGGGGGGATTTGGAAGTTGTCAATAGGTCTGGTCCATTGCAGAGAATGACTGTTAGAACGGATGGACTCCCTTAATGTTGGGTCACCTACTCACTTTGAAAGGGAGAGGCTGGAACAGAACTAACCTCCTCTTCCTCCAACGTGTTAAGATTGAGAAAGTGCCCGTTATCCCTCCTCATGAGATCTCAACAAATCTCCTTACCCATTCTGAATATCCAGAAGTAGGGCAAAGAGTCTTTTAGGACTAAATGTTATGAGAGATATCCTCATCTTGTTGTCCTAGGTGAACATAATTATAATAAACGTTGGAAACTTCAACATAATTAATTGAGGATCTTGAACAGAATGTATGGAAATTGTTAAGTGCTTCCTTTGCCTACTTAGAACCCGCATTAAATTATTACTTGTGTTTATCCTTCACGGATGGATACAGGCACATCCGCTAATGACTTTCGTTGAAGCAGACAATTTGCTGATACATACGTTGACGATTAGATTTTTCATATATGTTACACGTACCATCATCAAAACTGTAGTAGTATATTTTCCATTTGAAACTGCTTTTATCGGAAGTAATTTACAAAAATGTACACAAAAACTACCAAAGCCTTATTTTAAAGACTATTTGTAAGATAAATTTGTTTTCAATTGGTAATACTGCAGTCACTTGGCGGCCCCAGCTGTCAAAAGAAGGTATATCAAAACTTTCTCAAACATTGAACTTTGAGTATGGTATATTGTTTGTTATAGTATATTCATAATGATTTCTTGTACACCTTGTGTGTTTAGTACCTCATATTATCTTATTAAAAGCAATAGTTTTCACTCAAATTAATTGCTTTTATTCTCATCCACTGAGTAGGTAACATAAAAGTATTATTCACAAAGAATTTACTAATGATAACAGATGGATATTTGCTAATATTCTCGTCAAGTAAGAACTAGAGGCATATACATCAGCATGACTTTTTAATGGTAAAAATATTAGTTGGTGCAAACTTATTATCATACAATAAGTTTTATAGTTAAAAACATGTTTTTTCACAACATTTTTGTCCCATCCCAAAAACATATTTTGCCGATCTTCACCCAAGTATGAAGGATACATGCAAATAGTTATATGTACTAATAAATCATAAATAATAAACTAACTAAAAATAGAATAATACCAATTGTGGTATTTGAATTTTGAACAAGTAACAAACTTTGGTATGTGCTGCGAGTGTGCTTGTGGTATACACACAGGTTATCATTGTCTGACGCGCCTAGGCTTTCATTTGTCTAAATTTAGAATAAAGAGTTGCAATGTGTAAATTTTTAAGGTAAGATTTTCTTTACAAAATCAGCCTATTTTAATCACCCCATGATTAAAATTTACCAAATCCACCTACCAAATTTAAAATTACTTAGTTTAAAATTTGATTAGCACTTACCAAATATTTCTGCATACGGTAACTTCACTGAACATGATCCCTAGAGCCCAAATCCACCCCATTCAAAATTTTACGTGGTACAATCACTAACTACTTTGTCAACATTTCGTTTCAATACATGGCTGCCGTTTAAACTAAAAATTCACAACTCCGTTATTTAAGAACTTAGAGAAAAAACAAACAAAAAGTGTTCTGGAATATTTATAAAGTTTACTAAAAATATGGTAATAAGTCAGGCTTTTTGTATCTCAAATGGTTTTCAATATACTGATTAAACGTAAATACCACAAGAACTTTTCTACCACAAAGAACTGGTGGTAGAAATGTTGAAACAAGTTCAAACTCGGTACAAATATTGACCTTTTAAATACCTTAACTTAAGTTTCGTTGACCAGCTTGGTACTCCATGCCCTTCCATTAAAATAGCCGTTTTACCTTTTAAGAATTCACATCTCCATTATTTATGAACCTAGAGGAAAAAACAAACTGTTCTGTATGCTTATAACATTTCCTAAACTTTCTTTTTGTCACAAACATTTTTTTGTATCTTCAAACTGTTTTTGAGATATTGAGTACTTGAGTAAATCCTATGAAAATTAATTAATAATGTTTAAGCTGTCGCAAAACCTACCTACATCTTCCGACTGAGACGAAAAAGAACAATTAATGCTTTAACGTGTTCTGTGTACAAAGCCATGTGATTGTGATACTTTATCAACAAATTTTTTAAAATTTAAAACTAATGCATATTAAAACTACGTTTATAAAGATATCCGTCAAAATCTCTATTATCTTACTTAATGTGAGGTTCAGTTATACTTATGGGACTATGGATAGATATACGTATTTTCTAATGTGTAAACTAAGACACGGAATAAACATTGTGATGAGCATATTGTGTTTAAAATATTTATTATAAATGTACATTTCAATAACAAACTTATAGTAAAATTATGGTAATACTGTGCATGGAACAACATTATATAAAATCTGTAAGTTTTTAACAATGGTAAAAGCTATATAAATAATTATGAAACATTTCCTGGTTTAATTATAAAATGTGTTAATTTTTTAGTTTATTGTGCAATCTCTTAACACTCAAATATGATTTTTAATACAACATAACTTTATTTCAGTACTAGATATGCCTCAAGAGTTATACCTTTACATAATTAACTCAGAGATGGTTCGACTTATTTACATGAAATGTGACAAGATTTAAAAAAAACTACAAAATTGAGATGCAATCTTAAAATTAGCTCTTTAAAAGTGTTTTGGCCCCTATGAACTAATTACTTCATAAAAACTAAAGAACCCAATGGGATATATGCTTTTGGAATAAAAAAATATAGAAACTGTAACTAACCACCAATTATTTTACATGTGTACAAACTATCATGGTATTTGGCAAATTGTTTTAAATTTATAACATTTTGGATAAATCTTTTCATGATTTTACTAAAAACAATCAAAAACCTCCTCTGAGTTAATTGAATACTCATACAAATATGTGCATAAAGTCAACTACTACTTACAAACGTGTAGATATCATACAAAAATATTTCAATTTTTTTATTTAGTTTTGAGTGTTTTGATATTACAGAAGAAACAGTAGTGAAACTATTTTGAATAATTAATTTTACTTTTATTCTTTCTAATTGTAGTGGCTAATCCAGGTATTTTTCAGTCAATCAGGTACAAGATATTGCACTTATGTCTAATAATCTAGTCTTTAATTAAAACTAGGCTATTACATTCATTCTTACACAATGGTAATGCCTTCTATTGTATCAGATCTTAATGTAGTACGAGGCACTTTATTGCAAGCCTGGCTGTATGTGCAGTTACCACTCTTCACTTCCCATGTAACCTGCAGCGTTACCACATTGATATATCAGCTGATACTCAGTATGAGGCGACACGACGATGTCTTGCTTCATTCCGGTTTTTATCTGTTTTGCTCTTCAGCATTCAATTATTTCGCATTAATTTTATTATTATTTCTTGCTCACATTCCGTGTCTTAGTGTAAACACTTGTTAATTTAAATCATGACAGTAAAGGTTTCAGGAAGATAGATGAGAAGTAACGATGAACAGTAACACTCGCTTGTTGAATTAAACCATTATCTGATCACTAGTTATTCTTCCGTTAAAGCTAGCAACAACACGCCACAACCCAGGCTTGCATTGTTATGTCTCGTACTACAAATCATTAAATAACATAAAATACTTTTTTGTCATCTATTTTCCTCAGACTAGGATACTAAATATTGCAAGAGGGCACCCAAAAGAACCAGAATATTGTAAAAGTATGTATTCGTCAACAAAAATTATGAGCTTGTGCTATACATGTCTGACAGAAGAATGCAACCCCCAACAGTGCTATTCTGCTTATTTTTGGATAAATCCTCATATTTTAATTTTTTTTTTTATATATCAAACTTAGGTTGGTAAGGAATATATTTTTTCATCAATTGAATATTGTCTGATCAGATAATGGGTGAACAAATATGCTTATAAAGTCAAAACTTCACTTAATTATCACTAGTTTAGGACTGAATTATTAGGGTTGAAAACCATTGAATAATGGATAAGAGAATCATCGGGCTTACATTAAAAGCATCCTTCTGGGGCCACTGATTTGGAAGAAACACATAAAGACATATTTAGGAATGTTTCATTGCACTGCAATCTCTCTCAACCAGTAGTACCAGTTCAGTTTAAGTTTCAGAATCAAGGTAGGTAGTAGGGTAGCCAATTTACTTTTTCTGGACACTGTTGATGCTACAATTTAGTACTATATATCTGTATAAGGTAAATTATTATTTATAATATTATTCATACAAGGTATAGTACTATAACATACTACTCAAATATAGTATCAATAGTTAGATCCATATGTTCCTTTCAAATCAGTGAACCCGAGAAGAAAGTTTTCAAGGTGAGTCTGATGATTCTCCTATCCATTAATAATGATTACTAGTTTACTTAAATTACGTATTAAATGAACAGTATTTAGTGATCAGTGTTTGAAAAAGTGACAAATTTACACATTTTTTTTAAACAAATGAGTACATGTATGGTAAAATTGTGTAAATTGTACAACACATCTTCAAGAAAATAAACAACTCTTAAAACAGTCAACTTCAATCATTAATTAATATTGTCACAACGGTTTTTTAAAGGTTGAGTCCTTGAACATTTGAAGTGATTAATTTATTTGTGAAAGATAACAATTTTTGTCTTTGATTTAATGACAGAAAAAGATTGAGTAATGTCCACATCAATACATTACCCACTCACAAGAAATCAACAATATTTACAACTTCTACACAATAAACAGATTATAAATATTTTTACAGAAGTTTTAAATATTTTTGGCCTTTCAATCATTTGAATACATAATTATTATTATATTTAATATATTTATTATTATGAACTTATACATTTTTGTTTACATTATAATATAAGGTTATCAAAGAATCTAGTGTCACATGCTAAATTTAAAACAGTTTCAGATAGAAAAAACTAAAATCGGTGAATTTTTAAGTCAACTAATTTACTATTTAGTGTAAGTTATTTATAATATGAGGGTTGCTTCCAAGGGGCTGATATACATATATTAAATGTTCAAACAACTTTTTTTGCAGGCTATTAGAACAAGTGAGATATATATAGAGCTCTGAAAATATTTATATGAGATTTCTAAAATGTATAAAACTATTACTTAAATATAATGTCTCCTAACCTTATCAAATATATATAACAACTAAAACAACTAATGGATCCGCTAGAATTCCAACGCAAAGGAATCTTTTCCCCCTCTGATTCAGATTGGAGGAACTTTGAAAATTAACATTTGAGCCATTTTCTTCTACGTACTGACAAAAAAATGGTCCCAACTATGGGGTAAAAACAAACGTATCCATATTGGGGATCTACTTTCACCTTAAGTTTTCAAAAAAATTATTAAAAGCATAGTTTTGTATACCGGTACTCTTTAAGTCCTTATCTAATTAGAGACATAACAAATTTTGCTATACAGTTTTTATTTTTACACAATAAAGCACTCTGAATAAGTTATGCTACCTTTGACATGGATCACAAAACGTTAAAAGCTCTTTGGTTAAAACAAGCTCTTTAGCAATCACAACTCGTTTGGGAAAATTACGTAAAAATTATTTTACAAGTACCTACACATTCATAGCTCTTATCCCTCTCAAAAGGCACCTAAGATGTACATATTTATATTTCAGAAGACTTATTTTCTTTCTCATTTTTTGAATCCTCTCGCAGTGGGTCGTTCCAGGGTTGTACGTCTGTTGAGCCAAAGACAATGAAGACCAAGTTCCCTACAAAGAATATGGCTGCTGAAATGTAGAAGGCCACCATCCACTGATCTCTACTCGTCTGAAACAACACATTTTTATTAAAACTTCCGAATAATGTATTAATGCCATAGATTATTGAACAATAAGTGATCTGATTTAGGTATTCTTAAACGTTTAACCTATTCTCATGTATCTTTGTCCTTCCAAGAATTACTATGACCTATAATAACAACTAACAAACTTATTCCAGTACTGGATCCAGATTGGAACAAATTTGTAATGTGTCACATCGAACAACACTAACACAGAAAGCTCTATAAGAGTGTATTTATCAGAAATTAGGTAATTGAAAACCAATTTTCTAAAAGCTTGTACAACATTGAATGTGGGTAATTTGTACAACAGTGACCTCTAATACTCGATAAGTAAAACGGATTTGTTGTATTTCACTTGAACTTGCATATATTCTATCATAATACAATCCTTCTATAACTCAAAGTGTTAAAAAAATCCTTTTCAAATTATTAATGTGAAAATTTTTGATATCGATGACAGAAGAGCTTTAGGGTGATAATCATAAATGTGTTTGAGGTTTGTCCTTCATATCAGTTAACCAATTACAGATAAATTTGTCTTTTCTTTTCGAACTCTTGGAATAAAAAATTGAAGTAGCCCATAGAATTCTATTATATTAATTCAAGAATTTGACCATCATGATCAGACAGTGCTCTGGCTATTCCAGATACATTTACGTTTTGCTTGTTTGTAATGCTTAAATAGTTGTCCAAATAAACATGCAGCATTCACAGTGACTTGTTAGAAAATATATTAAATTTTGCGTAACATGATAAGTTAAAATATTTTAAAATTATTTTGAAGAAGAAGACTCTTTTAACATATTGATTGTCAACCGGTATAACCAAATAATTCTTTTTATATTGAACAATTTAAATTAGATTGTTTAATCTATTTAAAAATGCCTTATTATTGAAATGTGGGGTCCTGTATACGCCTGTCTATAAAGTATCTCTGCTACCAATTTTAAATTTTGAAACACAACATTCAAATTTTTTATCCTCACATAGCTGATCTATTGCTGCAAAGTATACATTTTTTCCTTTTAAATTCTATTTTGCCAGAATTAATTCTCTCCCTACTGTTGCTGTTACATGTGAATAATTCAAAACAATATGATAAATATTTAATTTAAATCTTTCTAATTCATCTGTCAATATTACATATTACATAGTCTGTTAGAACTAATACAAAGGGATTTATTTCTGCTAAGATAATTTCTAGTGGTACTTGTGATTTTTAAATATTAAATATTTTTATGCAAGATTTTCAAATTACAAGACGGTTTTGTTTAGACTTTGCGTACCTACATGTATGATTTACACTTTTTTTATATGTTGCTGTTACATGTGAATAATTCAAAACAATATGATAAATATTTAAGTTAAATCTTTCTAATTCATCTGTCAATATTACATATTACATAGTCTGTTAGAACTAATACAAAGGGATTTATTTCTGCTAAGATAATTTCTAGTGGTACTTGTGATTTTTAAATATTAAATATTTTTATCCAAGATTTTCAAATTACAAGACGGTTTTGTTTAGACTTTGCATACCTACATGTATGATTTACACTTTTTTTATATGTTGATGAGCCAAGTTATAGCTAAAAACTTACTATCCGTGTTTGAAAAGTGTGTTTTGTTTTATTTTTATGTGATATTTCACTTTCACTATTTCTAGTGGTACTTGTGATTTTTAAATATTAAATATTTTTATCCAAGATTTTCAAATTACAAGACGGTTTTGTTTAGACTTTGCATACCTACATGTATGATTTACACTTTTTTTATATGTTGATGAGCCAAGTTATAGCTAAAAACTTACTATCCGTGTTTGAAAAGTGTGTTTTGTTTTATTTTTATGTGATATTTCACTAAAAGTGTCTGATACTCTTTACAAGATTCATTTACACCAGATACATTTTGATCTGTGCGCATGATACAATTGTCGTTGGTTGGCACTTTAAAGTATATACAGTAGAGCTATTCACTTTATCAGAGGGGACATCTTCCACAGGGTGTCATTAATCATGGAGAGCTTCTGAAGATAGGAATCAGTAATTAAAGATGTTTCTTCTTGTGGTTGGACCGCTTCAGTATGAGCTCAATGATGAGGACCAAGATCTGATCTTGCTGTGTCATGTTAAGATTCAATACTCTGTTCCCATATGGCTTGTTTCAATCGACAAAAAGTCAAAATTTGAGAGTCCATTAGTCAGTAATCTTCTTGAATTGTCTTTGTATGTGACTACAATAATAGAAGCACATGTTTTTCTTTGAAAGTGTGATATGTTTGCTACAAAATGTTTAGGCAGAACATCCTCCCTCACACATCCCATTGGAGAACAAATCAAGTGCTTCATTTGTTTACTACTAAAATCTTCAGTTAGCTCTTCAAATGTCATATCATATATTTCACTTGTTGGTTTATCATGGAATCTAGATTTTGTAAGGATCCATAAACAATAGCCCCTTTGTTGGTTTTCTGACATGTAAACTGTTTGTTACAGGTATCAGAAAAAAGTGGTTTTCCAAATTTTTTACTTCTGCATTCCTGACACTAAATTCCATGGGTGCAACCAAAGTTGCAGTCCCACACAACTGCAGTCAGCTGGTAAAATATAATGAAAGCACTTTAAACAGATTTTTCCCATGGCTATCTGCAAACACTTGAATATTTTAATATAAATTATGTTCATATTACTATTTTACTACCAACAGTAATTTTACATTAACTATTCCATTTAGTAGCTCATTTTATTCTTTGGTGAAATTTCTCTTCATGTATTATCCAATAATTTACTTGTTTTCCAATTTAGCTCATGCTCTTTATTTTCCTGTAAAAGATTTTGCTTGTTCCTTTATTATCTGTAAGGAGCAACTCCTAAACAATGTCAGTTTCAATTTGTAGATTTTTGATTTCAGTCAGCTCTGTAGCTAACCTGTACAGTTGTGTTCTGTGCTTTCAAAATGTTTAAGATCTCAACTCACCTGCCGTGTGTGAGGTCCGCTCAGTGATACGGTTTTTGTCTGTAAGGAACCTGCCTGCTGCAAAAATTCATCAACAGATTTGCAAATTACATTGATACTGTTATGAGTAAAAGCAAAGTACATAAGTGGGTACAACAAATCAATGATGAGGACCGCTCCAGTCGGCCTTTTTCGTTAGAGACGATTTGGTGGTGTGAGAACAGGCACTTCACAATAACAGGTCTCTCAAACGAATTTCCTGACGTGTCGAGATTAGTACTTTACAAAATTGTTTCTGAACACCTAAAGTTCAGAAAACTATGCTCCCGTTGCGTCCTGAAACCCCTAACAGAGAAGCACAAAAACCAAAATTTTAGTGTGCAATGAAGTTCTTGACTCGTTATCACAAAGAAGGTGACGGCTTCTTGTATCAGTTCTTAACTGGAGACGAAAATATGGCTTTCACAAATCACACCCGAATCGAAGCAACAGAGCATGGAATGGAGGCATACACTTTTACCTGTAAAGGTGAAGGCCAAACAGGTCGTGACCCTTTACAAATAGTTTATTTAATAGAAAAGTATAGCGTAACCCTTTTTAAGACAATCTTATACCTGTATGACTCATAAGTAATATAACAGCGCTTTATAATTATTGTAATGCTTTGAAAATATTTTATTATGAGTATAAATTTTAAAACTTTGCTCCCCTCCAAATCTTTCTGCCCTGTGCGTGAGCACAGAATAACACATATCTAAATATGCGCCTGAATATAGTATGTATTAAAAATAAAAATGAAGTTTTGTCAAATGATGTTCAACCCATTATGTGTAAGCAGTTTATGGACTGCATAGCAATTCACAAAAAATTGAGATAAAATAAAAATGATTAATTTATGGTTTGAATTATCCTCTGTTTTAAAGTGCCAAATGTTGCTCCGAGTACCTGATGAGGAAAACGGGATAACCAGTCTACTTCTTAAATACCCATACCCTTCTCCCTCCTCCAAAAACATCCACCTACTTAGATCTAAATATTACTCCCACATTCAGATTCAAGCTTACAAGGATTCTAGTGAATTTTTTCCTTGTGTAACAAAAATCACAGCATCTTTGAAACTTTTCGTGTCCAAATTGTAACATAATTTGTCTGTAACGTAATTTTTTTGTTGCACACCTGGTCAGAAACTATGAAGCCGGTGATCATGGGGCTCAGGATAGAGGTTACGTTGGACATGCCGTTGGTGATGCCCATGAGCAGCCCAGCAAAGTTGGGTGACAGGTCCAGGTGGTTGGTCAGGAAGCCCGTGTAAACGCCAGCATTGAGTGCCACTGAGACAGTCAAAAGCACGACCGCTCCTGTGACACTGGTGGAGATCAGGGACAATGCCACGAGAGCTGCCGCACCACCCCAGTGTGCTGGAACATCACGTAAGCCAATTTTTATATGACAAACTCATCACTTCATATAAACATTCACCTGTCTAAAATTGCTTCTTTAGTGGTAATCTAACTAAATTTTATTCATGATAAGAGGATAGTGTAGGATCAAATTGTACTTTTAATCTATTAAACTTAAGATTTGTAAGTTTTAAGAATTTACAAATCTAATAGTGAACAGTTCCATAAAATTCAAGTATTGCACCCTTACAATACAAGGAATCAGATACTACACTATCCTGTTCATCGGTTTTTAAAACTCTATGAGCAAGGGGTGTATTATTCTGCATTAAAATTTTACAATAAATTGCCAGAATCTTTAAAAAATGAATATCTAATTCAAAAATTCCTTAAAATGCTACCTCATAAACCGAGCATATTACTCTGTTGAAGAGTACTTGAATACTTAATTTATCTATTTATATTTCTTATTTGCCTTCAATAATTTTTTTGAGCAAAAGTGTAATTTGTACTTTTGATTTCTCATTCTTTTTATTTATTGTTGACTGTGACAATTCACATGTTTATTATGTTTATAGCTCTGCTAAAGAATGTAAACACAATGTAAAACTTTTATTCAATAAATGAATAAATCTCACATCATCATTTTGGTGCTTGGTAAAGTAGCATTGGAAAGTTGAATTCGTTTAACCTTGTTAATACTTTGGATCAGCGAAGGCTACAGCTGCCACAAAACATACTGTGCCTTCTGTTGTGCCGTAAACATCGTACTCGCAACGGCCATTCAAAATCCCGGCATACTTTTTCTGAGACCCTGTATTATTATTTTTTTTTTTTTTTTTCATAAGCTCACAATAGTGAAACTCAGCTGTAAACATACAACACATAAATTTTATTACCATTTAACAACTAAAACTAATAAAAAATTAAGAATGAACTACAGAAACAATAATAGTAAAATGTGATGTTGCACAATAAAACCAGGGCAGTAATGTGATATCTTATAATGACAAGCTTCAATAAGTAATGCTTGACCCATGTAGCACATATGCCACATGGACATTTTGAGGGCATTTAAAAGTAATTTCTTTGTTATTATGATAGCAATAAAATGTATTTATGTCAATATTATGGTATGTACCGGAGATAAGAAATACTACACTGGGTTGGTGGTTCCAGTTATCTGTTTTTAATCACTAGGTCAAATTAAGATTGTATAACGTTACTTGATCAATAGGTAATCAAGTGCCATATCTAAACATCAACAGTACAGATTCAGTCTGTACTGCTGTCAACACTTGACAGGTCTGCTGATGTAACTGCATCAGTATTGTGTGGTACATCAGCTGTGGAATGTGCTATGTTTGCACAGTCATCTGCAGCAGTGTTGTCAACAACTGTAACTAAACAGGCTTGTTTCCGTTCTTCATTATACCACATTTTTTAGTTTCAGTGGTAAAAGAATTCTATTTAGAAAAACTAACGATTTTCTTATATTACAATACAAGTTTTGCATTTTAGAAATAATTCTCAGAAAAGTAACCTTTGTAATTTGGTAAATGTTGACAGTGATTTTACTATACAAAATATTTGTTTGTAGATACAAATTCTTTCTTACTGCTGTATTGATCATATGGTGAGTAGTTAGAAGGTATATTTTTTGTTTAACCCACTGAAATCTTCACATGTCTATTTAGTCTTGAGTGTCCACCATCTTGGTTTGGAAATTCTGTGATTGCATGTGAATGTCTGAACCACTGTATTAACTTTACTAAAAATTAACTTAACATTGGTATTCAGACTTCCAGAAAATAAAGATCATCCTGAAATATGACTAGTGTCCGAAATCCAATCTCCAATTTGGTATCCAATTTTTTTTATGAAAAAGGCAAAATGCAATCAAAAACGTTTTAATAACAAAGAAGTTTTAATCAGCATTGACAATTCTGAGAATACTTATTCAAAGTTCTCTCCACAAATTCCAGTTGCTGAATGCAGAATAATAAATATAAAATTATTGTCCTAGTCACAAAATGGAAAAAAAATCATCAATACCTTCAATTGTTCTCAGTTTGAAAAAATTAAAAAAAAAAAATAAGTTACAGTACGTTTTTAGACAAAAGGTATACCATAATGCTTGGTTTTATCGTACTAGAAAGAACTAAACATATTTTACAGAACTCGTGCAAATTTCTTAGCTGTTTGTCCAACAACCGCTCTTTAATCATCTAAGAGCTAGCAGTCTATTTATTTATCGACTCCTTAAAAGACTCCTGAAGAAGAGATCAGGTTGCAGATCTCAAAATGTAGTGTTACTGAATTTTTGTTTCACTGAACAATGGCAAATGTCCAAAAAAATCCTGTTTCTTTCCTTAATAGAATTAATTTTTTTACGTGCTCCAGCTAACAGAGCTCTCAGACACAGCAACTTTGAGTCTACTTATTTGCTCAACATTTTACTATAAATGGATGAGTACAATGGTGAAAGTATTATACCGATGGTGTTCCACATCTTTCTGGAAACATTGAGGGGTAGCAGGCGCTTCTCGTTGATGTAGTCAGCTATCCAAGAGAACACAATCGTCAGACCCCACATCACCATGTATGGTATAGATGAAATTAGTCCGTTCTGTAAAATAAATGACAAATTTATAAAGATACATTATCACTAATTAACTTTAAATCATAATTTTATTCTGTCAGTAATTAGAATATGGCACATATTTTTTCTTGTTAATAAGTTCTGCAAGATTCTAAACATTCTCTAAAACACATTGTAGTTGAGAGATTCTTCTAAAAAAAACAACTTAAATCAAAGCCAAAGTAAATAAAATGTAAATCATTTAATTATATAATGTAACATATATTATGAAAACATTCTAAATCCACACAAGTAACATAATGATCAATCTATATTTGACATTTCTATTTTTTAATTTTTGGAAAGATAACATAACACCTTTGTTTTATTTTCTGGTTTAGTGAAATAAAATAAGATCCTTAATTGTTGTAAATGAGCATTTACATTTAAATACTTCACAAAAAAGAAGATACATATTATATTACAAATAAAGATTTTATTAGATATGTAACATTTTTTTGAGATTTCAACAAAAGCATCTATTTTATCCAAATGAAACTGAAATTATATTTCAATTATGTTGCAAATCAGTTTGCTACCAGTTGAAATTAATGACAAATAAAAATAGGCTTAGGAAAAACTGTATTAATATTTTTGTACAATATCTTTTATATCACCTCTGTTCTTAATTAACCCTTTCAGTGCTGAGGATTGATATGAAAGTCTGTATCAATGACATTAATGCTATAAATTTGGAATAGCATATTTTTTTCTTTATTTTTTGTCATTCTGATGAACACAGTTTGAAACCATGTGTTTCACTCTAGTGGGATTTCATCTTCTTTTAACTTTATTGAATTTGGTCCAAGTATTTTTAACTTTTAACTTGATTCTTTGGTTTCAATGGGCTTGTAGATTAAAAACCACATTTCCAGTTTAGTACAACGTCAAAAGCAATAATCAACCAGCTAGTTAATACAGGTCTTTTTTTCAAATTAATATCAAATTTCTTCAACATATACATCCGTAAATTAGGGTTAAGTTAGAAAAGACTAGTACCGTTGTGTTATAACATAAGGTTATATCATACTAATAATTTTATTCAAGACATAACATACTAAATGGTTGTTGGAAAACAAAAACTGAGTTATCTAACAAGAAGTAATATTTCATTTGTTTTATACAAAACTTTATCAATTATGATAAAACGCAGCGTACACTCTTGATGTTGAAACCGAGGACATGGCTCAGGTAGTTGGGGAGCATGGTCAGCAACATCCAGAAGCCCCAGTTTTGACCCAGATGAGCAATCAGCAAGGCCCACAATGGCACTGAGGTCACTATATCCCTCCAAGGAGTTCGCATCGTCTGGAACAGATATTGTAGTTAATTGCAAATGCCATTGTAGTTTTCAAATGCATTCTCAGTTCCATTAATGAAGACAATTCGTGCGTTGTGGTCTACATGATGGTCAGCTGTGTAGATAAATATCAAATTTTTTTATGTGTAATAAATTAATGTCTGTATCGATGTATAACAGTTTAATCATTTGTATTAATAACTAGCAGGTACCAGCAACTTTGCACACAATTTCAAATGACCACTTCTGGTTCGAGTGAATTATATTTCCAGCATTAATGTTGAGTTTGTCAAGTTGCCATGATCAAGAAAATATGTCAAAAAGTGTATAATTATGGCAATTTTAAATTACTCAGGTCTATGTTTATGCCATAGTTGATTCTACCTTGTTTCCCTCAACAAGAAAATATACACAAATACAGTGGCGTAGCGAAGAGGGGGGTCCAGGGGGTCCGGACCCCCCCGAAATTTTAAGACATATTAAAAAAATAAAGCATGGAGCAGGAGGAAAAAAGGACAGTGATCATTACTCTTGTCTACAAACATTAAATTGATTGAAGTGACCGTTGTTTAAAAAATATAAAATTGTCCTTACGTTTAAATCATAAAGTATCAAACTATACTTTTGGGCTCGGCCTTTCGGATAGTGTAGTGTAATCACGGTATTTGTATAGGGTAGTTGTAATCACGTGACGTCGCAAAAGTAACCTGGACCGTAACACGGCGAACAGTTTAAATTAGCGACCACTTTCGTTCAAATTCGTATTGGGGACGTAAAATGACTGCTTAGAATTAAGTTACGACGTTGATTTTAGGTGTCATTAAACTGTAAAAAAGTGTATATAATTATCGAAAAAAAATCATTTTCGGTCGGAAAATACACTTGAAAAACTCTACTGATTATAACTTCAACTAATTTGGACTTCAGTGATTGAGGTAAACGTGGTGTTTTCGATTGAGTTAGGACGACGATTTTTGTTATCATTAAAACTGTACACTGTAACCTACTCTATATAATTATCGAGAAAGAAAATCACTTCCGGTCGGTAAATACCGAAGAAAAGCTCTCTACAGATTCAAGTTTTGACGATTTTGGATTTCATTGGTTGAGTGGGTTGAGGTAAAAGTGGTACTTAGGATTATGTTAGGACGGTGATTTTAGGTATTAATTCAACGCCGACTAATACATATATAATTATCGAGAAAAAAACAATTAAATCACTTTAAATTAGCGACTTTTTTCCTATGGAGTCCACAGGGATCTATACTTAGACCAGTCTTGTTCCTTGTGTACGTCAGCAGGCTGAACTCATCGCTCCTGAGAGGGAAAATGGTCTAGTATGCTGACGATACAAACGCTCTGCATTAAAGCTCCAACAAAACATGAATTAGAAATCATTTCCTTTTTAGAATTCATGTATCCATTTTTTTCTAAATTAAATCTGAGGACCAACAACTCCAAATCAAATGCACTAAATTTCTGTTTGCGGCAAAGAGAGATTGAGGATGGCGCTGCTGTGATGGCGGACGACGATGTCCTGATAGAGGAACTGATTCCACAAGTTCCTCGGAATGTACCTTGAACGAAGTCTGACTTGGGACGATCACATTGAAAGTAACCTGCTCAAAGGTTTCTCCAGGCATTTATGCTCTACGGTCAAAATTTTCCTCCCGGGATGTACTAAAAAATGGCCTACTTCGGCCTTGTACACCCCCATCTAACGTACGAGTTGAGGCTATGGGACAGCTGTCCTAAATACAAATTTGACCGAGTATTTAGAAGTCAAAAGAAAGTTGTCCGCATCATTTCAAAATTGAAATCCCGAAATTCATGCAGAGATGCCTTTAGGGAGCTTGGATTGCTAACTTTGCCCTGTCTCTACATCCTCGATGTTGCCCTGTACTGCCGATTTAAGTGCGAGTTGGTCCGGGGCAGGGACGTGGCAAAAGGGACAAAAGGCAGGGACAACCTTCGGTTACATCCGCACAGAACAGCCGCATTCAAACGTTTGCCATCTGAGGTTGGTGTTAAGCTGATCAACAAGCTCCCTGATTGAAATGCAAAAATTTGAATGAACCAACAAAATTTAAAGCTCGATTGAGACACTTTTTGGTGTCGAGGGTGTTCTATTCAGTGCAAGAGTTTATGATGAGCCGCTGGGATGAAATTTAAAGTAATTGGATCATCCTCTATTTCTGGTCGTTAAAATTTAGAAGATTTTAAAACGTATGGCTGAGTCTTAGGAATGAGTGTGGACTGTGTATGAACGGGAATGGGGGCAATTTTAAATAGATATACATATTTCTAAATAATTTAATTTGACGATTGTATGCAATTTTTATAATTGTTGACACAATAAAAAGTATTATTTTATTATTATTATTACTTTCCAGTCGGAAAAATACCAAGGAAAAGCTCTACTGATTCAGATTTTGACGATTTTGGATTTCACTGGTTGAGTCATTGAGATAAAAGTGGTACTTAGAATTTATTTTAGAACATTGATTTTATGTATCAATTGAACGCCGACTATCACCTATATAATTATAGAAGAAAAATTGAAAAAATCACTTCCGGTCGGATAATACACCGGAAAAAAACTCTACTGATACGAAGTTCCGATTACTTTGGATTTCACTGACCGAGGTGTTATTTCATTTTCCTTAGTATATTCCGATCGGAAGTGATTATTTTTTTGTTTCTTTCTCGATAATTATATATGTATTAGTCGGCGTTGAATTAATACCTAAAATCACCGTCCTAACATAATCCTAAGTACCACTTTTACCTCAACCACTCAACCAATGAAATCCAAAATCGTCAAAACTTGAATCAGTAGAGAGCTTTTTCTTCGGTATTTACCGACCGAAAGTGATTTTTTTCTCGATAATTATATAGGTAGTCGAGTACAGTTTAATGATAACAAAATCGTCGTTCTAACTCAATCAAAAAATACCACGTTTACCTCCAAGAACCGAAGTCCGAAGTAGTTGAAGTTCTAATCATTAGAGTTTTTCAGGTGTATTTTATTTCCGACCGAAAGTGATTTTTTCCGATAATTATATACTCGTCTACAGTGTAATGATACAAAAAAAATCGTCATTATAACTCATTCATAAATACCTCAATTAGTGAAATCCAAAGTGGCCGAACTTCTAATTTTTTTATTTTGTTTTTCCGGTGCATTTTCCGACCGTTAGTTTGATCTGTACCCGAGCAACGCTCGAAAATTTCCCTCCTTTTCTAAATGGTTTTCGGCCCTCAGTGGCCCAATGTCCCCCGAAGGGGTATTTCATTTTTTCCACAGAATATAGTTGAGTCAATTATACGCTTGAGTGAAGATCTGTTTTTGGTTCCTTTTCTTTCTTATCCAGTGAATCCAACATCACTTTGTGCCTTCTACACTCGGCCAAATCGAAATTCGTAAAGTTTCTGTAGCTATACAAGAGAATTGGTGGTACTAGAGTTGCTGTGAGAGTTTAATTTGCCTATTACATCTTTCCACTTTCTATAAGGCGTAGTTACTAAAGCCCATATTTTTGGTATTTACCTTTTACCAGTGAACTCATTGGCAAATAACACACAAAACGTCCCCGGATCCGCCGGTTTCGGACCCCCCCCCGAACGAAATTTCTGGCTACGCTACTGCACAAATACAAAAGTCCGAAGAGTCTACGTCTGTCAAAAAACAACTAAGATGAGCTTAATAACTGTATTTAAATTTACAGTAAAAGCTAGATAGTAAGTTTTGCCTTTGATATCTGCATTACAGTACTGAGCATAATTGATGTTGCCTAAAACATACAGTTAAAAGTATATTTTTACTAAATCCTTAATTTTCTGACCTGGATATTTTATACTGCGCTCAACAGGGGTTGCAGAAAAGATTGAAGTAAGAAGTGGTGTTATATCAAGCTTACTCTAGGCTTTTTAAACTATAAATGTAAACAAATTGAAAATAGTGTTTAAATAAATTATTATGGTCTGCATGTAGCTTTGGGATATGTTAACCAAGGACTCATGTAAATTTTCAGTTGCATCCCCGGGCTATAAATGCACACACTGGACATCTGCCCAGGGTGCCAAAATTTTAGGGGACGCAAAATTTGGGGTTAAAGAAAAAATTATTAAATTTATTAAATAATAAAGAAAGGTACGTTAAAATAATATTCAAAGTATAGACGACATGAATCATTAAAAAAATAACTGGAGTTATATTAAGTACACGTAAACTAAAAACACAAACTTATGTTTTTTTACATATAACTTTATCGCTCATAATATTGTTAAGTGTTGGTGAAGGCGACACCGACATGGCTGTAGTGGCAGCACTGTATCTTCTGTTCTGCAACACCAAATCGGTAGACTGGTGCATTCGCTGAAGCACCTTGCCACAACGATTTATTCTGAGGAAAAGTGACGGTAGTCCCTGCACGTAGTCCTAAAAGGACCTTTGCCCCTCCCTTACTTATGTTTGTGCCCTCAAAATCTGAGACTTTTACAGAAGCCAATCAAATGTGAGGGCTCCTGTTCTCTGATGTCCTTGGGACTGAGAAGATATACCCCTTGAAATTTGTTCCTACTTTTAGATATGGCAGAACAGTTTAGCCATATGTTCCACTAATTATTCTGCTTCTTAACAGAATCTGCATTCATCAGTCCGATTAAGACCCACCTTCATAAGATGTTTTCTAAGGAGACCATGTTCTGTCAGCATCCCTACAACAAATCTTATATCCTCCTTACTTTGTTCTAGGAGAGATGCTCACCGTTTAGCATAAGGAGAGATAAACATTTTTTATTGTCTTAATCCTGAGGCCCTAATCCAGTTATTGGATCTAATCTTCTTTTCCCAATCATTTACGAGAGCTTTGCTGTAAGAGAAGGCTACTCCACAGCCTTGCTCAGGCTCTACCATAAGGGATTCTGGACCTTTTTTGGCAAGGGTATCTGCTTTTTTGTTTCCATGAATGCCCAGGGGCACATAATGCCTCAAGGCCCGGCACCCAACTGAATGTCACTCTGTTCTTCGCCAGTTCTACCAGAGCATTCTTGCATTCCCAAACTGCTTTTGAGTCAAACGAACTGGAGTGAAGTGCCTTTACTGCAGCCTGGATGTCAGATAGGACTAAGTATTCTGCTCCTTTTGGCCTCATTTGTATGAGTCTTCTGGCACATAATTCTATTGCCATGACTTCCGCTTGGAAGACCGTGGTGTGTTTTCCCAACTCCTGGTCCGTAAATACCAAATCCTGCCCTAGATTCAAGGCATGAACCATCTGTATAGAACATCTAGACTCCTTTAGTAGGGTAGGCCTCCTTTAATTTTGGAATTTGACGATAAATTAATATTGGCATGATTTTTTAAACTTTTAGTAATTTCTGTAGTTAAATTGTTGTCGATTTTTCGGATTCTTTACATTTAGTAGGATAGAGAGTTGTTCTATCATTTCTTTCAATCATTTTCTTTTTTATCATATTGATGATTTTATATGATTACATTTCAAAAAATTATCTGTAAACTAGATTTCCCAATCTTGAAGTGTCATTCAGGATTTTTACCCATCACTAACTGTACTACAGAAAGAGGGTTTTCTGTTAATCCTGTGTCAAGAATGTGAAGAGAAAAACTATTTAACAAGAGAAACAAAATTCTCTAATATTGTTGTGTTGTGAAAAAAACTTAACTTTCGGTACAGACTTTTCTGACATTATAAACAAGTTTGCAAAGCTGAAAGCCAGGAAAAAAGCTTTGATTTCAATTTGTTCAATAAATTGTTCTATATTAGAGATCATTAGCCTTACTGCGGTAAATAAATAAATTGCAAAAGTTTTGTAAGAAACATCAAGCAGCCTTTGTGTTTATTTCCTATAGCATATGTACAAAATTTGTAACTCTAGTGCTTGTAAAAAGCATAGACATTTTCCATTATATATACAGAGTGAGTTTTATGTCCTGGCACACCTGGATATAAATTAAACAGCCCGAGATATATATGTGAAACCTTGACCCTACCTATTATAACATATTTTTTTAATTTTTCAAGTTGTTGAAAATTTTGCCCCCCTTTTCTAAAGGGGGGTAAAGGGGGGCAACTAAACATTTTCAAATACAAACCCCTATCATGTGACCCCTCATTTTAAAGTGAATAAAAAAATAAATCCAATAATGCAAACTAGAGGTCTCTACGTTTATTTTAACAGATTTTATGACAAATTTACAGTTGAGTAAAGGGGAGCAACTAACACATTTTCAAATACAAACCCCTATCATGTCTCAAGTTTTTACACACGTCTAGCACATTGTCAAACAGCCGAAGGTGAACAGTTTGAACACCTGCTACATTAAAACAAGTAACTGTTTTTAGAATTTGCGTTAGTGTTGACTCATGTTACGATAAACAGGACAAGACAGTTACTGATTTTATTATTGTAAATTTCTCATAAAATCTGTTAAAATAAATGTAGAGACCTCTAGTTTGGATTATTGGGTTTATTTTTTTATTCCCCTTTAAAATGAGGGGTCACATGATAGGGGTTTGTATTTGAAAATGTTTAGTTGCCCCCCTTCACCCCCCTTTAGAAAAGGGGGGCAAAATTTTACAACAACTTGAAAAATTAAAAAAATATGCTAATTATAGACCCTACCTATTAAGGTAGGGTCAAGGTTTCACATAGATATCTCGGGCCGTTTAAATTATATCCAGGTGTGCCAGGACATAAAACTCACTCTATATATAGCCTACCACTTTTAATTTTATAGACACTACCTAACCTAACCTTGATTGATAACAATAGCTATGTCAGTTAGGTTTGGATGAGTTATGCTATTAGATTAGATCAGACTGTGGTGTAAATAGTTTATAAAGGAAAAATCTAAAAGTTTATCATGATAAATGAAAAACACAATATTACTGAGTGACCATGTGGGGAAAAGCAGGACCACAATTGAAAATTTAGATATTTCCGAAAAACTAGCTTACTGATCAGAACCAAACTTTAGCTTCTTTAAAGTACTTTCCATTGGACATAATTTACTTCTTCAAGCGAACTTTTCACTTTGAGAAATAAGTTGTAAAATCTACCCTCAGTATTTTACAAGTTCTGCCTTCAATTTCGGGAACAGCCAGACGTCAGAGTTGTTTGTTATGGTTTCATACATGTCTTGTGCGATTTCCATTCCTGTTTATGAGCAATTTTCGGATGAAATTCACATTCACTCGTTTTCAAACCTAATTCCTCAGACAGAATTTAGGACTTGATACACCCCAATCTTCCTCCATCTAGTGCACTGCTAAGCGATTGTCCGGTTTTATCACAAGCCTCACACGTTTGATTATTTTGTGGGTTCATGTTGAGGAAGGTTGACCAGAACATAGCTGGTAGATCACTTTCAATCAAAACATGAGCATTTAAAAAATGGATGATCCAGAAATTTACTGAAGTTGGAGACATGCCTTTCCCCTGAAAGGCTTGCTAGACCATTTGACTCGTAATCGATAAATCTAGCTGACTGTCACAGTGGGTGGAGCTCCCTTAAATGTAAAGGCTTTTAAGATCCTAAACATGAAGGAGTTTGACTTTCCTCGCCTGACTTGACTGGAAAGAGTTAAGAACATAGCACGGCCCCCCTTCTTTCAAGTTAAAATTATTGAAATAATACACATTAACCCTCCTCATGTGATCTTGACTGGAGATGGACCCTAACACCAATCTCACCCATCCTGCATATCCTGTCACTCATCTATGGTGCTATGAGGGGTTTCCTCATCTTTTTGTCCTAAATAGAAAAAACTCAACATGGATTGTATGTGAGAATAAAGGTTTTTAATTATATTTTCATCCCCATCTGGCACCATGAAAGTTGTTTCAACTTTAAAAAAGAAATGCTTTTAGTTATTTTAGACCTTGTGTTTGAATCATTTGAATTTTCATGACTACTTAGTTATATTTTCTAAGCACATATTCTTCAGTTTTGGATTTCCCAAACTGACAACAGGATATTAGTGTAAAGAATAATTTGGCGATACTTTCTATACATATTGAGCTTTAAGTAGACAGAAAAAATATATTTTAATTACTTACACTGCTTTGATCTGAGCTGCTAACAAGGGCTGCCTTGATGTATTCCCGCTCGTTGTCACTGATGGAAGGATGGGTGTCCGGGGAATTGGCACCTAAAAATAGCCAGGCCACTGCCCACAACACACCACACAGTCCAGTGCTGTAAAAGATACTGGGCCAACCCCATGGACCTGCAGCCAGATACCCGGCTACGAACAGCGTGACCACAGTACCAAACTGGGTGCCTACATAGAAAACAATTAAAAAGTTACATTTAGTATTGACAATGTCTCCAGTAGACAGAATTGTATAGACTGTAAACATTATGATTAAATTCATAATATATGTCCTTTAAGTTCTATAGTTATTTAAAAAAAATTGGAGGATCAAGAATACTTCATTAGGAAACGATAAAATGACAATGTTTCACCAGTATGCTACTCAACTTTAATTGTAACCAAAACTCAAAAGTCACAGCTAGTTTAAAAATTCTCTTTCAGGGTGTCACATTTTAAGGAAAATACACACTCTACACTCATTTATACACAGTAGAGAGATATATAGAAGGATATGACTAATAACATTTACAAACACACTTCAAATTGTTTTTTATATGTTGGGTTAATTTAATAGTGATAGACAAAAGTGAAACAAACCAATAAATACAAAAAGGGTTTTTTCCTGAATGACTGCAGATATCTACAGCATAACAAACCATTTTAAGTGGCTTTGGAGGATGCTCAAATAAAATTAAATAGTTTTAGTATGATAGCTGGATTTGAAAGTGCTCTTAAGGAAGTAGTTGGCACAACCTTGTGTTAAACATCATTAATTTGTAAGCCTTCACGTTTCAACATCAAGAAAAAACTACTACACAAATTTTACAGTCACTTTGGTTTTTCCGTAAACGGAATGAACTAGGTAAGGTCTTTTGCAATTGGTCTTTTTCAAGAGTGCTGTATGTCTCATTAGTAGCTGTGTATACATTAATTTAGTTTGTTAGAAAACAAAATTATGAATACTGCTGAAACAGTTTATATTCCATTTTATGGATGATACCTCTCATATGTCTCAAAGAAGAAACAGTTACAGATTGACAACTTCTGTAGTTGGACATATGTTAATTGATGATGCACCAAAGTGTGTTAATTTGACTTGGAGAAGAACTCGTATAAAATTCAAGTAATTTAGATTTTTATCTCTGAGATGTCTGTATAGAATTTTTTGCTAATTTCTTATCACTGAGTTAATGAACTTTATAGCAGTAAAATAATAAGGATATGCAAAGCCGAAGAAATCAAGTAAGCACATGCTTATTCATCATTTGACCTGGATTTTCTTGGTGTATAATTTTTCAGTTTCAGCACTGAGAGAATTGACATAACGTTCTTTATTGCCATTAAACATAAAATTCAATATTCAGAGAAACATAATAATATGAAATATAAACCTAGTTGAACAATAAAAAAGTTTAAATGAAGATTACAAGATAAAACTTATGATATAATACACTTCTATTTAACAGATGATGCAACAATCCTGCAATTGTAGATAGCTCAATCTAGCGTTAAATCAAATACAACATAAACATGGTTGTATCAATATTGCCATGAAAATTACCTAGTTTTCAAATTACATATTACACCTTATATGTTAAATTACTTGTCTAAAATTATAATAGGTTATACCCTACCGTCAATTCAAAACTAATAAGCAGGTTTGTGGTGTATTGGACAAGACCATGGCTACTGAGGTCTGACAATGAAAGTTAATCTTCGAAACATGTCACCATAACCATTAAGACCAAAAGAATTTGGATTAAATTGATGTTAGGATATAACCTATTGTATTTATAGTCATTATAATCCATCCTGAGCTAACCACAATGAATTATAAATTAGTTGTGATTAAATTTTGTTGACACTCACATTATTTTATTCAGTCTAAAGTACTTATTTTACGTATTTGTGTCGTTACGTGGCATCAACTACCTCTCGCTGGTTAACTAGGCCGTAGACCTGTTGTGGTGCCATCTGTAGACTTGTATGAGCATAAAAACCAGGGCAAACAACATGGGGCTAGATGACATCAAGATATTAACAATTCTCCTTGCATAATCTTTTTGTCAATTGTGCACCTATATGCTGATAGTAAAGAATTGCCCTGCCATCATGATCTGCATGGATATGGCACCCAGCACAGATCCGAGTAAACCCTTCTTACATACCACCTCTCATTATTCAAAAAGAAGCCATCAGCTCAAAATTGTCAAACCATTTACCAGCTGAAATAAGAAACCTCTAAAGGAAGATACTCAAGAGAAAGCTCGATGACACACCATCACAGAGACCTTTCTCCTCACTGCAAGATTATCTACATCATGATTCATGATACCAACTGAAACAATTATGACTTTAATTCATATTAATATCGATATCCATAAATGATGCCTTCACAACTCTTGATGTTTTGTGAATAAAGAATTTTATGAGAGTGTTGAGCATTGCATTCTTAAATCAAAAACAAGTTAAAATTTAAATGTTATCCAATCCAAAGTCTTATCCAAAAATTCATTGTCATCATAAAATGATCTTTGTTTGCTATCTAAATGCCAGTTATACTATTGTAAGAAGAAAGTCTTTCAAAAGAAATGATTTCTTCTAAATCACTTGGTTGACTAGGGCGCTAAGCGATGTAAGCCAGACATACAGTAGTGCTAACATCGTGCTTCGCGAGGTTACGTCGACGTTTACCACAAACGACATAACATCCATGATGATATTTTTCAATGTATTTTATATAGTAATAAACTAGAAATTGGCTCTACTAATTTATCTACATGAAACAAGATTTCAACTAAATCAATTAGACAATGACATTGGTACTGCTAATTACAAAAACAAATAATTAAAAATAAGTATAATACTGTATTATATGAGTAAATACAGAACTAAAACTTACCTCCAAAAACAAAAGAGAATATTCTACTTCTTTCTGGTGGTGGTGCCCATTTCGCCATGTGGGTGTTGACACAGGGAAAGAAAAATCCCTGAAAATATTATTTATTTATTTGGTCAATATATATATATGATTAATGACTATTTTGTGTATATAATTTAACCCTTTCCGACCTGCATTAAATTGATATGATTGCTCTCTCAGATCGCCTGGCCACAATGGGTCCATGGGTGTTCTCTGCGTCAGGTCATTTATTTATGACCACGTCCTGTCCCTCAGCTTGGCGGGCCACACTTAGTGGCACTTACTGTTTCGCCATTCAGCACGACATGTGGCTCACATTACTGTGCAGTTATAAAATTCAATTCTTATTCAGTTGTGGTTGGAAATTGCTGTAATCCCTCAGGCAAATAGTAAGTAATTTTATTAACATTTCTCTATTTACAGCACATACTTTAGAAATCATCATTCAAATTGTTTTTTATTCGAGTGTCAGTGTTACTGTAGCTGCTATAGTACAGGGTGGCGCAGAGAAACGGGAAATTTTGAAGTTGTTGTTGGTACACCTGTAAGTCTCGTAGGAGTGGGGGACAGAAGTCATGACGCCAAGTAGTAACGGTCATTTAAGCATGGAGCAGTGGAGTGGTGCGGAGCGTGCCGTTGCCGTGAGGGCGTATAACAAAAGTGGTGACAGTGTAACAGCTGCACAACAAGTGTTCCGACGGCATTATGATATTTCTCCCGCGCGGTCGAGTTCCTTCTTCACATGCCATATCGTCATGGGTTCGGAATTTTGAAGAGACTGGTTCGATCTTAAAGAAAAAACCTCCTGGGCGTATAGTGACTGTTCGAACCCCAGAAAATGTTAATGCAGTGCGAGTCACAGTGGAAAGGAGTCTGCGTCGTTCTATACGAAAAAATCGCCTCATCATTGACTTGAGCATCGGAGTGTGCAAAGAATATTGCACGGCCTGCAGGTTTACAATCTTCAGATTGTTCAAGCTCTAAAACCAAATGACGGTGAATTACGCTTACAATTTTGTGAACAGCAACTGACTAAAATCAATGAGGACGCAAATTTCCTTGAAAATCTTTGGATAATAATAATAATGTTGTCTTTATTTTCATCAAGCGTTTCTCAGTTACATACAGAACAACTGCTTTTCAGAACAACTATCGTCACATACAACATATACATGAAAATGAAATACAAATAAATAAAGAAAATCTATACATTAAGCAAATTCTGCCTCATCTTATTCTTAAATGTAGCTATTGAACATTGTTTCACGTTTGGTGGGAGGTCGTTGTACAATTTCGGGCCGAAATAAGAGAAGCTCCTCCTTCCCAACTCCAGCCTAACTTAGGAAAAGTGAAGAAGATTCCCATGGCAGGTTCTGCGCTGAGAGACCTCATCCCGAAATGAGAGCTCACTAAGGTACTGAGGCTCCTGATTAACAAGAGCCTTGTGGACCATGCAGCACGTCATGACCCTGCAGACGGTCTCTACCGACATCATCCCAGCGGCATCTCTGTAAGGAGAGACATTCTCAAATCGTTTCAAATTAAAAATGAAATGGATTGCAGAGTTTTGCAACTTTTGAATGCGATGCATGTCTTCTCCAAAAATGCTATTCCCGTAGGCTGGGAAACAATAGGTGAAAACGGACAGGACTAGTGACTGCATTATATGTAGCTTCGCAGACTCAGGCAGAAGATCTCTAAATCTGTAGAGTCCCCTCAGTCTACCGAGTGCTCGCTGACAGGCATGCGTGACATGGTCAGAGAAAGTGAGGCCGCTGTCTAGCACAACGCCAAGAGTCCTCGCCCTATCAAATACAGGCCAAACTCTGGCCATCAAGCCTCACCATCACTCCTCTTTCACTGAGGGACTGCACAATGTTGTGTGGCGCCGTATGCAACACAGTGCACTTGCCTATGTTTAGTTTCAGCCCATTCGCCATTGACCACCCCAATATTTTTTCAAGGTCGACATTGATCATATCAATGGCTGACACCATCTGCGATGGCTCATAAGACAAATGCAGCTGCGAGTCGTCAGCACACAAATGAACTGTGCAATTTTGCACACAGCTTGGCATATCGGCTGTGTACATATTGAACAGAATAGGCCCTAGGCAACTACCTTGAGGAATGCCACGATACTTCACAAGCGGGGTTGACGTTTCACTCCCTAAACGCGTCACCTGCAGCCTGGAGTCTAAGTATGACCTTATCCAATTGACTACGCTCAAGTCAAAGCCATAATAGCTCATCTTTGCTAAAAGCATCTCATGGTAATCCAACTTAACATTGGAGTTATATTTACCCATGTCTTTGGCGTCAATAATATCACCGAAAAGATTTGTCAGGGCTGTACATGTACTATGATTGCGCCTGAAGCCCGATTGCAGCTTCGGTAAAATATCTGATGTTTTCATAAAACTGTCTATTTGTCGAATGGCAATCTTTTCCAGTATCTTAGACATGGCTGGGAGTATTGAAATTGGCCTTAGCTGGTCTACCTGATTGGCAGCTTGCCCTTTCGGTATTGGCCAAACAATACTTGTTTTCCATGACTTTGGAAACACGCTGCCAACTAGGGAAACGTTTACCAGGTGTGTGTAATGGCTTTGACTGCGTAGGGGCTCACTGACTTGATCATGTCAATCGAAATTTCATCGCTGCCCACAGCTTTAGATTTTATTTCATTCATTGCCGAAATAACGTCTCTTTTACTGACAGCGTAAAACTTAAATTTATCTCTGATTTCTTCTCGGCCATTGGTTGCAAAAAATTCCCATACGCTTTTATCAATCTTCGGGCCAGCTCCCATGTTTATAAAGTATTCATTGATCTCATGCGCTTTAAGTTCAGGTGGAATGTTCGAGTAAACCCTTGTTTCTACAATATCATTTTTCTTAAGGCATGTCCAGAATTCCTTTGGATTTTTGGAAGAGGAAAGCTTATCAGAAAAAAATCTCTTTTTTGCCATTCTGATCATATTATTCAATCGGTTTCTTATTTCTCTGTATCTCTCCCAGTCATCTATATGCCTGTCTATACCTTCGTCATCTTTTGGATGTCATCGTTTCGCCATGGGGCTTTTTTCTTGGACACTTTCTTACATACTACAGGGGCATTTTTGTCATATACTTTCCTAATATTATTTGTTATCCATGCCTCCACAATAACAACGTCTTGTTCGTTCAATATATCATCCCAGTCACAAGCCGCTATCTCGCTTACAACTTTTTCTGGGTCAAAGCTGCTAAAATCTCTATGTTGCATGTCTCATGAGGCCCAATTTCATTTAAATGGGCATGTCAATAAACAGAACATGCGTTACTGGGCTCGCAGAAATCCTGGTGAACTTCATCAATGTCCGTTACACAGCCTTAAAGTTACTTTATGGTGTGCAGTGTCTTGTCGAGGGATAATTGGACCTTACTTCTTTGAGGATGGTAATGGTTCCACTGTAACTATCACATCTGAACGTTGCATTTATATGCTGGAGACATTTTTTGCTCCACGGCTTAATGCTTTTTCAGATATTGACATTTCAACAGGATGGAGCCACCTCACACACTGCCAATCTGTCAAAGACAGCACTGAGGCGTTTGTTTGGGGAGCGCATAATTTCAAGGAACCCTAATGTCACTTGGCCTCCACGGTCTCCAGACCTCTCAGTATGCGACTTCTTTCTATGGGGACATCTAAAGAGCGTTGTGTACCAGACTAGGCCAAGAAATCTTTTTGAGCTCAAGACTCAGATTGAAGAACACGTCGCCAACATCCCAGAGAACGCATTGCATCGGACAATGATAAGTTTCGAAATCGATTGAATGAATTTGTTAGGCGCAATGGACAGCACTTAACTGATGCTATTTTTAAAAAGGGACTTTAACTTTATTGTTATTTCTAACATTTCTCATGTAATTTCCACTCTTGCCTAACACATTTTAAGCATTAAAAAGTTGTTTGTACAATTCATTGGTTTATTATGATTGTTTAAAAATTTGCCGTTTCTCTGCGCCACCCTGTATATCCTATGAATGTATTAAAATGCTAATGCATTTCGTGGAAACGAAGCTCAAAATATGGAAGTTTATATTCTCTTGATATACTTGAGACTAAATGTATTTTTATTCTGCAAATAAAAATATTTTTAAAACCGAACTTAAACTACATATTACTTGGTTCGATTAAAAGCAAATAATTGATAACCAATTGATAAAGTTTTAATCGTGAAACTAATAAACTTTGTAAATAATCTGAAAATGTTGTCATTTAAAGAGCCGAAGGTCAAATACTGCTATTTAAATCTAAGTAAAAGTGACATACATGGTTACACAAGCCCCAAGTGGTGACGCAGAACACAGCCGGCCACTATGTGGCCCAGCAAACTGAGAGGACAACCACCTGAGACTCCATCCGAGCTGAGCGAGAGATAAGTTTTGGCCACATTAGTGGTCTCCTGATTGCAAAGGGTTAAGGCATATTTTAAACATTTAAATATTTAAGAAACAATTAGTTTGGTTAGATTTTTTGATTCTTAATAACTTTTTTGAAGACTAAAATAACATATTTTTAAGGTTTTGTAAAGACTTCACAAGAATTATAGGTAGCTATAGTCGGAATTTTGAGCAATTTTGTAATGATTCCAAGGAAAAACTACCCAAGATAAAAATGTGATTTTATACAACATGTATTTATTGTAGACGAGTTAAGACTTGAGAAAACTTAGTTTTTTTATGATTTATGGAAATTACTTCTTCAACGTTTCATATCTTTATCTTTAATCATCAGTTTTTCAGTGGATCTGATTACAATATGCCCTCCAATACTAATTTAAATGCCAAAACTTTTCTATATTTCTTGTCTCCAGAAAAATAATCTTAACCCTTAGCATTACCGTGTCCAGCATATCAGAACATGACAGATTCCCCTACAACTCCAGTATAAATATGAAAAATCTGTTCTCATACTCCCGGATCTAGCATTTCAAGACATGGTCGATTCTCCTCCAGCTCTGCTCAATTGCAGCCAACACAATAAACATTACACTCCAATTTAATTTATGCATGACAACATATTCACTTTTACATACTCACTTAAAGGTTCACATGACAATAGGTTACAGAATTACTACAAACTACGTTCTTTTTTATTCTAAATTTTGCAAACTTTACTCATGCTTTATGGTTATGCTGTGTTTTATAGTAATATAATTTATAACCAACAATATAAAACAAGTTACTTTAAAAGAAAAAAAACTAATTTTTCTACTTTAAAAGATACTTCTATTGAAAAAATGTTAGTAATTTACTTAAATCTAACACAAACTAAATATAAACCGTATAAAAAGTTGCATTTGACAATAACATATATATTTATAAATTTGTAAAACGTTACTAACAACGTTCGAAATGGAACGGCCACCATATTACAATAAATTTGAATACCAAACTAGCAAATGAATTTAGCAGAGATATTTATATGTTCAGTCATATTTGATGAAGTTATGTAGAAATCTTCTGTGCTGCCATGAAGAAAATTGTAAAATGCTAATTTTATATACAAAATCTACCAAAAAAGTTAACCCTACTTAAAACTGACTATAAGCAGTAAGATTATAGCTCATTACCAATTGATGTACTACTAGACTATAGAGGATTATTTAATATCAGTGTGCAGTATTACTAACTGCCTTAACATTCATGTGACGTTAAATACAATATCCCAACATATGGCTGTAATCATCTTTTTATGAATGTTTTCTGTGATTTTTATCATTATAATAACTTTGATTTAATACTAAAACTGTTAGTTAAAATAAGATTTAATTTTAGATGTTTGAGGAGAGTTGGTCTCTGTTTTTCTCAATCTCCGATAGGCACTCTATATGTTTTGCTGTGCAGAGAATATACCAACTGATCAGGGAATCCCCAAAACAAATTGATCTCAGGATCAAAAATATGCAACAGTGGTACTATTACTATTCATTGTGCTTTTGAAAAAATTATCATTTCAAAATTGATCCAATATTGAGAATCCTGTTACCTGGGCAAGTCCTTGAACCACCCTGGTCAGGCAAAAGTACATCCAACTACAGTTCTCTGCTATGAACGGACTCAGCAGTGTGAACACAGAGCACACCAACATCGCGCCGAACAGTAAGTACTTAGGGCCAAACTTGCGTGCCATGTGACCTGCCGGGATTTGGGTGATCAGGTAACCCCAGAAGAATGAACTCAGGATGATACCTTGTCGAGTTGTGCTCCATGGTAGAACCTGCAGAACAAAATATTTCTCTCTTTCAATAAATCTAATGGTTCTATAACTAAAATAAGCATTACAACAAACTACTCATGGAAAACTTACACAGTGTTCGGAAGGTTCTACTTTCAAAAAATGGAATGGTAACCAATTGCTTAACATTTTTTAAATTACGTTTAGGCTTAGAATAACCAATTCACATCTGTCAAGAATTGAATATGAGAGATGGCAATATTTTTTTCTAACAAGTTACTAAATTTCAAGTATGTAACGTGGGAAGAATAGTCTTCCCCTGCAGGATCCTGCCTGGCTCTAACCTGTCTAGATAAATAACTCTTGTGGGAGTTAAAATTTGTTAAGAAACTGTATGATAGGGAAGTAAAGGATGTTTACCAGCTATCACAGCTTTCACAAGTAGACAAGTAGGAAACTTGTATCAGGTCTCTCTGGTGGGTGTCTAACACACCTGTAGAGGATGGTGATGATGAGTACTCAAGAAATTGTAATAAATTGGAAGGAGAACTAGGCCGAAGAAATTCAGCTCGCTCAATGAGGTAACTCAGAAATTCTTGACCTCTAAAGCCTCCAAAAGTGACAGAATGTTCACAATGTTAATCTGGCTTGTGTTAGTCGACTGAGGATGTCTAGAAGCTGGAAAACTTGCATCTCTTGTCTTGCATCAGTACCTATAGGAGGCTTTTGAACTCTTAATGAAAATTAGATGAGTTTATAAGTGGATTTTGGCACATTAGAATCAGAACCAGATCGGAAAAGTTGGGCTCTCTAAACAAATAGGCTACTACACAATTTTCAATGTACAAAATAAAAATTGGATTAAAAAATACCTAACTAACTGTAATACACAATTATTAACTGGAAATATCTCTTTAGTTGTAACAGTAACGTGTGTCTCAAGAACACTTATATGTTGTCCGCTTGTACCTGTATTTATACACAATATTAATACTTAGAACACTTATTGTTCGCCTATTACAAAGCAAGAGTTATATATTTTAGTGTGGTGTCATGTTCATTCAAGTAGATCAAATTCTGAAAGCCACGCATGGGCATTTCTCTTAAAACTCCAAAATCAATACATTTTGAAATTTCTAAAAGAAGAAATAAATAAAAAGTTTAAAAAACACTTTTAAGATATTTAACCTTTAATTATAGTATCATAGTACCTGAATCAATTACCATGAAGTCCGGATTGGAGCCCTTGCTGTCTGTCATGGCCACAATGCCTACAGAGAGGTTGACCCGCATCGAGTAAGCAAGAACCATACATAGAAATGTCATAAAGGCTTGGCAGTGCCGAGACCCAAAACCTGAAACAAAGTCGTCAATGCTATTGGAGGAATTTATTCAGAGTTAGCTGGGTAAAATTGATTAAGTAATAGAGTTTACTAATAAAAAACAATTTAGTTTACTATATATTACAATTTGTGTTACATAATTTCAATTTTATTGTGTATTTTTGTACTATCAATATTTCAATGCTCAATTTAAATAAACTTAATTGTAAATGTTTATGAATTTTGAAAGCTTAGTAATGATAATAGACCACAATGTATTTAAATAGTAATAACATTTGTTACACACTCATATTAAATTCACACATCCCAAGAAGAACACACATATCATACATAATTTAACTTATTTTAAGACTAAGGTTAATAATTTGTTTATTTACTTTAAAGAATAATGACATTACACTGACACTTCAATAAATTGACACAATTATTTGATAAGATATGATTCATTAGTTACATATCTCAGACAACACAGTTTAATTTTATTTCAATTGCTCTATAATGTCAAAGTCAAAGTCAACAACCTTTTATTCAACAAATTTTATAAAGCTTACAATTTTGCGATACACAAGCACACAAAAGTGTGCGCGAGGGTTAGGATAATACAAATATCACATACAGTACTTATTTAAGCTTTGTGGCACTTCGTCACACTTTCTAATTTTTATTCCTGTTTATTGATTTCAATAGCTATTTTTATTGTATTTAGTTTAGCAACTAGAAATTTTTTGCTTGTAAAGTTACATAATAATTTAGACAGTTATAATAAATAACGAGGAAACAAAATATAATACAACAAGACATAGACTATATAGTGATAACATAATACATTATACAATTAATGTAAATGCAACATCTTAAACCATATTTAGTAACAAATTATGTTACTTTCTTACAAAACAGAGACCACCCATTAAGAGCTCGCTTTGGCTTTTATGGTTCTAAACTTTGATGCTGCCCAGCATTGATGGCCATAGGCATTTCAACTATTAGTTCCTTTTACAAGATTTTTTTTTCCATCAGGCTTTTCAAAACTTAGAACAGCTAAAGCGTGATCTGGATGTATGACTTCTGTTTAGTCATAAAGTACTTAATTAAATAATTTTGTATCAAAATAAATGTTGTTAACCTTACCACTGTCCCCAGGAGGGTTCACTTCTAGCTGGTTTATAACTACCAGTTGAATCTACAACTGGGTACAGCAAAAACTGATGTGTTACTTAAATCTAGGGGCAACCCAAGTGATGTCCATGAGGGGCACATCACTAACCACAAATATCGAAATACTGGGGTGCAAGAGTAGAGTGATAGGTCTAGTCTACTGTGAGGGATGACTGTTGGAGTTGGTGGGGTACCCTAAGTGTCAATGGCAGTTGCCTAAACATAAATGTTTGCCACCCCGTGTTTTACTGGAGTCTGGTTCATAGCTGGCTTCTCCTTCTTCTCAGGAGACATGACTGAGATTAATGCCCAAAATTCTTCCTCATGGATCTTCATGGTTAAGAGGTAGCCCCTACCCTCAATCTTACCCGTCCAGATATCCTGACTCCGCAAGCAGCGTAAAGGTTATTTTAGGAAAGTGCAATTTCTAAGGTAGGCTACCATGACCTACTTGGTAGGTCAAAAGTTGTAAATTTGTTCAATGTCTATCTTCTGGAAAACGAAATGCAAATTTGAAAATTTAAAAATTTAGGAGTCCGGACCCCCTTGGATCCCTCGCTGGCTACGTCCTTGTTCCATAACTAGTCTTGTAACATGTAATTAAAAAAAAAATTATAGTTATGAAATTTCTGAAAACTACTGAAATCATTGGAACAATCGTAGAACTAAATATATAAAACTGTACACGAAGACAACACCTTAAGTTTGCCCGGATTCCGTAACATCTTTCAGTATCAGTAAGTCGAAATAAAGAAATTACGAAAAACATTTTTTAGTAATTAAAACTTAATGATTTATATTTAAAAGTAAATAAACTGCATATTATAAATTAAAGGTTAAGCAATTTCCAGTATAATTTGATTGCAGTACTTTTAACCGAAACACCGTAAAAACTTCATTATTACATGTACATGTTTTCTAATGTTATTTAATATTTATGAAATATTCATAAATTTAAGAAAGTCTCTTAGGACTAGCGAAGGATTAATTACAATTCACTATCGTTCCTGAAGCCCACTACACTTGGTTTGAATTGGGGCCGTTATAAAAGTTCAGTGTTCATTAATGGAAGCAAAAATAAATATCTCTTATATGTATACTTGTTAGCTAAGATGGAAAGCTACGAAGACGTAGTTTTTGATCTTTTGGAGGCCATGCAACTTTAGGAGTGGTCTAGCATCTAGTGTCAGGTTTTCATTAATAACTTACGACATAAAACCTTTAGTGACTGGACATATATGTGTCATGTATGGAGATAGAGACTCCAGTGAAGACAATATAGTCACTTCCAGGGCCGGGACCTTGTACTGGGGCGAGTTGGGTAAGAAGCCACGGGCGTTAGGTCAGGGGCGCTTAAGCTGGATACGATCATACGGAGTGTACATAACACCCCTTCCACAACTTTGTGTATAACCATTCATGCAAAAATAAAACAAAATTTTCCTCTTACTTGTGCTGATACATGTTACAACAACAGTGCTTTGCTTTCTCGTTGACATCATACATGTCATTGTTGTTGTTAGCGCTATTGGTAGCACAATTTTGGAGTGTTAAAATCAGAAATTTATCCATGATAGTACTTAAGAAAATAGGGGTTATTTGTTATTACAATGTGTAAATTTGCAGATCTCAGATGGAAAAGGAAGAATAGGAGGAGACACGACTCACGCATGTGCTAGCTTTGTTAATGGTAAATACTTGTGTAAAAATCTTAATAACCCGTATTAAAAGTCGCGAAAGTTTATTCAAAAGATTTTTTAAAATATGTTCTTCATTTACAGTATCCAACAGAATTATTAAAGTCATAGGTTTATCCCTTAAAAATTGTTGCAAGCCGTGGTGTAGTCCGGGAAAGAATGCTTGGACCACTTCTTTAATTTACACATAGTTTTAATTGTGAATAACTAGTATGTAATTTAAATTACGTATATTGAAAATAAACTTGTGAAACAACTGTTTGTATTTGCAGATTCCACGGCTTTGGTATTTTCAGATTGGGCTTGAGGAGGAGGAAGTTCATGACCAGATATTTTTGGACAAGAAGATTAAGAACTAGTTCTCCTGCAACTGTTAATGTGCCAACATTAACAAATATAAACACCCCTGAAAAAGATGACCATCAGATCCACTTCTCCTACATGCAGTACTACGTGGAACATTGACCCAAAAGCCGCTAGCGATTAGTTAGAGGTCCAAAATAAAAATTGTTCTTTACATAACTCGTAACTCTGTTTATTTGATAGAAATCTTTATTTTTGGCAATTAAACCCATTTTAAATTATCTACTCCTAATTTATATTCGTAGTAATAAGGAAAATGTTTTCAAGAAACGAAGTCTATCATTATTTTACCAAGATACGGATTAAAAATTGGACTTAACATCCCATGCCTGCCACGTTAATTTGGAATCTGTTTATTTTCGCCAGACGTGCATTAGCTTCGTTTCTCTGTGTTATTACTTTAGGGCCTGCGGCTGCAGTGTTGGAGGGCGGATGGAGGTAATGAGTGGTAATATCACGGAAAACAACTGACCTATAGTCTAAATTTTGCATACAGTTTTATTTCAATTTGAGTAACATCGAGTTTGATGACGGTGCATGTATACAACCTTGGGATTTGGCTGAGTGATGTGAACATTTTCACGTGGGTCTCATGACTAGAACGAGAAAATCGTAGAATGATTATGTACACTCATGATATTATAACATATGATATTTAGTGGATTGGTTGGTAAGAGTTTCGTTATGTTCTATTGGGTCCTTCGCTACTCCTTTGCAAAAATGTATTTGTATAGAGACAAGATACAGTTCCATGATGGTCCCTCCATAGGATTGGGCTTAGCAAAGTCCATAAGTCGAAGTGATATATCGTGACTGAACTCAGCTATAAACTTGAAATTCTGTATATTTTGATTCGCGCCATAATTAAAGGTTTTGCGGATACCGTGTCTGTCTGTGCGTCCTTTTCCATTGGAAATCTCAAGAACAAACTGGAGGTGTGGACTTGAAATCTTTGGATGTAAGATCATGTACACTTAGGCAACGTCCTTTTTGACGAAAGACATGTCCCTCTATGCAATTTGGCTGATACTATATGAATCCTAACTATCCACAGGATATCTCGATAACGTTTCCTTCCAACTGTATACTTTAATTTTGAATGAAACTGGATTTCTACATAGACAAGAATGATATATCATTGAAGTTTATTACTGAGTGGGCTGGAAGATTTTGTGATATGAACAGAATGCATATCAACATCTAAAGAATTCAAACTATAGACTTGAAACTGTGCGTGTAATTTCAGCGTGGCATGTCACGTGACATGTGGTTTAGTGTACTCCTACCTAGTTACACACATAGAACCATTCAAGGACTCATATTTCTTTTCAATATTAATAAAACTATACACATTTACTTCATTGTTTAATAGTCTATCCTTATGTGTACTCTATACTTATTGACTATCATAATGAATACATGTGGTTGATTTTTGTGTTCAATACCATCACATACTTAAGCGAGGTTAATGTGGACAACTGAAATTGGCTCTAGTTTCGGCCGTAGACTAACCTGGTTTATTTGTCCGCAAGTACGTATTAATTACGTAAATATGTGTATAAAAGTATTCAATAAATCTATAAAGAACAAATTTTATTTTATTTCATAGAAATAAAGGTTTAGTCTTAGGAATAGCTAGCATGTAGGTGGGGGTTTCCCCTTGTATTTTTGGTTGAAGTTTTTATGTTGGAATACGGGTCGTAGTCATATTTGTTTTCTCGGATATTTTTTTCCGGACCCTTTTCCTTCTTCCATTTCAATCCAAATCAACAGCCCCGCTTTGGTGTTGTATTTTAAGAATTATCAGGATCATCCAATCCAGTAACGCTACGTTTGTAACATAAACAATTTACGAGATGTTTTGACTTTTTGATTGTGGCATTAATTTTACTTTAAATCCTAATTCAAATGTTTTGAATTGGAATTTTGCAATAGGCCAGGACATTAAAATATTTATAGAAATGGTCATACTTTTTTCTAAAATTTGAGCAAGCATTCCATATCAAACTCTCATACAGTATTTCTTATGCAGTAATACTGTCAGAACATACAGCATTTTCAGTCACACTACATTCATTCATAGCAATTTTCCCATTTTCCAACGCCGGTTGTCAGTCTTGCAAGTGTACGCGGTCACCCAGTCGAAAACCATAAATTCGTCAGCACTATAAAATGCTTGAGACGCTAGAAAGCGCTTTAAACGAGCGTACCATAGCTGGGTGTGCGACGCGGTGTTGCCAGTTTTTATAACCGAAGAGAAACGTTCTTCTTTGATCGCGGAAACAGCAGTGACAAGAATCAAAATATCTTTCGCACTACATGCGTCATGTTTTGTCGTTGTCATCATCACTTCGAGGGTATCGTGGACATTGATTTTGACGTCGGGTGCGTAAACGACAGACTTTTTATCGTACAGCTAGGTCGGGGCCTTAAGATCCAGTTAGTGAAGTAAGACCTTCCGAAAAGAAGGATACGAAAAAATTATAACCTTGAGATTCTATTGTAGAGTCTAAGACCATCAATATAGGTGACACCATCGATTATGTCATAGCAAGAAGAGCAAGAAAAAACGGACTGCGCACTGCATTATTTACAATGCAAGAGGAGCAAAGAAGTCTGTTGGTGTCCGGCCAATAGTGGCGTGGATCGTTGCCGTTTTTGCCATGTTTTACACGCCACGCAAAAACGACCTCGTTGTAGTAACTTTAATTATGTTAGAAAAAGTATTCGAATGCTTCAGACGTTTAATATCAATAAGTATAAGTAACTATTACTGAAATCTATTATAGTTACCGTTATTAGGAAACAGTACACTGTCACTACTTCGGTTTCTATTACCCAACACATTTCGTTTAATAGCCATTATCGATAGAAATAAAACCTGAATATTCATTTTTAATACACTTTTTAACAAATATTGGTAAGGAGTTTGTGTAATCATATTTTAAGGACTATTATTGAAATTTACTTGTAAAATCTAGCTTGTTTTCATATTATTTTAAATAATTTCTAATAACTACCAACACAACTAGAAAACTGTGAAATATCATAAAAATATTATTGCACAGGGTGTATTTTTAATTTAAAAAAGAAATTAATTGTATATTAATGATTCATATTAAATTAAATAGTAACAATTTATAATATCATATGTTTAATAAATAAAACTCTGACACAGCTACACCTTGTTTAGGGTTTAGTGTTTACTAAAAGCGGCTGTTATAGGATATTGGTACTCTCGTCTTGTCATTTAAGACTATGGCTAAAACGTGTGAATCTGTGATGTAATGGTTGTCATATTTTGATGTCATTAAAGTCGCTGTCACTATTATTGCCAGCTTGTTTAACAACAATAATCTATACGAGTCAACGTCTTGAATGACACGGTTGAGTGCCTCGTGTCAGCTCTTTACCATGGACGAACTTAAATTTGTTTCTATTTCTGAAACTGTTATCTTCACTTTTAATTTTATTAATTCATGCATGAAGCGTACAAGTACGTCCAGTTTGTAAAATTCGTCTCATTCTCTAGTCTAAAGAGACGAATTTTATGAACTTTCATTATCAGTTCCGGTACTCAGAAAAGGGTAAATTTTTATTCCTAAACCACTCTGGATGTTAACACATTTTTTACACTATTAGCCAATATAGAATATAAATTGCACAATAGTCTAAAGCGAAAATAAAATAGCAAATCTTTCTGCTCTTCTTCTTATTTTTTTTAAGGAATGTCGCCTTGTGTAAAATTATTAGTACATAGTATTATTGGTCTAATTACCGGGACACGCTTCTGTTGCTACCGGACTGATTTGATTGTTTCGCTCCGTCGCGGGAAAACGCACTCGTGTTTTTATTATTTTAATAACAACCTTATTCCAACAATACTGTTACAAGTTGTAACACATAGGTATATACAAATCGTGCACCTTGCGCCCTATACGGCGCTCTCTGAAGCTCTCTGATTAATTATATAAATGTTAGATATATTATTTATATAAAACAATGACTCAAGGGTACTTACCTAAACCATTCCATAGTCCAAATTTGTAGTCCATGAATTGAAACAAATTGCTGACGATTTGTGTAATAGCTAACAAACTAATTGAGCGTAATGTTTTTTACTCTAACATACTCTAATTTTAGGAACAGTTTTTGCCCTATCAAATACTCTAAATCTTTACCAAGATAAAGAAAGATGACTAAGAATTGTGTACTAGAACCAATTTCCGAGGATATGAATTTTGTTACGTAAAAAATGGTATCTGGTATACTTTTACTATTACTAAAGGTATATTGATCACTTGAAACGAAATGTCCACTAAAATGATGCATTATTTGAACTTTTATACATTTTTCAATAGCTTCAATACAATAGCAAGCAATGATATCGGTCTTAATTTATACATTACTGATTAACACCTGATTTGTAAATAGGAACGCATTGGAGGATTCTCCTGTTCTGATACCTAAACATGAAGTGTAAGTTAAAAGTATGGATATGCACTCTGTTTAGTTTGTGGTGGATAAAGACGGAGAGACGGAACTCGGGACACCTTTCTAGGAAATAGACGTGAACTTTTTAGTCACTGTTACAACTTTGACTATTTCCCCAAAATGTGATTTTGGGGGGATTGCTCAAAATTGTTCAGTGTAAGGCCTATATCTGACACCTCGTTTGAAAGGTCTTGATAAAGTGAAGAAGAACAGTAGGAACTAGAGCTTTCTATCTCGACCCAGTACAAAATGGCAGCTCATTGAAATGAATTAAGTTAAGAGCATGGATGGATCATGCTCAACCTTCAATGGATAAAGATAGAAAAATTACACTAAGGACAGCCCTCAGGAATCACAAGCGAACCATTTTCCCAAAATGGGCTTTTTGGGGGGTAGTTTAAAAATTGCAAATGTAAAGTTACAGTAGCACTAGTAATGACAATTTTACGTTAAGCAATAAAACAGCTATAACTTACTAACCTGTGTTTTTATATAAAATGTTAAAACTGCTGTCCCAGGACAGTTGACAATGTCCAAGCCTGTTGTAGAAGCGTCACGTTGCAAGTTTGAGCCGTGATTTTCCATATTTATTCATTAAAGGTTGAGCGTGATTCATACATGCTTTTAACTTAATTAATTTCAATGAGCTGCCATTTTGTACTGGGTCGAGATAGAAATCCATTAAATGTAATTAATGGATCTTTACATTTAAAAAGTCTGAGCTGCCCCTCCAAAATCCCATTTTGGGAATGGGAAAAGTTGTAACAGTGAATAAAACGTTTACTTCAATTTTCTAGAAAGATTTACAGAGTTCCATCCCTCCATCTTTAACCATCAAAACTAAACAGAAAAATACATACTTTTTACCCACACTATATAATTATATAAGCAATCCGGTAAAGGAAACCGAACAATACTTATAAAAATTAATATCACATGTGAGAATAAAATTATAATAAGAAAAACCTATCTATCACAATAGGGTTGACAGTCTAATGTATAATCGGCTTCCAAATTAATAACTAATGTACTAATTTAAAATTAGTATATGCTTCATACATTGAGTGGGATATAAATTGAGAGCAATGTAGATGATAAAACAAATACGTATTAGTAACCAATTTAATTTTCATTTTAAAAAAATAACGCAGCCAACATCAGTTTGTTATTATTTTATAAATGTTGACATTTAAAGACTAAGATAAGCAAATTATAGTACAGTAATCGAAGAGTATTAGATGCAAAACTTCAGAAACAGTTTGAATTATATACATTCACACACGCGCGCGCACACACACACGCACACACACACACACACACACACACACACACACACACACACACACACACACACACACACAATACATACGAACGTACGCACATACACGCACACATACAGGACTTATAACGTAACCCAATATTAGCAATAAAACATATTACATTTCTTACTATTAATAAATTTTAACTTTATACACCGTGTCCCAAAAAAAACTGAACAACTTTATTAGATTGTAATTATTTTAATAACACACATATAAAAGAATTTTTTGATTTAAAGTAACACGCATAATCTTAAGTTATTTTGGGTACAACCTTTATTTGTGAACCTCAACATGGTTTCCATTGTTGGCAAAAAGATAGTCGATTCGGCTATCTAACTCTGCCCACACTCGATGACGCATTTCCTCATTAATTTTGGAAAAGGCCGTGATAATCCTTAGTCTCAATTCTTGAATGTTTAACACTTTAGACTTGAAAACCTGGTCTTTTACAAATCCCCAGACAAAAAAATCACATGGTGTTATGTCTGGGGACCGTGGGGGCCAGGCTATGGAACCACCGCGCCCAATCCACCGACGAGGGAAAGTGTCATCAAGTGATTCTCTTACAAATAAGTTCCAGTGCGGAGGGGCACCATCTTGTTGAAAAAAAAAACGTTGGGCTGTAGGTCTTCTAGCTGTGGGTAAGCGTAGTTTTCTAGCATGTCTAGATAAATGTTACCATTAATTGTTTTTTCATTGAAGAAAAAACGGGCCAATAAGTCTGTCATAGGAAATAGCACACCACACATTTAACTTGGGACTGTCTCGAACATGTTCCCGAACTTGATATGGTCTTTCTGTACCCCAAATACGCACGTTATGTTTATTCACTTTTCCACATACATGGAACGTGGCCTCATCAGAAAACACTACCTTCTTTAGAAAGTTCTCATCAGCAGTTAAACGATCAAGCACAGTAACTGCAAAGTGTTTACGTTTAAGTTTGTCATCTGGAGTAATTTGCTGCAAAATTTGCAGCTTATAAGGTTTCATTTTCAAATTTTTCTTTAAAATTCTTTGAACACTGGATTTTGATAAATTTAACTCACGTGCTGCAGTGCGAATAGATTTTTGAGGACTCCGTAGAAATGTTTGTTGCACGTTCTCAATAGCTTCATTTGGCAGTTTAGGCCTACCATTGTTTTTTGAATGTTTTATGCTGCCAGTTAACATGAACTTATCATACCAGGCTCGAATGCTGTTCCTTGATGGTGGATGGCGACCATAGCGTGTTCTAAACCTTCTTTGCACTACAATATCTGATTTGGTTTCAATGTACCACTCAACACACTGCGCTTTCTCCTGTGCATTCATAGTGACTGCTTTATTGTAGGTTATGTTTTGGGGTTAAGCAGTTTGAGCAAACAACAATGAAACAGCTGATCTTTACAACTAACATTAAAAAAAACTTTATAAACTCTACCTTCATGTGGTCATGCTTATAATAATCTAAATTTAACTTTGCGGATTTTATTAGGCTTTAAAGTTGTTCAGTTTTTTTTGGGACACGGTGTATTTTGATGCTCTTTTAATACATTTAGATTCACTACAGTTCCTATCCTATGTGTTTAATTAAAGAATTGTTTATCTAGATATCTGAGAAATAAATAATTAATAGCTCCATTGTGTTACTAGTGTATACTTAACATACTAATTATTTTATTAAGCTTCTGTACAAAAACAAAAACCTCTCGCACAAGTTATTAAATTTAAACTAAAAACCAACTGACCTCTTAGTTAATGCAAACTTATTTACATTAAAAAATTAATGTGGGGTATTCTACAAGGTTTTATTTTAGAGCCAGTCTTATTTCTAATTTGTCTAAGTGAAAATTTCCTTATACAGTCACGTGTATACACTTTTCACAGTTCACTATTTTCGACATTAAAACTCGGCCATATAGCTGACCTCGTACACATCACTTATAAAATATCGCCTTGTAATAAATGATCCAACGCCGGCAGCTGTTATTCATGACTAATTCCTAAGAATAACAAACGACCAGAATACCAACAAACTATTGGTCACGTGGGCACGAGGCGAGATTCCTATTGAGGAAGATCGTGTCTTGAAATTTATAAGAATGCGCCTAGATTGATACAAGTATGAATGACTGGGTATTACCATGAAGATTACATATGCTCAATGATCTCTACCAGCCGCGCGTTCTAAGAAACGTGGAAAGTTTATGCATTTAATATTGCCTATTATAGGCTCACAATTCCCCATACCCCATGCAAATACTTTACTCTGCACAGCTGCGCTAATTTTGCTTTTTATGAGATACTGGCATTGTTCGAAGACATACTACATGGTTTTTGTGGTAGCACTCCGCTATTTCAATACAGACCTGCTGTGATACTGGGCGAGAAGGTCCTGGATGAAGTTGACTGTACGAAACTCCTATAAATGATATATATATATATATATATATATATATATATATATATATATATGAATGTTTGTGTGTTTGTCCTTTATGGAATCGTGAACTATTTGACCGATCATCATGAAAATTTGTATGTACATGTATTTTTCCATGGAGAAGGTTTATATTGTATGCCCATTGATGTAACTTGCCACCAGGCAGTGCTGCGAACATAAAAGTTTTGAAAGCGCCTACAAGTTATAAACTGCAATCACGACACAGTTACGTATATTAAGTAGCCGAAGACTATTTGAAGGCGCTAAGATGGTGTAAATTTGTCTTAAAAATAAATTATTTATTGAACTTAAAACTTGAATAGAAGACCACTTTATAATAAAGTACATGTGTGGATACAAAAATAAAAACACACTTTTGACAGATTTTCCTGATCGTGGCAACAAGGCCAAATCTACATCGGTGTTGTAAACATAATTCGCTTGAACCAGAAGTGTTCATACGCGGGCAAAGCTTAAGAAGAGCGTGCGAAACCGCGGGAAACAGGTAGTATTTTATAAAAGAGAATTGTGACTTTCTTTTATAAAATAAAAGAAAATTAACATTGCCATGTTTGTATATACTGGAAACTACTGTACACTGTCAGTTTAAGAGCCAAATGGTTCGAGGTCGTGACATTCACAACTGCGATACAAGATATCGTGAAAATCTCGGACCTGCGCGGCATAGATTGAGAAGATACGAGCAACATCCAAAGTTTCTAAATGGGCTCCCTGAAGAAATAAAATCAATGAGTGATCTAAATCGGTTCAAAAGTGCATTGCGACACGTTTTAGTGTCTCATTCATTTTATATAGTTGGTGAAGTCATGGACCATCTCACTAGCTTCAATGTGCGATAGTACTGCTTAAGAATTTTTATTGTTAGTTAAAATCGATATTGTTTACGATATTTTAAAAATTAAATCGTTGGAATAAGGCATTTTATTATTTTAATGAATATAAAATTATTATGTGACGCATTCAATGCAGTGTTAAAATTGTTTCTGGCAATAAAGGTATACTGTATTGCTAAAAAAAGAATATTCCGATAATTTTTAAAATCACAGACAGAACGTGACACAGCGAAAAGTTTAAAGTTAGATGCTTTGACACTGCCATCCTTACACGACACGATTCTCGGTACCGATGTGACATGACTACAGGACGATACGGAAATGACCACGGAGCGAGAGGTCAACACAAGCCTAAGGACTCACGCTTCAGACATACGCAAAATATTAATGGAGCCTATTTTAAAACACGGCAGATGCACTTTCAGCCGTTTAAAACCACATCCGGGATAGTTTATTTATGGTTCCAAATAAGAGTTTCTCTTGCTGACCTGATCAAGAATACATACATAAGTATAAGAATGAAAAGAAGAAGACTTTGTTACAATCCTTCAATATTTTGACACAAATGTCGTTCTCTAAAAAATATAAAATATAGTTCAAATAAGCCAAGAATAAAAGTAAACACATAATACATTTTTACTATCAGTTAAAATGTTTTAATATAAATTTAAATGTATTGTTCAATTCTTTACTTCTTGGCATATAATTAGAAATTTTGGGAAATGGCCTAATATTAAGATTACAAATTGTAACAAATATGTCTTAACAACTTAAAGTGAAAATAAAATGTAAACAATTTTGTTGTTTTTGAACTGAACATTAAGAACAAAAGGAACAATATATTATACAGAGTGTCACAAACTTCTGTGGCTGATAGTACTGATCATTTCAAAAACAAAAATGTCATATAAAATAGGTCGAAAAATGCCTTATCGTTTAGCCGCTAGCCGTCATTTTGTATTTTTTAAGAATTTATTATTTCTGAAACTAGTTGTGGTAATGAAAGCAAATTTGGCACATAAGTTTTAATAGACAAGAGGGAAATTTAGAAAAATAATTGTGTATTTTCTTTAATATGAAAAAACGGCGCATGTTGAAGATTTTTAAAGTCAAATAACAAAAAAGCAAGTATAGTTATAAAACAATTAATAGACACCCACTATTTGGAAAATGTTATTAGAATTCCAACGGTACTTGTTTAAACGAAATCCGTCAATGCATAAGCGAGCACGACCATAATCAAAGGTACGCTTGCACAAGCCGGAAGCGTCAAACGTCCTAGTTGAGGGATGTAATTTGTTTGTTGCTTTTATATATATATACTACTACTAACAGTATATATTTTCTACTTCCGGTCTACGATATTAATTTTGGTTCCTTACCTCGATCAAGTAAAGATATACATACGTAAGTTTCAAAAGACTACTAAGATAAAAAAAGTATCTTCCAACAGTTGTGCTTTCGTATGGGGGAAAGAGTGGAAAACCTAAAAACTAAGTTAAATATTTATAAATTATAGTTTATTATAAGTTGCGTGATAAAAATCAGTTTTTAGCGCTGTAGTCTGGGAGAGCAAGGCTCGTTCAGGCGTGTTAGTTTCCATTCTCCACGTTCTAAGCCACAATAAAATGTCATATCAAAATGTCAAGAAAACCAACCGGTTTCGAGTACCGTATGTGCAAACATTCATAGGTGTACATAAATGTGAGTTTTATAATAGGGTTTTAATCATATTTACAACGCTAAATTCTATTGTTTAAATTCCTTGCTGGTGCAATCCGTAGTAAAATCAGACATTAGCTTGGTTTTTTCCAATATACATCAAACTAATGATCTAGAATTGCATATTTATTATTTTCTAAAATTAATTTTAAACCAACGGTTCAGCCTTTTTGGCTTAATTATTTGAATATTTTAACAGCTGTTCAGTGTCAGTTAATTGGATTACATTTTGTAAATATTATATTATAAAATGCTACGGGGAAAATTGTTCGATTTTTCTCTTAAATCAAACCTTTTTTGAAAAAAATTATTTTTTAATTAGCCAAATTGGTCTAGCCGTTCTCGAAATTAGTGCTTAGCTACAAATGTTTTATTAATTTTTATTTCTATATATATAGTTTTCATTTATATTTATTAAAATTATATTTTTATAATATATTGTTATACACATAAGCATGATTATAGCATGTACGAGTAATTTCAGAAATGTTTATTTTTAATTAATATATTATTAAATAGAGTAATAATATTCATGCTTGTTTAGTAAAAATTCTAAATAAGTTCCCCCAATTCATATAGTACGAACAATTTGCATAAAACACACACACACACACACACACACACACACACACACACACACACACACACACACAGTTGAAATCAGTAGAAACACACTAAGCAAAACAAACAAATTTACTAACTTTATACTCGTGGCTTAGTTTCTGTTATATACTTCCTGAATCCTTTTTAAAAAATACATTATAAAGAATGAGTGGTTTAAGAGGATAACAGGTGTTACAATTTCGTAATGCCGTAATTATTTAAGGCTTGGGTTTTCCTTCTTCATGGGTAGTTATAATTAACTTCTAAGGTCCTGGGATTATCAGCACACCTGGGATGGTCATCAAGGATAATATAAGCTATTGTAATTTTCCCTCGACATACCAAGAATACTTAAAATACTTCTTGTAATCTAGAGATCGAGGTAAATTATGTTCGAAATGCAACTGAGGCCACTCCAGGAAGCTGATGAAAAAGCGTTTTAAAGTGTATTTGTACCATCCAATAGCACAGCTTACTAACATCCTAAATACTCATCCTTATAATAATATCCTTATGCCTACCATTCAAATATTAGCATTAGCGTTCTATTGACTTCTTTAATGGAATGTTTGAATATTTCCTGGAAGAATAAAGGGATTTCAGACATTTGCATCAAGCATCATTGTATGTTAAAAAAAATATAACACAACGTTTCAAAGATTTAAATACACCCCTCTTCCTCAGGTGTGAAATCCCTAATACGTGTGGTTAAACAGCATAAATAATTTAATAATAATACAGTTTTAAAAACAAAAAAGGTTTTTTCGTGAAAGTGAATAATTTATACATTACTCCGAATAGGGTAGATTGATAAAAGTACTTTTCACATTCTGGAAGCTTGAATTATTTTAGTGGAAGCTTGAAAAAGTTATTGTGTACGTGTGTATATCATTAAACTCCTCCTAAGCGGCTGGACCGATTTTGATGAATATTTTTGTCGACCGATTCACAATTCGGTCCAATTTAAATAGTATATTTAATCAATATTTTATTTATAAACTGTTGTTGATGTTGGAATGTTTTTGAATTGGATACAGCACACTGCGCTACGACACATAATACAAAGTGAACTGAAACAGCTGTTAACACTTTCAGGAAACGGTATTTATAAGCTGTTATAAAACGACCTAATTGTACAAAGCTGTGAATGTTTGCATCGAATCTGGTTAGCTCCTTTGACATTAGAATGGCATTTTTACTGTAGTTGAAGAAAGCAAATGGGGAAAGCATACTATTGCCCTTATACTAGAAGCATATACCCGTATTCATATTTATTAATCAGTGAACATATCAAAATCACTTAAGCACCAAAAATTAATCTAATTTGGATACATTTACTAACATATGAGACATTTTTTTTTGTTAGTGCAACAGCATAATTCAGTTGTGGAACCGTAAATAGATTAGACCGGGAGTGAATTTAAACGACCAGAACAGACTCATATTGACCTCAGCAACTTTTTAGTAGTACGATACACTTTCGTCATTGAGACAAAGAGGCAAACTTTTATTGTTATTGAATTCGTCTGAGAACTTCTAAAAATTATTATGGCATGTTGAAGGGAAATACGAATCTTATAAAAGCTGTTTCACCTTACGACTAAAACGAGGATTCTAAAACACTGTTCTTTAAACTTAAATCTAAAATGGATCAGGAGATTGGAATAGCTTTGAGTGACTATCGATTATCTCAGGGCTGTTTATTATGTAATAGAGAAAGAACACATGAGTATATTGTCCGGTTTTTCAACAAGCCGTGGGCAACTGGTAGTTTATTTATAAATAATCAATAATGTAGCTTAATATAACGTTACGTAAAATATTATAATAAGATTATTGAAATTATATTAAGAGCAGTCATCTTTTAAAAACTCCTGAAGGTTAGATCTAAATGAGCTACATGTACATTGTTTTAGATCCGTTGAGTTCTGTTGGAAGGTCATTGTACAATTTCGAACAAAAATATGAAAAGCTTTTGAACCAACAATCTCTCATTCAGGGAATGGGGTTCCTTCCCTGTATGACAGGGCTTATGGAGTTTAACATCCTACATACGGCTTCCATTTTCAACAAGCTGACATCACGATAAGTCGTCACGTGAACGAATAGCGAATAGCAGAGTTCTGAAGTGAATCCAATCCATGTCGCTCCGTGAGATGCTATTGCGGTGCGCAGAATAGGCTATTCTGAATAGCAATAGTGAACGTCGGAAAAACCATCGACTGCACGAGCTAAAGCATCTGTACAAGCCTCGCAGCGTGCCGAGAGCACGCTGAATAGCTTGAGTGACGTGATCAGAGAATGTAAGATCGCTATCAAACAAACCCTCAAGAATTTCGACTTGGTCACTCACCGCGGAAAATTCATCGTCAACATTCCAACACCTCTATCCGTGATTGCCTATACAAGACGCTGAATAGCTTGAGTGATGTGATCAGAGAATGTAAGATCGCTATCAAACAAACCCTCAAGAATTTCGACTTGGTCACTCACCGCGGAAAATTCATCGTCAACATTCCAACACCCCTATCCGTCAGTGCCTATACAAGACGCTGAATAGCTTGAGTGACGTGATCAGAGAATGTAAGATCGCTATCAAACAAACCCTCAAGAATTTCGACTTGGTCACTCACCGCGGAAAATTCATCGTCAACATTCCAACACCTCTATCCGTGATTGCCTATACAAGACGCTGAATAGCTTGAGTGATGTGATCAGAGAATGTAAGATCGCTATCAAACAAACCCTCAAGAATTTCGACTTGGTCACTCACCGCGGAAAATTCATCGTCAACATTCCAACACCCCTATCCGTCAGTGCCTATACAAGACGCTGAATAGCTTGAGTGATGTGATCAGAGAATGTAAGATCGCTATCAAACAAACCCTCAAGAATTTCGAATGGGTCACTCACCGCGGAAAATTCTTTGTCAACATTCCAACACCCCTATCCGTCAGTGCCTATACAAGACGCTGAATAGCTGGAGTGACGTGATCTTAGAATGTAAGATCGCTATCAAGCAAAACCTCAAGAATTTCGGTCACTCACAGCCAAAAAGTCACCGTCAAGATTCCATAACCTCCCGTCAGTGCCTGTACAAGATAGTGTGGGACAACATGAAGGACAGTGCACTTGCCCAGATTGAGCATAAAGGCATTTTCTACGGACCATTTACTGATATTATTAAGACCTGAGTTTGTACCAGCAAAAGCCTTCCGAACCGCACCAGGCTCACAAAACAACTGTAGATCAACATATTTATTAAGCGCTTACAAAGATATTTTAACCTTGAATCTGAAAAAAGGTAAAGAACATATTTTTCCACCTGTGAAGTTGCATTTTTGCAAGAAATTTTTCTTACTACACTGTGACCAGTTACCGAAATTGGTGTAGTTTGTTGGTATGATTCGTGAATGTCATTTCGTGGTATGGTGAATAAATATCCTTAGGTAACAATTTAAAACTTAAAAATGTATTTTTGCACATTTTAAACTGCAACCAAAAATATAAATTAAAATTTTGGTGTTGTTTCCTAGTAATTAGTGTTTAACATAGTTCCCAAAATATAAGCAAAATATTTTTGGTGCACCAAATATTTCACCACTAATATGTTTAAGCCTTTTTTTACTAAAAATAATAATGCAAATACAACAGGGTACAGGGAATCCAATACGAAATAGTTAAGAGGCTCTATGTTATTTTTCCGAAACATCTTTTTTATAAAGGCTACAGTTATTATACATCTTGGGGGCTTTATAATATCTTCTATTACATTTCCCCGTAAAGTGGACACTTATACTATTTGTCCTTAAAGCTTATATGAAGGATCAATATGGTCTGTAGACACTGGTTACGGCAAGTAGAGGCTCTCTCTCCATTTGTAGTGGTTGAACAGCCATTCTCTGATATCATAACTCAACTTTTGCTCGACGTTTCAAACAATTATGCTATTATCGCTCAGAGTTAACGAGAAAAAGTTATCTATTTAAATTCAAGATCACGTCATGACGTTTGTTTAATGATTTACAGTGAAACTCGAGGAGGCATTTGTTGCTGATAGTGAGTTTTATGTCACTTCAAACGACATGCTAGACATGTCTTCACGAATCTCCGCAGTTACACTGTAAACATGGCCTTTTGGTTCACTTGTCCACATGATTAGGTGGTAGGGTTTTCCCTTTGAAATATATATAAAAGACATTTTAATGGAAATAGATGTTTCATCAAAAATAAATAAATCAGACAGACTTTGAACTTGCTACACATAAAGGTTACAAGTTTAACACATGTTTATGAATAAAGCAAACAAGTGGCTACTCAACAGGAACAATCCGGTTGTTTTCAACTATTTTAAATCGATTTTTCGATTTTTAAATCAATTGAATATCAATCAACCTCTGAAATCTTCCAATCACTATCAGGCAATTGGAGTTGTAAATCCGTACTGAGCTCGCAATTTCTTGGACCATCAGGTTTGTGGGAGTCTTTGTCATAAGGGTACAATCGGTATTTCAAATCCATAGTCCCTAGAGCTTAGACCTCAGCCATGTAAATTCTCACTTTCTGAACCTCTATGTCCTTAGGTTATTACCAAACTCGGCATTTCAAAATAATACGGTCTTGATAAGATACCATCTTCTGAGTCCACTTGTCCTTCAAGAATTTTCTGGCTTTGGGTACCATTTGGTACTTTTAAACTCTTATTATACGGCTATAAGTTAACAGACGCTATAAGGGTAAAGATGTTATGACTTTTTATTATTATATAAAGTAAAGACCAACCTCGATTATTCATCGTTTCAAATCCCCATGTATAATTTAATTTTAATCTCAGAATTAAGTGGAGTTCAAGAGAGTGAAAATTACTATCAACTTTTGTAACATTCAATATTTGAAGAAAAGAATATAAACCAGGTAAAATCATTATTTAACCACAATGCAGTAGCTTAGATTGAGTTTGCTGAAGGAGAAAATGAAGAAAGGTACTTGTTATTGGAAATCTAATTTGAATTGCAGAACGAACCACATTTACTTTTAATTGCCTTATCAGTGGCGTAGCGAAGGGGGGGGTCCAGGGGGTCCGGACCCCCCCAGAAATTTTAAGACATATTAAAAAATAAAGCATGGGGCAGGAAAAAAGGACAGTTATCATTACTCTTGTCTACAAACATTAAATTGATTGATTTCACTGATTGAAGTGACCGTTGTTAAAAATATTATTGTCCTTTCGTTTAAATCATAAAGTATCAAACGATACTTTTGGACTCGGCCTTTCGAATAGTGTAGTGTAATCACGGTATTTCTATAGGGCGCGGTCACGTGACGTCGCAAAGTAACCTGAACCGTAACACGGCGAACAGTTTAAATTAGCGACCACTTCGTTCAAATTCGTCGTGGGGACGTAAAGTGACTGCTTAGAATTAAGTTACGACGTTGATTTTAGGTGTCATTAAACTGTAAACGTGTATATAATTATCGAAAAAAATCACTTTCGGTCGGATAATACACTTGAAAAACTCTATTGATTAGAACTTCAACTAATTTGGACTTCAATGATTGAGGTAAACGTGGGGTTTTCGATTGAGTTAGGACGACGATTTTTGTTATCATTAAACTGTACACCGTACCTATATAATTATCGAGAAAAAAATCACTTCCGGTCGGTAAATACCGAAGAAAAGCTCTCTACAGATTCAAGTTTTGACGATTTTGGATTTCATTGGTTGAGTGGTTGAGGTAAAAGTGGTACTTAGGATTATGTTAGGACGGTGATTTTAGGTATTAATTCAACGCCGACTAATACATATATAATTATCGAGAAAAAAAAACAATTAAATCACTTTAAATTAGCGACTTTTTTCCTATGGAGTCCCACAGGGATCTATACTTGGACCAGTCTTGTTCCTTGTGTACGTCAGCAGGCTGAACTCATCGCTCCTGAGAGGGAAAATGGTCCAGTATGTTGACGCTGCATTAAAGCTCCAACAAAACATGAATTAGAAATCATTTTCTTTTTAGAACTGAATTCATGTATTCAGTTTTTTTTTTTTTTTTATTAAATCTGAGGACCAATAACTCCAAATCGAATGCACTAAATTTCTGTTTGCGGTAAAGAGAGATTGAGGATCGCGCTGCTGTGATGGCGGACGATGTCCTCATAGAGGAAACTGATTCCACCTAGTTCCTCGGAATGTACCTTGATCGAAGTCTGACTTGAGACAATCACATTGAAAGTACCTGCTCAAAGGTTTCTTCAGGCATTTATGCTATACGGAACCTTTCAAAACTTTGCTCCCGGGATGTACTAAAAATGGCCTACTTCGGCCTTGTACACCCCCATCTAACGTACGAGTTGAGGCTATGGGGCAGCTGTCCTAAATTCAAATTTGAGCGAGTATTTAGAAGTCAAAAGAAAGCTGTCCGCATCATTTCAAAATTGAAATCCCGAAATTCATGCAGAGATGCCTTTAGGGAGCTGGGATTGCTAACTTTGCCCTGTCTCTACATCCTCGATGTCGCCCTGTACTGCCGATTTAAGTGCGAGTTGATCCGGGGCAGGGACGTCCATCAATACGGGACAAGAGGCAGGGACAACCTTCGGTTACATCCGCACAGAACAGCCGCATTAAAACGTTTGCCATTCGAGGTTGGTGTTAAGTTGATCAACAAACTCCCTGATGAAATCAAAAATTTGAATGAACCAACAAAATTTAAAACTCAATTGAGACACTTTTTGGTGTCGAGGGTGTTTTATTCTGTGGAAGAGTTTATGATGAGCCGCTGGGATGAAATTTAAAGTAATTCGATCATCCTCTATTTCTGGTGGTAAATTTTAGAAGAGTTTTAAACGTATGGCTGTAAGTATGTATGAGACTTAGGAATGTGTGGACTGTGTATGAACGGGTATGAATGGGGGCAATTTAAAATAGATATACATATTTCTAAATAATTTAATTTGACGATTGTATGCAATTTTTATAATTGTTGACACAATAAAAAGTATTATTATTACCTCCGGTCGGAATATACCGAGGAAAAGCTCTACTGATTCAGATTTTAACGATTTTGGATTTCACTGGTTGAGTCGTTGAGATAAAAGTGGTACTTAGAATTATGTTAGAACATTGATTTTAGGTATCAATTTAACGCCGACTAATAACTATATAATTATCAAAGAAAATTTTAAAAAATCGCTAATACACCGGAAAAACTCTACTGATAAGAAGTTCCGACTACTTTGGATTTCACTGACTGAGGTATTATTTCATTTTCCTTAGTATATTCCGATCGGAAGTGATTTTTTTTTCTCGATAATTATATATTTATTAGTCGGCGTTGAATTAATCTCTAAAATCAATGTCCTAACATAATTATAAGTACTACTTTTACCTCAACCACTCAACCAGTGAAATCCAAAATCGTCAAAACGAATCAGTAGAGAGCTTTTCTTCGGTATTTACCGACCGGAAGTGATTTTTTCTCGATAATTATATAGGTAGTCGAGTACAGTTTAATGATAACAAAAAATCGTCGTCCTAACTCAATCAAAAATACCACGTTTACCTCAATAACCGAAGTCCGAAGTAGTTGAAGTTCTAATCATTAGAGGTTTTCAGGTGTATTTTATTTCCGACCGAAAGTGATTTTTCCGATAATTATATGCTCGTCTACAGTGTAATGATACAAAAAAATCGTCATTATAAATCATTCATAAATACCTCAATCAATGAAATCCAAATTGCCCGAACTTCTAATCAGTAGAGTTTTTCCGGTGCAGATTCCGACCGTTAGTTTGATCTGTACCCGAGCAACGCTCGAAAATCGCCCTTCTTTTCTAAAGGGTTTTCGGCCGTCAGTGGCCCAATATCCCCGAAGGGGTATTTCATTTTCTTCACAAAATATATTTGAGTCAATTATACGCTTGAGTGAAGCTCTGTTTTGTTCTTTTTCTTTCTTATCCAGTGAATCCAACATCACTTTGGTGCCTTCTACTCGGCCAGAATCGAACTTCGTAAAGTTTCTGTAGCTGTACAAGAAAATTTGTGGTACTAGAGTTGCTGTGAGAGTTTAATTTGCCTATTACATCTTTCCACTTTCTATAAGGCGTAGTTACTAAAGCTCCATATTTTTGGTATTTACCTTTTACCAGTGAATTCATTGGCAAATAACACACAAAACGTCCCCGAAATTTCTGGCTACGCTACTGTACCTTATATACGAATGTTTCATCATCTTTTTAAAAAGTTGAATTGGTTAAGACATGTTTCTGTAATAAGATTGATATCTATCATTGGCTATGTCAAATGTATTCCATTTTATCGTTCAGTGTCATGTAAGATCCATTACCGGTTCAGATGAGGGTAGAAAATAGAAAACGGCTCTCTAGCTGTAATAAACAAGGCAGAAGTGCGCCACACCGCGTGTGCTTCGCTGAGGTTGCATTCAAAATTTCAAATCTAAAGCGTATTTCATTCTCGAGATGACCAGCAGATAAATAGGCTGATGATCATAAACAAAGAAGTTGACACATAAAACGATGCAAAATAGAGCCATCAGTGTTTATATAATAAAAGTTCTCACTCCAAGTCACTATAGAATAATGCCGTATGTGTTGGGATTGTTAGGCTACAAGTGAGTGTTAATATGGCACAAGTGTTTAAATACTGTATTTTATAGGTGTTATAAGCTTGCTTACACATTTATTTACACAACTATTATTTCATTGCCATCATGGTTACCCATAAGATCAATGTAAAAATAGTCCCTAACACTCAGCCGAATCCGATGGAGTGACATGCACCATCATTGAACTCAGTGTTCCTCACATAGAAATGAAACTTCGTGCACAAATTCAAGTCTATGGGTAATTTTATTTACGAGATGTGGACAGGCAGACAAAAATAAACTTTTCCAGCCCCACGAGTGATAGATAGTCTCCGCTAAAGCCCAACCAATAAATAACTAATGAATAATAAACAATACTGTGCTGATTGATTATGATAATATGTAATTGGTTCCATAATGTGACAAAGTGGACATATTATCAGATTCTATTATATTTTGAAAGGTTCAAGTGATCAATCATTTTGAACAATCCTTGAAATAAAAAACGTACGTTTTTGTGAGTGGTAGTCTTTTAAATCACAAGTTTTAACAGCAAAAATAGTATCGGTCAAATATGAGTTAGCTTCTATAGCTGAAGGAAAGTAACGTCGTGGTCGTTAACGTTAGATACGTAGTTGGCAATACGGATGCGGTAATTCCTAAGAAACGAAAGAACGTTGATTTTGTGCTTTCTTACATAGTTGGATGGGCGTGGTTGGATATACCATATGTTCCAAGGTTTGTTACATGATAAATAGGGATTTGGTACATGATGAACGAGATTTGGTACAAAATGAATGTAAATTTTGTAAACTATTAACGGGAATTTGTACACGTTGAAAGGGATTCGGTATAGCCTACAAGGGATTTGATTATGGAGAGGATTTGGCCCTTAAGAAAAAAGTTTACATACATGATGAACCGGGTTTGATACATGAATAATAAGGTTTTGTTCCATGATCAACAAAGTTCATTAGATGCTAAACATGATGGTTAGATTTGGTACATGATGCGGAAGATTTAGTATGTGATATACAGGTTTTGTTACATTATCATCAAGGTTTCGTATGTGCTAAACAGGATTTGGTACATTATACAGAAGATTTCGTATGTGATTACAGGTCTTGTAACTTGATCGACTAGGTTTTGTGCATGCTAAACATAATTTGGTACATGATGCGGAAGATTTAGTATTTGATATACAGATTTTGTTACATGATCAACAAGGTTTCGTACGTGCTAAACAGGATTTGGTACATGATGCAGAAGGTTTGGTATGTGATTACAGGTCTTGTAACTTGATCGACTAGGTTTTGTGCATGCTAAACATAATTTGGTACATGATGCGGAAGATTTAGTATTTGATATACAGATTTTGTTACATGATCAACAAGGTTTCGTACGTGCTAAACAGGATTTGGTACATGATGCAGAAGGTTTGGTATGTGATTACAGGTCTTGTAACTTGATCGACTAGGTTTTGTGCATGCTAAACAGAATTTGGTACATGATGCGGAAGATTTAGTATGTGGTATACAGGTTTTGTTACATTATCATCAAGGTTTCGTATGTGCTAAACAGGATTTGGTACATGATACAGAAGATTTCGTATGTGATTACAGGTCTTGTAACTTGATCGACTAGGTTTTGTGCATGCTAAACAGAATTTGGTACATGATGCTTAAGATTTAGTATGTGATATACAGGTTTTGTTACATGATCAACAACGTTTCGTACACGCTAAACAGGATTTGGTACATGATACAGAAGGTTTGGTATGTGATATACAGGTTTTGTTACATTATCAACAACGTTTCGTACACGCTAAACAGGATTTGGTACATGATACAGAAGGTTTGGTATGTGATATACAGGTTTTGTTACATGATCAACAACGTTTCGTACACGCTAAACAGGATTTGGTACATGATACAGAAGGTTTGGTATGTGATATACAGGTTTTGTTACATTATCAACAACGTTTCGTACACGCTAAACAGGATTTGGTACATGATACAGAAGGTTTGGTATGTGATATACAGGTTTTGTTACATGATCAACAACGTTTCGTACACGCTAAACAGGATTTGGTCCATGACGCAAAAGGTCTGGTGTTTGATAGATGGGTCTTGTAACATGATCGACAAGGTTTCTTTCATGCTTAACAGGATTTGGTCCATCATGCAGAAGATTTGGTATGTGATAAATAGATCTTGTATCTCATACAACAAAACCAACAGGGTTTCGTACATAATGAGCACGATTTGGCATATGATTAAAGTCGGGGGTTAGTACAACATGTAGGTTTTGTGAAGGACAGCTCAAGATACGCGTCTTGGAAAGTAAATGAATACACCATGCATGAATACACTTACCTAACTTACTGGTTAGGTAAGTATAAGCATGTTGGCGTTTCGTTATTGGATAAATATTGAAGAAAATTTGTTTAAAATAAATTTGTTTCGTATGAATACTTGTGACAATACACCAAAGAAATCGAACTTAACTTATCTACTTTTTCCGGTAAATTGACAGCAAAGAAATAAAATTGAACTGTTTTATACGAAAAGAGAATAAACTTATTGTCCTGCCCTTTTCTCCGTTTTCTTAAGGCTTATTTGATATAACTCTATGGATTGAACAGAATGGTGGTGGCCACTTATTACGAAAAATTAGGTTGTTAACAGATGTTGGCTCTTACCGTTTGTTAGTAAACTATCTTTCAGTATAAGTACCCACTACAATGCATTAAGTCCATACACTTCAGCTACCCTTGTGGAGATCGACTTCTTGTTCTTTCTATGGTACCTGTACGCGTTTTACACGTAATCACATCACATACAATTACTTTGTGTAAACGCACTTGGATTAATGTTTCCAAAATTGCACATTCTCATATGCTACTTTGTCTTCCTCATGCACAACGTTTTGAAATGAATGGAAATGCAATGCAAAATAATAGTAAAGGGCAAACAATCTTTGAAAATTCTATTTGGCTTGATCTGTCATTCATTCTATGTTCAGTTACAATATCTGTAGTTAACATGAGAAATTTTATATACTTTGGACTAAATCTGTTTGAAATATTGTTAACAGGGAATATTTTAGTATTAAAACAATGATGTTTTCGATCGACAAGCATAATTTAGTATTTAGCTGCAGTATTCGTTTGGTTGCAGTTTTGCTTTACTGGGGTTATGGCTACTAATAAAATGTAACCAAGTAAAACCTTTGAACAGCCGCCATTTTGTACTGGATCAATCTTTCTGAGTGCGGTTTGCGGCATTAAACTCTGCTAGATAAGCCTTTAAAATGATGTGCATATTGACCTATGCTCCTATTTAAGATTTCGTTCTGACTCCTTGCGGGACGTCCCCATGATATTACAGAAAACTGATAGTTCCTTCAAAAAGTAGATTTTTAGGTGTAGTGTTGATGTACCAAATCTTGTTGATTTCTCTGTTATCGTTCAGAAAATATTATACCTGTGCAGGACTTTATGAACACCCGGTATATTGGTTAAAACAATAAATGTAGTAATTATAAATTTGCTCTCGCAAAATGCTACAATTTTATGAAAAATGTAAACTCTTTAAAAATTGCCATGTGTATGAGTGTTTTTCAGTTTTATCTGCAAAACTATATAGTATCTAACACTTCATTATATGTAGAAAAAATGTTTAAATTTATTCATTTTATCGAAATTATTACCTACCTTAAAGAAAATCGGAAAAATGGGCAAAAAGTTTAGTGTCAAAATATAGGCTATATAATAATAATACTGAAAACTGGTTGTATAAATGTATAGATTTTTTTATTTGCTATTTATTAAAATTATCTTTGGCCAATGAGGATGATGATGTAATTTATTTCAAAAATAACCACGAAAACTATATTACAACCAATATGATCAAATACATTGACAATGAGGGAAAATAACCTTAAATAGCACACAGGGATCAACTTTACAGGACAAGTAAAAGTGTTTTTTTTTTTTTACTGAGTTGACAGCAGGCAAGTATGGAGGCCAGTGGTGGGAATGGAAGCTTAGTGGTACCAAAAAAGAATATATGGGTACCAAAATTTCCTTGACAAATTTAAACTGAAAAATATGAAAAAGAAATTTATGTGGGGTCCTGTGGACCCCAGTGTGCTCTTTGAAGGTTAAATCGCTTTGGTAAAAAGACATGTGTAAATGTTGGAGTGACAGAACAACCATTCTCTGCTAGCTAAACTCGACCAGTGTTTTACGTTTCTATTATCACTCAGGGTTTAAAAGAATGAGATCCCTATTCAGATTCAAAATCACGTATTTACGTTTGTTTAATGATTTACAACTCTAGCAGTTATCTGTTACTGATTGTTAGTTTTATGCCATTTTAAGCGACTTGCATGTCAAAATATATTCGCGAATCTCTGCAGTTCCATTGGAAACAAGGCCTTATGGTTTACTAATACGCAAGATTAAGGCATTTTACCTTTGTAATCCATTGAAGAAATTTTAATATAAATAAATGTATCAACAAGAAATCATTCAGACAAAATTTGAACTTGCTACACATAAACGTTACACGTTAACATTTTTATGAATAAAACAAACAATTGTTACTCAACAGGCACAATCCGGTTGTTTACCACTAAACCAAATCCTTAATCACTAAAATTATAGATCGCATTTATTTTTGGGAACTTTTAGCCTCTGGAATCTCCCAATCACCAATCATTTACTGGAGCTGCAAACACTTTCGGGAGTTCTCAACTACTTAAAGTACCTGGTTTATGGATTCTTGTATATGGGTACATTTTTCCTATATAATATATAATCTCTAGAAGATCATAGATACTCTGGAATCCCCCAATAATTATCCAGCAATTAGGGTTGCAAAAACTATCTAAGCTCGCAATTCCTGGACCACCAAGTTTATTATTTAGTATCAGATATGTGAGTACAATCAATATAAATAATCCAAGGTGTCTAGGAGATCTCAGCCTCTGAAATCTCCCAATCACCCTCCAGTAATTAGGGTTGGAAAGTCCTTACTGAGCTTGGAACTCTTTGGACCATTTAGTTTATTAGTCTGTCATAAGGATACTGTCAGCACTTATAGATTCCATATTGTCCAGTTCTTAGCCTCGTGAACTCTCACCTCTGTATCAATATTTCTCTAGGAGCATCCACCCTCTGAAAGCAAACAGCTGTCTTTAATTCCTAGGTATTTGAAAACACATACGGTCTTGATAAGCTTGCTAACCAATTCTTATTACAACTTTTAATTGGATGATTTATCCCCCCAAAACCTAACATACAACACTGATTCTCTCGGCAATTATTTACTTGTTTTGAAGAATTTGAATAACTACTCTCGGCTCAAAAAGTTTAGATGCCCGAGTTTGATAGTTGAGCAAACTAACGATTACATCTACTTAGGAGGAATTACATTAAAATTGAACTTTAACATATTGCTCCGTTTAAACAAATGCGGCAAATAATTTACAATAACAATAATACCCAGTCATTATGAATATAACAAATAAATTTTAAAATCTCATAACCAGGAAACTTGTGATCTGATTAAGAGAACAAGACGTTTGTTTATACAAAATTAATGAATGAATGATGAATAAACAATGCCTTTATTAAAGAGGTGGAGTTAGGGCTATCAAGCCCTCTCTACCACTCAACCTCATGTTGTATACAGATAATTTACAATAGTTTATACAATTGTGGTAAATTATTAACTTATTCTTTAAATAGAAAAACAAAAATGCTTTACCTATGCAAAATTTAATTATTTTAAAGTGAAAATCTGTATATTTAAATGAATTCTTAAAATACAAAAGAAAATCTTTATACATATTATCATGAATACAAGATGATTAAAAATGAAGAACAAACAGCAAGGAACATTCAATCACTCTAACACATTGATTGACCACAAAACCGCAACAAGCAGCACCACCCGTCACCCCCACAGGCCCCCCTGCAGGAAGCCCCTAACCCCCGTCCCGAAACGAGCACGGTCCTCAATACATCTGATATCGTCGGGGAGAGCGTTCCAAAGGCGACAAGCTTGGACAGTAAAGGGCCTATTAAAAATTGTTGAACGATGAATTGGAATTGATAGTACCTAATGTGGCCCCCTTCTTGTAGGTCGTTCACTAATATCAGAGAAAAAGTTGAAATGGGGTTTTATACTGTTGGCATATAAACAGTATATTTGGTTTTGATAATTAAATTTAGAATAGAAAGAATGTGGAATTTACGTAGTATATGAAATTTCATGAATTGCTGAAAATATTACTTAACGCGATCTTGACGTCTGAGATTAAAAATAAGTACAAGTATATTTAGATTTAAATTATTATCTTTTATTTTTGGGTGGTTAACAGAAACTCGGCATAACTCATGTTATGGACATTTTAAGTTGCCTTGACCGTGTCATTTTGTAAACCACTATTTAAAACTCTTAATTTTTAGCACAGGTTTAATTGTACAGGTTTTATTAACTTGCCGAGAGTGAGGTCTGCGCGTTTAAACGTGCACATCGCCATATTGTCCAGGGTGATGTCGCCATGGAGAACCACTTTATCACCGCGTTTAGACAATGACAAACGAATTTCTTGGCTAGGTCGCAACCGTTTCCTTATAAGGAAGTCGGAAAGTCCTATCTCATAAATGTTAAATTTGCGTTTTTCGGTACCTGTTTTTCAGCAACCATATAAGATGGGAGCGTAACATTTTTACTCCAATTTAAGATTATTAATGTCTAAATAATTATAACTTTAAGTAAAAAGATATGTAATACTTTTTCATTTATACGTTTTATAACTTTATTCTGTTTCTTGTTATATAAAGTTTTTTTAATCTTTTATATTATTTTTCTATTAGGCACTTTATAGGTATTTAAACGTTATAATTATTCTATAGATCCTATGAAACAGGTACCGATAAGTGAAAAATGCGGAAAAACTAGTTTAATGGTAAAAGAATTCAATATATGTGAATATACTTACATTGGTAAGCTCTAATAGTGTTCAGATGCATAGAATGGATTGTCAGGATCTTATCCCTCCAGCTTCTTTTAAGCGGATGCTTTTGACTGATGATCCTTATTTTGCAGTTCTAAAATTTGTTTTTCAGTCTTCAGAATTCTTTGTATGTCCATGTTTCCTAGTATTTCAGCACATTCCTTCCCCGCAGGTATACCAATTTTTTTTTAAACTATTTTGTAATATTACCTTTGTTGACAGTGGCTGCAGCATCATATACATCATATACGCCAAGTTATAATGTTTTTCAGTGAAACAAAAACATTTTTTGGCACTCAAGTCCATAAAACGTTATTGAAGGACTCGTTTGGTTTCTGGCTTTTCCCACGCAGAAATGTTTGTAGTAACTCAGGAGCTGCTGGGTCTTGAGATACCTTTTTTACTGCTTCAATAAAATTTTCAGGTAAACGAAAGAGTTTGTCCATGGTCATATGTTGTATTTTCGGCTTGGGCTCGCTGAAATTAACACCATCTTGAAGATCCTTTGTGACAGAAACCATGATTAGGTTTCTTATTTGACGAGCATACATGGAGGAAACTAGTCTAAACTCCCTCCTTCATTTGGTTTATACTCCCATTTGTATGTCTTTTTATATCTCCCCATGTTTTTAAAATGTAGTAACTTCACTAAGTCGAGCACTCAAACTTAGGCTAAAGGCAGAACACAACGACATACTAAATGTAACAAAACGCCATGAACATTATTTTTGGCGCCACTTCTCAACCATCCAAGGTAAATCCGAACTTTTAAGTACAAAAAAATAGCTTTTAAGAGAGCTTTGATAGGTGTAAAGTCATACCTTGCTAGTTGAATACATTAGATTATACGAGTTTGAAATATCCCAACTTTGTGTATTATCCTTTCAAAATTAGCTGTAGATTAACATAGTGTCCGGAAATAAAAAATAATTTAACTGTATTTGTTAAGAGTGTAAAGGAGATTATACTTCTAATTTGAAATAGGCGATTTCTGCTCTTACAATCTCAAAACATTGTGTGTACCTTGATATTTCTCTGTTTACTCAATATTTTATTTCTAGAAGTTACGTATTAAAATAGCACAAGAATTAGTTTTCCAAATTTTATTTACAATAATAAAGAAACATAGATACATCAACCCTCCGCCACCCCTCAGTCTTGTGTAACAAAACTAAGACGACTCCTTGATATAAAATTTTGAAAGATCCAGCTGCACATATTTGAAAAATACTGCAAAATCCAGACACAGAAGACAATTTACTCACTGCTGTCAGTCATGGAGTTTGGAACCAGCAGAGCGCTACGTCAAAAAATGGTGTCCATGCGAGAGATTTCACCACTGCTGTCAGCCATGGAGCCTGGGACATGCAGAGCGCTAGGACGAGGAATGGTGTCCATACGAGAGATTTCACGTCTGCTGTCAGCCATGGAGCCTGGGACCAGCAGAGCGCTAGGACGAGGAATGGTGGCCATACGAGGGATTTAACCACTGCTGTCAGCCATGGAGCCTGGGACCAGCAGAGCGCTAGGACGAGGAATGGTGTCCATACGAGGGATTTAACCACTGCTGTCAGCCATGGAGCCTGGGACCAGCAGAGCGCTAGGACGAGGAATGGTGGCCATACGAGGGATTTAACCACTGCTGTCAGCCATGGAGCCTGGGACCAGCAGAGCGCTAGGACGAGGAATGGTGGCCATACGAGGGATTTAACCACTGCTGTCAGCCATGGAGCCTGGGACCAGCAGAGCGCTAGGACGAGGAATGGTGTCCATACGAGGGATTTAACCACTGCTGTCAGCCATGGAGCCTGGGACCAGCAGAGCGCTACGACGAGGAATGGTGGCCATACGAGGGATTTAACCACTGCTGTCAGCCATGGAGCCTGGGACCAGCAGAGCGCTAGGACGAGGAATGGTGTCCATACGAGGGATTTAACCACTGCTGTCAGCCATGGAGCCTGGGACCAGCAGAGCGCTAGGACGAGGAATGGTGTCCATACGAGAGATTTCACGTCTGCTGTCAGCCATGGAGCCTGGGACCAGCAGAGCGCTAGGACGAGGAATGGTGTCCATACGAGAGATTTCACGTCTGCTGTCAGCCATGGAGCCTGGGACCAGCAGAGCGCTAGGACGAGGAATGGTGTCCATACGAGAGATTTCACATCTGCTGTCAGCCATGGAGCCTGGGACCAGCAGAGCGCTACGACGAGGAATGGTGTCCATACGAGAGATTTCACGTCTGCTGTCAGCCATGGAGCCTGGGACCAGCAGAGCGCTAGGACGAGGAATGGTGTCCATACGAGAGATTTCACGTCTGCTGTCAGCCATGGAGCCTGGGACCAGCAGAGCGCTAGGACGAGGAATGGTGTCCATACGAGAGATTTCACTTCTGCTGTCAGCCATGGAGCCTGGGACCAGCAGAGCGCTACGACGAGGAATGGTGTCCATACGAGAGATTTCACGTCTGCTGTCAGCCATGGAGCCTGGGACCAGCAGAGCGCTACGACGAGGAATGGTGTCCATACGAGAGATTTCACGTCTGCTGTCAGCCATGGAGCCTGGGACCAGCAGAGCGCTACGACGAGGAATGGTGGCCATACGAGGGATTTAACCACTGCTGTCAGCCATGGAGCCTGGGACCAGCAGAGCGCTAGGACGAGGAATGGTGTCCATACGAGAGATTTCACGTCTGCTGTCAGCCATGGAGCCTGGGACCAGCAGAGCGCTACGACGAGGAATGGTGGCCATACGAGGGATTTAACCACTGCTGTCAGCCATGGAGCCTGGGACCAGCAGAGCGCTAGGACGAGGAATGGTGTCCATACGAGAGATTTCACGTCTGCTGTCAGCCATGGAGCCTGGGACCAGCAGAGCGCTACGACGAGGAATGGTGGCCATACGAGGGATTTAACCACTGCTGTCAGCCATGGAGCCTGGGACCAGCAGGGCGCTATCTTGAAGAAAGATTAACTATCCTCCCATCCTTTACTATAATCCACTCTCCAGCGTGGAACCATACAATCACCTCTGGCCATCTTGAACCAGAGGTGGCTCATTCTTCTTGGCCCATTAAAATGGGGTAAAACTGCTCGACATTCTAATATCAACTCTTTAACTGACTATCAATCATTGTGGGCAATTTAAAACAATTTGGGCGCAGCTGGAGTTGTGAATATGAATAATAAAATCGGACCTAAACGTTGTAGCATGTGTACGCTTCAATTTCGAATTTTGACTAAATATTTAACATAGATTACCATAGAAACAATTAAATATGTTTCTTGATTGTTAGCATTTTTGTCATAAATTTTAACTTTTTGTGTCAGCCAGTTACTCGTAAATAATACTGTTTTCACTCTGGAGCATTTACGTTCGTCGTTTAGTTCCACCCACCTTATATTTATCTTTCGGCAAATCAATGTTTTCATGAAGAATTGTAAAATGATAAAAAATTATATCTATGCTTGATTTAAAATATTTTAAAAAGTTCCTTATGTAGGGAGAATGTTGCAAATTGCCACCAGTCTTTCAACATAAAAAAATTAAGGTTATAAAAAGGGCCTAACAATTATTACACTATATTTTTAAAAAAATGCATGTGACCATCAAAAATACTAATCTTTGCATAATTTTGTGCCATTAAGCACCCCATTGTGTTCTCCTAAATTTGCCTTTTGATATTCAAAAGTGTCTACCACTTGCTTTTAAAACACTTTCCGTACACTAAAAGTGTTAATTCCTATCAAATTTAAACGTTAATTGCGGTCTATTTATTAGTGGCCTGGGATGGTTTGTTTAATAACAAACCACATAACAATGCCAGCTATGTCTTAACCTGTTTTAGTTAATCTGAACACGTTGTTGCAGTTCAGTTACTTTCTACCGGTATGGACAAGCTTACCCTCAACAGCTGCTGAACCTTTTTGATCAAGTTCGGGAGAAATGATAACATGCACGAAGATGTATATTTTTCCCCAGCGTTTAATGGCGACCTCCCAAAACAATGGACAAGTGAACCGCCACAACATGAGATTCTGAGTTTTTCAGAACTTCACTGGATGGGTGAGGTAGCCAACCAAAGGTACTGGACACTCAATACTTGGTGCGGTATTGCTGGTATCCAAATTGTTGGCCCGTTATTTTCTAAGACCCCTTACGGAAATATGTTTAAAAACTTTCTCATAGATTACTTGCCTAATTTACTGTTGAATATTCTTGAACAAACAAACTCAGGAATGCGGTTTATGCATGTTGGGGCGCCAGCCTGACTACTCTGAAGCGGTGTGTCAAACTCTCTTCCACTCAACTATCCACCCAGATCCTAGGATTTAACGTGCGTGAACTCCTATTATGTAAGTCTCAATGCTGCCGGTTTTCAGCAAAATCTTTGAGAAGCTTTTTCTTTCCCGATGTCTAAATTTTCTGGATAAGCACCACCTGCTATCTGCAAACCAATTCGGATTCCGAAGCGGTAAATCGACAGTAGACGCAGTCGCCCGTTTAGTCGATGCAGTGGTAGAGGGAATTGAAGGTCGAGGGAATACTTTGAGTATATTCCTTGACTTATCAAAAGCTTTTGACTGTGTCGACCACCAAATCCTCACTCACAAACTGGAGTATTACGGGATACGAGGAAGGTCACTCAAGTGGCTTGAATCGTATCTTAGTAATCGAACACAATTCGTAGGCATTTCAGGCGTTAGATCGGAGGAGCTGGGGCTGAACTATGGAGTTCCTCAAGGCTCAATACTCAGCCCTTTTCTCTTTTTGATCTACGTCAATGATGTTGGCTCATCTGTGCAACAAGGGCGGCTCGTCCAATACGCAGATGACACGACTCTCTATCTCAACTCAGAATCACAAGAGGCGCTCGAAAAAATGTCTTTCATTGAGCTAAACAATTTAGTTCAACACTTCAACGAGCTCAATCTGAAAACAAACCCATCGAAATCATCTTTCATCAAATTCAGTTTGCGACAAACAGATTCAGATTATAGTCCAACAGTCATGTTGGATGAAACTGAAATCACTGAAGTCTACGCTATGATATTCCTAGGAATACACCTAGATCGAGGTTTGACTTGGGATTCTCATGTAGATCATGTTTGTTCAAAGCTATCCTCAGGCATTTATGTCTTGCTGAAACTGTCCGAATACTGCCCAACCCAGGTACTGATGACGGCATATTACGGACTGATCTACCCGCACCTCTCCTACGGAGTGGCTTTGTGGGGAGGTTGCACAAACGCAAACTTTTCCAGAATTTTCATCCTTCAAAAAAAAGCAGTCCGAACAATTGCAAAACTGAAACGGAGAGAGTCGTGCAGACCAGCTTTCAAAAACCTGAAACTGTTGACATTTCCTTGCCTCTACATATTGGAAACCTGCATTTTTTTCAAGTCCAAATGCGAGACCATAAGAGGTAGTGACATACACCCTTATGCAACGAGAGGCAGGGACGACTACTGATCTGTGAGACATAGAACGGTAGCTCACGAACGACTGCCTTCTCAGGCAGGAGTTCGATTTGTCAACAAATTGCCAAGCTCGATTAAAAGAGCCCCAATGCTGAAGGCATTTAAGACTCGTCTAAAAACAACACTGACCACTTACGCATTTTACAGTACGGACGAGTTCATGGCACACAACTGGGAGACATAACAATTGGCTTACTGACTGGGGAAAGGGTGGAACAATTCGAATGACTGGGAGAGAGTGAATGTCAAAACTGTATGTTAGAAAGGGATTTTGATGCAAGTATGAGTGAAAAATTTTAGCTTAATTCAGTTATCTGACGATTGCATAACATGTAATATGTTCACGCAATAAAACATTATTATTATTATTATTATTATTATTATTGGAATTCTTAGAACTTCCCTATATCCCATGTACATAAAATGTGGTACACACATGCCTCATGACTTGCACAGAAAAACAATAGCGTCTTTATGAAGATTAACTACCATAGCGACTGAAATATAATTGCAAACCCTAAAAAAAGTATATTATTATTTTTCATCTTCCCGCTATCCGAAAAAAGTTAAAATTTCACACACACACACACACACACACACACACACACACACACACACACACACACACACACACACACACACACACACACACACACACACACACGCACAGTTCTCGTCATATAAATTGATTACAAAACGTATATTAAAGAAGATAAACCCAGATTACTGGTTTACATGGAAGTTGTACCCGCTATAAAAACTACGTTTTGCTTTGTAAACTTCCTGGTATCCTATGAATGTAAAGTTTGACATACATGTGTATTATGCATTAATGGCAAACCAACTCGGGGAGCCCATTGTCTTGATAATGTTATTTTAGTCTCCCTAGATCAGGTTATTTCATGCAACATCTTTGATTTTTCTTTCTCGGATCGTAATGGGCTTATTTTAAATATTCAAAAGAATACTTTGTCTGAAGCATCTTTCATAATTCTTCCAGAATCCTCTATTGATGGTCTGACAAACCATTTGTTTTCACATGATTGGAATGTTTTGCTTAGTAATGGAAGAGTATTCTCTACCCAAAAATTCGTTCATGCATATTTCTCCACTTTAGTTAATAGCATATTTCTCCGCTTTTCAGAGCCAGCGTCCAACGAACAGCTGGAGAGTTCTCCCGAGCAGGGAAACTAGCAGCGCGGGGGGGGTGAGCAACAAAGTCGACGTCTCAAGGTTGCTCATTTGAACATGCGATCCCTGAACACAGGGTTTGATGAAATGTGTTCTTTATTGAGCGATTTTGACTTTGACGTTTTTTGTGTGTCAGAAACTTGGCTACAACCTAGCACCCCATCAGAAAGTTATGGTATACCAGGATATGTCTTGTTGCGAAGCGATCGTCACTTCAACCAAGTTCTTGACAGGCGCCAGATGGGTGGAGGAGTGGCTCTTTACATCAAGGAAGGCATTTCATTTGAGCAACATTTCTTGTCTGAAGACATAAATCCTGGAGTAGAACACATCTGTGTAATTCTAAAGTGGAAAGGAGTGCGGGTTGGGCTTTGTGAAGTGTACAGACCTTCTTATGTGAGATCCTCCAGCCTTGAGGAACTATTTCACTCGCTGTTTGTGGAACTGGCAGTACAAGTCAACACTGTGATTTATTTAGGAGACACAAACATTGACCTTCTCTCTGCCACAAGCAACGATGCAAAGTATCTCCGCCGTCTCCTGAAGGACTCAAATCCAGTTCAGATGGTTAACGAGCCTACAAGAGTTACAGGGACTTCAACCACATTAATCGACCATATTATCGTGGACAAGTCGACTGAAGTCAAGAGAACCGGTGTAGTAGACACTGCAAGCATTAAAGATCATCGTGGGCAGGTTATGACAGATCACAAACTTGTTTTTTGTGAGATTTTTGTGCCTAAAGTAAGGCCAAGCTCAAAACTGATCACATACCGAGATTACTCCAAATTTGACCCCGAAAAGGCAGTAGAAACTACTTCAAATGTTAATTGGAATATTGCTCTAGGCATGGAAGGAGTGAATGAAATTGAGCAGTTTATTACTAGTAATATTAAGAAAATATTTGATGAACATGCACCAGTTGTCTGCAAACGGGTAACAAAGAAGAAAGCCCCTTGGAGAAGTGATCAACTCAAAGAACTCACTAAGACTAAGAATAAACTTAGAAATCAATATTGGAGAACCAGACAGAGAAGTGACTGGAATCAATACAGAATTGTTAGAAACAGGTTAAACCAGTTAATTTGGAAAGCTAAAAAAGACTATTTCTCTGATAACCTTACTTGTACTAAGTCTTCTAAGGAATTCTGGAGATGCCTTCGAAAGTGTGATATTGTTCCTGATAAGGCGAATAAAACTCTTCAAAACAGCTTAGAGGTTAATGAAATGAATAAATATTTTGTTGAGATGGGCTCAGGGTTGGAGGTAGATAAGGATTTAGTTAGATTCTTGGAAGCTAATAGAAGGGGTAATGGAGAAACATTTAAATTCAAGACTATTACCGATGATAACGTCAGATGGGCTATTGACGCAATAAAATCTCATGCTACTGGAACGGACGAGATCTCCATCCAAATGATAAAAGCTGTTAGCCCATATGCAATTAAAGCAATCACCCATCTTTTGAATGAAAGCTTTAGATCAGGTACTTTTCCCAATGCTTGGAAATTTAGTGTTATTCAACCATTGCCCAAAAATACCAACCCTACATCTGTACAACACTTGAGGCCAATTTCTATCTTGCCAGCAATGTCAAAGGTGTTAGAAAAATAGTTATCGCTCAAATGAATGAATACATTGCAGATAATAAGTTGCTTCCTAAATTGCAGTCAGGGTTTCGCAAAAACTACAGTACCTGTTCAGCGCTGACAAATTTGTTCAGTGACATGTTTCAAGCCAAAGATCGTGGACTGCAAAACTCACTTGTACTTCTAGACTACTCCCAGGCCTTTGACTCGATCAACCATGAGATGATGCTGGCCAAAATGTGCTATATGGGCTTCGACGATAATACTGTGAGATGGGTCAAATCATACTTGGGTAGTAGGCAACAAGTCACTAAGCTGGGAAGTGACACTTCTTCGCCACTCTTCAAGCAGCGAGGTGTCCCTCATGGATCCTGTCTGGGTCCACTTCTCTTCAATCTGTACACTTCCGATATGACAGATAGTATACAAAGCTGCACGGCTCATTTATATGCAGATGAATGTCAACTGCACTTGTCTTACGAACCCAGCAAGATAAATTTAGCTATCAACAACATAAACACTGACCTTCAGCAAATCTCCGTATGGTCAGTGAAAAATGGGTTGAAGCTGAACGTAGGCAAGTGTAATGTCCTGCATGTGGCACCACAAACTGTTACTGACATGATGGATGACCAAGGTTTAGTTGTCAGGCTTAACGGAGAAAGCCTGGCTGTATGTAACACTGTAAAGACCCTGGGTGTTGTGCTAGACAGTGAGCTCACCTTTACCCATCATGTCACTTACGCCATTCAACGAGCGCTTGGTCGTTTAAGAGGTTTATATAGGTTCAGAGATCTTTTACCTGAGCCTACAAAACTTCGTCTCATGCAGTCGTTGGTTTTGTCAGTATTTCAGTACTGCTATCCTGCATACGGTAATAGTATTTCAAGGGAAAATGTCACTAGAATACAAAAGATGCAAAACACTGCAATCCGCTTCATTTTCCAACTGAAGCGTCGTGATCACGTGACCCCTTTCAGAACTGCTGTTAACATGCTCCCCATGGAGGACGTGTGCGGGATACTCACCGGCTACATGATACACAAAACTCTGAAGCTCAAAGAACCGGAGTACCTCTGCGAAAAGCTCGTTTACCGGGATGAGGTCTCTCAGCGTGCAACTCGACAAAACAGGACCCTCCACCTGCCTAGGGTGAGGCTTGAAGTAGGGAGGAAAGGATTTTCGTACTTCGGTCCGAAGTTGTACAATGGTCTCCCCGGTAACGTCAAAGCTTTAAACTCAGTTACCAGTTTTAAAAAACGACTAAAGAGCTCTTTCTGTGATTTGTAAATTCATGTTTTTTTTTGTAATTATGTTCTATGTGCATGTAAGTTATTGTCAGTATAAGTTATCTATTTAATTAGCTTAGGACATATTTATTGTACTTGACTTAAGTTGTACTGAAAAACAGTGTAAACTGAGTATCGCTTGTAATAAAGACATTTTTATTTATTATTTATTTATTTAAACAAACATTTTACTCTACAGTGAAAAAACAACGTTCCACAGTTAGTGAGATTAAAGGTCGATATCAAAACGATTGGTTTAGTGGGGAACTGGACCAAATGAAAGAAACTTTTGTTTTTGGAGAAATCGACAAAAATTTCTACTAATGATAGGCTTCATGTTAACTATGTAAATCTCGAGAAATGTTATAAAAAGTTCGTAGAAGAGGCAAAGCTTACTCATAATGTCGCAAAAATAGAAAATAGCAGTAAACAATATAAGGCCTGGGGATTTGATAAACGAAAATACAAAAATTTAGTATTTCAATCAGCATTATCAATAAATATCACTCCACATAATTTAAACCATTTGTTTTATCAATTCGGTTAACACCAAATAAAGGATAGTATAAAAAAGCCTCATGTTAATAGATTGAGCTTAATAAGAAATTACCATATTGAAAGAAACACATTTATCTTTGTAGAAGTCTCGATTGATGATGTCATTAAAGCTGTCAAAAAAGTTAAAAACTCAGAAAGCAAATACATTTATAACTCATCTAAAATTATAATATTTTAACGAATTTACCACACGTTTTTGAACCCATTAACTATATGTATATCTGCCCGATTCTTAAGAAAGGGTCTAGGAGTCTCCCTGAGAGCTGAGAGGTATATATTATACCTGTCCTATAATAATAGAAACTGTTTTACATGATGAACTTTTTGCGTATCCGGAAAATAACAACAATCTAAATTTATTACAATAGAAGAGGTATATACACCATTGATGCAGTTTATTCACTAATTAAGGAGGTCCTAAACACTTTTGAGATTAAAGCCTTTGCTCAGGCAACATATTTTGACTTGAGCAGGACCTTAAAACTTAACTATTACGGTATTAATAGGAGTCCGGCTTTAAATAGTTCTTTAAAGACTATTTATCTAACCGCAGGCAAAAAGTTTGTTTGTATTAATGGAAGTCGGTCCAACAATTTGGTGATCAGGAATGTTGTACCTAAGGGTCAGTAATGTGCCCTATTATGTTTTTATTATATACAAATTAATTTCCTACCGTTGTTAAGTTCAAATCTCTTTTAAATGCTAACGACACAACTCTGTAGAATATCCATACAGACTTTGACAAACTACAAGTTCTTGTCATTGAATCAGTTGAGGAAGCCTCAGTGTGGTTTAGATCAAATGGATCTTTACTAAATGAAGTCAAAACTCAAAACATTTTGTTTACTTTACGGCAAACCCCTACAATTGACACACCATATTATTTCTTTTCTTGTGCTAAATTTCTAGGAATATTTTGGTAGAGTAATTTTTTTACTTAGACGTATTATAAATTGTGTTACTGAAAAATATGTTAAATCTGCGTACTATGCCTATTTTCAATCAATAACAAGGTATGGCCTAATATTATGGGGTAATAGCGCTAAAATTAATGAAATCATTATCCTGCAAAACAAAGCTACCAGAATAATAACAAAATCACAACCACTAGAACACTGTGAACCACTTTTTATTAAGCTTTGGTGGAAACTTTTATAAATTTATATATTTTTGACTCAGTATTGTATATTACAAAAAACATGTCATCATTAATTTTGACGAGTGGTACAGGGGAAGCGGGGTAAATTCTAGCGAATTCCACGAACTAGCCATTCCAAAAATATGCCGTTATATTTTTCCCACCCCTCTACCTTAGTGCCTGCCTACCCCAATGCCACCTTATTGGCAGTATTGTGTAGGCTACATGTGCTTTATTTAAATTAAGGGTGTCATTTTAACAGTATAGTTAATCTAGTGCATTATTTAATCGGTACTAGTAGTTTAGGAATTATCGAAATTTATTAATAATACTTATTGTTACGCAAATTTCCTAATTTATAGAACTGTTACTTTTGTATTTGTGTTTATCAATACTTTTTTAATGTATGTGGTTTAAACTTATGAAATAAATTGAAAACTACAAATAAAATTGATAAGTAGCAATACATTTAATAATACTAAGCAATGTTACAATCGTATTGAAATAATTACAAATATAAAAACAATGAAAATAGTTTAATAGAAAAAAAGCAACGAAACAATATGATTAATACTATGCATACATTCTAAGTAACATGTATGTAAACATGTATTATTTATTTTAATTATACATTAAATACATAATGTTGTTTTATTCTAAAACTTAAGTAAAGTATTTATAGTCTAGCATGACCAATGTTTTTAGAAATGCATGAAAAGTGATTGACAGGCGGAGGCTAACCACTCGTGAGCTCCATACAGTAGCCGATGCCTACAGTCCCAACTTTCAACGTAGCCGCTCAGCAATGTCGACAAGCCTCGTCTTAGAATGCTCCAGATTTAATTATATTAATTTAAATCATTGTTTTCTTTACTCAAGACGGTGTTAATTGTGCTGTTCAATGACACATAATTGAAATCAAGTTAAATACTGCTCAATGTTGGTATTCTGACTAAAATTTGTCAGTTTCGGAATGCGACAAAAATTTCCAGGCTGGAGGGTGCACTAGGATACGCCCCAGCATGAGTCTGGTGCAAGGCACATCGTATTACTTAGATTGTTGTCATGGACTATGAAACAACATGACGTAAAGGTCTTCATACACGTAATCAGGGCCGTACTCAGCTGTGGCGGGCCCCGAAAAAGATATTCGGCCGGGCCCTGTCACACTGTTTCACCCCCCATTTATCCAATTAGCAAAATTTTATTATTTTGTTATGATAGTGAGATTCAATAAAGTGTTGGTAAAATAAGTACTGCAAAAATCTTATTAATCGGACCATTTTAAGAATTCTTTTAATTAATTTACTGAACACTAACAGTGTATAATAATTAATCTATTTATTCGATTGAAATTATTTTGAGATATTATTGATTGTGAAACAAATCTTTAATAGACGTGCTTTTTAAATTTAATTTTGTTCTCAATTGAAGATAGTTCGTCTTTTTATCGACATTCCAGTTATGATTTATCGAGTCAGACCGGACGTAAGTGTTGAGATATTTGTTGTTTGATCGCGGGAACTATTATTGACTTTTCCATTTAATATTACTCGTAAATGAACACGATCCAGATTGTTAAATCAAAAGTAAGATTATTATTTTAAAAGTATTAGCCACAGTCTATTCGGAATTTTAATGAACAATATTACAAATTTAGCCTATAATAGTGTTACAGTTATTAAACTGAGATATCTCATCTGTCGACACGGTCCCTTCAAACAGCCGGGGGGGGGGGGGGGAGGGGAGAAAAACCGGCCCAATTGTTACATAACGATTGGTTAAACGATTTAGTTTGAACTGTTTGAATAGTCTGACCATTCGTCACGTGTGAGGGAAGTTCAGAGGAATAGTTGATCGGAGAACTGATGGGATTTCCATCAGGTAGAAATGCTCCGACAACGAAAACTGATGTGTATGTGTTTGTGGAGGGGGGGGGGAGAATCGGCCGGCCGGGCGTCTGCTGATAATATTAGTTCCAGGTTTGGATGTGACCGTGATATCAGAACATAACCTCACTTTCTTTGCTTTAACCTACGTAATCGGAACGTGTGTGAGAAGCAATCGTTCACCGAACAACTAAGACGGACTATAATCGTCTGACGGATCGTTACGTGCATAACTAAACAAAGATAACCCCCGTCCCCCACTACACTATAGAGGCATCCTTGGATTAACCAGCGTCATTTGGGATTCACGAACACAGCGCTGCCCACTTACTCTAAACAATTCATCACCAGCACTAATATCGTCGATGTTCATTTACACATGCACGGATCATGTCGCGTAAAATATAATGTTTGAGATTTATCCACTCCTAATTCAAGAAGTTGTCAAATCATTTCTTGATTTCATAAGCTCTTAGAGGCAGAAAATTTGCTTTTGGATACTTCTCAGCTCTGTAGGGAACTCCCCGGCTTATTCCGGTGAGGTGGCCATCCTGACAGAGACTATTTAACCTACTTAACCATTTCATAAATGATTAGATTTTAATTATTTTAACAAAAGAATTGAGATTTTTTTCCTTTTCCAGCTCTAATGTCACACAAGTTGTACTCCAGTTTAATTATAACCCACTTTGACCAACTTATGTGAATTGTACATTTCGGTTGGAATGCCATTCGGTTCATCACGTTTTCCAAGTCTTGTGTCTTCTTCTGAATCTGTTCATTATGCATTTGCCTAGAACTTCTACAGCTGTAAAATCACTATAATTTTAAGATTTCAAGTGATCACTAAAATTAAAAGGACCATTTCAACAAGAGAAATTAGAAACTTACCCCTAATTTCAGCCCTTACCCCTCCCCAGCCCTAAATAACCTGTCTTGCTTGTTGATATTGTGTTAACAAAACTCAACTGAAGGTTGAGATATTTCCTGAATTAAAGATTTTGGTTGAATATAGACTAATATACCCATTATATCCAAAAAAGTATCTGTTTCAGTTATATGAATTGGGAACTTTAACACAGATTTGCTGGACCAAATTTAAAACCAACAATTTTAACTTTTGAAAGTTTTAATGGACTTTAGTTACAACTAGTAAACATTAGAAAAGTCACCACTTTTCATTCAAGACTTCCTCTGTTTCAACATTTTTTCTTTCATAGCAGATTTTACTTTTTGGAACAGAAGAAATTAGAAGTAGCAACATCTGATGGGTAGGGTGTATATTCAAAGATATCCCACTCTCGGCAAATGACAACGTATTGACCATTGACCAATGCAGTATGGTGCGGAGTGTTCACCATTATCCCAGTGTGGAAATGATTAAATAAAATCTGCTGGATTGATTAATTCTTTGTTGACTCTTAGAACCCAGGCTCCAGGAGTTCACCCATTTCCCTTGATCCATTTTTTAATGTTGCAGGTGTGTTCCTCATCATCATCATCATCATCATCATCAGACGTTTCCGTTATCACGGGTCGTCGTACACAGCCTCCTCCACTTTTGTCTGTCATTCCAGGTCTCCTCTTCCTCCACCTGTATTTTCTATAGTCCCCTTCTCTCTATGTCTTTCCACACTTGGTCTTCCCATCTTCCTCTTGGTCTTCTTCCTCTTTCCTCCTTCTCCAGTGCTATTCTAGGCATTCTATTATCTCCCATCTTCTTCACATGCCCCATCCACTGTATTCTTCTTCCTTCCATTGTCTCTTGCAGAGAAACTACCTTCAATCTTTCTCTAGTTATTTCGTTCCTTATTCTATCTCTTCTTGTACTCTTCTCTATCCCTCTTAAAAATCTCATTTCTGCAGCTTGCAATCTGCTTAAATCATTTTTAGTCCACGTCCACGTCTCTGCTCCATATAATAAAATTGGTTGGAAATAAGATTTATACATCAATACTTTTGATTCTTTCCCAATGTTCCAACTCCACACAATCTTCTTCACCATATTGAAAAACTTTCTACTCTTCCATATTCTGTTTCCTATCTCTTCTCTTATTGTGCCCCTATCTGTTATGATACTTCCTAAATAACAGAAATCCTTCACCTTTTCAAGTCTTTTTCCTTCAACTAACACGTCTTTATTATTTCCTTCCCTTCTATCTACTTTCATTACTTTACATTTTTGTATGTTCATCTCTAAACCATATTTCTTCGCCACTTTTGCCCATTTGTTCAACTCTCGTTCTAACTCTTCTTCCCAATTTTCCCATATCATTATGTCATCCGCATATGCTATTAAGTTCTTCTGCTCCTCTGTTTCCTTGTACTTCTAGAATAATTTCATCCATTATAATATTGAAAAGGAAAGGTGACAATATGCTTCCCTGCCTTACTCCTCTCTCTGTTTTAAAAGTTTCCGTATATTTTTCTTCAATTCTTACCCTGTTTTTACATATGCCGTACAGGTTCTTTATTCTTTCTACTATTCCCTCACGCAATCCTCTCTTTCTCATACTCTCCCATATCCTTTCTCTCAGTACTTTATCATATGCCTTAGTCCCTCAAAGTCCAACCCCTCGTTCTCGTCGTGAGGGATGGGCAACGGCTCAAAGAGACGGCTAACGGGGCTCTGGTGAAGCTACGTCAGGTCTAGCAAGCCGGTAGTGGATAAAACTTGCTTTCAAAAATAAGAACAGCCTCGGAAAGGATGGAAATTTAGGTGTGTTCCTATGCCCTTTATAAAATATACAAAAAACATTTTGTTCTTAACTCTCCGTTCAAAAAAATCTGTGTTTCCAATTTGAAACCCAACAACTTTCTTTGGAAGAGTGGGAAAACAACACGAAAGAACATTACAAGGGGTGTGGGGTACAAGTACTTGTACTAGTACCATTAAAACGGTAGTAAACTCTGATGGACTGGAATAGTTCGCAAAGAAAGAGTGTTGGATCCAAAGGCCCTTTCCTGGAAAATTTTACAACATGAGATATAAAAACTGCAATTCTGAAGTGTAGGAGAAAGTTGTTTGTGCTTTTTACAAAGAGAGGTAACGGAACTCTAATTTTGCATGCTTATCCTTAAATTGAACACTGCAAATGCATGTAAGAAATAATAAAGAAAGTTGATTACACTCAAAAGGTTCCCAATAGGTTCCATTTTAAAGAGATGCCCGATTTTAATCAAAATTTTGTCAAACATATGTTTTAACCATCAACATTATAATCGATCATAGTCGATCATAGTGAAACATGAAATAACACAACTTTGTCAGCTTTCTATGATCCTGACATGGATCACTGTGGTTTTAACATTTTCCTAAATTTAATATTCTCTTGAAAAGAAAAAGTTCAAGCAATGTTTTGTAAGTTACAAGTATACTGAAACAAGATCATGGATATTGGAGGAGTGTATTTTGAAGAAACCCAATCATACTTACTGGAAAGTATATTTTGAGGCTTCAAGATCGATCATTTTCCAGAAAAAGCTTCCATATTTCGGACTTACATCACTATTTAGGCATAAGTTTTCATAATCCAACCATACTTTGAAGTTGCAAATCCATGATTGATATGAGAAACAATATTGAAGGAGACAAAAGAAAAAGAGTATGAGATTAGTACATTAATTTATTGTAAATAAATAATCAAAAATATAACAAGTTAGCAAACGAGGCAGGGGGAGGTAGTTAGTGTCAGGGGTTGGTAGCATTGGGCTTATATCTCTGAGCGACCGCAGCAGCGCACTCCTTACATTTGTAGGCTAGCACTTGCTTAATGTGCGAAACTGCCACATGAGGGAACAGAGCTCTCACATACGCTGCAACAAAACATGTGAATTGTACGATTTTCAAATAATTATTACAATAACTAACTAGCAATAGAGCCACTTGTGGTTAAATATAACAGTCTCTACAATAAAGCCAAGTCCTAAACAAATTTTGACTTTTTTACATTTTTTAACTTATACTGCTCCTAATTTGGGATGGGTGACCGCTAATTAGGAGGTAGCCTTGAGTGACACCAATATTGCTTGAAAAGAATTAGTTTTGCCACTTCCACTCTTGTTTAGTGTCCACTGCTGACTGGTCCATATTTAGCACCCACTATTCGGTCCCAATGTGGACCATCTACACCCAGACCCATTGTTAATCAAACATAATAAACCAAAATATGCATGAATTTTAAAGATTCTCACTATTTCTGTGTCTCTAATCTAAAACTCAATTATTATACAGGGTGCTCCGTTACTCTCTGAACAAAGGTATATTGCTCAGGTTAAGACAAACATTTCACCATATGAACATGCTTAGTTTCCCATCCGTCTATCTGTATGTGTTTCTTATAAAAAATAATATCTTAAAAACTAATAAGTTAATTATATCAATGAGGTTCTCAGTGAAAAGCCAACAATACAAACACTGAATAAATGGCAACTCTCAATATGGGCCATGTCTTGTCACAGTAAATCTGCTATAAATCAGCTATTTATTATTCGATTTAAATAATTTTTCTGTCATTAGATTTGTGATAAAAGCATCTAAAAACTGTTATTCTTGTAATTCTTGAGAAAAATAGCAGGTTCTTAAAATATTCAAAGCTTAAAAGTTTTAATGGCCGCCATTTTTAAAATACTAAAGATAATTTCATGTTATATTTTTCAGAAACTGGCCTGGTTATCACAAACATTTGAGTCAAATTTTGTGAAATTATTTTATTAGTTTTAAAAATATATAATTTTTGTATAAAATCACATACAGACAGACAGATGGGAAACTAAGCATCGGAGACCAATGTCATATGGTGAAATATGTTTGTCTTGATTTGAGCAATACCGTAGTATACCTTTGTCCAGAGTTATGGGACACCCTGTATAGTATAAATTGTAACAATTAACATTTAAATAATGATTGATTATGAAAGTATTATCATACTTTCCTTGTTCTGCAAGTAATTTGAAAATGTTTTTTCTTTAATGTGTATTGATATTATTCTCTGTGATAAAGATTGCTATCTGAAGTTCACTACTTCCAATCATGATTAGGACTACACGATTTTTAAACAAAACAAAAAAAATAATGACTGAAACAAACCTATAAATCTTGAACCAAAACTGCCAATGTCCTGTACAGATGAGTAAGCCAGAGCTTAACTTAATGGGATTAGTTTAAACTTAACAAATCAACAATTAATACAACAAAGAATGATCAATAAATCTAACTTATACCAGGCTGCCAACTTTATGAGAATTTGATGCTATCTTCTTTCTTGAAGTTATTTTCTTTCTTTATTACTCCTAAGGTTTATCATAACCTTGGATAATACTATGGGATTTTTACAATTTTGTGTGTGAATTATATCGATATTTGGTTTTATAACTGAGTATTGTTGTAGCAGATTTTCCTTATGACATTTTGTCTGCCTAATGTGTTGTCTAAATTGTGTAGGTATTAAACGTTTTGTTTCCCCAATGTAGTATTCTGACCAGTAATTACAAAGAAATTCTTGACTTCATGTGTACACAGTGGATTCGTGTCCACTGGTTTTAAAACAGTTCTTCAATGTTTTAGCCGGCTTGGATACTGTTTAGTCAGTAAGTTTTTTGTCAAATTTAACTTTAATTAACTATATTGTGTGCCAATAATCTACTTCGCAATTATATTTTTCAGTAGTAGCCCAAGCTTGTACGTCTTTTGATTTGCAAATTCAAGAAGTTTCCTTGTTTTATTGGTCTTCTTCACACTATTTTAACTGCCAATAAAGAGTAATTTAGTCCTTATGAGTTGAATTGAAAAATTGATTGACAATTTTAGGACATATTTTAATATCTCTAAATCTACTTTGTTAGCACACTGTCTTGGGATTAGAGGAGAAAGTCAATCCCCATGGGTAAGTTAAAGATCACATAATTTAAGAATTTTTCCATATAAATTTGAAAACATTTTGTGAAAGGTGTCGACAACTATAGATTAAGTGCTTGGGAAACTTGGGTTACGATAACTTTGCAGATATCTAGGTTGAAATTTCGTTGGCTGAGTAGAGAGGCTTCTCTTATAATGCACAGTGAAAACTTTTCACTTCCAAACATTAATGTAGTTCTAAAATTTTGATGATTCTCTAAATAACCGGTCTTGAGAATGCTTCATTGTGCCATAAATACTTTGCAAATCCTGGAAAGCAGAACTCACCTATGATAGCATGTATCTTGCTCGGGTCCAGGGCCGGCTTGACTGGACGTGCGTCTCCGGCGCTCAGGTAACGAGACCATCGTTGCCCAGTCACCGAGCGCGTTGCGAGCTCGTGGTGACTGAACAGGATGGAGGCCAAGCTGCGTGTCAGCTTGCGGTAGTCGCTCCACTTGACGCCGCGCAGCTGGTTCAATGAAACTTCTACGCCGAAGCCCAGTGAAATCTGGACAAGAACACATTGCCCTTAAATTAAAACTGTTAGAGAAAAACAATTAACAGATCAATAAGCAGTAAAGAGATCAATTAGGTGGAATCTCTTCAATGTTATATTTATCACATTTTTTCCTTTATCTACTGTCTATAATTCATTCATTATTTACAATGCAATTTATACACTTGCTCCAGTCATAGAACTCTGATTGAAAAACAACCTTAACTGGAAAACTTCATGGCTGGTTTCAACGTTATTTGGTTTCATAACAAGATAGAATGAAAGATGTAATGGTTCAGGAAAGATAAAAATTGCAGGAAACAGAAATAATATTTCGAGGTGTAATACCTATACAATGAGTTACACTGTTCCTCCTAGTCCTGAAATTGTGATTTCGTCTACGTATACTTATGAAACCCAAAGAGGTCAAATAGAGTCCTGAATCCACCAGGATCGATGTGCCTTCTGCAATTTAAATCAAATTTCCATGGATGGATTTAAAGATCTGGCTTCAGGGTTGCAAGATATAACATGAAGAAGGAATCAGGAGTATAGAAAACATAAAGCTTGGCTGTTTTCTCAGGGATATATTTGATATCAATATAATTGTACAGTTTTGTTTAACTTTGACATCAATATAATTTTTACTAAAAAAATATAGTCTGAGAAAACATTATCGTTTGATATTGTTAATGCTTTTGATTCCTTCCCTTACCAATTCTACCGTTGATGATTATTGACTTCTTCCTTGGGAGTAACACTTCTATTGACTTCACAATAAAACAGATTGTGTACTTATATAATGGAAATTGATTCTCCGCTCTAAGACTAGCAGGGGTTGCTTTACTGTCTTAGTTGGGTGGGACTTCAACAAGAAGAGGTTTACTATAACTGACAGGGTAGCTTTTGACAAATTCAATAGTTGTGATTTGACTAGCATCCTAGATTTAAACTCTCTTAATCTGGCAGTGCAATCTATAGATCAGCCCTAGATGAGTCATGGCACTGAAAATGACTTCCTTGATTGTGGGTGGTGAAAGTCTTATTCCAAAACTGGACAGTGATGTGAGTATCGTTAAGTCTTTTGACTCGCTAATCCTCACAAAAGGTACCTTTCTTCTTCCTGTGAATTGAAACTAGGCTGGTGCATCCCAGTGATTACACTACTATTTCACACATGTCTCAAGAGGTGAATTCTTATTGTTTATTTGTTGGATATTGAATTTCCTAACTTATATATACTCCAAATATACTTAGAATTTGAGATATTTTCACTATGAATATATTAAGAGAACTATAGAAAAGAAAAGAAATATATGAAAGATTATCTTTCCAGGTCTTCCTAAGGTTAGTTGAAGCTAAAAGAATTGGAATTTATGGGTCTGACAATTTATTTGTGTCAAGCAAAAACATGATGATCTGAGAAAAAAAAACTATTGATTGATATTTTTAACTCTTTCCATTCTATTCCATTTAAACTCCATCAAAACTAACACGGCTGATTTTTTTATTTAGGAAACTTCCTCTATTGGTTTCTTGGCAAATTAGACTGTGTGCACATCAAGGTGGCTTCTCAGCTTATATTATATTATATACAGTGTATGCTAAATCATCCAAGAAGAATTGGAGAGGAACCTAAGTTAAGACCGGATGTTGCTACCTCTGGATAGTTACAAAGCCAACCATATCTAATTTAAAGACATATATTTAATGCATCCGTTGTGTTAACTGGATGGACAAATATAAAAAAATGTAAGGTCCTATTGGGAAAAAAAGTAATACCCGAAAACGTTTTCGTGTTTATAGTTTAGATTAGGGATAATAAAAAGAAATCAGTTATTATGCTATACATTAAATTCACTATAATGCATGTACCTTAATCACCTCTTCTCATTTCTAAGTACATCCCTGCACAATCGATATTAAAAATACCAATTGGGGATTTAAGGGAGTGGTGGGAATCACTGCAGTATGACCCCTCCTCAAATAATTTTTTAAATTTTCATGTCATAAAAAAGTAAATTTAGGTTCCAAAATCTAAAAATATCTTTTAATATGTATACTTTTTTATTTTCCGGAGAAGGGATTCTGAAACCCCCATTCTATGAGGAAATTGGGGAATTAGTTAATTTTAAATTGTTTTTACAGTATGTTTATGAAATCATGCATGGTTTCTTCTATTGTTCATTGATGCTGCCAATGGGTTGTGTCTGAAGAATACACTTTTCCTTGTGCCAATATTCTTGTAGTATTGGCCTTAGTAGCCTTGTATTCAATCTGCAGCAATTAACATTTAATTTGCATACAAATAAAAAAATCTTTCCAGAAGTATTAAAATCTTGACATGAAAACAAATGCTTAAGATGCCATCAGTTTTGGCCATAACGTAAAGTATACGACTCTTCTAAACCTAACCTGAAGTAATATTTAAAGGAAACTGTAATCCTGCCAGAATTAGGATCAAACTTACTCTGCTAGACGAGGATCCTCTGGAGGAGCTTGCGTCTGACGTCAGGAATTCTCTCATTGCTTGCCATCGCTTCCAGCCTGCAACAACACAAAACTTGATTTACTACGTTCAAATTTAATTCATGTTTACATGCCAACAAATATGTGGAAACAGATGGAAACATCCCTTTTAATTGATTCCTTTCTCTTGTATGCGTAGATGTGAAGAGCTATAGAATAGACATCACAGCTGTGTTGACAATATTTTTCTACCTATTTTAAGTTCATATGATTGTCATGGAGACACAACTTATGTTTCCTCAATTAGACCCAAACCGACTAAGAGCATGGTTAACTTTCGACAGAGTTAGCCATGATATATTCTGTTAGCTATTCTAAAAACTTTAAACTTAGAATTTAGTAACAGTTTTATTTAATTTTATATTGAAAATAGACATTAGTACGCATAAATAATTAATAGCAAAGTCTTTTCACTACTTAAATGTCTTCGAGATGCCACAGGGTTCTAAATTTGGGCCATTTTTATTTGTAAAATTAGTAAAGTACCTGTAATTGTACAAAATGCCTAGTGTTATTTTTTATACAGACAACTTAAAGGTGTAAATCCACACCGGTTTACAGAGAGCAGAATAAGGATTTATTACAACACTCTTTGGATACGTTTCACCTACAATAAAAAAGGTTTTCGTGTATCCTTTTCCAGACTAAAACATGGAAGTCTCATAAATATTGCATAAATGGTGTCTAATTGAAATTTTTTATTACACAATTCATCACTTTTTGAATTTATATGTTTATTTATATGCAGACTATACGCATTGTACTGTACATGGTGTTTCAGAAGAAGATAAAGAGATATTTCTCATAATATCACCTTAGTATGTTTGCACCAACATGGCCATGGGCCATCAATGGTGCATGCCATCGTTAGAAGAAGTTGGCCTGAGCAAATTTTAATTACACGTCATAGACCACTAATAGCTAAAAAGAAATTCTTGTTTGTCAATGTTTAGTTTAGCTCCAGTTCACCTTCCTCTTAGTGCTGAATGTGGAATCTGACGTGTCACAGACTTGACTCTTAGAATCTGGAGTCATATTTTTCTGAAGAGATCCAAAAAAAGGCGGTGACGAATAAGCTCAAAATGAACTGTTACATTGTTTTGATATCAGAGATGCCTAGAGTACAAAATACAGTGCAATCTCATTGTCTCATCAAGTGCAAATGTATTAAGACACAATCTCTAAGCACGATGGAGCAACTGGATTTTCTACACATATCGTACATATATACCCGTAGCTATGGTGGGAAGGGTTGATTCAATGTGAATAATGAGTTCAATCAAGGAAGGTAAACTGTAGCTAAACTCAACATTCACAATGAATCAATCCTTCCCACTATAGCTACGTAAAGTGTGAAACTTAACTTTTGTTGTTTTATATATAATACATTTAGTAAACTTGTTTAAAGCATTTAACAGTTCTGTAAAAGAACTTAAACAGTTCTCATGAAAAGTTTTTACATGGGAAAAAAATTACATCATTTTGTCAAATTACAAAACTTTTTCTGTTCCCAAATGTCTGTTTTTAAAATAAACTAAACATTAAGAAGATTTATCTTGACATAGCAAAGTACTATTAAAAGCACTTAGGTAGGAAACACTGTGTAGGCCACTAATAATGGTAATAATAATAATCCTGCCGTGTACCATTTATGACCCACGTTAACAAATGGCTAAAAACTAGAAAACAGTCTTTAATGAAATTATACCAAGACACACAATTCTTTATAAAATAAAATACATTTCAGTGTTTTAATGTTTTACATGTGTAATATACTGAGGGAGACAGCCAGCGTGAGCCATGGATGGCGCATGCGCAACTGTTCTCTTTCCACTCCATGCTAGAGCACATGGTACAGTCAGTGCCAAACAAACGTTGTGAGTGCTTAATTAACTTTTTTTAAATATTTTAACCAAAGAATATTTCCTTTTTTTTATCAAAACAACAAGCCACCTTTTATATAGAGATACAGACATATGACTGAGTCTTATTGATAGGTCAGGCAGACATACTAAGCAACAGCGTCGATTTGTTTACTGACAGTACATGTTCATGCAGCGAGAGGGTTGTTGGTGGGTGGATGTTTATTATGAGATGAACGTACTGTTTTGTTATTAATTTATTCTCTGGTATGTATACTCTACGACAAATGTACATATTCTATAGGCTTCACAGAAAATATTGCACTTTAGTGCACTTCACTTTGCCTTTAGAAGAAATATATATATATAGTGAAATAACTAAAAATGTATTACTTGAAAAACAGAGCTGTAAGAGTTAATTTAATTGATTTTATTAATTACTGTTTTCTCGATTACGAAATCTTAACTTTCTATAGATTTAGTACCTAGAACAGTGTAATACATGTAACATAAAATGTATTTTAGAAAACAAATTCAAATCAAAATTAACATAACAATAGATACAAGCCCCAATACAAACTTAAATTTAATAATATACTCGTAGATTTGAACTAAAAATAAAAATTTATATAAAGATCTTTCTTTTTAAAATTTTTGAATATTTTGGAATGGGTAATTTGGTTTTTAACATATAACTTTCTACTAACTGTCTCTTTTTTATTGTAATTACCTCAGCATATGTACCTTAATATTTGTTTTATATATAAGTAAATAATCTAAATTTTTTAAATCTTGGAACTATATTTCAACTGAAAAAGAAAAAAGGTTCAGTTGAATTGAGGTTATCTTTAATTTATCTTAATTTTTTAAGAACTTTTACTTGTTGTACAATTACAGACTAAAAATCAGAAACAGATGGAAATTTGGTCTCCTTCGTTTTATTGTAGTATAGGAATAGATGAGATCAAAACATTATTCACTTTTTCAAAATTATTAGTTTGATGAGCAACCACCATTTATATTTAAAAAATGTTATCATACAGTATTAGTTAATATCAAATCTTTAAACTTTTACATGTAAACTATTTTAAAATGTACAAGTTTCCAAAATATATTTTCAGGGTTTATTAAAAATAGATTTAAAATATAATTTTAAACAGCAATGAGTGTTTGCATAAAATAATTTACACTACTTGGTGTTTATTTGAAGGCTGAAGTACCAAAAAAAATAACATTCCAAAGCTACTTACTCACTTACAGAAAATTATCACGAACACCATTGAAACATTAAGACCCGATATTAATTTCAACAATGCCATTTTTTTTTATTTAAAAGAAATCAAGCCAATGTCAGGTAACCCCTCCTCACAGTTCAACAAACTGTACTGTACAGTATATGCTGGACATGACTGAACACGCAATACAACCTGTTATTCCCCTCTGTGGTAAGTTTAGTGAAAGCAATAATTTCTTATCAAAACAACAACGAACCTTACATTAATGTTGCTCCAATGGCTTGAGTTCACTTTTCATTTGTATCAATTACATGGTAGTAAGTATTGTTTGGACTAGAAGAGTGAAATTTGTTGTATAGTTCCCCGACTTCAAAAATTGGATGTTTAGGAAAAAACTTTGACGTACATATATATATATATGTGAGAAATATATACTTACAATTGACTGATTATGCAAACATTGGACATGTATATACAGTCTGCTAACATCAACAAATAGCTTTCAATTTGTTAGAAATTTTATTTAGAAAACTTTTAATCCAATAACTGTTTGTAAAATAATAAAAATGTTCTTAAAAACAACTCAAATTATACTGATTAGTCAAAATTACATTTACAGCATATGGTTAATTTAATATTTAACAAAACTCCACAAAATATAGCTCAAAAATAAATAAGTGTACAGCCCTTCTGTGTAGTTTTTCTGATGGAGGGGACTTTTGCATAGTTCATAGTAGAACATTAGCACAAGCCAAATACACATCTTTATTTACAGATTTAAAAATAAAATATTGAATTTTGTAACAAAATATTTTAAATACTGTAAAACAGTACTTAAAATATGTGTACTGTACTTAAAAAAAAGTAGAAACATAAATCCTTTAATATTTTTGCAACAAACAACTTTATATCATAGAGTGTACAATCTGTGAATTGGGTAAAATTACCCTTTTTTACTACCTGAAAGCTTTTTTAAATTTTATTTGGATCTGTTCATCATCTAACAGAAGGCAGTAATACAGTTTTTTCCTAAATCTAAATGCTCAATCATTTTTCACTTACTTGAGCATCCATCACTGAATGATAACACAGCATCTTGAGTACCCAATTTACAGCAAGGTTTAAATTTTACTGGCCAAGCACTTTTTCAACTACTCAAGTTCCAAAAAATTTTTAAAGAAGGGTTTATGTCTGCCATTACAATTTCTGATAAGTGGTGGTCATGATCATAATTTTCTTGGGCACAGCTCAAGCCTAGGCTTAGCATTGCTAGTCATGAATGAAAATAGTCGTCCAAACTGCCCACTTCATCTCAGATAGACTGTGACACTTCCTTCTAATTGCTAGACCATAAAATATTTGTATTTTCTGTACAACATTGTCTATGAGCTGGTTTTTACCAGAAAGCAATTTATCACCTGCAAAATTAGAATGTTTTAAATTTGATTTCAGAATAAGTAAACCCATTCTTTTCTTTACGTGCCTTATGAATTCTAATTTTTATTTTTGCACGACAAGAAGAAATTATAAATGTGTAATATGCTTGGCTGTAATATGTATTACACAAAAGTGTAGCCAAGTGATTTGTGTTGGTGAGTCAGAGAAAATTTTACAAACAATAAGTGTAACTTACATAATTTTGTCCACAGCATTATTTTATGTTATATATTGAAATAATACAAATATTTCTGGCAGTCATTTGCAATAAAAATATAAAAATTGTTAAAAATGTGAAAAATTAAATTGTGACTCCCCACCCATCCTTGCCATGACCCATGGGGTAATGCAACAATGATTTTCGAATACCCTCTAAATATTATCCAATTACAGTTTTATCTTTGGAAATGTGATGCACCGTTATTAATCATTTAAAAAATATGAGTGCTTACAATAACAGTAACACTGACTGAAAATTGAAGATGGTAAACCAATGGTGAATCTAAAAATTACAGTTACACATTTAACACTTTTTCTTCTCTTCTCAATTTCAATCTTCTCACAAAAATACAAACTTTGGAACTGTAAGACCGTCACGACTTCATAAGATGAGACAGCTACAACCAGCAGTCTAGTACTGGAGTTCATGTGCTGAAGATGAGTTAAGAATCGGGATGTGTGATGAATCTAGGATAAGTTCGTGTTTTCCTTTCAGATATGGCACAGGGTGGTGGAAAACCTGATGAGCCGTGGCTAAGGTCATAGCCCTTTCCTGTAAATTGATTTTGTAAAGTGCAGCTATAGTTTTTAGCCAGCCTGATATCTCTGTAACGTTTAAATCACCTAATCTAATATGAAATTCATAATTACTTAGCAACTAGTTGTTTAATACCATCACAACTGGTGGAGCACTTAGGCCAATTTTAAGTAAGGTGAAGAGATTTCACCGATAAAACCATCTGAAGCCTGGGGATCAAACCAGCCAACCACGAGTAGAAACCATCTTTACAAACGACACCTACAGAATTCATTTCATTACGAAACTTTACAGAGAAATAACAATCGCAACTGGGCTATCTATTTTATGGTATGACACTAAATTTAAATATTATAAAGAACTCATCCTGTACTCTGCAAAACCTGGCAGATACGGAGAAGGGTTTTCATGCATGCACTTCTACCAGACAACTTCGTTGTGGTGGATATCAAGACATTACTAGACCGGGATAGTGGGAGTTAGATACAAACTGGAATTGGTCTATCAAAAGGATTGCACATCTAATTGTTGTTTGAATTCAGACTTGCTTACTACAAAGACCTTATTGATAATACAGCCGCACACTGATCTATTAATGAGTGATATTGAGTAGTCTCATCATACACCATACCCAAAAGCATCCACTTCAGTCAATCCATGTGTTTAAAAAATAACATCTTCACTGCTGGTCTTTAACATGATATGAAATACGACTTTAATATAGAGGTGAAGTTAGGACTTAAAAGTCTTCCCTTCCACTTAACCTCAATCTATCCTTGAGTGATATTGAATAGTCTAATCAAACATCACACCCAAAAGCATCCTCTGCAGGCGTTAATGATTGATTATATTGTCAGCTGCTATTATAGTAAAGCAGTGATTACCATCATTCAAAAGTGAAACAAATATATTATCTGTATAATTTTACACCATCAATTGAACAGTTGAAATGCAAAGTACGCCAACCCCAAAATCCAAGTTTTCAGATATGTAAGGGTAAAGGTAAAAATCATTACTTTTGTTAGGAACCATGTACCTTACGTGAATAAAATTTGCATTGCCATATTTTTGTTAATGTTACATAATTTTTTGTGATGTTGACATTTTTTTTATTACAATTTTCCACTGCATCTAAATAGTAAAAATTGTTTTCCCCTTTCAACAATGTGGGTGTTAGTAATTAAGTTGGCTCACTTTGCATTTTGTGTTTGTAAGATGTTACAGCTAAGCTCTCGAAACAGAAAACGACTAACAAACAAAACAGTTTACAGGTTGGTCCATTTGACACTTTAGTTGATAGGATTGGTCCAGTCTGCTTTAGAAAATAACTTGAGAATCTGTTATGGATTAACAGTTGTTGATCAATATAAAAAAATAGCTACTACAGGATGGTTAATTTTAATGTCCTTGCAGGCAGCTTACTTGAAAAACCATTGGTGATGGCTTGAAATTCACCTTTAATCCAATGGTTCCAACAGTAAAGAGTTAAGAGAGGACTTCTAACTCGAATTTAGCTTCATAAGCAAAGACCTTCATTTAAACCATCTTCCTTTTCCATGAACCACAAGCTAACAACATTTACCATCTTGCACACAGTCATATTCCATTAAACACTAAACATGTGTAACTGAGGATTTTGCAAGTGAAACACAATTCAACAAATATAAACGATTTAATATTTTAACCATTAGATTAGAATGATTGACAAGTCTTTGGTTACAATCTGACTGCCACCTGAATCCCAATTCTTACCCACAACTCTAACAAAACATAAAGACATCATAATTGGATTAATGGAGGAACTAAATACGGTAACATACAATAAAATTAAACAGTTTCACAAAGAAGGTTTATAATTCTGGATTAATTCTATTTGTATAAAACTAAAATCTTGGAATAATTCAAATTAACTTGAATTTTAAATCAATAAAATTTGAATATAAATTTAAGCTAAATTAATATGGTATAAAACCTATTAAAAGAAAACAAACATTTTTCAATAAAACATAACACTATAACTTTATACTAATTTTCAGTACAAAAATCTTTATTGCATGGAATGTGATTTGTTAGGGGTGTAAAATTATCATTAACTTATTTATTTGGAATGTAATATACTTGTACACTAATTGTAAAAAATTTTTTAACACAAAAACAAGATCTAATTTTAAAATTCATACCAAGCTTTGCACATAAAATACTGCAATAGCCTGTTAAAAATAGAATTTGTTAAAAATATTAACTTCAAAATTAAATATAAATCCATTAGGATTTTAGACATTATCCATCACTGTACAGTAAAATCCTACAATTCTTTCAAATCATCCATCGTCAATAACAAACTTGAAACAACATAGTATATCAGGATGTTTTAATGAGTTCAAAGTCACCTTAATTAACTGTACAGTTCAATAAAAAATTCAAAAGTATCTCAACTGCATCATAAAGTGAACAATAAACTATGTAACACTGATACAATTATGGTTCAAATGTGACTTAGTACATGGATTAATTTTTACTCATAAGAATAAAACTTGAAAAACTACAATGTTACAAATCTGAATGATCATTATCATAAGGCATATTTTTAAACCCCAAGATTAAAAAACATTTAGAAATCCCACTAGTATTATAAATACAACAATAAATTGTAGTGCAAAATTTTCAGTAATTGAATGCACAACACCTTAAAAAGCCATCCAACAGTTTAAATTGTTCACTGTTTTGACAACCACAATTAATTAGAATTTATTCTGGAAAAGTATCTCTAGTTACAAGTTGATCCTTTTACTATAACATACACTTCTGAATCATCCTTTTGTTAAACTATCACTGGAAAGGGCTTAAAAAAAGCTTAATCACTATTGGTATTTTTATTATTGTTAATTTACCCGTTTTATGTTGCCCAGTGATTATAAAAGAATGGAATGACTCTGCACACCATAAATATTCAAACACTCAACCCCACGACACAGTCTGCCCACTAAAACCACTCCCAAAGTCCATCCATGGCCTCACATGGCCAAAACTCGTGAGAAACTCTACGTAACGTTAGCGGCCTGTAGCTGATCGAAATGTGCGGAGCGCAGGTGCCTCCTGAGGTTGCTATTGTTACTGTACATGCGCTGGCAGAGGGGACAGGGGCGGGGAGTCTCCCAGCGGACCCGCGAACTTCCCACCCCTCCCGCCGCCTCGTCGTACACTTGCAACACGGCTGCAACACAACAACCTCAGGTTAGCCCCTGCTCCACTTCAGAATGGTGGTGAGGTTAATTTTAGCTCACCTACTTTTAGAATTGTAACCACATTTTCTTAAGAATAAGAGAAGATATGAGTGCCACGGAATCACGGTGCGGATTACGGACGTGACTCTGACCTTTTAAAATAAACTCAGAGATCAGGTAGGAGTAAAGGCTGTCTCCAACCCCATCCAATATTGTCTTTGAGGAAGCACCAGAGAAAGTAGAAATTAATCTCGGTTAGAATTAGAGTCAAAGTAAGTATACTAGCCTTTGCAGACCATTTCATACAAAATTTGGAGCATGTAAGGATACTGACCAAAGTATTAAGTGAACCAGGAAAACACTTAACATAAAGGCTAAATACGTGAATTTTGGAAAAATTCAAACTCAAAGGACCTTTACAAATTGATGGACATGAGCATGAACAAGTTGATGAATTTTAATACCTTGAGGAGGGGTGCAGAGTTATATATCTTGAGGTAATCACAGTACAGATGAACCGGAAATACAGAACAGACAGAAATCTCAGAAATTAGATGCTTTTTTGGACGGAATAGTTTTACTAGAGCCCCTGAATAATATGCAAACGAAATAAGAAAAGAAAAAGCTTTTAATATTTACGTAATAAAAATGTAAAGCAAGCAAACAAGAGATATGGATAAGAGAGTATAGACCAGAGAACTCTATCCAGTGTTAATATAATAAGTAAAATAAAATATATCTGAAATATATATATATATATATATATATATATATATATATATATATCTGAATGTTCAGATATATCTGAGATATATCTGAATGTTCAGTTCATGTGCTGAGGAGGTGGGAGGATGTCAGATGAAGATGATACATAAAATGTAATCTGGAAGGAAGACAACTCCAGAAAAGAACAAATCAGAGATGATGTAATAATATTAAGGAGGATAAAATTGGAGCTGCTGAAGAAGAAGGACAGGGTCAGTCAAGACGAAGGGGACATAACGGTTCAACTTACTTCGATATAAATGTCCCTAGGAGGAAGAGTAATTAACCGTTTTCTTGACCAACCCTATAAAGTCACCGAAGATATCAAGTAGCTGTAAATAGGATATCTGTATCCAGGGATTCAATAAAATTACCTCCGATACCTTCTATATGACAGGATCTACAAAAATCCCTTAGTTTCTCCAAATGAGTGTTTATGATTATGTATATATTTATTAGTAGATGTTCAAGAATTACCAAATAGGAAGATGTTTTTAAATGTGTGCTTTTTTAGATTCATCCATTTTGCAAGGATTTTAAATCACAATAAGAGTGATAAAACAAATTGTATATCTATACTCAAAGAAATTTGAATTAAAACTACTTCCTTATATCAGCTTTACTCTCTGAACCTAAAAATCTTTTACCACGAGAGAGACATGACTGGTAGTGATGTGGTGAGAAGATAATGACTGTTAGAGGAATAAAAAACTAAGAAAATTTGAGTCCCTTGGACATGACTCCCTATTATGTACTTAATTATCTCTCTGAAGTGATAGGTTATCTTTAAGATTTCAAATGATTGTGTTCAAATTTGTTTGGGATTAATTAAGCCTGGTTTCTTATTGCTATTTCCTACAAAGATGATTCCATTCAAGTACAATCACAGACTGCCAGGACTGGAATAGTGCGTGTATAATATTTTTGCAAGTATTTATTTTTCTCTTCAAAACTTATTTATGATTTTAGGATAAGATTTCATCAATAATCATTTAACAATTTTACACCACAGACTAGTGTATAAATATGAAAATACTGATATTACACGTTTGGTGCAGTGTTTGAACCGCTTTCAAAATTGTCGATTGCAAAAAATGACTAAGTAGAAAGAAGCTGTTCCAAAAATAATGTTATTTTTTTAATGGTGGCTGAGTGTTGGCAAAGCCCTCATTTTTATGACAACATTTCTAGTCTGCCTGTAGGATATCTTGTACCGTTAATTGGTTAATTAAATTTCATATGATGTAAATTTCGCAACCTAGTCAGCCAGTATAATTTAATATTATTTTTATCCAATGTTCCGGAACTAAATTATTGGGCGGAGTAACTACCTAATTGGCACGCGTATGAATATCTTCTTCTAACCCTTTGTAGCAGCCCAACTATGTGACCGAGCAGACCTCGCGCGCTTTGTCCGTAAGTAAAATTTATCTTTTCGTATTATTAAATTAGCCCTTTGATGCCAAACATATAAAAATGAATGTAACGTAAAGTAAAGTTGTAAATAGTAAAGTAACGTACCCTTGAAGATCTTTTATTTGCTTGATTGAAATAGATAAAAGTGGTGGCGTCGTCCTAGCACGTTGTTATAAATAGTAATTTGTATCATTAAATGGCTAATACCGTCGCGAATTTGTTTTAGGCGAGTTTACGTGTCCCACGTGTCTCACGGCTCACAGGGCACATATTATTTGAGTAGATGGCTACCAGTTTCATAACTTCTACTCATCTTCTAGTAACCACCGACTTGAAATAACCCTTCTTAGACTACAGCGCCATTGTCTCGTGCCAAGACGCCGACACCCGGGTTGTGAGTCTACACATTGCGAAGGGAAGTAAAATCTTAATGTTTTATAAAGTAAAACATCGTAGGCGTAATTCCAGAGAACATTGGATATTTTAGGCCCACCTATAAGATACACATTTTTAGTTCTTATATTCTAAATGGCAGCAACGTGGCATTACATACTTTTCCTTTACCATCTAAAAGTGGTGCTTGTAAGTTTTAGTAATTAAACTGAACTTATAAGTAAACTTTGCAATTCGAGTATTTATTACTTCGACCTCAGAAGTCACCAACCCCCATGTGTTATCGTCATACGGTACAATCTTAAGAACAATTTAAGCTACAGACTTGAAATTTTGCTAGAATTTTCATTTCTACATAGGCGTGATTGAGTTTAATAATAGTGCATGTTTGTCAATGGGATTTGGCTGATTTAAAAAAAAAAAAAAAAAAAAAAAAAAAAAAAAAACAGTCAAATCCCAGCCTATCAGTCTTGTATTCAGGGGAAGAACTCAATATCAAATAGAGCTATATGCTTGAAACTAGGATAAAACTTCATTTCTTGTCAGGAAACATCAGGTCAATGATGACACATACACCTCCATGGAATTTGGCTGAGCATTAATGACGTCTACTACTCAGCAAACCAATTCAGCAGATTAACTTATATCAAACAGAACTAGATAGATAGATAGATTTGAAATACTGATGAAACTTCATTTGTACATAGGCAGGAGTTTATTGCAGTCAAGAATATGCCTATTGTATTTGGATAGTGGGAAGAACCATAAAGCACTAGAATACTGTGGAGATAAGGCACATAACCACAACAGTTAGCAAAGCTTGCACATTTGATGGAAACAAACAAGGAAAGAGATTATGGGAAAAAGGAATGGTGAGAAGAAAGTTGGTACTCATTAAACTAAAACCTCGCACAGCTTCTGCAGCAATGGTGGTCACCTGGTTCCGGCTAGAAAATTTCCCTACCAACGTAAAACGCAAACATATCAAAACCTCTGAGCTTTGAGGTGGCGAGATTCCAAACCACACTGTCATGCACAATGAATAGACAATGTCGTTGCTGGAATCAATTTATTACTTTCAAGAGAGAATAAGTTTTAAAGACAAGTTATCCCATTATCTGCCCATTTTTTTATATACAATCAATTCAAGAAAGAAACTCAACTCACTACTTAAATGTAAAAAATGTATGGGTTTTCCCTTTTGCAAATGATGTCTCAATTTATCCTTTCCCTCAGCAATGTAATTTATTGATATGTCTTCCATCACAAGCAGGACTCTGATTATATAACGAACTCCTAGAATGTATAAAATTAAAAAGTAATGACAAATCATTCAAAAGAAAACCGAAACAATTTTGTTGTCCAGAGCATTCCATACTCTGAATTTCTGGAAAATAACACTGTATAAATAACAAATTTCAAAGTTTAAAAACAACTTAATTTTGTAATAATATCAATAAAATGATTAAATAAATAAATTTACTCAAATTAAGTTTTATGCTTTAGTCAACCTAGTGTAGGATAAAGCCACCATAACTATGTTGCATAAAGCATAATGCATTCTATTAACATATTTTATGAATATCACTTTGTACTCGGATAGTTTTCTTCACATTTTTATTTATTTTGGAAAATTCAGGATTTTGGAATTTTCATTATTTTTCATTATTTCCAACAGTACTTGTTTCAATAAAATCTGTCAACACATAAGCAAGCATAACCATTTAAAGATATGTTTGTACAAGCCGGAAGCGCCAAACATGTCACATTTGAGAGGTATCAGTTGTTTCTTGCTACGTAGGTATACGTAACTATACTGTATATTATTGATTATAAAACATTAATGCTTGCAGCATGATTAATTCTTGTAAAAGGATAAAGGACAAAAAAGAGATTAAAGAAATACAAATATGTTCTTTCCAGTTTTGTATTTTCCAAAACAGACATTTTGTGTCATTAACATAAATTAATTATTCTAACAAAGTGTATGCTTACATAAAATATAGCCATTTAGTATTCTTAATCTCTAAAGTTCATGATACATTTTGTATGTGATTATATTCCTATCTATTATTGTATAAATCCCTAATATACAGTATAGTCTAATATGTATTCTACATGTTACTAACTATAAAGCTGACAGCTCAGTCTAAGTGGGTTATAATACTCAAGTGTACTACACAGGGTGGGCTATAAGTCATTTGACAAGATGCATTGTGACAGTAGTTATTAAAGCTTTAAGTTGTTTACAATTAAAGCATTTAGTTGTTTAGTTCTCATATTACATCACTTCCTACAACTTATAATTTACTAACTTCAACATAACCCCATAATAGTATTGTAAAAGACAACATAACCTCAAAATAGTATTGTTGTAAAAAACAGTTAACTAACAACTATAGTCAAATTGATACTGAGCAACTGCTAATGTATTTACTGTGTAGTAACATTAATGTTGTTTATCTGAATGCTAAAAATAATATGTCCCTGGTTCAGATATGTTGGCATGATTTCATAAAATGTCTACACATATTAAAATAAGTCAAAATTACATTGGGAATTAAAAGTTATTATTTAAAAACATTATCAGATAAAAGGAAAAGTTAAAAATTAATTAAATCAAAATTGATTCTTTTCGTTTAGTTGTAATGATTAGCAGGATTAAGATCATTGAGCTTCTCAAGGTGAATATGATAAAAGAATTAATTATAATGATTCAAATTGATTCATGAAGTAAAAGTACCGACAATACTAAAACAGATGTAAAGGGAGGGAAAAAATTCCAGCAGTCTATGACCAAAATAAGAGGGAAACCTAAATGGTAAAATAATACAATTGCCATTGACTATTCGCAATAAGGATAGAATAATGCGATAATTTGTAAAATATGATAAATTAAATTATAATTTGAACCAACAAACAAAATTAATGTCAATTAAGGTGAGAAAACCTAAATTCAAAGTAAAACTATTAAAGCAGAATTAATTGGTTTGTATAGAATAGTAAGCACATAACAGACAAATTATCACAAAGTAGACACAACTGAGTGTTAAAACCTTACAATTTATTCCTAAAACCCCACATAGAGTACATTATAATTTTAATAATTTTTTTAAAGTAGTGGATTATCACATTTTAATATGATTACGTACAGTTTTAGAACCACCTCTGATGTGAAGAGGTGATTATATTATTTCATTTTCAAAGTAGAATTAATATTTAAATATTTAGTTAAACTGAAGGCCTCATAAAGTAAATACAATTTAAATCTGTTTATAACTCATCTTGATAGACAATAGATGAGCAGAGAATAAGTGACATTAAGAATAGAATAGAATAGAAAACAAACTTACAAAGTTAAAAAAGACCATGGCTCTCAAGAACTGTGGTATTTTTTAATTAAGGAAAACAATTTTGTAATTATCTGTATAAAGTGAATTGTATCATAGCAAAAATCTGATAAATAATTAGCTTATACAGATTACATGTCATGAATACTAACTAAGCACAAGGGTGAATGTGATAAATAAGCAAAAGATCAATATTGACATGTTTGTATTACAGTGTAATTATAATGTTTCTTTATTAATTAATTCTTACTTTAAATTATTATCAATAATATAAAAAGTACAACTTTTAAGACTAGAATATACTTTATCTATAGTTTTCAGGAAAAAATTTTTAAAAAATCAGAAATTATTGCACTTATTTTAAAGAAAAGTGGGAATTATTTACTTGTGACGTTACTAGTATGGTCAATTGTTTGATAAAAATATAACACTATTTTCAATACAGTAGACCCTCTATAATCTGGCACTGCATCAGCTCAGCACTACAGTAATCTGGTGTATTTTGATAGGCATGGAGTGGGGGAATTCAAATTGAAACACGTTACTGAAAACTGTGTTAATCAACAACCTACACAGCTCAGTTGTCTCGTGTTCACATTAACAATGCTATCGCAGTATTGTCCGTGTTCACGTTAACAGTGCTATCGCAGTATTATCCGTGTTCACGTTAACAGTGCTATCGCGGTATTATCCGTGTTCACGTTAACAGTGCTATCGCAGTATTATCCGTGTTCACGTTAACAGTGCTATCGCAGAATTATCCGTGTTCACGTTAACAGTGCTATCGCGGTATTATCCGTGTTCACGTTAACAGTGCTATCGCAGTATTATCCGTGTTCACGTTAACAGTGCTATCGCGGTATTATCCGTGTTCACGTTAACAGTGCTATCGCGGTATTATCCGTGTTCACGTTAACAGTGCTATCGCGGTATTATCCGTGTTCACGTTAACAGTGCTATCGCGGTATTATCCGTGTTCACGTTAACAGTGCTATCGCAGTATTATCCGTGTTCACGTTAACAGTGCTATCGCAGGTATTATCCGTGTTCACGTTAACAGTGCTATGTGTTCACGTTAACAGTGCTATCGCAGTATTATCCGTGTTATCGCTAAAGTGCTTAGTGTTGTACTTTATGCTTAATTTATATATCAAGACAGTACATGAAACATTCCTCAGTGTATAAAAAAACATAAAACCTTAACTCTGCTTCAGAAGAACGAGATTTTAAAGAGACTTGATAAAGGCGATAAGCTTGCTAACCTCGTACACGAATATGGTGCCAGTCACGCAACAATACATGACATACGGCAGAATAGTGAAAAGATTAAGTTTTTTGCAAATAGCAGTGACAATGTGAAAAGTGCATGGAAAACATTGGAAAAGGGTCAATTTACTCAGTTTGAGGATAGCATATATGCTGGGTTTCTTCAAGAAAAGAACAGGCCAAGAGTGAGATTCAGGGGAGATTCTGAAAGAAAAGACAAAGGTGAGAGAATAATGGAGAACATTGATTTCAAGGCAAGTGAAGGATGGTTAGAAAAATTCAAAAAGTGTTTCAGAATTTGGTTGTTAAGTACGACGGGCAAAAAACTATCACGTTATGTTGCTGCAGTCAAACTATTCAAGGAAAAGTGTAATGAAATCATTGAGGAACTAGACCTAACTACCGATTAAGTTTATAACGCAGATAAGAATGGTTTATTTTACCTGCCTGTTCCCAATGCTGCGATAAATGCCTTTGCAACTGCTGTGTAGTGGACAGAAGAAAATTATGTGTCTGCTAGTGATATTCTTGTTTTAAAGAGGCGTCAAGAAAAGTATTAAAAGTGTCTTTTCAAGCCAAAAAACAAAAGAAAATCGAAAGTTTTTTTACTTTAATGGAATACACCTACAGCACTGTAAGTTAAGGTTATGTTTACTTCTAGTGTGGTACAACATTGATAAAAACCAATTATTACAAACGTAAAAGAATGTTTCAATGTCTTTCATTTAAATTTAGTACACGAGTACTGTAATAGTAATTTTGAATAGTGTACGGTGTACTAAAACCCACATTTTGTATATTTTAAGCATTTTAATTGATGTCCTTTCCATAATCCGGCATTTTCACTAATCCGTCAATACCGTGGTCTGATATCTTCCGGATTAGTGAGAATCTACTGTACTAATAAAAGGGGTTTAAAAAATTGTACAGATAACCTTTAATCTCATATCTTTAAATAATTATTATTTATCTATCTCATGTTTTTTTCTATACAATGTCATCTTCTCTTTGACCGATGATATTGAACAGTTTACACAACTAGAGCAACGGTGGATGGAAAGATCTGATTGTCTACAAGATGATATGCAAGATAAGATCTTGATATAAAAGTTAGTTACAGATGCAATGGCAGTATTGAAGCTTGTACTACTAGTCCATTAAAAATATTAATTTGTCCCTTTTCTTTCGTAGTTTATACTAATACTTGTTTTATAAAATTATGTTGTATCAAATCACATTCAAAGAGTATTAGTGTTGAATCTACAATGGTTGGCTCACTGTAATTAAAATAGAGCATTAAATTAAAATGCAAGTTGATGAATGAGTTTTTTCCTTGAAAAATTTGAAAGGTTAATGTACTTGTTTGTAACCCAATAAAACAAACCCATAATAAAGCTAATAAATACATTTGGTGACAAATATTCTATGCATAGGCCAACATTTAATTTTAAGTATATACAACTCCTGCAGGATGAAGCCTACAAACCTTCAACTGTCTAATTTCAAGATGGTGGATTAAAGAGTTGTCACAAGGGTGTAAACTATTCTATGAGAATATTTAAAAACATTATTCTATTGTCTTGAAAAAATGTTAATTTAGGTGCTAAAAATGGTAAAAAAATATATTTTTAGGTTGATACGCTGACTGCTGCAGAAGCAATAATAGTGCACATGCTGTGATGTATGATAACTTAAGATCACTCTGTGTAGAGTAGCAATAAAGGTTCTCTATAGCTACATTCGTGTACTTTCTGCAGAGAATGTTTCATCAGCTTTGCTTCACACATAGATTTCGAATGAGGCAATCAAATGAATCAATAATCAGCTGTTTCATTAAAAAACTTTTTTGTAAACATCAATTAGTGTAATTTAAATTGGATTTAAATTTTATCAGTTTTTCGTTAAAAAGTGTTTTGAAAAAATGAAAACCAATCTTTGTTTGTTTTCTATTTTAATAAGCAAACTTAAATAATTCCTTCAGTATAGAAGGTGTGAGGAACAAACAAATAATAAACACTTAAAATACTATTCTAGTAGCATATCTAGTTAAACCAAAACCAAACTGTCTATAGCAGGGGATTTCAACCTATTTCAGTCTACGTATTCACACGGTCAGTTTTTTCATAATTATTGTGCGAATACCAATTAATTGTAACATATGTAATATCCAACCTATCCAAGTTATTAAATCCACCCAAGTTCATTTAAAAACATAATTAGCAAATATAGTTATTCCATTAAAATTAACGTTTTCATCTAACCTAGAACCCATATATACATTTTTGATTACCATCAAGGGTTATACATGTCACAGATTGAGAACCTCTGGTTTACAGAAAAGGCTCCTTGCCGTTTTAAACTTTGTTAATGGTCCTTAATAATACATTATAAGTAGCTCTTTACTCATAATAGTACAATACGACTTATCTAATGATATCTATGGTAACATTACAGTATTTGCCTAAACTACGTTATTATTCTTTGGTACATAGTATATACTACAAAACTAAAATATCACAACAAGTGTAATTAATTAATTTATTCCACCAGCATATTATTATATATCGTTCTCATAGTCAGGAGTTGATTTAGGATGTGAGGGCTTGATAGCGGTTTTGGTGATTTGAAACGACTTTGAATTTTCTCCCCAAGAACGTTAAACCTTAAACCGCTATTTTAACACAAGCTACAGAATTTCTCCCATCTCATTTAAAAATGTACTTTACTCACACTCAATCCATTCTTGTAGTTTTAGTAAAATGCGCATTTTTCGTACATGAGCATTATAATTTTAAAATATTTGGGAAATAAGCAGGAACAATATAGAAAAAACTAAGAGGGACTTAGGGCATTTTAAATTGAGAGATATTTACGAGGCTCATTCAGTAAGTTACGAGAAAAATTATTACTACTCGAAAACGGCTGCATTAATCCATACGAAACTTTTAAGACATAAAGTTGGCAACCTTACGATAACATCTGATCAGCTGTTCAGTCATATTTTGTAAACATAGCCTCAAATTTATTCAGTTAACAATGGCAAGTCCGTACAAGTATTGCACTGTGGGAGATCAACATGTTGTGATCAGATGTTTAGTCGTGGAAGGTGCAAAGGTTTTAAAATTCACCTAACGAAGGAATGTTAAAAAATATATTGAGACAATTGCTTGAATCAATCGAATGTTTACACATGGGTAGAACAGTTTCAAAGTGGCTATACAAAAGTTTCTGATGAGCAACGCACTGGACGACTGGTCGAAGTTGGAACTTCCTCTCTTGACTGAATCTGATCTCTTGAAAAATTTATATTCAACTGAAGAAGATTTTTTGAAAAGAATTATAATGCATGGATCCATACATGGATACATGGATCCGCCACTACGAACCAGAGTCAAAACAACAGAGCCTTGAGTGGAACAGAGCATACGACTTCTCCCATACACACAAAATTCAGGACCAACCCGTCTGACGGTTGTAATGTTTACAGTATTTTGGAATTTTTAGGGGCCAATTTATTGTGATTTTCTTTAAGGCAAATGAACAGTCAATACTACAGTGACACGCTGGAAAACAAGACAAGACCTGCCACTTGAACGAAATGCCGCAGGCTATTAACTGAAGGCGTAATTTTGCTTTATGACAAAATTGACGAAAGAAAAATTTCAGAAACTGGAGTGGGGGATCTTTCCACAGTCCTGACCTCGCCCCATCACACATCCATCTGTTTGAACCTCCTAAAGAGGGCCTACGAGAGAAACATTTTCAATCGAATGAAAACATCAAAGATCAGGTACAAAAATAGCTTTGAGATCATCCCAAAGAATTTTATGCCAAGGACATTTAGAAATTAGCAAGAGGATGGTATAAGTGTTGCTGAGAACTATGTTGAAAAGTAACCTCAGTTTTGTACTGACTGAACAAACCATTTTTGAGCAGTAATAATTTGTCTCATTATTTATTGAATGACCCTTGTAAAAAACTTACAACTAAAAATATGAGGGTAAAATGGTTTGAACATTTATCATTGTTCTTATCATAGAAGGATTCAAACGGTAAATATACTTTGGCTCTGAAGAACTACTTGCAGTGAAACAAACAAATTTTATCCAATAACAATAATTTTACACCTCATTTCTGGTTGTAGAATTACAGGATTCTCATTTTAAAGATATGGTTATTACAAATCCAAAAGCTTTCTTTTAAAGCTAATACTTTTTGAATATTAGAAAACAATAATGTACGAAAAAGGTTTTTGATTTTGATTTCTGGAAACTGTTTATTTGATGAGACTAAAAAGCGTTTGGATGCATATTAGTCTAATCTTCAAAATGACAAATCTCATGTAATTATACACCTAAAATAACATAAGCAAAGTGTTTTGAGATTCAATATTGTTCTTACATGGCTAAAATCAAAATGGCCACCAATGCTGGCTTTTAAGGCTTTACCTGATTGCTGAACCATTAATAATTTTTCATCCTCAGTTTAAGAATTATTGAACTAACAGTTATTTTCAGAGATGAAAATATATATTTGTATATTTAATATTTACGAGAAGAAAAAGTGTTCCCAGTTTATTAATAATCAAGATCCAAGACTGACAAGACTGTTGATTGTCATTCAGACCAACTGTCAACAATCCCCATCGGGGTTCAATTCTGGCTGGTTCATACCTTCCAGATGAACATACACTGGGTACAGCAAAAACCGATGTCACTTAAATCTGGACAACCCTATGGATGTTTAGGAGTATGGATATCTCACATTACTAACCGCATAGGTTGAGATATTGGGGTGCAAGTGTAATTCAATACGTCTAGTCTACTGTAGGGGATGACTGTTGAAATGGGTGGGGCTCCCTAAGTGATAAAGGCAGCTACTAGAGCAGACATATGGGCGTACCAACCCCTGTCTGCTTTAACTGGAGGGGATGGTAAGGAGCTGGGCTTTCCTTCTTCCAAGGAAGACATGACTGGGACTAATGCCCAAAATCCTTCCTCATGGATCTCGACAGGAGGCAGTCCCCACCCCCAACCATACCCGTCCAGAATATCCTGTTACTCTGATAATAGCGCAAAAGTCCTTTCAGGACTAAGTACAATTCTCTCAGCTTGTTGTCCTGAGAGAACAAAAAAACTGTCTACGATCCGATTAACTCACGCAGCCTAGAAGATGGGTTGGGTATGGTATATCTCGAAGCAAGGTACGAGGCAGAGTCCCACATTGCAGGGTCCACACATGAATCGGGACTCCTTCCTCCTTCTTTCCTGCAAGGATGTCTTCCCGCAGACTATACACTGCCGTTGAGGGTTCTTCTTGTTGATGGAAGCGGACGTCACATACTGTGGAAAGTGCCGCCCCAGTAGTCGGAATGGTGAGTCAGCTCTACGCGGCCGTCCCTTGCGGTACGTCGGAGACGAGGGTACAAACTGAATTGACTGCTCAAGAAACAACCCGATATCTGCAATTGAAATATTCTTTCCTGTCACCACTTATTTGTCTTTTCAGTCACTTCAATGTCTTACGATTAAACAATGCCTCTTTAAAAAGCACATCTTTGGCCCAATTCTGGTAAAATAACACTTTTTCATTAGCTGAATGCAACTGACATTCAATAACTTTAGAAATAGATCACAATCACAACACACTCAAAATAAATTATCTGTCTCACAATTTACCTGTCTCACCGTATCGTTCCTACAAAACTTAACTATAAAATGACTTAACAATTTGCAATTCTAGATCAAAATATCTCAAAAGATTTCAAATATGTTTATATAAAAATAATGCAAAAATATTCAAAACAAATTGTTACACAGTTGTTACTTTTAATATTAACATTTAATGTGAATGTTGAGTTTAGCTCCAGTTCACCTTCCTCTTAGTGCAGCGTCTGAAATCTGACGCTGTCACAGACTAAACTCCTGGAATCAGGAGTCACGTGTTCGTCTGAGGATATCCAAATAAAAATCGGCCGACTGAGAAACTCAAAATTAACTCTACACTTTTTGCCATGTTTAAGATTTGTGAAAATTGTGCCACTGTAAAATTTAAGCATTTATGACACACTCTATCTCATGTATTTTTGTTAACTTCACAGAGTAATTTGATATACACTGGGCTAATTAAAATTCGCTAAAAATATTTTCATATCATATTAATAAAAACACCTGTATACTTTTGCATTATTTTGAACTACTTTTAGTATTAAAATGCAATATTTCATATTAAGAATTGTTTAAATAATTTGTTTTACCATTATGAGCTGGTTTATACAAGTAGCTTCCTGCAGTAAATCTCCAAATAAAAAAAATATTAAGGATAAATTTAAATCCTGGTTTCATAAATTTAATGCATCATTTCCCATACAATAACAATTAAGGCTTTAATTAAGATGTAATGGGCTACCTGAGTGAATTTGAGGCAAGTTGTATGATAAGATCATCATTGTATTATAAATTATCATTATCATCATCATTTATAGTAATTATTAACTATCGTATTCACGTTTGAACTCCTGGATCCATTGCTCAAGAAGTGACGAATAAAGTTGAACACGGCAAAATTTGAAGCTATATGCTTCATTAGGAAGAGGACCAGTTCTTTAGGAGAACCTTCATCACGAGAGAGAGGCTACGGTGGACCACTAAAACCAAGTATTTGGGAATAGTGTTAAACCACACTCTGACTACCAGACAGGCCGCTATCACCCGCCTCAACCTGTGGAAAGCTTCCCACAATGTTCTCTCCTAAAGCCTATATCTCCCTTCTGGAGAAGACTAAGATGCTGCTGTATAGGGTCATCATTCGTCCAGTCCTTACCTACACTGCACCTGTCTGGTACCCAACATCTTCCTCGACCAGGAAAAGGATAGAAGTGTTTCAAACCTCCACACTGCATTTTCTAACTACACGGCCATGGTACGTCAGGAGCACAGTGATACTTCGTACCATTGACCCATGGGTTTCCCAGGAGGGTGGTCCCTCCCGGAGAGAGACTGAGGACACTATCAGACAACCCGGCCTAGTAAAAATCCCTGCACGAACTCACTGACACAATGACTGCCCATCCCTCATGATCACACACTCTTTATTGAAATTCTCTCTCCAATTAACGATTCGAGAAGTTAGTCTTCCCCTCCTGACCTACTGCACAAAATCTATTTGTGAGCTAGGAACTATCTGTCCAGCAGCCATTGGGATTATTTCCCACAAACAGTTCAAAGAAGGGAGAAACATCCCCGTCGACCTGTCTGGAGAGTTATGTAACAAATAAATTAATAATACTATTTGCCCATCTATGCGGTCAGTAGTGTTTCTCTACATTCATAAAAATCCAATTAGTTGAAAATAGCTCCTACAGAGTGTGCCACTATTCCGCATTGTCAAGCAACTCTATCCATTGGTAATACCACAAACCTAAATGGAAATAACTAAACACAGTTCAGTTTAAACCTAGTTAAACAAATCATCCTTGAAGAGGAGAAAACCCACTGACAAGGTTAGTGGACTGATACTAATGACTCCAGATGTTGGCGATGGACGAAGAATATCTCTCGACATAGTATTTATCAGTAATAGATCAAAATTTCAAACAGTCTGACCACAAATGCCTCAGAGATCTAAAAACATTATAAATTCACCTAACCACAATTCAAACTGATTGACAATGTCTTTATCAATAACATTGTTTTCTTTGTTGTTCACTCGTCTTTGTTGTATTTATCTAAAATCCTATTCTTAACTTAAATAATACGTAACAGCTGTATGAAAAATATCGATGCTGTGGCATTTAACTAAACGTTTAACCTACACTTAAATAGAAATATTGTGGGATATTACTAGTTATATTTATTTTTCTTGCTGTTCTTAGAATATTCATGTGCTAGTCTTGTTTAATTAATAATGCAGATAATGAAAACATTTGTTTAATTTTATTTTCGGATAATAAAACCTCTTCACAAGCTGTTTGAGAAGAAAGGATTTTTCCAGTTTTCAAAACAGATCAATCAAAATTACTCCTCAAACTAGCAGATTATTACTAGAAACAATTAACTTCTTCATGATTTCGGGTAAAAAGCAATCTTCTTACAATAACTTGGACTTCCACAACATTAAATAGCAGAAAGACTTTTTTCATATTTCGCAATCATCCAAAAAAGATAGCAAAGCGTGAAATTCTATTACATAACACTTACACAAAGAATCTTTACATTATTAGTAATGATATTTGGTGTGACAGGAGTAATTTTCCCCCTATTAAGTATAAAAGAAAAATGGGCTGAACTTTCCTCTGACTTTCTGTTTCTTATAACTATGCTTTCTTAATTGGCACAGGGTAAAAAAGTAAAAAATGAGTAAAAAAACATAAATTTGTAACCAAAATGAGTTATAGCTAATAAAATTTATTATTTTTTATATGGAGACAACTAAACATTTTAAAATAAATAACTAATACCAACAGTTGTAATTTTTATGTTATATTATATTAAAAAGAATAACATTCAAAATCTTTAATAAAAATGGATGGACTGATTTCTTTTTTCCAATTACCTAAACCCAACTTAACTCATTTGTGTAATAAATAATTCAATTCTTGAAATGGAATAAAGTAAAATATTTTTAAAGGTTAAGACTTAAATTTTTGAAATGGGGTAATTTAAAGAATTGTATAAAAACATAAACTACAACTTTTAATCTCAATGATTTTAGAAGTGCTTTTTGGAACATCTATTTAAAGCTAATTTTAGCTCAATATAAATATTTTATTATATTAATTAAACAACAATTAATTCTGTCATTTTATACATAAATATGGAAGTTAACGAGAAACACACCCCACTACCTCAAATTATCTACTGTACAATATATCTTGAATATAAACAACTGGCAGATGGCAGACACCTACATTCAGTTCAGATTCAGTGAGTTGGAACAATCAGTCTGATTCCAAGAAATAGGTAGGTTGTCAACTACAGCCCTTTACAAGTATACAATTTACAGTGTACTACGTTGTCAATGATAATTAATAATAAAATAAATGCACAACAGATAAATACGAACAACAAATCATTTTTTAACAAACTACTGATAATATTCTGTAACGTCTTACTTCTTTCCGTTCTTTTATTGATGTTACTAATTACCAACATCAAACTCTGCTTATTAACTTTTTTATTAAGATGTGTTTTTGTGCTTTTATTTGTTCTTTGAAACCACCTAGGTTGCACTCTTTTGTGGCCATGCTGTGTCATGGATCATATACACATCAAGAATCAGTAGGAAGAAATGTAGTATCAAGGAAATTAGTATCAGGAATCTACTCATTTCTGGAAGTTAGTATTAATTAATAGAAAACATAAAATATCTAAAAATATTCCTGCCAGAAAAAAATCCCATTTCTAAAACGATTCTGCTCAATTACTTGGGGAAAATATAATCCCGCCAGTTTCCTGTGCCAGGGCCGCAGGAGAAGAATCAAATAATTTAACTTATATATCCTACTAAAACCCTAGACTTTCAAAATCAATCCTGACTCCTAAGTATGAATCTACAAACATTTTGTAATAAGCTTCCTCAATCAACCAGGCTAGTCTCTACAACTAGATCTAAGTTTTATATGATTGGCTTGTTGAACATCCATATTATACAATAAGGGGATTTTTAGAGGATGATATCTAAATACATTTTTAATCTGTATCTGTATAGGTTAGTATAAGAAAAATTAGGTATTAGTATTAGTCTAAGTATGTATTTGTGGTCTTTTACATAATTTTGAATTTAATTTTAATAATTGACAAAGCTTTTTCCTATATGATAGGTCAAAGGCTGATAAAGATAGTGACTACCTACTTAAAACAGAGAGAAAGCAATGTTATTCATGTATATCAGCATTGTACACTCTTGGCAAGTTTTAATATACATGAAACCTGCCAAACTTATGACACAGATACCAGAGGCTGTGGTTCCGATGCTCCAGCTATGTTAGTTACAGCCACTGGTTATAAAAACATATAAAGGAGTAAAATCAATTATTTATATAATTGGTGTAATGCCAAGAATTGGTATCATGGAAAACTTTGGCTGAGCATTAGCAAATATTTTACATTATAGATAACAATGATGGCAAAGAGAAAATCGCAAAGTAAACAAACTTAGTACAATCATATGACATTTTAGGATGTGATATGGTAACACATGTAGCCTAATGAAACTAGCTTTATGTTTGAAATTTTGCATGTTGCCTCAGTAAAACCTGTTACGTGACAATTGGTGTTTGAGTGCTCCTACATTATTTAATAACAAACTTATATAAATAGCAGCTTTACCAAAGCGTTTACAGAAAAACAAAATGTCATTTATTATATTTTGGTAACACTGTCAATTTGAATTTCCTATGAAAAATATAATTCAACAGGAATGGGGTTAAAAATTATTAGAACAATCTTAGAATATTGATGTATATTGACATTCCACAATTGTAAAATCATTCCACAAACATACAAAACAATGTAATACTTCAAAATCACTTAATGGATCGCATGGCATGTAGGTCTAAGGATTATTTTATCGGACATCACATCGCATTTTGCGCTAACAAACTTAAAATTGGCTAAAACTAAATTATTTATGAGAACAATCTTTAAAATAAAGCACTTTGTATATTCCTAGGTACACAACAGTACAATAAATTATTTGTATAAAAATAACTTACAGGACATCTAGTTATTAAACGATCACTGACAAGGTCAAAGAACTTGCGGAACAAGATGACATCCCCTAGGATTTCAATAAGAGTGTAATAGAGAAAAACAAAAAGACTAGCGAACTGTGTGAGGATAAAAGAACACAAGAAATCATGAGAAAGGGATCAACAAAAAAGGAAAAACATTTTTAGTTTAAAGATTGTCATAAAAATTGGGATGAAGTTGGGATAATACTTTGAGAATCTCAATTCTTTAAGAGATTATTAATTAGAATATCAAAAATTAAATTATCAAACAAACTACTCAGTCAACCGTCAGTTAAAATTACAGCACTTTGGTTACAAAATTAACTACTGTAATAAAACGGGAACGTAAAATGAAACAAAATATATAGAGTCAAATAAATCAATAAGGAGTCACAACATGATTTTCAGAAGTTCATCCAAAATTAACCAAAACAAAGGCTGCCCCTTTCCTGATCTGCTGCCATCTTGAGTCTGCCGTATTGATCATTACTTACTATTTTCTACAGGTCAGTTGTCATTGATTGATTGTTGTGACATGTGTTGTTTAGTTCAGTTTATAATATAGTTGTTGTTAGTTTTAAGCGTCTCATATGGATATATCTGTATTGTCTTATTTTAGTTTATTGCGTACATTACAGTTCACTAAAGTGCTGCGAATGTGTACGAATGCGTATTGTGCCAAAATCAAACCAATAACCAGTGCTATTCGTTGATTGTCGTTTCGTCTAACGTGGTATTCAGATAGTCGTACAGCTCACCTGTGATAAATACGCTACGTATACATATAGGACGCAATCACCAGTAAAAAGATTTTTTACATATCTTTTTTATTATCTTCTTTAAAAAAGCAGAAAATAAATTCAAATTTGGCAAAAACGGAATGGAATTTATTAAAATGTCTAATGCACGCTAATAATATCCAGATCAAATTTTTTTAAGGGTAGGCGTTAAGGGTTAAGACAGTTTATGAGAAAATAGGCTAGAGTTGAGACCAGCTGTTGTGGTTTCTAATTTCTGCATGCCATAACGATCAGTACGATTTGTTAATTTTACCCAAGTTTACACTTAGTGTTGGTTTAGCTGGCCACATTCAAACAGCTGATTTTGAAATGTAATGTTAATGTATTTTTTATGTAATATTACTTTTATAAGAGAGTACACGTACTTAGTTGGAAGTCTATGTGGCAAAGCCACCTCATTCCGCAAGCACTCTGACCAACAACTACTTTGTATACTGGAAAACTTAAAGCTATGTATTGGTTTTTGAGCAAATAAAACAAAACCTTGCAGCAGTTTGTGGTTTAAAACATCATACACTTGTTTTACATTTTTTATTGCAATATTTTTCCTGAAAAAGAAATCAATTACTAGCTTTGTATAGAAATTTTCTGAGCTACGAAACCTTGCTTTTTAGTTTATTATTAACTACATGTGAAATTCTCATGGAAGTAGTGCACAGTTTAAAAAGCAATAATGTCAGTTCTGTAAAATTTTGTTCAAAACAAGAAGATATTTATTTCCTTCTAAATCTACAGGAAAACTTATTTAATACTTAAATTATATTTTCTAACTGAATCTTATGGACATTATAAACATCCTGTTATTACAAAATGTGACGATTTTGAAATATTTTTTTTATGTTGGTAGGTAAAAAATCATCAAGCATGAATTTCATAAACATGTAGTTAGGACACAGAAGATGGTTTTGACCACCTCCTCCCTGGCGTTGTACAAATGTCTCCTCAGTTCTGATTTTATGTCTTTGGACTTTTTATTCTGAATAGCTGTGACGCACTCACGCATCCTCTACAATGATAAAAACATAGTAAGACTATCCACCAGCTTTGCTGTGTAAGCTGGTGATGATCCAAGGAGGGTTCACTTCCAGCTGGTTTATACCTTCCTGCTTAACCTACACTGGGTACAGAAAAAACTGACGTATCACTTAAATCTGAGCAACCTTTATGGATGTCCAGGAGTGGCACATCACTAACCACCACCTCCCTTTCTTCCAGGTGACATGACTTGAGATAGTGTTTGCTATCCTTCCTCATGGATCTTGACAGGAGGTGGCCCCTCCCCCAAATCTTACCCAACCTGAAAATCCGTCACTCCAAAAACCAGTGCAAAGTCCTTTTAGGACTAACTGCAATGAGAGGTTTCTCAGCTTCAAAACAAACAAAGCCGGTGTTTGTTTTGTGGCTCAGTCCACAGATTATTGTGTTGCGAACCAAATCCACCCTGCATTTTCAAACTCTTGATCGCTGGTATGAGGAAATCGGTAATTTTTTGACCTTGAAGGTCAACAACAAGAGATGAGGGAAGCGTGGGCCACAGACTGGTGGTAGAGCTGTTCTGTTGGGTCAAGGACTGGGACCAAGAGATATTGTGGATTAGGGAGCAGATCATAGCTCAAGGAGATCTTAGTCCTCAACTCACCAGACATCTAGACATGTCATCAGGTTCAAAGCTGACAACGGAACCGTAAGGCACACCTGCACCACATCGGTTACCATATTGTGAAGCACACGTGTCTGTCCAAAGCAGTAAATGAGTTAAGCTTTTTAATCTTATACATAAACAAATCCAACCTATGTCTTATAGGGGCAGGACTTCTTAGCCCTAACTTCGCCTAGTGAAATAAAGACATTCTTTACTATTTTAACCTATTTTAAATAGGAAAAATTTCTCTCTATATCATCCCATAGTGAATTCAATCTTTATTTAAACTTTATTCCGCTGACCCATTTAGATACAATTATTCTTAACTCTTTTATCTACCTTCGATCATTTTGATTATATTTTTTAAACGAGAAGCAATGTTTTTATTAAATAACCATTACTAATACATAAAACAAGTTTGCTGTTACACCCTAAGAAATTTTTTTACAATTTATGATTTTTAGGTTGAAATACTGTTATAATACACGAGAAATAATGTTCATGATAGTAAAAATATTTCATTTTAATCCCTACAAATTAACAAAAGTGTAAGAGGTAAAATTGATAGGTAACCAAAAAACAGCATACTCTACGCCCTCACACTTTAAAAAGACCTGAATGAAAACTAAGGTCAACATCTACCACATTTCTCAGATATAGGGATTGACAAGAAATGCAAGCAAGATATTAGAAGTCGTACAAGAATGGCGTGGACAAACTTTATTGTATCAAGTCTTTAAAACAAGAGTGAATTTTAAATTCCTAAATAATTTTAAAATATTTAATTCTAAATAATTCTAAAACCTTTTAAGTATTAAATATTTTTCATTGGATTTAATATAAAAAGTTGAAAGAAACTATGAACTGGAATACCAGTCAAAAGTACGTCATTTATAAATAGCGCAGTTACATGTTGAAAAGAGCAAGAAGTAGTTGTATATTATTTGTAAGCAATAGTAATCAATAGCTATATGGATTTCTTTGATTCTTTCCGTTGAGAAAGCCATATCAGATGAGTATCTCTTCCTAATGAATTTCACCCTATTCAGCTGCACTAACCTACAATACTATTATTCAACTGTAATATTGCACATAACTAATTACTCTAGCGTAGACTAAATTATGAACTATTAGGAACTTTAGACTCAGTCAAATTTCTGACCGCTCCCGTATGTCTGTGGATGTCTGAGTACAAGGAAGCCTTCATGTCTGCGGACTGCTTCCCGTTGAATTTGCCGTCAAACTTGGACACGGGGGTGGCGAACAAGGAGGCGATGCTGTCCGCCAACGGTTTCCGCGTATCGTAGAACCCTTCGGGTGCCTCACTCTTGGACGTGAATATCGGAGACAGCTCCCTGCTCCGCGTGCCCGTGTACTTGTACCGCATGTCGTTCTGACTCGGCAGGTTGATCTCGTGGTAGCTCATCACGTGACGCCGCAGGTAAAGCTTGTTCTTGAACGGTTTGAAGCAGAGCGGACAGGTGATGCACTCTGGGTAGTGGATGAGTCGGATGTGTTGCCGCAGGTTGGAGATGTTACTGTAGATCCGCCCGCACTCGGGGCACGGTCTGGGGTCCAGCGAGTGGGGTTTCAACGGATCACTCGGCAACGTGGGGTCCAGAGAATGGGGTCTACACATCTCACCCACCATATCTGCAACATTACACTGCACTGTCATCTCTTTCTCGATTCAAAACTCAGTTTCCCAATAACAATTAAGGCTTAATGCATTAAATTCAATTCTATTTTGTCCCACCGGGAAGAAATTAACGTCTTGTCAAAGAATTATTTCTTCCTCGACCACGGTAAACGACAAAAACCCCTTTCCCATAAAAAAGCTTTGGTGTTTTAACCAAAAGAATGCCATTTACAATAATAAGGCTGATAGGTGGAGAGATTTTGAAACTTTTGCTGCCCAAAATTTGGTGCGAACTCCAATTTCTTTTTTATCAGTGATGTATCAAGAGGTGGGTGGATGTGCAGACAGCATTCTCTGGCTAAACTATAGCATGCAAATTCAGCTATGAAAAAACTCCTACCTTGTAAAGATTCCTGCGACGTCTCCTGAATTTGTGAGATATGACCTGACATGCTGGACGCTGCGTCTAGAGCACCTGGACACAAGAGTCGGTTGGTGAATATAAATGTCCTTCAAAAAATTATCAAAAAAGAATTATTAGCAAAATTAGGTTATGGAATAATGATAACATGATTTTAGGATGGACAAAGTTGAAATTGCCAAGGCCAAACCGGTATAGTTCAGGATGGTATGATTGTCCATACCACACAAGAACGTAGCCAGGAAAAAATTTTGGGAGAGTCAAGACGACTGATATTTTTGTTCCTTAACCCTTTTAGGACCGCGCGTTTTCAGATTTTCTATGCCTAAAAGACCGCCTTGTATTTTTAAAAAGTGTAAGGGTTTGGGGAAAAAATTGTATATTCTAAACTAGTGGAGATATTTCAATAATTTTGTCAACAATGTTTTCTGCATGAAGTGACTAACAATAAGAAAATAGGTTTTACTTTGTGCAAATCAAAAAAAGGTTTGTTAACACCTATAAATAAAAAAAGTTTTTTGAAAAAAAAATGTTTTTTGGTTTACAGGAATTTTGTGTAATCTAAAAAAAAAATAGAACAGTCCACACATATAGATACATGTATTTACAAGTTATTGCTTAGGAGATTGTAACTTATTTCAATACTTTTCTTCAATAAATGGCTGAGATATGAGAAAAAATAATAATAATGGTAAAAATTAGAAAATAGATAGAAGCAGAAAAAGATAACTTAACGACAGAGAACAGGCCAATTAAGCAGTAATAAAACAATATTTTGTCTCTAACTCAGTTATTTCATGGTCTTATTAAGTTTGAAAGTTCATGAGAACTATTCTAAAACTTACTCATACTAAAAAACTAAAAATAAATTATTTTGCACACAGAAGAAATGTTACAGAACTGCTGACAAGTCTAACAAACATGTTTAGTGAGGCACACTCCATGTAAGGCTTTATTACATTTGACACAGGCAGTTCTGGATCTCTTCATTTTACCACCACTTTAAAGACTAATTTTACTGCATACAGCACATTTTTCTTGTTTCCCTGGTAACTTGAATATTCCATAAGTTTGAGTAGAAGAGCTGGCAGCCGGCTGGTTGTCTGGAGCATCACTGCCACCACCAGTACCACTGGGAGTCTTCATCCGTAGCCATTCCTCAGTTATGTCTCTAATAATTGACACAACAAACTGATATCTAGTCATAGGCTTACCTAAACAATTTGGTTTATATAGAATATACGAATTTAGAACCATTTGTCCAAAAACGTTGAATACAACTTTTTTTCCATAATTTGACTGTAATTCTGTAATTCAGACTGTAATAAATCTTCAATACTATCCTCGTTCAAATGTCTTTTAGTAATTTTGAAGCACGATAATCGTCTAAACACAATGAACAAAACGTAAACAAACTCGGCAGGCCGCGTCAGTCAGCTGGCGCTGGCGATCGCGATCGCATCGCGTGTTGGTCGCGGCTGTGAGCTAGCGCTACCAATTGCGCAATTTATCATTTCCCACTCCTCCGTGGATTAAAATTTTACTAAATTCAAAGACGATTGTGAATGTAGAAACTATCAATAGATGTGGAGTCAAAATTTGGTTGAATCAAAGTTATTAATTATTTTCTCATACCCATAAAACCAAACTACTGATAAATCGTTAGTATTTTTAGCCTAAAAGACAAACTAACGATATATCGTTAGTTGGTCCTAAAAGGGTTAAAAAGTACTTGACCACTTCAATGTTCAGTACGATCTTTCAGCAGTAAATGTCAGTAATAATGAATTATTTAAATACTAATAATCGTTTGCTAAAAAGTAATTGAAAAATTAAAAATTTGGGGAGGTCTGGATCTCTTGGACCTCCTTGCTGGCTACGTTCTTGACACCACTATCTGTATACACTTCTACTGTCCACAATATTTTTAAATGAATTCAAAACCTTCAGCTGGTCATTTTATTCTATCCAAAATCAGCAAAATAATCAATCAAATTGAAAAACATTTTATCTTAACCATATTGAAAGCCCATTGACATAACCTGTTTGAATTGGATTTTGTCAATTTTAGTGTCAACTGAAAAAGGATTCTGGTCAAAATTGAAATATATTTGGAAGCCTGAATCTCGAATCCATCGAATCTTCGACAAAGATTTGGATTTGAGAATTTACTAGTGGGTCTCGACATACTAATCAGTAAAGATCCAACGCATCATTAATTATCAGCTAAACAACAATAAACATTACAAATCGCTAAAATGTATTTTTGCCGTACTTTGAATTTTCAAAACATTAAATACATTAGTATTTTTTATATTTACGTTTAAACAGTGGTGCAATTTATTGATCACTAAAATATGTTTTTATTGTATTATATTTATGAATAGTAAATATATAACCTTATTAATATCATACTTTTGTAAATATTGCGCTTGCTGTTTTTATTTGCTATGTTTGTTTGTGTAATGCCACGTGTATACTGCTTGTCTATGTAAATGTCATAATTGGTTCACTTCACAACTTTTTAATGTTTTTATATAAAGTGTATATTATGTTTATATTTTTATCATGACTAGGGATGGTTTGAAATTTTCCAAACATTTTAAGTTAAAAATTATGGCCTTACTTTTTCAGATTAAAAGCATACATCCTGGAAGCCCATATTATAATCTATCAAATTACCATATTAAATCAAATTAAAGTAGAATGTAGGAAATGTGACATTGTTCTCAAAATATATCCATTTCTCTGAACCTTTGCAAATCCCAAAATAGGTTGGTAGTCTTACATTTTCAGGCAGCCTCCAAAGTTTTAAGAATAACAGAAGTAGGATTGGTTGTGATTTTGTTTAAATCATACATAAGTTAAAAGGAAAAGAAAGCTATTAGGATTCAAAATTTGGAATGATTTGTAAAAGATTCGGAATCGGATTTGAGATTCGAAACTTCAGGCTTTGAACCTTACCTTGTGCACTTCTGTTCCCTGGGAGACTGTCAGCATTTGAATTGTGAGATGTATTTGGCTTAACTTCACCGTCACTATAGTAATCCATGGGTTCCATTTTTGTCTGTAAAAATAATAGAATTGTCTCAATATCATGCTAATCTAACCATGATGACTATTTAAGTCAAGTGCTACAAAATAACAGAGAAAACTATGTAAAAGAATTTGAGGGTACTAATCGATTAAGATATAATGAGAGATATGTAATCAAGTAAAATCAACCTTCATATCATTACAATAGGATCTCATAATTGCGGCCCTATATTGGAATCAGAAGAGTTGGATTTCTGAAATCTCCGGATTAGTGGTTTACAAATTATTATTCTTATATTTTCTCATTGCTAACATGGTTAGCCATAAGACCCATGTAAAAATATTTGTTAATGCTCAGCCATCATCAAACTTAGTGTTTTTCATGAAATATTTTCAACCTCTAAAGTAATAGGCGTCACTAGCGCTCAGCCAACTACTTACTATGGAAAGGAGACTATTTTTTACATACAAAGGACCTCCTGCTATGTTATGACAGCAAGATTACTTATGGATATTACAGATGGATGACTACTAAACTAGATTAGATTCTAGTTTATGTTTATTACTAACTTAAATATGCAGAAATAAAACCAATTTTCAAAAAAGGAAGTAAGCACAATCCAGAAAACTAAACACCAGTATCAATTTTGCCTTATTTTTCCAAAGTTTTTGAAAAAATAATGACAGATCAAATAATATCTCATTTTGAACACTATAATTTGTTTGCAGATGAACAATATGGTTTTAGAGCTGGAAGAAACACAGTTCAGGCTATTGCAGATTTTGTGTATAGAGTGGCGGAGGGCTTGGATACATCGTGGAGCACAGCTGCTGTGTTTTGTGAGTTGTCCAGAGCCTGACTGTGTGGTACATGAAATTCTCTAGTTGGCAATGGATACGCTCTTATCTTTCCTCCCAATTCTGCCGTACAGTTGTATAAAAAAATAATACGTTATTTAAGTCGGAGTGGAAATTATTTAATTGTGGGGTTCCACAAGGATCAATTCTGGGTCCTGCACTATTTTTAATATATGTAAATGATCTCCTAGCAAATACAAATTCTAGTTTAATATTATATGCAGATGACACAACAGCAATTCTCAAATCTACGTCTAATATTGGCCTTCATATGTTGATTTAAAACTCTCTTTTTGAATTATCAAGATGATTTACAGCAAATGGTTTAAAATTTAACTCAATTAGATGGTTTTCAAATTGTTCAAAGCCAGAACCATTTGAATTTAACATCAAGTTAGAGAGTCAACGCATTAAAGTTTTGAAATCAGCAAGTTTTTTAGGAATCCACATAGACTCAAATCTAAAATGGGCTGAATATTTACAAATTTTGGGAAGAAAGCTTTACTCTGCTTGTTTCCAGATGTCACTCTTAAGAAATGTTGCTGACTTAAAAACAAAACTTATAATTTATCATGCTATGTATGCTTCAGTCATACAATATGACATTTGGGAAGTTCTAGTAGGCTGGCAGACATTTTCAAAATCCAAAAGAAATATTTAAGGATTATGACATTTTCCAAAAGAAGAACTTCATGCAAAGGAATATTTAAAAACTTAAATCTGTTAACCTGTCCATCAGTTAATGTGCTGAGATGCCTATTGTTTATAAGGCAGAATTTCAAACTTTGTTTCGCAAATCACTATAACCGTAATTACAATACAAGAAATAGAAATCTGTTGCACTTTCCAATTCATAGACTTTTTTGTTTGAGCGTTCACCACAGTATTTTTGGAAGAAAATTATACATTAAGTTTCCTACTAGATTTAAATCACTTCAAAAAGACAATGAATTTAAAATAAAAGTTTCAGATATGTTAAAAGAAAATACAGGGTGTCAATTAAGTCTGGAACCTCTTTTTTAATTTTTGAACCACAATAGAAAGAAATACCAAAGTTCACACGTGCTTACTGGTGAGACGAAGGGAGGGGAACATTTTGAACACTTACTTTGATCACAGGTACTTAAAAATTGGTGTTTACTTGTAATACTTAATAATTTACATTGTTCAATTGTTTTAAAATTCAAATAGAACTACTGAATGAATCCACCTTTTGAAGTCCGGTTTGCGGCATTGTACTCTGCTAAGTAAGACCTTTAATTTGATACCAAACTTGACCTATGCTGCTATTTAAGAATTTTGTCTGACTCCTTATGGACCGTCTCCCAAAGGGATTATCTGGTCGGTAATTGGGCAGATGTGTGCGTTACTATCACCAGTAAGCACGTGTGAACTTTGGTATTTCTTTCTATTGTGGTTCAAAAATTAAAAAAGAGGTTCCAGACTTAATTGACACCCTGTATATATTACTCTATTGAAGAGTACCTATGTGATACAATAATTTAATAACATTATGAACATAAATACATAAATTTATAGATTTTATTTTTATGACTGTTTTATAAATATAATAACATTGTACTTAATTAATTGAACTTTTGACTTTGACGATGTTTCATAACTGATGTTACCCGTTCTTCCAGCTGTGCTGGATTAAAAGAATGTATATCATGAAAACTGTGACAATAAAGAATTTGATTCTGACCTCTATGAGAGCAGTTGTAGGTACTTCTGAGTATGAGGTAGATTCACGAGAGTGGTGCGAGTTGGTGTCACCGGGGGCAGGCACACAGAGCCGCTTGGAGGGGAAGGAGGGGATGTGCCCTGTCTCCCCCCTCTCCTCCTCCAGACTGGGCTCAGGTGAATTTCCAGAGGATCTAGGACTTCCCTTTAACGTGGGAGCAGGCCTTAGGTCGTTAGCTTTACGTTCTGAGTTTTGAGGTAGCTGTAAAAACAAAATAAACCAGTGATTACTCATAGTGTTAGAGACTTCAGTAAAACATTAATGTAAAATATAATATAAATTATTTTTTATTTTCAATTATACAATATCAATATATTTATAAGCTCAAAACTTTATTACCAAGTACCACATTATATGTAATAGGCAGAACCAGTAGCGTAACTAAGGCAGGGGGATAAGTGGGGTAGAACTCCCCCAAGAGCCCCAAAAATTTAAAAAGTTAGATGTATAACAGCAATCCAGCTTATTTTAAATAATGCACACAATTTTTTTATTACGAATTTGGCCTAATATAATTTATTTCCATTTAGAAGTGTCCCATACCCTGCTATGGTGTATTCTTTTAACACTGGAACTGTTAAATGACTAGCAACTAGTCGCTTTTGTAGACATCTTTTTAGTCAAACGTTTGCTATTGAAAATCAGATTTAAGTACGAAAAATTGTATATCATATTAACTAGGTTTCATAATTTAATTTAATGTATTGTTTATTGAATAATAATGCGTAATAAGTATTCTGTAAATCGTTTTTGCTCACTAATTTTTACAGATTGCAAAAAACAGGATTTGTTTTCTACTTTTTTTTATTACAACCGAGCAAGTGATGTATGTTGAATACTTTCTAAATTTTAAACGTAAACGAACGTTTCTGACTCTTTGGCGAAGTTCTGCTGAAAGTGTGAACAGCTGTTTACTGTCAGTTAAGTTTAGAACATATTTTGTCATTATTCACATTTTTTTAAATTCTAAAATATACCAGGAATCTAACCCAATTTTTGCTGTCCATAAAAATAAATCTTCCTCTGACTTCAATGAATAATACATTTTTTAAATTAGCTACTTAGACAAACCACTTCGAGGGGGATTGTAGGTATGTGTATGATAGGACAGCACACTCACTACATGTCCATCTGAATAGAAAAGATTTTTCAACTACGATAATTTTATTTTATTTATAATTTCTAAATGTTATTGTTATAAAATTGTTTAGTGTTATTTATACTGATTACATTGTTGATTGTTAATAAGTTTCAAATGTGTTGTGTTTTTTTCTGTTTATTAATTCTTATGAATTTTAATGTAATACAATAGACTTTGAAAATAATGATATTTCTCTTACAGTGCATTACTTTCTACACCAATGATATGCAAACAGTTTTTATACTTATTTTTAGTCTGTCTAGAATTTTAACTTGACTTTTTACACTGGTAATATGCAAAAAGTGTTTACACTTTTTTTAGTCTGTCAAGAATTTTGAATATAATTTTCAGTCTAATGTCTATTGCAACTATTTTGTTACTTAAGGACAAATAAAGAAATCAAGAATCTTTATTCCACTGACTTTGTTCTGGGACTGGGCGGACAGGCCTCTGATCTGCAAGGACTCTGCGGTGTGTAAGAACGTCGGCAGCTTGTTCTGGCAGATGTTCACTTGTCCAGCGTACATGAACTCCACGAGGTTCATCAGGTGTTCATACTCCACGTCCTGCATGAAGATGATCGGGTGCTTGCAAGGGTTGCCCTGTACACACAAAACATAGACTGAAAAAATTGTGAGTGGCTCTTTAATATTGAACCCTGTACAAGGAAGAAACTTCACATTATAGAATTATTATAAAATTTGTTGTCACCACATCCCTACTGTTTATCAAAAGTTTTCAGATAAATTTTTAAACAGAACCTAAAGCTTGCTAAAATATAATCTTCTGAAATATAAAAATAACACTTTTGCAATTGCTGAAATTGTTATACTTATTAATGACAATGCAATTTAGAACAAAAATTAGAAAAGACAGTAGATTATTTTAATGAACATGTTCAGGAATAATAAGTAGTATATGTGGACATATTTTTAACAACAGCTAAAATGCAACTGGATAATGTTCAGAGAATATTAGAAAACTATTGTTGCGTGACCCACAAGTTTTCGGAGACTTCTTACCAATTGTAGTTCTTTGTAACAATGGAATTACGGTTCCATGTGAATTACAGACAATTATGTTGTTACTGCCCAATTAACAACCTTGTGGCAGAAACACTCACTACTACGATTTATTTGGTTTTGAAAATGAAATCTATAGCTATCTGGGTTTACAACTGCCCCTACTATTCAACTTATTTAAATTAATCTAATATATCTGAATAGTAGTTTTTAATGTTTTAGTCTTTAAATATGAACATTTTAATGCCAAAAAGAAAAAAATAACAACTTGAAAATTAAAAATAATGTCATCTAACTGGTTTTAAAACTAGATGACTCATATAATCCTAACTTTCCTAACTTAATAAATGAGGTTTTTCGTTTCATTTCATATCTGTATCTTAAAAGAGTTTGCTTAATCAGTGATGTCTATAGTAATGGGCGTAACATAGCAAAATAGCTACGACAATCAAAAGGTTAACATATCCATAATTACATTTTTTTTAAACTAAAAATTTCAAGTGAGGTTTCTAACTAGTTTTTAAGTTCTTTCAGTTAGTTAGAATCAGTTAAAATTCAAGGATTATGTCAATACACATTTCTGTCTTGATTCCATAATAGAACAATCATTATTTCTTCAGTAATCATTTCATTTATTTATCTCATTTTCACATATACAAATATGGCGATAATAATATACACGAGAAGGTACCCACATGGGCAAAAGCCTGTGTGTGAGAACCGAGTCCATCTTCATTCGAGCAAGAATCTTCATTATAAATTTGTAATCATTACCATTTCTACTTTCATTTGATATCTTTCAATCAACATGTTATAAAATGCACACGTTTTATTTTAAAATCACTGTATTTTCTATGATGTTGGAGAAATCAATGCCCAACAATTTAAAATTTCAGTTCTAATACACAAGTAGTGGTTTTAGACTAGAATTTAAAAGACGTGACTGTAACTGAAGATAGAGAACTGGGTGTAATTTCATATGAGGCCTTGGATTAGCCAATTAACACATTCCCGAAGTGTTGTAACTGTTGTTAACAAACTATCTACTAATAATTTACTCAATATACTGATATTTCATGTAACATTTATATGTAACCTATTTTATTTAGTCAAATTAATAACAATTTCTGATAGTGTCTTAATTTATAAAACAAAGCATCATCCTACTGAGTTTTATATTTTCCCCTTCCCATTCTGTCAATTAATGTTTATCATTGTGATTTTGTAAGTCTACTTTTAAATAAGATTTTTCTGCATATTTGGGTTGTTTTGAGGGTAAACAACCAAAATCATTGTGCATCAAGAAAATCTGTTACAAATATAAAGCCTTTTTGGTGTTATTTTTAAATTGAGTTCTTTTAATGTTGCATGTCTTTATTAATATATTAATTTATTATGTGTTAATGAGTTTTTCAAACCATGTGTGTATATATATATAAAAAAAAGAGATAGCTCAGCAAATAACAATTGCAATCCATCTCTGAAATTTTTTGAAGCAATTTGGGAGATAATATACTCTAAAAAATAATGTGTCCATAAATTGTAATTATATTTTGTAACGGTTTTATCTCTATTAATATAGTACTTTCAGAAAAATAAATACTTTCCCCAGAATTTGTATATCCTTTGAAAATATCTTAAATATAAGAATTAGATTCTACATTGAGGTATATTAGGATTTATGAAAAATTTCTATCATACCTTTTTTCATTATTTAAAGAATGATGTCTATGCTCCAATAAACAAAAAGTTTTACAACTGGAAAGTTCTCTTCTTGGTATACAATACTATCCAAATATGGCATTTAAAAATGAATAAATTTATTTTACAAAACAAAAACTCCATTTTATAGGCTACAGGTGTATCATAGATATCTAGCATTATTTTTCATTCCTTCGAAACTAAAACTAAAAACATTAGAGTATAAATGAACATTGGTAATCAAATAAGATTTAGAAAATAAACGAGTAATGCTTACCTTAAAGAGCTCTTTGAAATACGGACTACATGCTGAAAGAACTAATTTGTGAGCTTTTATTCGCTTTCCTTCACAAGCCAAAGTGACATCTACAAAGTCCTCTTCTAACCTTAAAGCTTTAAATTGTGATGTGAAATTTGACTGGAAATTATTCCACCTCAGGCAGAACTGCTGGTCATCTGCCATCGTGTCCACCTGAAAATTTTTACACATTTACATTGTTTTGCACATTAGTTATATTACAGTAACAACATAAAGTACAACCTTGTTTATCCAGATTAATTGGGATCGGAGGTGATCTGGAAGAACAAAAATGCAAATATTCTGAGAATACAGGGAAAACAAAACAGATTACAGGATTTCAAACATTTGCCACCGTTCAATGAAACAAAAAATCAGTACCATTATGTTTCGAGATCTCAATTCATGAAATGGGATGAAGCCAACATAATACATCGGGAACCACATTTCTTGTGATTCTTGACTTAGGCGTGTCACAACGCTCTGGTATAATTTTTTTATTTAAACCTAGTCTAATTATGTGTTAGGTTAGTTATTTACCTAAAGAAGAGATCAGATTGCAGATCTCAAAACATAGTGTTACTGATTTTTTGTTTCACTGAACGATGGCAAATGTCTGGAAAAATCCTGTTTCCTTCATCAAAAATAAACTTCAAACGTTATAGGTATTATACATTTTATAACCTATAACGATGGCAAATGTCCGAAATCCTGTTATTCTATCAAATCTTCCAATCGTCAAAAACAAACTTTGAACAAAAAAGATTACAGATAATAAAGAACTTATTTGTCACAAATTTAACAGTAAAAGAGTGCCACAATTTATTCCATGTTATAAAAAGAATGGGATGAAACAAGAAATAAAAAAACAAGCGTTTTTATTGTATCATAAAAATTCTATCAGTTACTTTTGTTTAACTTTAGTACATGGCTTCTAAGAAGGTCAATCAAAGGGGCCTTTCTTTCCTCTTATATGTCAGGCTAATGGCAAAAATTTACATTTATTTGGTCTAACTACATAAAATTTACTCATGAAATGTTCCGGTTCTTCATTGTCACATTGTTTTCATTGTCCTCTGTAATCATTGAATAAAAATCTCCTAGTACAATTTTCAAATCGGCCATCTCACCAATGCTATTTTTGGTTAGGGTCCAATCATTTACATCTCCCAAATTAACAATTATTAAGGTATCATAAGGTCTACTACAGCACTGTTAATTTGTTTTATTTTAAATATTCAAAATGTACAACACATGCTAATGAAAAAACTAATTACGCTGGAAATTCAACAAAACAATTTTATTCTCTACAAAATTGCAGGGTATTTATTTACAATACCGTGACCATGAAAAATGGACTTTTTTTCATGGGTTGGGCATTTATAGCCAAGTGTTATTATCACAGGTGCATATAAACTGGGGGGAAAGTATATCATTGTATTATATTGATGCCTTTCGGGCATTATTGCATTAAAGATGGAAAATAACCGACAAAATTTTGTCGAACAACACTTGGAGGGTTAAGGATCAGGGGCATCACGTGATCTGGGATTCGACTTTTGCAAGCTCGAGTTAATTTTTTTTCTAAAAGAGCAAGCAGTGCGCAGCACTGCGCAGCGGGCAGGCATCGTTGACAGGATTAACGTCATCATTTCAGTAAAATTGCCAGAGGTACTGTCAAAAACAGAGTTTTCAGAGGATTTCAAAAAATCGTAACTCCTTTGATTTTCGTTGCCGACGAATTTTTTCTTCACTATTGTTTTCAGGAAAAATTGTAGTTTTCAGGAAAAAAAAAATGAACATACCTTTCCATGGTCACGATTTTGTAAATTGATACCAATTGCAGTCCCTCCTCTACATAAAACCGATCTGGATAAATGGAGTCTGGATAAACAAGGTTGTCTTGTACTAAATATGTAAGTAAGTATTTTTGAATTGGTACCTATAACAATAAATATTGAAATAAAATCTAATAGTAGTAATTAACAGAAGTACATCAGGAACGCAAATATCTGAAGTTGATAGAGTCAAGCTTATTTAGGATATTCAATTTCAAATGAGGCAGACCATCAGTAAACACTTGCGTTTTTTGGAGACTTATTTGGACCTCAATAGACTTATCAGGATGCAAGAAGGAACATGAAGTTAGGTCAATGGATTGAAGCTAAATTATTATCAGCTGTTATCTATTGCTTTCTGCTACTGGTAAGATAACTTTTATGTAAATTTCTGCTTATTTACAAAAAACGGTATTTTGGCATAATTTACTATTTTACCATCTGCTTCACTGTATGACTTGAGATTTTAATCTGAATTACTTAGCTATTATAAGTAAATTAAATTAGCTCGGCTTGTAAAATATTACTATTATTTGGTCAATGACCATTACTTATTATATTTGAGTTGTATTTTAAATATTATAAAATTCAGTAATATGCTGCAGTTCTAGAAAAATCGCACAACAAAAAATATTCCAAAAATATTGGTAAATTCTGACACAGTTGTAAATCTCTGATAAGTAAAGACTAATGCTGTAATAAATGGATCTCAAAAACTGCAAATCCAATCAAAGGTTTTCCTCTAACAAATTGCTATGTAACCAAGAAAAAACTCAAAACATTATTCTTAGCTTATCCAATAACACTCAACATGTCCAATCCGCAAAATTACTCTGTATTCACATTGATTCTAAACTAAACTGGTCCCATCACATTAATAACTTATGCCGTAGGCTCTCGCGAGTAAGTTATCTTTTTTGGAAACTAAGAGATGTTGTTTCTATTGAATACTTAAGGACAGCATACTTTGGTTTATTCCAGTCTCATATTTCTTATGGATTAATACACATGGGTCATTCTTCTCACGTTAAAGATATTTTGATAATACAAAAGAGGGTTATACTGTAGAGCTGAATTCCTAGAACACTGTAAACCACTTTTTATTAATTTAAAAATTCTCACAATTATAAACCTATACATCTTCCATCTATTATTATATTATGTAAAAACTAATCTGCGCTCATTCACACTTAGACAAGATTTACATTCATATAATACTAGAAATCGTGATAAGCTTGATATACCCAAGCACAGGCTGGCCAAAACAGGTTCATCTCACATGGTGAACAGCATTGTTTTCTTTAATAAACTTAATGTAACAGCTTGGACTGCCTCAACTGGGGTGTTTAAGAGTAAGGTATTACATTGGTTACAATAAAATTCATTTTATAATCTAGAGGATTTTCTAAATCATGATGTGGATGTGGAATTTTGATTCTGAATAACTAAATAGTGCCAGAGTAGTAATTAAACTCACACATTGTAAAACCGCAATTGTAAAATTGTACTGTAAATTTTACATGTCTAATTTAAAAAATATTGTATTCTATTTTCTCCATTACGTCTATATTATTAATACATGACTATGTCTATTTCATTATATGTAAAATGTGATCAATGGCAATAAAAATTATGATTATGATTATAAAGATATCTTTAAGAATATGGACAAGCAATGATGTACACGGATGACACTGCACTCCAAGTTTGTAACAAACAAGCAGAAAAAAATATTAGAAATTTCATCCTTCACTACACTCAACATGGCCAAGCAGTATTGTTAAAAAAATTATCTTTTATTTAATAGGAAAAAATCCAACAATTAAATTTCAGAAACAGAACCAGAGTTATAATTGACAAGCAAACTCACTTGGGGATCACATGTAGAGAACCTACGTGGAAAATTAAATACCAGCCTGTAAGCTCTCAAAAAAGTAAAAAGCTCCTGTGACCTTGAACAGAAACAGCAGCATACCACTCGCTATTTGAGTCGCATATTTGGTATGGACTTGTAGTATGGGGAAACTCCTCTACCAGGAATGTGAGCCGAGTTTTAGAAAATTGCCACAGAAGAAAGCAGTGAGAACTTTAATAAGCCTAAACCAATATTAATCTTGTCTTCCAAGAACTTAAAATACTGACTGTCGCATCACTTTACATTCTTGAAGTGGTCAAACATGTAGACAGAAATCACCAGAGACTAGGAGATGCTCACCAATACAGCACTCGGAACAACACAAACTTTACCATGCCGATTCACCACATGTCCCTCTACGAGAAGAAACCGTACTATTCAATCTTCTACCTGAACAGTTAAAAAACCGTGAAGACAAAATCTTCAACAAGCATCTCGTGAAGCGATTGCTGGAGCACAACTTCTACAACACCTTGGAAAATTTGTCAACCGGAGGAACAACCAGACTAACCTCACCTGATTTTAACCATTTTTAAACTATTTTAACTATTTATGTAAAAACGCTGATGCAACTACTGCTCTCAAAGAATATGTAAATAAATAAGTTTGTCTATAGAGATGCACTTTCTAGCAGTTTATTAAAACGCTCCAGTTTTATAAGATTGTCGCTTTTTTTATATTTCACACCTAACCTTACATAAATCTAACACTTACATATTTCTAGTCTTAAATACAAGAATATCTGGCTAATGATATTGGGAGTACCAATAGCAGAGCGGTCCAAGAAGTCGGACTTTGGATCTGTGTTGGGGATAGTGCAGGTTCAAATCCTATATGTGACCGTTATACTGTTTTATCAATACCGATCTTGTACTATATCCCCGCTTCCCCTTATTCTGTTTGATAAGATCCTCACGAAGGCCAGTGGCATATGAGGACGGGCAGATTAAGGCTTAAAGGGGATCGGCCTCTCCCATTAAAAAGAAAAAAAAAGGAACAGATGTCACAATTACTAGACATTTTAATTTGTTAAACGGCAAGAAAGAATATTTAAAAAAACTAAGTGTTTTAGTCCAAATTTAATAAAGTTATAACATTTAATGTGGGTGACTGTAAAAAAGTGTAAATGTTGTCCTGGCTCTTCTTGATAAAGCATGGAGTATACACCTTGGCACTTTTACAACGTCACCTAGAAAAATGTCTGGCACTGAAAAGGTTAAATGTGTATATAGGCCTACTTTCAGAATTTGAATTTACTAATTAAATAATTTGTATTTCACTTTTAAATTGCCACAAAAATTTAAATTATAAAAAAATCTCATCCATGGTCAAGAAAGTAGCCAGGAAAAAAATTTTGGGGGCCAGACAACTAATATTTTAGTGGACAGAGAGTAAGGCCACATTTTGTTCCTTAAAACTTTCTTTACCTGTTTCTTTGTTGAGAACAATTTTTCAGCAGTACATGTCAGTAATACTGAATTATTTAAATATTAATAATCGTTTATTAAAAAAGTAATTTAAAAAATTAAAATTTGGGGTGTTCCGGACCCCCTCACTGGTTACGTCCTTGTTCATGTTCTTTTTAGTTCAGAAATGTGTTGTGTGTAACTAATAAACTCAGAGGGAATACTGAACTGGATCTTACTCTGAAGCCGACCAAATCAATCTAAATAATATTGAAAAGGGGTAAAACCCATTATTTCTTATTTATTGAGTTATAGGTTATAAAGTCAAACTTAATACTTTTTATAATACTGATAATAATATGTATTATGTTAAACTCCTTTTATTTAATATTCTAACCTTTTAAACTGTGACTGGCAATTAGAACACACACAAAAACTGAACCTCACACTACTAATTATTTATGTTACCATAACATTCCTATAATAATAGTGGGTATGTGATTGTTTTGTTTATATTATCACCTTCATTTCTTATATCTGGAAGAAGTGTGATGTGTGATCCAATAAATTAATTTTTTTTTGTAGAAATAATAGTGTTAATCCTACTGCTGCCAATCTGATAAAAATGAAGTACAGTATTACTTCGATATGAAGTAGTAATTAACACCATTTTGTTGCAGTTTAAGTACATGTGGTTGATATCTTTTAACTCGCCCTACAGTAGAATTAATGAATGATTGGAGAGCTGATCTGCAACTAAGCAATATTTTTATACCAAGAGCATGAAATTTATTGTCAAAGTTAAGGAAAACATAAAAAAGACAGTTAACAGCTTGAATATTATAAACATTTTTGAACTATACTCCATTCACCTTAACTTTTGAATGGTGACAGCTTTCAAATCTCTTTTGGGAGATATAAAATAGCATTCATCACCTAAGGAAATTTGTTATGGATTTAAAATTTACTCCCTTTCCATAAAATGGGTGGTGGCGGGCTACCCAAAACTTTGAAGCGGGTTAAGTATTGGGTGATATCTCAAATTAAAGATCTTTATAGGACAAAACCAATGTAACACAAGTAAGACCAATTTGGAAAGGTTTATGGAAAACTCTATCCAAAATGGAAAGGTTTACTATGTAGGAAAAAATGGTGAATTAATTCATTTCAATTAGATACTATGTTAGACTTCAACGTAAAAATATCTAAATTTCACAATTTTTCTTATTTTATCTCAAGACCTTTAAAATGAGACATCACACAATGATTTACGTTAATACTTTAACGCAGAATAAGTTTTTATTCCGCTCCTCCTTTTGAAATTTGCATGTTTATGGGAGCGAATAATAGTTTAAAGGGAGGGTAAGAGATTGGTTTCCTGACAATTCCTTCTGTTTCAAAGTCTTGTATCACACTGACACTAGATAATGACAGATTTAACTAGCTATTACCCAAGATACCCTCAACAGTACATTACTTATATCACAGTGAAGGTGTTATAAAAACAACTAGGTGATATCTAGTCACCATAGCTACATTGTCTATGGCAGTTTTTGTTTTGTTTTTTTTTTTTTTTTTGTTCTCTTAGGACTAGAAGCTTATAAATTGCACCTAGTCCTAAAAGGACCTTTACGCTGCTTCCGGAGTGACAGGATGTTCTGGATGGATAAGATTGGGGGTGGGGGCCGCCTCCTATAGAGATCCACGAAGCAAGAACCTTTTGACACTTAGGGAACGAACCCCACAATCTCCTTCAACAGTCATCTCCCACAGTAGATTAGACCTATCGAATTACTCTTGCATCCCAGAATCTCGACATTTGCGGTTAGTGATGTGCCGCTCCTGGACATCCATAAGATTGCCCAGATTTTAGTGACATAACTATTTTTTAAGTGCCCAGTGGTAGGTTCAACTGGAAGGTATAAACCAGCCAGAAGTAATCCCTGCTGGATTGACTATGGAGGTTGTATATTTAGCTACTACTCCAGCTTTACCAAAGTCAGTATATGTTGCACCACAGTGAAGGTATTAATTTGAAAAATAACTAAATGAGTCATACCATTTAAAAATTTTGAACTGTCTGTCACAACCTTCCAAATTGGCAGAGAGGGGATTATTTTTAAATACATCAAGTGATATTATTAACTTGTGTACATAACATCAACTCACCAAATGAGAATACAATCTAAACCAGCTTTTACTAATAATTAACCTATTTGACTGTTTTTCTGGATGAAAATTTAAAATCTCGATAGAAGGATGTTGGTACTCTGACAATACAGCAACTTCAGTTTTACTATTTATACTATATTAATTATTTAGAGAAATTTTAAATTGTGAGGTTTTGTTGTTAGCCAAACTAGACAGATTTATCCTAATGGTAAACTTTGATCAAAACACTGATGTCCTCATTGTATATTCTACAGAGCCAAAACCAAACATATCCGTTGTCTGCCGGTGGCTTGTGTTACTACTCAATCTATTGTCACAAATGTGTCTACTGTACGTCTCGTTGTTGATGTTTTTTGAGTGATGATGTTTTGTTCACGTTAAATGTTATAATATATTAAAGTTTTGTTTCGAGTTCAAATCATAAAATTATACTAATTAATAGAAACTATTAAATCATACTACTTACGTTCAAATTATAAAACAAAATAATGAATAAGACAAGAAAGTAGAGTAATAATTGCTAGTTTTTATAATTGTTTTAACTTTTATTATATTGTAACATACATTTCAATTTAGGTCAAATGGTATATTAACAAAAATAAGGTACTTTGGGATTATACCGACCACACCAGTATGAAGAACACAAAAATATAAATTTATAGAAACAAACATGATAGAACGAAAAAACAACTGTTTAATTACAAGCATTTCCAGGTATTGTGATCGATATTGTTGTCGCTGTTATCTTATCTTTCTCGATAATCCCGATTAGGGCAGGGCGCGGCATCACATGATTTGCACGGTACATAATTGCCTTTCCATTACAATTCAATTTATATTTCTGATCAGCCCCTCTAGAATTTGATATTTTACTGATAGGTACTATCTCGAGGGATGTTTTTCTTTCGTCGATATCAGCGCGGGCTTCGGCAGCACCGAAGGCATTTTGGGTGGCGGAGTGTGATCAAGAATAAAAACAAGTCTTGAGTGTTTTTTCAATAAAGAGTTTAGTTTTAGTTTGGTAATGTTTGTTTTTGTTGAATTTTTGTTTTGAGAAATGTACAGGTAAAACACGGAAGTACAATAAACCGACTCACCAGCTGAACGGGCGGCGAGACTCTGCAATCATGCTATCTACTAGACCGCTCGACTTTGACCTCTGTCTGAGGGTGAGGAGGGGTTTGCGATAAGACAATTCCTGTTTTATATTGACGAAATGTTGTTCTACGCTAATCTAGTAATCAGTAGAAGCAAAATCTCAAATAACGATTCATTCCAGGGTGTGGTCGGTATAATCCCAAAGTACCAAAAATAATTTTTAAGGTTTTTTTCTAATAAAAATGCTATTAATTTAAATGTATTGTTATATATTTTAGGGAATTTAGCTTTTAAAGCATTAATTTTTTTTATTAGTTAAGGCACTAATGCATAATTCAGCCATGCATTAGGAAGATTTTTTTCCTTACTGGGGATCTAAAAAAACTAAATTATTAAAAAGAACAGACTTTATGTCATTTACCAGTATTGTGAAAAGTATGTCATTAAAACAATCAGTTCTTGTTTTTTGTCTCCCAAAAAGAATCAATGTCAGTGAAAAGACCACTGTGTCTGTGTTTCTACTACTTGTTATTACACAATATAAGTTAGTTTAGATTGGGTTATTGTAAATGTTACTAGTAGTATAAAAGTTAAAGATAACCTTTACCAGTGCTTACGTGATCTGATCTGGATACTATATCAAGGGATGTTATTCTTTTTTCGCCAGAATTGTGGGGTGGCACCACCAAAGGCCGCACTGATGGTCAGAGGCATTTAAGATCGGTACTTTCCTGACCTCAGATTATGTCCATGAGTGTTCAACTTTTTCGCCATCTGATCATGTTTGAATATAAATCGTAAATATGGACAGAGAGACCTCTCTCGCCAGCATCACATCCTCTTGGGAGGCAGAAAACAAAAACTGATCCGTCATAATGACATGTAATTTTTAAGTCAAACGAAGTCTAATGTTATTAATAGTATAGTTATTTAGGTCTCTGGTAATAAAGTCTTCCAAAAATAGTGGCCTCAGGATAGTACTAAAATACCTTAGTCAATTAAAATTTTATTAAGTGGCAGATGTTTCTCTGGAATACTAATCAAAAGGGGGTATTTTTACATCCAAAAATGCTGTGCTAGTGTAGCAATTTTATTTTTTTATACACTAATATGTACAGGGTGTGGCAAAATAACCTCCTTATTCTCATTGCTTTATTGTGAGTGGAGGGAGACACTCAGAATGGTGGGGATAGCCGCAATCGACGCAGGAGAGGGGGAAGTTTAAATGACCCTCCGCCCGTAGGCACCAGTCGTCAGTCGCCATCATGGTGTGGAGGAGTGCACAGAGAGCTTTTGCGGTCGAAGCGTTCATTCGTAGCAATGAATCAGTTATCATGGCTCAACGTGAATTCCGAACGCGGTTTCAAATTCCTCCTCGTGATTCAGTACCGGACCGCAAGTCTATTGTGCTGTGGGTGAACAACTTCAGAGAAACTGGTTCTGTTGTGAAAAAACGAGGTGGAAGACCTTGTAGTGCTCGTACACCAGAAAACATTAATGCGGTTAGGCAATCAGTTTTGCAGTCTCCTCAACGATCAGCTCGCAAACATGCAGCCGCCCTTCGAATGTCCGACCGTAGTGTTCGTCGAATCCTACACATGGATCTTGATTTCCATCCTTACAAGATGGTTGTTGTCCAAGAGCTGTCTCAACGTGATTGGCAGAGTCGTATGGAAGCGTGTCAAATAATCTTGGAAAATCTCCCACCAGAGGCTATTGTTTTTTTCAGTGACAAAGCGCATTTCCATCTGTCTGGAAGTGTGAATAAACAGAATTTTCACTATTGGAGTGAAAACAACCTGAAGGAAATCCTCGATGTGCGTTATCACGATGTGGAATCATTGGCCCTCATTTTTTTTGAAGAGGATGGCAGTTACTGTGAACTCACAGGTATGACAACATGCTAGCAGAATTTTTTGAACCTGCCCTACAACTGAGGGCTTTTGAGAATGTGTGGTTCCAGCAGGACGGTGTCACAGCACATACTGCCCGAATAGCAATGAACATTTTGAGGCAAATGTTTCCTGGCCAATTAATTTCTCGGGGAGGGGACATTGTGTGGCCAGCGCAATCACCCGATTTAACCCCATGTGACTTTTTTCTGTGGGGTTACTTAAAGGCCGAGGTGTTCAAACATCGCCCCAGAAACCTGCAAGATCTGAAGCAAGGTATACGGGAGGAAGTTCTGCGCATACATCAAGCCATGCTTGAGGGAGTCCACGACAGTTCAGAATTCACTTACAACAGTGTATTGATAACCACGGCCACCACTTATCTGATATTCTTTTTAAAAGAAAGTAGAAAAAACTTCCCATGTCATAGAAGAAGTTAAAATGAATAAATTTGATTTTTGGAAAACACTGTGGTTTTTATTAGCATTTAAAAATAGGGAGGTTATTTTGCCGCACCCTGTATATTAACACACTAATACCTTAGTGTGCTTGCCATCTTATAAGAAAACTTATCTTAGTATAAACTTGTTTACACTATATATAGTAAAATCAAAGAAGTCCCCAAAAATCCCACACTCAATTAAACAAAGCACACTAAAAGAATACATTATTATCAACATTTCCATTAATAACTTTAATCAAATCATCACCTAAAATAAAACTATTAGTTTTTTATAAACAGCCATTTTTTTGTCAACGTTTGTCACTACTACTGACTGATCAGCTGTGTATGTTCACTATATAAAATGTTTAAGAGAAAAAGTTTATTTCTAATGCAAATTGATATAAAATGTATGTAAAAATAGTTTTACATTTTAATTCATTTTTTCGGTAAAGTGCACATTGGCAATTAATGCATGTTTTAAAATTCTGTTTATCCGGATGCCAGCACTGAAAAGGTAAATAGATATTACATTATAGAATGTGTTTTAATAAAATGATCTAATGATCAGTTAGAAATTAATATTTTTAAACTGTTTGTAAATAATATCGCTAATTTAATGGGTATATGGGATTTATCTATTACGAATCAGTTATTAACAAATTAGCTTAGAACTTTATTTTTTAAATATATATTTATCCATCTTGGCAATAAAGTAAAATTATGAAAATCATTAGTGGGATGTGAGAGTATGGTTTAATGGATTGTAAATGTTTCATTTTTATTCATAGTAAATAAGTTCTTCCACACAAAACATTTATTATAGGCATGATATTGTCTTTCACCACACCTTTTTCACTATAAAACAAAAATAGGCTATTTCTACTACACAAATCCTTTCTAAGATAATATACCTAATATCAAACAATTTTATAGCTACATAACTCAGAATATTTTCATTTTTAAAACCTACAGATTTAAAAAGCCATTCAAAGAAAACTTTATGACAATCTTATAGTACTGTTTATTAGTTTAAAGGAATTTAACAATGCCTTGACATTCATATACATAATATTCTCTTTAGTGTTGAATATTTTTAGCCCATTTCTTATTTTGAATCCTGTATCTATTTTCTGAGAACTAAGTTAGCCTACTTAGTTTTACATTTTTTTCTGGACTAAATGTTAGGTTGAGAAGTATATAAAATTCAATTTCTGAACTTTTAAATTGAGGTCAAGAATGTCCTATTACAACTCAATTGACCTGACCACAATAATAAGAATTAGTAAAATATGAACAATTTAAATCTGTCCAAAAATCTTAAATTATTGTACCCATTAGGACTAATGGTAACTTGCTGATTCAAAAGAATAATTATTAATATTTGGTATTGGTCTATTTGAGTAACATAAATAAAATCATCTATAACACTACTCCATAACATTGAAATAGATTGCGGTACTTAGTTACATCACATCTGAATACGAAGCAGACGCTAAAATGGTCCACACAGTGGCCAAAAGTCTCATTAGTCTTGCAAGTAGGCTAGACCATCTGAGAGAAATCTTATTCTGGGAAATCTTACCTGAAAAGATCCTTCTCACTGAGTTACAACATAAAGTAAATGGCAATACACACTATAGAGAAACACGAGCGATAGTTCTATAACAATTAAACAGTCTTCTTTTGAGAATTTTTTTACTTATTGATATTTCTTCAGGTCCTTTTCTTCGTTCTTCCACATTTGAGCTCATCATCATTAAGCAAGTGCGCGGTGGAGGGGGAAGAAAATGGATGGAGGTAAGCTGCAAGGCTGCGCTGCCAACGACTTTCTTAAAAATAAGAAAATGCCCAGTGAGAAATAAAATCGGTAACCACACTTTTGAATCACCCATTTTCGTTAATGGCTGAGTCTGACTTACACTAAATTAGTATTTTAAACGATTTTATCTTAAAAACGAGACAAATTAATTTACGTTGAGCATAACAACTCAACTAAAATTATTTCGTATATTAAACAAGGAATAAAAATATTCCCTTTCCTCCGAATTTAAGTCAGACTGGAGAGACTAATCAATAGCTCACTGCCTCGGTCTCCCAAGCAGCTGATCTAGTTGGCTTATTTCGACATTTGACAGTTCTTTTTCTGCATTGAAGGAGTAATGATGAAGAAATGACATTTTAAATTTAATAATAATGGCATTTATTTATTTTTGTTCCTACAATTTTGTTTTATTAATCTTATTTATTACATTTTCAAACAACCTACAACGCTGATTAATGTGGAGTAAATACAAAACCAATCATTCAATATTAAAAATGTTATTGAAAACCAAGCGCTAATTAATTTCTTATAACACAAAACTATTTTTATTACTTAGAGTTTGTACTGTAAATGTAAAAAGTTAAGGGGAATTATGTTCGTTTGATATTCCACTAAATAAATATTTTCCCAATACATATAACGTTTTGGTATACATTTAAACTACACAGTGATGACTTCGGGCAAGAAAATACGGCCAGCGTACATAATTTAAATCACCGAAATCTGAGCTAACTTTTCAAATGCATTTTTCTTCTCTGTACGATTCTAAATTATGTGTTAAAGATTACAACTTCTTAAACATTTGAATTGTTTCAAGCTATAGCTTGTATGCCGTTTATTAACTTTAGAATTCAGATCAATCCCAAGGTATTATATTTATATATAATTATCAGAATATCCTCTCAAAAGTACTTGATAAAAGTATATAAAATATTTTGTAATTTTAGTAAATATTTTCCACTTTGCATTCAAACACGTGTCACATTAAAACTACCTAATTATTTTATTTTAAAAAGACACGCAGTTGAAGTTTATTTAAACACCAATAATGATTAAGTTTATTATTTAAGCATTTTAATTTATCATTGCGAGTGAGCTGTGAATTTTGAACAGATGCGTGCCGTAAAGTACTAGAACCTGCGCTCGCACCTTGAAGTAACACGACGGCCATATAGAGAAGACGGCAATCGTGTCCTACGCGATTACAGTGAGCTTGATCAGATGGTCAGACCTAGTACTATTGCTACACTAATGGATTCTGTTATCCTATACATTCACTCAGAAAGGCGCCTAATTTCCATTGCTCTTGTTCTTATCAAAAGTATTCCAAATCAATTAACATTAGGTATTGATTCATACATTAGGTATAACAGGTATTTCATTTTAAAATCATGTAATATATTTTTTTACCTGCCAGATATTAAATATACCAATCAATCATGCATACTTTTTTATATTTCTTAAAAATTTTACTTAATTAATTCATTGAACTGATTTAAGAAAAAAAAAACACCACATTGGGTGGGGTGGGGATTATGGAATAAATCTAAATATACATAAATTAGATAGATTTAAATCAATGTAAAGCATTTAACTGCTGTATTTAAAACAAATTGGACTCCTGTTAGAAATATAATTTTTAAGTACTTTAGTGCTTTTGGGGGTTTTATCCCCCTCACCCCCTCCTGGAATTGAAGGTTACCTACATTTAAAATTTGAAGTCTATAGCTTAACTTATCCTCAAAATGTCCTGCAGACATACAAAAAATAGAGAGAAGAGGAATTATGTTAGCACTCTCAGTGACAGCAATTTTTTTTAATTTCAATAATGTGGATCAATCTGTTTTCAAGATATTTTATGGAAAGTTAGGCTTAGCTATCACACAGCCAAATCTCGTGAGAGCCATGTAGCTTCATCCAACTAGATCTTGCCTACACAGAAATGAAACTTCGTGCTGTATTTCAAGTCTATACTTCAATCTATTTTCAAGATATCCTGCAGAAAGTACTGTAACTCTACATAGTAGATGTCATCAAAATTAGACACAATCGTCTCTATCACAGTTCCAATCACATTTCACATAATATTTAAAAATTTAATCCTTTACGAGTTTAGAATAAGAATTCTTCAGAGAGATATAGTTTGGATATAAGATTAATCACAATCATTAAATAAGTTTTTTGAGCAAACATGGTATTTGTGTTGAAAAAGCAAAAATGTGAAAAATGTTATTCGATTTTCAAAAATGACTCCTATATTCCAAACTGAGGTTAAACTAGTCTGCTTGTCTGTTTGTATGTTTATGACTAATGCTTACGTACACATGTAGCGGAGGTTTTATAAAAACCACTTTACTTTTCAGATGTTTCGAGACATTTGCACTTTAAAACAAAATTTTTTTTCTGGAGATTGCAATAAATACTCTCTTCAATCATATGAAATGAGTAGAAAATAAAAAAAAAAGGAAATGGTACTCCCACAGTAGTACTCAGAACAGATTCATTTTCATAACATCAACATCTTATAATTCTGTGAACATTTTAATAATGCAGTTATGTTGATTGAATATTTAAAAATTACACTTTAAAACAAAATTTGATTTTCTGGAGATTTGCAATAAATACTATCTTCAATCATACGGAATGGGTAGAAATAAAAAGAAAATATAGGAAACGGTATTCCCACGATAGTATTCTGAACAGATTGTATCACAACATCAACATCTCATAATCCTGTGAACGTTTTAGTACTGCAGTTATGTTGATAGAACATTTAAAAATTACACTTTAAAACAAAATTTGATTTTCTGGAGTTTTGCAATAAATACTATCTTCAATCATATGGAATGCGTAGAAATTAAAAAAAAAACAATATTCCCACGATAGTATTTTGAACAGATTCCTTTTCATGACATCAACATCTCATAATCCTGTGAACGTTTTAATAATGCAATAATGTTGACACAATATTTGAAAATTATTGTAAAACACTTAACTTACCTTAAGTTTGGAAGAATAGAAAATTTGCTTTGAGTGTACAGTTCTGTTACAATCCGAGTTTACAGAGTAAACTAAACAACAAACAATCCTGTAACAAGTTTAACTCACAACAGTGTTACTGACAACTGGCGAGGTCTTGAATGTGTTCTAGCAGCAGCAGTCTTGATGTGTTTTTGATGGTGGATAGTAATGATGATGATACTGACGATGATGATGATGGCGGCTCTATGATTGCCACATCTTCACCATGTCATTCTCTATAATGGATCACTTGTAGGTACCCTACACACTCCCATCCATCAAAACTGTCATCTTGCGGTTACGGCACAGTTAAACCAAGTGAGTAGAGTAAGAAAAAAGATAAGATTGTATTCATGGAGATTATGTGGCAAAACGCTTTCTAGTCATTATCATGAATCACCATACCCATAAAATAATTAATTATTCTTTTTAATCAACTAGCGGTTTTTAGAAAAGCCTTTATGTTGGGTTCTGTGTTTAAAAATTACATAACTTTTAATTTTAAAAATTTATTAATGTAGTTACTGTATTTTGAAATTATATGAAACTGTACGATAATGCACTCTACATTAAACGTATTGATAAATATAATTAAAAACTATACTATGATAAAATAACTAAATAATTAATAATTTTATGCAAAAAAATAATAATAAAGAAAATCATTTATCATTTTCTTATAGTAAAAAATATATCATATTTGCAAATACCGTAGTTGATGAAAAGTGAAACGATCAGTTGAAAATCTGAGTTTTGTCAAAAGTAATAGCTCAAAAACACAAATTTAAAGTAAAGATTAGCATTGAGCTATAAAACTGGCTATTGGTGAAAGTAAATAGTAGTGGTATTGATATTGTATAGTTTTCATCAATAACTTTAAAGCTTATTTAAAACCTGCCAAATTGTTATGTTTTTAATGTTGAGGAGTACAAATAACTGATTGAAAGTAATGCTTAAGGTTTGTGTAATTACTATACTTGCGATAAATACAGTTATAGTCGAATTAATGATTTCATGAAAATCTCACTCCCGTGTAACACGAATACCTCAATCAATGAGCCTAATGATATTGCTGACCTCCAGTCTCATTTATGGATAAGTGTGTGGTATTTTCAATATGGGTGGTAAATTGCAACTACTAGAATCTGTATTATTTTTGTTAAACTTGATTTTGGCTAAAAGAATATCAAGTGATTTTTGAAAAGAGTTCAAGGAAACATAGAAAGTCATAATCCAGATTTTAGTTCCACATATCTGGACCTGGGGCTATGGTTATGCAAATAAGATTCTTTAATAATTCTTAGCTGGAGAATAATATTGATAGAATATGTTCAAGTTATCATAAAACAATGGTGCAAAAATAAGGTTAATGTATTTGCAGACAAAGAGTCACACAATCACAAAAACTGTATAAAACAATATGTCATATTAACATCCATGAAGAGTAAACGGCCCAAATATGAAGATGATCCGAATGTGTGCCATGCGTATTCAAACATACGCAATATAAGATATGAATATGAAGATATGATACGTTGGTAGAGAACGCAATGATTGATGAAGTTAAGTTTTTGGCCATAACTCTTAATTAAACCTATCTTGGACTTCTCTTATAGACATACGCTGCACAAAGTTGAGTTCCAGCCTCTTTGCAATAAAAAATATCAAAGCTTCTACTGATGAATCACCTACAACAGCTGCTTATTTCACTTTATTTGAGGCTCACATGAGATACGGTTTAGTAGCATGGGGAGGTACCTCAGCTAGTCAGATTCAAAGGGTCCTCAAAAAACAAAAACTCACAATCAGAACACTTGCAGGACTACAACCACTTGGCAGCTGTAGAGAAGCCTTTAAAACCCATAAGATCCCCACCATCGTATCACTATACATTCAAGAAACTGTAAGAGAGAAGGTGGAGGTTGCATTCGGATATGAGAATGAGCAGAATGGTAATACAGTCGCCTTCCTCCAGAGTGGCGTCTGACCTTCTCTCACTAAGAAGATTGATGACTTCTCAGGTTATAGGTCTGATTACGGGACATGCTCACCTGAGGAAGCATCTTCACAGAGTCGGCATCCTTCAGGAGGATCCGCTCTGTAGAATGTGTGATGAGCAGGATGAAACTGCCGAACACTTGCTCTGTGATTGTCCTACAATAGCAAGGGAGCGGTTTGCCATCTTTGGTAGTTTGGACAAGGGTGGTGAATTTTCCCAGGAGGACTTGATAGGTTGTTTTCTGCAGTTTGTAGAACTGCTGAAATCATAGACTGGTTGGCCTCATTGTGTGCTACCGGGGTGCACAAAAGACCCTTGAGGCTTAAGTACATGGCAATAGGCTGCCCCATAGAAGAAGAAGAAGAAGAGAATGCCTACCAAAGCGGGGTGGAGTTCATCAGCACAACCTTGATACACTTCTTTGTATGATCTTCCAACACATCAACTATCACAGTTCGAAAAGAAGCCCACATACATAGGGAGGAAGCTTCATAACCACCTGCTATCACAGATGAGAGAGAAACGAGAGTTGGAACTCAAACTGGCACTACACAAATGCTTTGCTGACCACCCTTTCATAGAAGAATTTTTTTCAAAGAGCATTTGACGTTTGAATTTTGCAATGTAACGTTTTGTCTCATTACAAAACATTATATTTTGTGAAACATACTTGTATTGCTTACTATGACGCTGATACTCTTCTCAATGAACATGTTAATAAAGAATTTTTGTCTATTACCTAACAAGTTTTAATATAGATTTAAAAAAATGCTAATATGCACTAAAATGCTTGATATGATCATCTTTAGTTGCTCTGCAATTATACAGGCAATATTGAAGACCTAACAGGTCTTACTTTTGTTTAGATGAATTAAAATAGCTTATTGTTGCATCAATGGAAAGGGCACTTTATTACTTACTAGCTGTTACCTGCGGCTTGGCATGCAATTTTCACAATGGAGGTGCTTATACTACTTAGTAAAAGCACTTATTATGTAATATGATGGAGTCCTATGAAATTTTTCAAACATAGGTAGGCATACGTCAAGTAGATATTATTGAATTTTTTCATGATTAAGAGTATTAGAGACATATACCCAGCAGGGATCACTTCTGGCTGGTTTATACCTACCAGTTGAACCCATCACTGGGCACAGCAAAAACCGATGTGCCACTTCAATCTGGGCAACCTTATGGATGTCCAGTAGCGGCACATCACTAACCGCAAATGTTGAGATTCTGGGGTTCATGGGCAATTTGATAGGTCTAGTCTACTGTGGAAGATGACTGTTGGAGTTGGTGGGGATTGTTCCCTTACCTCAGAGGTTCTTGTTAACCTCAACAAGGATGTGCCACCCCCTGCCTACTTTGACTGGAGAGGCTGGTTCAGAGCTGGCCTCCACTTCTTCTGGGATGACTTTGAGATGTAGTGCCCTAATTCTTCCTCATGGATCTCGATAGGAGGCGGCCCCTACTCCAGAACCTTACCCATGCTGAATATCCTGTCTCTCCGGAAGCAGCGAAAAGGTTCTTACAGGACTAAGTGCAATTTATAAGCTTCTTGTCCTAAAAGAACAAAAAAAAAAGAAAAAAAGAGTGTTAGAGTTTAAGCAGACTCACATTAGTTTTCCATGTGTAGGAGCATTTCTGGTTTAAATTAATTATACTTCCAACGTTATACCGGAGTCTGCCTGATTAGCCCTATAAAGAAATTATACATACACAGGTCTCGGAAACCTACTTCAGTTAAACAGTGTTTTTATAGCTTTTCCCATGCTTTATTATACCCTTGTCCTGGGCTGTTGAAATTCACTTACGGAGCCATAAATTAGTTTGCCTTATTGCTTCAATTAAAAAAATATATACATACAGTATGTAGCTCTCGAAAATCTACTTCAGTGGAAGTGTCTACTTCCGGCTTTTGTAATCTACTTTCGGTCTAAAATATTAAAATAGTTGAGTTTGCCTTGTTGTATTGACGAAGAAAATGTACATACATACGTAAGACTGAGAAGCCTATTACAACCTAGGTACAAATCCTACCTTTCTCCTATCTTCTTTCAATATAAAACGTGAAATTCTTATTAAGTTCGTGTAATATTAAAAATTAATTTTAATAATGTTTCATATTACAGAAGTCTCTGGGAAAGAATGGATTTTTGACGCATGTTAGTGTTCATTTCTCTGTTTTTCCATAAGCCACTGTTAAAATGCCTTATCACAATGTCAAGGATGCCCACCAGTCTGTAATACCTTATGTGAAAACATTTGCAGGTTAATTTTTTCTGTCTAAATTACATTACAGATCAAGCATTGTAGAAACATGATGAAAGTAACTCTTAGGAGTACAGTTGAACCTGACACTGGCTCTCAAAGTTTACGAGAGAGTTTTTCAAGGGAAAATTAACATATTTCTGCTGCAAGGATGTGAGTCTAGCTTAAAGTCTTCTTTTTCTAGTTGGTTTGGAATCTATTAACTGCATTGAACCTGGTCATGAAGTATTTTTTAATGAAGGATAACTGGACTTAACAGAAATAACATGCAGGAAAGTAGTCTGTATCTTGCAATGTTATGCCCTAGTTTCTCTTTTATTAGTCAGCCCTGTTAGTTATAAAATTATTAATGCTCTGTAGATAATTAATGAAGGGATTTGGATGTCTCTAGGACTGCTTCTCTGCAAAATTCAACCTATCTTGATACCCTTTGTGTTTATGAGCCTTCTAGCTGAGTCTGCCAGTCCAAACTGCTAGAAAGGTTTCACAACAAAGATTTTCATGGATATTGGTTGGTAAAAGGCACATTCAAAAGCAATTTTCCAGTATAAATGCAAATATTTATGCACAAGAAGATTCTTAGAGGAATGGACTGTGAAGAGAGTATGTATTGAAAGCTCCCGATTACAAGTTTGAAGATTTACAATAAAATGCAGTATTTATTTCAAGGAGGCAACAATCAATACAGCTGTTTATATACAAAGGTGTTATATAGCTCTTGTTACGGTAGCAACCAAGGACTTGGCTGCTGAGGTTGGTGCAGGATCTCTCCTGTACCAACTTGTAAATTTGGGTGGTATACTTTGATATCTGGTTGTTCGGTACCTCCTACTGGCCTTCAAAAGAAACTTGAAGCCACATAAAGGAGTGGGACCTGATGATATACCACATCTGGACATTTTATTTAGAGCTTCACTCTCTGCAGGTGTCTTTCTATTGCTTCTCAAAGTGTGCTTTATTGTTGCAATGTACAAATCTGGAGATAAGGCTAATGTTTAGAATTCTCGGCAAATAGCCATCCAATCTGCTATTTCCAAAGTCCTTGAGTGTGGTTCTAGAAAATCTTTATTTTTGGTTAAATCATTGTCTGCCCCCTGAGCAATACAGATTCTTGTGTGGCTGCTCAGCTGTAACAAACCTCCTCCAGTACCAAGATTACATTAATAACTCTTTCGCTGATGCCTCTCAAGTTGATTGTAACTATCTTTACTTCTCCAAAACCTTTAACAACCAAAATGGCATCTGTAGTTCTTGTTAAAGTGGTTGAAGAACTACTTATGCATAGAGTATTTATTGTCAAATGTGATGGTGGCAAATCTTCGTCTTTCCCGGTTCTGTTCGAAGTACTTGAGGCATTTCATCCTGGCCCTTTGCTCTTCAACCTTTTTGTCAATGACACTAATTCACAAATCATTTGCAATTATTCTGTTTGCTGATGACATCAAGGTTTTCACTAATGTCCACTCCATGAACATGGTAATAATACACTCTAAGTCTCACTCAATAATATCAGCGAATGGTATACTAGGAATGCCATGAAACCAAATATTGCCTAGTGTCAGGTCATACAATTTTTTGTGGGAAGAGCAATAGACATTGACTACTTTATAAATGGTATTACTTTAAACAGAGTAGATAAGATCCAGGACCTTGGTATTATGCTCAGTTCTTCCCTAACTGCTAATGATCACATTAATCACATAACTGGAAGAGTCAATGCACTTCTGGGTTTCCTAATAAGATCTACCATGGGCTTCACATCTATACCACTGACTGTTGTGATTTTTTACAAATCAATAGTATGACATGTACTTGAGTATGGCTCAGTGATTTGGTCATCTTTCCAAATTGAACTTTCAGCCATGCTAGATAGAATCTGTCAGAATCCTTGGCTCGAGACTTGCCTTGGTTTTAGATGCTTCAGGACTCCTTTCACTGCTGTGGAGAACTTGTTCAATCTACAACCATTCACGCTGAGAAGAAAATGTGTTGAACATTCTGCTTCTCTATAAGATAATTAATGGAACTCTGGACTGTCCTTCACTCCTATGCAACATTGACTTCTCTATTCCAAGAGTCATCCCTTCTAAAACCATCTTCCAACATATGCCAACATATTACTCTTACAACATCTGCATCTCAGGCCTCATTGGACTGGTAATGAAGTAGCTGCTTATGTTGACCTCTTCACTTGTTCTGAAGCATATTTTAAAAGTGCTATTTTTGTACTGTAGTGCTCAAGTGCTTACTAGTAATACCATTTAACTTATTTCTCACTAGTTATTTCCCCCTATACTCTTATTTTCTTCTTATTTCATTTTACCTCATTTCCCCTTGACTATTATTATTTATGTACTGTTACCTATTCTTGTTATCACATTCTTTGATTACTATAGTTCTTTGTTGTACCAAAATATTCATGTTAATCTGTAGTTGGTCTTTTGATTTGTATCAATTCTATTCCCTTTCTAAGCTTTCTTGTTAACATGGAACTTTGCTGTTGTCTTATTTTTAGTGTATATGATTGTACTATTAGATGGTTTATTGTTTAAAATTTAATTATTGTTACTTCTTATTGAGGATCATAATGTATTGTTATGACTATTATTACATTTTGTGTACTAGAGGCCTTGTTCACATGGTTATTATATTCTTTATAGGATTTATTATATTGTTATATTATTATCTTTTTTCATTACATTGTTATGTCTTTAACTAATTTTACCCTTCTTTAAGGTTATGGCATGTTATTTTCTTTTATGGTCTAATGCTTCTTACTAGGTTACTGTATTGTTATGAAAATTGTTCATTAGTTTTTTCTGTGCTTATGTTGTTTTGCTGTGGCTATTGTCAGTTGTTTATAAACCCAAGACATGATCTAACCCTGTTGTTATTTAGTTTGTAAATAATCTTTTTGTATGTCTTATTGCACAGTTAATTTTAATTGAATACATCCGACCTAAGTAAATGGTGGTTGCTGTTAATAAGTAAATAAAGATGCCCCCACACTTCTTCTGTCACTTGAGCAATATTCCATGAACAACATTCCTCTCCATGCTATTGTTTGTTTATCACTAGTGATAGAATTATCCTGTAGTTGGCTCTCTGGCTTTTATTGTCAATTAAATAGGGATTTCTTGGGTATACTATTGATAGAGGGAGTATGGAAGAAATGGATGCAGCATTGTTTTCCTCTGATTCAAATATTGTTGTGATGTGTTATTCTCTTGCTACCTCCTCAAATAAAATGTTGAGTGATAGAATTGTGCCTCTAGTCTGGAAATTATATAGAAGATGATGTTACCAGAGAAAACAATACTCAAACTCTAGCTCTGATTCAATATATAATAGGTTCATTTTATTCAGCAAGCCAACTTTTCAACCCATTGGCATCACTCCAGTGACAGTCTGACATCATCAGATCTTAGTTCAGAACCTTCTGGAGGCAACAATATTTATTTATGCCACATTTTCTTTGATAATGGTTGTACTTTGAATGTTATCTTTAGTGTTATTTGTTAATAGGGAAGTCAAAACTCCATTACCTGCATGTTGCATATCTAGATGTTTGACAGTGTAACAATATGAGCCAGTTTCCCATTACATCTTTGTGGAATTTAGGATACCAAATGAATCTGGAGAGTACGTGACAAGTATCTATGGTATTTTAAGTGGCACATGAAAGGCCACAAATTTATCTCCAGAGAGTTTATTTATCATTGGTCTTGTTTTGACTTGTGAATAGTACAGTAATTGATTTGCTGATAAATTACAGGAATGTGAGCTTAGAGATTGATAATGACTACCCACTAACTAATTAATTCTTTGGTTTTCATGGATCTTCCCTGGTTTAAGTAATAGAAGTGGTTGTTCTGACAACTCTGAATCAGGTGGAATAGGTGGTGCCAGCACAGGAATTTGCATTTTCCCAGACTCATTGCAGTGTTATATCCCTCATTCCAGCTAGTGCAGTTAACAAGACCATTATAGGTTCAGCTTCTATGTTCACCTTAGGAGAAGATGGGCCAGATTCCAGACACTGCACTAAGAGGAAGGTGAATGGAAGCTAAACTCAAAATTCACATTGAATCAACCCTTCCCAACATATCTACATTATGTGTAGAGAACTTGGTTGCTCCACCTTCCATAGAGATTGTATCTAAAACATAGTGCACTCAAATGCGCATCTGGTGAGACAATGAGAATACCTATTCATCTAGATTACACTACATGTTTTAGTCTAGGCCTCTCTGATGTCTAAATGTTGTAAAGCTTCATTGTTGCCAAGTTTTTTTATCTCTTCAGATGAACATGACTCCAAATTCCAGTAGTCAAGTCCATTGGTCTGTGATGACGGCAGATTTCAGACGCTGCACTAAGAGGAAGGTGAACTGGAGCTAAACTCAACATTCACATTGAATCACATTGAATCAACCCTTCCTACCATAGTTACGTTCTTTGTTTGAATTGTGTTACTGATTTTTTTGTATCATTGAACAATGGCAAACGTCCGGAAAAATCCTGTTTCCTTCATAGTTACGTTATGTGTAGAAAACACATTAATTACAACAAACAAAATTGATTAACTAACAATGATGTACTATGAGTTAAACCACATTCATTATCTCAGTGCACGGATCTCAAACAAGAAAAAATAAAAATCCCTTAAAAATTCTAAACATTTTTGTGGGAGGATAGCGTTGCAATTAAAAAAAAGACATTAAAATTGAACCCTTTAAAATTAACAATAGTTTTTCAGTCAGATTTTGAGACCATGTGATATTGTTTTGTATAGCCTAATAGCTACAACAATTTTTTTGAAGTCTCAAAAAGTGTTATTAGTCTTTTCCTAAATTCAAAAATGTATAATAGTCAGCTACCTCAAAATTAATGTGATGGACTTTTTACTCAGCGGTTTCCTTTACTCCTTCAATTTAAATTGGTCCATGAACATACCAATGTGAGTAACCATTGACAGTGTGGTCACCAATATTACTGACACCGCGGTTTCTATTTTGTAAACTGCAATCTCAGATCACTTTGTGCAGGAGGTTCATGGATGCAAACCGGAGAAACAAAATGCAAAATGAAAATTTGTGAGGGCTATTCATTTTCAAAATATTTTTTAGAAAAATGAATGTATGGTATTTTCAAATCACTTTGAATATGTCAATAATATATATTAATTGTTATTTTAACATTGCTTACACATTAAAAATAATCAATCAAAACTACAAACTAAAAAAGGACTTCAGAGTTGTCCAAAGGTATTCTTATTTGTCAAGAAAAGCTAAAATTCATTCATAACATATTCATCAAAACTCAAAACAAGAACTTCAAAAAACAAGAACTTCAAAACCTTCTTAATAACACATCAGAGTGTCTGTATCAGGGGCACACCTAGATTTTTGGTTTGGGGGGCTTCCCCATTAAATTTATTAATTATAAATCTCACATGAGAACTGTTACTGTTGCAGGACTGCACTACATAATCATTACATTAAAGAGTAAGGCCAGTTATCTAGAATAATTGATAAGTGGTTTGAGTTTTATACCATTATAATTGTAATATTATAATATATAACATTTTTATGTTACAAAAACTGCATTATATAACATAACGTTATAATATTAATATTTGGGAAAGAAAAATTACTATTCTTGATTTTCAACATCTAAATTTAATTAGAACGAAATTATGGATATACAAAACAAAATCCAGACATCTATTTGATTTTGTAGTAGACAAACTACCTCTGAACTGGTCACTTCAATTTCTCTGTGAATATTCAATGCTCCTAGTCCAGTCAGTGTGTTAGAACCCCTGGTATTCCTGAGGAACGTCTGTAGCCAACGTAATGTAGAGAATGACCTATCAGCAGTACTTGTAGTCACAGGGATGGTACACACAATTCTCAACAATATGGATATTGGGAAATAAGTCCTTGTCACATGAATTCAATGCACCAATTGCATATTTTGGTATGTTAGGGTGGGTCTTGAAGCTGTTGTAGGGCTGGATGTTGAAGCCCTTGTTGTATGTAGCCCCCACTTTGAAATATATAATTTTTATAAAAATTACACACCTTTATAAAACTGAGTTGCGTTTTGTCTTGGATGGCTTCTTATTCTGTATCTGATACATCTGCTGATTGCCTTAAGCACTCAAAACTCTTTAATATGTCTTTATGAATCGAGATTCCAATGAAATAATTAAATAGTTAACTGAAGAGATAAAAAATTATGGTTGCCTGTAAAGTTGGTTTTGCGGGCGAAGATTTTACGTGACAACGTCTTTTTCTCAGTAGAATATTTATTGATATGAATATTATTAAATTGCACAATAGGATCAAGGAATTGAATGAAAATAAGAATTGCACAAATTTTAACTATAGAAATATATTTTGTTTACTAAAACATTGTACATAATTTGAAATTAATTAAAATTTGTTATTGTAAATGGTAAAGTTGAATAAAACATTTACTAAAATTGGAATTTGAAATTCTTGCTAAACACAGTTAAATTCTAACTCCGCGCGTGGTGATTGGTCGGCGGTTTAGTTCGTTTGTTTGGTCGCACTGTTATGACAGGTTAGAGGTTATAATTTGTTATTTTAAATGTTTGACTAGCAATACGCGCTGTTTCTTCTCAATCGACTGAATTACGATTGATTGCAGAGTGATTTAAACTAATAATTTACTTAACACTATCAACATTTGTCAATAGTATGACATAACCTATAAACTCAGTTTCTCAACTTTTGTGTCAATCTAACAATTAATCAATCAATCATAGTTTACGATAATGAAATATCAGTGTACAATTATTTACCTTTATTGTTGTAGTTGTTGTAAATGACGAATCTAAGCACTCCACATTTTCACGAATAAACATAGTTATCTGCTTTATCCCGTGCGGCGGACCCACAGTTATCTGCTTTATCCCGTGCGGATCCCGTGCGGCGGACCCACTGGACGGGCATCGTAACGTTACCGGGCGTTACACTTTTTCATGAGTGACTCCGAGCCGCAACCTAATTTAAGACGTTGTCACGTCAAAAACAGATTGTTTGTGGTATACTTCTGGCGTTTCTGCTGCTGTGTTGCTCCTGTTCAGTTGTCTGAGTCTGCCAGCTGTAAGAGGCATTGAAATTAAGTAACCAAAGGTGTTGGTGGTTTGGGTAGCTATTCAAAAACTGAATGAAATTCTTTATCTGCATTTTCTCTTATGAATTTCAAGCTTCCAAGTTTGTGTGTGTAATTGCAGATGATAAATCCAGATCAATTCCTTACAGCTTCTTGCTTAGTTTTACAGTGTAATCAGATTTTACAAGTTTTTCTGATGCCTAGAGAGAAGTTTACCTTGACGCAAGGAGTTTACTAGCATTAAAGCTCTCAAAGAAAAGTCCCTATTGTTCCAGTTTGTAATTTCTTCTAATGCAACTTCAATGAGTATTGGAAGTTCTTTTGTAACAAAAACAGCTCTGTACCCATCTTGTTGAGCAAAGCTGCAGAAGCATTTTTTTGTTGGTTCCAAGATTTATCTCTAATTCAATGCATTTTTGTAAAATGCCTTGTCTTTTAGGAATGTTGAAAAAATTATACAACTTTTCCACTATTCCGAAGCAGTTCCTGATTGGGGGAACTTCAGACGCATTTTACAATGCCAGGATAAGGCTATGAGAAGCGCAATGTATATATATATATATATATATATATTGCTGTTGGGTAAGCTTCTTGGATGAAAGCCTCAGTGCCTTTAAGCGTCCCACTCATGGCAGCAGCCCTACCGTACCCTTGGCCATATACATTATTGACCTCTATATTACTGTCTTTAAGACCTTCAATGAAGGTTTTTACCAACTCACTACCCATAGTAGAGGGTAGAGGCATGAACTTCAGAAATTACTCACAAATCTGATAGTCGTTTTGAGAATTCAATGTCACATAACGTAGGCACAATGAAAACTGTTCAACTGTTGAAACGTCAGAGGTTTCATCAGCAAGAACACTAAAAAAACTTAGCTTCTTTAACTTTACTTGTTATTTTTTCAGTTTAAACTTGGTTGCAAGCATTGATAACTTGATTTTGGAAATTCCAACTTCTGTATGTTGCATTTATGCCACATGACTCAAAATGAGTTCTTAAATGTTGGTCTCCCCCTTAAATTCCTGGCTCTTCGCAAAGCTCTAAAGTTTCTCTTGTTTTAAATTGGTTTACAATTGATTTGAAATCTGCCATAATCTCTATGGCCCCTAAGGGCAATATTTTGCTTACCACAAAAAATAATAGTATCAATTATATTGGAATTATTCTTTTCATATTATTTTTGGCTTGAATGTTTTACCTCTATCTACAGGTTTATCAATTGGTTTTATTTAGACTATTACTCTTTTAAAGTCAGCTACACTAACTCATGATTCTTCATGATACTGATTCTTCAAAAACATGCAAGTTTGCATCTTCTCTTTTTGAGAAAACCATACAATATACACAGTATGCAGAGTCTTCAATTCTAGAATAGATCTTTAAGGGAAGTTGAAATGACTCTGAGGAACTCATTTGGCATTTCAAACATTTAACCTCTCATTATCTGTCAACCTTTTGTTTTTATATAAAGAAATTTCCAAGTCTTGTTTATTTACATTAGCCTCAGGCTTGCTTATATTTGCTTTGGAGCCCTGCTCAAATGTATCACTAGGCTTTTCCTCAATGCTTGTATTTGTAGACAGCTCCTTACTTGCCAAAATATCACCACACTCACCAACTAAATCACTTGGCTCATATTTATGGTATTTCAATGGTTCAAAATTGTTTTGTATATTCGCTTTTCTTTTATCACCCATCACTACCAGTATAAACACATCCTTGGCAATGGTATAACCTTCGCTATACCAAACAAACAGCAAAAGGGCAAGTGGCCAATAGCAAACTTGAACGCAAAAAGTAAGCGTTGTTGCAACTAGGCTTGTTTCCCTTGGCAACATCATGTAGGCATGGCAAAAAAAACACACTACACAGACATATCAACACTGGCATACAGTTTTACGTCAACACTTATGCTAATTGACTCAAGTAATGATATAACTTCAGTGTTATTTAATAGGTCTAAACAATATTATTCTATTTAAAGCAATGGGAAATGTGTCTACACTATTGAACCTAGAACCCATACTGAGCAGTCAATTTTCTTGAAAAGTATCAATAATTTTGATAGGACTGATCCCATGTCCTTGGGGGGGGAGGGGGAGGCTTAAGCCCCAAAGCCCCCCTGAGTGCGCCACTGGTCTGTAAGAAAGTCAATTGAGCTGCTAAAGCCTATGCTATTAATATCTTCATCAATACAATTAACATGAGTATAAGGCTAAGAAAATAGTAACCTAAAACATTGCTGTTGAAAGAACTTGTGGATTCTGTCTTCGAAAAGAGTTTGTTACAAAGATTGTTTCGCAGAGGAAATTTTACTGTTCAAGCTGTGAGGTTTCAGAGTATTAGGTGCTATTCTGATTTGAAGGAATGCGTTAAAAACTAAATCATAATCTGGGTGGGATTCAGTGTCAAATTTCGAGGAAAACGAGATTATGCTGAATACCACAGTTATTTATTTAATTTTTGTTTGGCAGTAGCTCTGGTATGCTAGCATTTTGCTTATCTCCCAATTTTAGAGATTGAACAAGTCCATCAGATTGGTAGGTAGGTGTATGCCATGTCTCTGCACTTCTCTAAGTGCAAATAAATGAGCTTCTAAAGTATAAAAACATGTTCTCTTTGGAATATAGAAGAAGTGTGCATTGTATAATATTGACACACAAGCTTATCAACAATGAAATTTATTTCCCACTGCTACAATTTCAATTGACCCTTTCAATTTCTGTCTTTACCAGATCACAGAACTTACAAATATATGTAGAGTAAGTTCCTGTTCTCACTTTTGTTGTTTAAATTGTTACTAAGGCTCTTCAGTTACTGTTGACCATTTATTATAATATTTAGAATATTAGTAGTAGCATAGTATAATATACTATATTATATATTATACTATATTGAATATTGTTTATATTAATACAGAGTTACCAATATAAAATGATGTAACCATTTGAATAAAGAAATACAGGGGTGTGCTTGATTTAAGAAATAAATGTCTAAGTCGATAACAATAATAATTCGACACACAAACACACACACACCAAATACTAAGAAATGTCTTAGTAATTTTTGATATGAGCTCCCCCTTACACAACAATCATCACAACACTGGTCGATCTCCAGCCAGGTTCCTTTATGGTCAAGGACGTAACCAGCAAGAAGGTTCAAGAAGTCCGAACCCTCCCCCAAAATTTTCAAGTTTTTCAAATACTTTTTTAATAAACGATTATTATTATTTAAATAATTCAGGGTTACTGACATGTACTACTGAAAGAGATTGTTCTCAACACAGAAACTAGTCGAGAACTTTTAAAGGAACAAAATGGGGCCTTACTCTCTTTGTCCACTACGCGAAAATATCAGTTATCTGGACCCCCCAAAATCTTTTCCTGGCTACGTTCACAGGGTTTACGTTGATTAGGGTCACAGTTGCCATGACTGTTGATGCATTCCCTTACATGTTGTAGATCCTGGATCTTTTTGGCATAAATAATGTTTTAACATAACCCCAAAAGAGGGAAACAAACGGGGTTAAATCAGGAGTTCCTGTCACAACACAGGACCAATCCAATAGCCAGGAAATTGTATATTGACAGCTTCTCGCACAATGAGACATAGTGAGGCGTTGCTCCATCCTGGTGGAAAAATTACGTATTATATTTTCTCTTTCTGTGTCTTCAACCTGAGAGAACAACGACAGTTCTTGCATGTCCACATAATTACTGACCCTAACTATGTCCTCTGCAAAAATGAAATGCCCAACATAATCTTGTATGAGGCCAAACCACACGTTTACCTTGGGTAAATCATGGGTTTACTCAACACTTCATTTGGTTGCTGCGATCCCCAAATTTGACAATTATTGTTATGGTTCACACAGCCATTAATGTGAAAGTTGTCTCATCACTAACAAAAAACTTTTGAGATAACTTGAGTTATATTCAGTGTTATTCAGCATAGTTTCAATAAATTCAACAAATTTAGGTCAGTCTACAGGTTTAATTTGATGTCTCAACTGAATTTTGTAGTTTTTAGTCTTAGACATTATGAATCAAATTTTGAAATATGGTTTTTAGCATACCTAAATCCAAACTGTTGAGCGATGGATTCAAATTTTCTTCTGATGTCCTTGTCTGGTTGAAAAGTTTATTAATGTCAAAAGTTCCACTTTCTTTAAATTGTTGAACCAACAAGAATGTATTTTTGTAGGTGGAGTTACTTCATAAGTGTGCAAAGTGTTGTTGCACAGCAATCTCAGGTTTAAACTCTGGTACATACACAACGCACTGTGCTTTCTGCTGCACACTCACTATGATGATGAAACAAATTGACATGGTAGTGTAATGTCGGTGTGAGTCAAGGATGATGAATGCACATGGTTGACTACACATGTCAATCCAGTGACAAAATAAATATTTGAACGTTTTGTCTGGCTTATTACGTTAGTTTTATATAGACCACTTCATTTTTACCATTCCAATTAAAAAGCTGAAATCAAGGACATTTTTTTCAATGACCCTGTGTGTAGGATGAAAGCAGGGTATAAACACAATTTTTTATTTTTTAAACTCTCTTTAAACAGATTTGTTGAAAACAAAATAAAGAGCCTTAGGATGAAGTGCATACGGTTGTCTGAAGTTTATTTTGAAGTATATTTATACTTTTCCCATTTACATAAAGTTGGAAGTTAAGGATCAGCTCAAAACTTTTGAATAACAACCCTCAACTGGTGATACATCAAGTGATTGAATAAAAAAAAACCAAATCCAGCACTGTATACAGAAATGAGGCCAGTTGAGATTTGGGTTATTACTCATTCTGTTAGTAAAATAAGGTAAGAGTATGCCACACCATATACTGCTTGACAGGCTTTGCTGAGATTGCATGAAAAATTAGTATCTAAACATGTTAATATGTCGCATGTTAAAATATCGTATTATTGTACTCAGTTTGCTTACAATTTTATTTATACCGCTATTTTCTCGTCATCACCTGAAATATTTTGGAATTCGGAAAAAGCCAAAATATTATGGATTTTATTACATAATAATCCAGATTTAACTTACACTTACACTATAGAAACTTACACTAAATTATAGCTGTCGACACTTTCAACTGAAGTTCAACAAAAATATTATCTTAATTTTACTACAGATTGCACAAGTGATAAATTAAAAACATCTAATGAATTGTAAATAATATTTAAACACTGTTATAAAACCAACCATAATGAACAAAGTTGTGTATGTGTTTATATATGATGCTCCAGACTGGTGGGCTTCCTTGACATTGCAATATGGCGTTTTAACAGTAGCTTAAGGGACAAGAACAATAGCATACCTCACCTATCCATTCTTGTCATATTATAGTCTAAAAAACAACAAAAATTCTATAACACAATACGTTAGAAATTATTATTTTGAAATGTTGCATGAACTTAATAAAGATGTCCTCGTTATACCGGAAATAGATAGGTCTTACTTCTCAGTCCTACTCATGTATGTATGTATACAGTGTGAGTTTGGGGGGGGGGGGGGCAGCTCAAACATTTTTAATACAAAGACCAATTAAGTGACAACATTTGAAAGGTCTTGATAAAAGAAGAAGAACAGTGGAAACTAGAGCTTTCTATCTCACTTAATGGATCTTTACATTTAAAAATGTTGAGCCACCCCTAAAAATCCTATTTCGCGGAAATGGGCAAAGTTGTACGGTGACTAAAAAGTTCATTTCTATTTCCTAGAAAGGTGTGCTGTTCCATCCCTCCATCTTTATCAATCAAAAACTAAACAGAGTGTATCCATACTTTAACTCATACTGTATTTTCTTTATTAAGATATCAAGGCAAACACGCTTTTTGACCGTATATAGTTCTTTGATCGGGGCAATATAGCATTGACCAAAACAACTGTGGCACTCTAAGTGAATTTAAATGGCTGGATGTAGACACCTTTCAACCAAAGTAGGCTTCTGAGTCATAAATATTTTTTCCCGTCAAGACAACAAAGCAAACTCTACTTTGGGGCTGGAAACATTTTAGACTGGAAGTATATGACAAGTACTACAACTAAACAATTTTTGACCGAAGTAGCTTTCCAAGACCTATGTATCTATATTTTTTTATCTGTGCTACAAGCCAGACAAAGCTATGGCGACGGAAATATAGTTAATTCGAACCAGAAATACTCCTACTAGTGCAAAACATAATTTAAGAGTCAGGTTAAACTCTGATCCATGGTTACCAAAATAAAATGTACCTGATGTATGCCTACTTTCGTTTGAAAATGTTATAGGACTCCTTCATATTATAACATAAGCGTTTTTACTAAATAGTGGAAGTACTTTGAATTTCAAAATTGCGTACAAAGCCGGAAGTAACAGCTAGTTTATAATATTTTCAACATTTGTAACATAATTGTTGGGAGTCTTTTTATACGTTAAAATGTATATGTTTTGGTATGGTACAATTGAATAAATAAAACACAAAAGAATTCATATAAAGTTTATAAAATTTTAATTCAGCAATCCTATTACTTTTACAAAAGTAAAAAGTGCAGTACTACACACGGACAATAATACATTTACAATCATTCATACACGTTCATTCACTAAATCACAATAATTACTGTATACTAGGTTCACTGTTTCACTTAAAATGTATTTATATATAATCGTAACTTACACCTAAATGAACTTAAATATTAAGGAATAGTCATGTACATTTAGCCTAAACGTTCGAGAGGCAGAAATCCGACCTAAAGCTAAATTAAATAAAATTTTAATAATATTAAATATTACACAACACAGAATTCTACCAATCAAACTATTCAGGCTAGCGATTCCAATGCTAAAAAATTAGCAAAAAATTGAAACCTATCTAATGCTACGAGATGAATTAATTTAATTTGAGTCATGAGCTTCAATACAACTAATATCGTAGTCTGTAGAAAGTAGAGATAAATAATGACTATCATACAAGTTCAACATCAACAATTTTACCATCTTAAAAACAAACAATGCAATCAGAAATATAGCACCATTCATTCTGAGCTGGACAAACTCGCCAGTCTGTTTTGAGCAGGGAGTACTCGTCCATGGCAGCGAAACCTTACACTAGGTCAGGGCAAGGCCCTTCTCACACGAGCATCGCGCGCACGCGTATGTGTGAGGTGGATTTTGGCACCCGTGGAATTGTCTTGTCACTAGCACTACGGAGATTTCATCTTCTGCGATGGCTGATGGCTGCTTCCATCATCTTCCTCAACATCGGCTCGGGACTGCAGACTACAGGGTCGCACTTCATCTGCCCATCAGCACCGCATCTGCACATCAAACAGCTGATTACTTTATGTCCAGTCACTGTTAACCTTAACATCGCTTAGAGTATATAGCTGGCATTAAAAATTAAATTTTGACTGTCAGTGGAAACATTTGTTTTGGAAGACTCCTCCGAATAAAATAAGAGGACCTAAGTACCTACCTTTTGTAGGAAGTTGGTGTAATTGATAAAATAACCACATTTTTTTCATTTTTTAATAAAATGTTTTTAGAGTTTATATTCAAATGAATACGTTTTTTATAAGGTTACGTACAGTTTACAAAAGATTGCTTTGACGCAAGGACGTAGCCAGAGAGGGGGTCCAGTTGGTCCGGATCCCTCCCAAATTTTTAATTTTTCTAATTACTTTTTAGTAAACGATTATTATTATTTAAATAATGCAGTATTACTGACATGTACTACTGAAAGATCATTCTCAATAAAGAAACGGGTCAAGAAAATTTTAAGGAACAAAATGGGGCCTTATTCTCTGTCTACTACGGGAAAATATTAGTTGTCTGGACCCCTCCCTCAAATATTTTCCTGGCTACGTTTTTGCTTTGACGATTATTAGTTTATACTTTCCACTTGCAATCCTCAAGGAATTGTATGTGGACATAAAACTCACCTCCATAAAAAGATAAAAATTAAACTATTGCTTAAAATGAAGGCTAAGATTAAGACCAAGAATGGATTGGTAAAATTCAATTATGTAAAAATATGAAACTTGTAAACTCTTCTTTCTGCTCTACTTTTTGTTAGTCAGTGTTTATGATTTTTGAACATAACAAACTGTGATGTTTATCTAATAATTCTGTTATGCTCTGTGGTTTATTTGTTTTTTGATCAGTAAGTATTATGGGATCTTTTAAACAGCCCTGATTTGTTTAATATTTCATGGAGATAACATATTTTTAAAATCATTCCAAAACATTAAATAATTGTTTTTGCACGCCAGAAAGTTGATTATTCACAGTACACAGATAGTAAAGGTTTTGGCAGAAGCTGTAGGAGTGTGTATATGGTAAGGTCAATAGCACTTCAGGAACCATAGCATGCTGCATAGAATTTAAAAACTAATTTTAAAAACTAAAAACACCTTTATAAACATTCTCGATAAAAAAATGTAATTCAAACTGTAGGGAATACTTCAAATCAACCAAAACTCTCCGGACATTTCGGGTAGTGTGGAGACTAGTAAAAGGCCATTTTTTTTTTTATTTTTTTGTATATTTAGAAAGGAAGAAAGAGTATTTGTTCTGGTTGAAAAAAATATTAATAGTGCCAATGCTATTTTTTTAAATTTTTATATAAACATATTGTTTTAGAATGAAATTAAAAATATATATTCATTACAAAGCACTATAGCTTTATAATAATAATCACTGCACATAACATTCTAAAGCAAATGAAGAAAAGTGAGAGAAAAATATTTTTACTTACATGCATTGTAAACAGGGACCAGAGGCTGTAGTAATTTCCTCGCCCACATTGTAGGCTCGTCCTCTGTGAAGACATCCAGAGTGCCTGGCTGCCCCTTGGTAGGCATGAGCAAAGAAATGTGGAGGCAAAGTGGTGGTTGTTGTTGTCGTGGTGGTAGTCAGGTTGAGACTGGTTGCCATGGAGACAGGACACTGATACCTTGGACAACAATATCCTTGAATAGGTTCCTGATGACATCTGTGAATGGGGGGAGGACAACTCTGTTGCAAGCAGATGATATCACTTCGGAAGCAGAAGCAGAAGTCACAAGGATCATCTCTTGGAATCTGTTGAGCCGAGACATAGACTTTTCCTCCATACCGACAGGTTCCTGGGCCAAAAGCACCATCTTCAGTTACATCATAGTCAATGTCTGCACCAGTAGGGAATTGATCTTCGGTAGGTAAATCAGTATCAGTGGGCTTGCTTGACTCTGGTTTTGACTCATCTTGTTCATTCATTTGAGTCTCTCCTGATGGTGGAAGCACTGAATTTGAGTCTTGAGGTTGGTTGAGAGGATGAATGCTTTCTTCAGTTTCATGGACTATTTGGTCAGAGTCTTGAACTAGATGTCCTGAATCTTGGATTGACAAATTTGAGTCCGGAATGGAATGTTGTGGTTCCTGAATGTGTTGATCAGACTCCTGATCCACAGAATGTTCAGGTTCCTGAACATGTTGATCAGATTCCTGATGAACAGTATGTTCTGGCTCTTGAATATGTTGATCAGACTCCTGATCCACAGGATGTTCTGGCTCTTGAATATGCTGATCAGATTCCTGATCAACTGGATGTTCCGGCTCTTGAATATGTTGATCAGACTCCTGATCCACATGATGTTCTAGCTCTTGAATATGTTGATCAGATTCCTGATCAACAGGATGTTCTGGCTCTTGAATATGTTGATCAGGAAGCTGATCAACAGGGTGTTCTACCTCTTGAATATGCTGATCAGATTCCTGATCAACTGGATGTTCTGGCTCTTGAATATGTAGATCAGATTCCTGATCAACATGATGTTCTGGTTCTTGGATATGTTGGTCAGATTCCTGCTCAATAGGATGTCCTTGCTGAGCATGTTGGTCAGATTCCTCCTCAACTGTATGTCCTGACTCAGGAACTGAATGGTCTTGTTCTTGGACTGAACTTTCTTCCTCTTTAATTGATTCATTAGATTCCTGTGTGGGTGGTTCAGATTCAGGATGATCAGACCCTTGTTCAAGATCGACAGTATTAATTTGAGCTGCGTCTTCTGCACTGAGCGATGTCCCATCAGATTCATGAACAATCGATTCTTCGCCATGAACTGCTCCTTCTGCAGAAGAGGTGCTTTCTATACCATTAATCACATTTTCATCTTGAGTAGGTGATTCTTCATGGGGTTCTTTGTGTTCAGATTCTTCTTCTCCATGAACCTCACCTTGGTCATCGGTAACAGATGTATCAATGTCAGATGGTGTTCCATCTTCTTGTGGTGAGTGTTCTTTGATGGGAACATTTTCTTGTCCACTTTCTTCATGTTCAGATACTTCAACATCAACTTGACTTGCTACTTCATGTTCTGAGATAGAAGGTAGCTCAGTTGATTCTTGTCCTTCGCTTGATCCTGCAATTTCTTGGGATGGATGTTCAACCTCAATGACTTGCTGTTCCTCCCCTTGGTTTGTAACCTCCGGTTCTGCAGATTCTTGTTCAGAATCATTAGCAGACTCTGATAGCTTATCAACAGTCTGATTATCTTCAGAGACAGAACTTTCTCCTTCCTGACTAGCCTGATCTGGTGCAACAGATACAGGAGATTGGTGATCAGTCTCTCCAACTTCGGATGAAGAACTGCTAACCTCATTCTCTACTGAAACCTCACTCTCATGACTAGAAGGAACAGTTTCTGGAGAACCTTCATTGTTTTGTGGGTCGACTGAAACTACATCATTAGGTCCTGCACTTAATGTCAAATCATCTGATTCAGGGCCTTTAACCACATCACTATAGCCTTCAGTCGATATGGAAATGTCATCAGATGCATTAGGATCGTTTACATCATCAGACTCTATTTTGGTACTAATTTCAACCTCTGTGGTTGGTTCTTTAGTTGAAGGGCCATGGTCAGAACCAAATGGATTTTCTGTTGAAAATTGACTACTGTCTATTGCACTGTGATGAGAAATTGTATCATCTGTCTCTGGAGTTTGAACTTCACCATTCTCTACATTTGCAACCTCTGAAATTGTATGTTGTTCATCTAAGGGCTTACTTTCTATATTATCACCTAAATGACTAGATTCAGTTTGAATTTCTGAAATCTCATCTAGATCTCCCGATTCTGAACCTGTTTCAACTTCTCCTGGTTCTTGGCCTTCAACTGGAACTTGCTGTGCTGGTTCAGTTATTTCATTTTGCATTTCATCATTATTATTGTTGTTTTCAATTTTATCAACAGAAGCTGTAGTTGTCTTCTCAGTATCTTCTGTAGATTGCCCTTGAGTTACACCATCTTCGGAATCAGGTAATGGTTCTTCTGAATGAATGGTTTCTATTGCATCTGCATGGTGTTCAGTTTCAACATTACTCGTGCTTTCACTTGAGGTTTCATCAACATTTGTCTCTGGAACATGTGACTCAAGAGCCTCTTGATTTTTTTCGGTTGGTTCATTTGAATCTGGTATAGGCGTGTTACTTAGGGTTTCATCTATTTCCCCTGTTTCAGAGTTAATTTGTTCAGTTGGTTCATTCAAGGATTCTTCTTCTGTAACCTTCTCGACACTTTGATTTTCAGCATTACTATTTTCTAATTCTTCAACAACTGCAGTTTCATGTTCTTCTTCATTTGTTATCTGATTCACCTGGCCTTCAGTTACTGGGTGTTCTTCATTGGTATCTAATGGAGATGAAGATGAATCATCAGATACAACTGACCCTTCTGTCTGAGCACTTTCATGAACTTCATCAGATGGTAGAGTTGGTTTAATATCTAGATCAGTGTCCACGTTAGCTGATTCTTCATTAGATTGTACAGGGATATCAGATTCGTCTTGAGACACATGTGCTGTAGATATTTCTATAGGGGAAGTTTCTGCATTATTTACTGGTGAGTTATCTTCAGGTTTTGAGTTGATATTTTCCTCTCCAAGTAAACTTTCATTTTCAGAGTTTGGTGGCAATTCATTGTCAGCACTATTAATAGATGGCACTTCAGTGTCACTTTCAATTGGATTTCCACTTTCATTTGAAACCTCTGTTACGGGCACATCATTTTCATTATTCTCTGTTTCAACACTGTCTCCAGCAGGGGGGTTCTCACCGCTTCCATCTTCAGGTTGGTGAGTAGATCCATCCTCTCCTACAGCACTTTGAGAATTTTCTGTTTCTGCTATCACATTAGTGTCATCTGGTATGGGAGGTTGTTCTTCTTTATGTAATAAAGGATCATCAGTTGAGATTGAACTTTCAGTAGCAGACTCATCATGAATTTCACCTTGGTCGGTCAGTATCTCTGCTTGATTTTCTGTGTCTTCTTCTTTGTGGACATCTTCCAGATGAACATTGGAATCAGGTACAGAGGTTACACTCAAAGTATCCTCTACATCTGATGTTTCTGCAGTATTAGTCTGGGTTTCTACTGGCCCACTTTCTGCAAGTGGTTGTTGTTCAGCATTGACCTCTGACAAGTCTTTTTCACTGGATTCTGTAGGAAAGGAATTACTAGAGTCATCAGTAAGTTTTGTTTCATCTTCATGTGAAACTATATCTGACGGCAATAGATTTCCTTCTTCTTCATGTGCAGGTGATGATGAATTTGGCAATTCTCCTGTATTGATATTAGTTTCTTCTGGTACTGGAGGGTTAACAGCTTCAGTGCTGGAGACTTCCTCACTTGGTGTGCCAGTCTCTTCTGCAGCACCATCTGTATCCTGGGCTTCACTAACTACTTCTGTTGCTTCTCCTTCAGGCTGGACATTGTTTTCAGGCTGTGGTTCACCCACATCACTCGTCTGCTCAGGTGTTACATCTTGGGATGTCTCTTGTTCTTGGTTCTTTGGCAAATCAGTTGAGACATCATCCTGAGAGTGCGCTGGAATTTCTGTAACTTTCTCATCCCCACCTTCTGGTAGATGGTTTTCAGCAACTGGTTGTTCTTCGCTCACCCCCATATGGTTATGAGCCTGAGGGCCCTCAAGTGTATCTCCATCTAAATAAAATAAAAAAGTATAAACATTGTATGTTGTTGTGTTCATGTATAAACCTGAGTTTTATCTTGATTCGATATACATACTATGCTATACATTTACTATGCTAATAATGCACTTTAGTACAGATGCATAAGAACTTTATACATTTGGACAATTATTTAAATTATTGTTTTAAGAGTCAGTTAGATTATTTAATTTAATATTTTTGAGCAAACATTTATGATATTCTGAGATTTAGCAATTATTTTAAACTTTGATAAATAATTCTTTTAATTTTACATATAAGAAAATGGAAAAAAGATCAATAGGCGATGCCGGGTTTTCAAAAACGTCAATAACAATAAAAAACTGAGATTTTTTTATTAAATTATAATTGAATAAGAAAATGATTTCTTTCACTATGCATGTATGATAATATTATATTAATCACAGTTTGTAGAATTTAAATAATGAAAATACAATAAAATAGTTTTATGTTTTTCAACAGATTTGCAACATGTTGGAAGTTAGTCAAGATTTGGCTTATAAGTTACACAATTATCAGGCACAGAACCAGGCTCCTTCTGTGTTTAAAAATTAAATAGTTTTCTATATTAAAATAACCTTTCATTTATAAGTTGTGAAAAAACAAGATTTACTCTAAATTGTATATAAAATGAAAATATTCCCTGAATTTAAACACTTGTATTATACGATTAGTTTATTAACTATTCTCCTCTACAAACCTTATATAAACATGTATAGTGTGCTTACAATTAATTAAACAGTTTCAATCAGTTGCATTTGACCAACAATAAATACTGAATATAGTACAAACTGATAATTAATTGAAATGTAATTTTTTTATGTATAAGAAAATGTATAACTAGTAAAACGTACAATTAAAATAAAATTATTACTGAAATTAATGGGTTTATTTTGTAAATTTGTTAACGCTTATGCTATGTTAATGCTTGATTTTGACTTTATGTTCCTATTACTAGTATATTTTATCCATGTTACATTTTGGAAGGGAGCAGATAGACTGCTAGAACACATTTAGAATTTTTCATCAGGGGCAAGTGAGAAAGAAAGGCGGAGTAGCTTTACAATGTAATCTAATTAAAATTAGACATGATGTTTGTGTTGTGATTTAAGAATAGACAACACTCAAAATGTAGCATACAATTTTGTTTAGTGTTCCTTATCATAATTTACCTGTAGTTCTTTTGTCCACCTCTTTGTAACTTTTTTGAACAAAGCTGTTGCCATTATTGTAACCCTTTTTTCAACCATTCCAGCATTTTTAATTCAACACACCAAACATCATTATTTGTATTGTTTACTTATATTCTTAATATTAACATAATACAGTTTTGTATATTTATTTGTTTACTCTTACTGTTTGTTTTTTATTATTTTTATAATTATCAACTTATTCATTTGCTCTTGAAAATTTTTACCATTGTATGTTAGCGATCAATGTAAATAGTTTCTTGAGCGTTGAAATGTAAAATCAAATAAAATAAACATTAATATATTTAAAATATTCTAAAAAGGGTACCAGAATATATATTCTAGAGCTAAGTCTAGCAAGCATTTGACAATACCGATAAAAGTTAGGTGTTCTATTGTTAAAGCACTTAAAATAGAATATAACATAATATTTGTTCCACTTGAAAACCTTCAGTTACCCATTATATTCTTTATTTCCCCACTACACAAAAGTCTAACTCTAGCTTCATTTGCTGCAAATATCTGTAAATAATATAATTCTTCTTAGAAGAGAGAGAAGATAGAATACTTTAATGTTCTTTCCAAATACCCTATTCATAAATTCATGAATGTTTTTTTTTTTTTAAATTTCACACAATTTATTATTTGTATCTAGTTATGATGACATTGACGCTTTTTAGTGTTGTAATAGTAACTGAAACTATTTTCAAAGTAATTTTCAGAATATACATGACACATATCCGGTTGTTTGTTAGAAAAGTTAAGAATGTTATTTAATAATGGCTTGAAAAAATTATGATTTATACTGTTGTAATTTAAAAAACTTACCACATGTGTATACTGGACAGCAAAGATCATTTTGATGAACAGGCATGCAGTTGGCTAGTTGCGGAGGAGGAGGAGGACAATCGATTCCTTGACAGTGAAGAATGCTACTTAGGCAGATACATTCCTTGTGGCAAGGGCTTTTCGAGGGAATTTTGGAGTTGTTGGTGTATGTTTGTCCATCAACCAAACAATCTCCTTCCCCAGGGACAATGCCGACAGGTCCGGGTACAGATACAGGCACCTCGGGCTGAATAGATCCCCCATGACCCGGAAGATGATCATCAACTATTTCATTTTCAGATGGTGATTCGTGATCTTGATGGTACGGATCTTCAAAATGTTGGTCATCAAAATCAGTGGGGTCTGATTCAACTGGATCATGCGCTACTTCATGGAATTCATTCGTATCTGGAGTTTCCTCTGCAGCTTTTTCTGGTTCAGAATTTACAGTTGGAGTCTGATTCTCAGAGCTTTCTTCAGGTTTATTTTCATTGTTTTGTTCTTCAGGTTTGTTTTCATTGTCATCCTGATGAATTGCATTGGCACTACTATCTTCACTTATAGGGATTTCAGTCTGAGATTCTTTAGCTGAATCTTCACTATTAACTAACGCATCTTCTGATTGCTCTATTTCACTTTGGTTATTATCTGGTTCCTGATTAACAGATGGAGCTTGAGTTGATTCAATGGCGTGAAGTTCGTTATCTGTGGCATCTGCGTGATCTTCAATTGCATCCTTTGCAGGCTCAGACGTTTCTGTTGTTTCAGATAAAGGGAATTTTTGTTCAGATGACTCTGTAGATTTCTCCGTGTCCTGTGCTTCATCCTCTCCTGTCTTTTCAGGAATTTCATTTACTTCTGTTTGGGAAAGTTCAACCACATTGTGTTGATCTGTTGATGTCTCCTCCTCAATATTTGCAGGGGTACCATCATTTGTTACTTTATCATTGACCTGTGAAACTTCATTTCCTTCAGTATGTTCTTCTTTATTTTGCTCATTTGATTCCTCACTATTGGAAATGTTCTGTGTTGAATCAGCAGAAGATGAATCACTATCTGAAGATATTACAGAGGATGGGTGGTCATCGTGAATCTCCTGTGATGTCGTCTCTTCAGATTCCTGATCAGGTTTGTCAGTTTGACTATCCTGACTGTTATCTCCTTCACCAAATACAATACTTGCACCTTCGGAAGTTACAGAACTATCTGAACCTTCAGGTTTAACTTCACTCTCTTTCGATATAGAATTTGTTGGAACATCGGTTTCTGTAACAACAACACTTGGTACAGACTCGTTTTCATTTGATGTATCAGTTTCTTTATTTTCTGTAGCTTTCTCGTTGTTATCTTGATTTTCCTCTAATACCGAGTCATTTGAAATTGATTCGTTTTCAATATGATCACTATTGGAATCAGGGTTGGCTGGAGATTGTTGGTCTGTGATAACTGTTTGAGGTGACTCAGTATTGTTATTGTCCATATCTTCACTGGTAACTTCACTTGTGTTTTCTGACGCTACTTCAGGAAGTAAAGAAGGTTCAGCTGGAACTTCTGATGCAATACTTGATTCAGTTTGTACATCTGTAGATTCATGCAACTCACTCTCTTGCTGCACATCTGAACCGCTTTGTTCTGAATCGTCGTGTTTCACATCATGTTCTGTTATTTCATCTAACGGTTTAATGTTGGGTTCGGTTGATTGCTCTAGCTCTGAATTGTTTTCAGTTTCTTCTGTTTTTATTGGGACTTCTGTCTCTACTGGAACCATTCCAAGAGTTGGATCAGTAGGAATAGAATCTTCAGCCTTTGTCATACTACCTTCATGGTGTTGTATTGGTTGATCATGCTCTTCAGGAACTGCATCGTCCTTCCTAGGTGGAATAGGTTCTTTGTGTACAACTTCACCCTCAACATTAGTGTTAGCATTAGTAGGTACATCAGTGGATTCACTTTCGTCTACGGTTTGATCTGGCAAACCAGAGTTGTTGGTCTCTGCTTCAACTTCATCATGAGAACCTTGTACATTTTCACTGTTAGATTCTTTGTCGTTCTCTTCAGGATGGCTAACAAGTTCATTGGAGCCTATTTCATCTTTTACGTGAGAAACTTCTGATTCCTTCACTTGATCCAAGGATTCTGGTGATTCGGGAACACTGCTTATGGCTTCCTCTAACACTACAGGATTCTCATTTGCCATCGAAGTATCTGGTTGTTTTGTCTCTTCAACAGGTTCATTTGTTTTTACATCTTCATTTTCCGATTCTGGTTCTTTATTTTCCTCTTGTGCTGGTTCAGTGCTGTCTGAAGAAACAGGCTCTGATTCAGGCTCTTTGTTGGTATCTTCTGAATCGGTAGATTCATGTGATACATCTTCAACTAATCCTTGTGATTCAGTTTCCCCTTCAGGTTTAACATCCAAAGGTTGTTCTGTTAGATTGTTTTCAGAGTCAACATCATCATTATGTGTCTGTGGTTGATCAACTTTTGTATCATCTGAATTCGCTTCAGATGCTGCTTCTTCAGTCACTTTTTGTTCATCTCCTTCAGAAAGCAATTCTGAGTTTTCAGTTATGCTTTGCTCAGTTGACTTAGTAGACGTTTCTTGAGCTTCTTCTAAATGGATTTGTGCTGTTTCAGTAACAATATCAGAATCAGATGGTAAAGATTGGGATTCATGTTCATCTTGTACATGATCAGTTTCACTATGCTCTTGTGAAGCTTCCAACTTGTGTGATAATTCTTCTTCTAGTGGTTTAGGAGTCGATTCATTATTATCAATCATTGATGTACCTTCTGATGAGGGGATTTCCGGGTGTTTGGGTATGGCATTTTCTTCCTCAACTGATTCATTTAAAACGTTAATATCAGATTGTGTAGGAGCAATGCCAGATTCTTCACTGTCTGGTTCAATGCCTGATGGCCCAGAGTTACTGAGTGGCCCTTCAGTCAATGGTTCTTCTGGATGGGAGCTAGATATGTGATGGTTTGACTCTTCTTCTTGACTTAAAGCTGGAGCCGAAGTTGCTAAATTTTCTAAGGAATCTGAAGGAGCATCAGTGACTACATCTGAACTGCTGTGTTCTTCATGAATCGTTGGAATGTGACCTGATAGAATGTCTTCCTCTTCCAGTTCATCTGCATTTATAGGATCCGACAGAATAGACTCACCAGCTACCACAGTTTCATCTTCAATCTTATCCTCAATGTGCTTCTCTGGCATTTCACTCGGGGACACTTCTGCTTGAATAACAGACCCTTCTTCACTTTGATCAACTATTTGATGCTCTTCAGTTTTATCTTCCTCCATCGTCTCTTTGACACTTTCTTCTGGGGTTTCACTAGGAGAGATTTCCGCTTGAAGAACAGACCCTTCTTCAGTTTGATCCATCGAGGGCTTTACTTCAGTTGCATCCTCAACGTTATTCTCCTGATCTATAGCGCCACCTTCTGGGAGTTCACTTGGAGTAACCTCCGAGTTAGATACAGACCCTTCTTCACTTGGATCCACTGAAGGCTTCTCTTCAATTTCTTCAACTGCAGCGACTTCTTCTGCAGGTACATCTGCATGTTGATCAACAACAGGAGTTTCTTCTTTCTTTTCTTCATTTGACCCTTCCAGCTCTGTGTTTGTAGACTCAGGTGCTATCTGGTCATTTTCAGAATTCGCCAATGATCCTTGGGTTTGTAAATCATCCAGATGCATTACAATACTGCTTTCTGTCACCAGAGCTTCAATCGGAATAGTCTCGTTTGCTGTGGATCAAAAAGATTAATTTAATGTATTGGAAATCAGAACTTACAGTTATATAATATATACCACAAGTGAAGTCAGAAAGTTATTCTAATATTTTCCAAACTCAGACACCAAACAGTAACCAAATACCTAAAATACTAACCACATTGATAGGTCGTAGGACAACATTCACCCTCCGGCGGTGGAAGGGGTTGACAATCCTTTCCTTCCATTGGTTCTCCACAGCTGCGCACAGCACATACTATGTCACCGCGCATGCAATAGCAAGATTCACAAGGCTTGTCAGTCACCATCAGCTCGCCATCGTTGTAAAGGGTGTCCCCGAAGCGGCACTGCAGTGGATTTGGTGTTGTCCCAAGTACCAGACCACCTGTGCTCGGTTGCTCTGTTGTACTGATCTCATTGTAATCTGTAACATAATTTGATATGTTATATTCATATCCAACAATGTTCATAGGTTTGATTAGATTAAAACAGTTTAATGACAGTCCTGGAGTAAAAGAACTACTCAAGAGCATAAATTATTCAAAATAAGTTCAGCCAAATCACTGGCTGTTGTTTTGATAGTATTGTATATAATGGTTCTTACCACAATCATATCTGACAGGACAACATACGCCCTCCTGGTACACAGGTCGACAGCCCTCTACGTTCAGCGTGCACTCCTGTCTCACACATGCAGTGTGGTTGCGGATGCAGTAGCACAGCTCACAGGGCTTTTTCGGATCTGACGGCATCTAAACAAAACCAACAACTGGTACTTTTTTGCATTTGATAAGTGATTTGGTAGATGTGATCTGGTTAAGAGAATTGCGAATAAAAATGTCAAGGTCATCCAAAATGGATGATGAGTTACTAAATAGAACTAGCTGATTTTTGGTGTACTCAGTTAGTAATTCTGGGTTAGGTAGTGATAAAGTTAGAGGGCACCAAAAGAATTTGCTCAACAAAGTATTGGAGATAGGTGCATACAAATTAAACGACCACAATAGATAATCACATATCAACCATGCTAATTTGTTTCCTCTAAATGCAAGAAAAGGGAAGAAGAAAGAATTCCCTAAGCATTCGCAAGAAGAAGAAATGTCACTGAAATCGTCTGGGTTAAAATGCTAATCGTCTGGCTTTTCACCATCCAAATGTGGTCTAGAAAACATATGTGAAACAAATCATCAAAGTGTCAGTGATGTCTGTTACAGGCATATTCAAAGGAAAGCATATTCCTACACATAATAGGCTCATGTCATCCTCAAAATCTGATGTTCAAGTAGTTGATTACAAAGCAACACATTAGTTTACAGCCAAGGAAGATTGATCAACGTACCTGCACTCCATCAGGGTAGAAAGTGTTATCTTCGAGCGTGCAACCGTAATTGCTCAGATGTCCTACTGCTGAGGAGGGTGTAGCTAGTGTCGTCGTAGAACTTGTCAGGATATCCACTGGTACTGGAGTTGCAAGAACAAAGACATCATTGTGATTAGTATAGAATAAAACTGCTACATTTTAAAAAGTATTTTTATTTTGAGAGATCTTCAGATTTCACAGAGGGTGAGTGCAACTAATCATTTTGGAAAGTTCCTATTTAGGAAAGCAGAAAGTTGCATTGCACCGAAATGATATTTTTGAATTGCTACAACTTGTTGAATATTAACAGTATAGTTTGACAATTTGGTTGGTTTTAGTTCTTCATTAGATGCTAGTGACATCTTAAATTACAGTCGATGAGCCAGAAGAGGAGATCTGGTTTAAAATGTTTTAACAACTAAACATGTTGTTTGTTTCATAACACAGTCAGAAAATTAATTTTGCATATCAAGGTCATGGGTTTAAAAAGTACTTTGGGCATGTATTGAGTATTGCTACTACATGCAATACTCGAGATGCCACAAGCAATACAACAACGCTTAATGAGACTAGACAGGCCATTTCTCCTGGCTCATCGACGTAATTATTCAATGTCATTATGAGAAAGCGGACTAAAAATCCTTTTGACCTCTCCGGGAATCAAACTCATGACCTCAGCTATTCACTCAGTCTTGATCCTGGAGTACGAATCAGGTCACTGGTTTAATTTACAAAATTATCTTCTCTACACTTGATTATATCTCCGGCAATAGCCTTTCACACATTCATTTCTCCTTCTGGCATCCTTCAACTTCCTTGCAATTTGAGGCAATCATATGATTTTTGATCTGATGGAATGATCCCTACATCTTCGACTTCCATAAATGCAATAGGATTGGGTATCCTGGTGTTACCTTCTGGGCAAGTGATGACCGGGCAGCACTGGTCTGGCTTCTTCTCCACCGTGCAGTCCTGGCCCACGGCTTTGGTGAAGGGGCAGACCCGCAAGTAGCACATGAGCATGCGCTTGTGGCACGTGCAGTTCAGGCATGGCTCATTGGTGACTATCCGGTCTCCCTCCTCATAGTGCTGGAAGTTGTAGTAACATCTGGATGCTCCTGTGGATAATACATTACATTACCACTGGAGTGAACTGTAAAGAAGAGACAGAAGTAAAAGAGACAAGCAGAAGAGAAGAATAAGTAGTTCTTCCAAAAATTGCCAAAGTAAAACACCATGGCTTCAAGAACACAGTCTTTCTAAAGAGAAGACTTTTTTTACATCACCATTACATAGGCGATTGGCCATCTTAAGGTATCTTAAAGAAAGGATCATGACTATGAAATAAGTAAGTTAACCCAAGGGAAGTCTGATCACACAATCTTAAGGGCCAGCTGTACTGAAACGGTCTAGAGTTTTGTTCTGCAAAAACAATGTTATGCCCTATACCTTAAACAGTGTTACTTTCTTACACTCCAGTTTTACAACATGATTAATTTAAATTACGATAACTATTCATCCATCTGAATTTAGGAATTTTTAAACAGTGTGTGTGTGTGTGTGTGTGTGTGTGTGTGTGTGTGTGTGTGTGTGTGTGTGTGTGTACTTATACACACATGATGTTCTGACACGATTTCTAAGCACGGTGGAGCAACCGAGTTTTCCGTCTGGTATTTGACGCTGTAATAAAAAGGAAGGTAACTGGAGCTAAACTCAACATTCAAATTGAATTAACCTTTCCTACCATAGCTACGTTATGTGTAGATGAATTTAATGAATTATAAACAAAAAATTGACAGAATGACTCAATTTTTAGAAAATTTTATTTTTACACACAACATCCAAAGTTCTTTTATGCATGCAAAGTTCAGTTGGGTACGATTTGGTTTTTACTTACACTTACACAAGCACACAAACATGCACACGATCATATTCATGAAATCCAAACTTTGGTCTAATTCAATATCATTCCAATAATCCAGATATTTCAATCCAGAGGAATAAATTCTCTCAGGATTAAAAAAATTTACATTTAGAAACTATGACAGTTTTCGTTACAGTAATGCTTTACTCGTAAAACTAACCTTGTGTATAAAATTTACCTAAATTTCGTCAAAATTCCTCGGAATAGTGACTATGCAAGTAAATATTATTTCATGAAAAATGGAATTCTAGGTGCGTTCCTGGTATAAATTAGGGGAAGAAGAAAGTAGTAAAGTGTTGTGAAAGACTCCTACCTGTATCATTGTGGTACTCCAGCGCCTGACTCTGCGCAAGGTCACCTTCAGTTATAGGCGCGGGCGCTGAAACAAAAAATTCAGTTGAACAAATATCACAAGGACAACATGTGGCCGAAATCCTAATATACTGAGACAGTGAAACAGGGAGGGTTCTGTAGGAAATGTTTGCTCTGCATCTTATAAGGGGTGGGATCTTGAGTTGGTTTTTCACTTGAGGGGGACAATCTACTGATCAGCGGTAATCTTGTAGAGATCTGAGTCACTTGGGGAGTGTAACGTCATAAACTCTCCGGCACATGGCTATCTGATTACGGAGGAGGGGAGGGGCCCCGTCGTGCACCCCCTGCAGCGAGATAGGTGAGACATTTCAAGTAGCAGATGTCCCTATTGTAATTATGCTTGGCTATGTATCAGTCGAAGTTGAAATTTCTTTTTCTTGCATTAGGCTACACCATAGAGGAAATAGAGGTTCAATATGCTTTTTGAAATTAAATACACATAGGTTTCTTAAAAGTTTCATTGATACGGACTATTTTAAGTTGTCTAATCAGTCAAAATGGAATAAAAATATATGTATTCTTAAAGATATTAAAATAATTTTAATACTTAGACATTTATAAATGTTCTTTTTAGGGTATTTAAGTTATGTTCTATAAGGTTGGTATTATCAATAATCCATTTATCTAAGTAGTTCAAACACAACGTTAAATAGTAGGTCATTTCATTTCCGTAACTACCTGGTTATTAATGCATGCTCCTTTAACGTCTCGGCGAGGCTTAGATAACAACAAGACTACATAGAGCATACGCACTAATTTTAGAAAGGTTTCATGTCTATATTCGACCGTCATTTGACTTATAATATGTAACGTCTTATTAGCACAAGGATGTGTAAGGGGAGATTGTGATAATTGCATCACGTATATGACAATGAACTAAATAATTAGCCACAACCAACTCGGAAGAAAAGATTGCTGGAATATGAATTAATCATAAGTGTAATTCCGTTTGACAGAATTCTAACATTTCAAGTGGAGTCAAAGTAATAGAAAATCTGGGGGCTTATTGAATACCTGTAGACTTCTGAAATCTAGTTTTCAATGTAAAATTCTATGCTTAAAGCACAGAAGGATCAAACATTCTCACTTAAATGACTCCATATCATCCAAGAGATTGACACGGAAATTTGATGACATAAATAGATCGGTTGACCTTCATCTCTTGGACGACTCCTTATCGTAGACGATGTTTGCGCGAGTTGCAGATAATGTAGGAAGAATGAAGATGATAATCTTTTGGATGACTCGTTATCATCGAAGTTGTTAGCACTAACAGTTTAAGATGCGGCCGATCAGATGGACTTCATCTCTTGGATACTCAACCGTCACATTGATTTGCACGGGCGTTAGATATAAAAAGGAAAACAGGATGATCTTCTTATGGATGAGTCCATTATCACAAGAGGTTAGCAAATAGTAGAAGACGCAGAAAGACCGATGGCCTTCTCTTGGAAGACTCAATATTGTACAAGAGGGAGTTAGATTATGCACGAAGACTGGAAGACCGGAGATTTCCTTATCTCTTGGATAATTTCTTATCATCGAACTATCTCTTAGATAATTCCTTATCAACTAACTATCTATTGAATAATTTCTTATCACCCAAGACGTTACAAAGGAAATGACACAGTAAGGCTGATACATTCTTAAAATTCTAAGTACGCGTATTATAGAATCGCGCCAACAGGTCTTAGTCACCTTAGTGGAGTTACGCCCGGGGAGGAGCAGACTCCAGGTAGGTCTAAATAGGAACACACCTGACTCCATGTACATGACACTACCAGGGCAAATACGTCATCCACTGAATGCACAATGGATGCCAGGAATGCAGCTGCGAATGGAGGACGCCAATTGTTTACAAGTTCGGTGGGCGACCAAGGCTGTTCGACAAAAGATCGCAAATTGCAAAGCCAAAACCAATAAGTAGGTCGTCCCTGGCCCCACACAACCTTCGTAAAGTTATTAACTTTCGTGATTTATATCCTGGTGATCGATGTCCCCTCTACGTGGTTTATCTACTGCTTATCTACTGCCAGTTCTGAAAACTGTAATAAGGCAGTCTAAACCATCCCTAAGAGATACCTCCGTTCTGTAATTTTGGTTGTCATTAGTTTTTCAACGGAAAATAATTAAAACGCCACTTTTATACTTCTCCAGAATGAGCGTTCATACCTCAAAATTGAACGTGGACTGTGATATGTTATGAATATGCAGTTTAACAATCTTCATGAGTGGAGACCGATTATAGATTCAGAGTCAAACTAAATTCTTTATTCGAGGTAGTATGAGAAAATAAGAAAGAAAACTGTCACTTAAGTTACAGTTATAGATCCTAAAATGACGATCTCAGTTACTGAAGATATTTCGCCGTCTTTCGAAAACGAAGTGGGAGTGAAAGGGGAATTCACTTTTTCAACAAAAACTCATAATACTCATAAAAGAAAGAACAATGTTGAAAACTAGATAAGTCTAAAATTGAGTATATTATTTCAAACTTAAATACTGGTACTTAAATTATTATTGTCTAAGTTTGTAAAACAAGAAACTAATTGTCTTTTCAGGGTTCAGGGGCTACGTCATTTCAAAAACGTTCCTGAAAGTATGTCAATGGTTTGAATCAAGAATGTTGTACCAGAAGGTAAATGAAGATCATTACGAATGGCCTACCCATATAAATGGGGTCATTTTGACTAGTTTGATTTCTAGATGGTTTTAAACTAACTCTCGAACAAAACGATTACAATAAAAGTATAAACTTTGAACTAAACATTAACAGGCCGCCATTTTAGGCGGTATCGATTTATATGGCTTCAAAATTATTCTTCTTTTTTAAAGTCATTTAAATAGAGACGCTTGAGCTTTTAGATTTGATTCGTTTTTAATGAGAAGCCGATCCCCTTTTAGCCTTACTCTGACCGTCCTCATGGGCCACTGGCCAGTGCGAGGATCTTATCAAACAGAATAAGGGGGAGAGTCGATACAGTACAAGGTCGATTGTACTGATAAAAAGTGCAACGGTCACAGAGAGGATTCGAACCTGCGCTATCTCTAACTCAAAGTCCAACGTCTTAGACCGCTCGGCCATCGGCACTCCCACTAATTTAATTCTTTAGATACATCATTCACCTTGCCATTTTGGGTATGGGCAAAAATCACATCGCCAATATAAACATAACTGTAGGTTTTAACATAAAGGTAATCTAAAGAAGACGTTTCTAATTGCAATCGTTCAGAAGTTATAGGGGGAATGAATGTTAGTGGTAAGTCTATCCAACGTACCTCTTCAAAAGCTCCACAGTTCTGATAGTTTAGTTCTATTCTTGCACTAATTCTAAAGGCCCAAGTAGACCTTTGTAATGAGACTGTTATACGCCAATGGCATTTTAATTCACCGTGCTGAACGATTTTAAGGGCACAATTTCTAAGTGTATACTATAGAGTATTCTATAATCGCGTGTAATATGAAAAAGAGCGAAAGTTCGCCACATCGTATTTTGGCACGATTATTTAATTTCTCCGCTCCTAACCTATTACGCAACTCCCAGCATCCACGGAAGCCGAAAGTGAGGGGGTCAACAACCATCAATCGATTCACCTATGTCGGACTCCAGGACTGCGGGTTCGGTTCGGTTCGAGCAAACGGGTTATGCTAATTAGATCGCTTCTGGTCGGCTAAAAATAGTGGACATTATAACGGGCCTCGTGATTGTGGCTGCGGGCTTCTGAAGCCGCCTACCCGGTGACGCAACTAAACAACTATCCGTCCGAAATTTTGAGGTTAGAGTTACGGGAATTCCGGTGACATCCCTTACCCCGTGTGAATTCAAGAGCTCAGCGAAGCGCGGAGCACAACACCAAGATAATTGAGAAGCCTTGTTCCCAGAATGTAGAACAACCTCGGTAACTAAGAGGTCCTTTTCAAATAACGGGAGTCCCGCTTATCCGGCTTTGGAACAAGCACAATCCGGATTATCCGTTTTAATGTGACATCTGTCAGGACAGGCTGCAAATATACGGACAATCAATCCTACCGAGGCTGCAGCGGATGGGGGCATCCGTGTTGATGCATGAGACGGATTAAGTTCTCACCGATCTTGGTTATTAACTCGCTCCGCCTGACCTTTTGGCATACTCCCTCATCCACCATCTGGCGGATATTGTCGAGCTAACTGTTCCTTGGAGACAAATACCCCGGAAGAACACCGGTTCAAGCTGAATAAGTACGAGCGTTTCTATTCAGAACAGTTCCACATTGTTTCAAGGATCACTATCAAGCTGTGGAAGTGGAGGGGAGATGTCTTTCAGCAAAGCACATAAATCTTTTCCCGAAGGGGTTTGGATTGGGAAGGAAGAATATTAAAGAATTTCTGTGGGGATGTTCTGACTCCATTGGGGACATATATTTGTTTTTGACAGAAGATCTATCCCTTGTTGTTCGAGATAGTGTGGGGAAATTGTGGCTTCATAAAAGTACTTTAACCCTCCATGGCTGGTCTTCATTCCTGAACCACTCCCTTGATTGGTTGATCTCTATCATCTATGGTTGGTTGCACCGTCTCATAGCTCGTTAATCTTATTCAATCTAATTTACTCTGTTCTTAGATATTTTCAGCACAAGGTGGAAACAGAAAAATTAAAAGAATGAAACAGAGATAAAATAAGAACATTTATTTTCATTTAGCTGTGATTTCCTTAGAATAGGAGTTTTGAGACATAAATCAGGTAATATGAGCTTGGACACGACATAATTTCGCGCTATAATGAAAAGACGATGATATTTGCTTCGAATTTACTTCAGAGACAGATCTATAATCAATATTTTTGTCTATCCAAATAATAACACAGCGTGCAAAGGAGTAATCGCAGGACTTCTATTCTTCACATAATTGCTGACATAACCCCAGAATCTATTTAAGTTACAGGAATCAAATGTAATTATGTAGTGTTGTAAGCAAGAACGTAGCCAGGAAAGAATTTTTTTTGGGGGGGGGTCCACACAACAGTTATTTTCCCGTTGTGGACAGTGAATAAGGTCCCATTTTGTTCCTTAAAAAGTTCTCGGCCCGATTCTTTGCTCTGAACGATTTTTTTAGCAGTATATGTCAGTAATACTGGGTTATTTAAATAATAATAATAGTTTACTAAACAATTGAAAAAATTGGGGAGGATCCGGACCCCTTAGATCCCCTCGTAGCTACGTCCTTGGTTGTAAGTAAAAAACGTTCGTATCACAATTAAAAGTTTTAAACCAACACATATAACTAACTGAATGAGCAGACTTACAACTATCGTGGAAGGTTTATACAAAGTATTTTAGTTGAACCGTGTATTATATCGGATATATCGATTGTACTTCATATTCATCGAGATATCGATCTTATGTATATTGACAGATAAATGGGAACAGAACGACGATTAAAACTGTAAAACAAGGAAGTTCAATCCGATTTTGAGCTAAGCTGGAGACGAGAGATTATATTAATTACGGCACCAGAAGTGCATCAGAGGAGGCGAGGATTATTGCTTTTCAGCTTTTGTAATTTAATCAACAGTAGCAGCAGAAATCTCTCTCTACCAGCTGGAGTGTTTACAGTTACAGGATTTTAATTTAGCGATATGGAAGTTAAACATTAGACCGTTTCTGGCAGATTTATAATTTAAATATTTCAAATATGGTTTCTCTGACCAACCGTAAATGAATGGGTAGATTACCCTACTACAGTAAAAGGTAGATTATACTACTACAGCAAAAGGTAGATTACGCTACTGCAGTAAAAGGTAGAATACCATACTACAGCAAAAGGTAGATTACCCTACTACAATAAAGGATAAATTACCCCACTAAAATAAAATGTAGATTACCCTATTACAGTAAAAGGTAGATTACACTACTACAGTAAAAGGTAGATTACCCTATTACAGTAAAAAGTTGATTACCCTATTACGATAAAAGGTAGATTATCCTACTACAGTAAAAAATACGTTACCCTACTACAATAAAAATTAAATTACCCCACTACAGTAAAAGAACACTTCTTAAACAAAGAGAAGGTCGGCTTTGATTCTTTACCCAACCGGAAACAAGGTATTGGATCATTCCTACTAGAGTGAAAGAAGATTCCTAAACTATGAGGAACTGGGATTTCAGTTATCTGATCAAACGGAAATGAAGGGCTAGATTACCCTACTAGAGTAATATAACAATTCCAAAATTGGAGGAATTGAACTTTGATTTAATTGACCAATCGGAAATGAGGAACCTACTAGAGAATTTAGGAACTGTTCCTAAACTATAGAAATTCGACCTTTATTTCTTTGAACAACCATAAATGAAGGAAAGATTACCCTACCAGAGTTGAATAACAACCTTTAAACAAAGTGGAACTCGGCTTTGATCTCTTTGAACAACGGGAAACGAGGGACTGGATCATTCCTACTAGAGTAAAAGAACAATTCCTAAACTAGGACAAATTTGACATTGCCTCCTCTGACCAACCGGAAATGAAGGGCTAGATTACCCTACCGTAGTAAAACAACGATTTATAAACTTGATTTGGATTTCTCCTCACCGGAAACGCGGTGTTGGCTCTAAACCGGATCCTCGAGCCGGAGTGACTTGCACAGCCGCTGCTGGACTGTTTGCGGACAGCTAATACTGAGTAATGGACAATAGAGTCGTGCACTGCGCTCTGTCGGCCGGTTCAGACACTATACTCTCCACACCACCTAACACCCAATTAGCACACCACCGTGTGAACTCGCCTTCGTATCATCGCCTCGTACAGTTCAACTGTATCTTGGGCGTATCAATCGATCATTTTACTTTCAATGCATATTCTATATAGATTTTTAAACTTTAATAATGTACTGTGACATTTCTACTTGTGTTGACATTGGAGTGCCGATGTCCGAGCGGTCTAAGACGTTGGACTTTGAGTCCGACTTACAGCTATCACAGGTTCGAATCCCGTCTGTAACCTTTACACTGTCTATCAGTATCGACCTTGTACTGTATCGCCTCTTCCCCTTATTCTGTTTGATAAGAAAGAGGCCAGTGACCCATGAGGACGGGCAGAATAAGGCATAAAAGGGGATCGGCTTCTCCTTAAAAAATATATTAAGGGGGGCCCAAAGAGTCCAGACCCTCCCTTCAATTTTTAATTACAATTTTAGTAAACTATTATTATTATTCAAACAATCCAGTATTAGTGACATGTACTGGTGAAATATCGTTCTCAACATTGAATCAGTTTTTAAGGAGCAAAATGGGGAATGAGCGGTTGACTGCACTTTCCTTACTTTCTGTCCACTACGAGAAAAATATCAGTCGTCTTGACCCCTCCTCCCCAAAAAAACCTAACTACGTTCTTGCTGTGTGAGTGTTGTGCCTGACATCCTTTACAAGGTTGGTAAATGTGTAAGTGTGTACTGATATAAACATGTGTTCGTTAATTGATCAAAGCAGGCATTTTATCTAAAAAATATCCTAACAATACAAAAGGTGCTATGCGTTTGAATTCCGTAATTCTATTTGCGTACAAAGACCAAATTCTAATACAAAGCAAACCTAACCCAACCCTCCCTCAGTGAGTGTGGTAGACGTTAACCCAGCAGGCACGGTTAGTTCTGTGTTCAGCAATAATACTTTGCTTTGCTCAGCAAACAGTGTTGGCGCGAAGCAAAGTTTGCGGTAAGTATTATGGGTTCAGTGTACGAGCGCCTGTAATCTCCCAAGAGGCAATTCAGAGGCATGGCTGTTTACCGTTACATCGTGTAAGGCGCTCTCTACTCCAGAGTTCACAATGGAAAGGGGGAAATAGCAAAACCGCTGTGGCGACTTAATAAACACAATTATTATTATTTTATTTTATTTCATAATAAATTTGGTAAGGAAGTAACAATAATAACGCTTGGACCACACAACGTTTTAAGGAGTTAATAGTATTTAAGTATTTTATATAATACTAATAGACTCTTTTTCACTGCATAATATACACAAAACTTATGCCTTTATGTTCATATCTCATATAAAAAAGAGTAGTTGGGAAGGGTGTCAGCAAAACGTGTGGCTTTGACCCCGGCATCTTCAAAAAATGAACCTATTAGAGAATAAAATTCCGTTGCTGGAATTCTCATAAATTCTTAGAATTTATTACATTACTGCTTTGAGATCAATGACCAATCACGTTTATTGAAGTAATACTATCCAACCAAGACTGCATGTACGATGAAAATAATTTAAAACTCCCTCAAACTTGTTACAAAATTTGAACATCGAAACAGAAATCATAGAAATTACTAGAAATAGTGGACGATTTAAAGATTTGTGTTCTGTAATGTTTCAAAACAAGTGAGTAGCAGCGTATCGACAATTTCAGGAACCGTTCAATTCCATGTTTATATGTATATTTTGGAAAAAGGCAATTTAATTTTAAATAAATCTTTTGTTCGTACCACTTTGAGTCAATCCCTCCTCTCAAATTTGGAAAATTGTTACATGTCTCATGGATATACACTAAAGCTTCTTAGTGTATTCTTGTCAAAAAAGTTAGTGAAGGAAGAGCAAACCCGCGTTTTCCACTCCTTAGATTTGTACACTGAGTTTATTTATTTACACTTGCCTGCATAGCACGTCAGCGTGTCAAGTTGAAACATACACACTGAGTGGGAACCGGTCAAGCCACTCTGACGAGAAATCAAGATCCATACGAATGCACTGTTCGGGCATAGCTAACAGGTTGCGGCTGACTTCGAGCACAGCCTCGGCTAACGAGCCCTGATACCAATAAGTGATAACAAGACCTTGAAATCGAAGTAGGCGCCATCGGTGATAAATCATACAGTAACGGGACTACGGGCGAATGTTACCCGGCCACTGCCCTGCTGCAACAATGCTGATGCTAGCAGAGATCGCCGAACTTCCGCTGTTGTTTCCCAGGACGGTGGGAACGCGGGTCGGCCGCGGGCATCGCGGATTCGGCGGAAAGGTCGAGGTTCTTCTACCCAAGAGGATTAAAAAGCTGTTTCCTTATCATCCAAGATGTAAGAATGGAGTTAGATGACACAGTAAGGATGATAAGACGATGATGATGGAACAGCAAGATCAGATGGTCTTCATATCTTGGATACTCCGACCGTCACATAGATTTGCACGGGTGTTAGACATAAAAGGAAAACAGGATGATCTTTTTTGGACGATTCTATATCATACAAGAGGTTAGCTGATAGCAAAAGACGCAGAAAAACCGATGCTCTTCTCTTGGAAGACCCCATATTGTACAAGAGGGAGTTAGATGATCCACGAAGACCAGACTATCTCCTGGACATTTCCTTATCATCTAACTATCTCTTTGACAATGCCTTATCGTTTATCTCTTGGACAATCCCTTATCATCTAACTAGCTCTTCGACAATTCCTTATCGTTTAGCTATCTCTTGGACAATTCCATATCATCCACGACGTTACAACGGAGATGACACAATAAGAATGATCACAATAAAGCATTGCCTAATACATTGTTAAAATCCTAAGTACGTGAACTACAGAATCACGACTTCAGGTCTTATGAGGTGCTGTGTTCAGATAGGCCTAATCAAGATCTAAGTTTCTGAAGAACTTGCACGATTGAGGAGAAAATTTACTCAATACGTGGAAACTAGTTTTTTAAGGGTATTGCAAATACGTTTGCAATACGCAGCACGCCTAAGATTTGTCTGGTAACAATGTCTTTTTGTTAAGAGTATCACGTCTTAAAAGTAGTTATAACAAGGTTCTGTATGCATATATTTTGGACAAACTGTCAATCTATCAATTTTTCCCACTTTTTGCCGCTTTAAGATCAAAAGCTTCAGTTGTACCTGGTGAAGTTGTAATGAACTGGTCATTCCTTACAAAGGACGAGGACGAAATGATTTGCATGTATTTATTCATCACGTACCTATACTGTTTCTGCGTGGACTTTAAGATTCAGTGTTGGGTGTATTGCTGACTTTAAGATGGGTGTATTGTTTAGCCATCTTGATTGAATTGTGGGAGTTTCTTGTTTAATTCTATTAAATTAATTTCAACGCTGTTATCATTTTCTGTAAAATGTTAAAATCGTTAGAAATAAATAAATAAAGAGTTAGTCATCTTTCGAATTCAATATAGTGACATTCTTCATTGTTGCAGGGGAGACTCGATTGGACTCAGGCAGGTTTTGATGCCTTGCAGAGTTGAAAAGACACACCGACTCGACATGGCAAAAAGACGATATATGGAGACACGGCGCGGGGCCACCTCCCAGAATTTCGGGTGACCCCCGACCACCGCGGCACCGGAGAGTCACGGGGACACGATCTCGTATAATTGGCGAGGTGACGACCCGTGTTCGCTCGCGAGGTCACCGGTCCCCGGACCCTGTTAATTACACCTCCGGGACCACCGCTGCCACAAAAACTCACTCTTAATGCTCCATCTAGATTAGGGATTTATTAGTTTTAACGGCAGTTCAGCGACCTTGACCCGTAGGCCTGTGGCGTTAACTGTATCGAAGCCTGTTTTGACAGTAATAGGGCCTAGTTGGATTTCCACACGGTGCTCAAACTGTTTCCGGTTCTGATGATGACAGAGGGTCTACAAGTCGCAGGTGTTGTTTGTCGACAGCTATGGCCAAACCTAGAGTGCCAGAACGTGAGGGTTCATTTTGGAGAGGTGAGAAGAGAAAGAGAAAAAAGCAATTATAACTGTAACCAAAACAGTGGAAAATCAAAGTTAAATTCCTCTTATTGTAGTTAGTACTCTAGAAAACAGGAACGGTTGATTAGAATTTTAAATTTTTTTCCTATCTTGACAGAATGTTTTTTACGAATTAATACTTTTTTAAGCAGTGTTTGAAACCGATATAAAATCTTTACCAACATGTAAACATGGTTTTTTATCCTAAACAGTTATCTCAAAATTGAAAATTGCGTTGAAGAATACCTTCAGTGTCCTTCACCATTGACTACATTCTTCGTCTGTATTTTAATTTCGTCAATAATGGTCGGTGTGTGTTGAGTTTAATTTGGGTTAAACACGACCCCATCATAAGACACAATGCAGTTTTTGATTCGTTTAATTTAGAGCCATATTTTAAATGAGTTGATCTATGGTGTCCCACAGGGATGCATTGTCAATCCGTTCTGTTCTGGATTGATTGATGGGTAAAACTGGAGTTATTCTTTCAAGGTGAGTACAATGTCACTTTTGGGACAACGGAGAAGTGACTGTAGCAATGCACACGGCTGCCGATCGTCACGGCATCCAGAGACCGCGTCCCCGTGGGGCGGCCCCAGCTCTGTCGTGCTCCAATAGCCTCATGGACCTAGTAGTCCGCCCGATCGGGAATGTGACTTGTGCAGTATGATTACCCCATTTCCAGCGCCGGATGCCGGAGAAGTACTCGAGTATGACCGGCCCTGTCCTTGAAGAAGCCTTGGGTTGCAGACCACGACATCGTGCCGCGTCGTCGCAGGCGCATAGCCATCGCTAAATGTCTTTTTGTTGCCCACCAATTTGCGCATTCCCATTAAAACCCCTCTAGACGGTGCCATTGCATTTGACAACGCTTTAGAGTGGATTGAGAAGGAAGAGATTTCATGGAAAAAGGACTCCATCAAAAAAGATGTATACGCTTCCCAATACCAAAATAATGACTAGCATGCAAAGAAATTACATTTGTACTCCAAATGTTGACTGCTATCATTATTGCATTTTAGCAAAACAAATTATACCTTAAAACTTCACAAATTGGGATATATCATGCAGAAGAATGGTTTTAACCTGCTGCTTAAACTAATTACTACCGGGTTGAAATTACTGTACTTAATTGAGTTGAACCCAGGTGTATTAACCGATAGATAGTTTTAATAGATCCAAGGTATCATAAAAATTAATAAGGCTATTAAACCACTAAGCGTGGTCATCGGTGGAGCATTATGTTAAAGGGGCACAAATCACCGGACGACACCCGGCCGAGAAGAAGAAGAACGGGTAGGAATTAATCATTTTGAAAAAAATTGCCGTGGATTATCCCGGGACGGCTAGTTGGCAGCGCATAGTTGCCAGTGCGATAAATTTCCGCGGAAGACGCAGAAGCAGACGCGCGGAAGACTTATGGAGGTGACAGAGAAGCCGGGCGCGGAGAGGCCAGTGGATTCCACGCAATTAAGTGATGCAAGTCCACATTCCCGGCCCTGCAATCACTGGATGTGCTGGCGTGTTTTGCTTCACTTTCTGTCAAACGTTACGCAAGGAAGGTCAACACCCTCGAATAATTACAGAGTCTCCCATTGTTAGTTGCCCACCATGCCGCGCAGCCGCACGCTTCCCTGCTATCGGAATCCGCACCATTACCCGTACTGTTAGTTTTGGAACAAAGAAAAACACAGGTCCCAAGACGGTACCTTGAGGTATACCATACTATAAATATTTTCAATAAGGAATTTGTACGAAGACAAACTTACCGTAATGTAAAGAGTTAATGTAAACGATCTTATTATTCTGTAACGGAATTGTAAAGGGCATTGACTCGCGTCATTACCTATGTAAATCGAAGTAAGTCGAAAATTCCACCGTAAACGAAAACCGGATGTAACTTTTTAGAGGATAAGGCTTAATCTGGATTTTAATTAATTTACAAACTCGACTGAGCGGAAACCGCTAAACACATCCGTGAATCATCTTGGCACCGTTCCAAATGAGCAAAAACGGCGGATTAACTGGTTGGGAACGGTTCTGTTGATATATCGGCGCGCACGGTGGATGTCTTTGGCCCACGTCCAGGCGATGCAAGGACGGTCAATGAGAGTCTCCAGCTCGGGTCTAGGTCTGGGTCTGGGTCGGGAGCCCCGTTACTGCGGCGGCCGGCGGCCGGTCGACAACTCGGATAGCCCGCCTTCACTTCCCGTATGCTAATGCTGTAATGCAATAGACCCATTATGTCCATTAAAATTTGCCCGGGCAACCCATTAGGCATGGGAATTGCACTGAAACTGAAAAACGTGGGAAAGAAAATTGCCAGCTATATTGGATGGGAGATGACGTAATTAATATAAAAGAGATTATCTTTAATGAACGGAGCTGTTCCGGAAATCGAAAGTACCGAGGTGATCGACCGGGAAGAAGCGAAGATACCCGCACGTCTTATACACCCAGTCCTCTTACGACTTGGCAAGATGAGATGGTCTTTACAAGCATCATACAATAATAGTATTCTGGGAAGAGTGTCCTAAATAACAAAATTGGAAAGGTCAAATTTCAGTTCAATTCATACACATTATCAAGTCTACTTTCTATCAGAGTCTTAAAACCATAAATGTGGACTCACCGGCGGTAGCATATGAGAAGAGTAGTGCAGACCACAACAAGAGACACGTCGTCGACCACTGACTGAACGCCGCCATGGCGCTCGCTCAGTCCGGAGAGCGGGAAACTTCTGCAAACAAAAGTGTGATTAGTTGACGCTTGCTCAGTCCGGAGAGTGGGAAACTTCTGCAAACAGAGGTGTGATTAGTTGGCGCCCGATCTTCAGGAACAATGCGGAGAAAGATTGGATACTAAAGGCTAATAGAGGTCAAACCCACGTGTGGTCAAGGGCTGGGTTTTTAACTCATTGCTGATATCTCACGGTCAGTTGAAAACTGTAATTAGAAAATCAGATTAAAAAACTGTTGCAAAAACCCAAGGAGTATTTAATTTGGGCTGTAATTCTAATGCTTTATTCTGTCCTTGTGGTTTTTCGTACCATATGTATATTATGTAAACACATAATCGAACTATTGATTGTAGCTGTGAACATATATTGTTCGATTTGAAATTGTTTAAATAAACACAAACTCAGACACCTATATTAATTTTTATGTTACAGAATGAAATGTTCAGCATTTTGTTCTGTAGATATTGTTAGGCCGTATTAATTTATACTCGATGGAACAAAAACATGTGTTAAGGAAGAAAGAAAAACATCGCGCCCAATTCGCTGCCTTAAGGTATACCATATTTATTTATCGTAGTATCGAAGTTTTGTACGGATTGTTTTGGTGAAATAAAAGTGTACGTTCAAACAATACCATGTTTAAAACCTACTGTTGTTCACAGTTCATAAGAAGAAAGTGGGCTATACATAGTGCAAAAACAACCTCATCAGAAGTCACACTTCTTCACACATAACCGAGCACGTTATGGAAGTCTCAGCACGTCCATGAGACGAACAAAGGTTGAAATCCATAAAACGGCAAGTCGTCTGAGCAGGAGACAGGGGCCGCAGGACGGTCGCGGCCGCTCTGGACACGAACATGCGACAGCCGTCACGGGGTACAAGTGTTTATAAATAGTTGTATGGCCAGAGATGCCATCTGTATGATAAGTATGCATTGGATTCAATGCTGCCGGAGATATTGTTATTGTACTGTCGTTACTACTCTGTAGCCGGGGCATTTAAATAAATCTGCGTTCAATGTGAACTCTTTGTGCGCATGCGCAGGTGGCCTGGCTTCTTTGGCTTGGCTATATCTGCTAAGGAGGATGTGGACTCTTTGTGCGCATGCGCAGGTGGCCTGGCTTCGTTGGCTTGGCTATATTTGCTAAGGAGTATGTGAACCCTTTGTGCAATTGCACAGGTGGCCTGGCTTCGTTGGCTTGGCTATATCTGCTAAGGATGATGTGGACTGTTTGTCCGCTTGCTCAGGTGGCTTGCCTTCGTTGGCTTGGCTATATCTGCTAAGGAGCATGTAGAATCCTTGTGCGCTTGCGCAGGTGGCCAGTTTTGTTTGCTATGTTATTTTGTTTGCTAAATCTGCTAAGGAGGATGTGGACCCTTTGTGAACATGCGCAGGTGGCCAGTTTTGTTTGCTAGACTAAATCTGCTAAGGAGGATGTGGACTCTTTGTACGCTTGCGCAGGTGGCCTAGCTTCATTTGCTTGACCACACCTGCCAAGGAGAATGTGAATTCTTTGTGCGCTTGTGAAGGTAGGAGTGCTTCGTTTCTAAAGAGTATTTGAACTCTGTGCGCTTGAGCAGGAGACCAGGTTTCGCAGACTTAGACATTTGAGCTAAACTATGGACTATGTGCGTTTGGGTAAATTGTCGGACTTTGCTCGCTTGGTCATATCGAGGCTTATTTAATAGTCAGGATCAGTTTGATATTTTCAATGAATAGAGTTGTCAGGAAAAAATATTATACAATGACAATTGCAGACTTAGACATTTGAGCTAAACTATGGACTATGCGCGTTTGGGTAAATTGTCGGACTTTGCTCGCTTGGTCATATCGAGGCTTATTTAATGGTCAGGAACAGTTTGAGATTTTCAATTAATAGAGTTGTCGGAAAAAATATTATACAATGACAAAACTAAACAGTTTGCTTTAGGAAGTATGAAAGTTCAGTGTCTTGAATTCAAAGAAGCATATCTGCAAGTTGGATTAAGAGCAATCTCTCTTTGAAATTGAGTAATTCGTTTGCGAACTGTGGAACAAAGGAATTGTGCGAATGGTATGCAAATGGAATCCTAGAGTCGTTGAGATTCTGCCCACACTGTTCCGCAAATGTAGAAAAACAATAAACGGTACCTTCCCGTCTGCTCGGCACGACACCCAGAAGGAGGCCAGGCTGACCGCTGTGCAGGGGTCAAAGTTGACGCGCATGCTGCTATCCCACCATTAGAGTCTCCGGGCCGCACGAGGACACAGCTGATGCGAGGTGATGATCAGATGATCATTGGCGTTCCGGTCACAGCAACAGCTGATAATATTGATGTCAACGACCTTAGCTCACAAGCACCTGTGAGAAGCAGTAGCGCCACCTCCACTGATTAGTATCTCTACACTAGGCGAAATATTATTCGAGATACCTAAATAGTTGTTTTACCTACACTGTCAATATTGAAAGGTTTTTAGGAATGCAAGATGGAATTAAACGGGACAAGTGGATCGAAGAAATGAGATAGGCCGTTTAGACATGGAACCAAATGTAACTTTGAGAAAATCTGAAATTCCAGTATCTTGAGAACAGGTCCACTAGTTTCAGTGATGGAATCTCTTGCAGGCAAGCGGCGGTGGTGTTGAAGAAGGTCTAGGTTATGCGCTCAAATCTAGGGCGTACTAACACTCAGGCGTCAATGACCGCCTTGAGATCAGGCTAGCCTAACTCATTCTTGCATAATGTACAAAGCGGCCACTCAGGACCATTTGAGATCATTTTGTACCGGCAGCATTTTCATTACCGTTTCTTAAACAGGTTTTGTTACAGCCCACATATGCTGATGAGGTATTTGCATCGCGGGGCAGTTCTACGGTCCGTTGGGACATCGTGGCCCAAATCCTAACGGTACCTTAGGACAAAATACCTGATATGACAGCGAGTTCTACACTATAGCCATTCTTTGAAGGATGGACATATTCTCAATATCACCTAGAACTGACCGGCCATCAACTTTTTTTAGTTAAAAACACAAGATTTTGAACACATAAATACCGACTAGGGTCCTGAAACGTTGCCGAAGAAATTCACTTGCCTTTCGGCAGGTTCGACGCCACCTAGCAATTATTGGTGAAGGTCAGATTCCACCACTTAGGGGAGATAAGTGCCAAAAAGGCGGAGAATGTGGGTCAAGGCATGGGCTAACAAAGTTTTTAATAGCTAAAGAGCGCTGAACGCTGATGGAATGCTGTACAGAATTAGGAAGTAACGGTTGTGGCCTGATATGGGAGTATGCCAGAACCTGTTTTCGGCAATACTTTGAAACCGCGGACTCTTGGTTTTTACAGCCTCGGCCTTGACTCTGCCGCGCCGCTGCCGTAACTTCGACCGTTCAATTCTCCGACGCCTGTCGCACAGCATCGGTCTCTGGCGACAATGGTGTCTAAATCGGCTCCCAGCGTAGAGAACACAGGTTTTTACGCGTATAAACTTCAGACAACCGAAATAAATTCAAAGTTAAAGTTGTTATTTAATAAAGATGAGTGGTCCAATGGTAGATCCTTGTGGTACTCCATATAAAAAATAAATTAGTCCGATTCCAAACTGTTACAGATTAAACTTTACAAAGTCGTAAACTATATAATCGAATACGAAATTGTTCGAAGTTAAGCTATTATAATTGTCAAAATGAACAAATAATTCAATAAGTAGCTCTTCTATGTCCGAAGTCTTAGGCTTCGAGACAGCCTTCGCTCGGGCCTCAGTCGCCCAACAGCGTTGTCGCTGTCGCAGCGGTTCACAACAAGTTATTAATATTGCGTGCCCATGTGGAGATTAGCGCCGCTCGAATCGTGTGCCAGACGGGGAAAATGGCGGCCGGCTCGGTGAGTTATGCCGTGGACCTGGACCCTGTTCCCGCACAAGAGAGCAGTCTCCATCCCGCCTTCCTCGCCGCTGTCAAACTCTGTAGAATACTCGGAAGTCAATACTTGATAAAGCGAACTTTGAATCAGACAAAGTCAGATTTTGAATTCAAGACAAAGGTGAGAACACAATGTACCGTGTTTAGGTTTTCAGAAACACCTATTGCAACCTGTACTGAGTAATTTTGATACGACTGAGCGTATGACCTCATTCAGCACGTTCAATGTCCAATGACCACTTTAGTGATTTTGAGTGCTTTTGGAGAGGAACCTTCTAGGGATTTTCCAAAATCATTTGATAGTCTGACTGTATTGGAACCATGCGTAGTGCAATTCCTGATTTTTAATAGCAGTTTTAGCCTCATAAGGTTCTTCTGAAGAGTAATTCCGCAGCCTCCCTGACTCCAGGACTCAGAGGTTACGGCGGGGTCACGGCCCAGTCTGCACCTGCCAGTCTGGCTCTGCCCACGCACCAACGGGATACTGGCCGGTGCCGGATTACCGACTCTGGGAAAAAACGGGATCATAACTAGACTTGCAACATTGCCCGACGGGTTCCGGGGTGGCAGAATCAAGATGCAGCTCTTGGCTCACACCCAACATCCGACACTTTATAATCAAATGGAACTAATTTATTCCTTCCTGCCAGTACCCCGTTGTGAATGAACTTCACGTTTAGTTCTTTCAGAAGAATAGAACTAGTATCGTAAAAACAGATGCAGCATGTATTCAAGTACAGCTAGGAATAAACGTCATGGGATTACTCATCTTTGTAATTCTGAGGTATCCATTGGGACTAACAATGTCCCTCAATGGATATACAGTTTTGAAGTCCCTGATTTAGAGTGCCCTCAATGGATCTACATTTTCGAAGTCCCTGATTTAGAGTGCTTTAATGAAACTGTAATGAACTTCACGTTTGGTTCTTTCACAAGAGGCTGAATCTTTTATAAAAGAACCAATATCGGGCAAACAGATACAGCATGTATTCATGTACAGGTAGGAATCATCGTCATGGAATTACCATTTGCAAATTCTGAGGTATCCATTGGGAATAACAATGTCCCTCAATGGAGCTTCAGTTTCGAAGTCCCTGATCTAGAATGATTTAATTAAACTTTATAAGTTTTGAAAGCATTTTGATAATTCTTCTCTCAACGTCCGGAAGAACTCTGTTCCTGGAAGGACACAAACGCGATTCAATTACTGTTCTATCATCGGGAAACTGATCACATTGACCTTGAGACACCCTGATCTTCCAACAAATGAAATTTGATGCCACTTATCATCAGATACTTACTGATTGATGACTTGTAACTTTTAAAACGTCACTAAAAGTTTTTAAACACCTGGACCAAACAAAACGATCTGATGGCACGTCCACGTTATGTGAAGGCGATAAAAGTTTGATGCCGCCAACTGCAGAGGAGGTGTTGGATCGTAAATTTGAATTTCGTTACGACCAGCTCAGCGTTCTCTTCCCACGCCTGCTCAGATTGGCGTGCAATTTGTGACAATGCTCTGCGGTGCTAAGACAGAAAACGCCGATATGCAACTTTAATTCGGAGAGATTATTTTTTGGAAGGTTCAAATTCATAGAGCATTCAGAATGTTTGTGCAGAAGTACCTGAATCATCTCCAGATGAGAGGTAATAATAATATATATTGAATTTAGCAATTTCTTTCAATTTAATGCAACCGTCAACTTGTATACATTTTGTAAAAATATCATGTACACATTTTCTAGCATTCAGACATCATATCCAGCGTTTTTCTTGGTTTCTTAATTTATCAGCTACTGATCATTGATTCTTCAACAATTAAAACGCTTCAGATACCAAAAAGGTGTTGAAGACGAGTTTTGAATTGATTTGGGTTGTTTAAAAAGTTTACCCTTTCAGGGAGGTTGTTGATTAGTCTTGTTGATTTGTTACGGGAGGTGTTAAGACAACGTCAGTCTGTGTTGCTGTGTTCTGGAGTTGTCCCTGCCTCTTGTTTCGTATTAGGGAACGTCCCACCACGAACCAAGGCACGCATGGAGAAGCAGTACATGATCACCTCAGAAATATAAAGGTAGGGTAAAGTCAGCAATCCCAGCTTTCTAAATTATTCCTTGCACGACTCTCCAAAGTCCAACTCTCCAATTTCTCTGACAGCTTTTTTGGAGTTTGGAAACTCGGTCCATTTTGTCTTCGGAACAACCTCCTCAGGGTCGTATTCCATACGCTAATTGTTCATAGTAGTTTTTCATGAGAAGAGATATGGAATATTTATTGAAGGGAAGATGATATGGTACCTTTCGAAACTGAAAAACCGTTGCTGTGAAATGGAAACCTACGCGAAACGATAAGAACTCTACTAAACTGTCGCCCGCTTCTAACAAAAGCCTCCCGAAGAGCCACATCCACATACAGGAAGCGCCGGGCGAATGATACATGAAAGCTTGGCTCACTGCGATCAGCTATTTTTAGACCTCACAAAAAGCAGTCGTCGAGCATCGGCTCCCTTATAAGGCAATACAGGTGAGGATCGGCGGCCTTCCCCATTCTCAGAGCCTCTGACAAATGCCTTCCTATTTAAATTCTATTGTAGGTCTATCAGAGGCAACGCCCCTGAGGGACGATTTCGATTCGCGATACTTCAGAGAGGTTTATGGCGAACGTTGCCGGCCGGCGCGACGAAGAGCGCAGACTAGAGGACGGTTCTGCGCGGCGTGGAGCCGTCACTTGGACACCGTTATAATAGCAGAGAGTGAAAACAGACAAGAATGTGGCGGTCCATGCAAGACGATTCAATACCGCAGCACAAATATCGAACTCGGCGGTTTGTAACGTGTTAACCAGCCAAAGAAACCAACTTTAAAAGCTATATGTGGAATATCTATGTAATAAAATGGAAAATCCCAAGAACAATTTTGAACCACAGAACTTACATTTGCCAATGAAAATCCATGTAACAAGATTTTAAAGATTTTTTTTATATTAATCAAACAACTAGTGTGGGACCTTGTACTGCATCGAGCCTTCACCTGATTCTGTTTGATAAGATCCTTGCACAGGCCAGTGGTCCATGAAGGCGGACACAATAAGGCTTAAAAGGGCCTCTCCTTTAAAAAATACAGCCCTTGATCATCATCAATGTCAAAGGCAGAAAAGCCAGCGAGCCGGAATTGACACGAGAAACGGACAGGATAGTCCCCTAATTTATTATGATAGTAACACATGAAGGAGCGATACCTTTATTAAGGATAATAATATTTATCTTGTTGTGTCACCTTAGGCGCGAACATATACTGCGTAATTCAGAACGTAGTCACCTAGTTTGGCCAAGTAAACTCATATTTGAAATTTGGGTTTGTGCAAAGAAATTAAAATGGTATACGAGCGTGGATTGTGATTTCTTTTGAAGGTAAAAATAATTTATGGAGAATTTTTATCATGTTATTATCGACTGTTTACTTTGAATTTGGCTCATCAAATATGCTTTGCAAGAAGAAGTGGAGGAATTTATTGTTATAATTATGTCGTTTCCAAAAGTTTTGTGAGAATTAGGGCTTTCATAATCCAGTAAGAGTTATCATGTAGGGTTAAGAGTCTGTATATCTACTGGAGGACTCCAACATGAACAGTACTCACAAAACGATTACCAAACATAACCTCACTTTTAGAGGGAAAGATTACAGTATTGGCGCGCGACGCTGCCTTGGCCTTTGGTTCACGCGGATTAGTAGCCAGTACACAGCTACCTGTCCAAATATATCTATGAATGACAAATGTCTATTATTTCCCCAAATTAAAACTCGTCCACAAGAAGCGATGTGTTGCTGCAGAGCCGACAACAACAATGCCGGGTTGAGCCAGGCCAGACAGAGTGTGAGCGAGTGGAACCGGTCAACATTAGCATAGAGCAGCGAGTTCCCACCGTTGCTGCCCGGTCACGCTCGCCTCGCCTCCGCCAATGTGAGCGCAATTAGGCGCGAGTCGCAGACAGGTGTCAGCCAACAACAGGTGTCAACATGTTGCTTCCTCCTACTGCTTCACATTTTGAGCATAATATATGACACCAGTGCCAAGTATTGAATGAACTGTTTTGCAAAATAACTTAAAACAAGCCGGTATAGTATCCGTCCACTTATTTAAGAACTTGATGTAATTTTGACTTAATTATACGATGACAGCAAGTGTCTTCTTACAAATTTGAGTTGTCGTATATATTTTTCGGTTCCAAAAGTTTCCAAAAATATTGTTCGGTGTAAATGTATCTTAAAATCCTTTTTCTATGTCCAATATCGATCGGTTTTCAACACGACCAAATTCTGTTTCTGTAAAATGAGGACAGATTTGATGAACAGACTTTAAAATTTCAAAGCTGGTCTTTTCAAAAGAAAAGGAGATCCCAAGGCTAACTCTCAGGATAAAGAATGCCGTGACATACCATATAATAAAGGCTCGTTTGAAATGCTTTTTAGCGTCACAAGCATTTTATAATGTTACCGAGTTTGTGGCATTTGACTGGAAGATCACCCAATAAGGAGATTGACTTCGGCGATGTAGGTGTAAAAATTGGCAAATGGATGAAGGATGCATGAATGTGGAATTGTATGATTGAGTGTGATCCTGGTGTGGCAAGAATGTTCAAAATTTTAGGTCTGAACTCGTATTGACTTTTGCTATACATGTGCTATATCATGTCTTCGCAATAAAACATTGATTGAAGGATGCAAAAATATTCACACATCTGAGCAGACCGATTGCTATAAAAAAAAAACAAATGGAAATCAAGAGCTCGAATTAAGCCCTATAAAAGGGCCATCAAGCGGGATCAGATTGGGTCCCACGGAAGCGGTTCACTCCCCAGTTCAGTCGAATCGGATTGAATAGGTTTTCCGTGAGGATTATTTCGAACTCCGGCAGAAAGAACGATGGCGCAAAAAATCTAACGGCCGAATCGTGCACGGTGCGTAATGAGGACTTACAAACGCGCATGCACAACGGAGGCAATTAACATAATATATTACTGATACCGCAGGTCCTCGTCACCTCGCGGGATAAAAAGGCCGGCAGCAAGACCGAGTGAAGTCCAGTCGCGGCCACGCAGCGACCACTCGGAGCAACGGTGTAAAAAGAGATTGCAACTAGTATTGTTATGTGGTTCCGAGAAAGAATCGATGCTAAAATATCGGTTAGAGTTTTTGCCGGCGTGAGATACCTTGTCCGGCCACGGTAATGACTCTATAATTGGTAGTTAGCTCAATACGGCATATGCGGTGTGAGGACGTTCCTCAATATTAAATGCCTGGGAACAATGGTTATGCTGATGTGTTACAAGTGTTCACCTTTTTTTATTCGCGCACCGGCAGCAAATTGTGTTTGAAGTATACATGAGAGACTTTTATGAGCCGGGTAAGTAAGCAAAATTAGTAGACTGTAAAGCACCCTCGTCTTCTTACAGGATGTGCGTTGTTCCTCTGCAGTGTTCTATGGTTGACTCGACGCTGGTAATATGAGGTTGTCCGACGTTAACACGATTTTAAGGAAAAAAGTAAAGCGGTTAAGAAACGTCTTGTTCTTGCCGTGGTCGTTACGGGTGCTCTCAACGATTTTAAAACCCACCAACTATGCACTTATGCAGAAAAATATAAACACTCTATAATAACGGTAGCCAACGTGATTACCTGAAACAGAATGGCCAAAAAAATACGTAAATCGGGAAAAAGAAGGGAATTCATTTTAATAAGCAGTAGAAATGTTCAACACAAGAAAAACGGATGAATAGAAGCGACGTTTCTTTAACGGTTAAATCTGAAAGGACGAAGAGGATCAGAATGCAACACTTGTTAAAGTCTTCAAAAGATCCAACTCTAGAAAAGAAAGGTTAGTACAAAAAAGGCAAAGCATAGTTTACAGGATTAACTGAACAATAGTTTAACTCCGTAAGTTAAAATCGTGGGATAGTCCTCAGTACCCATGGACTTATGTCAATCTATAGCAAACGTATTCTGCGAACACCGCGATTACCTACTCAATCTTCAATTCCACTTTGAACACAGTACCAAAGAAAATGTCTCTAAAACAGTATTGAGTTCCTAAGGCCATTTATAACCTTGAAGAAGAAACACTCGCGCAATCGGAGTACCCAGCAAAGTCAACGATCGGAATTAATCGCGTAAGGTTCGCGTCGAGACAATCGTCGTGGGCGCTGGATGCTTCTGGGAATTGAACATTGCGGGGGCACCAGACCGAAGATATGCTAAGCGACTGCTTACCTGGCCTTCGCAGTTCATCATTAACTCTGCTCTTGACCTTGGATATCGTTGTCATTTGAAGAAATCGGTTTTCTCATTAAAACCACAAACTGAGTTAATCTTAAGACCATTCCTAAAACTTTTGAAAAGCAATAGAGATTTACCTTTAGTGATAAAAAGGACGAATTTGCAATGGATCCATGCTGGGGACTTTCCTGCCTTTCAGTCTCTGCAATGGGTATGCTATTTTCACCTCATAGAATTTGAAGTCATCCACTGGCATAATAAAGCATGCGTTCAACACATTCTTCAACGCTTTAAAGAAATTGCAGCTGTAGACTCTGCCGTGCCTCTAAATTTTGGAAACAACTTTGTTTTGTATGAATAAATGTGCCTTCGTACACATGTATGAGACGTATGGCAGAGCAAACTACCGGACTGGAAGGCACAGAACGGTGGTTTATGAACGTCTACCCTCGCAAGCGGGTGTGGATTACCTCAGCAAACCCAATTCCCAATTCAATTACAGATGCTCCAACGCCTAAGGAGTTAAAGACTCGCCTCAAACGCTTCGTGGTGTCTCAAGCATTCTATAATGCGGGTGAGTTTTTGGCATTCGATTGGGAGACCGCCCAATTAGAAGACTGACTGCTGTACTAATTGGGTTGCATTGGCGATGAATGAAAGAGGCGTGATTGTAAAATTGTATGTATGAATGTGTATTGTTTGTATGAATGCCTGGAATTTCAGAAAACCCGTATTGATGTTTGCCATACAATGTAAGAATCGTCGCTGCAATAAAAAAGATTTTTGACATTCACATGGATAATCATTTAAAACCACTCCCGTTACTTTCCATTCTAGGGGATATGTTGAATATTGCAAATGAATGACTGCAAGATAAATTTGAATAACGCGTAAGAATCACCAACAGCATCACTTAGCCCGATCCAGGCTAGCTGTTGCGAACAACAAACAGAGCAGACAACCCGTGATTAAGAGGTAATGATTAGCAGATGATAAATCTGCGGCTGTCAAACAAGTGTCAGTTGGGAGACTGTAGGCCAATGTTTAGACGGGTTAATGACAGGTATCTCTATGTATCGGTGCTAATCGCTGGCACTCCGTTAACTGGTCCAGTGGGTCCCATCCGCCAACACACCGGCCAAAGTCAAGGCTGGAGGAGGGCATGCTATCAGTCACGCGCCGCCGGCAGTTTTTCGGCTCAAAGCCGGTTTTTGTGGCCATTCGACATTGTTTTTGAGCGTGAAATCACAGATTGTGCAGCTTGGACACAGCCCAGGCATGGAGCTCGATCGCCAGAAAGGTCGAGTCTTTATAATCAGGGGTTTTAGAGGAATTCCAAATCTAAGAATCTTCTATAACAACAAAATATTGAGTTTTACAGCAATTTAAGGACAAAGTTCTTTTCCGTATTAAATATCATCTTGATTTGAGATAAATGGTGCAATCACACATCTAATGGCTGATTAAAGCAAAATATTTTAGGGTCCACAGAGTCATTTTTTGTCAATAAGGATTTTTGTCACTCAAAATCCAAATTCAGAATTAGATTCATCCAGATTTTATACTGTCTTACATAGCTTATTTCGAGATAAAGGCCACAATTTTATTTCGCAAAGAAATGGACTATTAGAAAGACTCTTAAGTGACTTTCACATTGGTCTGCAAGTAAAAAATCCCGCAATACCCACGTGGGTAACTACACAATAAAAGACATATAAGCTCGTGAATCGATCGCCAGAAGGGTCAAGTCTTTATAATCGGGGGTTTCAGAGGAATTCCAAATCTAAGAATCTTCTATAAAAATAAAATATTGAGTTTTGCAGCAATTTTAAAACAACGCTCTTCTTGATTTGAGATATATGGTGCAATCATACATGTAATGGCTGATTAGAGCAAAGTAAATTAGGGCCCACAGAGTAATTTTTCGTATATTAGGACTTATATCACTCACAATCCAAATCAAGAAATAGTTTCATGAAGTTTTGATACTGTCTCACATAGATTTGATACATAGAGATTCGAGATAAAGGCCAAAAATTTTATTTCACAAACAAATGGACTACTAGAATGACTCTTAAGTCACTTTCACATTGCTCTGCAAGTCAAAAATTCTGTCCCACGATACTCACGTTGGGCTGAGAGCGTTAAACTACAAAATGAAAGGCATAAAAGCTCGTGAATGATTGAGATATACAGCCTCATAAATCAAACCGAAGGCCTGATCCCGTTCCAAAAAACACCTCGATAGAAATTGCCGCCGCAAGTTGTCACGCCTGTTCTTATTACTTTGAAACAATAGCAACGGGCAAGTGACAGATGATTAAGCGGCTAGCGGAGTGAGTTCTCTACATCGGCGTAATTTACGACTAACATGATATAGTAGCTATTGTTAACGTCATCTCGTGATTAACAGCTTTGCCGTTATAATCACCTGTCCTCCCCTACGAGTTCATGTACCGTTTGAACAACCGTGAAGAATTTAAATAAGGTATGAAAATGTCAAGTAAGCACCTCATAAACTGCCGCCAGCCTGCGCGCTTGCACTCGCGCATGTAGTAGCTCCGGAATAGTAGTGTACTGGCCACTACTGTACCAAAGGCCAAGGCTGCGTCCAAGCGCGCGGGTTAATTGCGCGCCACAGTAGTCCGTCATTAGTGAGGTTATGTTCGTGGCTCGTGAGAATAGTTCATGTCCCATTCCTCCATCTGATGCCAACGGTTTGCGTTTTTCTGTAACTGCGTGAGACACTTCAATGTTGGAAGAAAAATGAACAATAGTGTAAGAAATTAATTGTTTAATTATTGAAGAATGTTTATTATCTCATGTTTATTGTTCAACAACGTATTCATTCCTTGGTGGATTCTCTCTGAAACGTGCAATATTAAAAAAACAACAGATGTTGCTCAAGTACGCGATGATAATATAGTGCAAATTATATGTGGGAAGGAACTATTTAAAAAATCAAATATTAACCCTCAGTATTAATTTGATTTTCAATAAGAGAACGTTTAGAAATTGTAATCGTGTGTAATTCCTTTCCTAACTGGACCCACCGAGAGTAAAAATATTCTGGATTATCATTATCTAAAGGAGGGAACCAGCTGGTGGGATCTGCCCGCGCGACGAGACAGGACAAGGGAAACTACTTTTATTTACGTTTGGAGGAGAAAGGAATGTTATTAAATTTGCTTTTGATGGCGGCTGCAGGAGCAGCGGTGGGAGAAGGAGAATAAAGGATCTGGGCCAGTCATAACGGTAACCACGAGTGACCTGAATATCCCCCGGGATAGTGGTGGGCCTACCACAAGGTCGTCCTGCAGGAAACCTCGCGAGTGTGAGTGAGGTGGGATCAGGCAGACAGCCTCGAGGTTGGTCAATGACCAGTATCCTCTCCGAGGAGGGAATGCTGATGGATTCGATGTTTGCAGACAGGCTCTAAACAATATTTACCATATATTGATACAGTTGATCTTATAGAATCACGAAGACCATTTACATAAATCCTTAAAAGGCCATTGAAGCAGTATTAGTTATTAGAAATGGTATTCCTACCTGACGAGTAAATGCTAAAAGACCAGTTTGCAGCAATTAGTTAGATTCATCTAAAGATAAGAATGTTAATGCCAGGTATTAGCTCAAACTCCTCATTGAACTCGTTCTACCTTTTAGGGTTATATACAAAGTCAACCATCTGCGTAACCATTTTCAATTAATAATGATTACAGTTCATCATATAAAACAGTTTTGGATTTTTCAGTCTACTAGATTTGCTGCAAGTTTGAAAAATAAATTGCTGGAACAGTGATGACCGAATAACACATCTACAGTGTCCATCTTGCAACCCTTAATTTTCTCTAATGCCCGCAGAAGACTGTCAGTAATATATTAGTTGGCTTGAAAGCAGCATTACGTTTAAGTTATTTATTTCAGACAAACGTAGTATTTGTATTGGACTTGCACCAATCCATGATTGTGGAAAAGTTTTATTGTGGCTTACGCTAAGAGGAAAGTTCATGGGAGCGTGAAATTGAAAGTTCTTCTTTATCTCCTCTTTTACCCTCCCAAAGCTCCTGAAGTTCAATAACCGAATAGACATAACTAAGTCTTGGGATGAGCCGCTCTTTTTGCTACAGCCAACTCTAGAGTTATGTGATGGCAATTTCATGGTTGGCTTACCATTCGCAGAAACCATTAGCGTTTAAGCGAAAAAAAATGTCTCAGGAGAAGATTCAAGTAATGCTGTTTTACACACTTTTATATGTCTATGAATTTGAAGAGACTGTGTGAAAATGTTTTGGAAGAACTTTGAGGAAGTGGAAGATTATTGATCTGTTTTTCACACTGGCCAGACCATTTGAGACATTTTATAGTACAAGGTTTAAAATTTACTGATAAAGATCACAATCATTTTCTGTGGTTTAAGGAATTGTTTGGAAAACTCGGTGGTTCAGAAGAGGTGAAAAACTTCCCAAAACGGTCCCGGGTACTTCCGGAACTAATGTATGTGGAGTGCTCACAGATAATGTGTGAAGTGAAATGATGATACTAAAAGAACAAAAACCAAAACCCCGCTAGAGTTAGGCATGATAACCTTGAGAGAGAGAGAGATGTTTCTTGTAAAGAAGATCCCAAAACTTGGAACGGACAAAGATAAAGTACTTTACACAACGAATATTAAATATCAGAGACATACTCAGTGTAAAAATATTAAGTGAAAAATCAATACTGGCTTTGGATGTAGAAGAACATCTAAAGACCTCACGATCTTTCCTGAACTTCGAGCCATCTCGAGACAGTTATGGACTCGAGAAGGAGGTCATCAACTTGATTACAAGGTTTTAAAGTTTTAACTGCCACCTTGTAAAATGTACAGTTCTATCTAATGTATGTCATTGACCGAATAAAACACAGTTAAATAGTTTGTGTTAATCTTTTTGAGTACTTTAATGCCACTGAGAGATAATTACGTTTGCAATTAGTGAATAATCCAAACACAAGCTAAGTGACAGTAATCTCAGAAACTAGTGATATTACAGTGATAGCTGAATGTATCACTAATGTGTTCCAGCTGCGGGTGCAAAGGAGGACTTACTGCTGATTTAGGAACAGGATGTGAGGCACTTGCCACCAGAGACATGTTGGAGTGCCAGAATCATGGCACAGTGCCAGAATAATGGCACGGTGCCACATCACTTGTTAGCCACAAGGTTATCAATGAGTCCGCCCACTACTACACTTTCATTGACACCCACTCGCCCATTCAACGGCCTTTAGCCTTGGAGCTACTTTCTTCTGTATTGTCCGTTCACGTTCAGAGTCATGGTCAACCCTTTCTCCGACTCTGGGCATTTACATACGAACACCGCCGCGCCGCCGCACAAGTGTTATCTGGTAATCCTCGAGTTTTTTGGTCTTATATAACCTGAACTGATCGAGAGGGGGAAACAACAGTATTTAGAGGGTTGTGAGTAATGGTTCTTGCTCTGGAAGAATTTCTAATGAAAAGGCTAGAGTAAGTTATTAGGGGTTTTCTAAGAACAAAATAACAATAAGTTTCAAATTGTTTCATGCATAATTGACGATGGGGGTTGTATGGATAGTTCAGATTAACGGATATGAAATTTGACGTTTCGAGAACTGATTGTTCTCTTCTTCAGATGACGAAATCAACAGTGCTATGATGAGCGCGTGATTTAAAATGGCCCTCAACGTGCTAGGAAGTAAAGCAAAACAACATGTAAATTATATATTAAACAAATTATGTACAACAAAAAATTATAATTTTAAAAATTATTAAAAAGTTAACCATTTATAATTAAAGGCAAAAGTTAGTTTTCGGACACCATTCAAATGTGACGTCTCTCCCAAAGAGTTTCAGTAAATTCAGAATTGAGATCAAAATTCATATAAAAAAATCAGGAGTCCAATTATGAACCTCGTGGACATCCACAACAAAACTGCTAGGCTGTCCCAAAACTGCTACGGCGAAAGTGATCTCGTATATCTTAGTTTTTGTTTTCACTCCTCGTTTTCAATTTCTAGTGCTTGTCGACTGAATGATGGTTTTCGACAGGGGATTACATAATTGTGGGTCAGTCCGCCTGTCTGGATGCGCGAATCGAGGGCTAGTTTCTCTTGTCAACGGTATCCTTTTGTAGCAGTCTGCGGGTGTTGGTAGCGACGTGAGCAGGAGAGCTCTCAAACCATGTCACTTGGGCACCGTGAGCCGAGGATAGAATAGAAACACTTTGGATCTGAAGAATAGAAACACTTTGATCCGGTGAATAGAATCAGTGTTCGTCGGCTTGACTCACTCAAATTGTGGGACATAATCAGTTGTCGTATGAAATAAATGAAAATGTATTGAGGATCGAGTAGAGAGGAGTTGCAGGAATAATAATTCATTTAAAATAGTAAATTTACTACCTTTTAAGGGATTAAAATATGCATATCTACGTATGTTTATTGATTGGAAAAGTATTATATCAGTTTTCATATCAATACAAGCCCAAATTTAAGTCATATGATTACCTATGGTATTGATGATTGAAGCTTCTATCCATCTGAACACAACTATAGTACTTTTAACGAGTTGAACTATCCCATACTCAGAACGATCTTTTGTATATTATAAGTGAAATAATTCAAAATATTAATGATATGAACTGGCGTCACTGTTTTTGTAAAGTACCGCTCTTAAAAGGGTATTAAATATGATAAATGCATAGAATCTCAAGCATCCTATTTAATTTTTTCCGTAATATGAGACTGTATTTGTGTATGAAATTTCAGCGGGATGAATTTTTATGCAACATGACTGACGGTAAGGCTCGCTGGGTTTTTTAAAAGTCCGTTCTTCACCAATTTCAGGTTTTCAAAGATTAATCTGAATTAGAAAGAAACATTTCCTGATTTTGTACAGGGAAGCTGCGACGGGTAATCTAAAAATAAAAGATTTCTTGAAATGTCCTCACGCACACGTGGTATCAGTGGGGAATCTTTTGTTGGCAATTATAAGCTGCACATATTTCGAGTTTGTTTACTGCGGTACACAATTATCTATAATGACCACTTACTGGGAAGCAATAAAGGCGGCGATATTCGCGAAGCAATAAAGTTAAAATCGAATCGGCAAAAGTAGCTATTGCAGACATAACTCAGAGCCTCGTAGTGCAAGGAGTTATCTCGAGTGGGCGGAGGCCGAGGTAACGGGGACGACACCGCAGAAGCTGACCGCGCGGCGAGAACCTGCGGTGGAGTCGCTTAACCCCGCTTAACTGGGCAGTGGTGGTGCTGGAATGCGGCCTTCAGGAGAGAGGTGGTGGTTGGACGCAAGATCGTGGATCGAGCGGAAAATCCCACTTAACTGTGCAAGCACCGAAGGTCAAAGGTGTGGAGCAACATTTATGTCGAAAAGAAGGGAGAAACGAAATTGGTCGAAATGTTTCCAGGTAGTTTTCGGTATTTTGCATTGGTACCAATATACATTACGCAATCAAGTTGGGTTGAAGACTATAGTATAGACGAAATTTCAAGCTCAGTGAATAACTAAATACTGGTTGAGTTGGGGAGAATTATAAAAATATCAACATCCACGTAGTCACCTGTATATATTCTTCTTCTCCTTGATGGAACGATACAGTAAGATGAAGAACAGTTATTGTTCATATTTCAGTTAAAATATTGCTTCTTAATCTCTCAGACAGTTAAAATCCTCCGGCGAGTTCCTAGAATTACCGGGCACGACCTTGCCCTCTGTCTGACTCGTAAAAATGGAAGACAAGAGATGACTTCCAAACCTCATCTTGAGCAAAAAACCTGCTATTGGAGGACAAAACTTACCTGAACTGAATATGATATTTTTTGCTAATTATTTCAATAGTTAGTATCTTTAGTTTCAAAACTACTTTGAGTTGTGGTAAATTAAAGTATCCCAGTTGTTGCAACAGTATTAAGATTAGGTTATTTTAGCGTGTTTGTATTTCCTTGTTTAGAACACCTGATTTTCAACAAGGAAGATGACATTTCGCTGTAAGACAAGACGCCGCAAAATCCAACCAGTAAGAAAACAGCTTTCGATTACTTATGTAATCAAACACGTGTTGAAGATTGCTAAATATATTGGATAACCACGCAACCAGAAAGAGAAAATGAACACACTGGAAGTGTGATAGATAGGTAAGGAAATCGCATTACAAAAGTAGAGGCTTACTTAAAACATTGTTTAGCTCTTGCTAAAATCTTTAATTTGATTGACTTATCACTAGTGGTAATAAGTAGTCTATCAGGGGAATTGCTCTGGTTGAGCCTTTCCTTTAACGTTGGATTATGTAATGTAAATGTGTACGTTGATATTATGATTTAGTTGCAAACATTATATGTACTGCAATTAGAAATATAAAATTCAAAAGTAGATATCTTCTACAAAAATAGTGTATTGAGGCAACAAACAAGAATCCAACGACGAAAAACAATAACCTTACAAATGACAAATCCCAAAAGAGTTTAACCCAAAACAACCCAAAGCAGTCTTTGTTTGTTTTTGACGATGGAAGGATTGTGAAGGAAACAGGATCTTTCCGGACATTTTCCGTCGTTCAGTGAAACAAAAAATCAGTTTGTTGTTACTGTATCGAAATGTAGTGTTACTGATATTTTGTTTCACTGAACGATGGCAAATGTCCGGAAAATCCTGTTCCTTCACAACCCAAGTCATCATTTACAAGAGTTAGTCAAAACAACGATAGGGGTTTCAAAGGCATTATCGGGTTCTGTAGATTTGAAGAAAGGGTTAGGTCTGCAATGACTCACAAGTTCAATTTGGACTTCAATATGACGAGCGACCCTATGTAATATGTTCAGCGGTCACCCATCCCTCTAGAGGAGGCGGGAGGTGTAGGTCAGATGGAATGCGTGTGTGGACGGCGTGTTTCAATTGACAGGGTTCTCAGGCTGACTCCGTGATCTATCAGGCCGTCACAGTATACAAAGCCGCTTCCTGGTCCCGACAATCGTGTAACGGTACTTCTCAGTACATCGCTCCGGCTCCACACCGCTCCACTCTTCACTCTCAATTAAACCACCCCTCGGGCTCTCCCCCCGATCCTGATACGCTCCAGCTTTCTTTGGCTGGACCTCCTCCTGGGACTGACGTCCACCTGTCACTGTTCATTTCATTACTCTGATAACTAAAGAAGATGGTGCTAACTAAATATATACGAATTTCAAGGTCCCATCCAAGGATCACAGTAGAGGTCTAAGTACAAAAACAAATCCAAGGGGTTTTGATCCTGAAGGTCCACAAGGAAAGATATCGTTGAAGATTTATATTTTCCAGAATCTACTTTCTTTACATTACTCTGCTAACTAAAGAAGATGGTGATAACTAAATCTATAGGAATTTCAATGTCCCATCCAAGGATTACAGAAGAGGTCTAAGAACAAAAGCAAATCCAAGGGGTTTTGATCCTGAAGGTAGTCCACAGGGAAGTATATCGTTGAAGAATTATTTTTTTTCCAGAAACTACTTTCTTTTCATTACTCTGTTAATTAAAGAAGATGGTGCTGACTAAATCTATAGGAATTTCAAAGGTTCCATCCAAGGATCACAAAAAAGGTCTGAGAACAAAAACAAATCCATGGGGTTTTGATCCTGAAGGTAGTCCACAAGGAAAGATATCGTTGAAGATTTAATTTTTTTTTTCTTTTCAAGAAACTACTAGAGATTTGGATTTACCTTGCGAGGGAAATCATAGAGGAAGTTGAGTGGCATACCTGAATCCAAAAGTCTTAATTTAAAGATTTTCAAAGAGAATAAATCAACAACACATACTGATGGGATAAACCTAAAAATCTAAGATTGCTCTACGACTCGTATGAGCATCATCTTATTATAGTTCCATGGACGATAGACAAAACGAGGAAGGGTGGTATAGTCTCTTCTACGGCGGGCACTCAACTCACTCACTTTGAGCAAAAACTGATAGCCTGTCAAAGAATAGAGCTCGGTTGACACAAATCTGACATCGCGGCTGATGACATTGTAATGCTGATGAGTACAGGATGATCCGACAACATCCGCGCTGTAATTTACCTCTGACAAAAACATTTTGGGCAAAAACCGAGCGAACATGGCGCGCCGGGTTGCTTGGCATGCCAGGCTCGCTCCGCTCCGCAAGTCAACGTACCCGGCAAAACCGGATCCGTGCTCCGTACGCTGTAATTGCGGTCTAAAATAGCCTAATGATTCATCGTAGTGGTCCAATAACAATCAAACCACGTGGAGCGATCAAGGACATTACGCTGCTTTTCTCAGCTGGTAGGGTGAACCGCAGTTTCCTTGCCGGGGGCTCTTCTGGGATACTGTTCAGGTCGACCCTAGAGGAGTGATCTTTGACCCTATCAGCGATGAGCTACTGGCTTGCTGCTTTCGTTCTACTATTCTAGTGGAAATGGCCTCCAAGCCTGCAAGGGTTGACATAAGATGCAACAGGGATTATTCTCAGAAACTAGAAAGGTATTCATCATAATAGGACTGGTCTTCTAGGCTATTAAAGATGATCCTAAAGCTCATTGGGATTATGTACAATGATCCTTGTTTGGATATTATGAGCCTACTGGAGTTCTCTGACTTCCTCCATGGGTGAAGGAGGCTCTCCAATCCTGCGAGGTTCTATCTAATAGAGCTTGCAAATATTTGATCCGACTTTAGCAGGAATTGGTTTCAATATCTCCAGGAACAATGTTACGGTCTTACTATGCAATATTCTACGAGCATACTGTGATTGGGTTACAGGATGAAAATATTACATTTATAGATGTCGTAGTTAAAGTGATGACAAAATTAATGTTTTTTAGGTAAATTGCATCATTATCAGGTAATGTTAAATGGTCTTTAATGGAGACATAGCAAAGCATTTCCTTTTTTAAGTAATGACACTATTAACTGTGAGATTTCCTGCAAAAAGAGTCTTCTGTAGCGAAAACGAGAGAAGAGCTTGCTATTAAAAGTTATACTGACCCGAGTGGGATCTACACGGCCGACGTTCTGCCTGCGGTCATATATTTGCACATGCTCTGCCTACAATAGCCACGAGCAGGTGTAACAAAATTAGCAACCAATTAGCAAATGAACTACCTGGCTACTACTGAAGAGCAAGGCTGCCCCGGGCAATCGCGGAGTCCCGCAGGGATCATGCTTGGCTCCAGCGTTATTTCTCTTTGTTCTCAACTACCCATTGTCTGGGTTGTGTGGCTAATTAATACATTACCAGATGATCCTTTAATTGGAGTACTTAAGCGTCGCTTGCTGAGCTATGTTGCTGTCAAGAGGTCGGCAGCCTAGGTTGTCATGGAAGCATCTAAGGTTGGGTTTATGAATATACCCTAGTGCTTAATTGAATATCCATTGAAAATTGATGATGTTGCAAATTCCGTTTACATATCCAGTTTGAAAGAGTTTACAGTATTTACACAATATATACAGCTATGAATACGTCATGTGTAAACTTAGCAAGGAATGCGTATTATTAGTGGATTAAAAACTATCAACAGGCAAAAGAAAAACCGCTAAAAGATTTAAATGCTATTTCGCCTCATTTTGGTCAAAACGGCTCGAAGTGATGTCAAGATAAAAAGTTGTATCCGGGGAGGCACATTGACGATGAAGGAATTTGGCATTTAAATAGGTTTTTAACAACCTACCAATATGAAGAAAACCGGAATCCTTGCAGTTAGGATTTTACCTAAAACCATTATTCCTTTGGTTGCCATTCTAGTCAGTGAAATATTAATTTGTAAGAATTTCGAATCATGATAAGAATGACGTCTTAAGTTAGCAATTTGGTAAATTGGAATTCAGATATGAAAATTCTATGAAAAGTGAGGAAGTTAACATGGAACAATAAAGTACTGCTTCATGGGTAGTATTTGCATGTCCCTGTGAGGCACAACGGTAGGCTACATATGAATCTCGGTGTGCCTCAGCAACAAAGAAATTGATGATGGCAACGATCGTTGCTCGTGCTGCGGATATGTGATTAATGTCGCCTAATTATCTGTCTACCTCGGGACACGCGCATGACATACGGCCGTGGTTACCGTAATGCATGTTGTCTGCTCTATATGCGCATACGCATTTACGTTTGACGTGAACGTCAGCCTTGTAACTCCTATATTAAGTGCTGTCCTAAATCTCCTGACGGCAAGCTTCTGAATCTGGTTGGTCTAGTCTTAAATCATTTACGGAAAGCTCTTGGACGTATCTTATAATCCTGGCTACTACCTTGGTGGCGAATTCCTGTATCTATCAGTGGTGGTGCAACCCTAAATCTTCCATCAAAAGTGTTGTAATCTCGATATTCTGAAGAAAGTTATTTTTATCATTCACTTCATAAAGTCCTTCCGGTGAAACTCTTGAAAGTCCTTGATGTGCTGCAGTCTCCTGAAAGCAAACTTCTAAATCTCTCAGGTGTAGGGAAATCCTAAATATTCAGTCAAGAAGCTCTTGAATCTCTCTTGGATGGCGAAATCTTAAGGTTCCACAATCTTTCTGAGGTGGTAAAATCAAAAATCCTCATACGGAATGGTCCTGAATATCTCAAAGGTGATGCAATTCCAATTGACAAGTACCTGAATTCATCGTGTTAAATGAGAATAATGAAAATAGTAAAACAGAAAAACGTATTTTCTTGTTGCAAATCATATTCAACTAAGAGAATGCTGCTTTTCCACTCAGCATGTCTAGGGACCTCCTAACCAAAACGGATCGGCCTATAAAAACGACACAAACGTCGCCCTGTTTTGCAGAGGTCTCGAAGAGGTGCGAGAGGCCATTGTTAGTGCTGTTTACAGCCATTCTGAGGACTGGCTGTATAAACTGGCACAAATAAAATTTGTTAATTACAGCGGAGTGAGGCGCCTGCGCTAATAAACTCTGGTCAGCGACCGACCAGGCGCATGCAATTACGATGAGGTCGGAGACACGTGCATGGTACCCTGGGCTCGGCACGTGCATGCTAAACCGTACGTATGCTAGGTGAGAACTTCGTGATAAGTGGCCAAAGAATAAGTGGCCATGCTTCAGGCCAAGCGCCAAGTGGATACATAAACCGAAGAGGAATTCATGGAGCATTATTCATTCTGAAAGGTCTTATGCAGAATAACTTTTAATTAGTTGGAACTAGATGTTGCATGAATAGACGAAAATTTGGTAGTACCAACAGTAAAAGCCTTTTATTAACTGGTAGTTCTTGGCGAAAACGGAATAAAAGAATTACGTAATTAAGTCAGCTCCTTTAAAACAACTTCCCTACATTACTTTTAAAACCTCGCAGGTGCTTCACTTGTTATGGTTTTCGTAGAGGTGTCCACAAATTAAGTAGATTTCCACTGGAATAAAACTATGTGATATATTTTGTGTACCGTACGTTAGGATGAAGTGCTATACATGTGAAAGAAAATTGGTAACTATAATACACATCTCCTTAGACGTTTCTGGGAGATTTTGTTCTAGTAAAGATCAATGCAAGAGTTTCTTGAGATGATACATTTTAAGACTCCACCGCATCTTACTTCCGAATACAGTTTGTGGAAACGTAATTGTGACCATTTAATTAACACCATTTGTTTCTGTTTTGATACGAATTTCGGAAGAGAAAACCGCCATTAGCTAAAATGGAACAGTTAACCAGTTCCAAGGTTTTTAGACAAAGAGTTCCGTGGAGTTTCTACAAAGTGCTTCGGGGAACCAAACCAGCTGCGTAGATAGCCTAATAACTCGTCCTCCTGGACAACCTTGTTAACTTTTGACAAAACACGTACATGCATTCTGATTAGCCTCGCCTTCAAAGCGTATTCACGCATGTCAGCCTTCCAAAGTCTTCTGATATTTTTGACAGCAGCCGATTATGTGGTGTTTAATAACTTTTATGATGATCGAATTTATATTCATAGCTGAAGGACGATTTTGTTGCTGTCTGCAGACAGTTCAAACAGGTCAAAAACAATATTAATTGGTTAGCAAAAAGTGTGACAGGTAAAACGTGAAGGTTCACTAATTGCGGATGACTCCTCGAGAAGCATTAACAGGTCAATATGCCATGGGACTACGTCATACCATCTGTTATATAAGGTTTAGCACAGAGCAGGTAGGTTGAGTCATCAGGTTGTCTGCGGCGCGACCTTGAGTCAGCGAACTGTGACCTTGGAGATGATCAGAGAATGTAAACTAGTTCCGCCGTGACGCACCAGTGGCGTCATCCCCACCGAATCCACGACGTAAGTGAGTTATGACTCCGCGAGGTTCCCAAGGCCTCTTTTAAAATGAGGATCTCCTACCTGGTACCCTATAAAACCATCGGTTAAACTCTTCAGTGGCTTTCCTGGAGACGTAAACTACTACAATCGTGCTGCATCCTGAGTGTTAAGACTTTATCTGTGATCGTACAGAGATATCGTAGCTTACATAATAACGAAACTGTCCATTTACACCAAACAACGATATCTAAATAGAGCAATTAGGACAGACGAGGGTTATTCATCAAGAAGCGCTGGAGAGGAGAATATCCGGACCAGAAATAGTGCCACCATATGGAAGTTATTAGTAAAGGTTGTATTAACACACATTTCTTTGATGCTCTCCGAAGTGCATCTCAACATACCGACAACATTGTTTGACAACTACCAGTGAAGACTCTCATAAACAATTGTGTCTCTTAAAGAGTTTAATTATTATTATCTGTTAAGCATTCCAATTACTATTATATTTTGTCACAAAAAATATATTGGGATGCTGAATTATTATCGGTTTTTCCCAGAGTTGATTTCAATCGGAAGTATAGTTTCAATGTCAGATTTAGACATAGAGAAGTGTTCTAAAAATTGGGTTTCTGAATTTGAATATTTGAGACTGTATCTCTAAATCAATTTCGAGCAATATTGTAATGTTTTGACGACTAACAACGATTTTGGGGGCTATTGCTGTAAGGAGCCAATACAAATGTACCTATCTGACCTTTAGCGTTTTTTGTTCTGTTGTATGAGTACGGAAGCCAAGTGATCCACCAAAATGTTGAACACGACCCCTATAGAAGGTATGGCGCAAATTATCGAATAGGGAGTTAATCGTCTGAAGATCTACAACCGGATATGATGTTGCATTTGGAAAACGATACCCCAACAGAAGTGTAGTGTGGTAAGTAAGCCAACAAATGATGAAAATAAACCGTTCGCACCATCAACTTTTCAAAATCAAACCCATCGGTCTTTAAGAGTCCTCCAGAACAAGTGCCTTAGTTAACGGCTACCGGAACTAACTAAAAAAAAATAAATAAAAAAAAATAAAATGGATGAACTCCAATGTCTTCACGGCAAATGTTTTCTTAGGATTGTACAAGAAAGAAAATTGTTTTGGGTAATTTTGAAACTGATTCACTATTGATTTACCATCAAACCCCTTAGAGGTTTGCACCCAGACAGTAATACACAACCAGTTGTGTACAAAGTTCCCAGTCAGTATTAGCACTGTGTACTATTTTTGATGTTGCATTCAAACAGGCCACTGCCAGAAGCATTGTAGCAGACTCTCTTGAATTCCAACTGTTGAACATTCCAGAGTTCCAAAGACTGGTAGTTCCGTTTCGTAGCCAATTACTGTTGAATCTTCATCTAAATTTATGAAGTTGCATTTCTTGGCCGTGGTTTCCAGTGTCCGAAGATCCGGCTTGCCAACGTGTAAAGTACACGAGAAGGCGGAGAGCTGGCAGGGAGCACCAATCACGACCGTCTGAGAGACCCGATGCCGTTAGTCCCCTGGTCAAACTGCGATCAAGGGCCCGTGACTTAGCATTGCTTTCGGCAAGGCTCTCATTAAATACCACTCTTGATGGCGGAGCGCCGCGCCTACCAGGCATCGACCACTCGACCGGACTTGAGAGTTCACCGGAGTGCAAACAAATAGGTGTTTGATTATAGCCATCGTCGAGAACTCCGGCTACACTCTACCAGTTGGTGGCGTGAACAAGGCCATCACAGTTGCAGTAGAAGCAATACGATGATTTTGATCAGGGATGTTCCTAAAGTTTTTTCTTTAAGGAGAACTGAACAATCTTTTCTGCTCACCAATAGAACTTTGGAGGGCTTCAAGATTAAAGCACTGCACGTACTCACACAGTGTTATCTACAACAAAGTCCGAATTGACCTTCAAAGATGCATCTAAAAAGTTGAAGATCATCATGAATTGAAAAACGTCCCAATTCATAATGAGACTTTTGATGACACTATTTTATATGCAGAAAACAGGAGGATATAAAGTCTTAAAGTTGAGAAAGTCCACTAAAAAGAATGTTGTGAGACCAATCAAAAAGATATTCGTGATTTTATTGGGAACAGCTTATGCTTATTCTTTGCTACAAAGGGTCTTCAAATTTCAAAAGAGGGCTATTCGTCTAGTGTTTGGCCCTGGGAGCAGGCAGAGCTGTCGGTAGGTGTTTATCCGAGAACGGATCCTAACCCTTTCCTCCATTTTTTACAACTCTGTATCAGTCTACACTTTTGAACATATTCAAGATTTTCCTATTCACAATCATAAATTCTACCAGAAATAAAAAGTTTGATTATACCCTATAATAATAATAGCTTGTTCCGAAAATCAATAGAACATCTATTGTAATATTTAAAAACTAGCCATTCCCTTTCATCTTTCAAAAATAAGCTTAAAGACATCCTTGTAAAAATACTGTTTTTATTCACTCCCTGAATTCTTTTGCCCTACCCATACCAGTAAAACATATCCAGAGAACTGACATTTTAATCTGTTGCTTAGTTTCAATAATTCAGTCAGATTTATTATTACACTGATAATACAAATACGATAGTTGACAATTTTTGATACATTTAAATGTCCATGAGAAATAAATGATTTTGATATTTTTTATAGAGGTGTTGCACTATTACTACAATTTCAGAACGAAGTTCCGATGAGGCAGATTGTTGAAGGCTTTGGACCACGAATGCGCTATGATTCTTCAACGTCTAAATGTGGTCACAACGGTTCTTGAACCGAGGATTAGAATTTATTAGCATTATTTATAGCTGTACTGACTATTCTTGGTCCATGAGAAATAAATGATTTTGATTTTTTGATTTTGAATGAAAGTGTTGCAGTAGTTGAACGAAATCTTCGATGATGGAGATTGTTGAAGGTTTTGGACCACGAATGCGCTATGACTCTCCGACGTGTACATGTGGTCACAACGGTTCTTGTACCGAGGATGACACGACATCGCAGTGCGGGGTCACCCGCCTGGCAGAGGTCCGAGTGTGCCGCGGTCGCCGCCACTTCACGCGATCTTCTCGCCGGTCACGATCTGCCTGACATACATCACGTTTCACGCGCCCAAATCCCCTACTTCGCCAATCCCGGGTTCCCGACGCCCCGGCCGGTGCGCTGCCGAAAGTGAGACCCTGTAATGGGCCGATGTGCGGACGGACCACCGACGTCTAACGTTCCTTGACCCCGGTGACCTCGGTATGTTGCGGATCAGACCATTATCCGGTAAAATATTGCAGCTCATGTTCCACCGGTTCACGGGACAGCCGGGGAGTTTCCGTTCCAAGAACCTGAGGAAATGAACGGCTGACTGAACTTGTTATTTGGGCTCTTGTGAAACATGAGGAATCCCAAACCTACTGACACAAATATGGAATGAGATCACACCAGGGCTATGTTAGTTCTTAGAATCTACCTACTAGAATATCCAGCCAAATTGCTTGCAGGCTTTTCAAGAATAGCAAACGTAGCAGAGTCCAATCAATAATACCGCGACACGTTTTCCTTGTACGTCGTTATTTTAACTAATGTGCGTACACAAGAGAAATGGAATTCATAAATCTTAAAGAGAAATCCTGTTTCTTTAAGACGTATACGAGTTAAATCAATATTGTGTTTACAAGTAACGATACACTGATTTTATATTCTTAGCTTATCTGAAAAACGCATTTATATCTGCGTTTGATAAAAATCAATATCAGGCTTGACATCTTTATGAGAGGCCTATACTTATATAAGGAATCTAAATATTTTTAAAATAGCTATACATTTTATCCCATTTCAAAGTACGTTGGTGGACCTTTATTTTACTTCGAGAATGTTACTTGGATGTATTATAGGTAGTGGTATTGGGTTTTAGTCGAGGAATTTTTATTTTACTACCACAACCCTTTAAGACATCTTCACTGAAAAAGCTTTTAAAGGAACCCGGATAATTCCAAGCTCATGGAAACGTAGGTGAAAATAAGGGATTTTGTTTTACTCTATGCATAAAAATAAATGTTTCTTAATGAATATTAAGGAGGAAACGGCATTTAAAAGACATATGATTGACAAATACATGCTTTGTTTCAAATTAAATATAACTGAGGGTATTACACATTTTTGTGTGTAAAAACTAACCATTATCTTTGGTCACATTTCAAATAAGAATTATACAAACTTACATTTTATATTCTTATCCGTGGTTCTTACGTAAAGATTGTATCTAAAATGTCTTAAACATTACAAACAGTGATTTTTCCAACCTAAAAAGTATCTTAAAGTCATAACTATGCAATTTTAAAAGAATGCGTCCAACTGAATACCAATTGTCTTTAGATTAAGATAAGATGCTGGACTTATGCTTACAAATGTTAAACTACGCCTTTTTATATGAAAAGTGAAAACCCTAAGCAATCATTTCACCCTTAAATTTTCTCACAATTGTTCATCCAAGGGTAAAGCAATTCGTTACTCGTCCATTCAAGGCTTATCGTAAATATCTAGCAATAATGAATGGATCATCTGCGTCACGAAGCGACGTCTCGGCCCTGGCAGACGGACACCGCTTCCGATGGTTGAATTACTCACCAATTACCGACAATGTTTCCGATAACTCGCCGATATAATCACGAGGAAACCCCGATACCATTATTACCGCGTCCGCGATTGTTTATGCAAGAAGACGTCTCTCACGGTACGGTGGGGTTTCGTCATCGCGGTTTGAAATTAAACAAATCGATGAGTTTACCGAGACGAAATAAAAGAGACCCTTTGATGTCACGTGGTAACGACCCAGTTCACGCGTTGGAAACCCGCTCGCTCTGCTCGACAGGCCTAATCAAACCGCTTCCTTTGATCGCCAATCCTCTGTGAACGAACAGTGTCGAGCAGATGAGATACACCGTCGGCGGCGCAAAACCCGTGGGAGTCGGAGGAAATATCTCGGAAATCAAATTCGCAAACTAGTTTGTCTCCTTTTATTGTTATCCGATTTCCGAAACAAACAAAAGACCGAGGTATCAAAGCGACCGCAGCCGATAACCGCCGAGGCAAAAACACGTCGCTTTGGAGGGAACACGAATCCGCAATTCTTATCAAAAGGGGGAAATCGGATACGATCCAGACGTGTTTTGTTCCACCCGGGTGGTTATCAAAGCTGATGCACTGATCCACCCCGCGTCACAATTTGGCAGCCCTTCTGTCGCCACCGCTCGGCCAGCTGGCCCTCGATCAATCAATCAATCAATCAGCTGACTCATCTCGCCTGCAGACTACAAGGAGGCCGGCCGGTCTGCCACGGTCGCGGCCGCATGGTGGCTGCAGAACGCTCCTCTCGCGCGCCACCGGTATTATTGGTCTTGATTACTCGTCAATCATGGCCACCTCTGCTCCGTATTGTGCTCGGATAATGGCGTCAGCAACTGGACCGAGAGAGTGAGAGGTTTATTACGAGCCGAAGACCGTTGGATGGACGAAGGACAGAGTGGTCTTCCTGGTGTGCATCGAGTTCTGGCTCTTCAAGCACGATTAAAAATCTCGTATGGCCTTCAGGATTGCATTTTGTAGATCATAAATAATTTGTAAAATACCTAAACAAATATTGTATCAAATAATGATGCAGGTGAAGTGTTCAAAATCTGGTTACAGACACATTCATCTTAAAATGGACCCTTTCAAAAGCACATAAAAAGACAAAGACCATTCATGAATGTAAAGCTTCCAGATTGTCAAGTAATTTCGCGTTTGCATTGATTCTCAAGTGCAAACAATCAAAGCCAAGACCGACTTCGTACCAAAAAGAGTTATAGCCTTCACGACTACATTTTTAGACTTTAAATAATTTGGAAAATATACTACCTACACAAATATTGTATCAAATAATGATTCAGGTGTTCAAAATCTGGTTATGGACACATTTATCTAGAAATGAGTTCTTTCAAAAGCACGTAAAAAGACAAAGACCATTAATGAATGTAGAACTTCCAGACTGACAAACAGTTTCGGGTTTACATTGATTCTCAACAGCAAACAATCAAACCCAAGACCGAGATCGGATCAAAAAGACATTTTATTATGTGAACTGCGCCCCTGAGGCTCTACATCAGCACGGGATGCAGATATCATCACATCGTCTGGATGCCCGCATGGCTCCGTGACCAATGGCGACCTGCCTCAACCTGACCTAACCTTTCCACTCAAGGTCCCACGCCCATTTATCATCTCTCACCGCACATCGTTCATCCTCCACAGCTTGCCGCGTCTTCTCCTCTGTCTTGTTACTTGCTCGGTGTCATCTTCTTCTGCGAGGTGATATACAGCGTCGCCTCCCCACCTGGAGATTACGAGACAACCGGAAGACCACCAAGAAGAGACTTTGAGGACGAAAGTTTGAGAAAAGTTGGCAAAACTGAAATTTTGGCTCATGATATTTAGCTCAAACGAATTCAGAAAGCCATTTCCGAATTTGTGACTTTTATCATTGGCTTCCAGAACAACTTTGAGGTTATTACCGAAAGGTTCGGATACCTTACAGTGAACGTGCTTGAATTCTACAAGCACGAGCAATGATCAAAATTCCACCAAATCCTAGAGTTCCACGATCATTTCAATTTCCATGCGTCAATTGAAGTCAATTGAATGCAACCAGCGTCAACTAAAAATTGCAAGATAGGATAGCAAGAGTAAAGCGGAGATGAGGGTAGATCGTGGGATCTTGCAAATCGCTGGAAGTACTGGAGTGTCAGACCGCTCGTTCTCACACACCTGCCAAATGGTCTCACAACCGCACAAGCACGTCTGTCTGTGCTCGGCTCTCGACAGTTGTCAATAGACCTGAGACTGAGAGTGAATGACCGCTGGCAATATCCATCAGACCTGCCCAGCGTTCCAACAAATCACATGATCACCTCTTCTGCCCTCCCAAGTTCCGCACCACTTGAGCTAAATGTGACCACTTCTGAAATGTTATCTCGACGGACTATGATCAATTCTTAACAAAAATTAGATTTAAAGCTGTTAGAGATCCAAAGAAATCTCCAAAAGTGGAAGACCTTGTTCCATGTAGCAAAGGTCTATCCATGAATACTTTAAAGTTGTGACGAGACAATCACGACTTTGTGAGGTTATTGAAACCTTACAAAATTATCAGTTGTTTCAATACGTTGTCAAAAGTAAATTTGAGAGGCAAAGACACTTGGGAATTTCTAAAGCATAAGGAAATGTCTATCAAAGCGTTCTGAGCGCAATTCTGAGGGAGGCTTTATACAAAGAAAAGCAAAATTACGAATAACATTTTTTGTGCCAACTTTAGTCTGGTGTACTTACTTGGTAATATGGCTTGTCTATTGTCTAACCAACCAAAAGCCAAAGTCTTATCTTTATCAACTTTGTCGAGCTCCAATGAGCACTACCTAATTTACCTATGCTTAAACTTAGAAATTTTAAGACTCATCATGGGACGACTCCTTCCTTGTAATTCATTCCCTCATTGCTTTATCAGTCAAGTATAATAGAAAAATCAATTTTTATTTTGCTGTTTTTAAGAGTTTTCCTGGTGTAAGTTAAAGCACTAGTACATTTTGTTCAAAATGTCTTTAAAAAGTTTAAGTCAAAGGTGTCTTATTTTACAAGGCAAATTTAGGGATAAGGAATACCCACTAACCACTTAAAACAGGAAACGAACGGCTAAGGTGACTTCCGAACCACCGTCAATGATTGTTCAAGTGTTCTGCTTGCAAGGACAGAATCACTCAGCGGTCACCCATCCATGCAACAGCCACGCTACCACAGACTAGACTACGCCATTAACATTTTCGTGGGCTTTGATTGCATAAAAATTGATCATCTTTAAAAATTCCAAAAGTACTATCCGATCTCATTAATCAAGCATCCGAGGAGAAGAGTCACCCAAATCTCATTCTACTCCGGTATCCTGGAGAGCAGCGCGGTAATGCGACATTCTACCGCCACAAAACCGATGAGACACCGAGATGGACCAGGGTAATAGGCACGAGATGAGATATAGATTGATAAATAGGTCCGATGAGAATGGAAGTGTACTCGAACGTCTGAACAATATTATTCACCACGTCCCCGATGCCGCCATTGAGGTCGGAGTGGCGCGGTGCGGCGGCCAGTGCCTGAACTACTTACACCATTGGCTGGCACACATCTAGTAAAATAATAAACTGGCTTCGGTTTACCAAAGAACCGTCGTGCCCATCTTCCCTTGACGGCCGCTCCCTTCTGCTGATCCCCAGTACGGTATGTTTGTTAGCGCCCTTGAGCGCGCCCTGATCCCCGCTCCCCGTAATGAAGGGCGGGATCCTCCCCTGCTACGTGTCTTTTCAATTTTTCACCCACATCCGACCGTGTGTCGAGTACATGGAAACTGCGAGGCTTTGTTTCGCGGATCAAAGCGTGCTCTGAGCGAGTGTGGGGCGTTTTTGTGCAGAGCCTCGATGTTTGCACTTACCGGGTCTTTATTCACCTTGTGCTGGCTGAATTGGCTGAAACACTCGTCGATTTAAGGTGAGTTTTATGGAAAACCCCCGTTCATCGAGTATAGCATTGCGTTTCCCAAACCATTCGCCTTAATTCGGGGATACTGCATGTTTTATTAATTCGTCACTATTTACACTGAGGGACCATAGGTTTCTTTGGAACAATTCTTGTCAGGGATAGAGGAATTGATCAAATTTAGTCGTTTCACAGATGGTATTATTGTAAGTAATTCTCTAAAGGCATAATGTTCGTGACATTACAAGAATAACGCAGGGAACACATTTTTGGGATTTACATTCTCATCTCAGAAATAACTTATATCACCAAAGTTTCTAAATTCAACTGGTTCTAAATTTAGAAGTAGGTGATTGAATCATTTCTTAGTGAGCATTTGTCTTGTGTCATGGAGTTATATGCAAAATTTCATGGAATTTACTTGAGTGAGCGATAGTATCATAGTAATTAATTCCCAAAAACACATTGTGTTTCTAAAGGCATGTATATGTTCTTGACATTACAAGAGTAAAAGCGGCAACATTCATTTTTAAATAGCCCTCCAAAAATTTTTAGATACACGATTTCCAATGGAAAATTGTTTCATAATCACAGTTTAAATGCTAATGGATCTAAATTTATATTTGAAACAAGTATTTTTGAGGTATCATATGTGAAATTTAATGGAATTTAGTTGAATGATTTCTGAATGTTGAGTGGAACATAACTTTTGGGAAGTATTTTCCTATTGTCATTTTTAATTGCAGTATGAATATTTTTATCATGCCTTTATTGTCATCCATCCACCGCAACTGCACTTGTCAGGAAGTTCCCCAAGCAAGGCCAGGGTACAAGGCCTTACGTTATAGCAGCACGGCGGCGCCCAAATGGAGCACTGCGCAAGCCAAGAAGCCAGATCGACAATTGCTATTCCGGCCACACGAACATTCCTGAGGCCGCGTATTCTCACAGATATCCTCACACCCGTGGCCGCGGCCTGGCGGAGAGCCAGGGACTAATCGATCTCCCCAAGCGAGTCTCCGTTGCACCTCCGACAGTTTACTACGCTGCAGGCCTTAACGGCTACGCAGTGCAGCACCACCCGGAGACTTTGAAATCAACGCAACTTCTCAACTTTGTCATTAGATGATGTAACGCCAAGTATTGCGAGGATTACTAAAGTCTATTCGGTGATAAATACAGTAACGAGGATTGTTTTTGACGATGGAAGGATTGTGAAGGAAGCAGGATTTTCCGGACATCTGCCATCGTTCAGAGATACAAAAATCAGTAACACTACATTTCGAGATCAGATTGCAGATTTTTTTGTATCACTGATAGCAAATGTCCGCAAAACCCCTGTTTCCTTAAGGAACGAAGAGCTATAAGAGTATGATAAATTCGAAAATACACGTATAGAATAAGAAAGAAGACTATAAATATTTCTCTAAGATATTCTTGACTGTACAGAATTTCAACAGGAACAAAAAACGTAAATATATAATACGAGCGGAAACTATGTACAATATAGGGGACGGAATCGGAAAGAAGGAGACTATTTAATGAGAAAATAAATTTACGGTCTTCGAAACGTAGCCAGGGAAAAAAAATTTGGGGTCCAGACAACTGATTTTTCCCGAACTGGACAGAGTAAGGACCCATTTTGTTCCTTAAAGAGTTTTTGACCCGTTTCTTTGTTGAGAACGATCTTTCAGCAGTATATGTCAGTAACACTGAATTAATTTAATAATAATCGTGCACTACAAATAAAAAATAATAAAAAATGTGATGGGGGGAATCGGGACCCGTTGGACCCTCTCGTTGGCTATGTCCTTGACGGTTTTTTTTTATTAAACTAATACATTAATTAATGATCAAGGAGGAAGAGGAAGGATGGTGGATTTATCACGAAAGGATTAGGAAGGACTAATTTAATTAACTTAAAGAAGCTGAAAGATAAGAACAGGAAGAACGTAGGGAAGTTAGGAATTAATTACGAAATAACTCGAGAGAATATTGTTCGGAAGGTAAGAAACTGGTAAAAATATATTTTCCGTTTGATACATTTCTATAAGGTGTTTTTGGATGAAAATTTCACGAGATCATCTATTTTGTAATGGACCTCATATTGTGTACTTAGAGGCAAAATATAATTACTGTTTACATTAATGCCATATCCAATCCCAAATTAACTCCAGGGTTCCCGATTGATGATCTAAGGATGATATAATGAATCCTAACCATCCAACTACAATACTACTTGATCATAGCCATTGAACACTTCCTCAAATTCTAAAAAAAAAAACATCCTGCCGTAAAGTATTTAGGGAGAACTGTCATTCATAAGTGGCGAGAAGCTTTTTATTCATCAAAGGAAGCTTTATTTTCATCCAGGTCCTTCGACATATCTCTGTTTGCAAAAGTAAAAAAAGATACCTTAAAATATTTCAAAAATATTATTTTTTGTCACAATCTAATTTTGTCTCGTAAACTATTAGAATAATACGGTTGATTTATTTATTAACAAATAAATTCTGTATTAAAAAAAACTTTTATAATTTTTATAAGTTTATATTTAATTTTCGTTATCATTGTGCTTTCTTGCAAAATTGTTAATAAGCCCTTTGACCAATGCTTAGCGTATCTTATATGTAAGATTTATTATTATTTCCTAAGAATCGTCCATCTGAAGAGGAATTGACCTCAGGAAGCGATCATCCTTTAAGGAAAATAGTTCCTCTATGAATAATCATTCCTGCAGATATATGATCATCAATAAAGGGAGAATAGCCTCTCTCAGGACATTACAAACTACCGGTGAACTAAACTTAAAGGGATTCATACTAGATTTTGTAGATTTATTTTTTACGTTAGGCCTATAATAACAAATATAAACTCTGCTTTTGACAATAAAGTTCAAAGTGCAAGTGCTTCTCTCTTGTGTCAAACCCGCCGTGGTCGACCAGTACCGGGACTGAGGATCCGCTGTTACGGCCAGTAAAGGTGCCGGACCAATTATGTTTTTGTTTAGTTCCATGATGATAGCGAGCAAGTGCAATGTCAACGTCCCACGGCCTTGGCTCGTCAGAGGTACAACACGCTTCAACAAAGGCGAGGTAATCAGCCCTGGAGAGTCGGTCGGTGGACAAGCGCAGTCGTAAACTTTGGGAATGACCCCGCTTATTTCATCACTGATTGGAAAATTTAAAAAGGGACGAAAAACTCTAGAGGTGATTTTGAATTGGTGGTGAGTTATGGATTACTGAAGTCTTCGTTGTTTAATGTAACGTCAACTACGCCAATTACTCTTTTTAAAGAATCTTTGGACCCCATAATATCATCCATTAGGGCACACTTTATGTAATTTAATTTCTAAGACCTTTTCATCATTTGACATTCTGGCTCCTAAAATGAAAAAAGTAACTCTACTTACATAATGGAGAAACAAAAGTTGTTAATTGTTGGAAGGTTACGCATTCACCGGGTTCAGTGCATTCTTCCGCACTTTTCCGCAATTTTCAAAAAAATAATTAATTTTTGTAAACTTTGATCTCAAAATTAAAATTGAATGCTTTTGTGAATTATTTCTAATCTATCGAACAAGAAAAGGTTAAAGCTAGTCGGAATTCAAATTGCTGAGTTAATATTTGTTGCTTTTATTACATTGTCATTTGCTATCAAATTTTGACCAGAAGGTGAGCTATGCCCAAGAGGCGAGTATTTGAGATTAAGTTCTTGCTGAATATTTGGAAAACCAGAATAAATGCTTTATTTGATTTAAACTTTGTATATGGTTCTCAATTCTAGTTTTCTTTGACGATTACATTACGCCTAAGAACGTCTATGATGCATTTGATCATTCTTTAGATTCACTTTGTACATAATAAAATATTAGTCAGCCAGTGAAGAAGTTGAAGTATAAGGTTCCATCACATTGAAGTGGTTCCATACCTCATAACTTTGCCAAGCTGTTAGCAGACGGTTCAGTCAACGATAGGGGAGAGCCAAACAGTTGTTGCATAATAATCCTTCTTTTCCACCTTCAGCCCAAGAATATTTATCTTGAATATACTTCTGAGAGTACGATCTTTCAAAGAAATAGTTATAAACTGATCGTCAGAAGTGTTTCTTGAAGGAGAAAGACTTCGCTGGCTGTCAGACACCCTCTGAGACCCAGGCAAGTGTAGGTGCCATGTAGGTGTAGGTACGTGCGGCCCAGAAAGCCCCGCTGGCACAGTCAGTTGGCCCAGCTCCTGGGAAGGCGGTCTGTGTCCGGAATGGCCAACCACTTGCATCACTGTCCTTCTGTAATTGTCACGGGAACTTGACAAGATAATATCTCTCCAGGGAGGGCTGAGGTAGAGAGGCTGAACCAACGTGGTGGACATTATTCAGTCCTGGCACACCACATGTTATTGGCAATATTTACGATAAAAAAAGATTTTTCAAAAATTCCCTCACTGGTTGGCAATATATTTTTGCAAATTCGCTTATATGATTTTGAACCGTTCTAATGGATTTAACAGCATCGACAGATAGATACTTTGAAATTCAATGAGATGTAGTAAAAATATTGAATATTGGATGAATTTGAATGTCTATAGATTGGAATTAATGATTCCCCAATAATAATTTATACGATTGTTCCGCAATGTTTAAATACACAAATACTATCTGATCAGTAAACAAACTGTCACTCAGTTATTCCAATGGACTTTTAGTCATTTTTATTCATGGACTTTTACCCACATTTGGAGAGTACCAAGTTGAATGACTAAATTAACTTAGAGGATTTTTGCTTCATAAATAGCACTATAGAGCATATGGATAGAAATATGCTTCACTATAAAATATGAAATTATTTGGTACGTTATTGAATTTTCATATGTCACTGAAATTAAACTTCATGGAAGTAAATTATTTAAATTTGTTCAAATTACATTGGTGCATCCTTTAAGTCATATAAAAATAATAAAATATCAGTTTAGAATATGTATGTGTTATTATTATGAGGTTAATAAATAAACAATTTTACCATTCTATGTCAACATGTTTCAAACGTCCAACATAATTGGGATAAAACAATAAACCGAATTGCAGAAGCAAACGATTGCCGAGGCAGCTGACCGTAAATAATGTATTCACAACGATTGTACTGCAAGTTCACCAGTGCTCACATAACAGTTGATGTTGATTGCTCCACTATACGCGGAATAACTATTAACATCTCCAGCGATTGTTATTGTCCAGTTTCAGACACCACTCGGTTTTGAAACTGTTTCGACACCGACATTCTTCCCGCGTCTGGCCCTCCCTCGCATAAACGAGGACAGAAGCCGCTTTTAACGAAGAGAAATGTTCACTTTCTCGGGTTAAAAGTGCAACATTTTCGTAACCGGATTTGTACCAAGATGAATCATTGCAAACGGTCCCTCCCGTTTTTCTCTTGGGTTGCATTATTGTGCATAATTCTTTGGATGTATTAAGGAATAGTGAAGTAGCAGAAAAATTACACAAATTAGAAAGTGACTTTGAATTTCCTTGAATTTTCAACAAGGCCTTTCAACATCAAAATATGCTATAATCATGTGTGCAATCTTTGATGTTGAAACAATAGGTCCAATAAAGAAGACCTCCGGACGGAATTTGAGTGAGGTCTAACTGAGTTAAAATATTACAGTACAGAAGAAATCTTAGGTATGAAGCCAAGTTCACTTCAGTGAAACTCTGACTAACATACTTTCAGAAGAGGATGTCATATTCCTGCAACCGTGGTCATGAATGGAAATCTCATAGTCAATGAGTCGACGGGAAATGCCAAAGTCGTCTTTGACCGTAGTAGGAGACAAAAAACCACAACAGTTACGAAGTGCCGACTAGTATGTAAAGCGGTTCGGTTGGGAGGAAATGAGTCCGGGATTTGTAGAGGTTAGTAGGAAAACTGGCTACCTACGTATCTGCATTCCGGCAACTGGCGACGGGACGGCGGCCTAGCTGCGCGGAAACTGGGCCAAGACACAACTGCACGCGCCAAGCCATTTTGCAGCCGTAGACTCCACGAAATCATTGTCATTGAATAATCTTTATGGATATTCGACACCTTGTGTGGTGCTGAAAAACTGAGATCCTACCAACTCAGTTGGCTGATAACAGTGCTTACAGTGTTGTGGAAGTCATGAGCTGGAGTTGTCAGTTCTGAACTTTGGGAAACTCGCCATACCAGAGTTTGCAAAAGAAGCGGAGAATTCAAGGAATTTCAAAGATGCCAAACCAACATAAGTATACTATTTAGTCAGAGGGTGCCCACTCATATCCTTGAAAAGCACGATGAGAGGGTGTTGTTGTAAAGGTCCAACGCCAAAACCATCAAATGCTGCCTGATTTTTGACAAACACTGTTAAAATATGATGGAGATCGTATCAAAAACTACGTGTTCAGCCAGTCAATTTTAGAATTACCTTTTAGTTTAAAAGAACAGAGGGTGATAGTAACAAATACAGAGTTGAGAGACCATTGGAATACTCTAAATTTCCTAAACAACAAGTACTATGCGGAACCACAAATTTTTATATTAATAAAAAAGCCACTCTGTTTTGTTTATATTCTGCACATATACTTGTGTGTAGTAGAGTTTTTAACTACTACGTAAAGTCCAGACTATATAATCTTGAAAAGGCCTTTGGATATCCAAATATCACCAAATAATAGCTCTTCCCAAATTCAACAATAGTTCAGTACAAAACATCACTCATAATAACACACTTTGCGTAGTGCGTAGTAAAAGTATATTGTGGAGTACACCATCGCAGAATGTTCCAAAGCGGAAATACTCTGAGGTGTTTGAATACGAGAAAAGTTCCAAATTGAAGTAGCAGGATCTGATCAAATCCAAGAATAAAATGGAGTGTGGCAGTATTGTATCGCAAATCTCCGTCGCGCCGGCGGATTGTGTGACTGGGGGGTGAGGGTGGGTTTGGGTGTCCCTCCACGGGCCGCAGACGTAAGTATTGATGTGCGCGAGTGTCCTTGACAATGGCTGAGTCATTCATCTCCCTCGCTGATCCTGGTCCTGGCCCTAATCCTGATTTATGGCTGCTCCAGTTTGCAGCGGGCCACTCCACTTTTGTGATTCTCCCGCCACCGCGCCGGACCGTCGACCCTTAATGACCGACCTCCTCAATTATATGATTCCCTTGCAGATTTATTGGGCGCAATCCGCACACAGGATGCCGCGCTGGCCGCCCACATCTCTGGCTGGCGTGGGTGTTCGCCCTAGGAGACGGACCAGGATACCACAACGAGATTTGGATGCGCAGCTTGTTTACCGAGTAACTGTTTAGACAAGCAAGAGATCTCCCTTCATTCAACACACTACACAGTCTGTTCCCGTTGTTACTTTAAGGGCTTGCAACTGCTAGAAGGCACGCAACTACTTCAAAAGTAAATTACTATGTCCACTACTCATAAGGATCATATTACGACAATGACTGAAACTTCATCTTCAAATTTTATTTAAAGGATTCATAGTTTCTCAATAAATGTAACTTATTTATCTATAAGCCATTGGCAAATTCAGATAAAGAAAATAAGAAGCTCAGTCGCGGAGGTTTTCGTCATCATGCAAGTGGCTGGCTGATACTTGAAAAATTACTAGCATCAAGAAGAAGGCAATAGCTGCTTACCGAACTGAGTAAATAAAAAAAAATCATAAGCAGAACTTTTCAACCAATTTCCTTCGTACTCGACACAAACATTGGCACATCAAAGGACAACTTTTATCTCATCCCTTATCAATATACTTTTCTTAAACATTACACAAGTCTCATCAAATTCGGTTTAACAAGGTTGAAGTGTATTAGGTAGTTTTTAAAGGGTTTTCAATTAGCAATACAATCGAAGTGTACCTACTTTTTAGCAGACCACTAACTCAAACTTTTGTCACCTTAGTAGCAATCGCATAATTATCATTTATTAGAACCAAACAGTGTTGGATAGTAACAGGACCACATATAACCACGCTTATTCCAAGTATCATTCTTGATTTACAGAAATTTTGGACCCTTTTCTTTCAAAAATGTATTTTAAAATATTATTGGCAACAAAATTAAAACGGAAGTAAACTATTGCAATACATTAAAGGAGTAAATATTTCCATGCACAATTTAATTCTCCTAAAGCTTATAATACTTTAAGCACATCCATGCATTCTTTTTGTTCATAGCTTACTCGTACATAAGCTCCAAATAAAATATATTTTTTTGCTGTATGCAAGTAAAATAATAAGCTGAAAATAAAATAAATTAAAAATCTTAATATATAGAGCTGCAAGTATATTTAACTTTAAGAAGGAATACATAAATACTCTTTTCTTGAAAAATATAGACTGCGAGTAAAACACTGTGCAATTAATTATAATGTGACTTTTTCCTCAAACAAATCTTGGAGTCTTTAATATGTTTGGTATAACAAATAATCTTATATATCTTAATTTAAACAAACTCTCCAATAATAATATAAGTTTTTATTTTTGTGAGGCCTTTCGTACTCAACTCTCGTACTCAACATCTTCGGACCCACACAACTGAATAAAAGTAATTCAATAATCTTATGTCTTGGACTTTTTTATTGATTTTCAACAATTTTGAATTCAAAGAAATTAGTTTGGTATTGTTCTAATGGCGCTTTTGTCAATTATAATCAGCACTACTATTGTATGAATAATTTATTCCCTCTTACAAACACTCTGAATGTACATGAAAAACCTCAATTTAATGGGCATTATAAATACAAAAAACTGATCATAAATGTATAAAGGTGGCTGTGTTTAAACTACTTAGAATGTGTTCTTGAACCTGTAACTATTTTACACATGTACAATGAAAATATCAATCTACGATGTATTAAAGTCTCTAAAGATCTAAAGAGTCATCAAACAGGATAACATTTTTTACAATGTGTTGAACATTTGTGATCACTTCCCTCTCTACATAAATTGAGGAGGTATCACATAGTCATTCATTACAGATTAAGTCACATTTCTTAACATTAAATTGAAATTATCCATATTGTATGGGAAAATTGAAAGTAAAATGGATGTTGATGCCCTGTGTAGTAGTCTTTTTACTAATTACGAGTTATTAATCCACATAAATGGTAATTGATGATCCCATCCCAGAATATAAAAGGATCAACACCTTCCAAAAACTTAGTGCTTGTTAGATTCAAAGAAAGCCAACCAAGAAACTCTAGATTTTTCCTGTTCTGATTTGTTCTTTTATCGGTTTCATCGCTACGTGATTATCTCTCTACAACAACATAAGGGAATTGTTACAAAAAACACAACGAAATTAGCAGATATTCGATAAAACTGTAACCAGACGAGGCTAATGCAACAGTTTCTATCCATGTATCCCATACCTAAAGCATGATACGACTAAAAGACTCTGGGCGATCACGGTGAGAGGTTAGGATGAAGCGCATCCAAGGTGCATTGCGGTACAGTACGCCCGTCTGCTAGGTATTGTACTCCCATGATTGATCTTCCCATGATGACCGAAGTAGTTCCCGACCACAAAGCTACTGTGTTTGTTCGCTGCTGCCCTGACTGTAATCAGCCATTACCCTCCCAAGGCCACCGCTACACATTCCCGTGGTGCTTGTGCTTCCTTGATTCCGCCGCGTACTCTTCGTTTACTATGTAAAAGCGATCACTCCGAAAATCTTGATATTTTAAGACTGATTTCGTTATCTGTTTCTTAGAAGTACTATCAGTTTGGTTTCAATAATATTCTACTTTTAGGCTTGGAGCATATTAAAGTGTAGACTGTGACAGTAAAATTATAAAAAATTGAAATATTTAAATTATAGCACTTTGTACTTTACAGAATGTATGGTTATTTTATTATTGAACAACATTGGTTTTAAACTGCAGTTTTAACTGTGGATAAGTGTAAGTTTCATATGATTAGTTTGCTTATATGATAGAAGTTAGTTAGTTTCATATGATAGAAGTGCTAATCTCAATATAAGTAATCGTAGAAATTCAATCGTATCCAGCAGTAAGAACTACTTTTTGTGCGAGAGATTTTAAAACTAAAAAAGTATTCTACATAATGTATGTTGAGCAAAATTTGTTTTAAACTACAATTTCCACTATGGATAAGTACAAGTTTTTTATATGATTAGTTTGCTTATACGAAAGAAGATAGTTAGTTTCATATGATAGAAGTGGTAATCTCAAGATAAGTAACCGTAAAATGTCATCGTAACTAACATTAAGAACTACTCTTTGTTAAATGTGAGGGACTTTAAAACGTTTACGGAAACAGATATAACATGAAATACAAAATACGATATTGTTATGTACACTTAACACTTGTGAAAGAATTTTTGTAATGAGTATGGCGCACAAAGTTTAAAGAAAGTTTCAAACCTTTTAAAATATGGTTTGAGTAATGCTAATTATATTTTCTGTGTGAAAATATAACACACCATTAACTTTATACGTTTTAATGGTTCTTATTTGTAAATTTTAACTTTACTTCCTTGTTAGCTTTATCAGTCTGAGGTGATTTGTTTTAAATGAAAATATTATATGGAGCAAAATTAGATAAAATACAACATTAGATAGGAAACAATTTTAAATTCAAGACTTTTATGTTTTTTCCGAACCTATTTAGTTTTCTAACATAACAAAATTTTGTCATTTGCATCCAAGTTTCGCTTTTAATTTTGGCGCTATTGTTAATTTTTACGATAACGTAAACGACCGGTCTACAAACATCTCTCCGAAGTCCGAACGTCCCGTCACTTCAAGCACTTCACAAATCACTTCACAGTCACTTGAACACTTCATATTCCCCACACTTAAAAAATCTTGCAGCTGACGCTCGACGGAAGCAAAGCTTTAAAAATATAATTCGATTAATAATTAATTCGTTTTCAAAACTCGATTAAATATTTATTTTAATTATTTACTGGTGAAGATGTACTTACCCTTAAGGGGTCGAAGGGTAGTCCTAATGGAGATGAGTCGTCTGAGGAGGCGATGTCCTGCACATGCGACGTTCGAAGCACTAGTGAACTTGGCGGGCCGCCGGCACGGGGGCTTAAATACCGGCCGGGTGGGGGAGGGGAGTATCGGGTCAAACGGCACGTCGCGGCTAGAATCGCGAGCTGTGATTGGTGAGACTGGTCGGTACGGGACCACTTAGAATCTCTTCTTCAGGAATGCACTGGCACCCAACAATGCAGCATTAGACAATGAGAAAAATTGTTTTTTGCTTAAAAGCGCCCCAGGTGATTTCAACGGCCGGGAAGAAGAGCTTATGGTGTTCCTCAGGGATCGTTTTTTGCACCACTGATCTTTATTTTCAAATAGCTAAAAAACACTTTAACCATAGGTGCCAAAGTGTTATACAAATTTATTTCCTATGTATATACCTCATAAATATATTTAAAAAAAAAAACAGTTTAATTCAGTATCAAACAGTAGTGTTATTGAATTTTTACTGGAAAATTAAGCATTTTTCTGGAAACCTTCCATTGTGTAACTGAACAATAACCGGAACTATTCTTTTCGTTTTGAGGCATTCATATGAGTATAAGTTAACGGAAGTAAGATCCCATTCAAAGCCCTCCGCTCAAAGAACGGTTTACGTGAAAAAAATCGATGTCGCTTACCAGCCCGTGCGGTCCTGCCCGTACAGCTTTTCGCGAACAACAAGCGCCGAGCGCGGCATCGGATTTCCGCCTTTTATCAACCCCCGGGCACCCCTCGCCCCGTAGCCCCGCCCCGGGCGAAATGTGCGTTAATTGAATTCCATTTCCCCGCAAAGCACCGTGGTCTTATCAATACAATACTGATGTATGGCGTTTACGTTGCAGCTGTTTTGACTGAACGCATTTGTAGCTTTCAGTTCCATTTTCATGTGCGACCATTGGAAAGATACGTGGACTTTTTGTAGCACTCTGTAAAAATATTCCACTAAAATACTGAAAAAGTTAAAAATACAAAAGTATGTTGAAGATGAAGCTTGTATTGGCTACTGTTAACTTAATTACATTTAAACACATACACCAATATTTATTTTTGTGAGGCCTTTCGATAGCAAGGCTATCTTCGTCAGACACATCACAAAAGTCATGAACTTGGAATTCTAGATCTTCTGCTTGATTTTATGTTTAATTGTTTTAATCCACTGCATTCATTTCCCCAATGTTTTCTCTGATCAAAAGACAAAACTATTAATAAAACCACTGGCTTATATTGCTTTGAAGTTCCATTACTTTTGTCTTGTGTCTGACGAAGATAGCCTTGCTATCGAAAGGCCTTGTAAAAATGAAATTTTAAATATTGGTTTATGTGTTTAAATGTAATTAAATACAATAGATATTTCAGAGTTGAGTTTGACAATTGCGTTTCAACAGAGCATTTTGTAATTAGGGGTGTTGCCCAAAGTCAAGCAATGTTCATCTTCGCAGGCACTTGATGAATTTCCATAAAGGATATGATCATCACTGGAATTAGTCAAATTCTTAACCTATATGATGGCCAGATGTATCAGGCAAATGTTGCTAAATTATCTGTAGTACGGTTTAGAGAATACCTTACATTACCTCCAGTTGTAATTATTAAATCACTTTCAAATCCTTGTTTGTGCTTATCACTCAGCTTATTAACAATGTCATCATTTTGATTTGAGCAATGATGATATCGGGGTTTTAATATATAGATTCATATTTGACCCAGGTGGAAGGGAGTCAGTGAATGTTGCGTGTTCTGACACTGGAGAAGTCTCCAGTACCACTCCAGCAGCTCCAATGGCTCCAGCGGAGGCAAGGGCAATGCCCCTCACTTTCCCTGACTTTGGCCCTGCCGCCGCTGAACTTGGCCTTGTTTTGGTGCGTGTGCCCCCTCCCCCCCGGACCCACCCACAAGTCGCTAAGTGCCTAGTTACACTACATGCAAGATGTCATCTGCTCCTCCTTTCCTCTTCCTCTTGTAAATTTACTAACTATGAATTTCTTTTAGATTTTTCACAATCCGTTGGGATCACCTTAAGGATTTCATTTAATGCAGTCCACTATGCTGCAGCTGATGTAGTCTTTGGAAATAAATAGTATATGGAAAGATGTAAAATACTATATTCATTTTGTGTCCAACTTCAGAAAACATTATCATGTTTCTTCCTATTGTATCTTCCTGGATGATTTTTCTTGATATCATGCCCAAAGCTTTCTGGATGGAAATGGTGAACATGCCTTGACAAGTTGGATTCTTTTTTATATTTGAGGAACCAGATTACAACGTAAAAGTTATGTCCCTGAAGGAGATCTCCCAGAGCATCACCTGTCAGGAAGACAGCTTTTCTTACCAGAGGGATTCTGAAAGTCAGTTTTCTTACTTCGGCCTTAAACTGTATAACAGCACTAATTGCCCTCCTAGAGTACGAGATTAAAATGTGCCGGTCGACTAAAATGAAACCACATTTTGTACCTTAGTAGTTAAGTATTGTTTTAAGTTTTATTTCTATTATGGCAATGATAGTTTGTCCCTGTTGACTTGGAACTGTACCAGGTTATAAGTACTCAACTATAGGCTCATTGTTAAAAAGGTTCCTAGTTATTTAAGAATGTAATTTGTTCACCAAAACACAATTGTAGTTACGCTTGAATTAATGGATCATTATTTATTTTACATCCTCATTGTATAAGGCAGTAGACAAAAGTATGGTTTAGTTATACAAGTACACAAATGTATAACTTGTATATACACGTTACATTACGTGTCTATGTAATATAGTGTGTTAATGTACTATATGTATTATATATAGTTGAATTTGTAACAGTATGAGTGCAGAGTTATTAAGGATTGATTTAACCGTTTCAATGCAAAAAAGTTCATCTTCTCAACGATATAAAATTATCTTTAACAATGTACAGTACAATTAATTTATTGTAATTTCCAAATGTTCATTCTAATTTATAAGTATTTATGGAGCTACGTGAATATTGTATCAGCAAATGTTTAGTTATTTCCCTACTTTTTTCAGGAAGTACAAAAGCACTTTGTAAATATTTCTTAATTAATGCTTTTGATATGAGGAATCTAATTCTTTCGTAAACTTTCCGCCAGAATAACTGAGATCTTGGTCTGACATTCAAATACAGAACTTGTCCTTCTACAGAAAGTCAAACCTTTTACTATGAGCTATAGCTATCGTTTTCTTTAGGAATTTTCAAAACTTAATTTGTTTTATACAAATGTATCTCATCATATGTTAGTACATTGCTTGCGTACTCAATTTAACATCGTATTTAATAATTTGATTTAAGTTACAACGAAATGATGCACACACAACTTCATTGCATATCGTTGACGGAGCATTAGCAAAGCCCATCACTCGGAGGAGTGGAAAAAATTCAATTCTGTCCGTCTGTCTATCTGGCTGTCCGCAATATACCTGGAGAAAAAATTTCCTATAGACTTTAAATTTTGCACAAAGCTTAATTTGTATATAGCCAACCATTTTCGATGATGGTGCATGACACTCCATGGGATTTGGCTGAGGGTTTACGAAAATTTTTACATTTGTCTTATGTGTATCCATGGTGGCAACGAAAAATTCGCAGTGTAAATACATTTGTAAGCGAACTGAGTACAGCCATGTAATATTGCAACATGTAGCCTAACTATCCATACGATCTCCTAAATCTTGTGAAAAAAATAATTTTTCACTTTCTACGTAGACAAGAATTTTCTGATGATGCATGAGCATGAGCCCATGGATTTAGCTGAACGCCATGGAAGCCAAATCTTAAGAATGAAGTGAGGTGTAGACTTGAAATTTTGCATGCAACTCATCGGAGCCTGTTATGTAATACATGGTGTGGCGTAATTCTACCTAGTTGTATTAAGGATTGTTGTAAATCAGTAATTACATTCTCTATATGCATACACAATAGTACAAAGCTGTGCATAGTTAAGTGAATAAGTTTATCTTTTATTCACAGTGAAAATGATATAATTTGCGAACGATTACTAGACAACAGAGTGATTCCGTCCAGTTTTGTTATGATTACAAACCATCAGCTGCCAAGTTTATTAAATGTTCCTGTAATTTATAAAGATTTGCGTTCAAAACAGTGATTTGTCCATTTGTCCCACAAATATACCTACATTGAATCCTTTTCCCCATCTAAAATGGCTTTAAATAAAAAGTGAGAAAAATATTCAACTTGTAATTCGCTTATAAAAAAACTCACATTTCTAGCTTAGTGGGAAGCCTCAATTACTAATTATAAACTTTTACATTTATATTAAAGTTTCCAATTTTTTCTTGCATTTCGTGGGTTACTACGATAAGGTGTGAGTCACCGGCCGTGAAGGTATGAAGATACGCGTATTTAATTACTAAAAAATAAGATGGTGTGATCGGAATAATCTTTTTTGAACTATACAGAAAAATAGAATCGTAGTTTTTAAGATACCATTACGAAGAAAAGAAAATATTGTTTTGATAATTCCACAAGGAGTGGGAGAAATTTGAAGAATTTCGGGACATCTTACAGTCAGACCCAAAGAAAACCCGGTGAAGGTATGAACCTTACCAATTTTTACGAAAAGGATAATTGAATGGAGAAACATGTTTTTTTTTTTATAAAAAAGTAATTTTCTCATGAAAATACTTAGTTATTAAAAAGCATTACTTTAAATTACATTAAATAAAAATAATTCACTAAAATAATAAATGAATAAGAAATATGTAACGCCCTGAAACTATAATAATAACTCGTGGACATAACGTAAAGATTTTTCATTTTTATTTTCAGGCGGTTTTATTTCGGTACGATTATAAAACTGACTGAATTTCTTAATTTAAATGCCTGTATCTCTTCGTGAAAACATTTGTTCAACGTTTATATGTGGTAAAGGGAGTTATCTTAAAGATATGATTAAAGGGCCGAAAATACTTAAACACGTAATGTTTTCCAACCATTTGTCCTTAGATTTCATGGTCACCTACTCGTACATTACACGTTGTGGAGGTAACGCAGCAGAAATCCAGTTGGGCGTACAAAAACTTCTAACACATAATGAATCGCTTGCTCAATATCTTCCAGTTGCTATCTCGATATTATTGTTATTGTGTACTTTATCACAAATGCGTTATCTAATCTTATCGTTGTTTTGTTTTGGTTCACTGATAATGCAATCCTGGTAGCTGGGAGTTAGTGCCCAGTTTATCACACCAAGAATGGAACTTAATCTCTGTGTGACAAGTGTTTATAAAACTTGAAAATAAAAATTGCTACTGACTCTTCATAAGCTAACCTTGCAAAACCGAGGGTGAGCAAACGAGAGCTTTCAGGTGGTATATGAAGCGAAGTGGGGTATCTCTAACTTCCATTAACATTTCAGAATAAATTAGATATTTATTACACAGCGCGCAGTTCGTTTAATTTTTACTCTGAGTTACTTAACCTCACCATGTGCGCTCAGATTATTCATTCAAGTAATAAAATTATATAAATTAAATGCTCACACTGCACGTATCTTTATCTCTAGTTTACTACAACCTTACTAAACGCCCAAATGAAGGTACAGAATATCAAACAATGAATAAAGGTTTGAACAAAATCCAACATATACGCCTCAGTGAGCACCGTATCAGAAGGCCTAAAATAGCATATGCTAGTGTTGCAGTAAATTGTAGTTCCTAGGTCTGACCGTAGGTTGGCGCTGTAAACTGTATGTGAACTGTGTTCCAGTGAGACTTCATGTGTTTTATATTTTCTGTGATTTTTAAAATATTTTGATTAGTTATAAATACAATATAAGACAATTTCGCAATATTTTTTATATATTAATTTATCTTCCAAGGAAAACTGTAGATAAAAGTTTAAAGTTCAAGTTGTTAATTTAATACATATATGATCAATGTCATTTATAGCAGCTAATTTTAACGTCATTATTAGTAAACTATTATGGTAAATAGTAGTAAAATCTAAATACTTTCATATACATAACTAATTTAAGAAACTGAAAATCGATGAATGTTTGAAACTATATTATGAGGTTTTTACAAACTCAACTATGTGGCATTAATATTAGCTTAATAGTTAATTGAAAATTTCCTTTTACAGACTCCACATTTAATTACATACATTCAAGAGTTAGCCTTTTAATAGACTTTCACAACAGTCTTCTCCCTGCCAGTATGATAAGATAATTGCGAACTGTCTCAATATCTGAATTTGTAGTACAAGAATTTTCTCTGGAAAATTATAATTTTGCATTCCAAAGTCTGAGTTTATTCTGTAAGTGAATGTGAAAAGAAAATGTTACTATCTTCACATCTGAATCAAAGCCCACACTTGCGAATTTTGGCACGCCCTGTACTTAAATTCAAGAAAATGTTTTGAAATGTTCTCAGAGAGGATTTTGGGAGGAAACCGTTTAGTTTACTTTCGTAATACAATTTATTATCTCAATCTGTTTGAAACACCCTACGAAACAATATTTATAGCTTAAAAGATATGTGGTGGCAATACCACTTTGGAATTTTTATGGAAAAGTCCATTTTAAGAAACGTTGGGTGGAAATATTAATTACAATTTTAAAATTCCCCAGATAGTTATTTAATTTTTTTATTGTTGATATAAAAAGCCAAAATCTCAAACAGAATAAGGAGAGTCGATATACAGTACAAGGTCGATAGTACTGATAAAAAGTGCTATGGTCACAGATTTAGAACCTGCGCTATCTCTAACTCAGATTCAAAGTCCTACATCGTAGACCGCCTGTAAACAACACTCCCAATTGATACGATGATGTTTAAGATTACTAACAGCTGGGGTTGTTGTGAGCATACGATGAATTATTTAGTTCAGTTATAATAAGTGTTATTTGAACCATAGTGTTGTTTCTTGCAGTGGAAATGTTATCTAAGGTAACAATTTCTTGTGCCTTCACGCCATCTCGAAGCTCTCTGCATTCTGAAAACCGTGTCGAAGGATAGATCACTGCAATGTATGATCGACACCCACGTGTATTGGTGGCTCAAAGAAATTGTCCGTTTCACATATACACATATAGTAGGGCAAACAAAAGTAAGACACGTTCTTCTACCGTATATTGTCCATCTTTGTAAGTATAGCACAAAGTGAGCTTGCCGAAAGTGCTTGTTTGCGAAGAAGACATTGAGCGCCGACTGGCTATTCCATTGTGTTAGTTCGCAAACAGTGTAAAAGGTTTAGAACATGAAGAGACCGATCTTTCACTAGTACTCCTTGTTTCGATCTGCTGGATCTCTTCAGGTAGGTGTAGATCACAGATTTCAATTATCTATCTACGACACGGCCTTCAGATTGCAGAAAGCTTAGGTGTAGCGTGAAGACACAAGAAACTGTAACCTTGGATAAATTGTGTTAGTTGTATAGCGTGTATATTGTAGAGGAAGTGTGCATGAAGTTGAAACATGACATGTGTTGCGATTTACAACCCCTGCGTGTCACAACGCATTAATATGGTTATTATGAAACGAAGATAAGTTATCTACCTGAGGAAGACATCAGATGGCATATCACGAAACGGAGTGCACTAATTAATTTGTAACAATTACGAATGACCGAAAAAATCCTTCTTAAATAGTCTTCGTAAAAATGTTTAAATAAAAACATTGATTATGTTTCTGTATTTGATAATCATATGCCAAATTTCTTAAACTATAATTTAAATTAAAAGTGGCCGTATAAATAAAATTCATTAATTATAGAAGTAAACACACTAACTTTTTATGAATACAAAATGAAACCGAAACCAAGGTTAAAAATTTACAATACTCTGTTTTAAAAGAAAATACAATTTGAACACTTCATTACTATTAGTCACCCCAAAAACATTGTTAGTGAAAGCGACAAAGTTTTTAACTAAGCTAAGGGCACAAAACTAAGGGCACCAGCTTAATTGGATTGTAATGGAACAAGGGACGAAAATATAAGTAAAAACTTTTAATTGGAAAAAGAGCCTCATTTTTCAATGGCCTCAGACTTCTTTGTGCAACGGTTTAGCAAAGTTGATAAGAGGCAACCAAACAACCTGTACTTCAATGTTCAGCGCCTTGCTTACACAAAGTACTTAGTGATGTTGAATCCATTTTAATGCTTCAAAAATAAGAAAACTTTCCAGACATGCTTGACATTATATCAAGTGGATTTATAACTTTTACTCTGGTGCGATTCGTTTCTTCCACAAACAAATCTAATCTTCCATGAAAATGTTTTTATTTTAAAGTAAAATATTATTTCAAATTGGGTTCTGTTGACGTTTTTACATCAGAATTCATTTCTTTACAATAGTATAAGACATTTATTACCATTTTATCGTGCTGTTGACTTCTTTAATCACTAGAGAAAGACGGTGAGAGGGGTTGAGACGGGGGAGGTTGATAATATATGGAATACCAACAAGTTAATTTGGATAAAACAATAAATTAGAAACCACCTGGTTTAGTTTTTTTTAATAGTTTAAGTAGTTTTTGACTAGATTTAGTTCATAAATAATATATAATAAAGCGAAATTACGTCTGTTTTTAGAATAATAATGGGCGTGGTTAGAGTCTATGGTAAATTGGATCATTAAAAATGTATTAAAATTGTGCAATCAGGTTTTGATTCAATTTACTTTGCTAAACGAATTTTGGACATGGCTTTATAAGAAACAATTACGAAAAAGACAACAAAAATATATAAAAATCAATTTTTGATAATTTTGCGAAAAGTGGTAGGAATGTGAAAGATAACCGAGAAAGTTACATATTTCGTTTCTACAAATACTATTGTTATAAATAAACATTTTATTTAAAACATATCATAACGTTAAGAAAAAAAAGTCATAAATCATTAAGAAACACACCAATCTCTGAAGCTTGAGCTCATGTACATATTGTTCAAATTCTTATTTAATAATTAATAATAATTCAAATTGTTATCTTCTGCCGTATTTATTTGCCTAGTTACAATGTTACTTAAATTTTCTACTTTGATTCCTTGTGAAGTGATCAAAAAGAGTGTCCTACTTTGTACATTTTGAAGGAAGTTATCGAAATTTAAAATATCAATGAGAAAAGGTTTCCCTACGAAACATCAAGTGATTCTAACGAGAGCTTTGAACGCGTTATAACTGTATCTTCTAACTCCTCTTGTAAGCTAATCAAGTGGAATTAGTGAAAGATGCCTTACAATCTGATTTTATAAAGAAACGTTTTAGGTATTCAACATACCATTAGCACTTGTAACATTCGCGACACAGTTCAAAAGGAATAATCTTGTGTGATGTGTGTTTCTGCACTTCGCACATGACGTAAACACTTGTAATGTTGTGAAAAGGGGCAGAGTTAATGGATTTGGAAACATGATCCTTCTGACAGGTGGGTTCTATCACACTCTCCCTTCAACCCTCCCTCCACCCCCTCCAGCAGCCATCCATGAGACGTTTCAACAACTTTCCTTCCCTTCGTCTTCGAGCTGACGGGATGTTATCTCAGTTCCCGCAAAGGGAACTGAGACGACAACTGAGACCAAGTAAGCTAATCGGTCGTCATTAGTTTTGTAGCTCTATAAATAAATACCTTTACATAAGATTTTGGGCACAGCACGATAAACAGATCCGATTTTTATATCGCTTATCATCGATACTCGTATATCGAATAATAGAACTGTCAATCGATTGTTTGTTGTAAAAAGTCAGTACCCCCTTCTCTATTTTTTTAGAGCTGACGGGATGTTGTCTCGTTCCCGCAAAGAAAGTGAGATTACCCAAGTAAGCTGATCGGTTACGTCAACATTTTTGAGTTCTATAAATGAATACATTTGTGTACAACTTTTTTTTGGAATTTTGTCTGATATATAGCTTTTATATCACATACATATACATACTTGAGTATCAAATCGACTTGACTATGGCCATAACATTTTCAAATTCTTTTATTTTCATTTATTTAACACTTAAGTCACAATAAATCCATATAAGACTCATCAAGGTTCTGTAACAAAATATGTTATGGGATCTTACAACTCAAAATCCGTAGCAGAGAATTAACAATATTCTCCCATAACAATTTAATAAATAAATATAATAGTACTTTTTATCACAATGGGAATATTGTTGTTTTCGATGAGAAGTCGTGTTTACGAACAAAACGAAGTCGAGGGAATGCAATTTGGAAATACGATTACGCGTTGAAATCACTGCAACTTGTTGTGGTGGACATTTTTATCGTAATAAAATCTAACTTAATACAGTTGGACGCATATTATTGATATTCCGGGTATCCTAAAGTCAGTACAAGATTACGTAATAACTCAACGTAGTTTAACTGTTTAGTTTGCAAGTTGCATATCAAAAGCTGCTGTTATCTATTTTCAATCAAACGATAACAATGTTTGAGGTTAGCGCAGTGAACAAACTGTAATTATCTCCAGCTGTTGTTTGATATCTTTGTTACAAGATAACGAGAAAATCACTTGCGGACCAAATTAAATATCAAAACAGCTGTTATTTGTGTAGAATGATAAACACATTTACATTTTTTGGCTGGAAATTTATTAATTTTCATTGGGAAGCTCTAAAATTGTCCAGTTAAAGCACCCATAAGTTAACATTTTATTGAACCCCATAACGTATTCATAAATCACCATACTTCAATATCTAGGTTTTTTTTTAAATAATATAGTGTATGTATTTATTTCACATATTATTATGGCTGCAATTATCTTCGTGTAGAACGTCAATACATTAAATTACAAAAATATTAAACAAATTGAAATATATAATAAGTGATAGATTTTTCTATATTGTAAATTTTACTGTTTAGGTCAATGGACATATATTTAAAGTGCCAAATGAATAAATATCAACATAACAATGAACCAATACAAGGCAGTATCTATGGCTAGATATAAGGTACCGAAGATATTTTTTTACCAACCAATCCAACAAGTAACTTTATCTACTTAAAGTGATTAAAGTAAAACACCATGGTTTTCGATCAAGTATTAAATAGATGAAAATAAAAAAGTCAGAGTACAGATTTAAAGAAAATGTTAATGGCTGAGTCCAACTTAATGGGTTAATCAATTTCAATTATGTTACAAATACAGGGTGAGCAAAAAGTTAGGGCTACCCCCTCTATTTCTATTTTTTTCGTAAGGTTATATAAGGGATCTTTTGAGTAGTGGTGCAGTTTGTAAAGGAGGTTTCATTTGATTACTTGAACTTTCTTGTGTCCCAAAAAATGCAGAATTTTAAGGGCAACTCAAAATTTCAAATTTAAACCCCTCACAAGTGACCCTTCATTTTGAAAAGAATAAGCAAACTTTAAGAATTTTGAAAATCATAGATCTTTCCCTCTCTCTTTCCTACCCAAAATAATAAGTCGTCCAATTCCAACAAAGTTTTTAAATTTACAAAAGAACAGTAGAAAACGTTGCAGATTTAAGAAACAGAATTGTTGAAGCCTGAAAGCAAATACCACTTCAGTCTTTTCAAAACGCAAGAGGGGAGCTCACCCTACGCTTGTCGCACTGCCAAATAGTAGGAGGGTTTCAGTTTGAACATTTGATTTGGCTTGGCAACTAGGTTAGTAATTCAAAATATTGTTCTGGTAACTCTGGCTATTATTTTGGATATAAAAGCGATAATGATCTCTGGCGTTTACCATTATTTAAGTTTCTTCTAAATGAGGGTTCACTTGAGAGGGGTTTAAATTTGAAAATTTTAAGTTAATTAAATCCCGAAATTTTGAAAGACACAAAAAATGTTTAAAACCATCAAATGAAACTTCCTTTCCACATTGTAACATCACCTAAAGGATATCTCCTTATATAAAGATTAGAAAAAATAAAGGAGGGGGTATGATTTCTTATTCACCCTGTATAAAAACTGTACATTACAAAAAGTCGATTAATGGTTCTATTTTTCGATATACTAGTATCGATGATAAGCGATATAAAAACCGAATCTGCTTATAGTGCTCTCCCCAAAATCGTATGTAAAGGTATTTATTGCTAAGGTACTATTATGTTTATTTACTAACTTGTTTTGGGAGAATATTGTTAATTTTCTGCTACGTATTTTGAGTTGCAAGATCCGATAACATATTTTATTACATATCCTTGATGAGTCTTATATGGATTTAGTCTGACTTAAGTGTTAAATAGATGAAAACAAAAGAATTAGAAAATGTTACGGCCGTGGTCAAGTCGATTTGATCAATAGATACTCAAGTATATATAAATATAAAAGCTATATATCGGACAAAATTCTAAAAAAAATTGTACACAGAGATATTAATTTATAGAACTCCAAAATGTTAACGTAATCGATCAGCTTGCTTGGGTAATCTCACTTTCTTTGCGGGAACTGATACAACATCCCGTCAGCTCGAAGACGAAGGGAAGGAAAGTTGTTGAAACGTCTCATGGCTGCTGGAGGGGGTGGAGGGAGGGTTGAAGGGAGAGTGTGATAGAACCCACCTGTCAGAAGGATCATGTTTCCAAATCCATTAACTCTGCCCCTTTCCACAACACTACAAGTGTTTACGTCATGTGCGAAGTGCAGAAACACACATCACACAAGATTATTCCGTTTGAACTGTGTCGGGAATGTTACAAGTGCTAATGGTGTGTTGAAAACTAGAAACGTTTCTTTATTAATCAAATTGTAATTCATATTTAATGTCTATTCCGCTGGATTAAATTCCTGACAACAACTTTGTCGTTGCTTGGTTACTCGTGAGACCAATGTTAACGTGTTAGCATTTTAATTTTACCTTTAATTGTAACATTATGACCTCAAAATTAATGCAGTTCTTCCTTGGACGATGAGGAACTTTTTTAGAAAATTTTAGGTGTCTAGGACCTTTTCTTCAAGAGCTATCGCAAAGAACAAACATCCCTACGGATTTTAAGAAAGATCTATTGGGCTCTTAATAAGAAAAAGGTTTGTAAATTAAATAGCAAGTATGATTTTGTATTACTATGACAGCATTAAAAACTTGTCATTATGAAAAAGTCTTTAGACGTAGAATTGGATGAGACACTAAAATGGGGCTTCCTTCAGTGGTGCATTATCTTAGAAATAATGCGTGATGACCTGATTTAACCACAAAGATAAGTGCGTAGAAAGACTGCTTCCGGTTGTGACAGATCTAGCAGGAAAAAGTGAGTAGATGGTAATTCCTTCAAGCGCCATGGTTGACATCAGTGATACCGTAATTATTTCAAAGTCTACATAAAAATGTGAATGCATTTAATGATTTTCGTGAGCTTCCGAGTCTAGAGAAGTTAGACTAAAATTTGCTCAAAAGGACGTTTCCGTAACCAGGGATGCTAAAGGAAATCCGCCGATGGGGTGCAGGTGACAGATTAAGTCCTTTTTGATTCCATTAATTTTAAAGTCCTGGTGTAATAAAGGAAAAAGAGGTATGAAATATGGATGTTTCTGGGTGTACTATCTCATATCCCGATAAGGATATTTGATATTGGATTCACGCTACCGCAAACTATCTCACCACTAGATAAAACAAGTGAGGACGAAGGTTATCCTTATAACTATTATAAGAAGTATGTTCTAAGGGTGATCCTATGTCCAGATGCAAAATTTGACTGGCTTAGCCTTATGACAGACAAATCTGTATTTTTTTCAAGGCAAATAAAAACTATAATTATAAAAATCCAGAACTTAAAATCTGTTCGATTGTAAATAAAATGATCTTAATTTACTATCGAAGTTTCTTATTAAATTAAACAGGATCACACAAAATACCTTTTTAAATAACTTATTGCTGTTTTCATAAAGTTAATTCTTCTCTTCGAAAAACCGTTCGGATTCACGAAACGGGATCTAGTAGTAAAATTAAATTTATAGTTTTTAAGAACATGTTTATATTTGTATGCAAAATTAAATTTTTAAAATAAAAATTGTTTAATTGTTCATTAAAAACATAATTACAGTATATCGATTGGTAACTTCTTATGCCGAAAAACGTGGATTAATAATATCAAAGCAAATGATCTAATTAGGGGTTGAAATTCAAAAAAGCAATATTTAACTTAAATATTCACAATTTTTAACACCTTATAATTATAATTTTATATTTAATTGAATTTATAATTGAATGAAATTTCTTATACGAAGAAATTATTGTCTAGGCATAGAAAATACAGGGACAAGAAGTAAATACATCGATCTTGATGGTGTCTTAGATTTAATAAATAAACTGCTCCAATTTTTCCATATTTTTGGTTTAGTTGTATCTTTTCAAACACGAATCCTTGTTGTATTCAAACTCGTACAGACACTATCAGAAATATAAATGCACTGAATTTAATTCTAGTAGAATATTTAAAAATGCCAAAGCAACGAAACATCTTTCAGATTAGCAGAAGTTCTAGACGAGTGAAGGGTTTCAGGGATCTTCGTGAGTAAAAAGTAACTTTGTTACCGTTGAAAGTAAACTTCCAAATGGAAGCAGAGAACGTCTTGGGAGCTCGCAAAGACAAAATAACTTATCCGGCTCTTCGATACAATAATTAGGTTAGATCCTTTCACGCCATTTCTGTACGGGGTTCCCCCTTCATAGCCCATCCATCATGGCGGACATTATATCTGGTGACAACATGTGAGAAGCTGGGGTGACTGATCTGTCCCCAACATTACTGCTGGAGTCAAACGGAAGACAAATTAATGTGTGGTTTTAGGCGCTACATCAGCTGAGTAGGGTGACTACGAGATAACAATCCTTCGTGTAAACATTGATATCGATGGTGAGTGTTTTGAAAGGGTGCATTTCGGGCATTTGCCATAGTTACAGAAAACAACACTACGTTTCGAGAATTGGTATTTAGCCTCTTCTTCAGTGTTACTCCATATAACCAAGCATACTACACAACACGTGTTGCATGCACTAGAGATGGCGGAAGACTGGGGAACACAATTAGTTTTTAATGTTTTTATTCATTTCTTATCTTTGATTTGTGACGTCTGAAGAAATGACTAATAACAAATAAGTTTTAACAAATAACTATGGCAAATATCCGAAATATTGTTATCCTTTTATGCATAAAAATATTTTTTATTAATGAAAATTGAATGTAATGTAAGTTCAGTTAAAAACACATAATAATGCGCATTGAAACAGAATATAAATAAACCTTTCTACAATAATGATGTATAGATAAGCAGAGGTAGAACGTTCAATTGAAAAATGCATTAACGGAGTAAAATATTTTATAAACATTTTCTTTAGCAACATCTAATGACTGACTTTTACATATTTTTAAGAAGCCTGTTAAAATATTTGGATAAAACAGAGGAAAAACATTGTTGTGATGTATTTGGCACTACTGAGTAAATTACTTAAATGCGTAGAACTCCCTTGGCAAAACTAATTATCAGGAAATCATTCTTCTCCAAACAAACAGAATTTGTTTAAAACAGCAAACCGTAATCATTACAAATATTCCTCGAGAATTTATAGGAAAATATACATTTTCTGATCTTCAATTCCAATACATTACACTGTTGTAAATTTATCATAAGTGACATAACTGATAAATCTGATATACTGATAATTTTGGAACATGCCTGGGCTAGGCGCATTCGAGTGATTAGGGGTGTTTGGGGGAAATGTGTAGATATATCGCTTTTTGAAATGTTTGGATTTTCAAAAATTGTTTGAGATATGATTCTATGTTTAGAACACAATTTCATTATACGTTGTGGCAAGCAAGCGATTCAAATTTTGGTAAAATGGAATTACACAATATTACATAATTATTACTGAAGCTATTCAGTAAAATCTTTTATCCTTACTTTCCGTTGACATAGAACATGGGTGTAACGACGTGTCAAGCTTGTCAATGGAGACTAACAGGAGCGGCCTGCTCAAGAAGTCCTACTCAAGTGTAAGTGAAATCCCGGAAACACGATAGTGTCTGGGATAGTGTTTACCCAAGCCGGTCGGGTGGCTACCACCCCCAGCGTTGGTGAGATCCTAGCCAGACCGTGGGGGTGGTGGCGGGTGGGTGTGTTGTTTATAAATAATACCGCCAGACACCCCCACTCCAGCCGACTTGCCAACTCCCCTCACTGTTGTTCGATTCTGTTAGGAAATTGTACCAACCTCCGGAGATTACTCGGGACAGATGTATGCATGCGGGATTTCTTCCTAAATTGCCTATTCAGACAACTCACTTCATTCCGAACGTTTCCGGAAGGAAAATAAGGAACGAAATGCGGTCCTTTCGTGAAGCTCGGGTTTGAGATGATTCAAATGGTGTGATTCTATAATTCTATAATAGGGCACAGAAAATAGTTAAATAAAGGAAAATCTTATAAAATTGAGTAGTTTCCAGTCTATCAGGTAGTACGTGTTGTAGTTGGTATCAACCTTAAAATATACACCTGGTTGTCAAGTCGGTTGTAGCTATCCTGATTTTCAGGAGTTCTCCCACCGTTGAGGTTTTTAAGAGAAAAAGGTCAAAAACCAAATTGAAAATTTGCGTTTACCTCCCAGGGAATCGAACCCATGACCTCCACGCTTGACAGCAGCAGCCTTATTCTTACGGAGAAGGTCTTCTTTAACACTGCGTGAATAACCAATCGTGTGGACTACAAATATCCGGATCCGGTTTAAATAGTTTGATTGTTCTTATCCAACATGGTACTATGTAGTCATGATCAATGTGTGTTTCATCCTACAAAACTGCTAAAAAAGAATAATAATACAGTTTTATTGCGTGAACAATTATAATACTGCACTTATTACAATAAACAGTTTGCGTTGATAAAAGAACTGGAGTTTTTATTTTATTTATTTTCAATAGTTTTCAATAATTACTACCCAGCGGCTCAACATGAACTCTTCAACGGAGTAAAACGCCTTTGACTCCAGGAGGGGTTTTAATCGAGATTTTAATTGTTCAGAATCACCGAGATGTTTAATTCCCTCAGGCAGCTTTAATTTTATAAACTTCACACCAACTTGGGACGGTAAGTGTTCTATGATCTATAATCCGAAAGTTGTCCCAGCCTCTTGTCTCGTATTAGTGGACATCACTGCTTTGGACCAACTCGCATTTGGGTCGACAATATAGAACGACGTCGAAAATATAGAGACAGGTTAAAGTTAACAATCAAAGCTCCTTGAAGGCATCTTTATATGAATCTCTAAAATTCAATTTTTAAAGAATCCTGTCAGCGTGCTTTTGAGCTCTAAATACTCTTTAGAGTGTGTATTTAAAGCAGTTGCCCCACAACCTTGAGCCGTAAGACAAATGTGGATGTGATAAGCCAAAGTAGGCCACTGTATAAAAATAGTTTTTGATTGAGAATTGCAACTCCGCAGCAGGCCTACTACAAAAACTCTGAGACATTTTGGTGATTTTGGGCGATGACTTTTGACAACAGTATCTTTTTACTTTATTTTGGGGCTCTATTAATTTAGATACTAGTAGAGGATTTAGGTATCCAGGTTAGTTCAGGGGTGCTCTTCGGGAGTCAAAGAATTTATAGTTGGCCTTATTAGAGTTTATTGAATCAGACCAATATTCCTGCCAAACATAATCCAAAACCAGACTTGACTATCGATGTTAGTAAAAAAGACCAGTCAACAGATTTCGCTAGTGCTGTGTTGGAACGATCAGTGGTAGTACTAGGCCTTACCATCAGATAGCGTTTTAAATAAATGTTCCAATGATTGCTGTTTTATCTGTTTTGTGACCTTTTAGTGAACAGTATTCTACTTACAAGTTCAGTTACATTTTCATGATCACTGGGCTATTGATAGATAACATGCTGCAAATACCATTCGACCTTAGCAACATACTTCACTATTGGCACAAACACTCATTCTTCACAAGTTTGATTCGTTGAACGGATTGGAACTGTCCCCTTTCAAGAAGTGTTATAAGTAGCTACTTATCGCTACTGGTGATGATGTAAAAATGTATGTGCCGCGTAAAAGGCTTCGGTGAGTTTGCATGCAAAAAAACGAGCCTAGAGATGATGATAAATAGTGAAATTTTGGTGAGGTAAAGAGGGTAAAATCAAATCTTGTCATCAACTTTTAACGTTTGCTTTTCACTATGAATAAAGATATCACATGTTTAAAACCTCACTACTATGCTTGTTTGAAAATGTATCTACTCAGCTATTTTCAGCAATGCTCAGCCAAATCTTATGGAGTGACATGCACCATCATCAAGCTCAGCGTTGCCTATGTAGAAATGAAGCTCCATGCAGTTTTAAAAGTTCAAAGGTGTGGACAGACATTCAGACAGAAATAACATTTTTCCAAGCCTATCGAGTGTATAGGTGCTAACGCTCAGCCAACAAAAACATTAGGACAATAATTCCTCCTCGCTGCGAGCAATAAATAAACCTTACAAAGTGAAGCTATTGTCGGCATGCACAATTCTATATTATTATTAAAGAGCGTATATAATGACATTTTCAGTCACAAGTGGATGTAATATAATTTCAATGGGGGAGGCATGAAAGAACACTTCATAATGCAGTCGCTTTTATCTCAACCCCATTTCGCGAAGAGAAGCTCTGCGGGGTAATTTATGGATAAATGTCAGGAAACCGTCCTTCATAAAGAAAACCAAGCGCGAATTTTTTTGCTTTTCTTGTTATTAATTAAGAACACACATGCATGCACCGAAAGAGTTTGAAATGTCAGATATACAGAAACGGGTTGGAATTAAATGTACGTTTTACTTTCATATCACACTATTCTACACTTGTTATATACAGGGTGCAGGAAACAGTATTTTCCGGTCATTTGCCATCGTTCAGTGATACAATCCAATCAGTAACACTACGTTTCGAGATCTGCAATCTGATCTCTTCTTCAGGTAAATGACTAAACTAATCCATGACTGAATTTTAGATTAAAGTAAACAAAACATACCAAAGCGTTGTGACACGCATGTCAGGAACAACAACAGCCGTGTTGAGTGTATATTTCATGCACACTAACTCTATAACATGCACTTAATAAAGACTAAACACTACCTATTAAAACTGAACTACAGACTACAGGTCACAATAGGTATGCACTCACCGGCCAACCAAATAGAATCAGTCATTTACTTGAAGAAGAGATCAAATTGCAGATCTCGAAACGTAGTGTTATTGATTGTATTACTGAAAGATGGTAAATGTCCGGCGAATCCAATTTCCTTCACAATCCTTACATCGTCAAAAACAAACTTCAAACAAAGAACATACAGGGTGTTTGAGAACTCAGTGATTTTAAAGAACTGTTCATAGGGATATAGTAAACTTGTTTTGAACTACGAGTATATCTGGATTATTAATTAATATTTTACGTTTTATCTGTATGATTGTGTCTGTATTTTTTTCAACACATTTCAGTTTAAATACCTTAACACACAAATTAATACAAATTTGTGTGGATTTTAACATTACAAATATCTATTTGAATAAATGTAATATACATTTTTGAATTTACCTATTTCAAGATGGCGGCTACTTAAAATAATCCAATATAATCGTAAAAATATTACAAGATTACGTTTTTGATAAATTTTTATTAGAAATCGAACGACGTATTATCTAAATAATTCGAGTGAAAATGACTGGGAGTTACTCAAAGAAATCTTCAGAGAAACGATTAAAATTATTTAGATAATTTTACATTTATTAAACATCAAATGTAAGCAAGTGGTAGTATTCATGTTAAAGAAATAAATATGTATTTACAACCTATTTGAGCGTATTTACTGTCATAAAAATATCCTGAATTCGTCATCAGCTATTATTACATACAAAGCTCTGTGTTAATACTGTTGCGTTGCTTTATGACGAATTTTCAATTAAAATATTTTAAAATATGATGTATTTTAAGTGAAATGGAAACTAAAAATACCATATTTTTGATAGTAATATGAGAAAAGGACTTAGCAATACTGTAAAAGTCTTCGATTAAAAAACACTCTTCTACGTCTTATATAATACTAGCAGTTGCCAGCGGCTTTGCAGGCAATTTCGTAGGCTTTGAACGTATATGGTTCCATGTTAGGCACTTCTGGTTCGACTGAATTACATTTAGATGATGGAAGCAAGGATCTCGTCGGCAGTGAAAAATTCAAACAAACAAAATTATTTGGATTAATTGTGAAAGAATTTTTGATAACAATTCTTACGATTCAAAAGTAAAGTCGGCCCACCCTATCTTATTTCTCACTGCAATAGTTCAAAAAGGAAAATTGCGAATCAGGTAGACCTCTCAACAATCTAGCCTGTCTCTAAGAATAATTACATGAATCTTTTTTTAGTTATATATTCAATCAATGTTTCATCTCGTATGTATTTAGTTGTACCTATGATTGCATTCGTTACCCAAGGCATATTTCATCCAATACTGTAAATTGAGGCTGGGAAAAAGTGAGTACTCACAGATATTTAAGAGGCAACAATCAAAGTTAAACGATGCAGCCCAAGTTTAGGCCCTCAGAACTTACTGGAATAATGAGGCCCTCAGACTACAGCACACCTTTTCCATATGAATGATATATCTCAAAGGATGTCCTGAAAATGGTAATTAACTGGATGCTATCAAGACGTGAAAAATCAGAGTTTGCTTTGAAGAGAATTGCATCAGAATCAAATTTAGGAAGTCCAACAAAAACTACCACACGTCTCATGACGCATGGTGACCCTTCCGCTCTTCACGGTTGGATGGCCAGAGCGATGGAAGGAGGACTCTTCCGTCGATGACGAGACTCTGCTGGGATAAAATCCCTGATCTATGAGTGAGAACTCTAACACCCCACGAGAGTTCCGCGAACGGTACGTCACGCTACCTGTGTTTTACCGGCCGAGGTCTGAGATGAGTTCGTGGGTGGATAGACCCGCAAGGTCACCCTCGTCACCGTCAGCAGGTCGCTTCCTCAGTGGCAACTAGCAATCAGACTTCGAGGAACACGAGTGCTCTAGAGTGAAGTATAATCGATGAATACTTCCTTGATTATTGAAGACGATAGGAAAACTTCGATGTTATCGTATCCCATCATAGGAGTGTATTTTAGGATATGAAAAGGCGACGCATCCTGTAACAGTCATATGTATGTCTCGAGATGTATATGGCACTGAACTCTGATACGACGTTCGACTCTGATCCTGGACTAAAGTTTTTGCACAGAAAAATATAAAAAAATGTTCTTCGACTTTCATATCATATTGGGCTTCCGAACATTCCCGTTTCTGTCAACTCGGAATATCAACAGGCCTTTGGATAACGTTGCATTCAGAATATTCTCAAGCATTCGGCTGATGTTGGATTTGGAATAATTTCAAGTTTTTGGATAGTGTTGAGTTCGGGATATTCTTAAATCCTTCGAATAATGTTGGATTTGGGACGTTATTCTCAGGATCTCTGATAATTTTGGGCTCAGACTATTCTCAAACCTACGGATTATGTTGTGTTTGGAATAATCTCAGGTCTTTAAATAGTGTTCATCTCGGGATATTCCTAAAGCCTTCGAATAATGTTGGACTTTGGACGTTATTCTCAGGATCTCTGATAATTTAGTACTCAGAATATTCTCAAACCCTCGGATTATGTTAGATTTGGAATAATCTAAGGTCTTTGGATAGTGTTCATCTCGGGATATTCTTAAAGCCTTCGAATAATGTTAGACTTTGGACGTTATTCTCAGGATCTCTGATAATTTAGTACTCAGAATATTCTCAAACCCTCGGATTATGTTAGATTTGGAATAATCTAAGGTCTTTGGATAGTGTTCATCTCGGGATATTCTTAAAGCCTTCGAATAATGTTAGACTTTGGACGTTATTCTCAGGATCTCTGATAATTTAGTACTCAGAATATTCTCAAACCCTCGGATTATGTTAGATTTGGAATAATCTAAGGTCTTTGGATAGTGTTCATCTCGGGATATTCTTAAAGCCTTCGAATAATGTTAGACTTTGGACGTTATTCTCAGGATCTCTGATAATTTTGTGCTCAGAATATTCTCAAGCCTGTGGATTATGTTGGGTTTGGAATAATCTAGTTTTAGGATAATGTTGAGCAAGGGATATTCTTAAAGCCCTCGAATAATGTTGGACTTGGGATGTTATGATCAGGGGCTGGGATAATCTTGGGCTCGGAATATTATCAAGCCATCAGTAAATGTTGAGGTTCGATGACTCTAAGGCATGTGGATAATATGAGATTAGGATATTCTCAAACCTTTGGATAATATATAACCTGGGAATTTTTGGCTTTACAATATTCTAAGGTAATCGATTCTCAGGCATTTATAGAGTAATGGATGCATAGTATTCGGAAGCCTTTAGATAGTTCTTTACCTTCTAGAGAAATTTCTAATCAAGTTGTTTCGAAATCTTCTAAATTGCAGCTGGGTACAAATTAACCTATACGCAAATTTGATAGACTGTAGATCACTACTCTGTAACTGCTATGCATTAATTATAACAGATTTTCACTATTGTCTCCGTTATCAATTTTATCATTACAACTTTCATTTCCAACAAAAATAGAAATCAAGTTCTTGGCCAAGTACTTGTACTACAGCCAGTATGAATGAAAAGTGGGCGTGGCCGATGATTGCGGTAAAGGCGTATTTCTACTTTCTTAGAAACTGCATTAATTCACAGCCCAGCAGGAAATTCCTACCAAGAGAAATATGTAAATTTACGTGACGTCTCCTCAACGGAAATTTCAATCTTAGTTGCATGACATTGTGTACTGGAAATTGGCAAGCCTTCATGTCATACACGCTGTATGGCGAAACGAGGCCAATTCCTGCAATTCCATTTCCAAACTATCTTCAACGATGGTCTCCATCCAGCTGAGGTGATTCCTGTACTAATCCAAAACTTTAAAACAAAAACTCAATCAATATGCAAACATCTCCAAAGAACTAACAAGCTGGGCACTCAGTTCACCAGCAGCAAACCCTTAGGCAGAGCAATAACTGAGTTGTTTACGACTAAGATATCCTCGTATTTTGCCCTGTTCGCTAAGCGGCAGTTGACGACCTAATTGGAATATTTAACATATTTCAAAGTAACGTCTTCATTCATCGCTGCCCGCTAAATAATTTATGGCCAATAAGGTAAATCATTTTATTAGAGCCGGAGTGACTTTTATTGGCGCAAGGTACCTTTAGGGCGGGAATAATGGTTCCTTCTTCAACGCTTGTGAAGCACCCTGTAAAAGTAATTGGCAGAGCGTTAGCACAGCCAAATGTGGGGGTGGGGGAAGGAAACGTTCCGTGGTAATATATGTTATATAGTTAAAATATTCACTTAAGGATTTTTTTATTATAAGGAGGTTGCTGGTAGTTTGCAGAGTGTTCAATTCTTGTGGGAATTGTATAGACTACATGGACATGTTACATCAAATAAATTTAATTTTAGAATTAATTCAAAATTGATAATACACATTTTTTCTAGGCGGCACCAAATTTTAAGTATTGCATGTATTAAATTAAATATTGGTATATTTCCAAAATGTTACATTCAATGGCCCGCTAAGTACAATACTTGTCAGCAGGGTCTAAATTAATCTTAACAAATGTTAACAAAATCGTACAATTTGTTAATTAATTTCCGGCTCAAAAGGTACTTAATTAATATTTCTAACAGTTCAAATGCATTAATAATAGCATAGGTGTTTGTCTTTTATATTTCAAAATAAGAGAACTAAAACCTGTTTATTAACTCTTAACACTACGTTAATGATCCTATTTAACTAATTACAAGCACTTCGAATCCATAATTTTATTAGAAGCGGTCAATGTCCCTTTCAATTTTCTCTTTTGACCTTCCTTGTTTCACCGTTCTGGTCGTTCCACCAATTTCTTTTGCAATGCAGGTGAATATTTAAAATGGATTTGACGGCTAAACTATTACTATTTAGTTTCTTAAACTATCGATACATAAATAAATAGGTAATTAATCTATTCTAACCCTGTGTAACATTGAAAATATACTTCAACTTGTCTTGTTTGCACAGTTACACCGAGATGTGTGTTTGCACAGTTACACCGAGATGTGTGTTTGCACAGTTACACCGAGATGTGTGTCTGCACAGTTACACCGAGATGTGTGTCTGCACAGTTACACCGAGATGTGTGTCTGCACAGTTACACCGAGATGTGTGTCTGCACAGTTACACCGAGATGTGTGTCTGCACAGTTACACCGAGATGTGTGTCTGCACAGTTACACCGAGATGTGTGTCTGCACAGTTACACCGAGATGTGTGTCTGCACAGTTACACCGAGATGTGTGTCTGCACAGTTACACCGAGATGTGTGTCTGCACAGTTACACCGAGATGTGTGTCTGCACAGTTACACCGAGATGTGTGTCTGCACAGTTACACCGAGATGTGTGTCTGCACAGTTACACCGAGATGTGTGTCTGCACAGTTACACCGAGATGTGTGTCTGCACAGTTACACCGAGATGTGTGTCTGCACAGTTACACCGAGATGTGTGTCTCTACGTTATTCCGTGCAAACCTAATTGTGCACGTGTTCATATATTTTGTTTTGTTGTAGATAATAAAAATGTTACTACCCCTTTCAAATGTGAGTTATATTTATTTACTTGGCTATGAGAATTCAACAGTTAGTACTAATAAATTTGCATTTCTTAAACTCTGTTTAAGTTCTCATACCAATATTGTATAATTAATCTCAAAAATACACTTTATAAAAATATTCACCCCTTACTACAGTCCTTCTAAATATCATGTTTAATGTCATGACTATTAGTATCAAAATGGTATTGTACTTTACATCATAAGAGTAGCGAAAACACTTTCCCGCTGAGCGTTTAACGAAGCCTCTCCCGCCAGTTTTTGATGACGATTTCAGATTTCTGTCTGTCTGTACGTGCGATAACTCTCGAACGAGTAGACCTAGGATGTTCAAATTTGTGGCTAAACTCTACCTCGACATCGGCACTGAAAATGGATCGCATTGGTTCATATTTTACAGACTATAAATTGACTTTCCGTATGCCTAATGTATTGAAATTTTGAATATATCTCAGAACTATAAAACGGCGCTATACTATGTAATGTATTAATGTAACTACTTGCATGCCTACAATCTAAGTATGAATAAACAAAACGTATCAGAACATTCTTACACGCATAAATTAGGGACCAAAACAACCTTGATATATGTATATTCCTAACACTAACTCTAAAACATGCACTTAATAAAACCTAACTATTAAAACTGAACTACAGAATACTGGGCAACCAAATAGAACTATTTATTAAACCTGAACTATAGACGACAGGTCACAATAAGTCTGCACTCACTGGGAAACCAAATAGAACTATTTATTAAACCTGAACTATAGACGACAGGTCACAATAAGTGCACTCACTGGGCAACCAAATTGAACTATTTATTAAACCCGAACTAGTGACTACAGGTCACAATAGATCTGCACTCACCGGGCAACCTAATAGATCTGGTACAGTGCTACCTACAGTACAGTGTAGAAAACATTGGCCAATAAAATGCAGTGATACTTGGACGGTTATTGAAGTACTTTGCAGGCAAGGCAGATTATATGCTTGTAATTATGATTTTCATAGAGGTTATAACCTCTTATACACACAGAGTAGTACAACGATATTCACTTCTTAACGGCTAATACAGTGAACTTATCGCCATTCAGTCATACCGAGTTAAAAGCACGCTATACCTGGAGTCAGCGTGGGAGGCCTCCCACAGAGGACAACATCCTGGCTCGGAGACCGACTCCCAGGGACGGTACTGTTCAATATCGATATACACGGACTGGCGTTGGAGTTCACAGCAAATGTCAACCCTATTTCATCATTCGAAAGTTATCTTGTTTATAGATGGACACACGCCCAACGCTCTCATCATCAACTTGTGGGAAAGAGTCCGGTGACCTAACTTCGACAATTTTAAATACATAAACACATTTTAAAGCAACAGACTAAAAATCAAATAAATGTAGTGTATCCCCAGAGGGTTCACTTTGGCTGGTTTATCCCTTCCAGATGAACCCAAACTGGGTACAGCAAAAACCGGCGTGTCACTTAAATCTGGGTTACCTTATGGATGTCCAGGAGTAGCACATCACTAACAGCAAATGTCGAGATTCTGGGGAGATGACTGTTGGAGTTGGTATGGTTTGTTCCCTAAGAGGCAAAGGTCCTTGCCGGCCTAGACATATTGGTGTGCCACCCCTTGCCTGCTTTGACTGGAGAGGCTGGTTCAGAGCTGGCTTTCCCCTTTTTCGAGGATACATAACTTGAGATTAGTGCCCTAAATATTTCCTCATGAATCTTGAGGCCATCCCTACCCGCAACCTTACCCATCCAGGATATCTGCCTCTCCGGAAATAGTGCAAAGGTCCTTCTAGGACTAGGTGCAAATTTCTAAGCTTCTTGTCCTAAGAGAACAAAAAAATATATTGTAACATTTTGTAAAACATTTGTACACAAATAAATAGACACCGAGCTCACTTCCAAAATAATGCAAATTAACAAAAAAGCATCACTTAGCGACGCACCTTTACAGATTTTCAGGTGACAGGAGGTATTCCATGTGCGTCAAAGGCACTACTCTAGCCATATCGAAACACTAGTATGAGTGTATAAGACTGTTTATTATACAGGGTGATTCTGATAAAAGTACGCATTTTTTCAAGGTTGATAGAGGATGTGAATACAAACATTTTTGTCCTCTACACATGGTGTTTGGAAAATTGAGAATTTGTGAAACGCTTCCTTGTAGGCAAAACTTTATTTCCTTCGTAATAACATATACAATGACCAACACAATGTGAACAAGAACGTAAAAAAATACTACAGTAAATTCAAAATCTCTCCCGTTTGTGTCGATGCAACATGTGCCCTTCGTAACATCGGCTGTCTTACATTTTGAAAGCGTCTGGAGTTTTCTCCTACTTCTGCTGTTTAATATTATTTATTACAGTTAATATGTTTTTGCCTTCTTCTTTGCATTCTTTTATTTGTTATTAAGACTATAACATTTATTTTCAGTAGTGTTGTGTTTTTCAGGCCGAATCTCAAAGGAAACAGTGTTGCCTACAGGGCAACGTATCACAAATTCTCAATTTTCTTGGCAACGAAACATTTACGATCCCATGAGTATTGGACAGCAAATGTTGGTATTTACATCTCCTATCAACCTTGAATTTAGTTCCAATTTACCTTCCTCATACGTGCAGCATCTCAAATCTGATGCTGTTGCAGTATTCAGATGCTGCACTTGAGAGGAAGGTGAACTGGAGCTAAAATTCAAAATTCACATCGAATCAGCCCTTCCCACCATAGCTGCTTTATTTGTAGAAGACTCGGTTGCTCCACCGTACTTTGGGATTGTGTTACTCAACATCGTGGTGCGCTCAATTGTGCACCTGATGAGACAATGAGAATTTCTTCACCTAGATTGCACTATTTTTTGTAGTCTGGGTGCCTCTGATGTCAAAACGGTGCGGGGGTTCGTTTTTAAGCCTTCTTTCTTCGTCACCGACTACTTTTGGATCCCTTCAGACGAACATGACTCCAGATTTCAGGAGTCAAGTCTGCAACAGCATCAGATTTCAGATGCTGCAGTAAGAGGAAGGTGGACTGGAGCTAAATTCAACATTCACATAGAATCAGCCCTTCCCCACCAAAGCTACCCTATCTCTTATGTTTCTACAGTAATTTTAATATGCTATCCGTTATAGTACACCCGTGGATCTAGAGAGAAGGTACACCACCTTTTAGAGGCAGTAAAACTATTAATTGGGCGGTTATTTTTTTGAAGTTTATGCGAGCTAAATCTTGTATGGAAAGTGAATGCTTACGATAATTTTTACAACAGTGCAAAACCAAAATAATGTTCTTTTTCTTTGCACTTGGTTTCAAAGTATGATAGAACCGAATCCAAAGTCCAGGAGCCGAAAACCAATTTGTATTATGTAAAGATAGCCTTACACTCTGGTTTTTCTTGATATCGATATAGGAATTTCCCTTAAGGAACAAATTTGTTTTTTAGCCACGCTAGTTTTGTTGGAGGTCGAAATGGAAAGTTACCAGAAGGGTTAAAAGTATAAAACAATCGTTAGTCACAAATCATGTAGGTATTTTTTTAGTTTTACACACTTAAAAACACCATCAAACATATAAATAAACATTAAATCAACGTCAATTAACCATATACTGACCGATTATTTGGGTGAAAATAGTGACTTCTTTATCTAGTTGTCTGGTAGCGATAGCTATTATTTATGTGTCTGACCGTCTTTTTTTTAGTGTGTCGAACTTTGTAAAATATGATCCGAGGAGAAAATTATCGTTTGATATTTTTAACCTTTGTGATACCCTTACATTTCGACCTCCACCAAATCTAGCGTGGCTGACGATCGATTTTTTTCGTAGGAGAAACCTCTCAATCGATTTAAAGAAATTTTAGGAAACTATAATTTTTTTTTATTTTAGCTTTTTAAATTCCATCCACTGTATGGGTTTGAATAAGCATAACTGTTCTTACTGGTCTCCTACTTATCTCGGATTTCTTGGTAACTTTACGTGCACGTTAGAAAAGACCGGCGCTGTTTATCGGTAAAGGAAAAGGACGGGAGTGATTTGAGAGAAATATGAAACTCCTTACCTTCTCGGACTCGGAGCTGTGCGCCAGGAGCGGTGCCGCACTGGGGGGATTTACTCCCCCGGAACCACTGGAGTCCACCCCTCCCTACCCCCCCCCCTCACCACGATAGAGGGGGTGGGTACACACGTGTGCAGCATGTGAGATGTCTGGGCCGAGCGGGCTCATTCATATTGATACCGCTATTACGAGAAGCCTTATTTATCTCGTACACCGAGAGAAACCCAGGATGTTTTATGATCACCAGAATTAGTTTAGAGTTTATGTTTGAGAATTAGTGATAAGGAATCGTGTAATACAGAAATCACTTATTAGGGATCAGAAAGGGACGTGTGAAACTGTGACACTGTCAGTCGGTCTGTCTGTCTGTCTGTCCGTCCGAGTAATAACTCTTGATGGAAAATTCCAGAGAGTTGAAATTTGGTGCAAGGATGCCTCTTGATCCAAGGATGAATGGTATTGAATTTGAAGTTAAAAGGTAAAAGGACAGGCTGTCTGTCCCTCTGTGTGATAATGTTTGATAGAAATAGAAAAATACTAGAGACTTCAGAAATGGTACACGTCAACCACCTGGTCGAAAAAGATCGCTTTGGGATTTGGGGTCAGAGGGCACTCCGCCTATTTGCCTGTCCGTCTTCCCGCCTTTGCAATAACTCTTGAGAGAAAAATCCTTCAAACTTGGTACATGGGAACCACTTAGTCAAAAAAAGATCGATATTGGATTTGGGGTCAAAGGGCACCGTCTACTGTCTTTCCGTCTGCCCGAATTTGCAATAACTCGATAGAAAAATCCTACAGACTTCAAACTTGGTACATGGGAACCACTTAGTCAAAAAAAGATCGATATTGGATTTGGGGTCAAAGGGCACCGTCTACTGTCTTTCCGTCTGCCCGAATTTGCAATAACTCGATAGAAAAATCCTACAGACTTCAAACTTGGTACATGGGAACCACTTGGTCGAAAAAATCGCTATTGGAAGCTATCTTTGTATTGTCTACCCGTCTGTCCCTCTGTGTGATAACTCTTAATCGAAACATCCTACAGACTTCAAACTTGGTACATGGGAACCACTTGGTCGAAAAAATCGCTATTGGAAACTCTCTGTGTATTATCTACCCGTCTGTCCCCCCTGTGTGATAACTCCTAATAGAAAAATCCAATAGACTTCAAATTTGGTACATGGGAACCACTTGGTCGAAAAAATCGCTATTGGAAACTCTCTGTGTATTGTCTAACCGTCTGTCCCCCTGTGTGATAACTCCTAATAGAAAAATCCAAGAGACTTCAAATTTGGTACATGGGAACCAATTGGTCGAATAAAGATCGCTATTGGATTTCGGGTCAAAGGGCACTCCGTCTATTGACTGGTCATCTGCCTGACTTTGCAATAACTCTTGATAGAAAAACCCTAAGACTTGAATCTTAGTATATTCCTAATCCAAGGAAGATCGCTATTGATTTTCAGATAAAAACAATAAACTTGAACAATAAATAACAGAATTAATATAGAATACAAAATTGTAGGAAAATGTTCAATACAATATTTTATAAAATATATTAATATTATACATGTTTAAAATATTTCTTGGTCTGTATTACTTATTTTGTGTGTGTATATAACGTAACATTTTACATTGTCGAGGCTAATAAAACTTTTTTCTTGTATTGTAAAATTACTTTGCCAATTGAATAAGAATATGGTGGAATCCTCCAGGTATCAGTTCTTACAATCGATTAAATCCACTAAAATTAATAAAGTTTTGGGATTCTGTTACTTTACATAAAATTCTTCTTCAAGATTGTTTCGGTGAATCTAGAATTTGTTTGCTTATTGGAATGAACCAGTGGAATATTCAAGGAGGGTTTACGCTACCATGATAAAATGTAGTTAATTATTTTTTTATCGTTTTTCATTGTTTGTTATTTGTATGTTTTAATGTTTTGTATTTGATTTTAGGATTTTAATTTCATTATTCCCTAGGGTATTTTAGGGTTTTATACGTTAGGCAATAATCTGTTAATATAATGTGCTCAAGTTACATTCTTAAATACTACAACTTCCATACACTCCTGCGAGGAAAAGGAGGGTAAACAAAACATCTGGAGAAACTCATCTGATGGCATTTGGCAGGGAGGGATGCATCTATAATTGACGAGCCCAGCACCCTCTGAAGGGAAAGGGCACAATGCAAATTGCAACGCACTCCTTCCTCCCCAACACCCCTCCCCACTACAGGTGAGGGAGGCGCTAAAACAACAACCCACACTGTCCTGATTACTTACCTTTCCATCAAATGGGCCGTGTCGAGCGAAGCATTTCACCCCTTTATGGGCCGCCTCACCCTAGTGATGGGGTGGTTCTGTTTCAGAGCCGCTGACGACAGCCCGTAACAATTAACCTTTATGAGAGGACAAACTCCTGTTTTGACTTTTATTGGAAGTGAGAGGGCCATTGTAATAGAGCGTTTGGGGTTTCACAATTAATTTTTATTGTAGCTTTGCCAAGTTAATTTTGTGTTTTCATCTGTGTTCTGTAAATTGTTCTGTTTAAAATGACGTTTCATCAAATAAAATGTATTAAATAGTCTTCCACCTCAAAAAACAACGTTTATTGGGGTTTAGCGATAAAGCGATGTATAAGAAAGAAATCGTTCCAGGAAACTTACTTGATAAGTTATCTGTTAGACAATGCTGATAATACGATGTAAACATTGTGTCAACTGGCGATTATTATCTCACTATGACGATTATTGTTCTGTTTACTAATATCTACACACTTAAATTCTGTTTTGAAAGAGAATATAAGATCTCAATATACTAACTAGTATTAATTCAAAACTTGTCTACCAAAATGAAAGAAAAAACACACGAAAATATTGCGACCACCATTTTACATGAAAATAACAAGTTGTACAAGTTCTTTATTTATTTAATTATTGTTATAAATATAGTATACTACAGTTTGACATACTTTAGTGTTTTTTTAATTTAAAATATGCTTGAACAAAGCATAACTGTTAATATGTAAGTAGTTATGTGTATGTGCTTTCTTTTAATGGTTTCAAATGTTGTTAGCTGACCAATAACCCCAATCCTAGTTAATGCGTTTGTACTCACACATTGATATGGTATCTTATTGGTTGAGTGTTCGCGAAGTCTATCAATCAAGGAGTTATAATAATTCCATTTCTATTTTAATGTCTCTCTCATCACATGAAATAATAATTAACTTATAGACTTGAAAGTTTGCATAAAATCTCATTTCTTTACAGCCAACGTCGAGTGCATCTCATTCCATAGGATTTGGGCTGAGCGTTAGCGAAGTGTTTTCATTGGACTTATAGGTAATCAAGATAGGTACAAGAAATTGCAGAATAAATAAATATCATGACATTTAAACTTGTGGCATACTAACATATGTAGCCTATCCTATCAGCAAGATTACTGGAGAAAGATTTCTTTTACAGATTTAAAAGTTTGCACGAAACTTCATTTATACATAGATAAGAATGAAATCTAAGATTTTCAAGAATTGTAACTCTTATCTTTTTATGGGATTCGGCTGGGCGTAACTGAACCCTTATCACTCAGTAGAATGGCACAATTCCTCTTCTTTCCATCGGGGAGGGGGAGGGAGTAAGAATCCTTTTCTACATGATAGTACAAAAGTTTGTCCACAGTATATCTCAAGAATGCAATGAGCTATACATTTGGGGGGGGGGGGATTTTGAATCCATAAATCTGGTAATGCGCAGAGTAAAATAGTCTAAACATTCTTTAGGTCATCGACAAAACCTCCCGGAAATCCTTAACTAAAGGAGGAGTATCCACAGAGAGATAACGATTGCTGTCCGTCCATAAATCAATCTAGATGTGGCGTTTAAGCTGCCGGAAACCGATCCGCGAAGTCATCACGAATCCGTTCGGCAGATCAGCTGATTACGAAGGCTCGGAGGACGGTACGGCGTGACACCTGAGCAGACGGAGAAGACAAGACGTGCAGGACAGGGCCGTAAGATATAAAGGAAGGGGGGAAAGTTCGTGTATTCCTTGAAACCCAAAATTTTGCAAAGTATACTATTGAGCATCAGATTTCTTGAGCCTTCAAATCTAATAGACAATGCTGCAATCGTTTTGGCAGCTATCAGAATTGCGTGGGAACCCACATATAACAAAGACTCTATATCTAGTGACCAAGTCACACTGCTGTAGCCTCACATCTCTAAGATCTTCATCTGGCCCTATCTTTTGGGTGAATTTGGACTATCCAAAATTTCAAGACCTCAAACTGGATAAATTATTGGGCAGGAACTCACAATATATGTGTGCCCCGGGTATCGCCATCCCTAGATACGGCACTTCCGCGAGTTATGCCCCCCAATTAGCGCTCTGACCCGGGCAATCGCAGACTTTTATCTCGCCAGATTTACCGTCAAGCGACGAAATTTGAGGGTTCCGACAACTCTTTACGACTTTAATACAACTTTCTGTAACGGGTTCCGCTTCGACTACCTCTACTGGAATTTCAAGAAGTTAACTCGTAATTATTCGCGTTTCCCTTTTCTTTTGGGGTGATTAGCCTGGTGGTATTCTATAGCGGGAGGGGAAGGGGTGTAAGGCAAGGATAGTCCTGTTGGGGTGGATTTCCCTCAACGGCCACTCGAGCTTGCACACTCCACATTGATGAATAATAGTGGAAAAACACAGTGAAAAAGTGCATTTGAAGCTTTGACTATTGGAGTCTTCTGAAGCTCCTGATCCAAATGTTTCAAACATTTGAGGATACGATAACAAGGATCTTTCAGAAATGTGGTTGCTTTATCTTAATTGGTTTTTTCCGTTATATTAATTAAGGTCAATGTTAAATATGGGATCAAGAAACTAAAGGTACAAACACACAATACATGGAAAAATGGTAATGTGCGTATCGCCTAATTGAAATATAAGACGATTTTTGAAAAAGTTCCAAACGAGAGTAATTATCCTTGATAAGAATGGAAAACTACCTCCAGTCTCTTTAGACAGCATTGTTTTTTTTAGAAATTGTACGACAGAAATCTTTAAATTTCCATGCTGAAAGAGCTGCAAACTCTAAAAATTTATCATTCCTAGTTTACCTTTTATTAAACGTTTAATTCGGTTAGTAAATAATGTAAAGGGTAATAAAAATCATTTTAACTATCTGAAACAAAAATAATAATGATCTCTTACTTGTACTGAAATCCTTGGCTCTCAGCCTTTTTCGACAGGTTTTCACATATTAAAGCAGTTGTACTTGGAACTTTTGCGTAGGAAAGTGCCTAAAAAGGTGGATTTAGAAATGCAGATTTCAGTATACTCTTTTAATGAAATGAAATGAAAAATGCCTTTATTAAAGAGGCGGAGTAGGGCTATTAAGGGGCTATTAAGGGCTATTAAGCCCTCTCTACCACTCAAGCTCAAATCTAGAACATTATTTACAAGATTCATTTTCCTATCCACAACCGTCAAAAGTTAGCCATTCTGCGGTTTATGTCAATTATTCATGTTCAATTACTTGGCATTTTACATTCAGCAATTGTCATTGTTCATTGGACTGTAACTATACTCATGGGGTGAATATTTTTCCATACATTTGATTTGAATCGAACTGACAGTCTAATTTGACGGTCTGAAATAGGAACTCATCAGTGCAGAAATTTTAGTTTCAGTTCATAAATCTAAATTAAACGTCATGCATAGCACAATAATTCACATTCAAAATATGAAATCATCACAAAATAATTGTTTTATTAATTTCATCTTTTAGTAAAATAACTCAGAATCATTGTCTAAGATAGTTTTTATCATTTAAATGATGGGCTTGGTATTGACTAAAACATTCGTTTGGTTTACTTCCATATTCCTGATGCATTAAAATTGTACATGTAACATAATCAAAGGATTTTAAAACTCAACGTTTCTTTTATTCTTCAGTTTTTCACTAAATTAAATCATAGAAGCGTGTTGGTTTATAAGCTTACTACTATTAAAGGCTATTATTTTCTGCGATAAACAATGTATTTTGAAGGTGAATAACTTTATACCGAGTGTCCCACGAAGAGGTTTAAACGTTTGATTTTATATTACATGCTCATTTATGCACAGAACATTTTCAAACTCTACACAATTTATTAAATAGTTTTTAAAATATTCTGTGAAAGTTTCAGCTCTTTAGCAATTGTTGAAACAAATTGATGGTATTTTGAAAGACTATACCTTTAAAAACAGTAAAAAATAATATTTTTAATTATGATAAAATGAGGCGAAATGAGGAGGAGTACCATTTTGTTGGAAGATTCCTTGATCCATTTTTGGAACCGTAAAATGAGGCAAGACTTGTTCGTTTAAAACCTGTTCATGCCTATTCCAAGTCGTTGTACTGTCTGAAACGTCGTAAAATAGCACCCCATTACAACTGACAGCTGCCCAAACAGTAATTCTTTTTGATTTGAGTAGAGTCTGTTCAAGAATATGTGGATTATCGGTGTTTTAATAATTACAATGAAGCCTATTTAAATCACCATTGTGGCAGAAAGTGGACTGGTTTGAAAAAACAATTTGAGTATGCCAATTAGGATCTAGCTCATGAAACTCAATGATAACAAAATGATAAAATGATGTTATGATAACAAACTCATAACAGAACAAAATTCCACTTTAATGTCTGGATCATCTTCAAGAAGATTATGGAGTAGGTGACTTTTGTAAAATTTTATTACGTTTTTCTTTATTATTCTCAGTAATAAAGACTTTGGAAAACCAGTTTCAAGTTCAACTTTCCTTAGTGATTTCGGTTTACCTGGAGAGCGGAGCATTCATGCGCATACTAGTGCTTCTCTTTCCTCATTTGATCTTCTAGAGTACTTTTTTACGACACTTTAAGTTTCTAACAAAAGATTTTTCCACTTGGGTTATTGTTGGATTGCTAGGTGGTTAAACTCCTGGGTAGGCAACTTGAAATTGTCTAATTGCTTCTGTAATGTTGCCAAAAGCAATATCCCACGCACAATACTTCACTTTTTGTTCAACATTAAACGCCATTTCTCGAACTCAATATCAGTAAAACTGTAATGGAGGAGGTTAGGTTATGTCTTTATAGCACAAGCAATATTCTTCAATTAAACAGCTGTTTTCAACAATGGGCGTTACTAAACAGCTGTTCTTTAAAACTGCAACGCAGTAATCAAATCAGGTAATTCAAGTAATGAATTAATGTCACCATTTTGTTTCTACAATTGTTAGGCAGTTTTAATTTTCACTGTATATTTTTAAAACCTACTTTATTAATTGTGAAGAGTTTGAAAATGTTCGGTGCATAAATGGGCAAGTATTATAAAATCAAACGTTAAACCTCTTCGTGGGACACTATATAATATACCGCATGCGATAAAAGTCAGTCACAGAACACAGCTGCAGGAAGGTGGGCGATACTGTTTATCTTGGTACCACTGCTTATCTAATCTAAGGTACAATCTGGGTTTATTTGTAAGATTAATTGGTCAGTCTACTACTTGTATCTGTGGAGTTATGTTGGCGAGCGTTTGGTGTGTTGTTGTTTAAAAACATAATTTGAACTTGTGTGTATACCAAGGACTATTTGTACGTAAGTGTTTACAATCATGTATGGTAATAAGCTTCCTCTAGATCAATGCGTTTGCCTTTTGTACAAGTTAAAGCAATTATTCATCGAAATGTTATCTATGTGATTTCAGTTGTAGAACAAACACCAAGTAGGCAAGCACTTAATAAATTAAACTAGAGGTTTTAAGAGACGGGGAAAGTCAATTTTTTACTGCGAAGTCGTAGCCCTAGACCAGAACGTGTTCCTTTAAAAATGTGGAATCTATTGCTCAAGCATTTGTTAAATCACAAACTATCTTAAATTTCAATGTAAATTTACGTTTTAAAATTGAATTTTCGTTAACTAACTTTTATCTTACGATTGGATAATATTTGTTAAGTTGCTAAATTATGTACAATAATTACCAATAGAGCGATCTAATAATTTAAAAAATATCAATCCTAATTTCTTCATTGACTATTCGGTTAAATGTGTTTTTAGTCTTCAAAATATAGAAAGACTAACCTGTTTTTATCAAAACTTTTAGTGGACGAATACGTGATGGTTATACTATATTGTGATATTTTTCCCTATGCTGAAACGGAGTGCCAACGCGGGACACCCTGTAGATGATTCTGCCACCCTGTCTCTCGACTCCCCCGAGTCGAGGGTCGCTGCTATTATTGACTAACCTCGTCTCCTGCAATTCATTTCGGCTAAATGTTACTGCCTCACACACGCGCACGCTCACGCACGATCCGCCCTTTATTACGTGATGATGCGAGTGGGGTGCTGTAAGTTATGTCTTCATTGTAGACCCACAACATGTGAGGTTTGTAGTTTGTACACGTAAAGCTGAAATTGTTTCCGTAAAGTTGATTGCTTAATGGCTGCTTAGATTTCATTAATACATTCTCCCGCCATATTTGAGAATGTGTTTTCAAATAACTTAATTTTGCTTTTTAGGGAAATATATGTTTCGGAACCCCCATAGGAAAATAATGGTTTTTCGAACTTGTCTGTTTGCACATGTGTATTTCTGAAACTATTTGTTACTGTTTTAGCACTAGGCTTGATGAAATGGATGAGACGGAGCCAAGTCTGAACAGAGGGCGTAATTAATGAATACCAAAATATAAGTTAGTCACTGCCGGAATTTTTTTCATTTTTGAAAATTTTCTCAAAACCAATTTTTTTGTTTGATTAACCAGACATGTTTTGGAATTTTAGTTAATAATTCCAAAGGTATTTTTTGCAGGTGTTATCCAAAAGTGATATGCTGTTATTAGCATTTGCACACGGATGCTATAAAATATCATAACTTTGTTATTTATTGGTCGTTTATTATTTGTTTTGTTTTGTACAAAACATATGTATATTAACACTAAATATACTATAAAAACTTCTTAAACTACCAGAAACACAAACGATAACAACAATGAAATCGAAAAAAATGTTTTTCCTTTTTTTAATTTTTAGGTTTGACACTCAAATAATTATTTGAGAAAATAGTTTTAGAGAAAAAATGTTTTTGTTGTTTTTATTTGTTTTATTCTCACACTCAATAAAGTCAATCACACTAAAAGAACACTTTATTTTAACACATCCAATAATTTATATAAAAGTATCACTGAAAGGGTTAACAAAATATAACAAACAATCTCATAAAAATGTGATAGCCACTGAGTGTTAATTTTGTGTTTTAAGTTGAATTATTTTAAGTGCATCATCCTAAAACATATTTGATGTTTGAAAAAAATCATTTAACCCTTTCACATTTTTACCAAAACAATGGACATTTTCTTTTACCTTTCGAACATTAAGCAACGAGTACTGCGTAAAAAAGGATTTCGCTATTTTACGCGGTTACCACCTTTTAAGCTATTGGATAGTCTATTATTACTATTAGTGTAGCTATTATTTATTTACATTACATATCATAACAATAGCAATCTTACTGACAGAATTTACTCCACTTTATTTATTTTTCTATTGATTGCAAACTTGAGAAATATTATTAAAATTCGTATTATTTTTTTTATTAATTATTTCAAAATTATGTTACTTATTACAGTTAATATCTACAACAGTTAATTTAACTGGGAAAAGTAATGCTATTATAAATAAAACATGCAACACGGCTTCTAGTTGCTCATTCAATCTGTCGTTAAACTGTCAATAGGACAAAAGTAAGCAAATTTACAATACACAGATCCAACATAAAAATCCAATCTTTTAGCTGCTGAAAGATTCTTTGTTAAGTACTTGATATTCAAAAATACTTTTGGAACAATTGTTCTGAAAAGAAGCAACATACTTTTACTTATTTGTAAGAGGTAGAATAGTATTGAAATGTCATATATACTTTACTTTCTGCTTTTGTAACCGTCCAAATGCATGGAAATTACGGCATATTATAGGACGTTTTCCGTTATCTGAAATAAAAATCGTGGTTTTCCAATAAATAATTTGGCATAATCATGATTTGTTTTAATAAAAGTGAAGAAAATTTCATAGGTTCCTGTTATTTATTTTCTCATTGTTGTTGTATAATGTAACGCTTTTCTCACAATAACTGTTGGGGTTAACCCCCCCCCCCCTCCTTTAATGCATTCAAAACAAAACTGTGGTTACTATATCGACTTTATCAAGTTTTACTTTCTTACGCCTCACATCTAATAATATATAATTTTAATCAAAATGACAACCAAAGGGAAATTGTTAAAATTTAAGTGTCAGTGTGTAACTCTAAATTGCAGATAATTTTTCGTAAAACAAAGGTGTGGTTTTTACCTATTTAAAGCCAATATTATGGTTATTATTTAATAATAAGTACCTTGCAAAACATAAAGTAACACAAATCGATTGGGTCTTTTTGATAGCAAAGACAAAAAGAAGGTTAAACGGCTGTTATGGGTCTGGTTTACTTTAACAAGAATAAACTGATTCCGTCCACTTCCAGACAAGACAACTGCCATTAAATTTTAGGTGGACCCTCTATCCAACGTTGTTTAAGGACCAACCTTCCCTACCCTAAAGTCCATTTAAAACAAAGCTGTGGGTAAGCTTTCGATGTTATCAGTGAAAAGATCATACGCCCCACATCTACAATAGACGGTTTTAACCAAAATGGGATCTAGGTAAGAAAATCAAGAAGATAAAGGTACAATTTAAAATGTTTAAATGATTAGATTAAAATTTGATTTTCCGTGTAACAAACCAAGTAAAATATTATACAGTTAATTGACATTTCCAGGGTAAGTTGTGTTCCTTGAACTTAGGCATAAGTTTTCTTTATCACTCACTTCACTCCATCATCACAGGTCTACATTACTTTCAGAATATAATTATAAATTCGAAATTTTTGGTTATATGTTTAAGGAATACTGGCTATGAGGAACAATTTTGTTGTTTTGCTCTCATTGGTGTGCTATAAATGCGAAAATCGAGAATTTTATCAATCAAAGGCAAACACAATCTGCATTAGTCTCGTTAAACAAGATGTTTACACATTAATAAAGTGTAATAAATCAATAAATTAGCCGGCATGAGACCCACAAATACCATACAACTAACATCAAGCTAGCAACATTTCCATACAGAAGTCTAACAAATACAGTACCATTTTGATAATTCATGCAAGAGTAACTTAAACATATATAGTTGAAAAATGTAAACAAAGAACCCAGTTGTACAATGGATTATTTATCAGGAAATGCTTTATTTTTCTTTTGAAAATCTTATTAGAAACTTCTAAAGTTAACAGGCAAAACAGTATAAATTTTAAGGCTAATATGTACAGAGCTTTTCATAGTTCTGAGTATTTGTGGTGTTGCATATTGAGGTTTATTTTTGTGCTTTGTCTCATATGTACATTTTCACACGTAACAAAGTTTTTTTACATTCTTTCTAATGTACGATAAGCAATCCAGAACAAACAATGCAGGCAGGGTTAGCATGTCTACAAAAGCCAAAGAAAGGTTTATACAGTAAGACCTAGGAGAAGCACCACAGATAAGTCGCAAAACTCTTTTCTACAGCAAGAGCAGTTGTTGTAAGGCTCATGAACACCCCCTAACTGATGCAACATAATATTTCTGGAGCACTTCTAGAGCAACTTTGCCAAAAGTTTGCTTCTTGAAGATTCTCCGTACACTGAACTCCTCTGAAGGGGAATGGCCTCACAAACATTTTCAAAATTTAAATTCCAGAACAAAGTAAAGTACGTTTCTTGATTGTTGAAGTTGGCAGCAATTACAGCTTCCACACAATCACACCGGCTCCTGAAGAACACGGAAGTTGAATTGGGTCATTGAGATTACCATATTCCAAATCCCATCTCTTACACGGCACTTCAATATTTTCAGCTATTTGACACTTAAAAGACAACAAAAACCCATCTAGACGGTGAAATCTTTACCTGGGAACAATTTCGTAAAAAGGCCCATTTCAAGTGACACAGCCGAGGCCACATGCGAGGTCGGATGCGGCGTTAATCACTGCGCCGAAACGACAGTCCTGGCGCCCGGTGGCGGTGCCATTAGCGGGCGGAAATCGTAAACTGCCCGCAGACTTGACCGGGCCGGCCCGGACATGCCGGACACAACGGTACGACCAGTTCTGATAACAGAGAATTGATCCCACATCGTCCCAGAAGAACTGTGAATGGCAAACTATGTGATATCAGCTTGGACAGGTCAACTCCTCGTAAAACACTGAATATCTTATCATGATGCGGCAGCTGGACCATACTATCTCGACACTAATGTTGGAACAGTCCTGACAGGTTGTCTTATCTGAGATTCTCCTTCTTTTTGGCAGGCAGTGTGATATCACCTTGATACCGATTATCCGGTCATGTTGCGGCAGGTGGACCAGACTATTGGGACACTACCGTTGGAACAGTACTGACAGGTTAACTTATCTGTGATCATCCTTACTTTCCATGGGCAGTGTTATATCACCTTGAATAGGTCAACTTCTCGTAGAATACCGATTATCCGGTCATGTTGCAGTATTTGGACACTAATGTTGGAACAGTCCTGACAGGTTGACTTATCTGTGATCATCCTTACTTTCCATAGGCAGTGTGATATCACCTGGAATAGGTCAACTTCTCGTAGAATACCGATTATCCGGTCATGTTGCAGTATTTGGACACGGTGATATCACCTTGATACCGATTATCCGGTCATGATTGTGATCGTAGAATAGGTCAACTTCTCGTAGAATACCGATTATCCGGTCATGTTGCAGTATTTGGACACTAATGTTGGAACAGTCCTGACAGGTTGACTTATCTGTGATCATCCTTACTTTCCATAGGCAGTGTGATATCACCTTGGAATAGGTCAACTTCTCGTAGAATACCGATTATCCGGTCATGTTGCAGTATTTGGACACTAATGTTGGAACAGTCCTGACAGGTTGACTTATCTGTGATCATCCTTACTTTCCATAGGCAGTGTGATATCACCTGAATAGGTCAACTTCTCGTAGAATCTTGATTATCCGGTCATGTTGCGGCAGCTGGACCAGACAATTTGGACACTAATGTTGGAACAGTCCTGACAGGTTGACTTATCTGTGATCATCCTTACTTTCCATAGGCAGTGTGATATCACCTGGAATAGGTCAACTTCTCGTAGAATCTTGATTATCCGGTCATGTTGCGGCAGCTGGACCAGACAATTTGGACACTAATGTTGGAACAGTCCTGACAGGTTGACTTATCTGTGATCATCCTTACTTTCCATAGGCAGTGTGATATCACCTGGAATAGGTCAACTTCTCGTAGAATCTTGATTATCCGGTCATGTTGCGGCAGCTGGACCAGACAATTTGGACACTAATGTTGGAACAGTCCTGACAGGTTGACTTATCTGTGATCATCCTTACTTTCCATAGGCAGTGTGATATCACCTGGAATAGGTCAACTTCTCGTAGAATCTTGATTATCCGGTCATGTTGCGGCAGCTGGACCAGACAATTTGGACACTAATGTCGGAACAGTTCTGACAGGTTGTCTTATCTTTGATCATCCTTCTTTTTGGCTGGCAGTGTAATATCAATAGTCAATAGTCAATTTTTTATTGCGGAGACAAAATACATTTGTATAGCAAAGGTCAAAATATGTTAAAATTTGGACATACATACCACATGGAGCTCTCATTCAGACATACATTTGATTACTCATTCAACATTCATCCATCACCAATAATTCCCACTTTGTTCGAGAGTCAGTCTTGTTATTGTGTGGTCTCCCAGTCATATTCCAGAAACTCTTTTACATTGTAAATTGCATTTGACGGTAATCAGCGTTTTCAAGGAGTTTTTAACGCCTTGAGCGTAGAGGCTTTTCTTAATTCATTAGGCAATCTGTTAATAAGATGAACCCCTGCCTGTGAAGGCAAGCTTTCATAAACCACCGTCCTTTGTCTCCCAGTTCGGTAGTTGTCTCTGCCTCTAGACCCGTACGAATAAATGTCTCGGCCCGTAGTCAAGGCACATTTAGACATACAATACAACGTCGTTTCTAAAATATAGAGACTAGGCAGAGTTAACAGTTGCAACCTCTTGAAAGTTAACCTGCACGACTCTCTAAACTTCAATTTTGCAATGGCGCGGGTCGCACGCTTCTGTTGGAACAGTTCTGAATGGTTGACTTTTATCTGTGATTCTCCTTCTTTTTGGCAGGCAGTGTGATATCAGCTTCAATAGGTCAACTTCTCGTAAAATACAGATTATCCGATCATGTTGCAGAAGCTGGACCAGACAATTTGAACACTAGTGTTGGAACAGTTCTGACAGGTTGACTTATCTGTGATCATCCTTATTTTCAGCAGTCAGTGTGATATCAGCTTGGATAGGACAACTCCTCCTAAATTACCGATTATCCTTTAATTCGTGGTAGTTGGATCAGACTATTTGGAGATAAGTTTTAGAACAGTTCTGATAGGTTCACTCTATTCGTAATCGGCTCTGTTTTTACCTAGCAGTGTGATAGCAGCTTAGTATAGGTCAACTCCTCGTTAAACCCCGATTATATGATTACGTTGCGGCAAATGGATCAGAATGTTTGGAAACAAAAGTTGGACTGGTCAGAACTGGATGGAATTTATACGTGATCGCCACTAGGTTTTGTAAGCGGCGTGATACCAGCTTAGAAATGGACAACATAAAGTCCCGATTATCCGATTATTCACGGAAGCTGGACTAGACTATTTCGACTCAACTGTTGAACCAGTTCTGGATGGACGAAACTGATACGTGATCGGCCCTAGTTTCCACTGGAGGTGTAATAGCAGCTTACCATTAATCAACTCCTCATAAACTCTCGATTATACGTTGAACTATAGAACTAGTTAGATATCAGCTTGGTTTTTGCAGTTTATTTGAAAGTATTCTAGATTCTAAACCTGTCTTCATTTATCTGCTGGATTTTATGTTTGGACCTTTGTGAGTTACTCGTCACATTTCCACGAAGAAATTATTCTGGCAAGCTTCATGAAATCAGCCTACTTTTATCAGATTATCTAGTGACATTTTCGATAAATTAGCTTTCTAGAGTTTAATACAGTTTAGATCATCCGATGGCTGCCGGAAGAACAGTTGGGTCTGTTTTGAAAAGGTTAAAAAGATCCATGGTCAGTCTTGGAAAACCGCCTATTCTAAGAAACCCACATGAACCAATTTGTATGGATAAGAATTGTAGAGATAACTCAAGTTCTGACTATCCGATTAATCTGGTAAGTCTTAGATAAAACTGTAGATTCATTTCAAATGAGGACGGTTTCAATCTCTCTCGGTCCAGTGTAAGAATGACAGCATTGATGAGTTTTGATACGTTAGCGTTTATAGAGTTTAATTGTGTGCCAATTATCTAACTGTACTGACTCAACAAGTAGGCTAGTTCTGATAAGGGAGAATTTACCTGTTTGGTACAGGAACAATGGTTTTCTGAATGCAGTGGGACATCAGTTTTGATAAATCAGCTCCACACACAGGGCAAGTTAAGTATCTCAATGGTAGAACCAGGTTTGATAAGGATCTTTGGTCTTTGAATTTCGGAAGACACAGTCTTTAGACAGGTTTGATCTTACAGACGGATTCAGCTGATGCTGATCACGGATAACAAGAACAAGAGGCAGTGTTTCCGCACAAGAGTGGATTCTGTATAGGAATCGATTCTTAGCTCCATCCAGCAAGAAATTTATTCAAGACATCCAGAGATCAATCTTGCACATTGATGAAAATGACTAAAACGCCCGTTTTTCACAGGCTCATCACTACATCTCAACACCTCGCTTCTCTTGCCGTCAACTTTTTAAGCTGCCCTCCACTGGCTTTTATACGGTTGTTGCTTGCAGGTGGTCAGTGACTGATGACGTGTTTGCCGTTAGGTGAGTGAAGAAACTGATAGGATGATGCACAAAAGTACTAAGCAGGTAATGCGCATGCGTGACCGAGGCAATAATGTTCCGCCAGTCTCGGGGGTTATCAGTTTCAGCTATTAGTTCCATCGGAATTGGCCGCTCCAAAACATTTCCGTTCAGTTCCTCAATAGTTGGAGAAAACAATGTCAGATTTGTTGTTGCTGGAAGTAACAGGCCTATAACCTAACTCGTTTATTGAAATGAAAACTATTTTTAATCGAAAGCGTGGGTTTTAAGAGCGTTTCTTATGAGTTAGAAGTTAAGTATTTTGAAAGATTACATATTGAGATGAAATTCCTCAATCATCCACTACTTCATCAGTTTCTACAGTTTCATCTCTTAATTTATAACTAGTATCTGAGTGTGGTGGATGTGTTTATGTGTATGTAACTGTTAGTTTTGGTTCGTACATGTCCCTTGTTATGGTTTACGAGAATTTGTTACTCATTATATTTGGTCACCTGCTCTAACAGCGTTTGTAAGTAAAATCTGATGCGTCAGGACATCATTATCGAGGAAAAATAAAATTTCTGGTTCCACAATGCAGGTTTTGGAAATGGAAACATTTTGGAATGATGAGAATGTAGGGTTAGAATTAAGATAGCAATTTGACAACACCTTGTAAAATTGGCTTTCAACCATGTATAGAGAAGTGATTGGAATCAATCTTCCACCGGTTTTTAAAATATATCCAAGAAAGAAAAACAGACTTCAGTCTTTTAAATGCACGCGTTGGTCTACATACTTTGGTCTACATACAAATTTGGAGCACTATTTCCTCTAGTGCTATGATTTAATCTTCAGGCCAATTTTATATTCACATAATGCACATCGTGGATGTCAAGGGTTACAATCCACGGTGTAATTAGTAATTCTTTCCATATTCCAATCAACCCAATTCCTAAATCCTTTTTTCCAAATAAGGATCGATTGTTCTCTAATTATCCTGACATAAAATTTTCCAAAATTTTGAATGGTAACAGAAACTTCATGTAATGGAGGCCGATTTTGAAAGGCTTCGCAGATGACGGTACTGGACAATTGAGCAGCCCAAGAACCGCGACCAGCACAGAGCGGCCTGCCGTGGCCATGACCTGCTCAATGTTGTTTATGCTGGCGTGATGGGGGTGTAGCTTGCGCAGCCACGGTCTGCGACTCTCTTGCTTTATTTCTGACCATTGCCGGTGTTTTATGTGCGGCCTATGTCGCGGCAGGTCAGGTGAGTGAGGATGTGACAGTGTTGGGTTGGCACCTCTCACACGGTACTTACAGACTGGACTTGCACTTCCTTTCTGCTCCCAGACCGACTTCCAGCTATAGCTGGGTTACATGATACACGGAATAGTTGCGGTGATGTACTATGATCCATATATCTTTGGGAATATATGATGAATCCCAGAATCTATCTTTTTGGTCTCCCTGCGCTCGACGTGATTAGGCCTGCAGTTATGAAGAGAGTCCTTCTTTTTCGGCTTTGAATCCTTGATGTATACACTAGGGTGTTAAAACTGAAGAAAATTAATTTTGTGGAAGTCTTAAAATTATTTCTGACTGGATAAAAAGATGAGAAATATGTTCGAGAAGAATTTACAAGACTTGAAGATGAATTTCAATCCGAATTGAACATCTGGAACTTTGTGTAGGATAATTAAGTTACATCTCAGAGAGTTTACTTTTCATTCTGTTGAACCTTCAGGCGAAAGTGCATAAAGAAGATTAGATTAGACTTGCTGATATTAATTCGTCTCTTTTGCATAAATTAACTAACTTCACTAAAAATTAAAACAATAATCTTAATGTGTCAAACCTTGTTATTTTATGAGGAGTTTTAGAAATTAAAAGTTTTTACTCATTTTATTACGTTTTCTATTTGATGTTTATATAACTAATTGAGAGTAAATGTGGAAATCGTTTGATTCACTAGTGATTAGTATTTTGTTTTGTTTAAAATACAAAATTGAGTAACTTTTGAACACTCATTAAATCGTTAATGTTGGAAAATTCAATTTCAACTGACATCCTTTGTCAAACAGAGCATTTGACCAATACGAACATAATGTTTTACCTATTTTCTTGACATATTTAGTTTGAAACACTCTTAATTCAGTTCGTTCTGATATGGTTCATACAAAAAAATGTTATTACTTAAATCAGTAGAGTAGGGTTACTACTATATTTTCAAGTAATAGTTGTTTCTCAGAGCTCATCTGTCACACATTTTGTTAATGATAAAATTCCCGTTTAATAAAATCCTAGTTTGAATTGTGTTAGAACATCAGGGTTATACAACAACAGTGATAACTGACAACGAACTGTTTCTTCTGAAAATTGATTGCAATATATTGATTGGACTAATATTATTGGGAAGGACACGTAGAATAATATTGAAGGATCAAATTGGAACCACTAGATTACTACGTAATAGAAAATTATGTAATGGTAACATAATTGTCTTTTAAAAGTAAATCATAAAACAATCCTTATAGACAATAATGCACTAAAATAGCGCTGGCCGTTAAATAAAATAGTAAAGTGATAATCGAGGTCAAGAGAAATGTCAAGAGCGATTCATTCGGTTGGTTCATCAAACCAAGTTCCCTTATGTCCTTTCACAATCGTTCTGAAAACTGTCTACGAGAGGAAAGACCAATAGTGCATCTGACCAGGAACTTCTCAGAAGTTGCTTGAATATATTAAGAACGCTGGGATAGTTATCGGGACATGATGTCAACTCTATCAGATTTGTTGCCCAAGCTACCAAGTGCATCTGGTAAGGCCATCAGGTTAAAGAAGTTATCTCATCCGACATTCAAGGACCAAACATTTATTTATGAGTGTAGGGACTGCAGGATTGTTATTTAATTAATCTAACAGAATATTATTAAGGACCCAACAGAGCCTTAATGAAATCGTATCGTCCTCCGACCGTCTGTCCGTCCGTCATTGCGATAACTCTTGATAGAAAGGTCGTAGAAACTTGAAATTGGGAACATCGGTTACTCTTGATTCGAGCAACTATCGATTTTGGGATCAAAAAGTCAAATGGCAATCCGTCTAACTGTCTGTCCACCTGTACGTCTGTGCGACAACTCTTGATAGAAAACTCGTAGAGACTTGAAATGTGGGACATGGTTTCCTCTTGCTCCATGGAACTACCGATTTTAGGATCAAAGGACAAAGGTCAGTTCGTTTGTTTGTCCATCTTCTCGTAAGTTCGATTACTCTTGGTAGAAAGGTCCTAGAGACTTGAATCGTGGGATATGGTTTCCTCTTGCTCCATGGAATTACCAATTTTGGGATCAAAGGTCAAAGGTCAGTTCGTTTGTTTGTCCATCTACTCGTCCGTTCGATTACTCTTGGTAATAAGGTCCTAGAGACTTGAAACGTGGGATATGGTTTCCTTTTGGTCCAAGGAACTACCAAGTTTGGGATCAAAAGGTCAAAGGTCAGTTCGTTTGTTTGTCCATCTACTCGTCCGTTCGATTACTCTTGGTAATAAGGTCCTAGAGACTTGAAACGTGGGATATGGTTTCCTCTTGCTCATGGAACTACCGATTGTGGGATCAAAGATCAGTTCGTTTGTTTGTCCATCTACTCATCCGTTCTAGAATACTCTAGATTACTCTTGGTAGAAAGGTCCTAGAGACTTGAAACGTGGGGTATGGTTTCCTTTTGGTCCATGGAACTACTGATTTTGGGATTAGAAAAAATGGACAATCCGTTCACCATGCTTTGTATCTGTGTATCACTTTGTATTTATGTAAAGTTTCAATTCGTTTTTATTTTGGCTTGGAGCTTTCACGTCCGGAAAACAATGAATGATTTCTTGAAGTGATGAACTCGATTCTCGATACTTGATACGATGGTACAACTGTATATTAAATCAGCTTTTAATTACACAAACACTTACAAGCCATTAGAATGAAATCTTTACGTGTACTTTAATTAATCTTAACAGAACTATTCGTTGGACAATCAAAGCTTTTATAGTTAAAAGTACTCGTTGTTAAGACATTATACGAGTAGATACGTCTCCTGTAAACACATTATATTGTCTCCGTTACTATAATTTATCCTGAAACCCTCATCTTGGAACAAGGCGGTTTTGAACTTGATACGATGATACAACTGTATATTAAATCAGCTTTTAATTACACAAACACTCTTACAAGCTATTACAATGAAATCTTTATGTATACTTTAATTACTTGCAAATGAATTACAATTACTAATAAACACCGAGTGAGCGTTTAAAAGAGCGACACGATAAGGTCTGTCTGCCAGTGATTATCACTAAAATTAGTGAGGAAGGCGTTTTAATAACTGCCTTTTATGTGTTTGTTTTAGTAACCAGCGACGCTGTACGGACACGTTTTTTATCGGGGTTTGTGATAATTTTATGGAAATGTAGCGCCATTGACTATAACTGACTTCCCCCCTCCCACTCCTTTAGCGATGACATCACGTTGTGTGTGGTCACTGTGTTTTTTCAAGTCAAATTACTTTGTGGTATCATTGACTTGGTCTTACTTGCATTAATATTCCCGCAATGAATATTTTTATACTGTGTTCGTGAGTTTAAAATCACTTATTAATTGTGTCTCTAGAAAAATCGGTTTAAAGATTCTAATAAAATCAGTTTAAACAAACCAGTCTACTTCAAAAAGCTGTAGTAATGATAATTCTCATTACCACTGGTAGTAAAATATTCCAAAACACTGAGAAAGTTCACTAACACTGATCTCAAATGTAAGTAAAGGAAGGATTTGCAATGTTTGGGAGGAAAGGGGTCTTAAAGTTAATGTAAACACTATGGGATTTTCAAGCTAAATAACCATTTTGGAATCTGTGGGTTTAAAACATATTAAAAGCACTTTTGAGTTTTATTGTAAAAAACTGTATTTTATTTTTGTGTTTAAATCTTCAACATATATATATATATATATATATATGTGTGTGTGTGTGTGTGTGTGTGTGTGTGTGTGTGTGTGTGTGTGTGTGTGTGTGTGTGTAAAAAAATTATTACAAGGACATGCACCTCGATTTTATAGGCATTATACGAAGAATATGGCCAAAAAGGTACAATACAAATGTATCTAACTAGATCGATGATTCGAAATGTGCAAAAATTACTATAGAAGTCATTATAAAGTAACAAATAAAGCTTCAACAAATAGCCTTACAAATATTTAACAATAGGAGCAACAACTACAATTACAATAATAGTGAAAGTGAGAGCAGTAACAAGATTCAATAAAATAACAATAATTGACTAGTTAAAGTGTGAGAGATTAGCTCTACTTTAATAATGCGTTAACTAATTGTTGTAGGCAAAGAAGAATTCTGAGATTTGGAATGCATCAATTTTTGGAAGGCGTATACTTAGAAATATTGAATTCTGTGAACGCCTCTTTGAAGACATCGTAATTTACAGCTGTACTATGTTTGCCATTTAAACGTCTGTTTTCATTTATATCACGAGTGAAACGAACTAAAATGTTTTAATTTTAAAATTTTGAATATTCTATACCACGTGACACAGATAAAACTGATGCGTTTAGAATATCTTCTGGAAGGAGAAGTATAAAACGACAGGAATTGTTATCGAGAGAGAATCCTCCTGGGATCCAGCATCAGCTGAGTGTCTGTGGAGGAAGCGATAACAGACAGATCGCGAGGCACGGCGAAGATGTGCCCAAATCAAGGCTGGAATCGTCACGACCTCTACCTCAATATTGGAGATGACATCACCTGTTTATTTACCTGCCGGGAGCGAGGAAACTGATGGGTTCGGAGGATCTTCTCTTGTGTTCAGGCTTAGACCTAACGTGAAAACCCACTGGCATTTCAATGTTTGGAATGTTACTAATGGATGGTTGTTCTAACTCACTTGTGCAATATTTGGCAACGTTGCAGGGTGCCAGTTAGAAGTTTACCTGCCGGGAGCGAGGAAACTGATGGGTTCGGAGGATCTTCTCTTGTGTTCAGGCTTAGAACCTAACATGAAAACCCACTGGCATTTCAATGTTTGGAATGTTACTAATGAAATAGATTACACTACAGTTGTCCTTACTCACTTGTGCAATATTTGGCAACGTTGCAGGGTGCCAGTTAGAAGTTTACCTGCCGGGAGCGAGGAAACTGATGGGTTCGGAGGATCTTCTCTTGTGTTCAGGCTTAGAACCTAACATGAAAACCCACTGGCATTTCAATGTTTGGAATGTTACTAATGGATGGTTGTCCTAACTCACTTGTGCAATATTTGGCAACGTTGCAGGGTGCCAGTTAGAAGTTTACCTGCCGGGAGCGAGGAAACTGATGGGTTCGGAGGATCTTCTCTTGTGTTCAGGCTTAGAAACCAAACGTGAAAAACCACTGGCATTTCAATGTTTGGAATGTTACTAATGGATAGTTGTCCTAACTCACTTGTGCAATATTTGGCAACGTTGCAGGGTGCCAGTTAGAAGTTTACCTGCCGGGAGTGAGGAACTGATGGGTTCGGAGGATCTTCTCTTGTGTTCAGGCTTAAAACCAAACATGAAAACCTACTGGCATTTCAATATTTGGAATGTTACTATTGGAATAGATTACACTACAGTTGTCCTGACTTTCTTGTATACTATTTGGCAACTTTGCAGGGTTGCCAGTTAGACGTTTTATCCTCTGAGTTCAAATTTTTCCTCTACATAAGCCACAACTTCCATTTGCCAAATTCTGAGTTCGTCAGTGAATTTTTGACTGCTCTTTTGTATCCAGCCAGCAGACACAAGAGAGAAGTTCAAACTACTTTAGTGTTGAAAAATTATTTAAGTTATTTAATAAAAAGACTAAAATTAAATTTCTTGTTACATGTGGTATAGTTTAGGGCAGCCTATTGAATGGTTTCAATTGTACAGTGTTCTTGTCCAATTGGATTAATTTATAATTATTTTCGAAGTGTATTAGTTGTAAAGCATATAATCCAACTGCTGTAAATACCTTTTCAGTACACTTAAATGAGTTTATAGCAAAATACATTTTTCAGCTTAAAGACGCAATGCCGGCCTATGTATTCTGCAAGCGAATATTTCACCTACGCTAAGATGTATAGAACGTGAAAGCTTATTCAAAATTCACTGATTACAAAATTGCTAGTGTAAAAGGAAGTGGCTGTTCACTTCTTGAAAAGTGCTTAACACTATAGTACAAAATATTTCGTTTGGAAACAAAATTATCACTTTTAATGTGACATACTTTTTACGATAAAGAGAAATTATTTATAACATTTACTATTTAATAATGCGTACATTTAAAAACTGCACTTAAATAATTGAAATTATATAATCAATGAACCATTATTTACAACTAACGTTCTCTAAAGTTTTTTTAACGATGTAAGTAAGTAAACTACGTTTCGACATATGCAATCTGACATCTTCCTCATATAAATAACTAGACTAAGAGAAAAATACAGTCTACGTTAAAATGACCGAACCAAACCAGAGTGTTGTAACACGCATATCCAGGCATCACAACAAACATATTCTTGTAAACGCAGTGCACATTTTCTCTCAAACATGCACATAATAAACTAACACTATTATAAACTGAACTTAATAATACAGGTCACAATTCGTATGATCTTAATAACCAACCACTGGCAACTTGTTAATTACCAATGACCAATAGTAAACATCGGTTGTGAAGGCAGAAACGAGAATGTAGCACATCAGATAAGGGATTGTCACTTTTTATTGGTTCATTAAGCGCACTTTTGATAAAAATATTTCTGACAATAACAACATTTCAGAAAAATCAAAAGTTTTGATTTAAAAAAAATTACAACTGTACTTATTACCACTTTAAATAACATGTTTATACATAAAACAATACGTAAATAGAATAATTAAATACAAAAGTGTCCATACGACATTTGTTAAGATCTTTAAGTTTTTAAACGCTTAGCGTGCATTTTCTCGACTTTTTTACGTCGGACTGAGTCGAAGAATACAGAATGTACGATAGCTAAAGAAAGGATTTCAAGAAACATTGAATAACATTGACAATCAGATAGTCAATTATTGGAAAGGCAAGGGACATCAAATAACACAGAATATCGGATAATCAAAGGTCGGATAAGGAAGAGATTTCGAATAATACGCAATGTCGGATAATGAAAGATCGGATAAGGAAAATACTTCGAACAATACGTAATGTCGGATAATGAAAGATCGGATAAGGGAGAGACTTTGAATAACATGGAACCTTGGATAATCAAAGCTCGGATAAGCGAGAGACATCGAATGACATGAATCCCTGACAATCAATCATGGATGAGAGAGAGAGAGACGTCGTACACCACAAGTTAAGCAAGAGACAGTGAATAGTACGGAAACTCGGATAATCAAAAGATCGGATAAGCGAGACTCTAGTGTGTGTATAAATTAATGATGATATCAGTTATTGGACTCTTTTAATACCAGTTTGACTATTTGATTTTAATATTTCAGTCTATAAAAACACGATTAAAGTATTAACACATTTTTTAATCTATCAAAATTAAACCTTCATTTGACTAGGAAAATATTTTTTTACAATTGCTTCATCACTAGTTTTTTACTGCTGTTCGAAACGGTTACTTAATTAAACATACAATCGAGTGAAAATTACTGTATTTGTAGAATTAGTTTGTAACAAAAAACCAACATGAATTGCCTCAACTATTCCCTAACTCCACTCAGTATCGTGCCTACAACTGGATACATTTCCTGAGTGACTCTGCTCACAGTACAGCTTGATTGACGTATTCTACAATCAACAATACATACGAGCGAAGCGAGCTAGCAGCCGGTACGCTATAAACCAGGTGGTATAATGACGACACTTGGGTGGCCGATCGTCCGGCCAGCAGTGCACCCGGAGTTGATTACTGCCGAGGATCGCATTCATACCGCTGGTTATTAAAGTCGAGGTAACTATGATGAATTTGAAACCAGGAGTCCATCTTCAAATTACGGCCCTAGGAAATGGCTCTATTAAGTAATGGTTGGTTACTGAGTACCGAGATACACGGCTTGTTTTGGTGCTTAGTTGATTTTTTAAGTGAACGTGCATGTTTTGACACGTTTGCAAGATACACATTTATTATTGATTGGTTAGTTAATCCAAAATATGTCGGGTAAGAAAAATGGGAACATGTTATAAAATGATGTCTACATGAGAATTGTATGATAATTTATTTTTTAATTGATCTTAACTTAGGTCGCAGTGGGCGTCATAATCAATATTGTACACAGCGACGAAACATTGCTTACTCAGTAAAAGTCTAGAAATATCGCATTTTTGCCTCCGTGTGATGTACCATTAATCATCAGATTTGAAACCGAAACTGGTAATTTTGATTGAAATATTTAAGAATGTAATTTGTATATGCAATGTTTCGACATGATGTGAACTGGAAAAGTTAGATGTTAACTGATTTTATGGTCATATACTAAAAGTTACCAAAACAGCAAATGGTGTGTTTATTATTTACTTGTTATAGGAATTAAATTTTAAAGTTATCGTGTATACTTATTTATTACATTCTTCGATTTTGTCTAGTTTTACAAACTTACAAAGGCAGAATGCAAAATAAACCAACATAGGTAAAATAGCCAGCATAATAAATTAAAATATTCAGTAAAACATTAAGTTATAGTAATGGAGAAAGGTCTATCGATGCTTTTAAAGGCAAGAAAAACATTATCCCAGGATATTTAAAAGTAGAAAAAGATTATTTTCTAACATTTTTAAAACAAGGGCGCCAGTGAGATAGGACGGTAGTTATTACACCCCGATTTTACAGAATGATTATCTCTTTACGGCGTGTATATAAATGGGCTATGGAAATGGCTAAAATTAGACTGTTCCTTTCCTTTATCCAAAAAAGTGTTTAATACATGGCAATGTATTATATTAGTATTTACAACGAGGAAGGATTTATCTTTAGAAAGAAAAATTTAAGGATGATTAAAGTCTACTTTTCTTCAATTGGAATTCATACGGCTCACAGTATTTCATATATCCCTCATAAAACTAACTTTTAGTCTGTATTATGCGGTAACGTCTATTAGTAATTAAAATGTCCACTTTCAAAATTATATACCCAATAAAAAATATTGTACGTCATTTTGTTATACCGTAGTGAAGAACGATATAATTTTAATTTGAGGTGGTTTATTTACGTCGTACTTATGAGGAAAGCATAATAATAATGAAGTATTTTTATTATAGTTTCTCAAATTTTGTGATGTCATAGGGGTGACGGCGAGAACGTATGATAGCATAGTGACATGTAATGTTTTTCCGTTTAAATATAAGAAATAAAATTGTTGTTCGTGCGAAGCTTCAGAATTATCCTCGCGTATAACATTATAACTTAATTAGTCAAGGCAGTACAAATTGACAATCAAATAGGCACATTTAAAATTTTACCTGAAAAAGTACTTTTTTAGTGAAATTTTAAGACCTACACTACAAAATTCTGTAGAATTTAACAGAATTTGGACACTACTAAAAGCTGGGAAATTTTAATACATTATTTTATAAATAGTTCAATATTAGACATAACAACTTCAGCCTCATTTGAGATACACGTATTGGATGTGATCAAAAATAAAAGCATTTCGTCCTTATCTTTCATTCCTACAAATGTATTTTCCTGTGGAATATGAATTGTAAAAGGCGTGCCTTGATATTTTATAAAATCAAGCATAGGGAGACAGTATTTTATGCAAATATAAACTCTTCAGATTTGAGCAACTCAACCCTCGTTTCAGAACCTCAAAGTATTCAAGTTCCAGGAATCAGGAAACGGCGCCGTTGGATGTGCACAAGACTTGGACTCGGAATGTCTACTACCTCTACCGAGGTGTTAATTGAGACTCATTCCACCAGAGCGCGTTCTCACGCTTATGGAGAACCAATCACAGTTACTGATCCTGTCACTCCTCGCTCACGACACTGCGAGCTTTAGGGTTTTCAGCCTACTAGATCATCTGAAATACTTTGTTTTATGCCTCCATCGAAAATTTAACAACTTAAGGATCTGTTTCACAGTTTCCGCGGTGGTGTCTAAACAGCATTATGGATACCTTTGAAGTAATTCAATTTCGCTTGCTAACCTTCAAAAAAAGGGCCAAAGGGGGGGGGGTGTATACGAGAAACCCTTAATAATATACACATTATGGAATTCCATGAAGGTTGCTTCAAAACACTGGTCCACATAATTTACTCAAAATAACCTCCAGTAAAACTGCCCTGATACACCACATTTTGTTACGATACTTCCACGAGTAATGAGTCCAAATTCACATAAAGTCGTGACGCAATCACAACCACCATGGCATCAAGGACGTCACGGCATGGGAAACATAACTCCATCTCAGAGCATCTGTATGATAATGAAGGCAGATTATACTAGGTTGCTATAAATTTATATAATTCAAAACTGAAATTAACATGAACATTCAATTGGAATACCTCAGGGATTAGTTTTGGTGCCACTTCTGTTTCCAGACCACGAGCCAAAGTTTTAGACGACCGGGTAATCACCTACAAGTGCCATTCAGCCCAAAGATAGGGTTTATCGAGTCATTAAAGTGTAACCCATTATCAGCTCGATGCAGCGCCATGCCGCAGGCCTAGCGCCAAACCGACCCGGCATCAGATTTGCATCGGAGGATTTACCCAGGGATCGTGGCATTCTTCATTTTAATGCCTAAACATTCCGAAGCTAATAGTATTAACGTCATAAATGCAGGCATTACGGGATGATTTGCCGTAATACGAATTGCTGGCTGACTTCCCGCAACAAGCCCTGGTACATTGGTGAAGTCAGGGTGGCACTTATTTCTCATGGCAGTTTGCTTCTTACTTTACCCAAAATATTTTACTATTATAAGATTTAGTTTTAATCTCAGACGTCATGAGGACTTACAGAATATTTTCAGCAGTTGTCACTCATGAAACTTCATCAACTACGTAAATTCCTACATTTAATCATCAAAACAAAAATTTCCCGTGTATCTGTCCGATCATTTCAACTTTATCTCTGATATTAGTGAACGATTTACAAGAAGGGGAGTTACATTAATGTCAATTCCAATTATTCGTTCAACAATTTTAATGGGTCCTTTACTGTTCAGGCTTGTCGCTTTTGGAACGCTTCCCCCGATGATATCAGATGTATTGAGGACCGTGCTCGCTTCGGGGCGGGGGTTAGAGGGTTGCTGTGGGGGGTCTTTGGGGGTGACGGTAAGTTCTTTTGTATTAAAGGTATTGAATTCATATCAATATTATAGATTTTACTTGTGCATTTAATTTTGTATAGGTTAAGAACATTTTTCTATTTAAGGAATAAGTTAATAATTTACTAAAATTGTATTAAACTACTGTAAATTTACAGCATACGATATGAGGTTGAATGGTAGAGAGGGCTTGATAGCCTTATCTCCACCGTTTTAATAAAGGCATTCTTCATTTTTTCATTAATTCATTTTACATCGCCTTCGTTTTTCCTAAATTGAAATCATTGAACTACCCACGCCTTTACTCGCATTACTTTGCAATCCTTTTTTGGAAGGATCTTAACTATCCCTCATTGGGAATATTCACTCCTTATCTATCACCATTGTTTGACCGAATTCAGAAGCATCTAGTCTCAAACAGAGGTACCAATGATTGCCGTGTCTTTTGCTTTGGATCTTGCTCATTACTAAGGAAGCTGGTGATGATTTAATGGAGAAAATTGAGGTTCCCCTTTCATCTCAAGATAGGATAATAATCACTCCAGATAAGGAATGCATGAAACAGGAGATCATTGTAAATTTGAGGCTTGAAATAAAACTAATGTTTGACTTTTCTAAAAACTTAATCACGGCGGAAAATTGATAATCCATACCCATTCAAAGAACTGCTATAACACAGGGAATCAAAATATATTAATATCATGGACATCAGTGTTTTTACGTATATTTCTTGAGCAGAAATAATGGTGCACTGTACCATCACCAAATCTCTAATATAATAAATTTGAGTAGTATTACCATAAAATGCTCTCAATAATTAAATTTTCGTTATATCTACATACGTTGTACACATAAGTTTATTAATCATTTACTGAACGAATAGAACATCTGAAGACATATTTCAAAGAACTGTAAAGACATGACTTATGGTGATGTTTTGCTAAGTGACGGACGGAATAGACACATGGCTGTGCTCGGACATAACAATAAGGAAATGATGCAGCACATGGTTTGCAGGTAATAAAGTAAGAGTAGAAGACAACAGTTAGAGCGGGGACTTGCGGTCTTTCGTAGAGGTTTGCGGTTCGGCAGGAAAAACAGTGCAGAGATCACTGTAGCTCACTGGGGCACCAGCACCGGTTGTGCTGTGACTCGTGTTGAAGATTTAGAAGCAATTTTATTTGATGGAAACAAGACCACGGTATGAAAACAGTGCAGAGATCGCTGTAGCTCACTGGGGCACCAGCACCGGTTGTGCTGTGACTCGTGTTGAAACTTGGTGCTATAGAACTGATTTTATTTTATTGATAAAAAGATCACGGTGGGAAAACAGTACAGAGATCACTGTAGATCACTGCGACACCAGCACCGGTTGTGTTGTGACTCGTGTTGAAAATTGGTGCTATAGATGCGATTTTATTTGATTGACAAAGAGATCACGGTGGAAAAACAGTGCAGTGCAGAGATCACTGTAGCTCACTGGGGCAACAGCACCGGTTGTGCTGTGACTCGTGTTGGAAATTGGTGCTATAGAAGCGATTTGATTTGATTGACAAAAAGATCACGGTGGGAAAACAGTGCAGAGATCACTGTAGCTCACTGGGCACCAGCACCGGTTGTGCTGTGACTCGTGTTGGAAATTGGTGCTATAGAAGCGATTTGATTTGATTGACAAAAAGATCACGGTGGGAAAACAGTGCAGAGATCACTGTAGCTCACTGGGCACCAGCACCGGTTGTGCTGTGACTCGTGTTGGAAATTGGTGCTATAGAAGCGATTTGATTTGATTGACAAAAAGATCGCGGTGGGAAAACAGAGCAGAGATTAGTGTAGTTCACTAGGGCACCAGCACCGGTTTTCACTCGAATTGAAACTGGATCTATGTAGACGATTTTATTTGATTGAAGCTGTGAGAAATAAAACAGTTCAAAGGTAGATCATTGATGCAGCAGTACTCACTCGATTTGTGGCTCATGTTGAATCTAGATACTATGATTTATTTTAGTTATGTAAACTTCACCAAGGGTAAGTAATTTGGATGATCATTGTTACTCACTGACGTATTTTAGCCTAATTGTGTTGAAATAGTCCAACTTTGACTCATTTTACCTTTATATCACAGAAATATTTTAGGTACGTGGTTAGATCGAGGACGTTTATAATTAGTTAAATGAAGTCCTATCCACTGTACTGAAATATTTGTACTGTTATAAGGCAAGTTCAAATCATATATGTTATGGCAGAATTAATTATCTTCTTTGAAAATTTGGTATGATCTTTTGAATGAAATATATTTGAGTTAGTCACACAAAACAAAAAAAATATACATATATTACAGCAATTGTGGGCTTTGAATCAGTTTTAATCCTATATTTGACAAGTCGAGAAACCGAGAATCAATTTGCATTGTAGTAGTACACAACTTAGCCTTGCGTGAAAGTAAAAGAGAGAATTAAAAAGGAATCGAAATTAGAGCCTGTTGGGTCTAGTGGAGGTCAAAATGAGATGGTATCGAATGGAATAAAAATATCAAATGTTCTTTTAAATTTTTTTTATTTTATCTTTTTTATACCCACCCATGTTGAGCTGCATCAAATTGGCATAGCTGGGGATTGTTTACTTTCTTAGGAGAAATTTCTCTTATGATTTTGAAAAACGAGCTTATACTAAGAAAATTGTCTTTAGGTTTCTAGATTACGAGATGCTACTCCACTTTATTGACTTTTTAACCTTTTCTAGGACCCTACATTGTTTTTTAGATGTTAAAAGTCAGTATTTTTAACATCAGTAAATAGCAAATGAAAAATGGAGTTGACTGACGAAAAAATATTAATTTAAAACCTTATCTGACACTCTTGGTATGTTTTGGCCTTACATCTTGAGACGATGAGATAGTTTCTGATAAACAATTCCTCCTATGCTTCTTATCATATTAGCCATTAATTGTCCAAACGTTATATTACCTACTTTTTCGTGCTCTATTCTTGTCGAAGGTCATTGCTGTCCTCCGGAGATGATGGTGGCTTCAAACTTTATTTAGCTCTCTGGGTGGTGGAAAAATATTTTTTAGTCTTTCTTTTAAGCCATTAATAACAGTACACAAATTATACGCCTGTTCACATAATCTATACAACCAAACAGTACTGGATACTAGCTTTCTTTCTTTTTTCTTGGGATGATGCCAAGGATTATTCATTATCCATTATCCATAGCAATGAAACTTGATTTGATGAAAATGGAAGACGATGACCAAAACTGATCATGAAAATGGAGGTGAGCTGGATATTCCATTACCGCTGATAATGGGTATTTATTTGGCCAATAATATTTTACTATCCATCTTTCCATGATCTCTTTAGAAATTACGGCGAGGATCGATTCTATTTGATGTTCCTTTTTCGATATTGAAAATTTTAAAAGTTCTATGGAATTTTTTATCCATGAAATAATTCTTGTAGCTTTCAGGCCCTGCATGGTCATAGGAAACGGATGAATATTTTATTTAATTCGAGTTTCGTGTCACTTTCAGTGAATAATTTGTAGGATTATTTCTCGAAGAATTTATTTTGTAGAAGGTTAAATTGGCTGTGAATACTGGGATGATCTGTTAATTCAGCTACTCGCACAACTGTTTTTGAGGCTGGTTGGATTCTTTGGATGAAGTTTTCTTGTGTCATTCCCTCTGGTCTCTTTCATGGCATAGAATGTTATAAAGACCATTTCCGTTCATTCTTGGGTGGTAAATAGTTTTAATATGTGATAACATACGCTGGTATTCTAATGTTAGCTAATTCAGAAAGGTATTATTGGATGAAATAGTGATCACAGTTAATAATTCAACTATTTCTGAATCGCCATCTACAGTCAGCATTAGTTCAAATCGAGTGTTGAAATATATTCTTGAGAATTTTTTATTTACGGGTTACAATTAATTGATATTTATGGAACTTCTTATCTATGAAATTGATCAAACATGACGAATTAAAACATTATCTACGAAATAATCTTACAAACATTCAAACTGCTGTTGCTTTTCCTATAATTGTTGCGATATGTGCCCTGGAACAACCTTCCTCAAATTCCTGACCTTGGTTTGGTTTTGATGTTCAATGCGGAGCCACAGCGTAGAAAGCCTTTTTCTCTCAAATCAGTATTAGTCCATGATCCGTAATCAGGCCATGTTATCTAACAGTTGACAGTTTACTGGCACAAAACAATCTTTAAGAATGGAGAAAGAAACCACTGGTGACGAGGCGCAGGTCAACAACAAACAGGTGCAGAGAGAATCAAACATATCAGCATTATCTCGTCCAACTTTTATCTCTGTTACTCTCTTGTTTCACCACGTTCTTGAAATATTCTACAATGAAGGAAGGTAAACACTAATAGGACGAGATAGCATATCGCTACAAGGAGCAAATTTCACGTCCAATCATCCTTATCTCTTCCCCGCCGATAACAATGTTACGGACAACAATAGGAGATAAGGAGTTACTGTTTTGCAAGCAATACCTCTACAAGCACTAAAATATAGGTCTATCCCATTATAATCTAGAAGCTGAAAGCCATTTTGCACTGAATAATCACACAACCTGCTTATTTAAAAATCAATAGAAGGATTTTTCCTACGAAAAGAGATTAATCATCTGTCACACTAATTTTGTTGGAGGTCGAAATAAGAGGTAATCAAAAGGGTTCAAAATTTTAAAAGATAAAATTTTACATATTACGTTCTTTTTATATTAATGGTAAAAAATTACCATTTCTTATTTTTATCCCTTTTGATACCCTACCTCTTCTACCTCCACCAAAACTAGCGTGGCTTATAATCGGGTTCGTTCTTCGATGAAATTCTTTATCTATTTTCAAGTTGAGTGCTTACACAATGAAAATTGGCTCTTGGCTATCAAGATGCTGTTAGGAATTACCTACTCCTAGCCGCACTCTTTTATCGAAAATATATAATTCTTCAACCGATTCGCTGGTGTACAGAGTTGAAATTTATACCTATCCGTGTTTAGTTTTGACATAGTGTACCCGTCTTCGTTGCTTAGATTGAATATGATTTTTTTGAAACATTATAATTAAGTGATTTTATTACATGGGCGTTATCTAGTCTGCTAGTTGCCTTCATTATTCAGGTAGAGTACAATCATATTGCACCTTTCTTGATTCAACAGAGGAAACTCTCTAGGTAATTTGTTTCTTAAACAGAGTATAAATCTTCTAACCCTTCGCTGTTGAAACAAAATATACTCCTACAGCATCTTCGTTGCAGAAATAAAGAACGCTCCTCTAGCACCTTCATTGTTTGGACAGTGTATAATCCTCTATCTAATTTCATTCCTTCATAGGGTTTAATTATATTCTATACTATCTTCTTTTTTCGGATGAGTGTAATCCTGTACTAGATTTTGATTGTATTACTACTTTTATTTTTTGAAAGAGTGTAATAATTTAGCAACTATCGCTAATGAACAGAGTATAATTCTGTTTTATTATTTTAGTGTGATGATCCTCGTGCTTGTGATTTGTGCTCGGGACTTGCATCCTGTTCAGTGAATGACAACGCCAGGACTGGACTCCAAGCAGCTTTTAGGGATGTTTGAACCCTTTTCTTTCCCTTCTTTCCCTCTTTCTGTTCTTTATGTTTGTATGTATTTATACCTCCCCCCTACCTGATGAAGGGGATAGATTCCAATCCATCAATCGTTTGTGTTATACCTTTTATGACCTATAACGATGGCAAATGTCCAAAATCCTGTTATCCTTTCAATTCTGTATTCTACACTTATAATTACTTCTGGAAGAGATTGTAATCCTTTACCAGACCGTGGCTGCTACAGAGTATAAATCTATATTTTATAATTACCTTCATTTCTTGGAGAGAGGGTTATCTTCTAGCTGCCTTCGGTGTTTGGAACAGTATAGTCGAGTACAATGCAACCTCGTTAAATCGGACTAGCCAGGACTGCGGCCGATCCGACATAACGAAAATCCGAATTAACCGGAAAATGTTGAAAAAAAAGAACAACATGTACAAACAATATGATAATTGCGGGAACACACTTAAAATACACATCACGATAGAGTATATACAGTTGAATTTTTCTGAAAGAATTTTGTTAATTTGTGTTGCGTCAGTTTTGAACGCTGTTTCCGTGCCAGAGGTCACGCATCCTTTTCAACACGAAAAACTCGGCCGGTGTTGTCTATTTTTATTGCTCGAAATATACCAATAACTCGCCCAAATGAGATACTGCTTCTGAATGGCTTGCAACTGATCCTCCCTGTTATCTGCACCTTTATCGCAACAACTTTTATCGCAATCCATGTAATTAATGAGTTCTACCAACAGTCTACTGATAAGCAAAAATCCATTCCGCGCTCGGCAGTCTGGGCGGAAAGTAAAAAGCTAATTTAAAATTTTCCTGAACTGATCCGGATTACGTGTAATCCGACATAAAGGGGTCCGAGTTAACGAGGTTTACACTGTATTTCAGTTGCGTTGCTTAAACAGAGTATTATCATTTCTTTGTTTGAAGTTTATTTTAGACGATGGAAGGGTTGTGAAGGAAACAGGACTTTTCCGAACATTTGCCATTGTTCAGTGAAACAAAAAAGCAGTAAAACTACGTTTCGAGATCTGCAATATGATCTCTTCTTCGGGTAAATAACTGAGTTAGTTATTTACCTGAAGAAGAGATCAGATTGCAGATCTTGAAACGTGGTGTTACTGAACTTTTGTTTCGCTGAACGATGGCAAATGTCCGGAAAAATCCTGTTTCCTCCAGAGAATTATCATTTTGTCCCTCGTGCCTGGATAAACAATAACTCTTCTACCCTCTAGATAAAGCATAAGCCTTCTATATCTTGGAAAGAGGATACTATTCGCCTCTTCGTTACTTGGACAGAGTATAGTCACACGCAAGCGGGGAACCTCTACTCTACTCCTGGTCTGTTGCCTACCGTCCTCGCATGTCCGCCTGCCAGTACAGTGATAACGGCTCAACAAATGGCAGGCATCTCGACGTAATAGGCCCAAATCACTAGGCAAACTCTTAAAACTAGTCATGACACGACTATTCCGTTGGAGTGCCCGCTCCCATCGAAGCCTCTGGGTTTTAGCGTTCCAGTATTCGTTGGTGAAAGGAAAGGGGTTTTTTATCAGTTCGTTCAATAAAGAAATAGTTTATTTTCACAATTATTATATCATTGTGGTTGATCCAAGTAAGTGATCTCTATCAGATTGTGATGATAAAATAATTGTTTTATCCTCATTAGCTTGAAAAGTGCTAAGTGGGTTTTGGGTTCAAATCTTCAGGAACATCCAGACTTTTCCCAATTTCTAATCCTATAGAAACTTTTCTATTCTAAGTATTGAAAACTGCCGAAAGAAACGTTTTGGGGATATTTTCTGATTGCTTCACTTTTCGTCTAGAGCATATGTGGAAATATTTGAATAAAATATGACAACGAAAGTGGACGCATAAGAGCTACGATCATTGGATGTTACAATAATATCCTTAGGTCCAACTTTCTCACGGTGATCGAAATAAAATTCGGTCGAACCATGTTTTGCACAAAATCCGGGGCTCCCATCGAAGCCTCTGGGTCTTTACGTTCCAGTATTGCTTGGCGAAATGAAATGATTTTGATAAATTTGTTTAGTACAATTCTTTTAACAATTATTACATTCTTGTGGTTGGTCCAAGTGGGTGCTCTCTATTAGATGGCCTCACATTGGTAAATTATTGTATCCATTAGCTTCGAAGGTGCAAAGTGGGGTTTCGGTTCACATCTTCAGGAACATCCAGACTTTTCCCGATTTCTAATCCTATAGAAACCTTTCTGTCCTTTAAAGTATTGAAAACTGCCAACAGAGACGTTTTGGGGATCTTTTCTGATTGCTTCTTCTAGAGCATCTGTGGAAATAGTTTGCATAAAATGTGACAACGAAAGTGGACGCAGAAGAGTTACGATCATTGGATGTTACACTTATGTCCTTAGGGTCGACTTTCTCACGGTGGTCGAATATAAATTCGGTCGGTCCATGTTTTGCACAAAATCCGGGGCGAGGGCGGACTCGGACGGGGAAACAAAAACAGACCGACGCTGACAGTAGTGGAGGTTGATCTTCCCTCACATATGGCCGCGTGTGGGGTCCCGTGAGATTGTGGGAACTCCAACCCCAGTTTTTGTCCGACCCCAGTCATCATTAGTGAATGAACCGAGCTCAATGAGCCCTGCCCTTACTCCACAGTTTTAGTCATTCACAGTGTCAACGAACGGGCGACGTCTTTTGAAGTTGACGTTAAAAAAGTTAAAATAGGACGTCTTGTACCAAGCGAAATGAGAGCTAGGGAGCGTCAATAGCAGGGGGTGACTGCCTACATCTCTCTCATCAAAATATCAGCTTGCAGTTGGAAGCATAACTACTGTAGGTCTGGTTAAAAAAGAATATGTAGACACTACATAGCAGTTGAAAAAAGTATGTGAATTAATATTCTTGAGTAGTAGAGGGTTTGTGAAGGGAACAGGATTATTTCCGGACATTTGCCATCGTTCAATTATAAAAAATATCAGCAACACTACGTTTCGAGATCTAAAATCTTATATATTCCTAATGTAAATAACGAAACCTAACACACAACTACATTATAGCTTAAAATAACAAATCATACCATGGCACGCATAAGTCAGAAATGAAAACCACCATGCTATGCAAACTCCATGCACACTAAATCTTAAACATGCACTTAATCTGGTATGATTTGTTTATTTAAATATAGATTGTAGTCACGTGTTAGGTTAGTTATTCACCTGAGGAAGAGATCAGACTGCAGATCGCGAAACGTAGTGAAGTTTGTCTCACTGAACGTTGGCAAATGTCTGGAAAAGTAATGTTCCTCCACAATACTTCCATCGTTAAAACAAACTTCAAACGGAGATGAAGGTTAGAGCGAAAATAATCAATTAACAATCAACTGCTCTTTAAATTCGTGCATCACTCTCTCATGCTAACTATTCGTTTTTGTGTGCCATAGTTGGGTGGCACGCTTAACTAAAATTCGTGTTTCCGAAAGTATATCAAAAGCATATTTTCGATGGTTAGAATATCTGAAATATAACCGTTATTAATTTCGAACAACCACCTAAAAACTCAATTGTCAGTTAGGCTTTCTGTTTAATAAATCCAAAAACAAATTTATGAACACCAAATCTTACGTTAGGTCCACTTCAAAAAGTTGTTTAATTCCTCAGCTCTCATTGTAGTTAAACGATTAATCAGATATTATGAAAGGCATAGAACAACAGAATGCCTCATAGATGACAATAAATTAATGTAACCTGTAATTAACCTCGGTTGCCTGTATTTTAAGGTGCGCTCTGGATACACATCCTCCAGCCTGGATTCCAGCTCCAGCTACCCCTTAGCTACGTTCCAGTCGTCACGTACCCCAGAAAGAACGCACACGGCGACACATGTGGGTCAAATCAAGATAAATCAACTTTAGTTTTCACCCTCTGGGGTCGTAATTCATCACCGGGTACAAAAAGCTCCCTTGTAGGACGCCAGTATTTATTTGCCAACAGCTGCTCTGATTAATTCTTTGGTCGGGGATTTGATTTAGGGGAGCAAAGGTCGCTATCTATTCCTATAAATAGAGGATTCCAGACAATGAATTTTCCGGAATCGAATAAACCGCTAGCGGTAGAACGGGCAGTGCTGGTCGCGATAGATGGGGTGATTACAACAAAGGCGGTGTTGCCGTGGGGAAATAAACGGCCCATTATGGCAATTAAAATGTTAATCACCTAATGGCAGATGTTGTAAGTGTGCGGAAAAATCAAGGAACACGATGAATCAAGTAAATGTGATCATTCTGTCTAATCTGATAATTACAGTAATTTGATCTCAACCATTCCATGCCCCTAATGGCAAGAAAACCAAAGCTTCGATCCAGAAGTTTATTATAACCAAGCAGTTTTTTATGCTAATTAGCAAACGTGTTTACACGCAATTTAAATGTTTATTTTGTGTAATAGCTTACCATTAGAGGAGTAACTAACCAACAATCATGGAATTAATTGAAAATTTATAAATAAATTGAAGTTGTGTTCTATTTTATCAATTTAAAGATTGTGCTAGAAAGTAAATCAATATGTCAGCCTCCTGAACCACTTCTAGCTGTTATTAGCCAAGACTTTAAATGAGAGTAACACACTCGGTGTAAGTACTTTGTGTCTTCCGTGGACATTTATGGGCTGAGCTTTAGCGAACTCGTGGAGCTGGACAAATGTCATTCCTGTCTGGAAGTGATTGTTGAGTTTAACTCCAGTTCACCTTCCTCTTACGTGCAGCATCTGAAATCAGATGCTGTTGCAGACTTGACTCTTGAAATCTGGAGTCATGCTCGTTTGAATGGGTCCAAAAATAGTCGGTGACGAAGAACGAAGACGCTCAAAACGAACCGCCCGCCTAGTTTCGACATCAGACACCCAAACTACAAAACGTAGTGCAATCCAGGTGAAAAGGTGCAATCTTTTCACTGTCTCATTACAAATTAATTCTCGGCCCCTAGAAAAGACCAAGATATGTAGACGATTAACTAATTAATTTTTAATGATATTCCTGCTTAAATATAAATGCCAATAGGCGCAACAAATCTAATATACTTAAACCTGAAACACATAATCAACATTTAAATTACGCGACAACGCATAAAAAGACCATCATAGAAGGAGACGTCACACGACCTGTATACTCCAACTTGACCTTCGCCCTTTCTTATCGCTCGACCACAGCTGATTGCGTTTTATACTGAGAAATCAATTATTTTTACATGTTTTATTTTTCATTCTGGCATTTTTCGTTTTGCGGCTTTGTGTATTTTTTAGGAATTCAGGTAATTTTTGTAAGTAATTAATTTTTTTCATGTTACTGGTGTTGGGTCCTTTCAAAATTGAGTGTTCTGCGAAAGTAGATTTTTGGCGCTGGATTAATCCAACATATTTTGAAAGTATAAAATAAAAAGTGACCTGTGAAAGATTTATCGTTTGGTATTTTTACTCTTGTTGCTATCCTTACATTTCCCCTTCATAGATGAGTCTAGTTGTTGATCGAAGATATAATCCTCTATCGATTTCATGGAAATTTAGGTTATTTATCATAACTGTGTGTCCCAAAATTCCCACACCCGCCTTATTAGTTTTATTTTTGAAAATAAACAAATAATCTGTAAGCTCATCTTTCTACTAGAAGATATCGTACTTTTTTATGTATTTTAGAGTTTAAAACCTCGACTCGAATTAGTTGCAGGGCTAAATGCAACCCCTCATTTTAAACGTCTTCAACATACAAAACCACAAGGTATGCTTAATATTTCCCCACAATAATCCTATAAAACTTGCGTAGAGAGATTTAATATAAACAATCTACTGCCTATAGTAAACTTTAAAATCAAGTCTGTAAAAATTTTTTATTGTAAAGAACTCGGGCACGTGAAAAAAATATAAGTGATAAATCTGTTTAAAAAGTAGTGATTCGCTGAAACAATATTGCATGTATATATTGTAAAATTATAAGTTGTTGTATTTGGATCTAATTACAAAACGCCTACTTTAACTGCCTTTAATTTCACATTAATTGGTAAAAAAGCTGTCACTAAACGGTTCATTTTGCTTGACTCACTGTTAATCTGGTACGAACTTCAGCCAACCAACAGGTGAAGGCTTGTGACACGTAGATTAAGGACACGCAGTGCAGCGACACTAAAAGTAACTTTGAGAAGTCAAATGATTCATTGTTGGAAGTTGCACTACTTAAAGTAAACTACCAGAGTGACCAAATGATCTCGATTATTCTACCACTCACTATCTCTGGAATAGCGCCAGATTGTGGAAGGAGCGAGATAGTTTCAGTAACTCTTGTCCTCTTATATTTTTTCCCTTTATAACCTTCAGATACAAGGATACAGAAAACAAGTCTCTATGACAGCTCCTGAAAGCACACTGGAGTAATGGCGACTCCAGGATCTGTTCTATACCAGAAGGTGATGGCGATGCTCTGGCATCTGGAGGACCGCTTGGAAGTAATTGATTCCAGGAATTTAAACATTTGATTAAAGAAAAAGGAAGGGGAATATTCATCATTACATCCTGTCCTCTTACTTCACCTTTATCACTTCCCAATAGATGGACACAGAACTCAAGTCTCCAACCCAGCTCCAGACGCCATACACACTGGAGTAATGGCGACTCCAGGACCAGTTCTGTACTAGAAGGTGAGGGCGCCACTCTGGCGTCTGGAGGACCGCATGGGTGTAATTTATTCCAGGAATTTAAAAGATTAGTTGGAGAAAGCACGTGAATAGTCTTATCATTACGCACTGTACTCTTATCATCCCCCTTATCACTTCCAAATAGATGGACACAGAAGTCAAGTCTCCTACCCAGCTCCAGAAGCCACACACACTGGAGCAATGGCGACTCCAGGACCAATTCTGTACCAGAAGGTGAGGGCGCCACTCCGGCGTCTGGAGGACCGCTTGGAAGTAATTGATTCCAGGAATTTAAAACATTTGATTAAAGAAAAAGGAAGGGGAATATTCATCATTACATCCTGTCCTCTTACTTCACCTTTATCACTTCCAAATAGATGGACACAGAAGTCAAGTCTCCAACCCAGCTCCAGGAGCCACACTCACTGGAGTAATGGCGACTCCAGGACCAGTTCTGTACCAGAAGGTGAGGGCGCCACTCTGGCGTCTGGAGGACCGCTTGGAAGTAATTGATTCCAGGAATTTAAAACATTTGATTAAAGAAAAAGGAAGGGGAATATTCATCATTACATCCTGTCCTCTTACTTCACCTTTATCACTTCCAAATAGATGGACACAGAAGTCAAGTCTCCAACCCAGCTCCAGGAGCCACACTCACTGGAGTAATGGCGACTCCAGGACCAGTTCTGTACCAGAAGGTGAGGGCGCCACTCTGGCGTCTGGAGGACCGCATGGGTGTAATTGATTCCAGGAATTTAAAAGATTTGTTGAAAGAAAACGCACGCGAATAGCGGCTGCCTGGAGGCGACCAGTTACGTGCTGCTATATTTAAATAAGTAGACACGCCAGCGGATATCGCTGCGGCGAGTCTGCAACAGTTGGTCGTAACTGACGATTTCGTTAATGGGGAAAATGGGTCGCAGGAACGCGACAAGACATTACATCTTCACGTAGCTCTAATTTTGATATAACCGAGAAGAACTTCTTTCGAGGTGATGAAAGTTTCTTCAACAGAACATTTTATCTTGTATTTGCTCGATTTGGATATTTTCTAAACCAAGCATTTGTATATTTCGAATGGGCTACATTAGTTATATCTTTAGGAGTCCTTGAGCTTGCCGGATTTATAGCAGTTCAAGACAAACAAGGTTCCATGTAGGCAATTCGAGATTTATCAGAATTTTAATTAAATAGAACACGTTTTTGCATTGTTTTAGATCTCAGTTATTCTAACATATTCTGTCTTGATCAAATGGAGTGTACAAATAATAATCCTCGAAATACTTTTACATGAAGTCTACTAATTCAGACCAATTAATAATTCTGATTAATTAAAGATCGATTTGGCATTATGGTATGGACTGTGATGCAACTCATAAAAAATCTGTTTATATTTACATTATGCCCTGTGTTATATTATTTCATCATTAATTAAAGGATTTATTCATATTCTTCGAATATCACAGATTTGACCTTCGTTGTGATCTTACAGAAGAGCATTGGGAATCATTCCAAAAATACTCACTTTAAGTTTGAATACTTCATTCCTTTTCAGCTCACTGACTTACAAACACAATGATAATATTACCGGGTTCCATTATATAATACATGAAAGAGCGTCTGATAAGAGGTCCTTTCGGGTGTGGAAGAATAAAGCCGAACCTGATTGTTTGATCAGGTTTACGGCAATTTAGAGTTGACTGTTTTTGTTTTGTTGCCTTCAAAAGGCTTTTAAAAGGAAAAAAACTTAAAGTAAGTTAAAACTTAAAATAAAAGTATTTTTAAACGTAACCCGCTTTAGCTAAAAGGACTTCTAGATTACAAGGAACTGTGAAACAGAAGTAAACAAAGTCCTTCAAGTACAGTATCTTTAAAAAGTCCTCTTAGTTCAATCCCTCAAACATTGACCTTGTAAAGGACTTGCAATGAATTCACAGAAGCTTCTAGTTTAAGGGAAAATTACGTATGGGTACGCCTTTAAATGTCTTACCAAAGTTCACAGTTAATTTACCCTCAATCGCGCAAATTTTGGAAGTTCCTGGAAAAGAAATGGCTGATTCAACAGAAAGATATTCGATCGGTCGAAAGACAACGGGAGGAGGAGCGCACGTAGTAAAAGTGTAGTACTCGTGTGTCCGCAAGGTCAGTGTCCCCCGGTATATCCAGTTCCAGTAACGCGGGAGAGCGGAGCGCCTCGTCCCGCCATGCCGCGCCATGCCTCTCCATGCCGCGCCGGGCCACAGCCACCGAGCGACCTTGCAGAGATAATTAAAACTTGAGTAGAGTCAGAGACGGAAGTTGTTTCTGCCAAGTCGATGACCCTACCTTGGCCGGCGCCTGGTGGAACTCCGCCAACGGCACCTGTTATCACTCTTATCACAAGGTCAGATCCTAACTGGCAAAACTGATAACGTTTCTAAGGATTGACATTGATAATTCCAGTATGTCTTTCCGATTTCCACGAAGGTTTATTAAGTTGAATTGCGTTAAGTTATTGTAAGAAATGATTAGTTGATACAGTCGGCTAAGCCGTTGGGTTATGGGTTTAAACTAGAGATCGCACTGACTTAACCACTCCATTTTAGACTGGGCCGGAGCACATTTTATTAGAATTGTTTTTCTCCTACTGTGCTGAGTCTTACTCCTACCCTGCGTGATAAGCTTGACGCAGATCTTTCTATCGGAATTCTCCTCCTGAAAGTTTCAGCAGAGCAAACCGTAGTAATGAAAGCTAACATGTATTTAATATATGCCTTTTGCAAAACCCAAGTGAAAGCTAAAGTGCTATAACAAAATAAGTTCGTAATTTCCTCTCTTGTGCGTCTTTAATATATTGTAATTAAATAATATCTTCAAAATGTTGAAAGATATTCTTAGCCTTTCTAAGAGTTGAAGACGAGTAAAATGTATTTGAAAATCAGGAACAGAAACACCACTTTATTCGATCCTTAGGAAACTATTTAGTCTTATTCGGCAGTGTTTCTTGATACCGAATATATTTTGTACCCACGGACTGTTTCGTTTTACTTTGGATCTATTTTACACTCTATTTACTCTTTATTAATGAATAAGCTCTGGTTTGGAAACATATATCACATCACTTCAGGTTAGGTCCAGGTGATTATTTGTTGGCGTGCAAAAACGTTTGGTCAACACTGGGATTCGAACCCGGATCCCCTGCGCTGGCATGCTGTAACGCTAACCACTCAGCTACTCGGGTCATCTTTGATACGATGTACTATTATTACTAATCATCCAAAATTTATACAAATATTTTTCCATAAAAGTTTTATGATTCGAAGGAAAACTCCAGTTTTCGATTCCGAACCTTTTATTGTTTTCTCCCCTTACCGAAGGGTCACCTTCTCTTTGAGAGGATCGGTTTCCTTGATTAATCCCCGAGGGTGTGGAATTTATCTTTCTCTTAGGGTGCTGAGATTAAAACTGGCCCCTTGAACGCTTTGTACGTGCCCGGTGCGGAGTAATTAACTAAGCTTCGATTCTTGAACCTTTCCTTTCAGTTATTTCCCCGTTTGCAATATTTACCTCAGAGGGCTTTAATTTAGTCATCAAATTTTCCCCTTTGGAAACATCTTTATCCGAGTGGTTTTGGTAGATAGAGATAATCATCTTTCTTCTTGCAAAGAGAAGACTCTTTGGCAAATTAATTCACCACCCAAAGCAAATTTGATAGTTTATCATCGGTCAGTGATAAATCCACAGTCTGTTTCGTGGAAGCTAATCCTATGTTTTCTGGGTTTATTATTATAATGCACCTCGTTAAATTACTGTACCATCCCTCAAGATAAGGACAATTTCTCAAGAAAAGCGGGCAATATTGCCCGTTTGATCCTTCTTCTCGTATATGTGTGGGGGATAAGTGAAGAGACTACTCAAACATTAACTCGTAAATTAACGTCTTATATTCATGAAATCTACATAATGCCAAAAGATCCATAATTTCTAGAGATGAAAATATCAAGTGGCCAGCCTGATTATCCTCAAATGACGTGCATCACCAAAAAACACTGGGTATTTTAAATATTGTAGCAACTTAGAATACAAAATAAGCACAGACATATTTATAAAGAGATGTAATATCTGAATTTGTCTATGAAAAACACAAATCTTGAAATATTTAGGACAAAAATAATTGTATCAATAAGTTCAAACAATACTGATAAAGAATTGTAAATCCATGAAAAATACCAACAAGGTATTGGAACAAGTTTTAAAACACTTTCAAACTCCGTTAGGCACCCCAAGTCCTAAACTTTTTCTATACAGCTGTTTAACACTAAAATTGTTAGCACTATCTACATGGTTAGCAACTACACTAAGAAACATTTTTATTGTGTAGCTCAGTGACATTATCTGGCATCTTATCGCTATAAAGATAACGGACTTGCAACTGGTCAGCCAGTCTTAGAACCCCTACTGTTTCTATGGAAATGCTTGTATTTGATAGCAATCTCAGGCATTTGTGAAGAAACTTTCTAGAATAATTGTATTTTTAATACGTGTAAGACACCTTCTCCAGGGACGTTTACGTTGGTCACTATGGCAGTAGACACAATATCAAAGACTTTTGGTATCACAATACATTGTTTATATTGTTTATAATATTGCTTTATATTGTTAATTGTTTAACAAAGCAAATAGCTTTTATGGTTATTTCTATGGATAGAGTTCAATATTTTGGTGCATGTAACGGGATTTAACCTGAAACCTTTTTGACAGTATTTTTGGAATAACATTTTAAACGGTGTAAAATAACACATATCAGATATCCGAAAGATAATCTTTTTACAGTTCTCATACAGTCTTTTGATCTGATGGCATCAATGATGAAAGGTACATTTAATTTTTTTAATTTTCATGACAAAATCTGTTTTTATGACAGAACTTCTTCCAAGATAATGTAGTCTAAATATTTTTTTTCTTTTTCTCGTAGTACCGATGGCAGAGCGGTTTCAGACATAATACTTTATATCTTAGTTACATATAGCGTATATTCAAACACTAACAGTGACTGTAGCACATTTTATCAGTACCATCGACCTTGTACTTTATCGACTCTCCCCCTTATCGTGTTTGATAATATCTTCGCGCAGGGCAGTAGCCCATGAGGTTAATTTTGAACGAAAAAGGTACTTCATTTTACAAGTGCTTGTAGTGCTGTTTTTAATTATTATGTTTTAACTACTTTGGTAACAGAGAACTGTGGTAGTCTTGAATATTTGTCTGAAAGGGACCCTTGACTGAGTTAACACTGGGAGATCTCAACACATCCCGCACTGTCGATGAGGGCTCCCTCAGCCCTTATTGAGCCGATTGATCATTTAAACCCTTCAACGACATCAACAATAGAAGTCTCAAAATCGAATTAAAGCGCTGAGCTGCAGTGTTCCCACAACTTGTTTCCAGACGTGTGGTTCAAAAGGTTGATTAACCTGGGGATTAAAGCGAGTATTGTTTAATAGCTATGGTCTGCAGGTTCACCGCTAGCTTTGAGGGGGGGGGAGGGGCACGTAGGGTGCTTGCCCACTTTGTACTTCCGTTGTCCAACAAACAGCCCAATCATCAGGTTAATTGCCTGCCCCAACATGGATAGGATGTGTCCGTAATTGATAAACTGGAACTGCAAGTTCTGTAGTAATGGGTTAAGAGCAGTCATAACAAAAAAGGTATTTGCCTATTATGACTATGCCGTTGTAGTGTCTTATTGCTAAAAATAGAATATTCTGCTCATGCGCGATAAAACATATTCTATATTCTTTTACTATAGTTTTGATTTTATCTTACGATTGTTTCGTGATTTATCTCTCGCACTAAATAATATTAAAAGAGTGAAAGTAACAATTTGCTTACTTCATGGTGCTTGTTTTAGTCAAAACTCACTCGTTTTATTATACACAGGGTGTTCGGTTAAAGTGTCCTAATACTTTTGCATTTTGTTCTACACATAACAATGAGCAAAAAAGTTTATACGTAGGTTTGTCCAAAAACCTTTAGTTCTCCGTCTATCTGTCTGTATGTGTTTTTCACGCGTTTTCATTTGTTTTTGTCACGTTCTTTGGTAGACCTTTTTTAAAATAAAATCTTTAAAAAATCCTTTACCCGTTACAAAATGGCGGAAGTATAAACTATTCGATCAAAATAACTCAAAACCGACTGACGTCCGCCATTTTGAAACGGGTGAAAGGATTTTGTTAATATTTTATTTTCGAAAAGGTCTACCAACGGTCAATACAATTCTCAAGTTCCACATCTTTATCTCACCTGGTTCAAAAGATATTTTTTCATAGAGAACACATAAAGACAGACAAACAGAAAACTAGTGGTGTTAGGACATACCTACATATCAACCTTTTTGCTCATTTTATGTGTGGAACAAAATCTTAAAGTATTGGAACACTTTTACCGAACATTCTGTACAATTTCGTATGCCCACATACATACGCAGTCACAATCCAAATATTATTAGACACTTTCAACTAAATGTTTTACTAGTTACTGTTAAGCAAAGAAAAGAATACACTAGAGGAGAAGGAGGAAATATCTGTTTAAGTATAATTAAATTTAAAAACTGTTTTCTAAGAAAACGCAGTCATAAAAATAGAAACTGCACGTTGTTTCTTTATTTTATCATGAATCTTGTCTATAATTCTCTGTTTTTCAATGAATTATACCCTGTATTCCCAGAGTGTTAGCGAAGCCTCTCACGCGAGGGGCTTGAGAATTTTAATTCTGTTTGCCTGTCTGTCCGCACGACATCTTGAGAATGAACTAATCCATGTTGCATGTCACTCCATAGGATTTGGCTGAGCGTTAGCGAACACTTTTACACTGCTTTTATGGGCAATCAAAATGTCAATGAGAAAACATCGGAATGAATATATTTGCATTTAAGGTTAGATTCCGTTATATGCCCCCAACGCTTAAACTTTTTTCAATGAACTTAGAACGTTATATAAAACGATGTAGTTGAGTAACAGAACTAACATTATGCCCCCAACGCTAATTTTTCATTTACGGATGATTATAATGAATTGCAATTGGTTACTAGCTAAGAAAAAATGGTACTTACGTATTATATCGACCACACCCCTACATTTCTCCAAACACAAAAATTCAACAAAAACAAACATTACCAAACAAAACCTAAACTCTTTATTGAAAAAAGACACAAAACTTGTTTTTATTCTTCATCACACTCCGCCACCCAAAATGCTAGTGCCTCTGGCCATCAGCGCTGGGCAGCACCGAAGGTCAACGAAAGAAAAATATCCCTCGAGATAGTACCTATCACTAAAATATCATATTCTAGAGGGGATGATCAGAAATATAAATTGAATTGTAAGGAAAGGCAATTATGTACCGTGTAAAAGACTTAAATAATCATGTGATGCCGCGCGGCCTGCCGTAATCGGGATTCTCGAGAAAGATAAGATAACAGCGACAACAATACCGACCGCAATACCTGGAAATGTTAGTTGATTGATGGAATGTTAGTTCTGTTACTCAACTACATCGTTTTATAACGTTCTAAGTTCATTGAAAAAAGTTTAAGCGTTGGGGGCATATAACGGAATCTGACAGCATTTAACATGTTACATACCTTAATTATCTATAAAGATATCTCAAGAAAGATTTTTATCATTATCTGTCTGTCTATCTGCAGAATATTACGAGAGTGAAATTTACTACTATAATTAGTATTTTGAAATTTTCTTAATGAGACAATCATCTAATGTTTGATTAAATATACGTATTTTTTAAATTTGAGAACTTTGGAGGAGTTGTTATTTATATAACAAAAAGAAGAAAATATTAATGACAATTAACGGGTTATGATGGTCTGTTTGCTAATTTAATTACTTCAATAAAACTGCTTAAAACTCTAGTTTTTACAGCAGTTACTTCGCACACAATTTTGTAGGTTTTCTACCTAAATGAGCAAATCTGGTTCGAGGGAATTATATTTCCGACGCCAACGTTAAGTTTGCCTTGTTACTACAATACAGAAAATACGTTTATTTTGTAGCCTACTTAGTATGTTTTGTACATACTTGATTTGGCATTGTTAGGTATATTGTAAGGTAGATGAGTACTCACGTAATAGAAGAAATCTAAAACGACATTAGAAATATTTTTTTATTCCTTAATGAATGTGCTTACTATAAATGTAAGCAAATTGAAAATAATAAACGATATTTAAACAGAACAGTTGATTACATTAGATATGGCCTTTTAATTAATATTATACAACTTTAGAGAGCAAGATGGGATTGTTAAAGACCAGTGGGGAGTAGACCGAAGGGATTTCAAATAAGAATAGGCCTATAATCCAGGGACTGTACTGTAGAATATTAATGTAAAATTTCAGTATAATCGGTTGGATAGTTTATGCGTGAAAACTAAACAAACAAATAAAAGCACTTTCGCATTTATATTATATATGAACTATATTATAATTTTTTAAATAATACCACAGCTATTTTATTAGAGTCAAGATTTGCTTTTGGATTAACCATTGATTGAGCCATCACCACTTTTAGTATTATATTTGCTTTGATTTATGACGAGACTCCCCATATAAGTAAGTTTGAATTGAAAAGTGTTAGAATGCATTAAAACTGTTGCTTTATACAGAGTGTCCCAGACCACACGTGCACATTTATACATGGAGAACGGTACGAGCTAGAACCACCTAATGCATTTTAAACCCCATAAATAAGCTCTCGACTGATTTTAAAAATTAGTGTTAACTGTTTCTAAAACTAATTTTGAAAATCAGTCGAGAGCTTACCCCGTATATACAGGGTATTCCTGAAACAGAGGGTCGTGAGTTCGAATCTCGAAAAGTTCAAATGTGAACAAAGGTGAGGATAACAGGATTTCGGGGTTTTGTCATTGTTATGGTTACTAAAGGTATAACACATCGTTTCAGATGACACGACACGGTGCCAAAGAAGAGCCGATATCAATTTTGATGTTAGTATCCCACTTTCATCCGTGCTGGTGTGATGTGTGATTGTGTTTCTCGTACTCGTGACTTGTGCTCGGGACTTGCATTCTCTGCAGTGACAACGCCTGGACTGGGCTCCAAGCGGCTTTTGGGTATGTTTGAACCCTTTCCTTTCAATTCTTAGTTTTATTCTAAGTAGTTCAATTCCCTTCTTCTCCTCTAAATTCTTTATTTTTGTATGTACTAAAATCTCCTCCCACCTGACGAAGAGGATAGATTCCAATCGTCGAAACGGTTATATCTTTTGTAACCATAACGATGGCAAATGTCGAAAATTCTGTTATTCTGTCAAACCTTCCATCGTCAACAACTAACTTTAAACAAATAAAAGTTCAGATAATGCATAATTTTAAAGCATGTTTTTTATCTTTATTTGTTTCAAAATGGTGGTCATAAATGCCCAAAATTAGGGTGTTCTCTATTTTCCCGCATTCTTAAATTAGAGTCGCTGTTACAATTCCGTTCTGTGTAATATATTATTTTACATAACAGTACCTTTAAAACGACACCCCACAATGTATCTATTAATAAGCACGGTCTGTACGATTTTACAGACAAAAAACTTAATTTAGTTGGTTCAATTTCGTTTTTATCTTCTACTAAGCAGATGTGCGGTGTGGATAAGGCAATTCTGAAAACACTAAACTAGCGAGCTTCCCAAAGGAATTCAATCTAAATTGAGGAGAATGTTTCTAAGAGGAGAACAGCGCCAGGGATGGAGTGAAGAAATTAGCATTGCGCCTAAAGCTCAAGCGAGTTGCCTCTCAGTAGCTGTTTATACAGCGGCAGTGTTGTTACAACTGCGGGTTCCCAGCGAGAACCGCGCCGCGCCGGCTAGATGTCTGGTGTCGGAAATAACTCTTTCTACCCCAACTTCGCTCCCCAACTCCAGCTCCAGCTCCAGCGGCTGTGAGTTGGGCCGTAAATTTCCACCAGAGATTCCAATTTACCAAATTATACTTTGCCGCTTCACCGCGTTCCCAGCCACCGAGAAATGGGAGGGCTTCGCCCTTAGACCTCACTGATCTGGATAGATTACACTTGTGACAGTGATGTAGTCAGGAATGGCTCTGGGTGGTGTTACTTCCGGGTAGGGTACAATAAGCGGACCCGGTTTCTTATATCGAAGAATGTAGTCATCGATACCTAATATTCGCATCTCAAATCCTAGACTATCAATCGATATAAAAGTACCTATAGTCTTCAATAACAATCATATGTTTTAAATAAAAATATTAATTTAATATTTACAGTGATCAAACAAATTATTATAACCAAAATTAGGAAAACTGAAGATGATATTTGCTCCTCTCTTAGTTACAGTTGTTTATTTCCCACAAATTTCACATTGGTTTTTCGGTACGAGTCCTACATGTGGAAGCCATGAAAAAACATGCCTTATCACCTTTCAAAAAATGTCGTGTAGTTTTCTAAAATTGGCTGCCATTTTGAATAATCAAAATTACATATGTAAAATTGAAATATTAACCTACGAGTATTATTTTAAAGTGTTTACAGCTATTGATATAGGTTATTAAGTTAATAGTTCAAAATAATTAGTTCAAAATAATTAATGAGTATCGATTGATTATATCGACGGTTATGATTAAGTAATATAGTTTACCAATTTCGATATAAAAAACCGGGTCCGCTTATCGTACACTATCCATACTCCCCCCCACAAATATTTTAAAATCACTAAACTAAATTTGGTATCAGATATTAAGTTCTTCATTAATAAGTCTAACACCTAAAGCTGTTCTTAATGTCAATGATACGTGATGTTACATGTGCATAGATCAAAGTTGAAATGAAATAAAAATGTTTTTATTGAACACAAAGGAAAAAAATACTCAATTGGCGAGGTTAGGACTATTAAGTCCCTCTTACACCTAACCATCAATTTATAAGCGATATTTATGTTGATCTGCATAGCCACAGTATTGTCTACATTACTATTTTACATTAAAAAAATTGATAATCTATTTATATATAACATAATAAAATGAAAAGAAGGCTCTCCATGAAACTAAAAACAAATAAATAAAAATTGAAAGGAAATTAACAGGTATTCATCCATCACCATTCATACAAAGCCATCGTCCCATACCCTATGCCACGAAATTGTTAACCCGACGAGGTCCGAAACAGATGGCACCGCCCGAAATCGCTCCCGACTACGAATACCTCTGATATGATCCGAAAGATTATTCCAGAGTTGTAAAACAGAGACTGTGAATGGTTTACTGTAAATAGAAGATCTATGAACAGGAATAGACAACAAAGAGGCTTCACGTCGAGTATTCCAATTGCTTGTAGAAATAAAAGAAAAGCGTTCAGACCAATAAGAAGGGGAATAATCGTTATACAAAATACAATGTGTCATGCTAAGAATGTGGAACTCACGGAGTAGATACTCTGTGCAATGTTCAAGTGAAGTATTTATTGTTACAATTTTGTTTAAAACAATCGTTATAAAAAATAGAATGTAACATACTAAGAATGTGGAACTGACGGAGTAGATACTCTGTGCAATGTTCAAGTGAAGTATTTATTGTTGCAATTTTGTTTTAAACAATCTTTATACAAATCAAAATGTAACATGCTAAGAATGTGGAACTCACGGAGTAGATACTCTGTGCAATGTTCAAGTGAAGTATTTATTGTTGCAATTTTGTTTTAAACAATCTTTATACAAATCAAAATGTAACATGCTAAGAATGTGGAACTGACGGAGTAGATACTCTGTGCAATGTTCAAGTGAAGTATTTATTGTTGCAATTTTGTTTTAAACAATCTTTATACAAATCAAAATGTAACATGCTAAGAATGTGGAACTGACGGAGTAGATACTCTGTGCAATGTTCAAGTGAAGTATTTATTGTTGCAATTTTGTTTAAAACAATCGTTATAAAAAATAGAATGTAACATACTAAGAATGTGGAACTGACGGAGTAGATACTCTGTGCAATGTTCAAGTGAAGTATTTATTGTTGCAATTTTGTTTTAAACAATCTTTATACAAATCAAAATGTAACATGCTAAGAATGTGGAACTGACGGAGTAGATACTCTGTGCAATGTTCAAGTGAAGTATTTATTGTTACAATTTTGTTTAAAACAATCGTTATAAAAAATAGAATGTAACATACTAAGAATGTGGAACTGACGGAGTAGATACTCTGTGCAATGTTCAAGTGAAGTATTTATTGTTGCAATTTTGTTTTAAACAATCTTTATACAAATCAAAATGTAACATGCTAAGAATGTGGAACTGACGGAGTAGATACTCTGTGCAATGTTCAAGTGAAGTATTTATTGTTGCAATTTTGTTTTAAACAATCTTTATACAAATCAAAATGTAACATGCTAAGAATGTGGAACTCACGGAGTAGATACTCTGTGCAATGTTCAAGTGAAGTATTTATTGTTACAATTTCGTTTTAAACAATCGTTATAAAAAAATAGAATGTAACATACTAAGAATGTGGAACTGACGGAGTAGATACTCTGTGCAATGTTCAAGTGAAGTATTTATTGTTGCAATTTTGTTTTAAAACAATCTTTATACAAATCAGAATGTAACATGCTAAGAATGTGGAACTGACGGAGTAGATACTCTGTGCAATGTTCAAGTATATTATCAGTAATATATACTTGAGTGTTGTACTATATACTTTCAGTATAGGTACACTAAATGTTCAAGTAAATATTTATTGTTGCAATTTTGTTTTAAACAATCTTTATACAAATCAGAATGTAACATGCTAAGAATGTGGAACTGACGGAGTAGATACTCTGTGCAATGTTCAAGTATATTATCAGTAATATATACTTGAGTGTTGTACTATATACATTCAGTATAGGTACACTAAATGTTCAAGTAAATATTTAGTGTTGCAATTTTGTTTTAAACAATTTTTTATGCTCACCATAAAATAAATACCAGTCACAAACCAAACTAGGTATAGTATTTAAATTATTTGTTTTATAAACTGAAATAAAAATCTACAATTTTATTACACTTTTGACAGTATTTTTTGTTTTTTGCGCCCTTATATTTGATCAAAATGTCGTTGATACGCATTCAAGCAGTTTTTGTGTGTAGATTTTTAAATATTTAAATGACTACGTATATAAAAAAGTTTGTCATTTTTCAGGATATTCATTTAAATAATCATAAAGTACCCATTTTGGAACTTCATCCTCTCAAGTGAGACATTTCACATGACGATAAAACATACGCTCGTAAAAGTTTCGGAAGTTTAACGTTGCTTTTACGGTGCAGTACTGTCGACTCAATTTTTTTACGTTACATTTTCATAATAAAGATCACACAGCAAACTATTAATGTAATAAAAACGCATATCATCCTATTAATTATAAAGTGTGGAAGTGCCTTTGCTTGTTTGTTTTGTTTTCACGCGTAAACTACTTAACAGTTTGTACTGAAATTTTATATGGACATTATTACAGTTCCAGGGATGAATATAGGCCTATTCTTATTTGGAAAATCCCTCCGGGCTACGCCCCATTAGTCTTTAAAGTAGCGAAAAATCCCATCTGTATCCCTAAATTTGTGTAATATTATTTGAATGAGCCTGTCAAATGTAATCAACTATTAAACATAGTTTATTATTTTCAAATTGTTTACATTTATTGAGAGTAAATTGCCTTAAAGTAACCACAAATTACCAAGCCGTTCTAGATTGCAGCGATTAAGTAAGTACTACTAAGCTACTTTAAAAAATGCCCTAAAACATAAGAAGCTCCGAATTTGACTCCGAAGACCCCATTTTAAGCAGTCGACAAGAATTATGTTAGATGAAAATTCGCTGGGCTGTTCTTTTGAACTTACGTACCAATTTCAGCTCTAAATGTTCTACAATATTACAAAAAAAACTGCTACTATAAATTTAAAGACTGACATAAAACACATCTTAGTTCTCTTTTGACAGACGTACCGCGTAGGCTTCTCTGATCTGTAATATATTAGGAGAGGCTGATCCCCTTTTAAGCCTCATTCTGTCCGCCCTCATGGGCCACTGGCCTGTGCGAGGATCTTATCAAACAGAATAAGGGGGAGAGTCGATACAGTACAAGGTCAATGGTACTGATAAAAAGTGCAATGGTCATAGACAGGATATGAACCTGCGTTATCTCTATCTCAGACCCGAAGTCCAACGACTTAGACCGCTCGGCCATCGGCACTCCCAATATATATTTAGATATATCCCAATATATTTTCTAGATCGGGTAACGACCAAACCAGCTATAGAATAAAGCATATAAGGAACGAAGTAAATTACAATGGTCAAAACTATAAACTTTATGACGTGTTTTCATGATCGTGGCAACAAGATAAACTCAACATTGGCGTCGGAAATATAATTCACTGGAACCAGCAGTGAGCAGTGGTCATAAACATGCAATATCTACTAAATTGCGTGCAAAGAAGTGTAAGAGGAAATGTAGTTTACCTGCTATACATAGAAAACTATCTAAGTTGTGTTTCGACAAAAGTATGCTTCTCAAAGATGTGTATCTATGCATATATTTTATTGATCGGGAGAGAGGAAAAAATAGTTTGGAACAAAAAATTCTAAGACAGGAATAAATTAAAATGGCATAAATATACACTTAATAATATATTTTCTGGGTTGTGAGAAGATAACAAACTCAATATTGGTATCGAAAATATAATTCACTCGAACCAAAAGTGCTCATACAGGTGCAAAACCTACGAATTTGCGAACGAAGCCGCGGGTAACTGCTAGTATTAACCCGTTTCTGCCCAAATTATTTTTTTGTCAGATTTTTTGGTGGCCTTTGGTTATTTGCTTTATTATCAGTTATTTACTATATTTTTAGTATGAAATATGTAAAATTTAATAATAACAATAAAATTATAGCATGTCGACATATGTCGACAGTGGGCATGAACGGGTGCAGTTTAGAGAATAGAGGCTAATGTAGACATTTGTCGACAGTGGGAATGAAAGGGGTGGTTTTAAAAATAAGTTAAAAAATGAAATAATGATGCTTTTATTGTTCCATTACAGTATTTATGAATAGATTACATATCAGAAAGGATTGTATAAGAGATTACTATCCTCAGGAAGTATGGAAAGCCTCCGCACAAAGCACATGGCATCCAACTTGACAAGTCTTTGCACCGTTTCCTCCTTGTTGCTTTGGAACACAGTGCGCAGCGAATTTGCTTTTGAACTGTTTCTAAATGATGATCTTTTCCACTGAATCGGATTTCAGGCAACACCCTACTGGATACTGTCTGGCTTGGCCGTCCTGCAGAGGATCGATGGCTTGTGCATGTTCGCATGTACGTACGGGACAATGTAGCGGGTGAATCCAAGAAGATCTAATTGTTCTTCAGCTCCTTTTGGCGTCATTCTGTATAAAAATCCAAGCATTATTCATACTCACATTCAGCATGTATGCAACCATTGGCCAATACCACTTTTTGTTGCGAATATGAATACGGTAGGTAGATACATTTTCATCTAGCCTATCCACCCCACCCATATTCATATTGTACCAATTGACAACAGTTTGGCTGTGGCACAACGATGTGTTTTTTATTGCTAGAGGACCAACGCTTTGCTTTCCCCCTCAGGATAAACGCCTGTTGCTGTCGACGCTATAGTAAAAACACTGTTGTCCATGTATCTTACAAGTGTTATGTTGGTGTCTGTGTCAGTTATTTGATGGAAAAGTACCTCTTGGTTCTTTCTTGAGATCTTGAGGTTTACGAAGAGGGCATCCTCAACTCTGTCTACCCTTATGGTCCCCTGTACCATGATATCCCCTGTTTTTTTAACGCTTCAAGCAGTTTTAAAGATGTAAAGAAGTTGTCGAAAAACAAACTATATTTTCTGTCCTGTGGGAGTTCAGATATAAGATCAATGACAACTGAGCCTCCCACACCGAGCTCAGGAATAGTTGCTCCAGTCGCTTTGCCCTGATACGGTTCCGCTTGAATAGCGTAGCCTAACCTTGTAGCTAATATCCAAACTTTATATCCGAATCGGATAGGCTTCCCATGGATATGTTGTTTTCAACCCGTGCCTTCCAAAATAAAGGTACCATGGATTCATCAATGGATAAGTAAATGTCACCTGGGAAGTAACGAAAGCCATCGCTCGTTCAGCATGCACATAACAGAGCGAACTTTGGCAAACTTGTCATCTTTGTCTAATTTATCATTTTCACAGAAGTGAATGTTTTTCAAGATATCCTGAAAACGATTACGTGAAATTGCACGTGAAACTGCTTCATGATGTGTGTCCTCTGCCGTTTCCCAGTACATTCTGTAACGAGCCATAGTGTTGTATCCTGATAGAAAAAGAATGGCGAAAAACAGACGTATTTCATTTTTTTGATGTAGAAAAGTTTATGTTTCCTTTTTCTAGGGAATATTGATTAGTGCAATAAACAATGTACTCTACGACCCTCGTCATCAAAGAACATTTCAAAACAGTTTCTACAGGAGAATAATCATTTGACAAGAAATTCGCACGAGTAAACTCTATAGAGCTTACATCTGCAATGTCTTTTTTCTTCCCATGTACGTTTTGACTTATTTCCTTTCACCTTCTTTTTTGTTCTAACATCTTTTATTTTGTTTTTCTTTTTTTAGTTTCTGCTCTCTCTAACGTATTTTTTACTAACTTTTCCTTGGGTTTTCTTCTTCAAAAACAACATCTACGCTTACTACACTGTCATCTTCGTCCACAGGTTCCTCAAATTTTCTTATCTTCTACTTGTTCCACTTCTTCTTGGTCACTTTTTTTCTTCAGGTATTCCACCAATTCTTATTGTAACTAACCCATCTTCAGTTAATTTTCTTCCTATCAGCTCACCACCAGCTCTGAAGTTGGTTTGCCAGATAAATGATTAAAATGTTGCCACTATCATCGTCATCGGAATCACAGTCACTGAGGGCTGGATTATCTGGTGGCTCAATAAAAAAATGTTGGATCTATAATATTTTCACTCTCTTCCAATATATTAGCGATGTCAGCTACCGTCAACCTAAAAAAAAACAATTTGTTGTAATGGACATCGACCCCTACCGCTGGTGCCCACTGTCGACATTTGTCGACATCATATTTATGATTGTAAAATCGATACCCTAAAAACAATATTTTTACACGTTCAACACAGTAATACGTCATACACATATCTTATATCACTATAAATAGCGTACGGTAAATAATATTATTATTTACAAGGTTGTAATACACTTACCTGTCTATCAGTGACATAGTGAGGCTGAGAGTCAATCAGTAGAGTTGTTTGACACAAAAACACAAACTAGCCACTGCCGCGGCGCATCAACTGCTAGTTCAGAGATACCAACATAATAGCGGGATATTATCGTAAGAGTTCCTAGACAATCAAAATTTCCCACAAAAAAATATTAAGTTGCGTGTCGACAAATGTCGACAGTGGGAAGAAACGGGTTAAATAAAACAAATATCACTATGCTGAAATCGTAAAAAGGAGATTAAAATAATACAAACTTAATTTAAATAACCAATGTTTATTAAAGAATATTTCAAAATGATTACATTGATTAAAGTCAATGTTGAGGTGAAAATAATTACTTTCAATTTCTCTTAATTAAGCTTATTTGAAAATCCGTCTGAAGCTCATTTCTGCATTTGGAGTGACGTTGCTGGGGGGGGACTGATGATATTAACTGATGATATTTTGAAGGGGTCGAGTCTACCCGAGACGTAATCTAGATTGACGCCTCTCCGAGGGACTACTCCCCTCTTGTTGCCAACCCTGCCGACCTAAACGACACGTCATTCTTCACTGACCTTCCCCCACGGTTTACAATTTAATGCGGAGGGAGTTCATTAAAAACGCGCAAATGAGACCCACGTCACTATGAGCAGTGCAAGTCAAGGGATAGAAAGTGGTGAATGGATGCCATAATTGCAAGGCATACAAGTGTTGTCATAATTTGTGTAACATTATACATTCAGAGTAAAGCTAACACGAGCAATTAGTTATAAAGTTTTAAAACCCGTGAAAACGACGTATCTGAAAACCAGGCAGAACGTAAGGAAAGCCTTTCACGAACTGACACATTTTCCCCGGACTGCTACCCTTTAACCTTTTGACTCCAAAATCAATCCAATTTCTAGGGCAAAGTGGAACCAATGTACCAAATTTTAAGTTTCTAAGATAATTCCAACAAGAGTTTTCGCATGACGGACAGACAGATAGAATAACAGTCTGTACTTTGATCCTAAATTCAAGTTCCTTGGACCTAGTAACACACATGTACCAAATTTCAAGTTTCTAAGATAATTCCAACAAGAGATATCGCATGACAGACAGACAGACAGAATAAAAGTCTGTACTTTGATCCCAAATTCAATGCAATGTGACTTGAGCAAGAAGCACCCATATACCAAATTTCAAGTCTTTAGGACCTTTTTATCAACAGTTTTAGTAAAGATGGGCAAACCTTTTTACCCTAAATTCAATAAAGTTCCTTTTTGGACAAAGGGTAACCTATGTACCAAGTTGCAAACTTCTAGGATCGTTCTAACAAGAATATCGCACTGATGGATAGACAGTCTGTACTTCGATCCCAAATCAATACAATAATCCTTGACAAACAGCATTCATGTACCAAATTTCAAGTCTATAGTACCTTTTTATCAGCGGTTATAGTACAGATAGGCAGACGAACTACCCCTTGACCTTTTGACCCCAAATACAATAAAGTTCTTTTTTGGACAAAGTAGAACCTGTGTACCAATTTTTAAGCCTTTAGGACCTTTATATCAAGAAGGACAGACGGACTGTCAGACCTTTTGATAAAAAAATCCACAAGATTCTGTCTTTGGAAAAAGTGGAACTTATGTACCAAGTTTCAAGCTTCTAGGATCGATAAGAATATCACACTGATGGACAGACAGACAGAATAATTGTCCCAAGAGTACTTTGACCCAAAATTCAATGCAATGTTCCTTGGACCAAGGAGCACCCATGTACCATATGTCAATCCTCTAGTATCTCTCTGTCAACAGTTATCTTACAGGCGGGCAGACGGTCTGCGTTCTGACCTTTTAACCCCACATTCAATCGATCTTCCATGGACCAAGTAGTACCCATGCAACCGCACGACTGTCGGGTTTTTAATAAGCAGTGACCTATTTTCAAATTCCTATCGGCTAGAACTCATACTTGTTTCGTGGTATATAGTATAGTTAAAAGGTATTTTCTTCACCCTGTCCTAAGACGTGTGTTGAGGCTATGTTCAGTAAATTTTAGTAGTAGGTCTGGCCATCGGATCGCGCTGTGAAAAACTAAAAGAAACACCTACACTCCATTTCAACATCTTGTTTGATGAATTAACATCTTTCAAGAACAATCATGTAGTATAGCGTTATATTAACGAGGTTTCGTGTTGGGTATTCGTAAATAATTGTTGGCGGATGGAAGAGAAGGAAACTGGCATTGAGGTTGGCTATCAACCGCTAGCTAAGCTTCAAAATACCTTCTTTTCAGAAAGGACAACAATGTCTCTGAAATTTGCAGTCGTTTTCTGTATTTTGGTAACGTATAGAGATGGAAAATGTACGAAATCCTGCCATCCCTAAAATTATCTATAGCCAGTAACGAACTTTAAAAAAATTACTCCCTTTCATATATTATTATAACACAAGGGTTTATCCGAGTTTTGTATTGTTTACACTGACATGATACTATTGGAGGAACCACCTCATGTGGACTGTATCTTGAAAGGTAAAAATCAAGAGAAATCTTGTCCTTCGAGAAGTCTTTGACGATGACAATATATTATATTTAATTGTATGTAGTTTTAATACTAAACCAGGTTATTCAATCTTCGCTTCATTGGAGCTTACGATGTAGGTTCTTAAGCTAACTTAAAAAAGACCACCAGATTTTATGATTGATTGTAGATCTTTCCTTGTTAACTGAAATTCGCTTTAACTTGTTCGGAGACATGTGCCTTGATGAACTAGTCTTCTTTTAGTTCTAGGGTTGTTTTGGTATTGAATTAGGTTGTAGCAGTCTAAGCAATATAGACGAAACAGGAATACCCGTTATCAGGTATTACCCGTGTGATTCAGAGGCGCTAGTGTTGTGCTTTAATGTACCGTAAATGGTAGTACTAGGTCTGGCCGTCGGATCGCGCTGTGACCAGTTGTTTACATGAGTCTTCAGTGGCTTATTTTTATCTGCGAATAAAACTATTCCCGTATGTACTTTTCCACTGTATCTCTCATATTTGCATTTCTTATGTTCTTAGGAAAATTATGCTAAATTCTTCAAAAATTAAAATATTTAGGTCTGCAAACCGAACCAATCAATAAAATAAGCAGGATTCTGGCTAAAATTTAAATTAAAACATTGTGTGATGGTTTAAAGAAAAACTAGTCAAGGGTTGAAAGAATGGCCACTTTTAATACATTAATTAAAAAAGGAAGGAAGATAAGAGTTAGTAACTGATAAGAATGCGAAGTAAGAAAATTTTTAAAGTTGAAATTCTACGATAAAGATAATCTTAAAGTAGTTTTTTATTTTGCTTTACGATGTTTTATCTTAGATATAATAAAAACTGTACTCTGTATTGACAAGTTATTGAATTTAACAACCTATAATTGAAATCCGAACATGTTGACTTATAAAGCATGTCAAACATTTTATCTGAAATCATTAAACATATACAATATATATTTTACCTTTTATCTTACTCGTATTGTGTTATATAAAATATGTTCACTGGTCTCACCATCTTGAAAGTATTTATTGTATAATTAACAAGAATATTTTATCAGGTCTTTATATCAGTACGTAAATGATTTTCTAAAACAATGAACATCGTCAAAGTAATGTACAAAGATATTAACTTTAATTTTACAATGTTACCGTATTCTTCGAAGAAGATCACATATACAACAAACTACTATTAATCGTTACAAAATGGTTACTCTTACCTTAATATTTTATTTTACATGAGTTATTTTATATATTATACATGCAATTTCTAACCTATTTAAAAAAATGTCCTTTTGTTAGTTTGTAAAACGAATTTATTTACACACCGTCTATTTCTATTTATAACACAAAAGAGAACAACATGTAACAAGAATGTAACAGAATATAAATCGCTACTGAGAAATATGTTTCACTAACGATGGTTTCAGAGACAAACCACACCCCAATGTTAATCTTGATTGACGATCTCTGCAAGTCTATCCCACGGGAAAGGGGATGTTACAAGCACACGTTATATTCTCCTCGTTCACAAACGCTTTGCTAAAAAACATTCTGTTATGAATTAATTTGTAATTTTTGTATTTAATGAATATTTATTGTATCGTGAAGTTACAATGTATATGTTGTTGTTCTTATAACAAATATTAAATTATTACCCTAATATCAAATAGTTTTGTTGTAAATTAGCTGTAAATCTGATAGTCGTCTAGAAATACCAAATATCAGGGAAAAGTTCATGATATAAAAAATTCTGTGGGCTGAGGTAATCTGCACTGAATTTTTGTCACTGATAAGGAAGTGATACATTTTCCTTCTTTTACTTTAAAGTGTTTTGTAATTTTATACGGTTTTATGAACTTATAAGATTTTTAGCTCCAAATACGATTTTCTGAAACTTGATGGTTTCTAATACCATGTGGTTTTATGGAATTTTGTTTGCCAAACTTAAAAAAATCTACTCTGACCTTTACTCCTCTGTATGTATAAAAATTATTCAAAACTTAATTATATAACATGATCTTTCTACCGAACATTTGAGTGACACTAGATCCCCAGATAATGTAGATAGGGGTGATGCCATTCTAGCAACATGGTGTTCCGCCCCTCTACAATTGATGTGTTAGTGGAACGTTGGACAGTGGATAGCCAGTGGCGTAACTAGGACTTGCCTTTGGGAGGGGTGTACCGATTAAAGATCACGCCACATGTTGAGCTTTGGGGTTTGGAATACCTCCCAAAAAGTTGGGGGGGGGGGGGTTCGGGAGCTCAACTCTCCCGAAGAATTTGAGAAATTTTCGTTGTGTAGAATGAGACCCGTGTTTCGAAAAAATTATAGCTTAATTATCACAAACTTTTGAACGAATAGACTTACGAGAACACTATATAAATCAAAGGTTTATTGACATTTAACTTTTTGGGAAATTACTCCCGAAATAAGCACTGCTTTCCAAACAGGTTTGATTGCTGCAAACAGAAATAGAGCCCTTGTCAAGGTAGTTCATTTTTAATTGACTGAAGATGTAGATTATTATTTTCAAGGTATAATTGTTAAAAATAAATTAATACAAGGTACATCAAACCACATGTCACGTATAGGGTTTTGATCGAATTGCATGCAAAATTTCAACTCGGTAGCTTATTTCACTCTTGAGAACTCCTCCGAACAGACAAGACGATCAGGGGGGAAATGACAGCCTCCAGGCAGACTGAAGAGAACTTTGAGCCAGGCTATTGAGTAATAAGATTCGATGACGCAATAAGACCACAATAAGACTAAAATGTCTGTAATTGAAAATCAACAATTTAGAAAAAAGTTATACACCACGTTGTTACTCAGGTGAAGACAAAGACATTTCACAATATGAACATGGGTCTTCGATGCTTAGATTTCCATCTGTCTTTCTGATGTGGGTTTTTTTTATCTGAACGGCATTAATATCTTAAAAACTAATAAATTAAAGAAAATATGGTCTTTTTAACGTTTTTCCTCCTGTCCTCCTTGATAATAAAATAAAATGTCCAGCTCTTTGGTGAACGCTTAAATGAAATAACAGCATCACATTAAATACTTTTTCCGATTTCCAAAGTCCCGTGGATAGACCATGAAAAGTTATTGCAGCGCACAAGTAATGCCATGGCATGTGAACTGCTGTTAGATTTAGTTGTATGTTGAGTGTTGTCTGTAGTGTCACTGACTCACTGTTGTTTCTATCCGCTCAGCTGCACTGGCGTTACTACCCCTTGATTTCCTATTTATCTATTATGAATAATAAACATTTTGTATAACACATTATATATGTTTCTGTTATGTTACCTTTAATGTAATGAAGTGATGCAATGAATTAATTCTAATTATTTCACAAAAATTATTTTCAATATCGTTCTGAAAAATTGGGTTCAAATGAGTTATAATTCTTAATGAGAAAATAATACTTTTATTCATCAATATACACTTTAAAATATAAATTCATTTTATTTTTCGATTTATATGTCAAACAAATCCAATTTAAATTTTGTATTTGCATTACAAGCAATACAGAACTAATTTATAACGTGCATTTTTTAACAATATATAAATAAATGTATTTCGCAAAGTTTATAAGAATATTTAATACTGTCCTCCTTTGTGCTTTAACGTCCTCCTATACCACCCCTAAAAGGCCTCCTTTTAGGAATTTGCATCTGGTCACCCTGGCTACGGGACATCCTGTATAATATTGACGAATTCGAAATTGCCGCCACATGAGAGGTGCCGGAAAATAGGACCTACCGTTTTTGGTGACCCTTACCTAGGTAGGGAAGGTGCAACAACTCCAGGTGCTTGGTAGTCAAGTAGGCTCCAGTTGTACTTTGCACGTAATGTGGAATCGCTAACAAGAAGCTCAGAAATCGCTAAAAAAACTCACGTAGAAAATGTAATATTGGACATCTTTGCACAATTGCGTCAATAACTTCGTGAAGAGCATTCACATGTACGTTAAATGTACACCTAGATAGAATGAAGTGTACGAAGATATAAAAATAATATATTTTACGTTGGCGTGTATTAATTGCAGTGACGTGTTCACGTCCCAACTTAAGTACCTTTTTGGACCTCCGACATTACATATGCTAATCACACGCGGTAGATTCACAGTGGCCTGTCCAATGTTATACAGCTTCCTAGAAAATTTAATAGACCGGGTTCTTACAAACGTATAAATCCAGGTAACAAGGGAGGTGGTGGAGAGGAGGACGTCGGTAAACTCTGTTATATAGCTGGGCTGACCGTGCTCATAAATATCAATTATTGGTGAAATACGAGCGCCCCCCCTCCCCCACCCCCGCGCAACACCCATCTCCTGTGCTACACGAGATACACAGAGGCTGGCACGTGCCATTATAATAACAGGTGCCACAATTATTAAAACGCTACAAGTCCTTCTCAAATCGTCTCTTTCTTTGTCTGCTAAAACTCTTGATAGAAACGTAGTAGAGATTTTGGCTCCTAGAAGTTTGGCTCACAGATTCTTCTTGGTCCAACAAACAAGAATTTGAAAATTGATTTTGAGCTGAAATGGAATACCCATTTGAACACAACAAAGCAGCTAGATTCAACTACATTCACCCTTTGGTGTCTTTCTGCATTTGCCTCAGAACAAGTTCTAAAACTGGGTTAATTAGGCTTATTTGAGTCAAAGTTGAGGTACGGAAATATTATTTTGAGGTATTTTTCAATGTCATCAACTTTAATAGAGTATTCAAAGGAGAACTTTGAGGATCGTCTGGGATTGAGACCAGATGAAAGCTGTAAAGAGGTTTCCGATCTGGTAGGATCCTAACCTAGGCCTCCTTTTTCATTTTCTTAATAATACAATGTTTGTTTTTCAAAATAAAAATCTGTTCCACATATTTAAATCATCATCATAACACACGGCATAGAAATGTCATAATTTCAAACCGTTTCAGACTCAGCCTTTTCAAAAACTCTTTTTAGTTTTGGTCCTAAACTGTACAATTTACTTTCAACTGTAGTCAAAATTCAAACAAATGTATACAGTTTCAAAAATTATTTAAATGCTTTCTTGATCGGAAAGGCTTTCTACAGTCTTCCACGAGGCCCTCGTAATAACCATATCTTGATTAGACCGATTGTTTTTTTTTTAGTAGCAATAATAAAAAAAATTATACAAGAATGCAGTATGTTTACATTTAAATAGTACACTACATTTTAAACAGTTCGGTTCTGTTACTTTTCTAGAATACATTTTAAACTGATATTTTACGTGCACAGAAAACCTTAGTGCTCTATGTTGTGAATAAATTATTCTTATTCTTCTTATTTTTATAGTGGTTTTGGTGTTAAAAGGTCAAATGGTAGCAAAGATATGGTAGCAGAAGGTTCAATAGTATCGATAAACCTCATAACTGTTTTGTTCTTTAAAGGTTTTGCTTGCGTCAGTATCGCAAACTCTGACCGCTAGATCGCATGAGCAATCGTTTCCTGTTTGTCTACAGTTCCTGTGATAAGCAGCCTGCTGGTCTATTCCTCCTCATTCCAAGTACCGGGAATTAGTTATCTGTCCCACCTGCTCATATCTCTCTCTCAATCCTGAACCCTAGATCTGGCAGTTTATATAGTAGCAGAGTTCTATTACAGGGTTTGGGCACAATCTGAACCTTCCACAAGTATGGAAAAGGAACACTTCGAGGAATCGACCATCCGGAAAAAAGCTTTCAATCAGCTCGGTAAAGATTTTTGTTACGTTCTGACGCGTTCTTCGAAAATCCATTTTTAAGACATTCTTTGGTTACTCAGCCCTATAAGACATCCCTTACTACAGACAGGAATTGTAAGGATGTTTTATTATTCTACAATGAAAATTATATATTGATTGATACTTTATGTTGGAATCGGACAAAATATAACTAAGGCATTACCAATTTACTGTTTTTGTGTGTAGTGGAAAATGTTACATGCGTTAACGTGATTATAAATAATAAAATTTTTTAATAATAATATTTTATTTTATGTGAATTCGATAAAACACAACAAATAATTGAACACAATAGCCGTTACAAAAATGTAAAATAATGAGTTTATTTGTTTTACACAGTATATATATATATATATATATATATATATATATATATATATATATATATATATATAATTAAATATATTTTATTATTCTCATTTTTATAGTAATATTCATTTATAAAAATTAAAATATATTATGTTATTATATTCTATGTTAACAAAAATAGTACATACAACATTAAAACCATACATAGTTAAAATCCTGCAATTTAAAATATTTATGTAAAAATGAATTTTTGGGTAGCAATCATGCATAATAGACAATCTCCGAACAAAGTGAACTCCAAAAAATATAAATACAATTTTGCTTCCTCTAAGTGTTAACCTCAAAATACATCGGTACCACTTTTTCTAATCACGATTTAAAGTTAATAATGGAACAGATCCACTTGGAATCCCAACTGCAGGGAAATTAGATCTAAGATGAGTTGTCACGGAAATATAATGCCCAGAGGGTAATCCGAACATGTTGAGGGACAGACAGATTGGAATGTGAGGGGTTGGTATTGATTTCAGACAGCCCAAAATCTATTCTACTACCCCTAGCTCTAACAGAACGCCAGAATCCTGTGACCTGACCTACATACTGGAGAGTCTTGGGGAGGAGGTCTTGTGCAGGAATTTAAGAAGGGTTGCCTGCCAGCCTATGAAGTGCGTTTCATTTGTTCACAATATAAATCAAATCTTCATACGACTGGTTTTGGGGAGTGTCAATTAATTAATTACCATCAGAACTGCGTCGATATTTTTTTTAAGTTTAAAACCATTTTAAGATGAAATTTTTGAAAAAACACATCGTCCGTTGCGTAAATAGGATGGACTTCGGCATCTGAGTTACCGTACAAAATCTGTGTAGACATTTTGAGATTTATGATATTTTTGGCTCTTATTTTTTAGATTTCATAAATAAACTTTGTGTTAGAATGTTCAACCTTTATGACCACACACTCATTTCCACACAATTTCAAACTTTTGCTCAGCTAGAGTCGATAAAACTTTCTTTACATTCAAAATCCTTTCCTTCTTATTTTAAATATTTTGGATTTGGATGTATTGGGCATATGAAAATTAATTACTACACTGTCATGTTTAAATAAATGAATTGCACATGAATTTTGTGGAGCAGGTGCTACATTTTCCCCTTCGACTACCTCAAATGTACCTTTACAATTTGCATCCTGCAGTTTTATTTTAAGGGAACATTTTTGGACAGAATTTGCTTAACATGAATGGAAATAAAATGTATGGTAGTCAGCAATATACCTTGTATTTTAAACTTTACACATTCCACATATCATTCTTATAGTCCATATTTTTGTAATTCACTATTTAACACCGTATGTTACTTAGTGAATTTAATAATTATTGTCTTACTCATACACTACACTATCTTGTTTCTTTCTACGTCATATACTATCTATAAGGTATAAAGTCATATACTATATGTTTCCTAAAGGTACTCCAAGTTCACTTAATATAAGTAAAAACTACGCTAAAATATATGTCCCATATTACGGTACAATAGTAAAATACAAAACTGTGCACACCCCCCATATACTGCATATTATGAAAAATGATTAATAAAATAATTTTCAAGTTGAATTTGAGTGAAAAGGAATCTTGTTACAAACACAGCGCCTTTCCTAATTTTCCTAACATATGCTCCTATTGTCCTGTGTACGCTAGCGGTGCAAAAAGATGGGATATTGGAATTTTGCCACCAGTTCGAAAAAATACGTAATATTGATATAGGTCTATAATCTTCCAGTCGAGTCAACGCTGGAAATAACGGCACTTGTAATTTCCTACTGTTTGTATTCCACGTCAATTAAAGTCACATTTCTACTGTATCCACTGCCTGGTGCCCAGTTCTGGGACGCCTGCCGTTACCTCCGGCGCTGACTGAGTGCCAGCGTCTTCAGCCAACGGCCTTCAACCATGACGGCAATGGGAATACTGAGGGCCTGCCTCTCACACAGTCTTAATTGCGACAGGCTTCACTTCCGCACGGCGTTGTCCTATGGCCCGGTCATTGATGGTTCCAGTTACTGTCTATATATTTTAATATTTGTATTACTCTAAGAGAGATTGAGATTCTTGTATGGGAAGTGTCAAGGTAAGCATTAGGCGCGTTGTTGCTCCATGTATTGGTGAAATTTTCAAAATTGTAATTTTTTCATTAATCATATATATTTGCATTCATTTTAGTTTGGGGTACATAACTGTCAGGTATGATCAAAACCTATTACTAAGTCGTCCCACAAAATAAATATTAAAATCCTGAAATATTTGAAATTTGATGTAGGAATGTCAACAAACATTTCAATTAAAATCTAAAATATTTTCATCTTAAGCAGTTAAAGATTTGAAAATCGTATGAGTGATTTTTGAAACGATGGTAAAAACGTTTTATCACAGACTATATTTTATTTGACGAGGTAGAGCTGTGTAATAGAAGTGTGTATAATCATCGTTGAAGAATATATCTAAGTCAAATTTTATAATAAATCATATAATAACATTCCAAACAGTGGGTGAACATTTTTAAACTGCTGTATATATTACAGTATGAGAATTATCACTATTGTCATAAATTTGACTTTTACTATCTAAAAGAGCTCTGTAATAAATACATGACAAAAATGTTCTCTAGAAAATAAAACTCATATAAACAAAAATAAAGTAATAAGATGTATGAAATTCATGATGTCGCGCAAACACTACAAACTTGAATTTCTTTAATTAAACTAAAGTGTGAAGCTCAAAAAAGTGGAATTGTGGTATAGGAATGGCAGAAATTATCCTATATTCTTAAAAACTATGTTAAAATTTGGCAGTACGGGCAAATCATACCGATGTCAACTGCAGTAAATGAATGTATTATTGCTTTCCTTCTAGGACTTGGACTGTCTTGATATAAACTTCCTAGCGCAGTCTACCGTATAAACAATCGAAATCAGGTACAGATTGTTCAACAAAGTGAGCCTAGCAGGCGGTAGATTAAGTCTACCCCATGGAGCCAGGTTCCGGACACCAATTAGGGCTTCGTAAATCCGGCTCTATAGGACCAAAATCCATATCGTGGAACTCCGATAGTAACGGTCCACTAATGGAATCACAGACTAAGCCTCCCTTCTGACACCGGATTCCCGACCTCTCCAGATCATCATCATCATCGGGAGCGTGTGTGGTTAGACTTTTTCATCTGTCCCGTGCCCCAATTCCGGCTCGCCCTAGCTCTCGTCGGCCGCAGCAAGAAACCCATTGTCCTGGTAACCCGGTGGTTCGATATAAGGCAATATTTGATCGCGCCAACCCAACGGTACCCTGGAGTACGTGTGGACATGTCTTTGTCTGGGGTTTCAGTTTCCATCAGCCCGCTATTGTGTGGTCTCATTGTCGCCCTCCTGCCCACCAAATTGAAACAGACGCGGTGACCAGTCTGCCCGTCCTGGGCTGGACTGTCATCAACAGATGACATAATGAGCAGTTTTTATTGATGATCTTATTCTCTGACTGCTGCTGACAGTATTTCAGCCTCGGTGGAGATCATTCTGGTAGCGCGTAGGAATTTCGAAATCGGGATCTAAATCGAAATCTGCCCGTCCTGGGCCTGACTGTCATCAACAGATGACATAATGAGCAGTTTTTATTGATGATCTTATTCTCTGACTGCTGCTGACAGTATTTCAGCCTCGGTGGAGATCATTCTGGTAGCGCGTAGGAATTTCGAAATCGGGATCTAAATCGAAATCTGCCCGTCCTGGGCCTGACTGTCATCAACAGATGACATAATGAGCATTTTTTATTGATGATCTTATTCTCTGACTGCTGCTGACAGTATTTCAGCCTCGGTGGAGATCATTCTGGTAGCGCGTAGGAATTTCGAAATCGGGATCTAAATCGAAATCTGCCCGTCCTGGGCCTGACTGTCATCAACAGATGACATAATGAGCATTTTTTATTGATGATCTTATTCTCTGACTGCTGCTGACAGTATTTCAGCCTCGGTGGAGATCATTCTGGTAGCGCGTAGGAATTTCGAAATCGGGATCTAAATCGAAATCTGCCCGTCCTGGGCCTGACTGTCATCAACAGATGACATAATGAGCATTTTTTATTGATGATCTTATTCTCTGACTGCTGCTGACAGTATTTCAGCCTCGGTGGAGATCATTCTGGTAGCGCGTAGAAATTTCGAAATCAGAATCTAAACCGAAGTTCTCGAGGTGGTTGGAAGCTAACGGAATGATCAAATTTGTCGGTCATGTTATTGATCCAGGATATAAGAATTAGCTCAAATCTTATGTTAATTCGGAAGATCTCTACCAAAGTGCCCATATTTTAGGACTTTAAAAAATACGGGTTATTTGGTGTTAAATAACAACAACAAAGCCAATTTTATTCTCATATTTGTCCACAGGTCTTTAAGTTTTATTATAATTGTATCAGCTTCACTATATTTTTTGCTATAATTTATTTTAACACGCACGTAGAAAAAGGGAAAACATGTTATGTTTAATTTTAATAATTGAAGAACGTATTTTAGATGTACTGTATTACTATTTGATCGATCTAATTGGTGTTATATGATAAAAATAAACTAAATTTAAATAAAATATTTTTGTAATATGTTGAAAAACATGCGTAGTGTAAGTATAGAATCATTTATTTTGCACTGAGCTGTGGTGCAAACGAACCTAATTTCATATTATTTTTATAGTATGCATTGTCCCTCATATGTAATAAAGATTTATGCATGTAATACAATTCTATTGTAAGTATTTGTTTTGGTTGAATAATTTAATTCCAGTGTATTTTGGGCATTGTTTGTAAGTGAAATTTTACGACTGTTTGTTTTTTTTTAAGGAGGGACCGATCCCCTTTTAAGCCTTATTCTGTCCGTCCTCATGGGCCACTGGCCTGTGAGAGGATCTTATCAAACATAATAAGGGGAAGAGTCGATACAGTACAAGGTCGATGGTACTGATAAAAAGTGCAACAGTCACAGACAGGATTTGAACCTGTGCTATCTCTAACTCAGACCCTAAGTCCAACCTCAGTCATTTCTTTGCCTTGAAACATTTGTCATTCGTGCCGTTTTAGAAATAAATATATTATTGAACAACATCAATTAATTAAATACGAAGGTTAGTTTTCAAAGACTTAGCACCATTGATGGCACATTGAAAGATTGTAAGTAATAATAGTCAAGACAATATTATCTTGGTTTATTTCTGTCATTTTATGTATTGTATAATACTATTGGTTGAACCCAACACAAACCTATTCTCATCGTTGGTTGTAGTATACAGGATACATTCCTATTCTATTCCTATACTGCAGCGTCTGTTGTGTATTCTGTTCCCCACTCAATATCGGAATGGATTGCATTGATATTGCTCTTACACGAGAATTACAACTTTTAATATAAAATTCTAAAGAAAATATTTCTTAATTTTATTTTGAAAAATTATTCGATAAACAGTGTAAGGTCCATTCAAATTACGTCTTCAATTGCAAATAAACATGATTGCCCGATATATCACATGTACAGGGTGTTCAGACCACCCGTGCAGTATCAATAGCAGGCAAAGAACTAGAGCTGCATAATTGTTTCTACATATACCCCCCATTTAAGACCCCAAAGAATTCAATAAAATTATTTTTATCACGCATAGAATGTTAAAAACCGTTATAGACATTTTTCTCAAACGTAGCAAAATAAGTTTTTTAAGCGCTATTATTAAATGGCGCAAGATAGAAAAAAAATACAGAAAATGAATGTTTCAATAAGATTTTAAAAATATGTACTCTGCAATTAAAAATGTTTGACTTTTCATGCTTTTTAATTTATTGACGTTTTATGATTTTTTTACTAGAAAATAAAGAAAAAGGTTACGTCACTCCATACTTCCTAATAGGGTATGTAATAAACATTATACAAAAATTGATATGCCTAGGTCTTAAGAAACACTGACAGTAGAATTTACTGTTAAAAACTAAATTAAAACACATTTTGTCACATTCTGTACATACGAATAAACACAATATTGAATTTTTGGTGCCAAAATTCTCAGGATACATAGACCTTTAAAATGAGGTATCACATGAGCTATGTTCCCATTTCAAAATTTTCCAAAAACGATCCCTACCCTTCAAAAAGTGCCGTTTTTGGGCAATTTTTCCGGGGTGAAAATAATGAATGGGGGTATCTGTTGAAATTAATTATGCAGCTATAATGTTTTGGCTGCTACAGATATTGCACTGGTGGTACGAACACTATGTAGCCTATATTAGTCAATTTTTATTATAGACGGCGCCATCACCAATTGTTGGAATGTTTGTCACATATGAATATAAACTCTTAAATAATTGATGAAACTATCAGCAATTCGGTATTGATTTTCCTTTAACTGTGAATTTTAGGGAATCCGATGGTTTTAGCTTAGACCTTTCTTAGTGATGTTAAAGCTTCGAAAAACTTCCAAAATAATTGGGTATTCTTAAAACTCCTCAAAATTATCAATATATTTTATTAAGATTTATAAGTTCGTATAAATCTCTATCCACCCGTGCGATGATAAAAAGGTCAAGGTGACTTAAAATGGAATCATGTAAGACCAATCAATGTACGTAAGTTCCCCTTAGTCCAAAGAAGAACCCTTTTGCTTTGGGAGTCATACGGTCAAATTGACATGAAACATAAAATTGTGATACGTTTACAATGATATTATGAGTAACCATTATGGCAAATAGAAAATCGCAGAATAAGCAAATTAAGGCTTTCGTTACGTTCTGTCAAGCACTTCGCTACTCGATTGTATCGGTTTCTTTCGAGAAGTATATACTTGTTTTCCTCAAAAAAGTTTGTATACTTTTGTGATAAGAACAGTGACATTATTTCTTTACTAGGCAAAAAGTCGTAAAACACATTTTGGAGAAGCTTTTGAGATGCGCAATCGTTGAGCTTGGTTTAGTAACAGATGTTACACTGTACTCATCTGCACAGGAAAATGAGAAAAAAATTTATATCATTCTTTGAGAAAATTATTTCTTTGTTTAAAGTTTGTTTTTGACGATGGAAGGATTGTGAAGGAAAAATGACTTTTTCCGGACATGCCATCGTTCAGTGATATAAAAAAATCAGTAAAAATCAGTGATACAAAAAAGTGTTACTGATTAGAAAAAAATTATATTAAAAAATATTCCTTAGCCTTAGCTGAACAAAAATAGTCTATTATTTAATCCACAGTTGTGATTTAAGATTAAACTCTTTACTACATGCCCAGTGTTCAGAACAGCAAGGCAAAGGTCTGGGCAAGAGTTGAGTATACGAGTTGTTGCGATGTAGTACCATCCTGTCGTGCAGTTTACAAGGGCGATAAAACCCAGCTGATTCAATGAATGGACTTACGCAAGTACTTGATGTAAACCAGTATTATTATTGGATCATATTTCACCCTGAGCAACATCAATAATTTATTCGATTAGCGTCGACTGTACGACTCGGTCGACACGAAGTGGTGCTTATTCATAGTCTATTTGCGCTGGCCGTTATGGATTATACTGACGTTTGATCTCATACATCAAGTTTTTCATAAATCAATTTAAAATAGTTCGGTTGAAATTTGCATCTTTTTCTAAAAAATATGGATTATAGCAGCCCGCACCAAAAGAGTCCGATGACGCATAGGGCGGTGTTGCCATATCTCTACTGACCACCACTTGCTCCCGGTATACTAACACTTGTCTGTTTTATTTACATTCAGTAAAACACATGAATGATGTCAAATTACGTAACATCTTTTTAAAGTAACAGTTGGAGATATTTGTTTGTTGCAAAAGAATGTTGAGATTGATCATTCATTCGCTAAACACCTAATTGCGTATATTTGCGGTAGCCGTTATGGGTTCTTCTAAAGTTTGATATAAATCAAGTTTTGCTTTTAAATCAATATAAAATAGTTGGTTGGAATTTCCATGATTTGTTTTCATAATTATGGATTATAGCAGCCCGCACCAAAAGAGTTCGATGACGCATAAGGCGGTGTTGCCAGATCGCTGCTGACCACCAGCTGTTCCCTCTATGGTCACACTTTTCTGTTTTATTTACATTGAGCAAAACACATGACTGTAATAAAATTACGTAACTGCTTTTTACAGTAACAGTTGGAGATATTTGTTTGTTGCAAAAGAAGGTTGAGATTGACCAGTCATTCACTAAACACCTAAAATTGGCAACAGTGTTAGGAGCGGGCTGTAGAGGGGGGATTCAAATGCATCAGCCAAAATCAGATTATTTTCGTGCGGGATGCTCTACTACAGGGCGTACGCCATACGAAATGTCGCATAACAGGCTTCAAGTCATAGCCCATGTGTTAGTATGTCACATGTTTAATATATCACATAACCTAATGTTTTCGGTCGGTTTATTTACACATTTGTTTACTGAACTGAACCGTGGAAGACAGGGGGTTCTCCTCAGAGCAGCTTCTGAAACAAATGTACCAATGAATGCTGAAGAGCAGAAGCATCAGTGTATTACAGCATAGATCTTAAAATTGGTTTACTCAGCTATTTTTTTGTTCCCTCTAAGACCTTTTTTTAAAATTTTTACTAACGCTTACCCAAACCCTATGGTGACATACACCGACATCGATGTCGATGTTGTCTATATAGAAATAGAGATTCACGCAAAATTTCAAAACTACAAGTCACATGGTTCTCGAGACATTATGCGGAAAGGCATACAAATAGAGATACGGAAATGTAATTTGTGAGCCCCGATTTAAGGTTGGTCAGGAATATATATTTGCTACTAAAGATTGCAAAAAAAACTAAATAACACCAAATCACCTGTTCGGCGTACCTCGAGATCTAAATATTGATATAATTGATATTTTGCACAACATCATTTTAATATAGTGTACATTATTTGTACTTCCGGTACAAACGGTAAGTATAACATTTAAAAGCTTCGACTGATACCAAATATCCATATAAAAATAACATTTTAGTGAATCCTAAAATCGTACGAAGATCACAAACTTCTGTTAAATATATATGTAGCATAGTAGCAGGTGCATTGTATAAGCACACAACCTAGATTTCGTCGAATCCATGGAGGAATTCCCCTAAAAAAGAAATCATTCGTCAGTTTCGCTGGATTTTTTGATAAGGTCAAATTGAAGAGAGTATCAAAAGGGTTAAAATATGAATTTTTCTCTAATGATAATTTTCTTAATTTGAAGCACTCAAGCGAACCGTCAGATACATAAATTTAAAAGTCAAATTAGCTAACCATTTACAGATCATTGAATTTGTGAATATCTGTCTCTTTATCTAGTTGTCCGATGATGACGTAACTATATTTATGTATTTGACATTTGGTTTTATTAAGTATATCCACCTGGGAAAATATTTCATGAAAACAATTACCGTTTTATGTTTGTAACCCTTTTAATACCATTCCATTTCAACCACCGCCAAAACTAGCGTGGTTGACGATCAATGTCTTGATCAATTCTTGTTGACGATGACACACACGAAAAACAAAGACGTGTGGCTACTCAGTGCAATTCGGCACTCAGCTCCTAGACTAATATACAGGGTGTTCAGTAAAAGTGTTCCAATACTTTGGGATTTTGTTCTATACATAAAAATAAGAAAAAGTTTATATGAAGGTATATCCTAAAACTTTTAGTTTTCCATCTATCTGTCTGTATGTGTTTATTACTAAAAAAAGTATATCTTTTGAACCATAAGAGAACCATATAAAGAGAAAATTATTAAACTTTAGAATTGCATTAACCTTTGGAAGACCTTTTTGAAAATAAAATATTAACGCAATCCGTTAACCCATTTTAAAATGGCGGACGTTTTTTGGTGTTGAGTTATTTTCATGGAACATATAAACGCCCGCCATTTTGTAACGGGTAAAAGATTGTTTAATATTTTATTTTCAAAGTTCTACCACAGGTTCATACAATTCACAAGTTTCATAACTTTATCTTAACTTGTTCATTAGACACAATTTTGAAAATTAAACACACATACAGAGAGATAGACGGAAAAATAAAGGTTTTAGGACATACCTCCATATAAACTTTTTTGCTCATTTTAATGTGCAAAATAATATCCTAAATTATTGTAACACATTTACTGAACACCCTGCATATTAATATTTCCTCTCTTATTCATACAAGTATGTACTGTGAATAACAATATGAGTCAACCGTATAAGAAAGCTTCGTTAATAAAGGAAATTGCTCATGTGACCATTTATTTAGAGGAAGTGGTTAATTACTTCAAGCCTTGATTGGAAAATCCGGGAGCGATGAAATGAAAACCAACGTAGTTGTTTGGCCTTCATTGTGTCGGTCGTCGTTTTATAATGACTTAAATGATTTTAAACGTTGAATTTAGCAATTTGGCATTTATATATATATATATATATATATATATATATATATATATATATAAAAGGCTATTGCCATTTATACAATTTAATGTAAATAAAAGTCGTTTGACAGGTATTTGGTCTTCCGATCACATGTTAGTTTGCTTATTTAAACGCATATGTGACAGATACGGCCAAATACAAAATAATTGAATCGGAAAAAGTAAGCGCTCTGTGGTGTAATGGTAGCTCATTCACCCGGCAAGTGAGAGATCCGGGTTCGACTCCCGGCGGAGCAAGTACTTTTTGTGATTCAATGTTTATTGAAATTATATGTATACTGTATATATATATATATATATATATATATATATATATATATATATATATATATTAAAGAGAAGCCGATCCCCTTTTAAGCCTTACTCTACCCGTCCCCACGGGCCACTGGCCTGTGCGAGGATCTTATCAAGCAGAAAAGAGGGAGAGTCGGTACAGTACAAGGTCGTTGGTACTGATAAAAAGTGAAACGGTCACAGACAGGATTCGAACCCGCGCTATCTCTAACTCAGACTCAAAGTATAACGTCTTAGACCTTTCGGCTATCGGCACTCCCAACCGAGCGACTATATTTAAAATCAAGCTGTGGAACAAATCTATTCTGAATTTGAAATATAAACAATTAGAAAATAGCCGCATCTTCGCCCGCAATTTCTATGTAACATTCCGTGTATTTGATTGAATAGCTCCCACGGTTTCGGTAACACTTTAACAGTGTAGAGGAACTCCAAAGTCGAAGTTCTTAGCTTTCTTAGTGAAAGCTCTTTGCATATAGATATTGTAATTGAATATTAAAAACTAAAATCAACATCAATAATAGAACCACATTTAAAAACCTATATTATGCCAACTGTCACCGATATGCATAGATAATACACGATAGAATAAAGCACAAATTCTTGGTTCCCAATCCAAGTTCGCTACATCGTACCATTTTCTCAGTACAGTCAGGAATTACATCAGTATTTATATACTTAATCAATATCGTAAACCTCATCAGTGAGAAATATATGAGATGGCCCCTCGGTGTCTTTTTGTCATAAAAATTGCTTTTAGTGTCTCGTGTATTTTTTTTACCTTACAAGTACAAAAATTAAGTTTATTAAGTTGGAATAAGTGAATTGATTTGCATTGTTGCCACGATGTTGAAATACGAAGTGTTGTTACTTTTGTTATGCTTTCACTCTATAGATGTAAACAGATAGAAAATAGCAGTTAAGTTATTTAAATATACGATCGTGCTGTCATAATATAATATTTATACAGTTTATTACTTTAAACAGGATCTTTCAATTAATATTTCTCAACTTAAGAAACAAAAATGGGAGTTTTTAACCGCTTTAGAGGCCAGTGAGGCGTAGCCCGAAGGAATTTTGGAAGTAACAATAGCCCTACATTCATCTCAAGGACTCTAAGAATGTCCATGTTAAATATCAGTACAATCGGTTAAATAGTTTATGCGTGAAAGCAAAAGAAACAAACAAAGGCGTTTTCGCATTTATTTTAGGATTAGGATTATTATTAATGGATAATCGTATTTTGTAAAGTTCACTGTGAGACACAAAAATCAAGTTTCTATAGTGAACTATGAATGGATTTGAGGTGAATTCGTAGTCATAAAAATTGCTTTTTAGTGTCTCGTGTATTTTTTTTACCTTACAAGTACAAAATTAAGTTTATTAAGTTGGAATAAGTGAATTGATTTGCATTGTTGCCACGATGTTGAAATACGAAGTGTTGTTACTTTTGTTATGCTTTCACTCTATAGATGTAAACAGATAGAAAATAGCAGTTAAGTTATTTAAATATACGATCGTGCTGTCATAATACAATATTTTTATACAGTTTATTACTTTAAACAGGATCTTTCAATTAATATTTCTCAACTTAAGAAACAAAAATGGGAGTTTTTAACCGCTTTAGAGGCCAGTGAGGCGTAGCCCGAAGGAATTTTGGAAGTAACAATAGCCCTACATTCATCTCAAGGACTCTAAGAATGTCCATGTTAAATATCAGTACAATCGGTTAAATAGTTTATGCGTGAAAGCAAAAGAAACAAACAAAGGCGTTTTCGCATTTATTTTAGGATTAGGATTATTATTAATGGATAATCGTATTTTGTAAAGTTCACTGTGAGACACAAAAATCAAGTTTCTATAGTGAACTATGAATGGATTTGAGGTGAATTCGTAATTATAACGCATGATTACCCCCCCCCCCCCTCTGGGGAGGGTATTAAAAGCGGATATGTGCGGCCAGCAGCAGAATAACTTTCCTTCTGACTACTTCAAATTTAACTTAACTAGTCACCTTCGAAAACTACATTTTACAGTACATCAAAATAATCTCGTACACCAATAATATAAGTGTAGATTGGCAACATAGTGCTTACTAAAGAGTGTGCCTGCTAATCATTTGAATTTTGGGAAGTTAAGTTTTGCATTGCTGCCTGAAAGTATAGAAGTAGTGAAGACAAAAAAAGTAAGTAGTTAAAAAAATTAAACAAGTCAACAGTTCTAATGAAATAATTTTCTTTTGTTATGAACCGTTTAATTAGATAACTCAGCTGTTAGTTATATTTAACAATGATAAATTTCATCAACTTATATTATTTTTAACGAATTTGTCCAACATTATTTTCCACGACTCTTATTTACCCCTGGGGAGTTTTTTTTTAAGAGTCGACGTAAGTAGTGTAAAACTCATATGAATGGAAGTTTTATTCTTAAAGAAATTATTCAGTTAACATTAATATTATTTTATATCACAATTTTCCAATATTTTAATGCTCTAAAATATTAAGATAACGAAATGCCTCATTCAAACTTGATAACTCAAGTTTCAATCTTGAACTTGCACGTCACTCTTCCAAACTTGACTCGGAAGAATGTATCTTATTGTAGTTCTCAGGATTGATTGACTAAAATAAGAATTTAAGACTTTGAACTGCTCATAGTCAGGGGCGTACTTAGGGGAGTCGAGAGTCCGACTCCCCCCAAACCAACGTCATAGAAACAGTAGAAAATATTCCCACTAAGGCAAGTACTGCTACTAATAACTTAAATGTACATTCATTCCATAAATCTCCAATTTCAAAATGTCATATATGCTGTTATATATATATATATATACAGAGCTGTTTTTACTAGTTCTAGCCAACCCACAAACCCCAGATACCCCCTGAGATCGGCAGCACGATGGGTACGTACCCTCTGTCTTCTGACCGTGTTAGACGCAGTATTGACTCATAAACCCACTCATAAATGTTTTTCTCCACAATATATAATGATGCATTAATACTATATCACGTGTTTCTCTTAAATTAAATTTAACTTAAATAAGGTTATACCTATTATCCACTGTAGTAATAGTGCGTTTGGATGTAGGAAAGCTTTATTTCGACCACAGGAATAATCAGCTTTTTTGATAAAACCACCAATATTACCATAGTATTCATGCGTATAGGAAAAGAAAATATGGTACTATTCATGTCAGCTTACAACTACGTAGTAGATTAAGATCCTGCTGAGCAAAAAGAGGTGATCCATGCAGCATAGAAGAACGTTCTGTTTGGCCTAATTCATTTGACCATTTTATCAAAGTACTCAACATTCTCCCCCTTTCCCTCTCAATGAAATTTTAATTGATGGGTCCAGCCTCCCCACCAAGCCAAATCCTAGCTACGCCTCTGCTCAGTGTTACTCAATACCTTCTTGAACTTATATTACTCAATATCCTGCAGTAATACCTTTGAAAGGGGATTGGCGTAACAAGAAAGTTGCCCCGAAGGTCCATGACCTCCATTGTACCGAACTATCCAGGGAACCCTGCCACCTCTTGTGGTAGAGCGGGTGATGATTCACAAGTGGGAAGTCCACGGGGTCAAGGCCCATAGTGTCGAATGTCATCTTGGAAGAGGAGGGTGACAGTAATCTTACAACATAATTGGGCGACTATGACTTCATTAAAAACCAAAGGATTAATTGGAGCTGTATCATTATTTATTTCAATCAGATTTATTCAATAGTCGATGAAAAGTTCCATCCTTTAAGCTTCGAATAATAATTTGTTAGAAGTTGTTCGATAAAATATAACTTTAATAATCTCAACTTAAATGAAACGTTAGATTCTTTAAGGCAAATCCTTATCCCATGCATATGTGTATTAGTAAAAAGTAAAAAAAACTGGCAAATCGCTATAGGGAAAGAGAAATGGAAAGAAAAAAGAATTGGAGGGACGTCGGAATGGAAGGGACCATGTAGCCGCAAAGGACAAAAGTGAGGAAAGGTTGGATAAGGAAATTTTTAAAATGGAACTTGACTAAGCTATACACAAAATACTTCTTTTGGAGTTGAAATATTCCTTTTTGTTTTTTTTTTTTTTTAATAGAAAAGTTGTGCGAGAATCCACTTCAATTTTAGATGACAATATTTTGTCATCTAAAATTCATACCACTCACTAATTGATCATGAAATCTCTGTAACCACCGAGTTCTAAATTTAAGAACATTTTGGTTATAACAGTTCACTAAATAACGGGTTCAAAAATTCTCTAAACCACATTACATGAATTAAAACTGCAAATACTTTTAATCCCAAAGTCTCTTACACTGGTAGAGGCTTCCTGTAGGGAATAATACTTATTTTCATTTAGGAAATATTTCAAAAACATTGTGCATGATAACCACGGAAACGGCCGAAACATGACATGTGGATGTTCCAAAATAATGTAACCACAAAAAGAATTTTATCGGATACTTCTATTTTAACTCAAAATCTAGATCTAATTGTTATAACATAGAAATTGTTAAATAAATAACATTATAATAGGCCTTATTCTTTGGCTTATTAGCTTAATTAATACACAGAGTAAAAAAACAATACTATAAAAAGTTTTAAAATACGATTTACATAAAAAAAGAATTTACATACAGAAATATTATTGGTATACGATTATTAATAAAATTAAGTTATCCACGAAAGAAAAAAAATGTTTTCCATTGTTCATTACAATTTGATACCAATTGTAACTGTGAATAACATGTGATTCCTGATTTTACGCATATGAATTACTATTATTAATTTGTTTATACAATTTTAAACCTTTCGATTATTCAAATTTTTTTAATGAAGGAAGAATCGACAGCCATTGCTTTAGTACTTAGCAAGACTTTGATGATTTTAGTCACAGAACAGATATTATCCTCCCGGCTCAGTCGGACATAAACAATTTATTCTCATGAAATTTACATGTACGTATCAAACAATTTTTGAATTTTTACATGCTTTCCAAAACAGCTTTTCTATTTTTCTTAGGTCTATACATGCGTTGTGAATATCTCTTAATAATTTTAAAGGCCACAATGTTGAAACGAAAAGTGTGGTGCGCTGTATAATGACCAGTTTCAACATTCCTTTCTGCGGCTCTTCGTGATAGACAAATTCTTATGGTATTTACATGTAATTGATGAAAACGTATCACCAATGTATATACACAAATACATGTTATATACATTACATACATGTAATACATTATTTCTGTATATGTTATATACAGAAATAAGCGCATTTTGTATACGAAAAATACATAAAAGTCAATTTTAATAGTCCTCGATTGGTACCAAACACATAAACCATCTAAGTCCAAAGACCTCCAACAAAACCAACTCCACGTGAGCACCCTCCTCTGATCCTCGACTGTTTGTAACTTTACTTCCCGTTACGGCAAACCTGATCTGACTACAGTTAGTGGAGATGGCCAAGGCGATAGAGGACTCAGGGTGCATCCAAAGCGCATCATGTCCTGAGCTGACCGCAGTGCAGCAAGGACGTGCCAGAGATCCTCCATCCTGGCGCCGCCGGGCAACTACAGGAATACCAAGGAGAGCAGACACAGTTCCTCCCAGGCTTTATAGTTTACAGTTCCATTACAGGATCGAGCCAGAACATTTAATTTATTGGAGAGAAGTGAAATTTACAATAATGATTGAAAAGAAAATGTATGCCTATTTCTCTGTATTCTAGTACAGAATATAATTTGACAGACCTAATAATTCATCAATACGGTAGTTACTCGAATTCGACGTGTGGGTGCAAAGAAATAGAGCTCGAAAAACGCTACAAATACCTGGGAGTTGTTTTTTACTCTCGCTTAAAATGGTCTGAGCACGTTGATTATGTCCTTAACAAAATTAGAAAGTATATTTATGCATTTAGGAAACTAAGTGAAATTTTAGACGGAAACGAGATAAAATTAGCGTATTATGCTTATGTTCAGTCACTTCTTTCCCTTCGGTAACATTGCGTGGGTTGATGCGTGTAAAACGCTTCTCGAACCTCTTTTAATTACGCTTTTGCGTATACAACACTCTTTTGAGTATACTAAAGGCAGGGTTGAGGGAAAATGTGCGTTATCCAACTGAGTCTCTCTTTCAGGAATCCTCCCTACTTTCACTACGACATTTATATATAAAAAATTTACTAATTCACATCTACAAAAATGCTAATACAATATTACTAGAAATGTTGCACTCTTACCAAACAAGATATTCAGAACATGTCGGTATTCATGTAATTAGATTAGATAAATCCTTTTCAAAAACCAATTCTTACTATATTTCACATATTCTATTTAGAAACACATATGTAACAAATTTCAGCATTTAAATTTATTTGAATCAGGTAGTATTACAAAATTTAAATATAATGTCACAGAAATGTTGTTACAAATTTTGGAGTCCAAGGATCGGAGACTTTCATTCACTCAGACTGGGGACCAACCTGACCTTGACCCCTCCTCATCCCCCCAGTGATCGTCATACCACGGTCTTGTGTATGTGGTCTTATTCCTACCGATGGTTTTGTCTAATAGGACAGTATTATCTCTTATCTCCTTCATCACACAACTACACTTATACATTTTGTGCCTTAAAACACACCGACACGTAACAGCAACACTTGTTTCGACATCTAGATAACATAAACTTTTTAGTACGACTCTAGCCTACGCACAGGCTGCTTGCCCATGTAGGCTAATTTCCATTGTAGAATATATGTTAATCTGTAATATATAGTTTAATAACTCATATACTTAAATTATATAAATAATATTTATCCAACTACTGTACTTAAAATTAATTGTTTTATTTTATCGCCACTTAGTAAGTATAGTAAAAGGGTAATTTATTATTTATCTAAAATTAATAATCTATTAATTAAAAAAGTAATCTATTATTTATTTGTAAATAAATTTAATATCTTGGTGTATATGTTTTTGGAAATAAAAAATGTTTCCATTCTATTCTATTCTAAAGGTTAGGAAAGTCAATAACCTAATTGTATCCAAAACTTAAACTTTACAAAAAGGTGAAAGATGCCGTTGTGAAAACTGAGTTAAGTTTATAAGATTACTTCAATAAACGGAAAATCCTAAATAAATTTGGGTGTATCTTTGTACTCAATATAATTTTATATCAATGACTACGTAAATAATTGTTTAAAAATGAGGGTTTCAAATGGATTATTACCAGGATATATATTATAACCGGATATTACCAGCTAATTAGTTCGCGTACTCCGCATTATAAAATGTAGTGTAACCCGTTATTATTTTTTTTATTTAGGATGCTGATATAGTTGTAATTGAATTTGAATAACAAATCTAAAACAATTCGAAATTTTGCATTATTAACGATTTTGCATAGGAAATTACAATATAGAAATGTAAATCCATGAAAGGTTGTTTGAGTACGTAAACGATGTAATAATTATTTTAAATTCTGTGTTTGGAAATTGAAAATAATAGCACATAATTTAAAGAATATATTTTAGTTTTGTTTGTAAAGGTACTAAGGTAACATTTTCCTGTCGTCTATTTAAATAAACCAACTTAGAGATGATATTTAACGTATTATAATTTATGTTACGAGAATTATTTTTGTAAGTAATTCCTACAAAATGTAAAAAATACGAGTATCGGTAAAGGTTTTATTACAAAATCGATTATATCGGAACTATTAATAAATTCAACTATCGATAGTTTTGACTTTCGACAACGATTAACTACTGACGATTGTAAACACTGACTCTTCTCCAGACCCAAATCGGCTACTCTGTTCTAGTTTACGCGTCTATAATTTACACCGCGAAACGAGCCGTTATAAACATCAACTGTAGTGGCTGTTGCAGCTGAATTCTATTTCAGTGCTATGCACTAAACTACGCGGATGTTATAATAGAGGGCGATTTCGGCTATTTTATTCCGGTTGAGAAATATTACTGTTGAAAGATATGCATCCACTCCAGCTTAATAGTGTGTTCCGGCTTGGATAGCTAAGAACAAACATAACTGTGATAGAAAACTGTTGATTTGTGTTAATGGCAGACCAATGCCAAAATACAATGTTAAATCTATCCGAATACGTTTAAAAATTTATTTCATTGGCTGAGCTTTAGCAAAGCCTATCACTTGTGGGGGACATTCATAAAACGAACTTACGTAGACTGATTACACAATTGCCATTTTTAACGCCTATAAATCCTCTTTTAAAATAAATAAAATTGTGAAATTTTTTTTTTGTGTTCAGGAAAGTCCCTTTAAAATGACGTTATTCTAAAATAAAAAACTCTAATTTAAATTTAAAACGATTAATCTTAAATGATATTTACATTTAACAACGTGTAAATAAATATACAGTCATTATAAGACATAGTGGATCGCAACGCTCAAGTTATGGTAACTAATATTTATATTCTAAATTAAAAGTAAAAAATATTAGTTTAGAAAAATGTAATTGTTATAATCAGTAAATATTTGAAAATGTAACCGGATCAGGTAGCGTTTTATATAATAAAAAATCAACAACATTTCGATACCATTTAATTTTTTTATAAAAAAAATTAAGTCTTCTAAAACGTGTTATAAAGAATTGGCTGAGCGTTAGCGAAGCCTATTATTCGGAGGGCTTGTCTGACCCTCGAGAGCGAACTGACCTGTTTGAGATTTTCCATAAAGCTACATTTCTACATAGCCAACATTATGTTCGGTGATGGTGTCACTCCATGTAATTTGGATGACCGCTACAACATTGTTATTGTTGCCAACGAGAAAATCGCAGAATAATTGCATTTGTGAACAAAAACTGACTACAATCATGTGATATTTCAACATGTGATAATATGGTAACACATGTACTACCCCAACACGTACACCATCATCACTTGGTCACTTAGTGTGTGGATTATTAATCACTGCTATTAACAAAAAATGTAAATGAACCAATGTGGGAAGATATTTCAAAAGTGTTTAATCTACGCAGGCAAAAATGAGTCATGATTGTGTAAGTCTATCCATGGGATTTGGCTCATGGGATTTGGGATGGATCATTGAAGCTTATCACTCAGTATAGCATAATATTTTTTTTTTTTCATCCGTAGTTGTAAAATTTTTTTTATGTATGGTCGTCTGTCTGTCAGCTAGACATCTCAAGAATGAGATAAGCTAAAGATCTGAAAATTTTCACGAAATCTCAGTGAAGATTGTTATTATGAGGCATGTGGTGTGTCTTACGCCTACCTAGTTTTTTCTTGTGGCTTAATTATACAGAAGTAAATTTTTCTTCTCTCATTGTTTATGAAACTTTAAGGCACCATCGTAGGCAACAAAATATTTTACAACTATTCGAATTTCTCAGTTGTTTATGCCTTTCTTTGAGGAATAACCATTTAACCATTTAATAATTATTATAATAAATATAGCATGAATTGGAAACAATCAAATTTAGCACACGATTTTGAGGAACACAACAATACATTTGGATCCACAATTTTAAATGTCCTGTGTATCGTTGCAAATTGTGGGCGAAGATATTTACTTAGCAAAATCTCAAAAGTTGTGTATTTTTTATATAAAATCATGGTCAGATTCCGTTATATACCCCTAACGCTTAAAATTTTTTCAATGAACTTAGAGCGTTATAAAACGATGTAGTTGAGTAACAGAACTAACATTATGCCCCCAACGCTAATTTTTCATTTACGGATGATTATAATGAATTACAATTGGTTACTAGCTAAGAAAAAAGGGTATTTACGTATTATATCGACCACACCATTACATTTCTCCAAACACAAAAATTCAACAAAACAAACATTACCAAACAAAAACTAAACTCTTTATTGAAAAAAAACACACAAAACTTGTTTTTATTCTTGATCACACTCCGCCACCCAAAATGCGAGTGCCTCCGCCATCAGCGCGGGCTTCGGCAGCATCGAAGGTGGTGGGAAAGAAAACCATCCCTCGAGATAGTACCTATCAGTAAAATATCAAATTCTAGAGGGGCTGATCAGAAATATAAATTGAATTGTAATGGAAAGGCAATGATGTACCGTGTAAAAAACTTAAATAATCATGTGATGCCGCGCGGCCTGCCGTAATCGGGATTCTCGAGAATGATAAGATAACAGCGACAACAATACCGGCCGCAATAACTGGAAATGATTGTTGATTGATGGAATGTTAGTTCTGTTACTCATTTACATTGTTTTATAACGTTCTAAATTCATTGAAAAAAGTTTAAGCGTTGGTGGCATATAACGGAATTTGACCAAAATCATAAATGTTCTGAATCACATTAACTATCACATAAATTAAACACTCTAACTCTATATCACAATCCAGACTTAAACGACTTGTTGAGATTAATAAATAGGAGCAGTTAACAGAATTTGCTATTGTTGAGTAAGCTCCCGTCAGTGGTAGTACTAGGCCTAGCCGTTGGATAGCGCTGTCAAATTTTTATATCGTTACGTTCCTATGGGAATTCTGAATTGTTTCTTTTCTGTGTTTAAAACTATTTTACTATAATTATTTATTTACGAAACTACATGACTTGAAAATATAATAGTATAGTTTGGAGTAAATTGTAACATGTAAATTGTAAATTTTATGGCACAAGGACAATACTGTATGAAACACTAGCACTTGCTCCTCACATTGTGGTGTAGTGTTACATTAGGGAGAGGGGTTGGAAATACTGGCGAATCCGTAATTTAAAATTAAATGTACTACATAATTTTAAGTATGCCATATTTTATGAGGGTATATTTCTATGTGGAGTTAAGAGGTTAATTATAATCCTTTTGTAATAATTGTCCCTACTTGCAGTCCACCTAATGGTCCAATTATCTGGACTTTACTGTCAAACTAGAAGACCTGATAGAAAGTCTCGTGTACATTCTTAATTTAAAAAACTCACATTGTGTTTGCAGGCCTTAATGTAGTAAACGTGTTGGACAAATCCGAAAATGCGATGCCCTTCTTTAGGTTTACGTAACTTATATATGGTTTGAAGGATCATATAAGATCATGTTTAACTATTGACACTTGTATAGACAATGTCATTGTAAATTCTCTTCAAAGTCACTGTTCTTTCTTTACTCCCACGTGGTTTATTGGAACACAAAATGCTTTCGATGCAACAAGTCGCTCATAAAGCAAATCGAAAGCTTTAAAATGAATCATAAACACAGTATAAATAATTTCATAAACCTGTAACATAAATACCTAATACAAAGTTTGACAGCAACAATGAAAAACTACAGCTTTGAATTACTTCATATCTCATGTTATAATAGTTTTAACCGTAAACATAACCGTAAAACCCCATCTTGAGTAGTATAACCTAGAGGATAATAAAATCGTATGAACATAAACCCATAACCGCGAACTACATGAAGCCTTGGCTCATCATACATCAGATTGCCTGCGCTCTCCGCACCTTATAAGAAATATTGTAATTTTCAATAAATTTATCCAAGGTGAAAAATTGTGTCTGACAGTTATATCTTGAATGTGGAAAGTGAACTCAAAGCAATGTGGAGTGATGTTAGAAGAGATATTGGAAGGTTAACATTCAAAGAGAAGACAAGTATACTACTCAAATTTTTTTGTCTTTTGTCTCAAAGCGAATAGCGAACTCTTTCAAACATATTATTTCGTTAATGATCCTAATGACATGAAGTTAGATATTGAAGAAATGCAAGCATTATGTATAGTCTTCGATGATTGTTAATCTAACAGATTCTAAAGCAATATTACGAATCATTTGGTGATTAGAAATAAAAAAATCAGTTGACTGAGATGGTCTTCCTAACTGTCCTAAAAGCAGCTCAATCAACCATAATCACCACTAATCAGATCTTAAGTATTTTCCTGATGAATTGAAATTTGCAAGTTAAATCACACGTATTTTAAAACTCATCAATTCTAGAGCTACGTGTAACACGTAATGAAACATTCTATCATATGTGAAAATCAATTTGTAATCATTAAAAAGTCCTCAATATTCTCAGCTATTAATAACCAGATTGAATATCGACTTAGCGTCATCCCACTAAAGTCTTCAACTGTGTTGAGCATTTAATACTCAGCATTTTACAAAAACTTACGTATAATGGTTTGAGAGGATTTGTCAGCAATCACTTAAAATCTTATCTAAAAAAAAGGAAGCAGCGAGTTCTTTATACAGATAATCTCTCTTATAAACACTAATCCTACACTAATGCGGGGAGTTCCACAAGGTTCTGTATTGGGTCCATTACTCTTTCTCCAGTTTATAAATGATGCCATCAAATGTGGAACAGGCGTTAGTCACAAACACACACACACATACACCCACTTTGCTGATGGCACTACCCTCACAATTTAAAAATGATTTATTTAAATTGGAAATTGCTTTCAGTAATTCAATAAGCATGGCCAGGTTTTGGTTTCGTTCCAGTCAACTTTGCAGTTTCCCTTCAGGCTATATACAGTTCTCAGAGACTAGATGATCAGAAAGTTCTGTCGCGGTTGTTGGGCTTAACTATTAATAGTCATTTGAACCAGTAAGATCGTGTTCCTAACTTGGCATGTTGTGCTTTTCATATAATTTATTTTGTAACACTTTTAGAACTATGTATTTTGCAAATATGTTTTATCATTGGAGATAAGTGATTGCTTTTGGTGGAAATACTATAAATTCTGAAGTATTTGGCTTCAAAAAGAATATCCCACTTTATTACCACGAATCTTGCAAAGAGCCCTCCATGTTTATGCATTTTTAAATTAATTTTTTTTTATATCCCAATTTGCTTAATAATTATATACTACAATTTTTTTAAATAGGCCATGACCTAGGTTACTATGTATTTTAACTCAATCGGTTCTACTGCAAGTGTTAGTGTTATGGAAGTGTTATATCTAGTCAAACTTTTATATTTATGATATAAAATTGTGATACATCAACCACATATTTAAAATACTATGTTTACAAACTAGCAAATGCTTTTAGACAGCCAGCAGTGTAGCAGGTAGGGCGGTTATCGCGAGATAACCAAATCAAGCAACGTCGAGCGTGGCTGCTGCTTGATGGGTGACCGCTGAGCGATCCTGTCCTTGCAAGCAACCTGCCTGCACGGCTATTAGTGGTGGTTCGGAAGTCATCTTTAAGCAGTTGGTCTTAGGCTAATTGTTAGAGAGGACTTCATAACCCTAACTTCTCCTACTAAAAGTAAACTGTAATTTACTTTTAAGTTACATCTCACGCTGAAACTTCAAAAAGCACTATCTTTCTATCTATTATTTTATTAAATAAACAAAACGCATTTATTTTAAGTAATACAGCATAAAGACGGAAAATATATGAGTTTAAATTTGTAACCACCCGTGAGAAAGTACATAAAAGTCTTAATCTAAGAAAATGAAGTTGAATCTAATTATAACCGTGTAAAACGCTGTACGTACAGGACGTGTTAAGATGTCCCATGTTTAAAATGACATTAATTGTATACGTTTATTTATTCTGTAATTTTCTCGTTACCATTATCATGATGGCACAAATAAGACATATTTGCAAAAGCTCTTCCAAATTCCATGGAGTGACATGGAGCTTTTTTACTGATATGAAACTATGCAAAGTTTCAAGTCTGTAGGTCAGTTCCTTCTCAAGATATCGCTCGGACGGCAGACAGACAGACAGAAATTAAATTTTTCCTGCCCCTTGAGTGTCAGGCTACGCTAATGCTCAGCCACTGAAAGATAACGATATTCATAACTGGTGCACTGAGCTGTTTATTGAATACTCAAAAATCCTCCAGAGGTGGAGTAAACAAAGGGAGCATCAGCGGCCGTCGCATGAATGAATGTATGCATGAATGGACAAGTGATGCTTAAGGCCACTAATTACACAGCTGCTTACAACTGTCACAACACGGTAGTTCAACATGCGTAGAGCGCGCCACTATCGCCATGAATGACAATGTGTTCCCATTCACAAGTCGAGTGACTAATTTGTTACTTGACGCCCGTTACTCGTCGAGTTAGGTACGACCTGCTAATCATATAGAAGTATTTCCATTAGTAACAGAAGTTGGGCACGGATGGAGGTTGAGAGCCGTTGGTGCTTCTGTACAAAATTTTTTGGGTACAAAATATTTAAGAAATCAATTTTTATTTTAATCAATAATGGTGAAAACAAACCTGCAATTTTTAATTAGGCCTAATTAAAGTTTCAGTCTCAAAAATTCTTTTTCTTCTCAGTATAAAATATATTATTAGCAATTTTAATAAATAGCAATTAAATTTGACCAACAAAAGAAAATTAATCTATTTTTGCTGTGTTAATAATGACTAATTAATCAATCAAATTTATTGCTATAACAATTTACATATTGGATATATTACTAATTTTAACATTTCTAGAATAATATTATTGTTCCATCATTAATATATATTATTAATTGTTTAATACATCTAATTAAATTTGCCCACGTAAAGAAATTTAAGCTATTTTTTGTGTGTTAATGATGAGTAATCAATCAATAAAACTGATTGCCGTGATAATCTGTATATTACAGAGCTTTAGAAAAAGCTTTAGTTAAAATTAGATATATTATTAATTTTTACATTTCTAGAATAATATTAGTGTTCTTTAATAATATATTATAAATTTTTTATGGCATCTAAATAACTTTTCCAACAAAAAGAGAATTTTTGTATTGTAAATAATGACTAATTAGTCAATTAAATTGATTTCCATAATAATGTACATAGTACAGTTCTTTAAACATTGCATATATTACTAATTTTAACATTCCTAGAATAATATTAGTCTTCACTCACCTATAAATTCTTCAACCTTGAGTGTTGCTCACTGTAATAAATATTTTATTACATTTATTTCCTTTTTTTATATTGTATCAGTAATTGTATTGTATAATAAACTTCCTTTGTTTGGTAAATTATTTTCATATTGACTGCTTCTGTGTGTTGATGATGTTGTCTTATTCGTATTATACTATGCCATCCTGTGATATTTGTTTGGTGGCGTAATAGAAATTTGTTTTCACATAAATTATTTAAATTGAGGAAAATGTTAATATTTCGTTATTTTTTAAAAGAAACTTGCAAGAGTACTTAGGATTTGGCATGAACAATTATCATTGCAATTTTTTTGTGATATGAATATTGTTTTTTTATATGAGCTTGATGATCACCATATCAATACTGCACATAATAAATACATATGAACTATTAATACGTAGTAGGCTGTTAACATAAAATAACTTGATAATCTGCTCAAAGTATAAATGTATCAATTTGTGTAAATTAATTGAATTCGAGATTTAAAATATAAGTATGCGTTACAGTTATATTATAACAGTTATAATTTATTTTTCGTTGAGTTCTCTTTCCATTTATAAACCATTTGTGTTATTTTTATTATTGTATATTTTCTATCATCTATAGTAAATTTCACAGTGGTTTATGAGACATTCACTCCTAGTCCGTTATCATTAAACTCCTGTTTCAATACAAATATGCTTCAATTTCTAATATATTTTGATCTTCTTGAGATATTTGCAATAAAATGTCATCATCAAAAAGAGCAAGATGTGAACATGTTGAATTACTTCTTGTATGAGACTTGCAACTCGTACATTTCCTGAAAATCCTACGGAGATTATTTAATCCTTACAGAGCTGACCTCAGTGATGCATGAGGAAATATGCTAATCCAGGGGATGGTTAACGGTGGCGATCCTGCAGTCCTTGGTGATGAAGTCCTTGTAAGATATCCTTTAGCGAAATAGAGTGGAATTATTATGATTTCTCCCAAAGACCATCACGAGGACGTAAAAGATGATGGCAAATGACATCATTGGTAAATAGATTAAGGTGAGAAGATAACGGGTCTTGGTAGAAAGAATATGAAACAAGTACGAATGTAGTGATTTATCTTGAAAACTATAAATGATATTAAAAGCTTAGAATGTCCTAATTGTTCCTAATGAACACAGTTATAGCTTTGGAAAGGCCTTTGCAAAGATTTTAAAGAGATCGAAATATTAAGGATTGCTGAGCCTATCTAATTACAGATCTTAAGGTTTCTTGCGTATGTCACTGGTTCCCTAAGTTTTTGATCTCTGTTGGATATCTCAGACAGTAGTTATCCAGTAGATGCTGAATAACAAAGGTATTTGACAGACTGATCGGCAATGTATGAAATCACTATGCTTTTATAAAACAAATGATCCAATCACAGAAAAGATTATTTTCACTGAGGTCTCAATGGAAGTTTCAAAGTTTACAGTGCGATCTGACGGCCAGGCTTAGCACTGTCATTGGCGGGACCTATCACACCACTAGCCCGTTGTTTTGACTCTTCCCACTTATTACCCTTAATGGAACATTCGTATTTGGATTGTCTTTTCATCTAATCAATGTCGATTATGTCAAACTGATAATAGTGAGCTGAACCTTGAGATATGGACGAAGTTTTCTGAGATCAGAGCGATTATTCCAGTTAGTTTTGAACTCAAACTCTTCTTTGGGCCACGTAATATTGATTGTTACCATTCAAAAATATACTACTTTGAGCTATTTGAACCTCTCAGTCCGCAGATGAAAATCCGAGCACTTACTTTTTTTCTGCATCAATGTATTGCATTAGATGACTTACCTCTAAAATAACTAATACAATCGAAGGCTGAACTTGAAGTTGCCGTTATACTTAATTTTGAACGTGTTGATATGACCATGAGAAGTTACATTCCGAAAATCTTCGATTTGTTGGATATTTGTAAATTTGGGTAGTGCCAACAAATAAGAATTTCATGGCTTTTGTCCTCGTGGTACTTTTCCTTTGCGAATTGAATGTGTTACATGTCCAGTGGTCGTAATTTCCAGAGCCAACGTCCACGTCTCTTGGTGTGATGAACCCAGGTTCACCGCACTCGGATGACGGAAGTGTTCCGTCCACAGTCGGAAGCCTGCCCCCATCGGAGGACCTGGCCCAATCAAGAGGGCGCCCGTGCAGAACGTTATGGTCCTGGGTGCCTCGAATTGTTGCTAAAGCAGAGCTTCCAGGATTGCAGATCATTGACCTTATTTGTATTGTGAATTACGCTGGATAGGGTAATAACTGTATAATAACATTGGACGGAATTCTTGGATCATTATCGAAACTAGTGCAAAAAGGAATGACTTGTTATAAATTAAATAAAGGTGGAAATTTGTATTTTTTTAGAATTGGACAATATTTTAAAAAATTTCATACTCACGTTCCTTTAAAATATTTTCTGAGAAGGCAAGAAATATAGATACATCATTCCTCAGGAATGTCAAAAGAAAAGAATATAAAATGCTGCATATATTGTAGAGATGTGTTGTGATGTAGTATGTAAAGATTGTATACTACTTCATATTTAACAAAATGTTACTTCAGAAAATTACACGTTTCTTTATATAAAAAACATAAATTAAATATTTAATTATGCCTTTACTCGCCTCCAATCCTTTCAATCAACAATTCCTGTCATTTTCTGACAGACGTTGTCATAAAGGGCTGTAACTGTAAAATAAACTAAATCTTAAAAACTAGTCCTAATGAAAACCGAATACACTACCTTATTCAATACAAATACCTATTCTTTTTATCACCCTTCATTAAAATGAACTATGACTCATTACTTTACTTAGCAGTGGACACACTATTATATTTAATTACAATCAAGTCGTATTTTTTAAATATTTTTGTTTCAGTATTATGTTTTTGAAAAATCAGTTAGGGCTGAAATTGGTTTATAATTGAAGAGCTCTTGTTTGTTACAATAATACCAGCTTGGTATTAGTTAAATACTAGCACTTTGTAGGTATTCCGTTACAAGAATATTAAATTTGTGCTTAAATTTACCTACAAAAATCTATTTATAGTATCAAAAATCATTTTATGACTTTCTAATTTATGAATGTAGAAGCTCCAAACTTTGGTTCAAATGAAGACATTTGCATTTCAAAGTTGCACCTTCTCGTCACCACCTTCATCTGACCTCGGGCAGGTTAATGCGCTTTAATGTCGGCTCTCGACCCTACAAAAAACCGACTTGCGATTTTCAGATAGTGAGAACGAATTCGAAATTGAGACATGTTCTGATCTGCGATTCGATTGTGGCGGAGTCGTTGTTCCGTTAACCGGCGAATCGCCATGTCCGCATAAACGGACAGTACGGCCCCGCCGCTCATTGTCTGGGAACGGAGCCTAAGTTATCATTACTGTGGTAACTACACGGCGACGTCCGTTAGCTCGTGAGCACGGCGCACGCACACGCACACGCACACTCCGACCTCCACCTCTGGCCCTCCGTCGCTTCGGTGGCGATTCTACCAGAAGTTTCCGCAAAATTTTCCTTCCAGATCCTTCACTTCCTATAGGTGAAACAAGAGGAAACGACCTTCAAAGTGAAAATTCTTGAAGTACCTCAGCCCTTTTTGGATGTTTCCCCATTATTCTGTGGGGTAACATGTACAGTGAACAATAATTATACTCAGAATATTTCCTCCAAAGGAACATATTCGAGGTCAATGTGAAATGCCTCACCTTTAACATCGTTTATGAAGGTCAAGAACCTATTCTGTAGCATTTTACTGATTTTTTAATATTGAAAATCAAAGGAATGAAAATCAAATTATAAAATTTGATTATCCTTGAAATCTTCAAAAGACGAGGAGTTATGAATGAAGGTTTAGCATATTTGCCGTAATTCTAATTGAAAAACGAACCCCGAGATGTTTCTTTCAAAAACCTCTTTCGGTTTATTGGTAAGACTTAGGACCAAAACTTAGAAGTAGTTAATACAATCTAGGTTCCTATTTAGACATTGAAATCAAAGGTCAATTTGTGAATACATCTATTAGAACTATTATTATATGCAATTTTGGATTAAACGGACGGTTAATTAGGAATCCTTACCTCTATTATCAAATCCAAAAACCATGTTTCGGAATTAGCACTACATCACCAAGACTACTGTACAAAATTTAATCCGCCGAATGGTTCGTCATGTAAATGTAGATCTTTGAAATTTTCATGCATCTGTGCCAACTGTTAAACTAGTTTTGCTGTGTTTTATTTATATGTGTTATTTTTCGAGAGTGTGACTGATTCGAATGATTTTAATTATATTTATGTATCGACATTTCCCAGTATGTTCATTTTAGAAACCACGTCCTTCATGAAACGAAACGCTCAACTCTGTAGTTCCTACACACAACCCGGTTACTCTCTGTGGGATCTCTACCGCTTGCCAAATCCTCAGCATCGGACAACATTTTTTGAAAAACAAATTTTGGGCTCAGCAATTGAACTATTTAATCACTTGCCGGTATACCTAAGATCTGAACAGAGTATGCCTGTGTTCCGGAAAAATGTGGAAAGGTTTCTTTTACACAAAGAATACTACTCTATTAATGCTTTCTTATCTGACAGGAAGGTAGTATAAATAAGTTAGTTTAGTATATTAATTTTGTTATGTTAATTCTGACGTTTTTTATGCAATGTTATTGTCAATGACAAATAAACGATTTGATTTGTGTTTGACGGAGGTAGAAGGAGGTAATTATTTGAATTAATTACAAATTAATTGATCCTTTCCAACTCTTCCGCTGAATTAGAACATAGATGCTTTTGATAGTTTTATCGTATAATATGTTCGGTGCATAGGAATTTCAAAATGCTGGTTAAAAGTGATGGCGGTAATTAAAAAAGACCCCCGTATAATGCAAAAAGTTGAATAGTAAAAAGTTGAGCATTAGCCTACTAAAATAAAGTACTTTCTTACTAGTCAAATTCAACCCAATTTAACTTTTAAATAGCCGTCTCTTCTATGTGCTCAGCTGTAAGTAAGTATAATTAGAGAATTGGAACTTATTGTAAGAAAAAAGGAAATTACATAAATAGTTTGATTGTTGTTGGAATTTTGGGTATTTTAATTAACTACACTTTCCGAAAAGTACGTCCTTCGCATGTTTGAAAAATGAATAATCGTTTTGATGAATCAAAATATGAATAAATTAGGCAGACCAGAATTAATATCAATACATGTAGGTATAAATAAACCGACACATAGAGAGCGACGGATATCTGTGGAGTCACGCGTTGCAGCGCCCTGGCGCAAAGATGAAGCTGACCTGCTGAGGTATGTACCTTCGAGTGGCAGGGGTCAAGAGCGGCGCCACCCGTTGCGCAACTGCAACTGCTCCCCCCCCCCCCTCTCTCTCTCTCTCTCTCTCTCTCTCTCTCTCTCTCCCTCCCTCCCTCCCTCCTCTCTCTCCCTCTCCCTCTCCCTCCCTCCCTCTCTCTCTCCTCTCTCTCTCCTCCCTCTCCCTCTCTCTCTCTCTCTCTCCTGTTAAATTGTGGTCAACGAGCTCTATTATACCAAGCAACTGTTATGATAACGCTATTAACACTTCATAGTACACCAAACAGTATTGTGTCTTGCTAAATCCAGCGGATGTCTCTTTCTTAACGCATAATCTCATGGTGTAAATTTGAGAGCTGAAGATTCGTTCCTGAAAAGATTGCAGCACCTATACCCTGCAAAAGTTGCAAATTTTGTTATGGCACGCTTTGACAAGTATCGGTAGGATTCATCAACACTTCTGATGGTCATTGCAACAGAAAATAACAATAAGGTTCTAAGGCTAGAAATGAGTACACGAACTTCCACGAGAGTGTTGCCCTGCAGAATTTATAACCCACATAGAAATAAAACACGTTGCCATCTTCCTCAATCAGCAGTCTACCTGGATGATGGAGTCGGTTTCTTTGAAAAGTTATATAATCTTATTCTTTATCTAAAGAGTATAAAAAGTATAATCTTATGGCTCGTAACTGAGTAGTCATTCGTTATGTTTTTTTTATTCACGATTGCAGACCTTGCCTTTCTTGGAATAGCGTTTAATAAAATTAATCAAAATGTTACAATTATTAGCTTTGGTTCAAAAAACAATCTTCCTGGTAGTAAACAAATGTTAATGATCTCAGCTAACTTCCCATCATCTACTGCCTTTTCAAAAACAGTTCATCCAACTGGCACACAATGAGTGGGTAATAACTAGTTACAAAAAAATACACCACATTTCATGATCCTTTAATATTATCTTGGAAATTACGATGGAACAGTGGATCCTATTAAATTTAAGATACTTATGGCCAAGTAAAGATTCCAGAAGGCTTTATCCAATGAAGGATTTATTCCATTGAACAGGATGACTCTTCACCAGATCAACTTGTAGTTTGTTCGGATGTGTAGTGTCATTGTAGAATTGTTCTATTTAGGGCAGCCTTTTGCGTACAGGATATTTAAGACATTGAAAGAATTCTTGGATTACTCTTGTCTCATATATATGAACGATCTGCCACATGTGCCGCACAACGTGGTGATCGTCTGTCTACGATAATGACTGAATGCCCAGCGTATCTGACACTACTCTTCCGTTTGCCATCAATTTTAAAGGAGTGTGATGCATGGATTTTCTCCAAACTTTTGGCAATCAATATTTAAAAGAAACTGTCTTCATACAATGTTTACTTGATATTTTGTGACCATATCATTTCATGACTCTAAATGACTCTCCGACTGCATGCTCGGTACATAGCAGTATTCCAAACTGACTGTGAGTGGCCTTAGGAGGGAATTTCATGTTGACTCGATTTGCAGGAGATTACGATCGGTATGTTAAGCGCATGGCTGACTTGTGCAGATATGCTTTGAATTACTTAGGAATGTGTACTTTTCTTATGCAGATTCCATTCTTACTTGTGGTGTAATCTTCTATGAATTTTCTTTCAGGGCGAATTTTCCTAGAGTTTAAAAACTCTTTGTGATGTCTTCCAGCTATTATGCAATTGAAAAGCCTTGAATCATCCAAACCTATTTTTAAATGACTCATTATAATAACTTTTTCCGGGTTGCTAGGGTTCGAGTGCTGTATATTACAATAACACGTACAAATATTCATTCATGATCCGCAAGAAATAACCAATATGTAATGTTATTAAAAGACTTCAGAGCAACATCTGCAGTGAGATCCCATAATATCTCCTAAAATATACAATGCACTGCCATCCTCTGTTAAAGTGGAATTTAATTCCGTTAGAAATAAACTGAAAAATTATTTTTATTCTCAATGTCCTTATAACAGTTTAAAATCATAATATGAGCTTTACTGCATGATGTGTTTATGTACAATGTGTGTATATTGAACGAATGAGGATTAAATTATTTGAATGTATATTATAAAGGATTACTTCTGGAGCACTTTATAAATTAATACTTCATCATATACCAACATATTTTAATACGTGTTTTAAACAAATTCAAGCATTATAAATGGAAAATCAAAATCAAACCAACATTATTTTAGTAAACCTGCTTACATATTTGTTATTTAATTTATTTTTGATAACCTCACTCCTCTATACTTCAGCGGTCTTCCTATTGGCACTCGGTCAGTTGAACTCCTAAGATATTAAAAGTCCAAAACAGTCTTAAGGGCTAAGCACGCAACACTTTAGAGAATGAGGCCTTCGGAAAAAAGCTTCTGGCAAGAGTGCATTACAGTTTACATATTATTTACACGCTCCGTAAGAAATTACTATCGATTTTTTAATCTAAATTGTAAAAGGTTTTTGAGCTCTCAGTCCATCTTATTATAGGATACTACGAGGTACGGACTAAGAAAGAGATCTCTCAAACGAAAAGTATGCTCCGTGATTGTTGTAGAAACAAATCTACATTTTAACAATGTTAAAGAGCAGGAAGTGGACGCTCCTTTCGTCCGTCCACTCCAACCAGTTCCAGGAATGTCCAGAATGTCCATCCATGAGAAGTATCTCCTCTGCACAGCCTCATAAATGCTAAATGTATGTAACCTTTGTCCTTATTCCAGAGAACGGTGAGATACTTGAGGCGGCTTCAGACCAAAGACCTTGTACAATCAACAAGAATCTTGTTTGTTTCAAAATATTGTGATCCTAGTCATAAGGCGTCATCATAAGCTCTTATTTTCTTTAAAAACAACCCTGCTTACTTTTTCAAGAGGATCAAACTGGAATACATGAGAACATGAGATCGTGCTTCCTCTCTATTTACCGGCTCTAGTCATGTTTTCGTTTTATGAGTAAAGGTTTGCTTTATTTCAAAACATAAAACTAATAGATTTATGCGTGCTCTACCATCCGTAACGGTGGATGACCCTTCAGTAAAAGAGATATTTGCTTACGGATGGTTGCAGATCTACCAATCGACGATTCCTCTCTCGTACAGCAGATAAACAAACCTACAGTATTATTCATGAAAAGGGTGCTGCTTTCGTGAATGAACATATAAATCAATCAATTTAAGGAATAATCAATTATATTTTTATTGGTCAATAACATTTTATTATTCATGAAAAATGATAAAATGTGGTATGGTTTTCCACAACAAAAAAAAAGAACTAGACTCTCTTCTTCAGAGGCAAAATATCTACCGTTATTCACAGTTTATAAAAAAATCAGAGTTATTATTATCCCACCCCCTGTGTTTTCTCCTAGTTATAACAGACAATAAATGATTAATTTGTTATATTATCCTGATTATACTATAAAAAAATAACACAGATTTTTACTAAAATTATAGATTGAACATTGTCTTGTAAAAAAAATTGAGCTATATGTTTTAACTGGGATTAAACTGAATGGAATCTCCTATTCTTTAAATTCAGTTAATGTCATACCAGGTTGTTTTAAATTAAAGTACACCTACTTTAAGAAGTAAGCTTAGGAGGTGTAGAAGTAAGCCTAGGAGTACCATTTATTACAGATATTAATGGGGTGCTCCACATCTTCAACTTTGCTTGTACACTCTGTCCACAAATAAAACCTATTTAAAATTACCATTGCTAACTAGAATACAAACTATAAAGTATATAAGTTGGTTTCCTTCAATACAACTACGTTATAAACTCTTTGCCGAAACCCTAAGGGTGATTAAATAAGCAGAAAACAGTTAAATATCCAAAAACAGTCAGTTACGCCAACTCTCCAAATTAAAATATTTCTTGGTCGAATTCCATTAGATGCTCCAAATCTAAATAAAGGAAAACTATTTTTTTTCATAATTTACGATTTTTTTGATATTAGTGCGAGATAGCGACGAACGAAAAATTCCTTGAGGTAGTGCCTACCAGGAAACGGAATAAACATTCTATATATATATGATTAAAAATGTCTCAGAGAGGTATAAAATATTATAAACTAATTTAAATGTATGTGTATTTAAACGTTGTAGTAAACTTAATAATAAATATCTCCCTATTATATGCACTATAATATTTCTCTATTCACATAGTTTTGTCCACATAACGTCAAAATATGCGTGATAAAAATAAAAACGACATAGGAATGTAATGTGATACTCATATTATGAAACAGTAACAGGATTACTTCACATATTTGTCATCTTTCAGTGATGCAAAAAACCCAGTAACACTGAACGATGACAAATGGCCGAAAAATTCCAACCTTTACAATCTGACAGTCGAACTCCAAAGAAACTCAATTATGTTAAAATATTACACTTCATACAACTTCCATTATTTTATAATGACTTAACTGGTAGATTTTGAATCTTAAATGTGTTTAAATAAGTGAAGTAGCTGCTTAGAAATAATCTAATAAAATCTTTTACATCGTTATAGCTTGAAAGAGTATTTACTTGTTATATTAGATCAAATATTGTTTATTTAAATAATAGTGAATAAATGGAATTGTCCCTATTGAATCTAACACAGCAGATAACATAGATTAAACACAGTAGTTTATTTTAACGTTTTGGTTTATAATCAATTTACGTGAATTCCAACTACCACTGACTGACATCATACAATCTCGAAAATTACAAAATGGTTTCGTATGGAACTTTCTACACACGTTCGTTTTACCCTTCGTAGAATAAGATACGAAAGATGCTCACCAAATAAATAATTAAGATCCTTCTTGGTGCGCACTAAGAGACGGTTGAGAAATCAATGAACCACCACGATACTTTTGATAAAGTTTTATGACTTTCAGAATAAAATATTAAATATAGGCCTAGTTAAAATATTAAAACTACCATTAAGGTGCCACGTGAAAACGATAAACCGATTTATTTGCATGTGTTCCATAATCAGTCAATGCGAAAACTCGTGGAAACCGCGAAATCACCCACGTGAATACAGAATCTCATGTATCGTTATTCGTGTTCGTGAATTACATATTGGATACAGAAGCTTGAAATGTGAATTGAAAATTGAAAAATTGTGTATAATGATAGTAATCACGAGCCTGTGGCTGTGGGGAGAGTTAGGATGATAAACGTTGACTTATTCTAATGACTATCACAGATTTTCGCGATGTTTGGAAACAGATTGTCATCAACGTAAATGTTCACGCAAACTTTACAGTTGGAATCGCAACAGGAGAGGTCAAAACCTTTTCTCTAGTTTAGGTATAACATAAAACTGTAACTAAATTATCAGAATTTTACTTTTAGTCTTTCAGAGAAGTAGTTCTTTTGAGGTAACTACCATATTTTTGTCATGTCAGGTGGATGGCCCGCAAGGAGTCAGAAGAAAATCTTAAATTCGACAATAGGTCGAGTAGTACATCAAATTAAAGGTCTTTATTAGTAGAGTACAATGCTGCCAATTCGACCTCAAAGGGTTCACTCTTTAAAAAGTTATGCAGGTTTAAGTTTTGAAACATTTACAATGTAGGTCCTGTTCTAGATGGTTTAATATTCTTGTCTTGGCTCAAGTTGTGAAAGTTAATGTTAGTAAATGAATATTAGACTTATTAAATAGTTTTTAAGGTCCACTGCATTACATACGTTGCATCATCAACACGGCTAATTTTTTATCGTCTTTTGGTGAATCAGTTTTTTGAATCATCGTAAATGAATGAGGACGTGACCGAACCGCTGGAAATACACTAGTGCGTTCACTAAGAGAACCTGTTGGTCCTGGCCATCAATTATATAATCTGACAAGAGGCGATGTAGCGACCTTGACTCCGGATCGCACCGGAAGTATGACTCAACCGAGGTTGACTTGGTCCGACTTCCGGCGTGACTGAGGGTGGCTGCGACCGAGCGCTCGTGACAACTTGTCAGATGCCGTCAATGCAGTCGTCATCGCAGCCGTGATGAGAAGCGCGGAAGTCTCGTCTAGTCGGTCAAGGCCTCGATGTGCGCGACATTTTACGGCAGCTCAAACGTCCTGTTGATTATTCAATGGCCGGTCAATTGGCAGTTACTTTTAACGAGGACTGCTTGAAATTTGCAGCTCGTTATGGCGGTATAGGTCAGCATGACTTGAATAATCAAAATACACGTCAATTATCAAGCTAAAAGTTTGACAGTGGTATCTCTACTGGTGGAAAGGTTAACTTTGGACAGTTTGGATTGTTATTGGACGTTTTAAATTTGTTTTCCATTAGGTTCATATTCAACTTAAAGCAATGTGTGGTCTTCCGTTTGACAGATTTTAAGTGATTTTCCACGTCGATACATATCTTACAGAATTATAATCTTGAAATATTATGGCCTCTCCATGGAGAACAATTTTTAGCCACGTATGTTATACACCGAACCTGCCAATAATATTATCTATCAATTATCGAAATAAACGAGTTGAAGCTTAACCAACCACTAACAGTTTTGATCAATAAGGCTTTTTATCACCGATTGCTAATTTTTAAACAGTTCCACTCAATTTTCTTTTTGGTAGTCACTTTCGTTCTTGATTATTTGAAAGGTTTCTATTAATGCCCTTGGACAGTGGTAGGGAATTTCCTAGGTAATTTTATTTTGTCCACCTCTATTGCATGTCTGGTATTGAATCTACGGTCTGCTATAGCCGATTCTGTTGTATGTGTCGTTTCGAGTGTCACGTGTGGATATTAAACATGTTGTCACCCTAATGTGGAATGAACCAAGCTACAAGGGATTTCGTAGACTCCTGACGTAGACAGTAGAATCTTGTCCTTCACTATCCTAAACAGTTTTTCAACTTTTGGACTGGCTTGAATAATAGGAACAGTATGTGACGATTTGTGGGGCTGAGAGCAAACCCCTTCCAGTTAACTACGGCATAGTACAGGGCAGTACTCTAGGGCCAATTTTATTTTTAATATATACCGTATTAACTACGTCTCTAAATTGAACTTAATGAGTAAAATTTTCTTATTTGCAGATGACACTCTACTATTTGTTCATTCAAAAACATGGAAACACACTCAAATAAAAGCTTTGAAACTACTAACTTTATTTGTTCCTTTAGACTGATAATAATTAATACGTGTATAATATGTTCCTGTATATATTGTAAAATTGATGGAAATAAACTAATTCATTCATTCATTATAATTTTGATATTGTGTCCTTTTCTTCTATTTGCTATCGGTCATTCCTTGAATGCATAGAAGATAAGCCAGTTTCGTGCGTTATTTTTTTACTTTCATCTAGGTTTGGGGCACATTTTGACATAATACTGTCATAATACTGGCGGTAGACTAGATGTAATATATACTGATTTTTCAAAAGCATTTGACAGGGTAAATCATGATATTTTGCTGCGCAAATTATTTCTCTTAGGATTTTCAGTTGATTTTTGTATATTTATGGCGTCATATTTACAAAACCGAACTCAGTTTGTGTCAATGTTAAACAAATCTTCTTGTGTTTATACAAGCTCCTCGGGTGTTCCTCAGGGCTCAAATTTAGGACCTCTCTTGTTTTTAATATTCATTAATGATCTCCCCCGTTGCTTCTCTGACTGTAAATGTCTATTATTCGCTGATGATCTTAAATTATACAGGCCTATAAAAGATGATTTTGATGTTAACTTATTACAAAATCCTTTAGACCAGTTGTATGTTTGGTGTTCGACTAATAAGTTGGAATTGAATGTAAATAAGTGTTTTGCCATTTCATACTCACGGAGGAGGATTCCTGATTTTAACATTTACTTCATAAATAATAAAGCTTTAAAAAATGTTTCTAAAATTAAAGATTTAGGTGTAATTTTTAGTTCTTCATTCTGTTTTAATGATCATGTCCACATGCTGGTGTCGATTGCATACAAACTTCTGGGCTTTGTCAAGAGAAATTCAAGATATTTTCACAATACTGAGACAATTATGACTTTGTAAAAAACTATGACAAGAAGTAAATTAGAGTATTGTTCTGTTATCTGGAATTCAATAAATGTGTTAGAGTGTAGCAATTTAGAGATAATACAAAACAAATTTCTTAAATTTTTATTTTACAAACAACATAATTATGTATGTCCTTACGACATGCCCACTTCTAATTTAAGGGAAATGTTTGAGATTAAAAAATTGTCCATAAGAAGGGAACTAGCCTCAATAAGTTTTTTATGTAAGTTACTTAATAATTCAGTTGATAGTTCGTATTTGTTAAGTCACATAGGTTTGCATGTACCACATCATATATTTAGAGAATTTAATTTATTTGCTTTACCTACATGTAGAACAGTTTCTCATTATAACTTTCCTTTGTACAAGACTCTACGGTTTCTTAATTTAAACCAATCAAACATAGATATTTTTAATGATAATTTGGAAAATATTTTAAAGATATGCAGCAACCTTTTATTTTGATTTAATTTATTGTTCATTGTAGAAGTGCATGTGTACAATGAAGCAAGTTGTTATTTTTTTAAATTGTATAGAGTTCATTTATTTATGTTGTGTAAAGAAATTTTAATATTAATTTGTGTAACTGCCAGCAGTTTAGTTTAGTTTAGTTTGTTATGTAAAGTTCATATTAAGAGTACATTAATTTTAGTTAGGATAGCTGTTTTGGGAATAATTGAAGGTTTTGTACTTTGTTTGTGCTATATCATGTCCTGTAGCTGTCATGTAAAATTGAAAATAAATAAATAAATAAATAATAAAAATTTAAAAAAATAATTTGTTAATTTTCTTTCAGTTACACAGTTCTTTCAGCCAAGTTGAAACCCACAGGAACACCCATGACCCGGAAGCACCCCAACCGCTAAGATATTGTCAAAGGTTGAAACCATCGAGTGATCTGGGTTAATGAGCCACGAGTAACTCCAAGGTTATATTTCTTTGAAGCCCCAAAGATGGTTATTCCCACCCCCCCAATCATAAATGCCAGGAATTCCCTCATAGAATCCAAGTTGAAACCCTGTGGAACTCCCATGAACCGGAAGCATCCCAACCGCTAGGATATTGTCAAAGGTCGAAGCCATCGAGTGATCTGGGTTAATGAGCCACGAGGTCCTCACAGATTATATTTGTTAAGGATCAAAGATGGCGGACTGGGGATTAGCGGGTAGAGGCTAGCGGAGACAGCCAGTGAATGGACAACGCTGGGCTCTGTACAAGCCGTGTAATTGACCATCAACTGCCATGATTTGCATCCTTCCCTTCTCACACCTGCTAATGGAAAACGTCTCGGGCGCTAACAGCGCGACTTCTTCAATCGCTTGGGCCTAACTAAAAAGGTTTTCCGTCCTTTCCGTCCACAGTAAATGATCGTTTGCAATTTGCAATAAAATGAACTTCGATATCACGCTTCCTTGCGCATGGTTCAAAATGAAGAATTTCACAGCCAACCTCTGTTTAAAAGGGTATCGTGGAAACTGTACGATTAATCTTGGTTTTCAATTTTATGTGGAATTTATAAATCAACATTAGTTTCACCAGACTCCTGTTTAATTGTTACCAACACTACTCGTAGATCGATTCAAACACAGCGTAGGTTCTTAAGCCCACAATTCCATAGAAAATACGAAAAGAAGGTTGAATAAACAAACTGGAAACTTCTTATAGTACACGATCTATGGACTCACATGTTAATAATTTGACTAGCACTAATTTGATTAAAACACTTGGGAGTTCTGAGTTTAGTGGACATATTTTTATTTTACATTTGTTATATCTTGAACATTTATTACAACTAAACCCTTTTAGTGATTCCCTAAGCAACTAGTACTTCAGATTAACGCTTATTTAAGAACTCTGTGTTCTAATACGACAGGATCCCGTGCTAAGTCAACCAACTAAAATTTGTACCTAAGAGTCAATGACGTACAAGCCACATTTCTTATTGTCCATTTCATCATTCCTCTTTATAGAAGCTTCTGTGTCACATTCTACTCAGCATGAGCCAGACCCATCGTGTTGCTCACCTTATCATGAAATTTGACGCAAAAATAATGGGTAAATCGGTGGCAATTCTTGTTCATTTAAGTGATAGCCGCTATCACACGACAAATGACTCGGTACTAAACATCCAAATTTCATCTTTTTCTTGTCCCGAGTAATCAAGGTTGGTCTTAGATGGCCGAGCAGACGATGGACTTTGGATCTGAGTTAGAGGTAGCTCAGGTTCAAATCATGTCTGTGACCGTAGCGCTTTTTACAGTACCCCTTGTACTATATCGACTGTTCCCATATTCTGTTTGATGATATCCTCCCACAGGTCAGTGACACATGAGGACGGACAGAATAAGATTTAAAATTGAAAGAGGATTGGCATTTCCTTAATATTACACGAACAGTAGATTGGAACTTACAAGAAATTCCAAGGAATGAAAAAGACTCTAGATAAACCTCGGTTATTCAGGACAACCTTTCTTTTCTTTGTGTTTTACCAAATTTTACGGTTATCGGATAGCTGCAAAAATTTTCATCAAGGACTTCCTTTAGTTATCCAACACAAATCCTAGACAACTGCCATTATACGTATCTTTGGATCTCATACTAATAACTAAACTTTATTGCTTATAAATACACCTTCCTGGGAGTCTGGATAGTATCGTGGTATATTTATTTAACACAAATTTTAGAAATTGTAACAATAAAGTGTTTTTATTTTCAGAAAATATTTTTTGTAAATTTCCCTCCGAACTATATGACCTAGAGAAAATTTAAAGTAATCAAACAAATCCTAGGAAGTCCTACGATTTCTGATATTTCATGAATCGTTAAACCAATAAAGTGAACAGATCTTTCAAATAAGATTCAACCCTGGATTATTTGGTTGTATCCTTAAATTGCAGAATGAAGGTATGGACGGCATATCTTCTACGAACCAGGAGTCTGGCCACTCCTCAACAGATGGCCGCTGAGCCTCCTCATTGCGATCTGCATTCCTGATACCAACTGACTCGCACAAATTGATTTATCAGCTGATATCCGCACGTCTGCCAACTTCACCACTCTATATACCATGTCATCATGTTAACACCAGTAACAAGATTGGTGCATTCCTGCAAGGTCCACGACGATTTACTTTCAAATTAATAATAGCAATGAACGTCTCAATCATTTCGGAATATGTTAAAATCCTCAAGTAACTCGAAGACTTATCCTTGCAGATTTAAACTCGAATTCTAATAAATAATTAATAAAATAATTCATACTGACATACCATTTCAGACATATACAAGATTTCTAGGTAAATATAATGAACAGTGATAATGAGACTAGATCACATCTCAAGATATCTTCTAGGATGGAATATCTTCAACATGTAACCACCTTGATCCTCTTATTAATATTCCACAAATGTATAAATGATTGTTGCACTTGCTGATCATAGTAGTTTAACTACGTACAAAGGCAGCTCAATCCTTTGAAAACCTAATCTTAAGTTCATGAATAAGAGATCGAATGATATATGGCTTTGTGTTCTTGTGTTTTTATTTTTCAATTGAGTGCCTGCCCTGAAGAAAAAAAATTATTCAAGTCCAAAGTTTCAAGGATAACTAAACAATTGCGCTAAAACCTTGGAGAATCACTAACCGCACGGCCTAAGGCTTGGAATACTCTAAGCTAAGTCTTGGCTGTGGCACTTTATAACAGTACAGTACCTCGTTGATTCTTATATAGTGCTACCGGAAGTGATCCGGATACCAGAAAATCCGGATAAGCCGGGAATACAGTAAGACCCCAAAATATGATTGATAGCAAGATGTTTATTTATTACAAATATAACGATAAAAGGGGCTACTTTATTATTTCGTTGTGCAGAGATTAATTATAGAAAAAACAAAATTCCTCTACTATGTGAAACCAATCTGGATAATCGGGAGATCCGGATAAGTGGGGTCCGGATGAACGAGGTTGCACAGTATTGCCAACCTTGGTTTGTGCGGGTGCGGTCTCTCAGTCTGTTTGATAAGATCCTTGCACAGGATACTGGCTCATGGGAACAGCCATAATGAGGTTAAGAAGAATGGCCTCTCCTTAACCCATTGGCGACGGATGACGTATATTGCCCGTCATCATGTATACAGCGCGTAAAGACGGATGACGGACAGTGTCCGTCATGAATTTTGGGATTTGTTCAATCGATATAATTCTCGGTTATTTGTATGGTTATTCCGTTCACCAACAAGCGATCGATAGTTGAATCGTATTATTCGGTATCTAACATCCGAATACAAGAAACTGAATGCAAAAACCGAACATAAACCTGAATACCGTAACTGTTTGCAATAGAACAGCGATCTGTCGAGCAACATGGCGTCTCGCGATGAAGTGTTTCTCCGTTCGTCGGAGTTATTCTGCGTATGTGGATAATGTACTGAATGAAAGTGATAGTGATAGTGGTGATTTAGATGGCGAAACTGTGAATATCAATGACGATAATGATGAAATCAGTGACAATGACGGGCGAAGTGTGATAGTAGTGATGACGATGACGACAATGACAATAGGCCTAACCTCCAAACTTGGACCTGGACAAATGACACAAACACAGTAAGGCAAATCAACTTTACTGGAAATTCAGGTATAAATCCAATTGTTTCCAGGCAATTGAATGCTGATTGTTACAGAGCTAGATGTATTGAATCAATTTCTAACCAATGAGTTCTGGGATAAAGTTGTAAGTGAAACTAACAAGTATGCTAGGGAGAAAATTCTTGGTGGAGGTGATGTTAGGCCTAATAATAATTGGACCTGATGTAACCAAGGATGAAATGAAGGCTTACTTTAGCCTTGTTGTTTTGATGTCACAAAACCCAAAACAAAAAAGTAACTGACTATTGGTCTCGCAGACAAATAATTCATTGTCCTATCTATAGTGAGGTTATGTCACGCGACAGATTCAAATCTATTTCTAGATACTTACACTTTTCATCCTCACTTCTGCAAACTGACAAACTAAGGAAAATCCGACCAGTTGTTGAATTACTTTTGTCATCATTCAAAAGGGTATTCAAACCTGGAAAGTTTTGTTGTTATTGACGAAAGTTTGATGATGTCCTTCCGAGGAAGGTTAGCCTACATCCAATTCAACCCTTCAAAAAGGGCTAGGTTTGGAATTAAGATTTATAAGGTATGTGATTCTGTAACAGGGTACTGCTACAATTTCAAGATATACACTGGGAAGGAAATTACCAATGACACTACAATGCTAGTTAGTGAACAAGTTGTTTTTGACAATGACAGAAGACTTAGTTGGGTGAAGGTCGACTTATGTTTATGGACAATTGGTATTCATCGCCAAACCTTTTTTTGGAGCTCCTAAACAGAGATACTTATTGCATTGGTACATTGAGAGCCAATAGAAAAAATGTTCCCAAGGAAATAAAAAAAGAAAAACTGAAGAAAGGAGAAATAACATTTCGCTCAAGTAATAACATGTTTGTGTCTGAAATGGAAAGATAGGAAGGATGTGACAATGCTTTCAACATTACCACGAGAGACCAGATTTCCAAGAAGTAACTTTCTCAGACGAGAAAGTAGAAAACAAAATCCAGTAGTAAGCCTCAAACCAAATGTTGTTGTAGATTACAACAAGTATATGTGTGGGGTAGACAAGCAGGACCAAAAACTTTCCTCCTTTCCAGTAATGCGTAGGAGTGCCAAAGGGTACAAAAAAATATTTTTTTTACCTTTTTGATATTGCATTATGTAATGCTAGTATTGTTACACAACTTGGTCACTAAAAAGAAAATTCATCTTTCAGAATTTAGGCTAAACATTGTTGACCAGTTACTATCAACAGTTCAGCTTCCTGATAGGCCTACAGGAGGGAGGCCTTCACTAGACCAACCAATGAGGCTACAATGTAAACAATGGGGACATTTCATTGAAAAAATTCCTCCAACAAACAAAGCTAGACCATCCAAAAGATGTAAAGTGTGTTATGATCACGGAAGGCGATCAGAAACAATTTACCAATGTAAAAAATGTAAAGTTCCTTTACATTTGGAGAACTGTTTTGAAATTTTTTCATACAGTAAATAAATTACTAAAAAAAGTAAAAATGTATTTGTAATTATTTGTAAAATATATACCACACATGAATTCCACAACAAAACTTTTTTACAGGTAAGTTTATACCACCATAACTGAAAAAAACTATTAAAACGTTTTTTAAACAAAAAAAAACTCAGTCCTGGGTTGTCACAATAGCGTTAAAATCTCAGTCTCCAATGGGTTAAAAACAACATGAAACCACCACATTAGTTTACATTTTATATAGCCATAACAATTTTATTCCTTTCAGAAAAACAACAAAATCTTAAGTTACTTGTTCTAATCCAGATAAAATCAAGTCCTCCGCCTCCAGGGTTGACAGATGCACATCCCGAAAGCGATGAAATCGATGTCGTGGCGAGTTGCAGTTGCTATGTATGTTGGGCAATGCACGATCCTGGTGTAGTTGGTGTTAGATTTATTTGATACCGAGTCAAAGGTCAGTTCATGTCCGCCGCCCACAGGGCAGCCGGGTCTTCCTCCTCCTTCCCGGAGAGGCGCCGTTTGCTTTTCATATCACCTTTAGTACTCTCCAACAAAGCATCTACTTTTCATTTTATCTTCCAAATAGCCAATATTGGCTGATTTTTAGCAAAGCCTATTCACTTGATGGGCTGGAAAAATTTAATTTACGTCTGCCTGCCTGCACAAAATGTCTAAAACATAATTACATGTAGACTTTAAATAATCGAGAAGCTTTATTTCTCAATACGCAACAGCTTTGGCTGGAGCGTTAGAGAATATGTGTACATTGCCCTTGTGGACAAACATGATGGCAACGTGAAAACAACAGAATAAATAAATTTCTAAACATGCTGAAATAAACATTTATAGGTTTTAAAATGTGACATATTAACGCATCTAGCTTATTCATACAGTATAACAATAAGATAGTGGAAAGTAAATGTTACAATTCGGTGGCAAGCTTTGATTCCAGCGCACCCTTGCGTTGTAGTACCCTTTCAACCTCATCGGAACTGTTAGTTGATCACTGCTGTATAACCTAACTCAATAATAAAGAGCAGGCCTCCTCTCTTCTTCTTTCTGTGAAAGACTAGAAATTAAGACCTAGTTAGCTTTAAGCTGTGTTAAGTGCATGTTCATTGTATTATATGTTGTATTTATTTCATTTCTACTGTTATTTGTTAAATGTTATATATATTATATTTTAATTTATTAGCACTATTTATTTATGTTCGTTCTTATCAATCTTATAATTTCGTTAGCTAGTTGATTGCTTGTTCCTGTTGCACAGAGAGTTTTATAAATATTTTTTCCTTTACGTAATTATTTATTATTCTACTTTTGTTGATATCTATCTATACTTTAGTTGTTTTTTATGTGAGGTACAATTTATTTAAATCAATTCTCTGAGTTGTTTCCATACTTGAGTAATTATTGTTGTTTGTTAATCTTTATTTTTATTTTTTGTTATGTTTTGGATATTTATAACTTGTTATATCTTTGGATACTTATTATTTATTATCAAATTTTTGTATACCTATTTTGTTACTTTATGTAGATTTTCTATCTGATTGTATTAATTTTATTTTTTCCGCTGTATTCTACCTTCTATGCTTGTCTTTGTAAATTGGCTGCTGCCGTTGGAAATAAATAAATAAATAACAGAAATGTGAATGTATCGTGTAGTAAGATGTCTCGAGAAAGGTCTTACCTGTAAAACTGCTTGTAAATTATGCATGAAACTTCTTTTCTACATAAACAAGAGTTATTTCTATAATATAACAATAAATATGTCCATCCGTGAAATTTGGTTGAGCACCATAGGCTGAAAATTTATCTTTTGTTTGCCGAAGGGATGTAAAGAATCTTTTTCTGTATGATGTATGCCTGTCTGTCCATAGGACATCTCTAGAATGATATGAGCAATGGACTTTCAATGTTGCACGCAACTTCAGCGAAGCCTGTTACGTTGTGGCACGTGGTGTGGATATGTAACGCTCCTACCTTCTTATAAACTGTTAAATAATCGTAACAAAAATTGTCACATGATATCATACTGGAAGTAGTAATGATATAAGTCAATAATTGCATTGCAACGACCCTTCAACCATATCTACGTTATGTGTGAAAACTCAGTTACTCCACCGTGCTTTGAGGTCGAGTCTAAGCCATCTTAATGAACTCAATTATGAGCCTAATGAGACAATGAGAACACCTCATCTGGATTACACCGGATGGGTAAACCAAACAGGCCTCTTTTGTGGCCTAGGTGTCTCTCATGTCGAATATATGTAAAGAGTTCCTTCTGAATGTCTTCGTCGCCGTCTTCCTTTTTATCCGTTCAGAAGGACGTGGACTCCAGATTCCAGGAGTCGAGTCTGTGACAGTGCCAGATTTCAGACGGTGCACTAAGCGACAAGTGAAATGCACCTAGAGTCAAAAATTGCTTTGTTAGCTTTCCACCATAGCTAGTTTCAAGGTGCATATCGACTCTATCTAGTAAATTCGTTTTACATACAATTATACACTTATGTTTTAAAAGTAAATAATATTAAGAATATTCATAAACATAAAACAAAAAACTATCAAATTTATGTCACTAACAACATATTTTAAATGTATTTAAACAACAAATTCAGCTCACACCACTGAATGCTGGAATTATTTTATGGCTTCAATCTTCTAGAAGTTATTTAACCCCTTCAACGATTTGGCCACTAAAAGTCACCAAGCTACATAATGTTGGGCCTAATGGATAGCTTGTCAGATCGTCCACTAAGATTCTCTCTTATCACTTATCACTATTAGCGATCAAGAAAACATGGTAGAGAAATCTCTCAGAGAAATTCAAAATACAACTATTGCTTTCGCCGCCTTAAAATTAACCTTATTCGATGTCTTGAATCTTTAGAAGAACTGTAGATAGTGTTATTTATTATAAATCAAGTTCCATAATAGTTTATTATTGAGTTTAAGTCGTAGTGATGGCAATAAAATGAATTAAGAGGTTCTGAGTGGTATTGGGGCTACTGAAATAGCCATTCTGTGGATAAATTCTTCAAGTGATTTATTGGGGTTTCCTTCAGGAAGTCTAGAAGCGCATTGACTTTCATTACTCCACTGTATGATGGATTTCATTCATACAAGATAAGATGGTGTGTTACAAGTGATAATTTATTCCTATTTTTCGTGTTTTTGCTGTGATGGTGTCCAATTATAACGTACAATCTGCTCCCCTCAGAGTGAAGAGTTCTTAATGGATTTCGGTGTCACATAAGTGCTTAAGAAAATCATCAAAGGGGTTCTCCTTGGCACAAGTATGAATTGTTCTTGGCGAAACAGAGTATTGCTATTATTAAAGCATGCTAAGTATAATATTTCCTATTTGAATATATGTCCTCTTTTGATTACCTTAAGTATCTTGAAATAGGAGTGCCAATGCTTAGGTATAAGACGTCGAACTTTGAATCTCTGCTGAAGATGTAACTAGATGAAACAGAGTATTGCTATTATTAAAGCATGCTAAGTATAATATTTCCTCTCCTATTTGAATATATGTCCTCTTTTGATTACCTTAAGTATGTTGAAATAGGAGTGCCAATGCTTGGGTATAAGACGTCGAACTTTGAATCTCTGCTGAAGATAGTGCGCGTTGAAATCAAAGGAAACCTTAGCACTTTTTATCAGCACTGTCGACCTTGCAATGTATCGAACCTTCCCCCTCCATATTCTTTATTCTTTATTCCAACAGCGTCTGCCAATTAAAAACAACAATTGTATAATGTAAAATAATTTAGAAACAGTGAGAAAATATAGCAAACAATAATAACAATACTCATGCAATACACAATAACACTACACTAGTAATAAATATAGACTATGAGAATATTAACAAGGATAGAGATAAGAAAATACAAGACAACCATTTGTAACAGTAACAAATCAATAACAACTTATAAACATTAATAAATTAACAATAAATCACAAGAACATAGTTTTGCTACAAAAGCAATAACAAAGATAACAACAAATGAGGATTGAAGAAAACAATAGCATTAACAATTAATAATGGAAAATGACTATCAGAGCAGGCGATGCATGTGGGTGGATGTGCGTGTGTGAGAGTATTTAATGAAGGAGGATCAGTAGACGATTCCTGAAGGGGCCACTTTTCACATGGAAGAGGTCCAAGTCCCAGAGATAGAGCTCGCCCACTCCTGCATCCTTAGCAGAGGACTGTCCTGGCGTAGGTCGACGAGACAACTGGTCTTGCAAAGACATCGCTTGATCTTGTTCCGGCATGCTCTCTGTTATTTTGAAGATTCTCGCACAGGTCAGAGGGCTGTGAAGGGTGGACCGAATAAGGCTTGAAATAGGATCGGCCTCTTCTGTAAAACAAAATTAGAATGATGCACTTAAACAGAAAGGGGGAATTGATTAGAAGGAACTTTTAAATTAGAATATGTCGTGATTTCTTCCAACTGAGTATATAGAGATTGGACGACCCAGCTCTCTTTTAGGTTGCACAGTGACTTTATGACTAGTTATTTGATCTCTGTTGAACCTGATGAGTCTTTTCATGACGTTTTGTGCATTTATCCTTTTTTCCTCAGAACATTTCTTTACGTCACTAACGGTTTCAACATAAATGCAGCCCTGAAATGGACCTCTCAACTTCTCTTCACATAGAGGTATAAACTCTTACAGTACAACCGCCGTGTGCTAGTACAAGCAAGTTATTCAATTTCATGCATGTTCATCGTGTTCGAACCATTACATCGTCCACTGTAAAAACAACTCTTCAATCCGATGAAAACTGTTACTGTAGTTTCATTTTCTTGCTCGTTAATGAGAAACTACCTCTATCTGCCTTCTTGAGAGCAGCAATAAACTTTTATATAACCGCCTCTCGTTTTTTGCAACACCGTAATCTTTGAGGGATGTATCCTAGTTGGTTCACAAATATAATTATAGACTAATTAATATATCCACTTAAAATCGTGACTAATTTATTATTGAAAAAAAAACACATATTAAAATTATGAATATTTGCCACGAAATTCCAGCAACGAGAATGAAAAGTCGGTAAATTTAATGAATGTAAGTCGTTAATAGACTTAATCAAGAATGTATTAGTAACTCGAAACTTCAAAAATATACCTACCGTTCCAAAATATACGCCTCATGAGTCCTCAAAACGTACTTTTCCTGACAACCAAATTATAATATCTGAAAAGGGGACAATGGGAGTTAGAGAACAATCAGGGTCTCTATAAATGTAATAGCCTACAATTTAACCCAATAGTAACAAATTTATTTTTACCTATTATTTGTAATTCTAGAAATATTTTAAATATTTATCCGCCTTTTTTACCAAGTGTATATTGTTGATAAATTAACCCAGGCCTGTAATAGATTACTAACGGTACAATAAATTACAAATTACATACAAAAATGAATAGTTTTAATACTATAGAGAGACATAGAACACTGGATATGGCCGGAATATTTGATTCGGTCAACCATCAGATCGTTCAAAAATTCTTTGAAGATGAACGTGAAATACCCCAAAAGCGTCATTATTCTTCACTTATCCAATAAAATTGGGGAAAAATAATTGCTGAAAAATTATCAATAAAAATAGAATATGGTATTCCTCAGGGGTATTCGTTTAATCCCTTATTATTTCTTACATACATTAATTAATAAAATCCATAAATAAAATTTGGAGTTGTAATATGAATATGATACCATCATTTTTAATGGTTTAATAATAAATGGTTTGGAATTGAAATAAATTATAAGCACCCCATGAACACTTTTTCTTTAAATGTTTTCCATTCAAAATCCCTTGGCGGTACTGCACACTAATTCACCTTATGCCAATTTAACCCGTCATGAAGATGGAATTCCACGGCTTCCACTACTCAGCTTTCACACCGATAAGTATCATCTCCTGGTTATTACTGGTCAGTTATAGGCAACTGATTGAGTATTCAATCGCATACTTGTCTGTTATGACAAGAGATGACGTGGTAAGTGAAGGCGTGAGGAGCAAGCGACCTTCTCAAGGAAGTAGCCCTTGACACGAAGCGGAAACTGGCGTATTGGTGGTACAAGAGGTCTTCCTCGCATACAAACGCTGGAACAAGTCTTCGCAAGCACGTCCTGGACATAACTGAGGACGGCTGCGAGGACAACGTTTATTAAGGTGTACGTTCGCCAGATCTCAAACATCCACTGTCTGCGTGAGGGCATTCTTCTGGAGAATCGATATTCCAGCAGGTGTTTGCATTTTGGAGCTGTTTATTACAAATGGTTCTGGAACACTCGTGTATGAAGAAGATTTTTAGATTATATACAATATTTAAAAATAGTCTTGACCTCACAATAATGTAACAATCGACTTCAGAAACGAAATTACATTGAGTTCAACTTATCCACATAAATTTATTTACGAACATTAGATACTTCTTAAAAGTAGGTATTTCTAAGACAATAATCGGAGTATTATTTGAATCTCTTAGAAGAATATTAATTTCAAGACAAAACAGATTTGAACCGGGTGCTGACTACTTTATAGAAATTCCTGCATTTGAGATAAATCTCCAAATTAATAAATAATGCATAATTAATTGTTATAGAATTATCGTCATGCTCATGGGCTACTGGTCTGGGTGAGGATCTTATGAAACAGATTAAGAAGGAGAGTCGATACAGTACAACTTCGATGGTACTGATAAAGTGTCCCATCCTGATAAAAGACAGTATTTGAACCTGCACATCAGATTCAAAGTCAGACAACAAGCGTTTGAGCTGAAGAATTGAATCCTTATTTACTCTTTAAATTACTCAACGTTTTCGACGCATCGTTTTACGACAGTATCTACTAAGAAATGAAAATTGTTGACCTCACCAAGCACTTCGAGATATTTTCCAAATCAACAAAAGTTACTTTTGTTTTGTCAATTTTCCATCCTAGGTGAGTATCAAATCGAGACAGTTCGATGACCTACCGTGTGTGACCTTGGGCACCCAAAGTGTCCCTGGTTGGGAGACGTTGTCAGCCAGATTCACACGTCTGTCGCAGTCAATGGACAGTTGGAAAGGCAGTTGGCAGCAGTTGCAGAAACTGTAACAGCCGCCGCTAGCCTCCAGGGTTGCCAAATGATGCAGACATTCCCTGACACAGTTACCCCTCGGCTTGTCTGTCTGGTCATCAGGGATGAAGGCTGCATTTTAATTCTGGCTTCATTTTACAGCCACAAACTCGAGGTTTTACAAACTCATTGTAAACTTCTCTTTTTATTTCAAGATTAGGGTTCCATTTTATCTCGCGTTGCGCCTCAAAGCCCTTTTCAGTCGCTTCAAGTACTAAACTTTTTCATTGTAAATCCGTTTTATATATTATTCTACGTTGTCAACCACAACTAAAGATTACTTTTACGACGTCATTAGTGAGACTATCCAACGAAAAGTCTTTATCACTGTAAAGTTAAAGCTGAGTTTGAAACTCTAACTGCACTAGAGAAAAAGGCAGAGTTGTTACCTACGCTATTGTACTTATAATACTTTATTGCTCTCTTAGACGATTGTGACCAGAATTTTAGAATTGTATTTTGGTTCTTAATATGCACCGTTTTATGGAACGTTTTTCGCTCATCGCCATCAATGCGGTCTGCAGTGTTTTCGCAATGTCAGACCGTACTGAAACTATAAATACTTTGTAATGTTGTTAAAGAAACTATAAACGTTGTTTTTCTTGAGTTGGATTACTATTTCAATGAGAGAAAAAGTTTAATTTGGCTTTTTTACTTGGTTTCAAACGATTCACGAAGATTCTTCTGCTGTCATTGAGGTGGACTGTGTCAGTGCAGTGGGTATAGAGGGTATGTTGAACACTTTATTGCTAATTATATTAGAAATGCATTTGATGAGCAGGTTCCTTTAGTTTGCAAAACATTGACAAAGGAAAAGGCGCCTGGAGAAATGGTGGGATTATTAAAAGGACAAAGATACAGAATAAACGACCTAGAAATACTGGAAACCCAGGGCTAATGAAGATTGAGTCTTGTACAAGCCAGCATACAATGAACTAAACCAATTAGTATGGGAGGCAAAGGACTGATATCATCACTGATATCATTTACAGAACTGTAATTTTCAAGTAACCTCAACAATTTCTGCATTTGCCTTTTAAGGTGTGATACAGTTGGTGAATCTACCATTAACAATCTATCATTGATAAATATTTTACAGAGATGGACAAATGATGTTAGTAATGACAATAAATGGTAATTTTAAAGTGAATAAGGTAAACGTGTGATAGCTGTTATACTTCCAATTTTCCATGCAGTCAGTATTGATGATAATAAATCATCCATAAACGAAATAAACTCAAGAGCAGCAGGAACCGATGAAATATCGGTACAGATTATTACAGGCCGTATAGTTTAGGTGCCATTACACATCTGATAAATGAGTCTGTGACTAAAGGGGTTTTCTCTTAGAGGTGGAAGAAAAGTATAGTTTATTCCTAAGGTGCCCACCTCTTATAGCGTTTAGACCAATTTAGACCCATTTCAATTTTACCTTCATTGTGAAAAATTCTGTAAAACAGTCACTTGTAAGTTGATGAAATAAAGGAATAATAAAGTATTCTGCCTAAAACTCAATTTGGTTTTAGATACTACAGTCACTAATTTTTCATCTTATTGATGCTAATGATAGCGGACAATGTGGTTTGGTTATAATAATGGATTATTTCCAGGCTTTCTACTCCATAAGTTATAAGATTTTATTTCCCAAAGTTTGCTGCCATTGCCTTGGTGAAAACGCTCTTGAGTGGGTGAAATCTTATCTTGGAGAAAAAGCAAGGTTACAAAGGTTGAGTATAAAACATCGCCCTAACTAGAGAGTTAAAAAAACGAGGTGTACCTGAGAGAAGTTGTCTTGGTCCTGTACTATTCAATTTGTACAATTCCGACTTCCCTACCTGTATTAAACATTGCGCGGTACATCTATAAGCTGACTTGATCCTATGATCCTAGCTCAGTTTGAGATTTTTAATCCAATATTAATCCTGACCTTAAAAAATAGTGAATGGTCTAAAGGTCAATTAAGCCCAGTGCACTTTTCTTCACGTTATTCCACAAAATCTGGTACAGGCATTAATTCGATGTGAGGATCGCTCTTGATGGAGAGTTTTTGGGCAGTGTGTGATCAAGTCAGTGTTGCTGAATAGCGACCTTACATTTTTTTATCACGTCACTCATGCTATTCAGCGTGCTTTTGACAGACTGAGAGGCCTGTACAGATTCAGAAGTCTGTTGGTTGAATTTGCTAAGTTTAACCGTATGCAGTCAATTGTCTTTTGGTTATTTATATTGCTACCCTTGTTACAGCAATAGCCTCTCATGGAGAGACGTGGGTTGTATTCAGAATCATCAAAGCTCTGCTATAGTTCCATTTTTTATTTGAGGTGATTCGATAATTTATCCACCTATCGAGATACTTTAAAATTGCTGCTAATAGAATCTGTTTGCAGACTTCCCACGTTCTGCATGGTCCACAAAGTCCTTTCACACAAGGACCGCACAGTACCTGAACGAATTGTTTTTCCGGGAGGACGTTTAGCAATGTACCTGAATTTTACATGCTAAATTTGTGTGATGTCAGACTTGAAGTCGGGAGAAGGTACTTTTCATACTTCTGCCCTAAGTTGTATAACGATTTCCATATTAGCCTTAAAGAACACAGTTGTAGCTAATTTAAAACAAAAACGTAAGGATAATTTGTAATTGTTGACGACGATTTTATATGGTTATTGATATACGAATTTTAAATGAGAAACTAGATTTAATTTATTAACTTGACTCATAGGTCAGTTAAGAACTTTTAATCACATTTTAATTGTTATTGGTATTTAGTATTAATTTAAGACCACTGATGAAGAGTTGTTATTGAAAACAATAAATGATCTGAGAAACTTTCATATACAATGGCATATTTTATTATTATTATATTTATTTACTATCCAAGAATATTTTCATTTAGTTAGTGGACATTATTCTACTAGTCGTGTGTCAGGAGGACATGGGGACAGACACAAAGTACTTTCAGGTATGTTAATTCTCTGTCAAGGAGGGAACAGGAGACAGTAAGGAGTGACTGAATCAACATTGACATTCCATCAATCCACGTGTCAGCGCCCTACCTCTTGGATAGCTGTTTCGGGGAGCACGGGGACATAAGACTACAGGGGGACCTTGAGTACGGTTAGATAATCGATAATTAGTTGCCAATTGAGGAGTTCGTATAAAAATTTAGGTTACTTTCAGGAAGCCAATATTTTTGGAAGTGTTTTACTTACCAGGAACCTACAAAAACTACATTATTAGAAAGACTAGATTTGGTGTTCAAATTACATGTCATTATGACGATTGGTCTTCTTCTCTCCCTCCCAAAAGAAAAAGGTTTTGGCGAGAAGGAAGCCATTCTGTCCCTATCTACTACGTCTTATTTCGCGATATTAGTAGCAGTGCCAAAAAGTTGAGGATAACGTTTACGTACGCTCACGTGATCTGAGCTTGAATTCAGGTACTACTTGAGGGATGTTTTTCTTTTTGCGCCAGATGTGCGGGGTGGCCACCGAAGCCCGCATTGATAGCTAGGTCTTTCCGGTCAGTAATTTCCCAACCACAGATTACCTTTCGGAACGTCCACTCCCAGCACTTCTGAAGAAAAAAGAAAAGAACCCGAGCTAATAGTAGTAAGTAGTATTTTTTATATTAATAATAATCTTTATATTTATATTAATAGTATATAAGGACGTAGTGACCTTGAACTCGCCAACTAAACCAGGTAGCTTGCGTTTTGGTGTGAGGTTAGCCTCCAAGTGGCAGTACCTGGTCAGGGGATAGAACAAGCGGGCGAGTGCCGGGCAGTGGTGGGGATACTGGGAGAGGGCGGCATCACATTGGCGAAGGGGTATTTACCCCACCCTGCGTGTACTAAATTCGCCCAGTAGCTTTTTGTAATCGTTTTACCTATAGTTTAGTTTTTAACCACAACCGTAACTGACTTGAAAGGTGGCGGCTGTAGAAGAGCAACTAGAAGAACTTTACTGTCTGTAATTCTACAGCAAACACTATGAGCAACTCTCAGCAAGAGAAGAGCTCTGATAAAACTCTGAAGTTCAAAACGAAACTGGTTGGGTCGCCCTACACGACACCGCCAAGTGGTGCTTTTAACACTTCTGCAGCAGACGAAGAGGTTGACTTTCGTTTGCGCAGTTATTTATTATCTTCAATTGCGGGCATCAGTCGCTCAAAGACATTCCTGGAACTGGTCAGCAGTATGCAATCTTCGGCTTATCTGCAAAAATGTCTGTATATGTCCAGATAATTGATAAAATAGCAAAGTAGACAGCCTGCTAATCTGTTTGGGGATGAGTATTTCTGTATATTACTCAAAGTTTTAATATCTAGTCAAGTTTTCAATTCCTAAATATAAAAAATAACTGTTCTGCACAGCATTGGCTTCATGTTTCCAAAGAAACCTTATAGCCATGTCGATACTTTATAGAACAAATTTCCAAAAAAACTGCTATTATTACATTCCATAGAGCCTATTCTTCTCCAGAAAATCCCAGGTAATGTTTATAATGAATAAATGTAATTTATTTATATATTTAAAGAACTGATGTTTTTCTTTTTCATAAAGATCAAAATCAACTGTGACATTATATACTAGAAAAATTATTAATTATTACTTAATCTTTGGGTGGTGTCAGCAGTACGATATTTATAAAAAAGTTTTTATGCAAAAAATAAATGCTCTTTTATCTTTGCATATCAGCCTTGCGCAATAATATAGTACTCTCTAATATATTCATTAATTATGTGTAGGTTGAATTATCTGAGCATAATTACTTAGAATAAACTACCAAAACAAATCAGTCTCTTTTTCTTGTATACATGTATTAAATAAGTGTTATTCATTATTAAATGTATATTAAATAGTTTACTTGCTGCAAGCAAAATTTCTAATAATGAAATAAAAATAAAATGTTCAATATATTAATCTACTATACCCATTTCCTTGGTAATAAGTTCACATACACATGTTACAAGCCTAAATAAAACAAAATAAATTTTCACACCATAATAATTTCACTCATGTTCTTTAAAAACAAAGTTTAGCAGTAACAAAATTATTTTTAACATCCAAAATAACAATCTCCTATTAACCTCTCCTATAGAGTAAAAAACAAGATTAAAGACATTAGTCCTACAGAAAAACTAAGATAAGTTTTATAAAGAAGATACAAAAAATTACATTTATATTCATACCCTTTAGTTAGCTGTTTCAAATTTTATTTTGAATACCTTAGAAACGTCGTAATTCTAATTGACGTTGATGTAATACTTAAAATTTATGGAAGCATGTGAAAAGTTTTTATTTACATTTATAATATGTTTTTAATGTAACTCATTAGTTTTAAATTTAAAGTTTAATTAAGTTTTAATTAGTTAAATTTTAAAGTTTTAAAATTAAATTAGTTATAATTAATGTAATTAAAATAGTTTTAACACCCACATCCCTCACATGTCTATTGTATACGTGTAGATTCTAGTTGTGTATATTTTATATTTTTATTATAAAAAGTAATTCCGTATTTATTAACACATTACAAAAAGTCTCATTTACGATATATACGACATACCGGGTCAAAAAAGTTAAGCGATCAGAAAATGCAATAGCAAATAAATATCAAACCAAGCACAATAAATAACTCGCAGAAGTATCATCGTGTATAGATTAGCGTTCAACAAGATGACCCGAAGCTATTTGTATAGAATGGTGAAGTTGGCAGACGTGCAGATATCAGCTGATAAATCAATTTGTGCGAGTCAGTTGGTATCAGGAATGCAGATCGCAATGAGGAGGCTCTGCAGCCATCTGCTGGATGGCCAGGCGCCCGGTTCGTGGAAGGCGACGCCGTCCATACCTTCGTCCAACAATTTATGGATGCGTCCCGATCATCCAGATCCTAGAAATTACTATCAACGCTATCAGTGCTTTAATTGTTGGCTCGCCGGGGAATCCTGTTGGGGTAAATTCCCCTGGATGCCGTCACGGGTAGACCGCGATGACTTGCCCTTCGCGACGAAACGATGTGCCGTAATATTGCTTCCTTAGATAGAAATTTATGTTCATCCATTTTCTGGGAAATAGTTGAAGAGGTTACAATGACAACAATTACGACTTTCAACTAATCCTTTTAAATCTCTAAATGTTAGATCTTTTAAGGCTGCTTTGTGAAAAGATTGAAGTGATGCATCAAAACGCATTCTTGAATTAAAATTAATATTGGTAGCAATCCGGGCTTTGCGTTGTAGGAGTTTTTCGAAATGCAGTCTGGGAATGAAAAATTCATATTCTTCTCTGTTTACTTCAGTCACCGTAAAAATGTCATATCACAATGTTAAGGAAACCAACCAGATGTGGTTACGTTACGTGCCGAATTTCTCAGCTTTATTCACTATAATAGTGAGTTTTATAACAGTATTTATATAATATTTCCAATGCATTGTCTATTTTTAATTCGTTACTGGCGCAATTTTGAGTAAAATTTATATAGTAATTTTGCCTCTGCTGTCGGTATTACACCAGTAGTCATGCACTGCATACAGCCTTTCCAATTTTAAAATGATTCATCCTGAATGAACTTCAGCTGACAGTGTCAACATTTGTTTAGTGCTAGTTAAAGTTTGATTATAAAACATCAATATTATCGTTATTTATCGGACTATTTTTAGATCCTTCTTTTTATATAAAGCTTCCTCTGGCTTCTAGGAATATTTTTGAAAAGAATTCCGAATTGGTTCAGCCGTTCTCGAGATTAACACTTAGCATCACATTGATATGTAATTACGAAATCTTTTAAGAATTTCGTTTCTAAAACACACGTTCTTCTGTGAAAGTAAACACAAGAGCTGTGGGCAAGTAACTTACTTTCGCACTATGATTCTTTTTAGAAGGGCTTCAAGTTCTGCTTGCTTTGGTCTCAGAGCTTTCCTAAGTACTCGGTGTTTTCAAGAGTTCTGGTAGGTTACTATAGCCATTTTGGGGAAGGTGGGAGTTGGAGGGAAGGGGGTCGGACTGGCATAGGGTAAATGGTAACCTCAATATAAAACGTAAATAAATATAATATTGTCCTCCAAATGTGAACCTAACTCATGGATCATTCAAGAAATCGCCCAAGGAAGGACTCATCCAACTTCACCTAACGTTGAACTGATGGTCGGATAACCTGACCTGTGGCTCCGATGGGAATATCATCCTCATCTATGGCTGTCTAGCAGAAACATTAGACGTGCTTCGACTGAGCAACAGTGACTTTGAGCCCTGGGCTTGTCGAGAATTCTGCGCAGATATGGCAGGATTCCACACTAAGAGATAATCATGACATCATGGAATGTCATACCAAAGTCAAGTTAGGCTGAGAAACATCATTTGTCACGTTTACAGCTTCGCTTTGTGTTTGACGTTTGCTTTTGACTATGGAAGGATTGTGGAGGAAACAGGATTTTCCAGATATTTGCCTTGGTTCAGTGATAAAAAAAATCTGTAACACTACGTTTCGAGATCTGCAATCTGATCTCTTCTTCAGGAAAATTATTAACCTGGGAGTGCCGATGACCGAGTGGTCTAGTGTGTTGGACTTTGAGTCTGGGTTAGATATAACGCAGGTTCGAATCCTGCCTGTGACCCTTGCACTTTTTATCAGTACCATTCGACCTTGTACTGTATCGACTCTCCCCCTTATTCTGTTTGATAAGATCCTCGCAAAGGCCAGTGGCCCATGAGGACAGGCAGAATAAGGCATAAAAGGGGATCGGCTTCTCCTTTAGAAAAATAAACACACACACACACATAAATACAAACTAGGTTAAAATAAATAAATCATACCAGAGCGTTGTGACACGCGTAAGTCAGGAATTACAACCACCATGTTGTGTGTCAACTTCACTAACTCTAAAACATGCATTTAATAAAAAACTAAACACAACACTACTGTTCTGCATTCGTTTACCAACCACCTACTTTGCAGGTCTCGAAATGTAGTGTTACTGATTCTTTTGTATCACTGAACGATGGCAATTGGCCGGAAAAATCATTTTTCCTTCACTTTGTGCTTCCAAAAGAATAGCCTTAAATTATTTCAGGAATTTAAGATTCATGGTTATGATTTTTAATGAATTCAACTGTCGGCCTATGTTAGGTTCAAGCAGCTTGGTGAATACCCTCCTTTCAAAAATCTTATAATAACTGTTCTGCAGCAGTCGCCAGTATATTCAACCATATTGATAACTATGGATAAAACTGAACACATTTTGCACCTACAGCGATTTTTTTATACACACAGAAGCAATACTGATGTAACAAATGTTAGCGGCCAATACAGAGCGGCACATTAAATTCCAAAATGATCAAGCAAAAGAGGTCCTAATCAGCTTGGGAATTATTACACTGTGTTTTTATTTTTAGCACAGTTTTTATAGAGGTTTCATTATAATAATTGGTGAGCATGTAAAAAACCAGCGAAGGATGATGCCATGCGGATGCCACGAACTGCGGCATTTGCTTGTACGGGTCATCGTCAACAATACAACACCATAAACATCCCCTGATTGTTAAAGATGAGTCAAGAAACGTGAAGTCCTTGTTCTGACACCAATACATCACGAGGTTTATTCCCAAGTATCGCATCTACAATCGATAAATCGGTATGACAAATTATAAGTTTCCTTTTTCCCTTCGGTGATCAGTACAAACACGATGTAATCAAGAGTAGGATGGAAAAATTAACAGAGAGATTGATGTTTCCACACATATAATTAAACCCTGCAATAGTAGAGATCCTTAAGGGGGTCCGGCTAGGGCTATACGACTCATGTAATTTTATTAAAGTTCATGTTCCTTCTGTATAAAACTACTAAACACAGAAAGCTACAAATTTTTAGGAATTGATATTAGGTATGTTGTTATGGATTTGGCAAGGATTTCTCTTTATTTATTTTAGTTTTTTATTTTTGTAATTTATAAGTTTTTTAATCAAATTATCTATTTTTGTTATAAAATTTAATAAATAATTTGTTTTACAACTCAGGCTTTATAGTGTATATATTATCTTGCACCTGTTAAAAGTTCTGATACTGTTGTGAGAACACACAGATTTTAATAAATAATCTTTAATAAATATAGCTTATTTCGGTAACAAGAATGTTAAGTAAACCTACCTGTACACTAGTACTAGTAAATTCCACTTGCATATGAAGGCCCTGCTGCTGCGTCTTCCTCTTCAAGATCTTCTTCAACCTTTCCCTTTGCTGCTAGCATCTTCTTATTTGCTTTTTTAGTAAATTCGTCTAACCGTTTCTCCGTCAATAGCGTTCATCCTCTTGATAAAGTTTTTTTCCGGTTTTTAGACCCAACTTTTCAAGAACTCTGCACTTTGTAATTAGGCCTTCATTGAAGAATGGCTTCTGCAACATCAAACCTAAGAGCTTTTAGACCAACAAATGTTGTTTTGGGTAGTCTTGACAAATTACGCCATTTATGAATTCATTCGAGTTCTGCGTTTTTCCGTTTAAACACTTTTTCAGTAAATGTTTGTCACGCAAACCTTTAAAGACTTCTTCTGGGAGGTGAAAATAATCATGATGTTTGTACTTTTCTTACTTAACTTCAGCTTGTGTAAATTTACACCAGCTTTCAATGCCAGATGGGGTAAACCGTGCATTTATCAACGTGACATCCAATTATTAAATATTAAATAAAAGCATTTTTTAATTAATAAAGATGCTTTTATCATATATCAAATTGAGTAATTGAGAAACAAAAATATATGCAAACATAAATGTAAAACTATTTGCCTTAGGGACCCCATAAGGAAATAGAGATCCAAAGTAATAGATTTTTAAAAAATATTACGCCAAGACTTTTTAAAATTGCCATAGGAATTGGATATTTTTTAGGTGCTCCCACCTCCGCCAAAATACTATTGATTGTCCAACTAGACAGTGACAACAGACAAATAGTACACTCGAAGAAACATATCTCCAGAACAGTCCAAAATCCCCAATAGTTAAGCAACGTAACAGCAAAGGTGTAGCTAATCCTTTAGAGAACATATTTGGTACAAATCATATGATAAACATAAAAAACAACATTTTTGCGCTTGAAAACACATTTTTAAATTCATAAAGCAGACTTTTGGTAATAAAAATCATTAAAATTAATATTCTGAGTTATGTTTAACGAAATTAGGATATTTAAACCTAGGTTTTTTCTGTCTTAACATTTTTGCATAAAATCAAGTATCCCGAAGACGATGTGTCGTGATACAATTCTGTAAATAAAATTACAATCTTCTTCCCTAATAAATGCGACTTTTCTATTCTGTGCCTGAAATTTCCCCAAAATTGGAAAGTGTCCCTACATTACGTTTTACCTTTTTATTTAACAAAAATCATTTTCACATTAAAACATCATTTTTGATTAGTTCAATAGTTTCGACGTACACAGTGACAACATTACTATTTCTTGTATCTTTGCGAAGCTGTAGAATTTTCTGGAACGTATTCATGTGACCAAGATCTTCTACTTTGATCCTTGAAATTCAAACATTCTATAAAGCCTCCTTGCTGAGTAACTCAGACTCACCTACCAAACCGCTCGCGACCAACCTCTATCATTGACTTCCTTCCGGTGGTGAAGAAAAGAGGTCCATGCTACGATTCCCATTGATGCCACGCAGACCTTGGCTGAATATTTTATGGTAGAAAGGGAAAACTGGAGTGGGCTGGGAGAGGCGTAGCATGCGCCGGAGATGCAGTTATGAAGCAGCCGATTGGGAGCTGAGCCAAGACCTCCAATTTGAGACATGCGACCGGCGACCATCTATGGATGCCATGTAGGTCGAACTATCTGGCCCACGCACCCACGGCCTGTTTCCATTTCACTTGGTCAAGAGTTATTTGAGGCACGGCTTTCAGGATGGTCACAATTCTTCTCTTGCAGGGTGATCGAAGAGTAGACCAATTTCAGTAAAGGCACGTAAAGACCTTTCAGACAAAACATAAATTTGCTTTATACGTTTTTGCATCAACACTTAACTATGAAAAAGACGTAAAAGTCTCAGGTGATACATTTTACAACCAGCCTTTCCTTATTGCGATTCCACGTCTTTACACCTGTTGAACAAGAACCTGCAGAGCCAAAAGTGTGGAGTGTTCTTACGCAACATTCGCTGTATGCAAATGCAAGCAGTCTTTTGTATTGTTTTTCAGTAACCGGTTTAAAAGTGCAATCTTTTCTTAATGCCGTCACGACTGGAATATTCAGAGGTCAAAGGTTTATTCGGTTGTTTGAACCATGTTTATTCGATGTACAAACTGTTTATGTCTAGATCGAATCTTATCCTTTTACTCTTAGCGTAATAAAATGAATCTTATGGCAAATCCTTTATTGCACAAAGGAAGGTTTCACGGTCTGATACAGATTTGGATGTACACTTATTTCAAATCTCTTTTCCGTTCTTTCTGCACTCACGGCTGAAGTCGCGATGGTAAAAACCTTCTATACATCAGTATAATTGAGAATACGTTTTCCAAAATACATTATTGTGGATTCGACAGTAGTACAACATTTTTGAGTTAAGTCATACCTCAATGAAATACATCATTGAGGTATATCAGTGAGGCATCAAAGCCTCCAGTTAAATTTTGCGGAGTACCCCAGAGTGGTAGCTTGAAGCCTCTTCTTTAACATGTACAGAACTACTGTTTATATCATTGTATACTCCCCAAATATTACAGAAGGTTGCCAGCTCTACTTGATTTACTAGCTTCTTTTTGATTTACGTAAATGATCTGAACCAGAACCAATCAATCCAAAATGAAAAGATGGGTTCAGTATGCGAATGACACGACTCTCTGCGTCAAGGTCAGAACAGTTCAGGATCTGAAAACAATCACGTTATCCGCACTGAATTCATGCATTCAATTTTTCTGAAATAAACCTGAAAATAAACGATGCAAAATAAAATTTTGCATTGAGGAATCAAGATTCTGAAACAAAACCTTCAGCGTTTGTGAATGAATTTCCTCTCCAGGAAGTACCTAGATCGGGGTCTGACTCGGGATAATCACGTCGACCACGCATGTGTAAAAATTGCATCAGGTATTTTCTGCTCTTCGCAACTTGGCACAGTATTGCTTCATCGGAGTATTGAAGATTTCCAATCTATCCTCATCTAGGACATGAATTTTGACTCTGGAGTAACTGTGAAAAACACGAGTTGGAACGGGTCTCCATACTCCAAAAAAGAGCTGTGAGAGTGATTTTGGGTTTGAAAGCCAGAGAGTCGTGTAGAGATGCATTTAGAGAGCTGGGGTTACTGACCTTTTTCTGTCTCTATATTCTCGAGGTGATCCTTTTCTCCAGATCAAAGTGCGATTTGGTTCGAGGCGGGGATGTTCACCATCATGAGACTAGAGACAGGGACAACTTCAACACAGAACAAATGCTTTCAGAAATTTGCCTTCTAAAGTTGGTGTCAGACTAATCAACAGTCTCCCTGAAGGTATTAAATAACAAAGTGAAAAAAAATTGAAAATCAGATTAAAGCCATTTTACACAATAAAAGGTGTTTTACCCTGTTGACGAGTTTATGATAAATCGCTGGGACAATTAAGAGCACAAACATTCACAAAATCGTATTGCCGGATCTGTAAACTGTAAGAGAGAAGTTTGAATGAGGTCATGTATGTTTGACTGGATCATTGGCAGCGAGAATGGTTAGATTTGATTTAGGACGATTTTGATACAATTTTGATATTGTCTTTTCACAATAGACGACATTATTATTATTATTCTAGAGTAGATTTTATAAATACTCGAACGGTCAAGTAAAATCATCTTATAGTTGAGTATGAGTAAGTGCGCAGTCAGGCATGCAGCTACTCAGGAAGTTGAACAGACAATGTTCCAGGAGCCAAGATTTGCATTGCAAAATAAACTAGTTTCCCTGATATTGATAGAGGAGTTTCAATTAAGCAATCAGCCGTGCTAGTTTTTATCAGGTTCCAACCTGAAGGGCACCAGAATATTAAAATATGTCTAATGAATTCTGAATCGGACACATTGAAACTCTACCATCAGACACTAAAAAACTAAAAAAATACTTCCAGCGTCAACCAACCGTCTTTTTATTGCGTTAGGTGATTGGGGATATAGGTTTGAAACAAATATATGTATTTTTATAAAGATTTTTGTCAAACCCATACATTTTAGTTCCAAAAACATAAACCCAAAAAATGTATAGTTGCAATTTTTAGCCAAATATTTTGTCTTTAAATGGTTGACTGACACTAATTTGACATTATAGAACGATTGCTAACCAAGAAATGTTATTAAGATATTTTTTATTTTTTATAACACGTGTGTTTTAAAACTAAATGCTTTATTACATTACTTGAAATCGAAATATTGAAAATGCTGCCCTTTTAAAAGGTACAAGTACATAACATTTGACTTTTGCTAAAATTTAACTTTTTCGACTTACCGTAGGCGTTTCCTCGAGCAATTAAATAATCACCTATAGCAAGTATGTAGATGTAGGGAGTTTTCTGAGTGAGCTAACATTTTCAAATTTTATTAAGCCCTTCTGGAACTACTTTAATCATCCTGCATGTAAGATCTAATTTATAGGGGGAAAAAAATATATAACAAAGTTTAAGAATTTATTAATACCCTGGCATGCGATGTTGTTTTAAAGTGCCAATTTAGAACTCTTATTTAAATATCATGTAAAGTTATTATTGTTGTCCTGTAAATTAATCCATTAAATTGATAACAGCGTTGTTTATAAATATATTTATTCTGGCATTTTCGTGCTATCATGGTTATCCATTAGACCAAAATAAAAATACTGAAAAAACGCCGAGCCAAATCCCATAAAGTGATAAGCACCTTCATCAAACTCAGTGTACAATTTACAATGAATCTTCTTGCAGGACTAATGAATAAGTTTATTCCAGCCAAAACGTATACAAAATATATTATTAAACTATTATAAATACATAAAACTTAGTATAATAGCTAATCTATAAACATCTTACTTTTTAGAAATTAAACTATATTAAAATAATAATCTGTAGGAAAAGCCTACATGGGCCGTCTGCCTGTGAATAGGCAGGCCTGAGTTTTCATCCGCCTTAGTCATAAAAATAAGAAAAATGCCGGCAAAAAGTCTGTACGTTTTTAATGAAAAAAGTTTGTTAGTGGACTAAGCTTTTGGGTTCACCTTTAAATATAAACAAAAATGAAAACAAAAACATAAAGTAATTGGTAGTAAATTTTAAGTCGGTATGTCAGTTTGTTTTCGGAATATGGTGCATACTGTATTTAAGTTCTTCGAGTGACATGCTTCGATTACGCTTAATCAATTAAAGTAAAGGTTAAGGTAAAGGTTAAAGTTCTCAATGACTAGTCGCCGATCTTCAAGATATACGTACCATCAAATATCCTCAGATTTTCCGTCGGGTCATAATATTCCACAGCCCTTAAAAGGGTGAGTCAAGAGCAAAATTTGTATGATTATTTGCCAGCTACGTTTTTACTCATCTGTGAGAAATTTGATATTATTTTTATAACAATTCAATACACGGTATCATAATCTAGGAGTTTCTTTGCGTTTCTGAACAGTAAAGAAATTTACAACTTGAAATACAAAGAGTAGGAGAAGGAAAGTATTGTTCCGATCTACAGTACCAACACATTCACAGATAGAAAAGTCAGTGGGCAAGTAATACAGATACACCTACATGTGCTCATGAGTGGGATACCTACAAACATTTTATTGTGGTTGACAAATTCTCCTTTTTTGACGTTAAGCAGCATTGATTGACCTTTGCTGTCTACAGGTGGCGGGTAGGCTAGAAACGTTGAATTAAAATGAATAAATGAACTACAGCCGTATTATTTATTTCGTGTCCATAAGGAATTTAAAGCAGAAACTGTCAAATATTTTCTGTTTCGGACAAGAAGTGTGTGATTTATCGTCATTTTAATATTTTCAATATTATTCAAGAATAATTTCGTTAGTAAAAAAGGAACCAAGTTAAGCAGGGTTTATTAAGGTGTGTTTTTATTACAGAAACTGCCCCCTATACCTAGTTCAATGTTATGGACTAGAAAGGCACAACTCCCCCCACAACTCCCCCCTCAACTCCCCTCGTAACTCCCCCCACAACTCCCATACACAACCACGTTATACGGGATCTGAGAGCTGTGTTCTTGATGACTTAGAGCCTGACATCTTCCGGCGACCGCAAAGCGGAATCACGACTAGTGTTCTCAGAGTCACCCACATAAACTTCAGTGTGGCGGACAAAGCTACAGGGGCTGCATGGGTCACTTAGTCTGTTCAGCTAGCCTAGCTGGTCATGACACGTTTTATTTCATATATTTAGTTTATGAGGTTGGTAAATTTAAGAGCCTGCTATTGTGGTGGACTGTCTTGGTTTCAGTCCTCTATGAACAGTTTAAAACCTCATACACGTTTACGGCATTATGTTTAGTCGTATAGGAGATGTCTCATTTTAAAAATATAACTAATATGCGTCAAAACTATTTTTTTCAATATTTTTATAGGTATTCGGAACAGAAACTGAAATTTATTCGAATTTTATTGTAATATACCTTACAAGAAAAACAAAAAACTTTTGCGATGGGCATTAATAAGATCTTCAAAATGATATACCTCCCATAACGCTACGATCAAAAAAAGCTTATGAGGTTTAAACCCTGTTCTTATGGGGAAAAACCCAAGGTCGTTTCAACTACAACTGGCTCTTTTTTTATTTTTCCGCAAAAATACAAAAATTCTAATAATACCGGTTGAATTTGATTTTAGCTAGGACCACAATATATGTTCCAAATTATGACGTCACGCCCAGATTAAACGCTCTGTAGCAAAGAATTATGTGATCTAAACACCGTTGACTGTAACCTATTATGTGTGTGTTATGGAAATTTCTTGAGTGGTTTGTTTTTAATCAAAATACATCTAATCAAAATTAATCCTAATTAAAATGTTCAATCATATTTCATACTTAGTCATATTATTTTTATAAAACTTTTATCTAAGTGTAAGAAAAAATTCCTCATTCAGGAGCGATGTTTCTAGACGTATTATTTATTGGAGTAAAGGACTGTGAATCCTAAATTATTTCTGTTCAAGCCTAAAGGTGAAACACTTTAAACTATACCATTCATTTGTTTTAATCATTAATAAATAAGGACTCAAACAATCAATGCGCCAGAGGTCATTAGAGAGGGGCAGAGTCACCCTTTCTAACATTAATTCAGGTGTTCCGCAGGGATGAGTAATTAGTTCTCACATTTTACATTTGAAGCATTAGTTCTACTATAATATTTTCAAAACATCCTTAAGTCTATTGCTACCGCAAAGTATCAGCTAATTTGTTGGTTTATATTTCTCTAGTACACGGCTACATTTTCAATTAATGAGAACCCTAAAGTTTTATTGATTATAGTGATAAATTACAGAATCTGGGTGTTATTTATGATAAGTACCTAACACTGATGGATCGTGTAACACGTATCTAATGGAAGTTTTTACATTTTTGGACAAATTTAATGACTTTTTATTACACTATTATTGACTATTTATTATAACACTTGTTTCCGTTTTTGTTTTTTAGTGCTTGGGTCTTTTTAATTTATAATTTGTTTTATCAATGCGTGGACCACTTAGAGTATAAAAGTCCTTTCATCACCCTCAATAGTTACTTAGCGCTCCAAGCGGTAAAATCGTGTACTAAAGCAAAGTACTGTCAGTTAACGCTTAGTACGCAATAGGACCTCCTGGAATATACAGATTCTCTGGTCATCCTATAGTAGTTGCACGCTTAACATTCAACTAGCCAGTCTTAGGCTATCCAGTACTTGTAAACAGTACGAATAATGAACATATTCGCAATTTCTTGTACTGTATTTCCATTTCTGTCTAATCCATGTAAAAAGAATAGACCATAATAATGCAATGAATTGTAGCATCACAAGTAGACCGTGGTTAAATCTTAATTGGAATTTAAGAGCATTCCCTCCATCATAATGACCTAGATCGCAGTAGATACTAACAATAATTCTTGATGTACAAGTGCTCAGTGAATTCTATACAGAAGAGAGATCGTTTACGATGGTCAGACTGTGACAACTGCGGAGGGTGAGGAGGAGCCCGAGGAGCGTCACTCCCGGTCAGATGTGGAGGCGCGGCGGAGGACGGGCGGTCAGGTCACCAGGGCGCCGTCGTGGGAATGGTGATTGGCTCCACCGTTAGCTGATAGTATCGAGGGGATGCACGAAGTGAAGCCTCAATATGGGTCAGTGATGGCATTGTCTTAGACCACACAGACCTCGAGCACATGATCACCAGCGGTGTCCACTCCGCAAGGATACGGTCTACCTTTGGGATCTGCACTTGGATTTTGATTTTTCAACTAAGTCATTATCAAAACTATTCCCCTTCCCCATACAGATGGTTTATATCTTGCTAGTAGAAAACGTTGGACGAATCAAAAGGTTTAGAGTGGTTAGGTCAGTGGTTTTCAAAAACTCGTCAATTATTCAAAGTGGACAGAGAAATGTTGATTGATTTGCCAGTATATTCAACATTACCACGTCTAAATTAATGTCTAAATTAAGCAATATTTAGACCAACCAAAAAGGTTGGTTCATCTGTTTAAAATGCCACAGACGAATAAAGAACCTTTACCTTCGTAAGAAAAGACTGTCCAATGATCATATATTTGATTAATAAAAATCGAAGAGGTCATTCAGATTAAATGTAATAATAAAAAGATACATTTTGATTCACATGATTTTACTCACTTTGATTACAAATTTGTTTACTACACGAATTTCTTATTGTAATCAAGTTTACCTAAAAGGCCAATGTAAATATGTTCGCTAACACTGAGCCAAACCCCATGGAGTGATTTGCATAATCATGGAAATCGGTGAAGCTTTATGGGACGAAGCTTCATGCAAAATTCGTTTGCAAGATATCTTGTGAACAGATATAAGAATAGATATATAAGTTTTATTCTAAAAACGATAGAGTTCTTCCTAGGACCAAATGCACATACCGAATTTCAATCCTTCAGGACCTTTCTGTCGTAAACATTTTAAGAACGCCATATAGGATCCTTAATAAAAGAAAGATTCTGAACTTTTTAGCTAGTTCGAAAGTAGTTTTTTAAAAAGCTGTTGGTGTTGGTTTACAAGCTGGTCTTAACTATAAAATAGAATTAAAGCTGTGTTCTGTGTGTTGTGTGTTCTAACCGAGAAGTTCGATTCTCGGGGAGATCAATAAAAGGTTGCATATTTACTTGGACTTTTTCCCTAAAAAAAGATTGGTTCATCTGTTTAAAATGCCACAGACGAATAAAGAACCTTTACCTTCGTAAGAAAAGACTGTCCAAATACGTCCATCAAAAATATAATTATATAAAAAGACTCTAATGTTGTAAGATTTATTCCCAAAACTTGATGGTTTTCAAAAATATCGTAGAGTATATAAGTATGACAGGCCAGACTAGCTAAGTATTTTCCAGCTATTTGCGGCAAAGCATTTCTGGCTGGACACAAAAACAGACATTACGTAACTCAAGCAGACCGTTTTGACGAACTCGCCGCAAAAAACCATAAAATCGTTAACCGTTGAAATCCCAATTGTTGAGGCCAATCTTGAGGTTAATCGATAATTGAAGGTCAAACGGCATTTGTGATCACTCGTGCCGAAATCTGTTGACAAAATGTGATCAGAATTAGTGTCTGGCCGCTTCGGTTCATTGGAGTGTGGACGAATCGATGAAGACTCAGCAAAACCTGGGAGCACCGCGTCACGGCCCATTGGAAATCACCGGCCACCTCAGTGAGTTGATTGAGTCCCTCCAGTAATGATGACCAATATTTCAAATTTTTTGTGAAATTCAAATAAAATCAAATTTTGTATTGTTTATTAACAGTACAGCACTGCATGGAACATTATCATAATCATATACGTATAATATTTATAAAAACCATATTACATATAAATTCCGTTTTAAATTTAGTCAGATCCAAAAAAATCCCTTAACATGTCTATTGAAAATACAATTTATAAACTAACACAGTCAGAGACAATCCTCCCAAGAATTCCTTCAAGGTATGACATACTCTGTTCATGAGATAACTATTTAGTCTTTTTTTAATATTGAAAGGGTTTCACTAGTTTTTATATAGGGTGTTCATTTGAAAACTTCAAACACGTCTTAAAAGACTTATAGCCCAAGTATCAAAATTCTGTAAACGGGAGTGTAGCACTAATTGGGGGAACAAAAAATATTTTCAAAATGGGGGTACTTACACCTATGCCCCCTCTATACCCAAAGCCAAAAATTTTGAAATGGCAACTAATACCTTGTGACCCCTCAAATTGAAGCTCATAAAAATGCTGTATTTTGGTTAAACAAAAAATTGAAATAGGCTAAGCCGTTTGGTATCAGCAGCCAGTAATGTAATTTCTTATACAACAATTTATTAGTGTACAAACTACTGTACTACTGCTAATAACAACGAAATTACTCACTGAATACTGTTGTAAATCCTTTGTAAATTTTAGACCAAATGTTCTAATTGGTAGCCATTGTTGTTCAAGCAAAAATAACCTATTTTTAAATTCTTGCCTAACCTTTCTCTGTGTCACTGAGTCTGAATGTGTCACCTAGGTACATCATAGATTTATTTACAAAATATACTGAAAGTGGTAGGAGTGAGCATCTCCATTTTGAAAATATGTTGTTTTGTTCCCCCAATTAGTACTATACACTTCCGTTTACAGAATTTTTATACTTGGGCTATAAGTCTTTTAATACGAGTGTTAAGTTTTCTCATGAACCCCTGTATAGTCTGGTAGAGGATTAAAATATTTTGGCCTATGAGATGTGGTTGTTTTTTTTTTAATTCATGGTGATGCTTTTGAACCAAAGGACAGTTTTTGAATCGTGTGGAATAAGGATGTATATGTACTGGAAAGGATGACAGATTTTTAAAAGTAAACACACACATTGAATATATGAACAAGGATGGAAGTGTCAGGAAATGTTCACGAGGGAATTCTTCTCGGCAACTCTCCCGGCTCCCGAGACCACAAAATCATCCTCACAGCCATCTTCTGCAGTCTAAAAACCCCGTTGAAAGAGGATGACGATGAAGTTCCCCAGAAGAGAGTACCATATGATACCAGTGGGAAAAATAACCAAAATAAACCATTTTAAGAATGGATTTATTACAGAATCCAGATAAATATTGAAGAGATAAAATGCAACCGTTCAGTTTCCTACACAGCTGATCAATGTGAATTTTCCAGTTAAGTCCGGATCTATGTGCATCTCTAAGAAACGAACAGAAGAGAATTCAATCTTTAACCAAAACTGTTCGAGAGCTCAGCAAGAAAGTACGGTATAACCCATTTTAAAAGTCATGATTAAAAAGTTACGATTAATACTACACGACTTAAATAATGCGACAATTGTTCTTAAAGACCTTCTTCGTTGAGGTGCTCTTTTATTTAAAGAAGATTACTTTATAGCATTGGGGTAAGAATTTATCCCATTATGTTAAAATATAAACTCACAACCAAAACTGTAATTTTACATATTTTAGTAGTTTTACAAAAAAGCTATTTTCAAAATGGGGGTGCTCACCCTTATGCTCGTACCCAAAGACCATAGACTAATATTGTTGTGTAAGAAATTACATTATTGGCTGCCGATACCAAACGGCTTGGCGGATTTAAATTTCTTTTTTATAAAAAAACTGCATTTTTTAAGGTGTCACAAGGTATTAGTTGCAAGGTATTTCAAAATTTTTGCTTTGGTTACGGGGAGGCATAGGGTGAGCACCCCCATTTTGAAAAATATGTTTTTGTTCCTACAATTAGTACTATACACTCCTGTTTACAGAATGTTGATACTTGGGCTATAAGTATTTCAATACGAGTTAGAGTTTTCAAATGAACACCCTGTATGTTTATGAACATATTAAATGGTTTAACATTATCACTAGAGGGGCTCGAGAATTCCTTATCTGTATGCCTGTCCCTCCGCATGATATCTAGAGGAAGAAGTAATCTTTAGGCTGGAAATGTTGCAACACACTCCGTTTCTATAGGCAACATCGAGTACGATGTTGATACATGTTACTGCGTGGGATTTGGCTGAGCGTTAGCGAACATTTTTACATCGGGCTTATGAGTAACAATGAATGCTTAAAATGTTAAAGTACAATCATATAGTATTTTAACATCTAATATAGTAGTTGATACATCTAGCGTAATGAAATGAGCTATTGACTTAACATTTTGCACGAAACTCGCAGCGAACCCTGCTATCGTGAAACGTGGTGTGCGCGGTGTGCGTGGTGTGGTGTACTCCTACCTTGTAGCACATCACTCCTTACGGAAAAGTAGATGAGTTTTCAAATTCCACCGTAAATTTTACAAAATCTAAACTGTAATAAGGGAATAGAACAATTATAAAATTACTTCTGAGTAATATTTAGTAACCATCAAATATGCCTTAATACTTTAGGTGGACAAATTAAAAAAAAAATGTATTATTTAAACATGTTCACATTAACCATCCTATACGATGTATATAGGGGAGTGCCGATGGCCAGGTGGTGTAAGACGTTGGACTTTTGGGTCTGGGTTAGAGATAGCGCAGGTTGAAATCCTGTCTGTGACCAAAGTACTTTTTTGTCAGTACCACCGATTTACTGTATCGATTCTCTTCTGTTTGATAAGATCCTCGCACAGGCCAGTAGCCCATGAGGACGGACAGAATAAGGCTCAAAAGGGGATTGGCCTCTCCTTTTTTAAAAAAAAGTAAAACATATATATATATATATATATATATATATATATATATATATATATATATATATATATAAAACTTAAATATATTATTTGAACATGTTAATTAACATTAACCATCCTATAAGATGTATATAGGGGAGTGCCGATGGCCGAGTGGTCTAAGACGTTGGACTTTGGGTCTGAGTTAGAGATAGCACGGGTTCAAATCCTGTCTGTGACCGTTGCACTTTTTATCAGTACCATCGACCTTGTACAGTGTCGACTCTCCCCCTTATTATGTTTGATAGGATCCTCGCACAGGCCAGTAGCCCATGAGGACGGGCAGAATAAGGCTCAAAAGGGGATTGGCCTCTCCCTTTTTTAAAGTAACAAAATATATATACACTCTTAAAGGATTCAAAGGCCACCATCTATATGCTTGAAATTTTCTATTGGAAGCTAAGTAAGGAGTGGATCGTATGTCATTACAATTCGATAACATTGTTCAAGACCAATATTCGTTGCCTTGAACTATTTTTTAAAATTATTTTTGTTCTTTTCCAAATCTAACTTATACCGGAAAATGTTTTTTTACCGACAAAGTTGACATGGTTCCAAACGGGACAAAATTGAATTTCTGATAGTTTTATTTATGACTATAAAAATATAGGCGGATAAAAATACTAAGAAGGAAGTGATTCATAGAATGTATGAAGAGAATAGGAAGTAAAAGATAGGAGGAACGCGAGTATGAACGTTTTACGTATTCCGTGCTTGTGGAGGCTTTCCTGAACTTGAGAAGAGTGGAGGGTCGGCCAAAGCTGTGGCTGCACGCAGTGTGTAGAATGCGTACGTCGCGTCGTGTGTTACGGTGGTGGGAGGGGGGGAGATAGCACGCACTCTCCACCAAGGGAATAACAATTTGCTCTAATTCGTTCCAGGAATTTTAACGTTGCACAAAGCGCCTAGTTCACTTCCGTCCACTCCTGTAATGGTTTCAAGGTTGCCATTAGGATGGACACCGTGCAGCCGTGTGTCGAACATTTCTCTTCTTCGTCTTCGGGACTGTTGGTGGATGTCCCGAGGTATGCGTGGACCTAGGTGTTATATCGGGCTTTCTCCAGTTCTCAGGGCATAGTTTTACCTGTGGAGATCTAGAGCATGGCTCGACTTCCATGGGTTTCGTTGCAAATGTTGCATGGATAAAAGGTTTTTCAAGTCTGTTGCGGAAGTAAAAAAGATGGGGAGGGGCTGAAAACGAAAAGTTCAGACAGGTGGAGTATCTTTTAAAAAGACTTTGCATGAGGCGTACCTTTGAGTACTTTTATTACACTGACTATTTCGACAGGAATAACTGTCAAAATTGGTACAATTTGATAACAGATGGACTGCAAAAAAATTCTTTATTGTTTAAAAACTTACTTATCAGTTTTTAGGAGTTGTCATGGAAAACCACAAGTGAATGAAAAATCTCCAATACAGTGTTTAGTAACACCCCACCATCCCCCATTAGGATTCACTTCTGTCTGGTTTATACTTTCCAGGTAAACCTACACTGGGTACCTTATGGATGTCCAGGAGCGGTACATTACTAAACGAAAATGTCTTCACAAGAGACATCAATATCTTGATATTGTGATGCAAAGGTAATTTGACAGGTCTAGTCTACTGCGGGAGATGACTGTTAGAGTTGGTGGAGCTCCCTGAGTGTTGAGGTTGTTCCTAGGCTAAACAAGGGCGTGCCACTCCCTGCCTGCTTAGACTTAGAGGCTGTTTCAGAGCTTGTTTCCTCTTCTACCAAGGAAATATTTGAGATTAATCCCAAAATCCTTATTCTTGACAGAAGGCGACTACATCTAACCTTACCCATCCAGAATATCCTGCAACTTTGGCAGCAGCACAAAGTCCTTTTAGGCAATTTCTCAAATTCTTGTCCAAGAGAATAATAAGACACACCCACCATTAGTGGGTGATGAAGGTAGTTATTGATTTCGTTGTGATGATTCAAATAGATGTTCTAAAAGGGTTTTAATGAACACTGTAATTTTAAATAACTTTTTTAATATATCACTGTTTAATGATTATAGGCATACTAATAAACCTCGACCTCTGCCTTTACAAGTGATCACAGTAGTTTCGTTGTTTGTCAAAGTAGTGCTTAAGAATGGAAAACCTCAGTCACTTAGCTGAGAAACCAAGACGTGATTGAAACAGATTTACAAATATCTTATTCTAATAGCCCAATAATAGTAGATACACAGTTTGTTAGTCTGTGGAGCAGTAGCAGATATTCAAAATATAATGCACGTTTCCTATAAGAGTCTTCTCAGTTTTAAATATGAATTACCTATTCCTTCATGCCACACAGTATGGAGTTTACAAATCACATGATCTACTGTATCGATAACGACTGAAAAACGTTGGGTAAAATAATTTTCTCTGTTAAGATGATGAAATTAGTTTCGCATGAATAAATGCTTTGAGTTTTCAAACAAAAGTTTAGTTGTAGCCTATATCTATGATACCTTTTCTAAAGGCAGGAAAAGTAGATAAAACATTATCAATAATTTCGCGAGGATTTTAGGGATTTGAAGCAGACTTTATGAATATTCTTAAATATATTAAGGTCCAAAGAAGAACCGTTGAAGATATGGATATACTTAAAGATGACGGGAAGCAATTACGAGTTTATAGTAAAAAGTTAATTTCCTTGCGAAATATCTTACTGAAAATGTAATTTTCTTAAATTATATTTGATTAAAACAATGTAATTTCATGAAGTTCATGCATCATTAAAACACATGTCACTCCCTGAACCTATGACTTAACATGTGCACAATGTAGAACTTTTATGTTCAACAGTTTTTAGTTGGGTCTGGTAACAAAATGCTCCTAACTTCCAATTTTAAATTCATAAAATACTAGCAGAATGGTCAAAACCTATTTTTCATCTTTTCATCTCATCAGAGCGATGAGTTTAAAATATTAAAAAATTAATGAATAGCATAAATCGATTGCTCCTTTTTAAGACAACTGAAAAGTTATTATCGCAGACGGAAAGTTTACCAAAACTGTGAATTTTGTACATAAATCTATCCAAATCTCCCTTTCTCTCTTAATGCGCACTATTAAGTATCTATACATACCAAATCGACAGGAACTTCAAATTCACCTTCCTAAGCTCAGGTGTTGCTACAAGGGTGACTGCAAAATGAGCTTATTTTCCCAAAGAGAAGATTTGGTTACAAAACTCTGTGCAGGGTCAAACAATTACAAGAGCAAATTTTAAATTCAGAAGCCCATACTCATATCCATACTCAAGGTCCGTTGTTTAATAAAGTCTTCAAATTCTCAAGAAGCACAGAACTTCGTCTTCTGAAGCTCAGAGCTTGAGACACCGCTGTTGACAAGAGATGAGCAGAGGGAAGGCTGGTGGGTGGTAACTGGCTGACATACTTAGCCTCGTGAGACTGCTGACCCTTGGCTGGCTTCGGTCCAGACACCGCTGTTTCCCATACCTCACAGTCACCGTCACCTGAGGAATTCGGGTATCAACGGCTGTCAGCTGGCCACTCGGACATGACGTCATCACTATTGCAGCCACCTCTGAGAGTTTCGCTGGGTTGATGGCAAATCCAATATCCTTAGGAAGGAAGATGTTACTGAAGTTTAGAATAGTGTAGATATATTGTGTTTGTGGTTTTGTTGAGTAATTCTCCTTTGGGGAATTAGGACTAGTGGTTGAGAAATGTTTACCTTTTTTTGGGTAGACCATGCTACACTTCCACATGTCCTTAATGAGAATTGGTTAATGACGGATAACGATAAAGAATGTAAAGCGATGGAATATTATCTTCTTCTAGCTTAACATAGACATGACCCTGTAGATTTTCTAGAAAAGTCTTCAAGAAAAGATTTGTTTAAGCATGGTTTTTTTTATACCATGGCTGAAACTACTAATTATTATTGTTTTATGTAGGCAAGACAAACATAGTGTCTAACAACTCTTTTACTCTCAGAAAAAAAGACCACCTCAGCCTGTAGAGCAAATAATTCACTCGGTTAGAGATCACAGGTCAAGTCTAATCATCGCGTTTGCTCGTCATCTAGTAAACAACACAGGCTCCAGACAAGCACCTTGGGGCACTCCTGACGTCACCGCTGTGACGTAGCAAGTCGTCACCGATATCTCACAGGTAGTGGTGAGTCAGCACGTCCTGAAGAAGCACAACTATAAATAGCGGGCTGATGTAATACTGGCACAAAAAGATTAGTCTTTTTGCCCAACAGGATATTACGAGCTGTTATGTTTGGAAGTGCAAATTTGCATACTTGCGAGACGTCCAGTCGTTCCAGACTAACATGAAGATTCTCTCAGTAGAGTAAAAGTAATACTTATGGAAGCTTTACTTTTCCTTGCACCATGTTTCCAAAAAGGTTAGTTAATTAATTTGGAAAGCGGTTTAGGAGTACTTTTAAGCCAGCTGGTCTTTCATACCACCCTAAAGAAAGAATCGTAGTTTCGTTAATTACACATTCGTCATTGATTATATATTTATAAGGCATCGTGGCCTTCAAATCACTGAGGCTACGCACCATGGCCACTTTAAAAATTTGCTTTAGTTAATAAGGGCATATTTTTGAGTTATCACTAATAATCGGCAGTTCTGAGGTGTTAAAAACCTAATATCTTCCAGCACCCATGTTTATAATTAGATGCAATATGAAGAGCTTATATGTAATATTTACAATATTGCTGTGTATCACCACTTTAAAATTAAAAACTCTCAAAATATAACCAATAGGCGTAATTAACGCATCCCTATTTCATGCGCATCAGATGAACGGTAGTATTAAAACAAACCAGTTATTATACAAATAATAGTAATAATTGTTGTAATTTTTCACATTCAATATGTTGTAAACTGATATATATGACGTTTTATGAAAACTTGCCCATATGTACCCTACTAATCTGTTGAGCTTAGTCAGTGTTGCTAGTTACTTTAAGTTGCAAAGCGATTCAGATAAGTAGTCTTACCAAATGTATTTGGTAAAACACACCTTTTCAGATGTTATCTTACTAAATGTCTTACAATCTGTATTAAAATCGTTTAAAATTTATGTTCAGGGTCCAAACCCTGTATGTACTTTATCAACTCCACATTATGATAAATTGGATAGATATTAGTTAATCAAGAGCTAACACTTTTATCCCACAGATTTCTTCTTTTATCATGCATTAAAACTCTTATAATCTTTGAACAACACCACTTGAATTTTTTTATTACACTTTCAATAAAAAAGTGAAAACCCTTCATTAGTTAGTTGGAAGAATATTCCACAGTTGTCTTTATGGTGACAAGATTAGACGAACAGTGTAATATAATGAGTTTCGCTGAAGATCCATCAGTACCTTCGAGGAATGTCCTAGGAGATCCTCCTACCAGTTAATATAAATTCTCCAATTCTCCTTTTTGCTTTACTCGCAACACCATTCCTCCCACAATGGGCAGTGCATCTAGACAACAATGATAGGTTGTTCGGCCCAGGGTTCGAGCCGTGTGCCAAACGGTACTCGTGGGAAGAAGACCTCTAGAGCCTCCAGGGTGATCCTGACGTCGACGTCCACCACTCAACGGGGAACAAGGAGGTCCTTGTGGGTCCCGGAAGCGTTCGACAGCGGCGGGATGACTGGAGCATCGTCGTCCCCCATTACAGCTGAACAAATATAACCCTTGATTGTGACCATATCCGGCAGGACCAGTGCTGCCATCTGTGGACCACCCCTGCTCCACTCTAATAGTCCTTGATATCACCAGTCGTCTGTGTATTACTAGGTTAGATACTGCAGCCAGAGATAACATCTGGAGTGGCGCTATTGCATGGGCAGACCCTGATTAATTGCATCGTTATGTCAAATAGCCCATCCGGCTTAGTCGGAGGAAGTAGTGGATTTTGTGACAGCAAAACTATTATTTACGTGTACTCAGTATGTAAGAACCATTCATGTTTTTTTAATGTTTCTAACAAGTTTAGGAAATGTTATAAGCATTCCGAAGAACTTAAATTTTGTTCTCTAGGTTCATAAATAACGGAGTTGTGATTTTTTAAAGTTTTAACGGGTGTCATATTGAAACAAAATGGTGCACACAGGGTGTTGTGTTCACTAAATGGTTTCACAAACTTCTGTGTCTGATATTACTCATCATTTTTAAAAAATCGTATAAACATAGGTCGAGAAATTTCTCGTTTAACCACTAACCGCCAGTTTGTATTTTTTGTTAAAACATTGTCTCTAAAACTGTGCTAAAGAAACCAAATTTGGCATATACATTTGTATATTTAACAGGAAAATTTAAACAATTGTGTTATTTTCTATAATATTACCAAAATGGCATCTGCTGAAAAATATTTTATGTCAAATAACAAAAAAAAAACTAGTATAGTCATAAAACATTTACCAAACACCAACTATTTTACGAATTTAATTACAATTCCAACACGACTTGTTTTAACGAAATCCGTCAATGCATAAGCGAGCTCTACTTTAAAGGTACGCTTACACAAGCCGGGAGCAGCAAACATTTTGCTTTTTGATATGCATCAGCTGTTTAACATAGGTTATACAAATTTTACAAGATACTAACCATTTAAAAACTTTTATTAATTCCAACGGTATTCTTTCAACGATACTCGTCAATGGATGTCTTGAGATGTTCTGAATCTTAAGGCCATGTGTGATTTAAGTGATTAAACTACTGAGTATTATTTCTTTTTTAAGTATAAAAAAATATAATAACAGTATTTCACTTTTTTGTAAAGAAGGTGCCAAGATTTATGCCTGAGTATTATTTCTTTTTTAAGTATAAAAATATTTAATAACAGCATTTCCTCTTTTTGTAAAGAAGGTGCCAAGGTTTATTTTACTTAGTACAAATTGGTGATGTAAGAAGATTGAAATTATTAATTAAATAAGTGAATAAAAGTATTTGAAACAATTTAAATCACAAATAAGAAAGCCGTAATAATCCTAAATGGGCAAGTTTTAAAGATACTTACATATAATAATTATATAAATCTTCCTTTGACCATTTTTCATTGCCGAGGGTCCTAATTAATATGTTAATTAATTATGATTCAATTACGGACCGGATATTCTCACAAATTGGAAATTAATTCCGCACATAAAGATATTGTCTCTTCCAGTTCAAATTAAACAGCATCTGATTATGGGGTTTGGTGTACAATTATAGATGCAAAGCACCCATATGGTTCCTTTCTAGAGTCGGAGTCAAATTTTGAAGTTGCCATTTCCACGTTTGTACTGGTTTTTATGCTAAGTTATTTTAGATGTACATGATTATGAAGTAAATTAGGATAGTTAAAGATCAGCTTGATATTAAAAACTGAAATTAAAGCTGGAACAAATATTTAGAATCTTGCATACATTTTACATAGTACCTATATAAATAGTACTAGCCTTTAAAGAACAAAAAAGTAAGGGTGAAAGTTGTAGGAACCGTTTTAGCTCATTTATAGCCCTCTCCTTCTATATCCCTTTGATAAAAGGGATAATGAGGATAACGTCCATAACGTGATGGGATAACGATAAATTAATCAAGATAACAGGATTTCGGACATTATTTTGTCATCGTTATGACTGAAAAAGGTATAACACTACGTTTCGAGGACTAGAATCTATCCTCTTCGTCAGGTGGGGGAGGTATTAGTACATACAAAAATAGAGAACAGAAAGAAGAAAAGAAGAAAAAGAAAAGGGTTTACCCAAAAGCTGCTTGGAGTCTAGTCCAGCCAGGCGTTGTCACTGCAGAGAATGCAATTTCCGAGCACAAGTCACACGTCACACCGGCACAGATAAAAGTGGTATACTGTCCGAAATGTGCGAAATCCTGTTATCCTGTCAAACCTTCCATCGCCAATAACATATTATAAACAAATTAACAACATATGAATAAAATTGCCTAATTAAACAATTTTTATTACATCTGAAATGTTTATTTAGAACTAACTCTTTAAATAGAATCAAGGTTTGTTTAATAGTTTTTGTTTAGGCAATGCTTCATTAAATCGATGCGTCAGTTTGCCAAACTTGACAGAATATTTCTATATTAATTCAGTTTCTATCTAGATTCTATTACCGGCACACATTTACAAATATGATTAGCTGTTTAATTCAAAAACGTTAGATAGTGTACAACTTTATATAAAGTATGCAACGCCTGAACTTCATTGGAGTACAAAGGAGTAAAATTTTAAAGGCAACACATTTTTCAAATCTGCAACCGCTTAATTAGGCTTTAACATCAACTATTGTATATTTTGAAATATAAAAAGTATGTGTTTGAATCAAATAAATCATTATGGCATTAAAAACTTGATCATGTAAAACAAATCCAGTTTGAAATTATTACTTACGGATTTCTTGTGATTTAAATCTCATTATATATTTCGTTTACGATATCCTGAGAGTTAGTGAACCTATTAACTATGGTAGAAAATCCCAACGGCATATCTGTCCGTCCATCCACACCATAGATATTGGACCAATCCCATAGGAAGATTGCCACCGATCTTCAGGCAATTATCCACGATGATAGTCCGTGGAAAAGCTTCGTTGGAAGTGTTTTCCTTTGTGGTTCTAAACTACCATTTTGAAATATTTTAAGATATGCAGAGTTAATTATTTAAAACCAGGACTTCATTGTTCAATGAAACCTTTCGGTTAGTTTGTCCGACAGAATTGTAAGCATAGTTGACAGATTTGATGGGACAAATACTAAATTTGAGATGAAGTGAAATTTAAACCTTAATTCCGGATATTTAATCATAATAGGTTAAATTTTATATTTATGTTGGTTTAAGGTCGCTGTTACTCACTTATTTTATAACGAGGAGTCTGTACTTCGGGTTTGTAAAAAAAGTACATCAGAGGGTGTGCTACTCGATCCGACTATATAAAAAGTCTGTTTGGTACAATTGATTTTGAAGTTTCTATGAGGAGTGTCATGCAAACATTGTTAGAGGTAAGGTTAGACGTCACCAGAAGCTCTAGTGCCTCATTATGAAGTGAGGTGATCAATATAGCTACTTCTAATGATCATTACTTATTAAAGAGTCCTAATTTGCCGAACCCCTTCAGAGTTGAGATGTCCCTTGATGACCATGTTTGAGTCCACGAACTTCCACGCCTTGTGCAATTAAAGATGATGCTCTTGAGAATATCCAAAATTTACTTCAGTGATATCTCAATATCCTGCTGAACGTTCCAGGCTACGTGAAACTCCTGACGAAAGTGTTAAGGTTCCAGAATGAACAACGAGATGAGATAGAATCATCTCGCCATACCCTCGAGCACAAGCAAACTTCACAATTTTCCAAATGTAACCTTGAAGATATCTTGCAACCAACCACATCCACTGTCAATAAAATATAAGCCTTTTTGGGAAAAGATTATGTACCACTGGTATTTGAGAGAAACGTGTATTTGAGTACTATTAGTGTTACCATTAGTGAGTCACTAAAAAATAACTTCTTAGGAAAATTCAAAATTACTGTAACGAATCTCACTTACCAAAAATGAAGCTTGGAGCAGTGAATTACTTAAGAATATATGTTTTTGTCTCATCACCAATTGCATTTATTATTATTTAGTTTGCACTATCCAAATTAAACTCATATTTCACCAAACCCATTACATTAAATGGCATGGCCCAAATGGAAATAGAGTTATTGTTAAAATTGTAGAATTTTAAATTCCTCCGTCATATTTGGCTTTACAAAGTACATCTCTTATGCATTTGCATCAATGCTTTTCAAACTTAGGTATCACTTTTTAAATGCATGTGTAGTTTGGAACCATTGAGAATCCTCTTCATTTCCTCTTAATCCTAAATTTTAAATGTGACCTCCAAGAGTTATCAAAAATGTATCAAAGTGGATCAAATATCTCAAATTAATAATAAAACACAATAATTACGTTTTTTATACTTTGATACTCTGATACTTGGGGAAAGGAAAGCTGACAAGATAAAAGAAATGGCAAACGAAACCGGTCACGTTCGTCCTGACAAGGCCAACTGAAGGTAAAATTGGTACCCAAGCGTGAGGGTTTTGCAGCGCCATCATTCTTCTTTCACCAACACAACGAGCCCATTTCTTCCACTGTTATTTTTTCTATGGCAAAAACATAATACCACCACACAAAAACAAATTTATTAAAATTTGTTATTTAAAAATATAGTACAGATATTAACTCCTGTTTTGTAAATGATACAAGAGTATAATATATTGTTTTACAACAAGAAACTATATACTACCATAATAATTTTATTAATTATTTACAATGTCAAAAATATATTTAAAACAAGTGTATAGCACTGTAGTTCTAGAAGATAAATCTAAATAATGTAGAATAGCTAACAAATTAACCTAAATAGTTTATTACCTAGAAATAATTTATTCTTACTCTATTTCAATTAGAAGAAACATGAACGTTTCTATCAAAAATTCAAAAAGAACTAATAAACTCTTATTTGGTGTATATCTTCCATAAATGTATATAAACCTGTAGTTATCAGTTTCTGTATCAGTAAAAGGGGTGGTTGAACTCTTGCCCTATGCAGCAAAGTATTATGTATAGTGACAATATTTCAGCGTCTACAGTTTTAGAGTTTCGAAAGCCTCTTTACACGACTCTCTGAGTTTTAATTTTGCATTGATTTTAACAGGTTTTTTTCTGGAGTCTGAAAGCTCTCATAAAGACTGTGACTGGTACTTTGGTATCAGTTCGATATACCAGAAGTGCCGTACCATCGACATTTACCAGAGATGGGGAGGGATCTTAATGGATGGAATAAAATTAACAACATTAACCACTCCCTATTCATTAAAGACATATGTAACCTACAGCATAAAAATGAAGCAACCATTAATAAATCAGAGGGTAATTAGAATTTACTATCGAAAAATGACTTCCGGGACGGTAAAGCTCAGGAGTCCCGCAAGGATCCACTTTAGCTCCTTTGTGTTCACCGAACAAATTACTCGTAAATTCACGTTTACTAGGATGAAGCGAACAGAGGGGGAGGAACTGTATTACACCGTTACATGGGAGTAATAGTGAGCTATAACCCGTTTATAGCTGGACTGGACCGCAACAACTATTGTTTACTGACCTGTTTACACATGTGTTCAGTATAAACAGGGGTGTATCGGGTTGTGACCTGCGGCAACGGCTTGATTGATAAATCGCACAGCTGGTTCGCAAAGGCAATTAAACAGCCCTCGCCAGTCCGTCATTAATCAACAACTCAGCCCGGATTCCGCTAATTGGCTGGGTGAATGTCAAACGTTCGCGGCTTCAGTGCGACCCGGCGTTCATGTCTCTATCTGGACGTCACGCTGCGGTGATACCCTCGGAGGCATTCATTTGCGTTCACTAATATGATGCGGTCAAAGCACGAGCACTGTTGCAAAACAATGTTTGCCGTGGATAAACCAGTGTTTATTGCTAGTTTGAGGCATCGTGGATTTACCTTTGACCGTACCGTATATAGGAGCAATATACTGAAGCAACCTTTCCTTCTGGGATTCTGTCTGATTTTAACATGCCCATATGTAAAGAACTGGGTACAGTGAAGACATTTTTCGACCAGTTCTGGGAATCTGTTAGATATCTAGAGCTAACAACATCCATTCTTCTTTAGATATTCTTCATATCCTGATCTCTCAGAATGTTTAATCATACTCTTTATTATCTTGATTTGGAAGATACACCCAGCTAACTGGATCTCAACGGAAGGCCAGTTGACAACCTGACTTGTGATGATGATTTATGGGTAATTTAGGAAAAGTCGTTAATCTTGTAATGCTGATTTTTGACCATCCTGAAGGAATGAGGATATCGTCATGGGATTGAAAAACTCCTGGATTGCTGGTTAGGATATTTTTCAAAGCATAAGTGATAATACTGACACAACCTTTTGTCTATTGGCTCTCTGATACCAATGGCATCGATTACCTGTCCGGTTATTGTACCTGGAGACATACTTATCAGGTTATACTGAATTAATCAATAATCCACAATTTAATTGAGATTAAAATCTCAATTCCAGGAAACATGGCGGACCGTACAAAGTTTTCCTGCACTCAGATGATTTGAGAATTATATTTAGCATTATAGCCCTCTGCCGTAAGGTATACACTAATTTGTTATGATGATAGTAGCTAAACATTTCGAAACTGAAAGATTTTTAAATACTTCAAATACTATGTGATACGTATTTTTCAGTGGGGTGGCGACTTTTACACTTTTCTCCTTTACAAAATTCGTCCCTTCACCGCTTAGTGAGAAATTAATTTGTTTCAAATGCCTGTTTCGGATTAATTTTGCCTTTTCAGCCAGGTAATATTGCATAGACAACGAAGTTGACTAGTGGCTTCACTGTCCTAGAACAGGCTGTATAAGCAAACACCCTTGCTGTATAGAGCGGTATGTTGTTAGGATTTTACACTCTGGAGAATTATGAAACCCGGCATAATCTGGTAAGTACCAACAAGTACGTACTCTTCTTGTACTCTCTAAGTACAACCGGTTCTACAAATCTAATCGGTTTGTAATTATGTCACTCATATAACTCCTAGCACAAGAATGTATGTCTCGTAGTCACAAATAAATAATATAAATACAAGAATAGGCTACTCGTGTCACAAACTCAAACTGGAAAAAAACACAAATACGTTTTTTTCTCTCAAACAGTATTAAAATATTATTTGTCATTCCTAAGCATTTAGGAACAGCCATTAATTAAAAAAAAAAACAATATAGTTAAACAAAGTGGTAGAAAGTTATATAAAATCGCCGACATCGACATTCTTATTAGTAGCCTGTGCTAATGTGATGTGTGATTGTGATCCTCGCACATGTGATTTGTGCTCGGGACTTGCATCCCGTGCAGTGACATCGCCTGAACTGGACTCCGAGCACATTTTGTGAATGTTTGGAACCTTTTCTTTCCTTTCTTTACTTCTTTCTGTTTTTATATTTTTTAATGTATTAATACCTCCCTCACCTGACGAAGAGGATAGATTTCAATCCTCGAAACGTTTGTGCTATAGCTTTTATAAACCTGTAACGATGGCAAATGTCCGAAATCCTGTTATCCTTTCAAACCTTCCATCGTCAATAGCAAACTTTAAAAAAGTACACTTTCATATAAACAGACGAAGGTCGATGTATTATAATGAGCAAAATGAGAAAGAAAGTAAAACGTCGCTCAGTTTGGAACTGACAGGACAAGAGCGCTACATAACTACCGGTCTAGCGTCTGGCAGTCTGGCAGTCTGTCTGTCTACCCGTTTCGGCTGCCACTCCCAGTTACTAAATTGAATCTGTGTTGGCTAAATATAGCTGGCAGATGTTAAACTTGGATACCTGACGCACACCAATGATTAGTAAGTCTACTGCTATTAAAATTGCTTTTTAATCTGTTATTCACTTTATTAATTTGTCACTTTAATATTATGCAGAAGATTTTAACTATTTTTTTTATTTATGACATATTTTACAAAATACTAAATATAATAAGTGCAGGGACATATCAGTCAGGCTTACCACCCATCCGGATAGTAGAATAAAATTCCTATTCAATCATTCAAAAAGCTAGGTTTTTATTAATTATTTGATAAACCCCACAAAAAAAGTATAATGTATATAAATAAATAATATATATATATATAATATATATATATATATATATATACATACATCAATTAAATTTATATAAATGGCAACAAGTATTTTTGTGATTCAATGTTGATTGAAAACATATATATATATATGATATGATATTTTTGAAAACTGTAAAAAACCTACTCTCTTTTGAATAAGTAAAAAAGGAGTTGAACCCTACACCTCTGCTTGTTGGTCTTGAAAATGTTTTGCGGTATATTTACAATTTGGAAGAATTTCATTGCCGATTTCATGTAAAAACGTTATATTGTAGGTAAGAGAGCTGTTACAGTTTGAACATTTTAACCAAAGACAGTTTTTGAACCCAGCGAGTGAACGTCATAATTAATAATTAACTTAACCACATTGATTTGTTGGTCTTTTTATTACACATAATTTGTCCATGTAATCTTTACTGTGCCTCTTTTAGCTTTCAAGGTTCCTTCAATGTACATACAATTTGGAACACCCGGTATATATTTTTAAATAGTACAAAGTTTTTAAATAAGCAACACAACAATGTTGAATTATCAACAACTTGTAAAATTCTAAGTACATACGAAATTAACACAACTTTGGAGAATTACGTACAAGTTAAAAAATTACCATAATAATATAAAATGTTGTAAAATACCAAAACAATATGTTGGAGACTTTAAAACAATTGCCAAAAAAAGTCCTACTAAAAGGGGGACTACTAAAATTGAGTGTACTGTCGTTAAAGTACCCGCTAACGTCCATACACTGTATGGATACATTTTAAATCTTAAAAACATAATGTTGTACAAACAACAATCATGCATTCGATTCCTATTGTATCACTATATTCATTCAATAAAATAAACAGGCTAGCGATTATTAAAAAATAACAGTTTAACAATTTGAAAGTGCTCTTTGTAATCGAAACAAATTCCTAAACTTACAGGCAACACTTCATATTGGATTACCTATAATAAATATTCTTTTGTTATTGGTGGCAATGGAATATTAAATTAGAATCATACAATTCCGAATTTAATAGAGCATGAATTCAGATATTGGTGCCGATAAACATAAAAAACCCTTGATAAAAATTTTAACATGTATTTCATAAATTATACACAACAAAGGACACTTGAGGATCAATAGAAAAGTTCTGATTTTTTTTTCATTTCAAATTTGTCAGGAGTGAAGAAAAAAATTAAATTATCAAGTTATTAGTTTAATAAATTCTTGACAAACTGTGCCAAAATACTCATGCAAAACAGTTCACAAGGGGTGGTGTGAGTTTCAAATGTGAAGAAAAATAGTTTTAAAACTTTTTATAAAATGGCTAATATTGTCTAAATAATGTGTTTTACAGAGTATAATCACAGAGAGCAATCGTAATCACTTGTCCTATGAGAATTCACCAACATGACAGAAAAAACTTCGCTAGGGTCATAGAGCAATAAAACACAATAAATAACGCCGTAACGGTGGACCATTCCTCATAAAGCACAGAGCGAAAGGCTTTCCCATGGTTTATATTTAGATACTCGTTTAAAATTCCTTTCCGAATTGAATTCGCTCATAAATAATGTAAAAATGCGCGTATCAGTGAAGGATGGCGCTCCAGGTTGAGCAACACACCCGAGGGCCCAACAGCACCGGCTAGGCGCGCGGCTTGGCGGCCAGGCGCTGCTCACTGGCTCGAGTGTCAGGCGCAAGCGGCAGCAATGTCCATTGGTTTAGAAGCTTGAAAAATATTATAGCCAAAGAGGTAAAGTAACATCGTTGTCGATTTTTTTGCACGTTCTCTTGGTTGAACATGAAAACACCGTAAACAAGTTTCACATACGGTTTTTTTTAATATTTTGGGTTCTACCACAAAATAGACATCGGTCTATAATTAGAGATCTCCGTTTTGGAATCAAACCTATTTTGTATACTAGTGTTTATTGCCATTTAGAGCCAAGATTTAAACTTATATTTGTCTTTTAGAGAAAGAGCTGGTCGTCTGATCGTCTAAGATTCTGGATAAGTTGCGCGTCACTAAAGGCTGTGCTGCTTTTATTACCAACATTTCAAAGTAAATCAATACGTTTTTATCAGTTTACACGTAAGGATCTGCACTAGTTCGGACCGATCCAGTTTGGGCACACGCCATAGGTCTCTGTTTTGGACCACCACAGTACTGGTCAGTTTATTATTTGAGTCAGTCTATTAAACAACCTGCTCCACGAAAGACAGTACTGTATAATAGTAGTGAAAATCCTCATTAATGTACGAAATTAAAAATATTTTATCGTAATATACTACTATATTCAACATAACTTAAAAGGGACATTAATTAGTAACAAACAGGATGTTTGTGCAAAGACGATATTGAATATTAAACCACATGATAGGATTAAATAAAGAATATTTAGGGAGGAGGAAATGAGATCTGGGAGCTTCTCCCGAAAGAATGCGATAATAGCCATCTTATCAACCACCTTTAGAATCTATAAGTCAAAATATTTCTTATCCTTGATGCTCAATATCGGGCCAAGTTACTTCCAAACACAACAATTTGCCTTTTAATGATTGAATTGATCTTTCTAAGATAAAGTTTCATGTGGTTTTTGGAATATTTTGGATACGAAAGCGAAAATAGAAATTGGTCTAAAATTAGAGATCTCCGTTTTGGAATAAAACTATTTTACATCCTAAAGTATTTATTTGCCAAATTTTGATTGGTCAGACTCCGAAGTGCTGATATATCTTTAGAATGAGTATTATAATTAAAATTTGTCAAGAAATAATTGTCGGCGGACACAAATTAGATACTTTATGTGCACGCAAAAATCTTGACTCAAGAAACAAAGAAAATGATGAAATCCAATGTATTGAATTTACTAATACAATAAGTGCACATTACATTTCAAATATTAAATTCCATTGACTTTAAAGGATATTTCTTTGTATGCAAAGTTGTCCGAGGCGTCCAAGAAGAACAACAGCGAAAGACGTGAAGAACATGGGATGCAAACAAAAGCAAGGTTGTGCGATGGTATAAACCGGCCATACGCGGTTAATGTTCCGATGCATGACCTTGGGATGAAGATGAGCCTCCGAAAGGTCGAATGAAGGCCGTCTCGAACGAATCGACCGAACGTAGAGCAGGTTTGCGGGCAGAACGTCCAATTATCACACAAGCGTATCTCAAACCACTAAATACCATTTAGCTCTCATGTTGTTTGTCGAGCGGCCAAATTATTGTTGTAAAAGTCCAAAAGACGTTTTATTACCAAAGTTTTAATTATCAGGATTTATGTAGCGATAATGATATGGAGTCAACAAATCTTCTTGTTACAATGGCGTACTAGTGTTAAATTGGCATGTTAGATGTTTGGGCATTAAAGGAGCTCAAAGAACTCGTTTAAATTATTTTTGAATTGTTATCTACAACTAGCAGTTACTCGCGGCTTCACACGCAACTTTAAAAAAAAATGTGTACAATGAGCGTATTCTTTTGAAATTGCGCTCCAAACGATCCTGATGTGAGTGGTAGTCCCCAAAAAAATATACCAATATCTTCATCCATTTTGGTTTCAGATTTAAATTTTAGGCTCTCAAGTCTTAGTACTACTTAGATTTCTCCACCATTTAATGAAATTTTTATTGAATAGCTCCATCGAGTTCAGTAACAACTGAACTATTTTATGCCGTTGTGGAGAAGTCATAATACTAAAGGAAGACTAAGTTGAAATCCTTAGCTTTTCAGTTAACACACGTATGGTGTAATGAACTATGGCATTATAGTTTAATTGACTAAAATCCTAATAAAAAGAAACCCAGAAAAAGAAAAGCTTCTGCGCATAACCCAAATTTATAAAGTGTACATGTTTTAAAGATGAATAACACCAAACATATATTATTACCAGTTTAAATGTGTATATATTATTATTATTATTACTATACACAGTGTCCCGTAAATCTTTGGACAAAAGTATACCACGTTATTGCTCAGGTCAAGGCAAACATATTTCACCATAGGAACGTGGGTCTCCGATGCTTTATTTCCTATCTGTATGTTTGTGTGTGTTTTTTTATTAAAAGTCTGAAAATTATGTCAGCGATTTATTAAAGCGTTTGTAAATAAGAAGAAAATGTGTTCTAGCCTAATAATTAATTTTAGGAGTCTAAAGTTTGACTGTTGTAAATCAAATTTCACGATCAGACATGCGTTCCTGCCTTTAATTGACAACAATTTTCGTTTCGGCTTGAGCGAAGCAATGTAAAACTATCATTTCTAAACCAGTGTGTTTACTAACATTTTATGGAGTATATTAACCCGAAATGCTTAAAATTAAAAAAGTGTTATTTTACATTGCACCTTTTTCTTAAGATTCAGGCATTTGGCACGGACTTTAAGGAAGAGCTCAACTAAACTCACTGCTTTGACAACGATCCAGTAATGCCATTTGCGCGAGAGACTGGCTCTAACAACAAGATAATGAATAAATTGTAGGTGCGGTTTCTCCCATAAGCAGCTCACTAGCACAGGTACATTTACAACTAATTGACCGTCCATGTAAGGGTTCTAATAATAATTCTACTGATCTTCATGGGACTTTTACCCTTTGCAACGAGTAGAGTGTAAGTATTGAGGATAAGCCTTTCTTATCCAGTACTCCAAAATCTCAGGGTCCACCACAGTTAGATAACGGTTTTTGTTCAGTCATTTCTTTTATATCTCAAATAATTTCATTGATACATATCCATTGTTTATGATTACCTGCTTAGATAAGGTTATTCATAATTTAGTAAAGAAAATGCAATATAATATCATGTGAATGTTGATTTTAGCTACAATTCACCTTTCTTTTAATGCACCATCTGGAATTTGACGCTGTCACAGACGTAACTCCAGAGATCTTGAGAAATGTCTGTCTGAAGAGATCTGAAAAGTCATCGACAAAGAAGCTCAAAGTGAACTCGTTTTATCGTTTCGACATCGTTTAGATATATATAGACTAATAAAATAGGAAAATACAGTCGAGATTCGGTATTTTCATTGTCTCCTCAAGTGTACAATTGAGTGCACTGCGATGTTTTGGATACGATTTCTAAGCACGGGGAAGAACTAGTTGAATATCATGTATTTAAAAAGCCTGTCCCAGCTTGTAATGTTGCTTATTTTGGTAAAATCAATTCATCTTGGAACTTACAATTCTTTTAGTGGCTATTAAAAACAGATCGTGGGTACTAAATTATGAAGTATCTTAGTTTGACTAACGATGCGAACATATCTCGGAAACTAGTTATGCAGAATCGACGATGGACAGAATATTGTTTTTCAGGACAAATCTAGGGAAGGAATGATCAAGGACCTTCGAGGTCCTGTTATTGTAACTAGTACATTTCGCGAGCTAATGATCAAGAACCTTTGACGGACAGACCTCGCGAAGAAATATCTTTCATGAATTAATATACAGAATAAATCTCGAGAAGTTATGATAAAGGACATTTGACTGGCCAATACCAGAAACTAGTGAGTGATCAAGAATCTTTTACGGGCAGCTGTTGAGGAGAGATCTCAGGAAGTAATGATAAAGGATATTTCATGGACCAACATTGAGAACATAACTAAGGAACTGGCGACCAAGGGCTATTTAAATTAATCAAAGTGTAATTAAGAACAATTGTACAAGTTAAGAAACCTCTACTTCATGTGAAACTGCAGTGCTGTTGCCAGTCAGTAGAGATCGTGGGAGGACGACCGGTGAATGGACGATGCACTGCGGAGTCTGCTAGCACACGCAGGGTTGTTGACACCCCCAACAATAGCAGCTCCGCAAAAACCTCACCTGCGGCACGTCCTCGCCCATTCTCATGGGTCTTTTTTAGCGGCGCAGTTTTTATCAACTTGTCGAGTATAATTTTAATCCTTTTCCAGAGCTATTGGCAACAAATCGGTGTGAAAAAGTAGCGTGATGCGGGAGACGAGGAGCGGTGACCGCTGGACGCTCGGTGCGCAGGTTCCCGGTGCCTGTCCACGTGCCGGCGCTGTTCTTCGGCCTTTCCCTTTCCGCTCATTAACGCCTCGCATTCCTCCATCACGTCAATTATCCTCTCCCACTTCCCACCTTCTTCTGGAGAGAAGTGGAGATAAAGATCTTCCACGGTCGAGTTTGCAGTGGCTATCGGCTATCGGACTGTAACTGCTGCGTGTGAATTTGCAGGGTCCGTGAACCTTTTGGTGCTGAATCATCCGAATTAGATTGAAATGCAGCAAAGACCCAATAGTTTGATCATAAATGGACAAGGTGAACACAGGACCTATGTATAGTCCAGGACAATTTCAGGATTCTGTTCAGGAGCACAGATGACGAAACAAAAATTTCCTATTAGGAAACGTCACAATTCCATCCAGAAGGAAGAACCGCAAAACCCTAAACTCCGCTCAGATTTGTGGTTGACTTCAACCTCAAACCGATCATTCTTGTTACTATTTTAGATTCAATGTAACTTAATTTCCACTATAGACAGGCAAATACAATAAAAGATCTCTTTTATGTGGTTGCCCGATGAAGCAGAGTCGACTGAATTCTTCGTCAAATAATTCCATGAAGATTTTTCAGAAATGCAGACAATTATTGGAATAAGCAGCTGATACATTCATTGTATTTTATTAAATGCTCCAGATTTACTAACAGAAATTATCGGAATTTTTCTGCAGAATTAAGTTAAACAAGGATTGCACACCACTTGAAGAGTCTAAGAAGTACAGTTTTGAAAGTTTGCTTCTTGAAGGGGTAAACGTGTCAGATTTGCAATTTATTAAATATCTTTCTGTAATAAATACAAGGTAGGAATGTGCTACACCACGTGTCACGTAACAGGCTTCCCTGAAGTTACATGCAAGAGTTCATATCATCCTCGAGATGTTCTGCAGACAGACAGACAGACAGACAAGCAATGATACACATATGAATTTTACATTCACCGAAAAACTAAATATAAATTGTACCGGCCTTGCCTACAGTGTTAAATTGTTATATGATGTACTCAGTTTGTTAAAAAATGTATTTATACAGGATTTTCTAGTTTTCATCATGGTTATCAATAAAACCATTGTGAATGTTTGCTAATGCTCATTCAAATCCCAAGGGGAGACATGCATCATCATCATCATCAAACTCAGTGTTGCACATATAGAGTTCAAGGAAAATTTCACTCTGTATGTCAGTTTGTTCTTGAAATATCGTGTAGACGTACAGACAGATAGAAATGAAAGTTTTCCAGCCGCTTAAATAATGGTCTTCGCTAACGCTCAGCCAATTATCTTTTACTTGTATCTCCTAAATATCTGATTTTATGTATATGGAAACAATATGTTTCTAAAAATGTTTAACAATAAAACATTAGACCACATTTTATATAATTTACTGATATTAAAAATATCTACTCACGTTTTGAAAGGTATAGTTTAAAAAAACTTTTAGAAAACTATATATAGTATTTTGTAAATATTTAAGGATAGTACCAATATTTTAAGTCAAAAATAAGAAAAACTAACTTATGAGAAGCCGAGTTTGAACGAAGACTCTCCTGCAATATGTGTTGGGTAGGGCACCATATATTTCTTTTATTCTGAAATATGGACAGATTTCTTTTGGTTTTTTATTCAACTTTTAAGGTTCCTGACCTTACGCAAAATCCTCACTTTGCCATGACACGGTACGTTAGTGGTCTGGACTCCTGCTGATACTCCGGATATGCCGGACTTATGACGTCATATCAGACGGAACAGCTGGTCACTCATAAGAGATACTCACATTATTGGTAATGTGGTTTTTTACATTGAAAAAAATGTAAATATTATTTAAGTGTTGCATGTCCACTTGAATGTTTTTGAGAAGGATAGAGAAGGATAAATAAGATCCGAAGGAACTATAAACAAGTAGCTCTTTACGAGGTAGATTTGTGGCTGCAGGGCGTGATACAGTAACAGAGTACTTGTACTGCAGCTACTGGACTGGTCTTGTTTATGTTTATGGCAATTAACAGCACATGGTCTCCATCGTATTACTGTATCTCCAGTTGCGATAACTAGCGTATTAGTCGTAAAGCCGATAACTAGCGTATTAGTCGTAAAGCCAATAACTAGCGTATTAGTCGTAAAGCCGATAACTACTGCCGGTCTAACTGTATTTATGCTTTATAAAGACAAGTAACATCAAAAACAATAAATTTGGGGTTCAAATTGAGACATGTTTAATCAATTAGCGTGTTATGACATAATAGTGTAATATGGAAGCACACAACCTTGTTTTCATGAATAAAGATATTTTCCATAAGAAAAAATGTATTATCAGCTGCGCTATTGTTGTTGGGGGTTGAAATGGGGTGGTATCGAATGGGGAATATCAAAGCATTTTTTCTCACATCATATATTTATTATAAATGATGAGTTCAGCTGCAGTTCACCTTCCTCTTAGTGCAGCATTTGGAATCAGACGCTGCCACAGACTTTAATCCTGGAATCTGAGGTCATGTTCTTCTGAAGATATCCAAACAAGGTGGATAACGAAGAGGCTCAAGTAAATTCTTTATATTATTTCGACATCAGTGACTCCTATACAACACAATATAGTGTAATCTAGGTGAAATTAAGTTTGTTTGTTGTCTTCAGACGAATGTGGCTTCAGATTATAGTAACCTAACTCAAAATTCATACTGAATTAAAACTTCCACCATACACCTACGGTATATTTATTACTTTGGCAAGAAATCTTTCCATCTATCTCATACCACATTAGTTTATTTTCTCATAAAATACGTAACAGGTATTTTACCCTGCCAATTTTAAGTAAATCCTATAAAACTGAAATTCAGCTACACATAGTTTTGTTGTAACTCAATTTTTGAATAAGCTTAGACAGAAACGTTTACTTCACGGAGGTTTCTATAAACGGGTCTATAGCCAAAACGTTTACTTTTCTTAAAGGAGAATATTATGGAAGAGTTAAATTTAAGAGTTGTATTGACCATGTCACAAGGGGTTAAAGTCGCCACATTAACAAAAAAAGAAAGAAAAGAAAATCATTAATACTAGGTTTAAATATGCTATACTATAGTAAGTGTTTTTTTTTGTTTTTTTTTTACCCATTCATATAGAAGAGTTAGTACAGAGTGCGAATAAACAAAGATTGTTGTGTTACATCATATATTCATATTTTGGGATCTATAAATGTACGAAAAGTCCTACCCCAACCTTAACCTTCGACCTTTGGAAAATTTCAAAATCTACTTTGAAGGATAAGAAATAACATTACAGGACCATGTTTTAGATTTCTTTCAAAATCTAGAGTGACCGGGGGAGGGATTCAAATATTTCAATCGGGATGACTTCAGATTCCAGGAGTCACGTTTGTGACAGAGCCCAGATTCCAGAGGCTGTATTCGGCTCTGGTTGGTTCCTGTAAGCCTCCTTCGCTAACGCTCAGCTAATAATCTAATTGAAATGAAAATGTCAGAAATTATTGTGATAAATAATTGAGTTTATTGTTAAAAACTTTTTTAATTTGAGTTCGCATTTAGTTTTCTTTCCGTGTTTTTAGTATTATTTTTTTAGTAGTATTAGTTTTAGTTATTTTTAGTATTACTTAAGCTTTTACTAAAAATAAAATAGGCTATTCATATTTTATTTATTGAAAATTTAAATATACATTGGTTGAAATATTATTCATTTAGAATGGATATATTAGACTAAGATAATCTCAATGTAACTGTATGGCTAAATACAGTTTTTAATGTGTTTCATTTAAAGTTAAAACCACGTATGTTTAGGATTCTGGAATGAAATTAATAATCAAATATCTGCATTTAGATATTTTTATCCATTTCAAATTTAATGTAAGGGGGTTTCTGGCATGGCTGGTATTTCTATTTCGAAAATAATTTTGTTCATACAGAATAAAATAGAATGCCTTGATAATATGTTAATTTCGGTAACACTCCTCATGTGAAATTCGGGAAATTACTTTAGAATAATTATTTTCCTATAATTTTCGTCACCATTTTCCTAGAAGATAAAGAAACGCCAAATTTATCTAACTTGCTCTTGTGATAAACTTCATGTTTTACGTGTCTTTCCTGGAAAAAATGCCCATGCCTTGGATTTTCAACTACGAGTTTCCTGATAATTCACTGACATTTTTTATATCTTGGACTAACATATCACCATGATTTTTAAGAGCTGAAAGAGCAGACAGGTGAAGTTCATATCATAAATCCACCCGATGGAAAACTCCAAAACCTTAACATTCGTTCGTGGAAAAAGAAGGAATTCTCTCGTCAAACTAACCACATTTTTGTGTCAGGCTCATTGTCTACTCCTACTCTTTGAATTTTTTAGTGAATTTCCAATGAAAGAATTTGATCTTGAAGTTACCCTCCTGGTAATTCCTAAGTTCATGAGAGCGAAATGAATACCGATCATAGCTCATAGAACAAGTTTTTTTTCAAAACTGTCACTGTATTTGGTAAGTGAACATTTTATAAGCTGGATATTTCAGATTCCTCAAATTCAGCTTCAACCTTCCTTTGTGAGTCATTATGAATGAGTTCGTCAAACCTGTAAATCGAACTAGAACAAGAGGTTCAAATTAAACTGTTTTGGAATATGAGATTTTCGGGCATTTTTTTACCGTACAATTTTGTTATTGTAAAAATAACAATACGTTTAACCTCTTATGCGTTTTTATAGCGTCAAACGATTCCTGGGAAGCTCGAAATTAATTTTATAGTGGATTACTGGAGTGGTCTATGTTGGCCAGACAGAAGAAGAGACTTTGCAGACGTAGGTGTGTTGCCTGTAGTATGGCATACATGCAGGCACTAACTAGTCTGTGCCTTGCCAATCAGTGACTTTGAACTTACATTTTATTTTACAAAAAGATGTTTAAGAATCTAAAAACACGATGAAACATTTTGAAAAATCCTAAGCCTCTTCTCCATGCTTACCGACATAAAAACAAAAATATTTCAAGAAAAGTTATAACTTGATAAAAAAAAGCAAAACATGTGTATCACTCCTTGTGAAATTACAGGCGTTTAAAGTGGGCAATTATAAGTTCAGGTAATTTTTAAATTAATCAAGCAGCCCAAATAGAAAATGTTGAAGGTATAATACAATATGTGCTGTACATAGGTCATAGCTTCAGGGAATGTCATGCTTTATATTTATAGAGAAATTTAGTTTCACTTAGAAACAATCATTATATAAATGATTTGTTCTTAAATTATATTTCATAACAGACAACAAAATGAAATAAATGAATAAAACTTCAGGAATGCTTTACTATATAAGCTTTTGATTTCACGTAGAGTAAAATTAAAACCGCTGTTTATATTTTTCTCGGAATTCACCGGTGTTATCTTAAAGTTCTAGGAATTAAAAAATATACATTTTACAGACTTAAATCGATTGCTTTATCTTAATATAAGTCTAGAAGAACAAAAACAGTGATTTTGACGAAAAACTATCCTAATTTTTCCTCGATATAAACGCATTAAAGGGAATTTGGCAAAAGTATATATAAATTATAGGTAATTGTAGCTTTACCTTCTACTGGCATTACAGGAAACCACTGACCTCGTACCAACCGTTGAGTGACATCAGCCAACTGGACAAAGCATTGAGGATAGCATTGAGCGGGTAAAATAATAATTCAATGTTGCTTCTATAGTGGTTTCACTCGCTTCCCGCTGACAGCTGATCAATGGAACATCTATCGATTCCGACTTTGATACCCAGAAGCATCATGAATTCATTGCGTACTAGATCTTCAAATATTCAATGTTGTTGATGATTGACCTCTTCACAGTAAAATCAACAATGAAGGAAAAGACCCTCAATATTGCATCTCGAAAGAATCCAACAAAAAAATTTGATAACCTTGAGACTAAGAGGCTTTAATGTTCGCCTCTATGTAAAAAAACCATGTAAATCGTCCTAATTACATGGTCCGTATTACATCGTTCATCTGTTTTATTCCTATCACGCACCCTAAATCATCCATTACACCCATCGTAATGGTGGTTTGTTGGGTCCCTGGTCATGAGGGGATCCCTGGGAATGAAAGAGCTGATACCCTGGCTAACCAGGTCTCAGTGTCAATTATGACAGGCCCTCAACCGTTCTGCGGTATTCCAAGGTGTGAATCCTTTGGGGCTGTCTGGAAAGACTTCACGCTGAACATGACTGAAGGTGGAGTTTACATCCGGGTATGAGAATGAGGAGAATGGTACTACAGTCGCCTTCCTCCAGAGTGGCGTATGACCTTCTCTCACTAAGTAGATCGATGTCTTCTTGGGTTATAGGTCTGATCACGGGACATGGTCACCTGAGGAAGTATCTTCACAGAGTCGGCATCCTTCGGGAGGATCCGCTCTGTAGAATGTGTCATGAGCAGGAGGAAACTACTGAACACTTGCTCTTTGATTATTCTGCAATAGCAAGGGAGCGGTATACCATCTTTCGTAGTTTAGACAAGGGTGGTGAATTTCCCCAGGAAGACCTGATATAGGTTATATTCGGCGGTTTGTGGAACTGTTGAAACCTACCAGCCTCATGGTGTGCTTCCTGGATGAGCAAAATACCCTTGAGGCATAAGTGCATGGCAATAGGCCGTCCCATAGAAGAAGAAAAATAATGGTCCATCTAATTATTAATTAACAAGTAATACTTCCTCAATTAGTACTACTAGTAATAACTGTATTAATCACTCACTCAATTCATTGAAGTCATCATAATAATCCATTATCCAACATTACACTGATCTACAATCATCCATTCTACCTTATTTTCCTGGATATTGTGGACTTGGATGAATGTCGAAATCATCACAAGCAGCAGAATAATACCTTTATATTTATGGTTATTATAAAAAACAAATATGCAATCATCATATGTTTTTATCATTTGAAGTCTTACGCTAACTAAAATTGATGATATAAATAATTCATGGAACAACAAACTAGATTATAATAAATATAACAACCTTGACAGTTTAAGTCCAACTACTGTACTTATTTATCTGCAAAGGGTAAAGGAAGAGCGAGAGGGTGGAAAGTTTGGCAGTGGAGAGTCGTTCGCAGTTGCGGTGAAAAGTTGTCATGCTTGTAAATCAAACTCATTATAAATAATGGGAGCGAACGTTGTGGATAAGTCACGGTGCAGGTGCATCGCGATGCTATCCAGGAGGTCTTCAGCGATATCAAACTGATATTTTTACGTGGATGGCAGATATTGATCCATCCAAGAGCAAAGTGATCCGAACCATTTCTTCCTTTGAAAATGACTGTATCAGTTGTGTCTTCGGCAAAAATAGGAGTTACATGAAAGTGATAATGGACACTGTTTATTCCAAATCAGGAATAGTTTTTTCTAGAATGAATTTGTCTTAATTGTGATCCATCGACAGGTACGGAATAAATCGATCGGGATCCAATTTACTCGTAAGTGTCATGAAAATATAATTTGTCTTTACCCAAGTAATGACACGACCTATTTTGTCCTTACCCAAAGCTTTAGTAAGTATGGCAAATGAAGACCTTCCTATTTGCCTTTGGCATTCTAACTTCCACAACGACCCTCTTACCGAGGTATAACCCTATTTCTGAGAGACCCACTGAGATAGGTAGCTTTGATATTGACTTAACCCTTTACGCTTCAGATTCCAATTGCTGAATGGTCTAGAGAACTGTTCACTATGAATCCATTACCAGAAGAGGGAGTATAATATGAACTGTTCAAGACCTACTCTTCAAGAACCTTGCCTTTTCAAGTGAAATTTTAAATATTACGAAACAAGAACATCAAACTGTAGCAACGTTGACTTACGGAAATCTAACACCACATAAACCACACAAGTGTACTATAAAAATCCAGCCGCAATAAGACTAATATAAAAGGAGATTAAAAAATAAAAGTGAACTAGAAGTGGACTGGAATCGTGTGAGAATGAGAACGGTTCCTGGAACCGCGGAGCAGTTATTGCCCTGTGCAGCACAAAAGGGCTTTGTCATCTGATGGCCGCCAAACACGAAGGGCTTTTGTCCGGATGATGCAATGACACACGCATCGCACCCGGCTAACGCACATCCAAGGTTGTCAAGGTCGCTCGTCGCTCGGTGCGTAATATAATGATAGTGATCGACAAATTCCTGAACCCAGTAATCTTCCAATACCGGGAACCGGGGATATCGCCATCCGCGGCTATCCGCGCAGCCGTTTTGGCCGAATCAGAGATTGAAAACGGCTATTGAACCCATCGCGTCAAGAGGGCGGCTATCCGGTGTTGATCGACGATCTGAGATAGGACGGCTGCGGCTAGCTTACTGCCCGAACTGACCGCAAATAAGGAGTCCAAACTGCGTAAAACCGGTAATGTAAGCCTCATTGGTGGAAAAGGCGGTGATAAATTCAGATCAACTTGATCAAACCTATTTACCTAGCTATTTTCATTCAAGTAGTATTATTTAATTGACAATTGAAAGTCAAGGAAGTGCCTTAATTAGTGAGTCCATTCAGTATTTTGAAGAAAATTAATTCCAATTTTCATGTTTGTGAGTGTTCCATTAATTTTACTTTGGCCACGATCTCACTTTTGAAGGTCGAATACAAAAAATATCAGTGTTACAAGAGAAATATTTTCTTTTAGGTAGATCGCATCATTTAAAGACTCGTTGGGATTTTGAGAATACCCATAAGGCATTTTTCAAATAGATTTGGCTGCATAAGAGCCAATTTTAATGCTTGTTGGGTTTAATTAACCCAACAGGTTAATTTTTGGAATGCAATCCAAACAATTTATATTAATTTTACATTTTTATACAACTTTAATCATCAAGAAAAATTTACTAGTCAATAACATCCAGTAAATGATGGCGGAGGATGCACACATCGGTTAAGGTGGTGTAGGCGATTTTGGATTTGGATAGTCATTTAAGATAACTTGCTTGTATGTAAAAAAAAAGAAAAATAATTGTTCATCTATCCACTTGAAATTACAGGAATTTAAATTTGGAAATTTTGTAATGAGGCCAAAATAAAATCAGATGTAGATGAAATTATGTTACAGTACATACATAGACTATAAGTTAAAGGAGTGATACATGATTTTATTCATTTATAAAGTCGATATTGCCTATTTAGAAATGAACTTCATGCAAATTGTTGTCTATTAGTTCTTGAGATATACGGACGGACAGACAGACAGACAGAAATGAAGTTTTCCAGCCCCTCGAGTGACAGACTACGTTAAAGTAGCCAATAGTAGTTATTCATACGAATTATTGTAGAGCAAGATCTTTAGATACATTCATATGTAAATGTTGTCACAAGGTCATATGAGAACTACAAGCTACCAGAACGTGTTGGTCATCTGATCCCTTGTGTGAACCTCACCGTTACGTTACCACAACAGACAACATATTACGGACAAATAAAATGGTTTTAAAGCTACACATCAGATCAAAATCATAAGACGGGGTTTTGAAAACGCTTCAAAAGGTATTTTTTTAATTACAGAAAACATTTTATCATAATTAAAATCGAGATGTCTGTGGAAAGTTGTCAATTAGTAACTATAAATATATACGATTGTGTATTGTTTGAAAAGACTGTAAACTTTAATAATTTTGTAAAAAATATTTGTAAGACTTTAAGAGTGTTCAGAGCGGTTAAAATGATATAGAAACCAAATTTGGGCAAAGACAGGCCAGTGGTCATCCTTGTAGGTATATTTAAACACACTGCTGACATACATGCGCCTGCTTTCATTTGATATTCACAAATTTTCCCTACAAATAAATTGTTTGAAGTCATTGAGTTCTGAAAATTAGTGTGAAATATTTACACTAAGTGAAGAATACAATCTTCCAACGCCACTATGCGGAATGTTCATCATCATATTTACCAACATTTATCAGTATTTTAGCATAGATCATTTGGATTAGACAGATTCTCCTGGAATTGTAGTTGAATTAATTTATGAATCTAGTGACAACACAAGAGGCGCCACTATGAGAGAATTGTATGCTAATATTGAGGCAGTGGGGTCCTGTAGGACGTTAGTTCCCAAACTAGATTTAGTAGTCTCCCATGTCCTTGCAAAGGATTTATAACACATTCGACCTTTTTTGGATAGCTAATTGTGACATAGTATTTTACTTCCCACTATTCCCCGGACAGGATTGTCGAAAATGTATCTTTTCGTGTGGAAACCATACTTTTACAAGCATATTGGTCCGTTTTAAATAATTTGAATGATGTTACCCCTATGTCCATGGGTAACAATTAAGACAAATTATCTCTAAGAAGTACCTCCTACTTCATATCCGGTTCAGAATAAATCCAGTGTAAATATTCCAAATTCCTATCACTTTGACAATTTCTCTTTCGTACACCGAAGGATGATCAAATTCTTTTATGTCTGTCCGCAAGAGATCTCAATAATAAGATGAGGTATAGACTTGGAATTTTGTAAGCAACTTCAACGAATCCTAGTGGTTTGGCGTACTCTAGTTTATTTTTTAATTTTTTTAAACTACATTTCCAGTAATACTTCCAATAATCCAGATGCTGGTGAATTTCTTCATAGACCCAAAGGTGAAGCTTAGGGTCTTTTGAGTTATACGACCTCATTTCATTAAACGTTTCCTACGTTTAATAAGAGTGTGTCTCTGATGCATTAATGCTACTAACATATTGTTAAGCCCCCCACACACTATCGAACATGTTGGTCGAGCAGCAGTTGGGAACCCAACGTCTTGTCGAACATATTCGAGAGTGTGTGGGCTCCAACCCAACATGCGCGATGGTTTTGTTGGGTTGGATGCTGGGTACGACAGCACCACCCAACTCCAACCGCGCGCCTGTCATGTTGGGCTGTGTGTGGGGGAAACTGTCGAGCGGCTCGACTGGCTAGACCTCAGTTTCCCTAGTGCAGTGGCGTAGTACTAGATTTGTTATTTGTTTTTTCGGAGCGAGGCCAGTTTCATAATGTCGTTTAATAACGATAATAAACCATTTTGGTGTGAGTTTTATTGAACTTTTATAGGGAGCAACGAGCTTTATGGGACATAAAAAGAAAAAATTATTCCAACAAAAATATCAGAAAAGAAGGATATTCCGTTCTCGTTGAAAAATGCAAGGAAGTTAATCCGGATTGCGACGAGAAATTTGTCAAATCCAAAATCGAAACCTTGAGGGCATCGTTCCGAAGAGAGCTGAAAAAGGTTGAAAAATCAAAGATTACCGGAAGTGGTCAGGATGATGTGTAATGAACCATCTCTTTGGTATTTTGATTTACTGCTTTTCATAACAGACCAAGAGGTAGTCAGGAAAGGTGTATCTTCGATCGGCAAAAAGATCCAGAAGTATTGCGTCCCTTGAAGAAGATGAAGAAGGAGTGGACGACGTGGAAGCGGAAACGCAGGACGAAATAAACCAAAGTAAGTGTCAGTTTAATTGTTACCAATTTACTGTTTATTACTTTCCTTATTTTTACTTAGGATTGAGCGCTAGGTCATTATTTGGACAACACCTCGTACGGTTAAGTTAGATTACAATAAATTATATTAAAGTTAAAAACAGCACAAAACTAATTTATATATATAAACAGTATAACATTATGTCAATGATGTTTGAAAAATTCAACTTTATTCCTTAATTTCGTAGTACGTTGCAATAGACTATAATTTTGCCCCCAAGATAAAATAACTATTTAATAATTATGATAAATAAATAATAATAAATAATTAGGATAAAACTCATATCCTTTGCGTGTTTAATGTTGTGCAAGTTTTCTAACATTTATAGATATTCAGTTATTTAACTTAACCCCACAGAGGTGTAGCCCTTGAGCATTGCTCATGGTGATGAATAAACGCGTATATTTCCTAGGAATTTTCATCTGTTTTGGTTTTACTTCTATCTACCTTCCTATTTATTTTTACTTAGAACTGTCTTCAGAGTAACATACCTCAATATTAAAAAATATCGTGGGTGACAAAAAGCTCTTTGGCACATGTTTTGAAGGGTAATATAAGTTAATTTTTTTATCTAATAAGTTTTTACATAATAAAAGTTAAATTTTCAAGAATGAATTATATTAATCAAAATTGCAATATATAATTGCAATACAGTAATATTTAGGCATACGTTAAAGGGAAAACAAATACACTTTAGTTTTTTTTCTAAGTTCAATATAATTAAATAAACTACAACATTGCTTTTTTCCAAAGTTAGCGAATTAAAATATAAATAAGACACAGTTATGGTATCTAAACGAATTAGAAAAAAATGTACAAAGTTCACCAATATTTAGTTATCAATTGAAAAAGATAGGACTAACATAGCAAAATCAAACATATTTTATAATTTTTGTTGTTGTTAACTATATCATCGCACTTGTTTACACTCAATAACCGAACTGTCAACGCTTATTAATCATTTTTTCTTGGAAATCAACACTTCCTTCGTTGTTATAGAAACTTTTATACCAACCTCGAACTGCATTGGCAATTGATTGTTCTCTGCCATCCCGCCTCATTCTTTTAAACCCAAGAAGTTCTTGCGTGTTCTGCCTCCACTCACCCCTCATTTAACTGGCCTGCTGAAGTGTCCTCCCAATCCACACTACTTTGAGTTAGGTAGGTTGGACTTTTCTGGCGTAGAAAATTATGTAAAGTACAACACGCCAAAACAATGATTTCTGCCCTCTCTACACTAACATTCATTGTCGAAAGAAGGACTCTAATCGAGTCGCTAAGATGCCAAACGCATTCTCCACCACTCTCCTAGCACGGCACATCCGATAGTTGAAAATCTTTTCGTCGTGGGTGATTCCTTTGTTTGGATAGGGCTTCATAAGATTTTCCTTCAGATGAAAAGCTTCATCTCCAAGGAATGTAAAAGGGAGGCAAACGTCTCTCCTGTCATCGAAGCTTGTTGGTGACGGCAAGTGCAATTCCTTATTTTCCAGCAACTCTCCAAAATCAGTTTCCATAAGTACGCCACCATCGGATTACTCTTCCATTAGTACCACAATTTACATAGATGAATTCATAATTAGCATTGACCACAGCAAAAAGAACAATGCTGTGGAACCCTTTGTAGTTTGTAGTAGTATGACCCACTTTTCGGAGGTTGACGAATCGCTATGTGTTTTTCCGTCTATAGCGCCGACACAGTTTTCAACTTGCCAGTACTTTTTGAAGTCCACAGCTATGTTCATCCAGTCCGATTCATTGCAAGGAAACTGCAAAAAGTAAACATAAAAGTTAAAATTATAATATATTAAAATTAACAATGTTATATTGAGGTAATATTTGATTGACGTGCTGTTATATATAACTGTTTTAAACCCAGTTTTTGTGTTTTTTACAGGCTCAAGATGACGCATCTACAGGGATACACGCTGATATACGCCCATCACCATCAAGTACACCAGTAAGTCGCCCATCAGTATCAAGTAGGTCTAACCCAGGATCAACTACTCGAACAAACCGAAAAAAGATATCTGATTTTGAAAAGAAACAAGAACGATTTTTGGATACAGCTACGTCTGTCCTATGTTAATCAGAATAAGTTCCGGGCTTTTGGAAACAACGTGGGCTTCCAACTGGAAGATATGGACCGTCAACAACAAGTAATTGCAGAAAAAGCTTATATCTGATGTTTTGTTCCACGGTAAGTTAGGCAGTTTGAAAGCATCTGCGGCCATATTGACAGAACAACAGCCAACCCAACGGAATATACCATCACTTAACCATTTTATGGACACTAATCAAAACAACAATCCATATCCGTATAGGCCGGCTGACGCTGAATATTTTCTTACAAGATCAAAATTATCAACATCAGACATTCAGTTTTGACCCATATTATGTGCAAAGCCAAAATCAACCCTACTCAACATCAGGGTACAACGACAACATCTACAACAACAAGTACAGCAAAAACATGTACAGCAACAAAAAAGTAGATATTTCACCTCAAACTGTACGTTGTCCTAAGAATTTTTTTCTTTACCAGAACCTGCTCAAAGTCAAACGGCAGCAACTAAACCTACCGCAGGTCAAGCACTAGCGATTCAAGAAAAAACTGCTCAACAAGAAGTTCGGAATGAACTCAAACAGTATTTGAATCTACCCGGTGTCAGCGAGGACAATGTATAATAAGTTGCTTTTTCATCTTTGTTTGTTCGTTTTTGTTTTTATAATAGGCTATTACATTGACAACAGCATCTTCTGTTACAGCTTTTTTTTTTGTTATTTGATGACTTTAAATTTGATGTTTTTGAAAAGTTTATAAAAGATAGATTTGAAAATAAATTTTTTTTCTGAAATTATGTGTGTTTTTTTAGACCTAAAAAAATAAGTAAATAACGTAATAGGATAAATTTGAAGCAAAATAGGTTATTGTCGCTCTCGAAAGATGGTTATACTCATTTCGTACCCTCCTGCTTTATTCTCGCACGACAATAACCAATTTTGCGCTCAAAAAACAATTGTGTAAATTATGGATTATAATAATGTAAGAAGAAAAGAGTGAGTTAAAACTAATTAACAAAATATTTGTACTTACCTTTAAGAAATCTTCCTTTAGAACATCAAAAATAGCTGCACAAGTTTCTGGTATGATTTTTCCTAGTGCTTGCGGAGATATTGCACAACTAAACTTCAGATTCTCGTAGCTCCTACCACTGGCTAGAAACTGGAGAGTGGCTGCAAGACGTTCTTTTGCAGGAATTGAGGTTCTCAAAAGGCTATCTTCTTTTTCTATGTGCTCACACAGTCTTCCGAATAGATATTCAAAGCTTTCCTCGCTCATCATTAGATAATTTTTTGAAGTCTTGAGGCTCACTAATGGCAAGTTCAGCAAGAAGCGACATATGGCTAAACTTACACCGGTCCAAAAACCATTTTTTAGACCACAAGCGTCGATCTTTTTTCTTCTTTTGTCGTTTCAGACAAAAAGCGCCAGCACAAAACAGCTACACTTGTCTCGAAATCCATAATACAACTGACAAGACACCCAACCTGCTCGATCGCACGTTCGACAGTGGGGGGGTAAAACGTCTAACTTGACAGGTTGGGCGTTGGGTACGACGCCAGGTCAGGTTGGGTGAAATGTTCGAAGGTGTGTGGGGGGGCTTTAGACCTGTATTACATCAATACATGAAAGTAGTTAAGCAGTAATCAGTGAACGACGCGACGATTAGTAATCATTGTTCCTTATCTTATCGCAAAATCCGGTTTTATCTGGTATTGGCGCAGGTCCCGGTCTACCTACGCAGTCGCAGTGTCTTGTTGTACCTAACCTAACCTTCTTTATACGTAGAAAACGTTTAAAGAAATGGGGTCGTACTTTTCAAAGGACCCAAAGCGTATTCACCAATAAAAATACAGTATAGTACAGTATGTAAGGGACGGGGGGAAGCCCAGAAGCTATTGGGGGGAAATGCCCAACACAACAAAAAACGATAAAATTGTATCACATTTTGTGATTACTGACTATTACACGAAATAATTGTTACGGTTTGCCGACACCGGACAGGTTGCGACTGCGAGCGAGAAGAGGCCAGCCAGGAGCGCATTCTTCACTTGTAAAGTGATACCCTGAAGCCCCGTTAGTGGTTTTAAGTGAGTAAATAAAGTGAGATAATTCTCCCGAACCGCGGTAATAAAGTGAGAAGCATCCCGGGCTCGAAAGTTCAAGGCAAGACTTGTGTAATTATTATTATTAGTGTTACCATAAACATCTTTATGATCACTAGGGTAATTACGGCGTCATCGGTGTAAGTTTTTTCAAAGGAATTTCATCAGGAGAAGCTAAGACTCCCGTGGGTTCTTGAGGTCCGTTAAGAAACCTGTCTGCATGTCTTAATAGTCCTAGAGACTAGAACCCGAGTTTCTTTTGGTCCAAAGGATCCAAAGGTTGAATTTTCTGTGTAAAAAGACCAATCGGCTGTGGAATCGTTTTTGCCAATCCCCTAAACATTTATAGTCAGTTCAGTAAATGTTTGCATTAGGGTTTTCGTGTTTTTCGACACTTTAATGTATTGGTTTATTATAATTTATAATTATAAAGTAAAGAGTGAGTTAATGTAAAAATGTCACCCAGTAATTTTTATTTTTTAAATTATCAAAATTCTGTCAATGGTCATTTGTACATAATTAGACAGACCGCACTTACTGTTGTGTGTGCATGCTTCTGTGCGATCTCTGTAGATCAACCACAGAACAATAAGAACGTTATTAAATTTCTTTATTGCAAAAATTACAGTATGATCACTATATCGTAATCATCGATTTTAATTGAATACAACTAAAATTTTTGCATCCATTCCTTCCAGTATCTCATTCAGGCATTCAAAATGTTTCATTCTCAAGAGTCTCATTTATTCCCTAATTTCTCACCTCCAGCTACGAGATCAGTTAAGGAAAGGCCTCTAGTCATCTGGGCTCTCAGATGTGGATACTCGTCTATACTATAAACCTAATACTGATCGCACTTGAAAATTTCTAAAATATAGAGGCAGGAATTGCCATCAGTTGAATACATGACAATGCATGACACTGTCCAGTCAAGTCTGGAAATTGAAAAAGTCAGTTTGAAAATTCTGCAAAAGTGTGTTTGCACATCCTCCCCACAGTATAAACATTATAGGCGAGATTTAGATAGATGATTTTATAATATGCCTTCAACAGTACTTGAAATGGGAAACATTTTAAAAGTTGTCGCAAAACGAACACGCCTGAAGGTCGTTTTAAATACACTTTGTTAACACGAAAACTCCATGTGAAACCTTTCTCGTTGTGTATACCAAGGAATTTAGTTGTGTAGATTTCTCTAATGTTTTAACGTCTAATATTATACCTGAATCCTTTTGTAGTTAAGAAAATGTAATGAAAGTTGATTTTGTAGGATATTTTTGAGATCCAACAGTGATGGATTACACTGTTGACCTCAGCGAATGTCGCGATTTCGAGTTCACACTGTGAAGATGCCTTGAAGAAAAGAGTCGTGTCATATGCATACTGAAAGGCTGTCCGCCATGAGCATCACTGGCATACGTGAAGAAAAACAGCGGGCTAAGTATGGATCCCTGAGGGACACCATACCTCAGCGTCGATTCTCTAGATTGTGCGTCTGGAATTTTCATCAGTTGTGTACAATTACAGAGATAGGATTCAATCCACTTAATTGGGACTCCTTATTCCGTAACTATCCAGTTTGCGATACAGGGTGCTATGATCAACTCTTCAAGCCTTTGGTCAAGTCTAGAAACACACTATACGCGTCTCTTAGATTTTCCATCCCTTCTTCTATCATATAAACCAGACGGGCAATTGCTTCTATTGTTGATTTTCCAGTTCTGAATCCAAACTGGTTTGCCGATAGTTGTTTGTTCTTTTCCAGAAATGTCGAGATCCGAATTAGAAAAAGTTCTACAAGTTCATTACGATGTGAGACTTCAACATCGATGTTTTCATTGTTAACAATCCCTTTACAAAAAGATTCGCCGACCTTTAAGGTCGTTCGGGATTTTCTGGTCGATGGACTGAACCAACAGGGTTTATTTCTTCTACTATGACCTTAGTGACCAACTTTATATTTGTGTATTTTCAGGTAAACTCCAGTTTTTCACCAACTGTGAAAACAACTCCTGTTTATGGCAATTTATACATAAACGGTTTCAGAAAAAGCTCAGAATAAAAATTAGTAAACAGTTAAAATCCAGAAAACACATTTTTAATCCCGCCTAACCAATTTATTCAGGTCTCTTGGTCAAATTGATCTGTATGTCTTGCAGAATCTGGGTGATTCTTTATATTTATATTACTGAAACACATAAAATAGTTTTTAAATTTATACTTTTAAAGATGTCAGTAAAGTAAAGTTTAAACTGGTTTTAATTGATAAGATCGAATTTGCTACAAAGTTTCATACTTAAGTTTTAAACACTGCAAAACTTATACGTAATAGTTGGGTTGTGTGATTCACAAAGAACACATTTTGGAATTGTATTTTGGTTGATATTTCTAAGACACACTAAAAATTAAATTGAGTGAACATCAATATTGAAATTTCAATACCAGCAGTAATGAAACGGTCCAGACGTTGTCAGAAGCAATCGATCTATCGACGGGAAACTGACGCTCTGATCGATGACTTAATCACGGCTTTAACGCCTGTTGCTGACGCTGATGAGTCAATCAGTATTTTTCATTTTGATTTATTCTAACTACGAATAAAATTATAATTTGTAATGTCCATATACAAGAAACTTGACAGTCCCACGTGTCACTTCTGTATCATTTAGTTTTGCTCAACAAAATAAATCTTTACAATTTAAAACTTAAAGCTGAACTAATTAGTTTATAGCTTTTATACACATTATCTAATGAAGAAAGTTTCGTCAACGCCGTGACAAATCTCATAGAGTGTCATACACCAACATCGAACTCGATTTTGCCTGTATAAAAAATCTTGTACCATAGTTATGCGAATTCAATTAAATTAAACTGCGAGGTTTAAGCTACAATTCATCTTCCACTTAGAGTCTCTGATGTAGAAACGATGCAAAGAGTTCGTTTAGAACTTCATCGTTGCCGACTTTTCGATGTCCTAAGACGTAATTTGACTTCAGATTCCAGAAGTCGTCTGTGACAGAGTCAGATTTCAGACGCTGCGCTAAACGGTTGCTGAATTGGAGCTAAAACTCATCACTCGAAATATCGTGTGGACAGACAGAAAAAATTAAGCAATAAACTGATAAAAAATAGTATCGAAGGACCTGGCGGAATATAACAAATCAACGTCAGTTTACTATAAATACAGGCCTCTAAAATCGCAATGTTCAGCTATCTATTGATTGAACTAGATAAAGATGGTATACGGTTATATAACTGGATAAAGGTGGTATACGGTGATATAACTAGATAAATGTGATATACGGTGATATAACTAGATAAAGGTTGGTATACGGTGATAACTAGATAAAGGTGGTATACTGTGATATAACTAGATAAATGTGATATACGGTGATATAACTAGATAAAGGTTGGTATACGGTGATATAACTAGATAAATGTGATATACAGTGATATAACTAGAAAAATTTGATATACGGTGATGTAAGTATATAAAGGTGGTATACGGTGATATAACTAGATAAATGTGATATACGGTGATATAACTAGATAAAGGTGGTATAAGGTGATATAACTAGATAAATATGATATACGGTGATAACTAGATAAAGATGGTATACTGTGATATAACTAGATAAATGTGATATACGGTGATATAACTAGATAAATGTGATATACAGTGATATAACTAACTAGAAAAATGTGATATACGGTGATGTAAGTATATAAAGGTGGTATACGGTGATATAACTAGATAAATGTGATATAAGGTGATGTAAGTATATAAAGGTGGTATACGGTGATATAACTAGATAAATGTGATATACGGTGATATAACTAGATAAAGGTGGTATACGGTGATATAACTAGATAAATGTGATATACGGTGATGTAAGTATATAAAGGTGGTATACGGTGATATAACTAGATAAATGTGATATACGGTGATATAACTAGATAAAGGTGGTATACGGTGATATAACTAGATAAATATGATATACGGTGATAACTAGATAAAGGTGGTATACTGTGATATAACTAGATAAATGTGATATACGGTGATATAACTAGATAAATGTGATATACAGTGATATAACTAGAAAAATGTGATATACGGTGATGTAAGTATATAAAGGTGGTATACGGTGATATAACTAGATAAATGTGATATACGGTGATATAACTAGATAAAGGTGGTATACGGTGGTATAACTAGATAAATATGATATACGGTGATAACTAGATAAAGGTGATATACGGTGATATAACTAGATAAAGGTGGTATACGGTGATATAACTAGATAAATGTGATATACGGTGATAACTAAATAAAGGCGGTATATTGTGATATAACTAGATAAATATGATAAACGGTGATATAACTAGATAAAGGTGGTATACGGTGATATAACTAGATAAATGTGATATACGGTGATGTAAGTATATAAAGGTGGTATACGGTGATATAACTAGATAAATGTGATATACGGTGATATAACTAGATAAAGGTGGTATACGGTGGTATAACTAGATAAATATGATATACGGTGATAACTAGATAAAGGTGATATACGGTGATATAACTAGATAAAGGTGGTATACGGTGATATAACTAGATAAATGTGATATACGGTGATAACTAAATAAAGGCGGTATATTGTGATATAACTAGATAAATATGATAAACGGTGATATAACTAGATAAAGGTGGTATACGGTGATATAACTAGATAAATGTGATATACGGTGATAACTAAATAAAGGCGGTATATTGTGATATAACTAGATAAATATGATAAACGGTGATATAACTAGATAAAGGTGGTATACAGTGATATAACTAGATAAATGTGATATACGGTGATATAACTAGATACATGTTATATACGGTGATATAACTAGATAAATGTGATATACGGTGATATAACTAGAAAAATGTGATATACGGTGATGTAACTAGATACGTGTGGTATACGTTGATATAACTAGATAAATGTGATATACGGTGATATAACTCTACTATTTCGTCTTACTATTTCAAACTCCGCCAAAACTAGCATCACTTAGTAGATATCTCTCTTAGTGTAAATTATTCAATCGATATCGAGGAATCCAGGTTGTGTACACGTACTATGCAAATTGGTTCTCTTCTTCTATACCGATGTTTTACGAAGGTTCCCGCAAGGTAACTTCAAATACGCACATCATAAAATACATCTATGTATGCCACATCATGAATATCATTCGGTATAGAAATGTGTTTATTCTGTTATATCTTGTTGACACCATGATTACCCAAAGTGAAAATATCAACATGTTACAAATGCCAAAGAGTGCCAACATGTCACAGTTGAGAGTTATCAGTTTTTATTGCTCCTGGCTTGTGCAGGCGTATCTTTAAAATGGTCGTGCTCCCTTATGCGTTAATGGATTTTGTTACAAGTGCAGTTGGAATTGTTATAAAAATTTAAAAATATTTAGTATCTTGTAAAATTTTTCTAACTTATGTAAAACAACTGATGCCTATGGAAAGACATAATGTTTGTTGCTCCTGGCTTGTCCAAGCGTACCTTTCAGGTGGGCGTGTTCTCTTATACACTGACGAAATTCGTTGAAACAAGTACCGTTGGAATTTAAATTTAATTACTCAAATAGTTCGTATCTCGTATTATTATTATACTATTATAGTGTATTTTTATAATTGTCGGGTTTTTTGTTATTTGACTTTAAATATTTTCAACATATGGCGTTTTCTTAATATTACAGTAAAAATCACAATTAATTTATGTTTTATTTTTCCTTGATCGATTCAAACCTAGTATGTGCCACACATGTGATGCTAAATTTTTAATACAAAATAGCGGCTAGCGACAAAACGACATTTTTCGACCTAGACGTAGAACATTTTTGCTTGAAATGATGGAGGACATTTTTGCTTGAAATGATGGATACTATCACACAAAGAAGTCTGTGACACCGTTTGTGAACACTCTGTACACGCCAGAAGAAACTTTTGAGCAGACGTTGTTGTTGATTATATCATATGTTTTAATTAAATAACATTGATAAGAATTTTATACAAATTACTTCGACAGTTATGGATTAATCAATAATAACATTATGTTAGTGTCCTTAACAGGAACATAGGAACTACAACATTTTATGAATTTAGATTTTGCTATAATAGTTTTTAAATCAATATTAGATAGCACTATGCATAAAGCCTGTAAATGTGTTCAATTCAATGATTTGTTAGTAAATGTATTGAATTAAACTTCCAAAACTTGAAGAATAATTGGAATTCTTTACAAGCATATACAATAATATTTATTACTAAGTATATTATATTGATCATTGAGGGACGCCATGTTCTAACCCAGCAATTTCTAATTCTGTGGCACTCCACGCGTGCCGTAGCTGTAAAGAATGATGCGATCTGATGATTTACATCCCAAGTGAAACATTCCATAACTTCAAAGTGCATTCATGCGGTCATAGGGTAATTGATATGTTCTCATTTTACGGCCTCGTTGTGTAAGAGCGAACATGAAATGTAGAATGAGTGGGAGTCTGTCCAAGTCTTGTCCATTGTGGAGGACACTCAGACAGAGTTGTCCTGTCCATCGCGGAGGACACTAAGACAGAGTTGTCCTGTCCATCGCGGAGGACACTACGACAGAGTTGTCCTCAAATCGCACTGTTATAATCACCGTGGCCATAAGTCCGCTCATAGTTATAGTCAACTGCGTGTATTATCGTGGAGGCCACTCAGACAGAGTTGTCCTGTCCATCGTGGAGGACACTCAGACAGAGTTGTCCTGTCCATCGCGGAGGACACTACGACAGAGTTGTCCTCAAATCGCACTGTTATAATCACCGTGGCCATAAGTTCGCTCATAGTTATAGTCAACTGCGTGTATTATCGTGGAGGCCACTCAGACAGAGTTGTCCTGTCCATCGCGGAGGACACTAAGACAGAGTTGTCCTGTCCATCGCGGAGGACACTACGACAGAGTTGTCCTCAAATCGCACTGTTATAATCACCGTGGCCATAAGTTCGCTCATAGTTATAGTCAACTGCGTGTATTATCGTGGAGGCCACTCAGACAGAGTTGTCCTGTCCATCGTGGAGGACACTCAGACAGAGTTGTCCTGTCCATCGCGGAGGACACTACGACAGAGTTGTCCTCAAATCGCACTGTTATAATCACCGTGGCCATTAAGTTCGCTCATAGTTATAGTCAACTGCGTGTATTATCGTGGAGGCCACTCAGACAGAGTTGTCCTGTCCATCGTGGAGGACACTCAGGCAGAGTTGTCTTCAAATCGCACTGTTATAATCACCGTGGCCATAAGTTCGCTCATAGTTATAGTCAACTGCGTGTATTATCGTGGAGGCCACTCAGACAGAGTTGTCCTGTCCATCGTGGAGGACACTCAGGCAGAGTTGTCTTCAAATCGCACTGTTATAATCACCGTGGCCATAAGTCCGCTCATAGTTATAGTCCACTGCGTTTATTATCGTTCAGCTGTAAACCATTGGGAGGCTGCAGCGTGATGTGCAGTAAACTCTAGCTTTTATTGCAACCCGACAACCCCTACACAGTTATCCGGCGTATAGGATGCACTATCATACGCTCTGACGCATGACTTGCGTTAGTCACACAACGGTCTCCCTGGCAGATGCTATAAAAACCGATTTTTACTAAGAGTACTAAAATTTAGATCGGTAATAAAGTTAAACTTAGAAATTGATAGACATCTAAGACCATGACGATGTCGGCTCGAATGTGGCCTGTGGCATAGTATCATTATGCAACGTTGAAAGACTGAGTTATGTTCGTAGAATATAAGCAACAATTTGTATCATTGACAATTAAGTGGTAAAGTTCCTGTACTTAAATGTTATGCATCGGATACAAATTTAACGAAGTAAGGTTCAAAGTGGCTCTGTCTCAGATTTTAGAAAAGATAAGGATGATTTTGTCTCAGATATAAGAGATGGTAAGGATTGGTGTATGTAAGATTTAAGAAGAGCAAGGGTGGTTCTGTCTCTGAATTAAAAATTACAAGGAGGCTCTGTCTCAGATATAAGGGGAGACAATGATGGTTCTGTCTCAGATGGAGAGGCGCCAAGGATGGTTATGCCTCAGATGTAAGAAGAGTCAATAATGATGATATCTCAGATGTAAAAGGAAACGAGGCTGGTTCTGTATAAGATGTACAACTATGAAATCTCACAATTATTTTCTCCACAGGTCCCACCTCCACGTCTGACTACAGGAAAGGATCTGCTTAATCAAGCACTTTGAACCAATAACTTTTTCCTCATTTCTGTCTTAAAGACTGTTTCCTCCTCTTACCTGATATCCTTCTGAGACCTCGCCGTTCCCCCAAAGCAGAGAAGACTGATCTGATCATTTTACCTAGTGAGATGTGTCTCAGCCTTCGTGCTTCACGCACCTCTCGGTATACTTCCTCGTGCTAAGGCCTCTTCACTGTTAGGAGAATCACCATTAGTGCTCTTCTAGGCAACCAAGTTAAACGCAGGATTTTCTTTATGTCGTACGACTATCCTTCCCAAATGTGGAAGTTTGGTTATATTAAAAGGCATCAGCACAACGTCGTGGTCATAACCTTTCTATCGTTTCTTTTCCATCTCGTTTCCCGTTTGTTTTTGCACGATAATAATTCGGGTTGCCGATGAGATAAACTTGAAGGAAGGCCTAGTTGAGGACTGTAGTATTCTTCTAATAGGAGGACTTTCATCCTTGAACCTATTACATCACAGAATGCGCCGTTTTTCCAAGATCGCAACTTGAAATGGATGGAAGGATGTGATCATTCTTTCATGAACTTACGTTCCCATGAAATCTACCTTCATTGCAGTTACACAAAAGTGTTCTCTTTGTTTCAAATCCTCTAAGAACATTGTGAGGACTAAATTATAAATAAGACAACGAAGTAACAAAAGAATTCAAGAGCTGCTTGTTTCTCTTGATAAGTCTACAATTTTTAGATATCCCAGTTCATAACATCATTATTCTACATTTTTTGCGAATGTCAGGTCATTTGGCCATAATTAGTCCAAACACCTCTTAAAAGAGTAACATTTTAACAGCTTTGTGGAGAAAAGTATTGAATTCAAATATAAATATAATAAAATGTTCAAACATAAGGCGCAAAATATTACTATTCTAAACACCCAAAAGTCGCCAAAAAACCATTGAATCGAAAACTATTCAAAACATTTGATCTGTCATACTAAAGTATTATAGAATAGTCTAGCAATAAATTATCCAACGATGGTTCATGAAAGATAAAATGTGGACAAGAGATTCTTGAAGAAGAACAAGTAGCACATAGTACCAAAATGTTTAATGTCATTCACCTACAACAACCGTGCACAACATCACGTAGGTACTGTCCACAGTTCTCCTTCCTCTTCTAAGAACGTATTCCAGCGGAAAGACACAAAGTGGATGCGACAGACTGTAGTTATGTCAGTGTCAGATCGCCATGTTATCTAACAGCTGTTCTGGCCAGCATCAGCTGATGCTCGCGGCCTGTAATTGCAACGTTTCCCCTATTTATAGAAAGAGCGGTGCAAGAATCTCCGAACGACCTTCACGTGGTTGGCAAGGTCACAGGCCTTCTTAGCAGAGCTGCGCGTGTCCGTGGACGTACACGCAGTGACCACAACAGCTGTTTTGGATATGTACGTTTTTTCTATAAAGCGTTAGTCAAGTAGTTAGTGATCTGCCACTAAAACTACGTCCTTTTTTATTTATTGTCAAGTATGAAACTATTATCAACGATTTTTGGCTGAGCGTTAGCGAAGCCTATTATTATTAACACTCATGCATACCGTATATATTTTGACGGAGGGGGGAATTACTTATGAAATTTTACTTACTAAAAATATATTGTAATTCTTCTACGTGGTGGCCATTATCAAATTCAAAATTAAAGGTACAGCACAAATATTATTTTTAGGAATTTCATGGCCTTTATGAGGTATGTTTACCGATAACCTCTAAACCTTAAAACCTTTTGAACTATCAAAACCTCCAAAAAAATAAAAATTATTCAAAAATTATTAAAACTGTTCTGATTTTTTTCTGAAATGTAAATAGGATAAAATAAAATGAATTGTTAAGATGAGACGAGATGAAATAGTAAATGATGAATGAATTTGAAATACTTTTTAACGATTGAAATGTGATAAGTTCAAATGGAAGGAACTGTTACAAAATATATGTACTACTTAGAAAGTGTAGAGTTTTTTTACTGCATATGTGTTTACAGATAAGACAAAACTCATTTTGTAGTACTCTGGTGATTTCTATGTTCAGATTTCGGGGAAATATAACTGAATGTTTAACATTTGTTCGTAAATGTAATGTGTTGGACTGAAAGGGGTTTTATGGTTAAGTACAGCAATAATTTTTGGAGCCTCCGTGCCTTCTGAGGAAGGTGGTATTCAATATTTCTTGATCTCCCAATGAAGGAAGTCAATAATCATGAATTTTTCTCTTGGATGTCTTGTTTTGTAGCAGTTTCGCCACAGTTGCTCACTACAATTTTCTTTTACCTTATTGATACCTTTGTTGAGATAACACTTTTCTAATAGATTTTGGTGTGTAATTTTGTACAAACATTCTCTACGTGTGGCCACAGAGATTTGAATCTTATAGTGAAGTCCTTTTTTTAAACAAAGTTGCTTGATTGAAATGTCGATTCGAGTAAAACTAAAAAATTAAAGTTTGTTATTCGCGAAGGGCGATTTTGGCCATTTACATGCGCGTGGAGTTCTATTTATGTAACGTTAAAACGATGGCAAATTTCCAAAATTCTACTATCCTTTCCCAAAATTTATATATTTTAGCTTATTTAAAGAATATTGATGAAAATTGGTTTTGGCGCTATCGTTTTTTTCTGTACAAGGATACAATTAAGGGAGGGCTTTCAATCAAGAACTAAAAATAAACGCTTTAGGCACGACTTATGAAATAGTAATAAAACAAGTATAATTTTGTATTGCACAGTAATATTATTTGTGAAAAGATTACAGCAATACATTTTATACTGTTTTCCCATTTATACTACTAATAATCTAGGAACTGGGAGCAAATTTGTACTAAATAAAACGGTAGATGAATTTTTTCCTAAGAAAGATGCTGTTTGATAGTCAGCTGCGCTAATTATGGTGGAGGTCGAAATGGGAAGGTATTGAAAGGGCTAAAATGTTAAAAAATAACATATAAAATAACATAATAAAAATTAACACTTAAAACCAATCGTTAGATTCACAAATAATATTTATACCTCTGCAACACTAAATACATACTGTCTAGATAAAGTCGCCTCTTAAAAGGTCTAAATATATTGAGGTCTGATTAAAAACTTATTTACGTGTTTGCCGATTGGTGTTAAAAGTTTTAAGCTAACTAATAATAAAACTACGATCTGATAAAAATGTCATTTAATACTTTTAACCTTTTTGGTACCTTAGAACTGCGAAGTCTAAAAAAAAATTAGCGCTGCCGATGATCAATTTATTTACTGTGGAGAAAGTTCTCTATCGATTTAAAAAATAACTTATATAATTCAAATTAGCTGTAGGCTCCTCGACTATAAAGCCAAAAATATATACATATACAAAAATAATTAATCAGAACAAATGATTTCGCTAAGCACATAAGTACTACTGATATACGAATTACTGACTACTATTATAGAATGCAAACTCGTGATAGAATGCATAACTACCAGCAGAGCAGAAAAAATCCAAATATTGCTACAATATGGTGTAAAAATTCGTGTTTTAATAAACTCGGGCTTAGGTCAAGAATTTTTCGTCTAAAAACATCCATACTGAAGTTAGATTTACCATTATTACCATACACCAATGTCGCCAATTCCCCATATTACGAAGACAGTAAAAATTGTTAACTGTATTAGTGTTCATTATTCAAGAATGGAAGGCGCATGGGAGACTCAAAAATGACTCCACAAACCTGCATTAATGACTTTTCTTTGTTCTAGCAATTGCTGTTTGATTGCTATGGGGCTAACTGACTGTATGCAATGTATAAAGAATAGAGATTGGACAACGGTAGAGACCACAATTGTTTGCTTAGTTCAAAAGTAAACAGCTTTTAGTGTTTTTGTATACCTTTGTGATGCTGTTGCACAAAGTCAAAAATATCCCATAAATTAAATATATCCAGGTATAAAATATTTTACTGTATTTTCGTTTAACAAGAATGAAAGGCGTTTGCAAAGACTCACCAATGACCGGATAAACTTGAAATAAATCACCTGCCATTCAAAAATACATTGAAGTGGAAAATAACGCAACCGAAAATTGCCCACAACGAGCGCAGCTTTTCATAACTGTTGTTAGACGTCAGCTTAAGCGAAGCGAGCACTTCTAAAAATAGCAAGTCAGCCTTTCTAGAAAACGAACACAGACCGTAATCTCCGCTGTGAAAGACAACCGTGTTTGGAAACGGGCAACTGGTCCTTCATTATAAAGTGATTAAGAGAATGCGATTGGATAAGATCAGTAATCAATGTTGGAGCATCTTCTTCCAGAGGTAAGTGTGACGGACCGGTTATTTGCGAGTATTTATGTGTTGGACTCGGAAGAACAGGTTTACTAGGTGTGACTGAACTCTGCACCGTCGCCTTATGCCTGCCTAGACCACTTTCCTCAACCTGTCTTTCGTATTCCTGCTGCAGCACCGACTTTTGGTCGCCTAGACCACCTTCCTCAACACTTCCTACAAACTACCAGTTTATCTTGGTAGCCTTTACTTCATCAAATCATTTTTAGCTGGTTGGAGTTGACTCATCAATTCTTCCTGTAAACTTCAAACATTCTATTTCATCTTTTAAAAATTATAACTCTCAGTCACAATTTGTGCGTATAGCTATTCAAACCTCTGGCTACCTCAAACCCCTTCGACAACCCTTAGACCAGTTTCCTCAACCATTCCTTCGTATTCCTACTGCGCCAACTTTTGGTTGCCTAGACCACCTTCCTCAACACTTCCTACAAACTGCCAGCTTATCTTGGTAGCCTTTACTTCATCAAATAATTTTTTGTACCCAGTTATTATTATCATTTTTAGCTGGTTGGATGGACTTGACTTTATCAATTTTTCCTGTAAACTTCCAACATGCTATTGCATCTCAAAACCACAACTCTCAGTCAAGTTTCTACACTACAACTATTAAAACTTTTGGCTACCTCAACCACTTTCGTCAACCCCTAGACCACTTTCCTCAACCTGTCTTTCGTATTCCTGCTGCCGCAACAACTTTGGGTTGCTTAGATCATCTTCCTCAATACTTCCTACAAACTGCCAGCTTATCTTCGTAGCCTTCACTTCATCAAATCATTTTTGTATCCAGTCAGCATCATCATTTTTAGTTGGTTGGAGTTGACTTAGTCAATTTTCCTTTCAACTTAAAACATTCTATTGCATGTCTAAAACCATAACGCTCAGTAAATTTTCTACTTATAGCTACTATTAAAACCTTTGGCTATCTTAACCACTTTCGTCAACCCCTAGACCACTTTCCTCAACACGTCTTTCATATTCCTGCTGCAGCATCAACTTTTGGTTACCTATACCACCTTCCTCAACACTTCCTATAAAGTGCCAGCTTATCTTGGTAATCACGCCATTAAAATAATTTGTTCATTATTTTCAGCTGGTTTGGAGTTGACTTCTTCAATTTTTTCTGTAAACTTAAAACGTTCTACTGCATCTCAAAACCATAACTCTGAATCAATTTTCTACATACAACAATTATTAAAAACCTTTATCTACCTGAACCACCTTAGTCAACCCCTAGACCACTTTCCTCATCCTGTATTTCATATTCTTGCTGCTGTACCAACTTTTGGTTGACTAGACCTCCTTCTAGCTTATCTTGGCAGTCACTTCATGAAATAATTTTTCGAATCCAGTCAGTATCAACGTTTTTCTATCTGGTTGGAGTTTCATTTTACCTTATCATTTGTTTCCTTTTAACATTCTTTTGAATGTCTAAACCATAACTCTCAGTCAATTTTCTACATACAACTATTAAAACCATTGGCTACCTCAACCATCTCTGTCAACCCTTGAATAGTTAGGTAGGCTGTGACGAACCGTCCTCTGCTAACTCCACCAATTCCTTTAGCATCAAAATTTTGTGTTGTGTATGAACTTCTCACTTCTTTACAACCTTCAGCATTAAATAGTTGCAAACACTTGAATTTTAAATTCTTTTATGATAACCACAAGAACTGCTCACCTACGTAATCTATCTATGTAGAATCCTTCCTTAATCACCAGCGTTTCTCACCTATTTAGACAATGTTTTGGTTCTTTTCTAATTCTTTCTTAAATGCCTAGCCTATTTTTATCGATGAGTATTGTATATGTTTAAGCATTTATTGGCTGGCTATACCGTGGTATTGTCCTTTCTGTGACCGTAGCATATTTTATCAATACTACTACGAACGACTTTGTACTGGATCGACTCTCTTCCTTATACTGTTTGACAAGATCAAATAGGCAGTGGCTCATGAGGACGGACAAAATAAGGCTAAAAAAAGATCGGTATTTCTTTTATTAAAAATAACATAAATAAATATAGGAAAATAAAATCTTCAGTTTCTTCTTCATGACTTCGTTTTTGCCTGTCGTAGTTTGTTCATCTCCTCAATTCATTGATCGTAGGATTTAATAAGTCTTAAATACCTATTTAAATAGAATTTCTCAAGTCCTCCTTCTTGACACCCAGCGTTTAATAGATTCCTGGATACGTTTTATTAAATTTAAAAAGTGTACGTCTTATACGTATTAACATAAGGACTCAAACAACTGCCATTTCTGTTTCAGAAAGAGCTAATCTGTGGATTATAGAGTGCGTAAGTATTCCATCATTTTCTTGCTAACTGTCTTTTTTAAAGAAATTAATAATTCTCTTACTAAATACTATTCGTTGATTAACCTTCAATAGAGCTCCAGTACTTAATCTCTCTTCCTCAACTTCTACACGTAACACCTATATTTCTTCATTTAATTTTAATTATTGGCGATGGATGATTTGAAAGTATAATAGGATTAAGAAATGTTTCGTTGTTATTTAGTCCCAAGAACAGAAACACGGGTTCACTGTCATGTATTTTAATTTTCCTCTTTTTCCATGTTCAACCCGAATAATTTCTCTTTATTAGATTTGACATATGAAGGGGCGAGAAGAAGCGTCTCTCATTTCTGTTTTAAAAAGATTCTAAGTAGGTTAGAAAGTCCCGAAAATTAATGTTTGAAAGGAAAATAAGTTTCTGATCCTCTTTTACACCATTGTTCACTATTTTATACTTGGGAAAATACCGCAGGAAAATTAAGTGATTTGGATTTATGAGTTATGGTTTAGTGATTACTGTAGATACAGCAGGTGTGACTTAGGCTGATTCTATTCCAACAGCGCGATTCCAACTATAAATTTTGTATCTGACTTCTAACATTCGTGAAAAAAATCCGAGCTTCTATCTTCTATTCCTAGGTCATGGTTCCAGATGGGCAATGCATTGTACCTTTCAAAGTGGATCAAGAAATAAAGAGCTTGGCATTAAAAAATTATTATTTGTCAGTAATATGAAAAGGATAAGGAATAATCGCTACTCATAAAGCACTTTCGGAAAGACTTTCGGAGAAGAAAATCATGTTTTAGAAGATGATTTCTAAAACAGAGGAACTTCTACAATTCATTCTCCCAAGTGCATAAGTAGACTCGATTTCTGCCTGAAATCTGTGCCGGAATCAAGTTTAGAGAAACTTGTTTTTGGGTGTTCATTGTAAAACCGGTTAATTTTTCTTGGGACTTTGACTCACCCCTTCAGAGCTGGCCGGGCTATGACCCATAGAGATGTACAGTGGTTATAACGGGTACCGTAAACAAGATGTGGTCTGTAGAAGAAGTTACGATCTGTGTTCCACTGGAAAATGGTACTTGGAGTGAGGTGTTTAGTAGTAGTAGTAGCTTTGGAGGTGAAATCTATTAAAAGATAACATTGAGATTGACTGTTTCTCAAATGTATATAATAGATTCCAGAAAAATTGTCTTCTCTCCTCAAAAAGAATTTTTTTTATGTGGATACAATTAACTCATTATTTCTTTTTTAGAATTCCTATTTCTGACGTTTGTCTTGGTTATACGCTCCAAAACAGTACGTTGCGTGGGTTGAAATTATTTATTTTTCGTTTCTTCAAAAGTAAAAACGCCATAATACATCAATAAAACTTAAAACAAGGTGAACATGGACTGCCACTCAAAGATTCTCTTGAAACCTGACTGGTCCACCAACATCATGAAGACCAGACTGAAGAGAATGAACCCAATCTTCATGTCACAGCACAGCAGCCAAGAGCACAGACAATACGTCATATACGCAGCAGCGAAGGTGGAACATTGACGATGAGAACAACAATGAAGCATTTCCTGACGTATCGTGGCGCGTCATCAAAAACAAAACGGAGCTATGGTCAGGAGTAGGAGAGGGTCAACAGTAGCCGCCTCCGACCTTAAATTTTGGCTCCGGACCTCAATGTCATGGTGTGTGTATTTTATTGGTTGAGGTATGATTGATTGTAAGTCTTTTTAGGTCTCTTCTTAAATTCGTTTTTAATATTAGTAACCAAAGTGGCCTAACCTAAACAACAGGTTGTTTTGCTAATTGAAAATGGACTCCAGTACTTATCCTAAACCATCCTTTCTTCCCAGTTGTACCCTCTTTTATACAGTAAAACTGTATTTATCTTGATACCTTTCAGGCCGACACCAGTACATTTATCAAACGAGAAGAAAAGTGTTAGAGCAACCTCCAACTGTTATGATGAAACTGCTGTCTTTCTAAACAATATACCTTTCACAGTTTATTGAAAGCCCAGAACAATAAATTACAAGCCTGGCCAGAAGCTGACAGCAGAAGCCGTTATACTTGTTACGATAATATCTCAATCTTCGTGCCTTCTTCGCACGAAAGTTCAATCACTGCAGTTGCACTTCTGCGATAATAGCAAGGCTGCCACTTCAGGAAGCGCTCGACTGAAAGGTAAGTCAGGAGGTCGTCGCTATTGCTGACGAAACGGTCAGCTGTGATAAAGCGCGCCAGCGCGGGAACACAGAGACCAGCTGATTGATCAGTCATCTGACGTAATTACCTTCGGTGATTGGACTTACCGGCTGTCACGGAAATCAGAGTGGCTTCCTTCCACAACAAACAGTTGATTAAGCTCATTCATCAATTCGCAGGCGTCGGATGTGTGACTTGTAATTAAATCATAGCTATTAAACCGAGTCCGATTTAATTACGGGTATTAGTACGGGGGATATTAATGACCTGGAAGACACAGGATGTAACCTGTTGCCTAGAAGCAATGAATTGCAAAAAAGACACGAGTTTATAGGATATTACGGTTAAATTATAGACTAATGTATCCCTTAAGTATAAATAATACCTCTAATAAACTACATACTTCAGCACTAATTAAAATATTCAGCTTTTATGTCCTACCACCAAGGTGATGTAAAAATTTCACTTTTGTCTGTACTGGAAATGTATCAATACAATTCAGCTCAATTCATTTTTTGTCAAAAAACCTAAAATACATGGACAATCGTTAAGATGCATGTATATACGATGTGGTATAAGCAATAAACCAAAACAGAATCACCCGATGTAACCTAAAATAAGGAAAACTAATTTTGGAGCTCTACATTTTTTTTATCTTCTAGATATTCTCGAACACTTTGAAAATAAGGAACGTCTTAAATTTATACAGAAATTCCCTGTCATTAGCAACACTTCAAGTAAAGAGGCAAAGAGTTAAAAAGACAAATTCAGGCATAAAAGCTCTGGTTTTCAAATAATTTTGTTTTGTGGCGAGGTAAGATAAGGTTATTTATAATCCTTAAATGGTAATTATGATTAACATTGTTGGTGACAATTAAATTTTGTGGATACTTTTTGTAGAAGGAAAGACGTTGAAAATATAAATAGACAGTAAGGTCAGAATATTGTTTTGAAGAAAGACATTTTTACAGGCCTGCGCACGACTTTGAAAATTATCCTTATAGCTCTTTTTTGCTGGCGGAAGATGTATTGAGTTTGTGTACTCTCAGTTCTCCATGTATCGAGAACAAACTGATTTATACTTGACATTTAACTTGAAGCTTCATTTCTATATATGCGGTACTGAGATCGATGGTGGTGTATGTCACTCCATGGGATTTGAGTATAGTTTTGAAATTTTCACCCATTGTTTATCAGGTTATGGAAGGTGTTCAGCTCTAATTTTATAAAATTATCAATCAAATTTAGAAAAAAACATACTTTGACCATTTTTGTATTGGAAAAATTCCTGTTTGCGTATTTTTATTTGTAAAATTCAATTATTTGTCCATAACATAACATAAAAGCCGAGTTTCACGATCTCCTATAGAAGCAAAACATTGTGTAAAAATTTCAATTAAATAGCTCAAATAATTTTTGAGAAAACGGTACTTTTGTGCTAAAAAATTCTATTTTCGGGAACCCTTTGTTAGTTCAACTGGGGGTATAAACCAGCCAGAATTGGAATCTCCCGGGATGCACCACTATGCTTAGTATACATTGTTCCTACAGACCCAACTTTGCGAAGAATAGAAGCAAACAGGTTTTCCGAAGATGTTGCTGTTTATCTCACTTTATAAGATGAATGGGAACAAGTACACTTGTTTGATTAAAGTATAAAAAAAACAAGAAACATGTGGGAAATATTTTGTTTCTTTCAGACAAGACAAAGGACATCGATTATATCCACATTCTAGTATGTTGCAGCAAAAACTGGGACAGATCTTTTAAAGGTCAGCAAGTGGTATTATTCTGCCCATTTTACGGTTCTGAATTGTGTCACTATTAATCATGGTTAGGAGAAACCCTGAGAGGAGAATACATTCCATCCTCTTAATTATTCTTCCATCTTACTCTTTCTACTCTACGAATTTGAGACTGGTGTTTTATTATCTCGATATTACGATTAACCCTCAACTTTCCTTAATACAGCAAACTTCTGTTTCGCCAAAATAATATTTTGTACAATCCGACTTTTCTTCTGATAAAAATTCCATCTGATCTAATGGAACGGTGTTTACATTAACCCACCCAGGCACGGCCACCCAGTGTAGTGATGGGAGAATCGAATAGTAGTCGAATACAGCCCAGGTATTCACATATTCGAATTCCTCAAAATGAATTCGAATACTTTTGAAATGAATACAGTTTCTCTGCAAGTATCGAATTCACGCCTACAGCATTCATTCGTTTGGACTAATAGTATTCAAATAAAATATTCAAGAGCTTTATTCGTATTCGTATACATGTATTCATTGGAGTGTTTTAGATGTTTTTAAATAACAAATTATATATGTTTTTAAATAACATATAAAATTTGTATAAATGGCAATAGCCTTATTTAAATATATATTTTTAAAAATTTTATAATATATATATATATATATATATATATATATTATATACTGTACATATATTGAAATAAGTAATTAAACATTTTGCAACTTGATAAATTGTATGATTGTACAAATTTTCAATTAATAAATACATTTGTAAACAATAAAAACAAAATAAATGTGTATTTCATGTCGCTGTTTACAAACAAAATATGATTGAGGTTTTTGACTTCAGTCTTTTTCTACGATCATTGGTGACAAAACCCTGCAGTAGAAAAGAACCTTTCAGTTGGGACTGAAGTATTAAGTAATAACATTGTTTTATGAAGTTCATAAATCATGGGCATGACTTGTTTGTAGGAAGCACAAAGAGCAAAGGATTTCCCCACAATTTTGGCAGGGCAATAACCAATAACCAAGGTACGATGGATTAGTAGGAAGTAAGACAATTCTAGACTAGACTTTTAGATAATAGAAAATAGCATATGATTAGAATATATTCTAATTTTCTAATCCAATAGCATTTACGGATTACTTAAAAGGTTATAGCGCTTTCGCCCGTAAGAAATGCATTGCAGGCATCATCAGTATAGATAGAGTAAGCTTAAGAGAAACGACAAATTTACAATCACTGTTAAACATAGACACTATCCAGATAATACAATTCAAATTTGACGTAAAAATTCACCTTTAACTGCAAAAAACATAAACCATGAATCAGAATGCAGATATCATAATTACTATCTTACGTACAAATATAAATGTTATAAAATCAACCTTAACAGAAGTATCAAATGTGGTACATACCTTCATAATGATCACGAAGGAACGACTATCAATAAAATGTTTAGAATGTGATAGAAAATGAATAAGTGAATATAGTGTACTGTTTTCAACGGGAAATATTATTGAAATATTAGTAGTTTATAAAAGAATTATGTCGAAAGTATGGTTTTCAATTCATAATTTTGGAATGGATTTCTTCTTTTACTAATGGTATAAAAATATCACTGAAATTTACGGAAGGTTGGGAAATACAATTATATTTTAAACTGTTATACATGCACTGTCAATGTTATTTCTTTTAGTCCAGGCAGATTCTTTAAAAACTACACTTGATCATTCAAAATTTATATGGTGATTTTCCTTTACAGCATGTTCAACTAATTTAGATTTTTCAATGTTTTCTTGATCATAATAACAAAATAGTCACAAAATAATCTAAGAAGCTAACTTAACAAAATTAAAACCAAAAAACAAACGACAGGAAACCAAGAATGTAAAAGAATGTTATATAAAATTGACTGTGGATGCAAAAAGACGTATATCGGCCAAACATCAAGGCCTATGGAAACGAAGCTAAAAGAACATATTTACAATTATAAAACCTACTTACTTCCATCAGCAGAAAAGTCTAGACTTGTCTGTTAGAAATGCTCAACGGAGATAAAGCAATCGAATGCTTTTGAATACACCGTATTCGATTCTTTTAAGTATTCGAATCTCCCATTACTACCACCCAGGCCTCAACGCCTGCCTATTGAAGCGGGATGAATAATTCTTATCGATAGTTTAAGGTTCTTTACGTAGTATTTTAAGTAATTTGGTTGCTTAACTATTCTTACTGCGGTAAAACAAAGTCATAAACATACAAATAAAAAATATTCATATCCTTACTATATATTTATTTATCTCTCTGTTTTCCCCTGTGTTTTAAAAACAGTAATGAGTGTTTTTAATTCACCACAAACATAGTAAAATAAGTTTCTTAAGCGCTACTGTTAAACAACGCAAGATGGGAAAAAAATTCAAATACAAAAATGTTGGTCTTTAATATGATTTCAAAATAACTTTGCAATACAAGTTGCTCTTTAAAATTGTTAACTATTCACATTTTTAAATGTATTATTCTTTTATGGCATTTTAATTAGGAAATAAAACGGAACGTCACTCCATATTTCCTAAAATGGTATGTAAAAAAGAGCATATAACAAATGTGCGCTTATGTCTTAAGGGGAGCCGGCAGCAGAATTAACTGTTAGAACCTAAATTAAAGACATGTTTTTACACCCTGTACATAAAAATAAACATAATACTGAGTTTTTCGCGCCAAAACGCTCAGGGTACATAGAAGTTTAAAATGAGCTATCATATTACCTATTTACCATATACCATTTAAAACCTTCCAAAAATGACCCCCAACATTCAAAAAGTACCCTTTCGGTGATTTTTCCGGATTAAAAATAGTTTTACTCAGTTTTGGGAGGTTAAAATGGGGATATATATCTGTTGAATCGAATTATGCAGCTCGGTTTGTTAGGCTGCTATAGATACTGTACGGGTGGAACACTCTGTATTATACGATCATATAAGAGGCAAAGCCCCCCACTCACTCTTCTCCATCTTCCCGATATCTCCCGAGTTTTTAAATTTAACAAGAGTATGCCTCATGACTGAAAATGAAAAACTGAAGCATTGTCATAAATATCAACATATATTCAGAGAGGATGAAATGTGGTTGTAACCCCTATAAGAACTACATTTTGTTTTTAATCTTTTTAATGTTCTAGGATGATAAAAACTACCAGTGATCATCACTTCTCATCAGTGTTTATTAAGCTATAAAAAAGGATACTCCTTTGAGGCTCCTTTTAATCAGTAAGGAAAGCGAGCGAAACCGCGGGAAACTGCTAGTAGGACTTATTTTTATAGTTGTAACGACAAAAAACAATTATTTAATGAAATTTTATACTAGTTACCGTAGCCGGTATACGTGGAATTAAACTGTGGCCCTTTAAATTACACATTCATACTTCATTAAATGACATGTACAGTAAGTGACACATTTCCATTACGCAAGTGAAAGTAAGGCTAGAAGAGCAAAAATATGGGGAAGCACAGACTTCACTCACCCTCCTCCCTAAAAATATTGCTTCAATTAATCATCCCACTTTGGAATATGGCACAAAAACAATGGAAACACTTGCCAAGAGGTATACCAAAAGATGTGCTAAAATAAATCGAGACGCTTTTAGGCGCCATAAGTATACTTAGTGATGAAGATGTGCCACACTAAAACAACATCGAAGAAGTTCTTCCACTGGGGGATATTGTGGGTATACTGATCCCACTATTTTGTAACATTTTTATGTCAAGAAACTTGTATATCACAATAAAGGGGATGCAAATGTGAAGGGTGTAGGTATAATAATTAATTCAGAACTAAATATTAGTTCCATCTTCCACTCTAATGGACGACTGTATTAGTTGTATTGATAGGGATGCCGATAGCCGAGCGGTTTACCACGTTGGACTATGGATCTGAGTTAGAGATAGCGCAGGTTCAAATCCTGTCTGTGACCGAAGCACTTTTTATCAGTACCATCGACCTTGTACTCTATTGACCCTCCTCCTTATTCGGTTCGATAAGATCCTCGCATAAACCCATGACGAATAAGGCTTAAAAGAAGATCGACTCTCCATTTTTTTAATAATAAAAACTAATAAAATCAAAGGTTGCAATCTGAATTTTTATCTTTGACTCCTCTTAACTGTAAATAAGGTTTGACTGCAGAATCTGGGCAACCGCTTATAATTTTAGTGCTCTTCAGGATCAAGAAGGAATGAGAGCTAGAAGGAGGTTAAAGTGTTTCTCCTAGAACACAGAAAGGTTGCGCGAGCGTTGCGTTTATAAAGCAGTCTCCAAGGACTAGTTTACTTGTCTTGGATTGCAAAAGAACAAAAACAATAACAAAACGCCCGACGGTATCGAAACCGTCATCTCTGGAGAGCATCCGCGGTTTGGGGATGAAGATCGGCCCATCACCTGGTGCAGCGGCGGAGATTCAGGCACGGCCTGCGCGTCCTTCGCCGGCGGCGTCCGATTACAATCATGATCTGGACAATTTATGCGATGATGCGGCCGGAGGAGGAGTTGCTGAGTCAGCTTAGCTTATCAGAACTGATATCTCGCGGCAGTCGTCAGTCGCTCTCAAGGTCTCTCGCAGGGACTAGACTTGGAGCTGCGATGTTTACTAGGTGTCAAGTGTAACCACGTGAATCGACGTCAAACCTATAGTTACACTACTCCATGGTTAAATCACCACATGAACAATTTGTAATTTGGGCAACATTTTTTATGCCAAGAACATACATTTTACTAGGTGTCAAGTGTAACCACGTGAATCGATGTCAAACTCATGGTTACACTATGACATGGTTAAATCAGGACTTGAACTATTTGCAATTTGGGCAACATTTTTGTTTGTCAAAGACATACTTTTTACTAGTATCAAGTCCAAAAATGCTAAGTGAAAAGGATTTCTATTGAAAATTAATAGATGAAGTTGAAAGCATTTCAAGATGTAAGAGCAAGTCAAGAGCACAATTTTAGAACTTAAGGGTGCAAATAATTTCAACAAATAGACTACAATTATTCTCAAATACAGAACTTTCTTAGGGTAGAATTTTGGCTACCCAGACAAAACCATTAGGCTAAATGAACTTTGGGGAACAAGACGCCAACCAGAGCTTCAGGGGCTGAAGGAGACGAACAAATCGTCAATTTTTTTCGCACTTTTCGTACTCCCGTGAATTAATTAGGGGTAGTGTTGTTGTGAATCTTCTATTATTCTATCCTTACCATCATCACAATTTATGTCATTAACAATGAAAACAACAGGTTATATCATGTGAAAATATTTGCTAGGTATCAGTTTAGTGCAAGTTTTCAGGGTATCTCAGCAGGAGATTTACAACGTATTAATTAGTTACCCTAGAGGAATTGGCATTTCCGTTATTAAAAAAGTAATATTCCCTGGAATCTCTAGACAATTTTTCTTCTGCCCAGTCTGATCTTAATTTAAGTTTACTAGAAAATAAAAACCATCAAATTCACTAGTTGTAGAAAACTATATCTTTTGTCCATCGTAATTCAAATAGAAATAATAACTTGACTGAACAGCTGCTTTTGAATAACTGTACAGCGCTTTGCATTTTTATTACAATATCCTTAATTTTTAAGGTTTTCTGTACTTTACCCAAAGATGCGTTATAGTAGAAATGAAAGTTGGGAATTTTAAGGTTTTTGGCACACCATGCAGCGAGCTCATGTTTCAAAGTTTCAAACTTGTAGGTTATTCAAGGTATAACACAACGTTTCGATGATTGGAATCTTTCCTATTCGTCAGTTGGGGGAGGTATTAATACATACAAAATAAAGAACAGAAAGAAGTAAAGAAGGGAAAGAAAAGGGTTCAAACATACCCAAAAGCTGCTTGGAGTCCAGCCATGTGCAGTGACAACGCTTGGATATGTTTGAACCCTTTTCTTTCCCTTCTTTACTTCTTTCTGTTCTTCATTTTTGTATGTACCAATCCTCACCCCATCTGACGAAAAGGATAGATTCCAATCCTCGAAACGTTGTGTTATACCTTTTATAACATATAACGATGGCAAATGTCCGAAAACCTTTAATCCTTTCAAACCTTCCATCGTCAATAATAAACTTTAAACTTAGGTTCAAATCTCTCAAAAGGTAATTAAAAAAAGGCGTTTTTTTGCGAACTTTCCCTTTTATGTGTCTTACGTGTATGTGTGCCTGGTTTATTAGTTAGTGTAAAATTTGTCACCAACTTTGTATTGTAGATGAGCAAAAAACCACAACAAAGACGTTTATAGCAGTTTGACTAACCTTCCACTTTGTTTTGATGTGTTCTGTATTGTCATTACTGTATTAAACATATGTTTTCATTCAAGCTTAAACACAGTTTCTTAATAACGTTGTCAGTAAAACCGAACCGACTTAGAAATGCCCGTAACGTTGTGGAACAGAATGGTAGCCCCGCACACATCTGTGTCCATTATGGAAGAATACATAGGAAGTGAGCAAGTGGTACGTAAATCTACATAACTCCACTATCAGACATAACACTAGATACAAGATAGGCGTACACCAGTCCTGTGTCGCGTAACCGGCATCGCTAAGAATAGAGCGAGGGACATTCTTCAGTGAGACATGCACTATCATCGAACTGTCTTGCCTGTGAAGATCAATGGAAAGTTCAAGCCTATAGCTGAATCTTTCCTTGAGATATCAGACGTTAAGACAGAGGAGACATTTTGCCAAGTTTCACTAACGCTCATACAATTATATGAAATATGTAAATGGTTTTTATTTATTTATTTAATCTATATATATAAAAGAAAGTCGTGTTAGTTACACTATTTATAAGTCAAGAACGGCTGAACCGATTTGGCTGACAATTGGTAGGGAGGTAGCTACGAACTGGGAGAAGGACATAGGATACTTTTTATCCCGTTCCCGATTCAGGATTCCGCCCCACTGGTCTCTAAAAGTTCAGAAATACCCGTAAGAAATGCATTGCAGCAAACATATGTTATTAAGTGAAAGAGCCTTTTCAAATTTAATCAGCTGTTCTTTGTAAACATATATAATGCGACAAAAGAAATTTATATGGTTATAATATAATTTAATTACTATTTTAAATTTCTTTACACTTATAGTTTGAAAGCATAGAGTAAGCTTAAGAGAAACAGCAAATTTTGTTTCAACTGTTTCTGTAATCACTGTTAAACGTAGACTTTACTATCCAGATAATACAATTCAAATTTGACGTAAAAATTCACCTTTAACTGCAATATTTATCTAATATAAACCATGCTCATGCTTGATCAGAAGAGCAATGCAGATATCAAAATTACTATCTTACGTTGGCTACAAATATAAAGAATGTTATAAAACCAACCTTAGTTGTTTTTTTTTGACAGAAGTATGGTTCTCAAAACTCCGTGTGTACATATTCTCTCGATCGAGACAACAAAGCAAGCTCAATCATGGCATCGGAGATATAACTAATTTAATCCAGAAGTGATACACGCGCAAAGCTTAAAATAAAAACCATATGCAATTTCGCTTAACATCTGAAGCTCATAATCATTAGACTATAATAATATGTACCTAAGATATGCCTATTTTCGTTTCAAAATTACATTGACCGCCATCATTTATTACATTGAATTCCGCGCTAATGAATTCCGACTTTTTGACTCCTGTCCACGATGGTCTAATATAGTTCAATTGTATACAAAAATCATAGAATATTGGAGAAAAATTCCAGTTATTTCACAGGTGCATATTGAGACTGTTTTAAAATTTAAATCTTAAATATATCATGAGCTTGGAGTATCTGTCAGTGACTATTTATCTCAGAAGGGTAATAACGACGTTTAAAAGAAATATGCTCTCCTAAGTCCCAATTTTTCTGTAGAAAATCGCGTGCGAAGCCGTGGGTAACAGCTAGTTACGAAAATAATAATAAACCAATTTCATGAGTAATGAGGCTTATGTAACTCTTATTAGCTATGATAGGTTTGAAATTAATATTTTGTCTAGTTTTAATATTGTTTTACAATCTACTAAGACAAGTCGATAGTTAAATTTAAAAAGTGTATTTGTGGTTTTAAAATAAATTTATTTTTTTAATTTGGTGTTTTTGAGAAGAATGTGTATAAGTGCATTTTTAATCCTTTCGGGACACAGTAAGTGCTGATTTCTCTATCTGGCTGTATTTAAATGTTCTTATAGATGTTGTGTTATAGAGCACAAGTTATTTTTTTAAATCTAAAAAACTATTATTATGGTCATGATTCAGTAATAAATGTCTCATAAAGCACAAAATAAATATAAATCAACTGGGTTTTTGTGTGAGTACAAAAGATGCAAAACAGGTGTTTTGGGCCTGGTAAACTTATATAAAACATTTAAATATGAATTGAATTCAAAAAATGTATTCATGGTTTTTTAAATAAACAAAATGTTCAATAAAATATGGGCTTTTTGAGAATAATGTGTATTAGTGCAATGAACTAAAGGGCTCGTTTTGTACTTCAATCGTTCCTGAATTTTACTTTTACCACGGCGCTCTTTGAAGACGTTTTGGGACGTTCAATAAGAGAATGAGGGACATCCAAAGGATGTAATAAATGACATTTAAGTGAACATGAACTATCATCGAACTCGATCTTGAATGTAAAGATCAATGGAAATTTCAAGCCTATAGCTGAATCTGTCATATATCAAGCGGAAAGACAGACGTAAAGACAGAAGAGACATTTTAAGTCTGTAGCTGAATCTGTCCTTTAGATATCAAGCGGAAAGACAGACGTAAAGACAGAAGACATTTGCCAGGATTCGCTAATGCTCGTACAATTCTATGAAATATGTAAATATTGCGACCTGTATTCTGTATTTTAGTTTTAATAATTAGTGTTGTGTTTAATTTTTTAAAGTGCATGTTTTAGAGTTAGTAAAGTTGACAAACAACATGGTGGTTGTGATTCCTGATTTGACGCTCTGATATGATGTGTTTATTTTAACCCAGTTTTTAATTATGTGTAGGTTAGTCATTTACCTGAAGAAGAGATCAGATTGCAGATCTCGAAACGTAGTGTTAATGATTTATTGTTTCACTGAACGATGGCAATGTCCGGAAAAATCCTGTTTCCATCATAATCAAACCATCGTCAAAAACAAACAAAGAATACGTAAATGGTTTTTATTTATTTATTTAGTTTCAGAAGATAATAATAATAACATTTTTATCCGTATTATGTGTATCTGACTCTTACTACATATTATAGGTTTGAATGAACTTAATACTTTGTCTAGTTTAAATGTTGTTTTGCAATCTTGTAAGATTGGTGTAAAATTGAATTTGAAACATGTAATTATGCTTTCAAAATATACAACACATCGTAAAAACTTGGGAATTTTGAGAAAAATGTGTGTTCGTGTGAATTAACAGTTGGGGTACAGGCGAGCAACTTACGTTGAAAATTGTGACGTCATTCAACTCTCATTAGTTGAGAAAAATGCGGTTGATACGATCTTAAAAATTCATGGAATACATTACATTTAATGCGTTATTGAGTTAGAAATTTTAGGGGATTACAAAAAAAAATCCTCATTGATAAGGAAGTTTATATTATGTTGCAATAAGTTTCCGAGTGCATTGTTAAAAAGCAGCGCTATAAACTTTAAATTGTTTCACGTCTTTAAAAGAAAATCTGTGCCTTGGCGCCGTTTGAAGACGTTTCAAGCCATCCGTGGGTTAACATTAGGTTCTAAGGGCAAATAATATACAGTCATAACAGTCAGACCACGGAATTCTAATTAAACCTCAACCAATTCGAGACGGCTTAAGATGTGGAAGAGATAGAGATACTTTTATTCATAACTGTTCAGACGCCACACACGAATTGAGTTGTTAGGTTAAAAAAGGTCATAAAGTTCTGTAACGCAAAAACTCTGTGGTTCCCGTCTGCTGCTCCAGAAGGAAAACTGAAGTTGGCAAGAAGTGTGCAAATTTGTTCCACCTGGCCATCCGCCTCGTCCATGTCCAAGTTGAGGGTGACCGATAAGGAACAGGATCCCTGCGGAAACTCTGTGGTTCCCGTCTGCTGCTCCAGAAGGAAAACTGAAGTTGGCAAGAAGTGTGCAGATTTGTTCCACCTGGCCATCCGCCTCGTCCATGTCTAAGTTGAGGGTGACCGATAAGGAACAGGATCCCTGCGGAAAGACCTCGGCAAGGTCGCTCACGTCGTGCCCTAGGGTCACAAAGGTCACCGCCATTTTTGAATAACAATTACCGCCCCACAGTTCAACTCCTTGTTTTCAGCTATGTGCAATAGAGCGTCCTTCCATGCATCCATTTCTGGTATTAAACCCTCCAGCACACCTTTATCTAGTATTCTGTTTTCTAAAATATCTTATTGATAGATTTTTATGTGCAAAATCAGCCTGTTGCAACTGTGTCCTCATACATTTAAGGTAAAAGTTTTCATAACTTCACCAACCTTGAGCCTAGGAGCCCAACACCATCCCTTCCCACCGTTCAAAAGCTTACACACACACACATACATTTATTTATTTATTGAAATTAAATAAGGCTATTGCCGTTTATACAAATGTAATGTGAATAAAAGTCATTTGATAGGTATTTGGTCTTCCGACCATATGTTAGTTTGGTTATTTAAACGCATATGTGACAGATACGGCCAAATACAAAATAATTGAATCGTAAAAAGTAAGGGCTCTGTGGTGTAATGGTAGCACATTCACCCGGCAAGTGAGAGATCCGGGTTCGAGTCCCGGCGGAGCAAGTACTTTTTGCGATTCAATCCAGGGATCAGAGCCGACATCTTAAGTGCAAGCTCGAGGAGTTATATTGAGGCGATGCAGGTTGCTATTTCCCCGTTGGTAGCTATTAATAGGTCAGAACCTTTAATGGGGCACCGATGACAGAAACGCACCAAGCGGGCAAAAACCTGTCCGACCCGATTGTTTGCTGCTAGACAAGCCTATGTAGCACTTAGTCGTGTAAGATCTTTAGACGGTATTCGGATTGAAGAACTTGATTGCTCTAAGTTAACAGTAAATATCCCATGCAATAGTGAAGCTTTAAATGAAATGATGAGATTGCGGAATGATTCGTAAGAAATACCACATTTCCACAAGAAACTAATTGATACATCGAACTAAAAAATTAAAAATAAATAATAGTTTAAAAAACTAAAAAAAACACGCTTTTATAGCTAACTAAACTAAAAAATAGAAAATAATTTTTAATTACAAAGAGTTTATATTATGGTAGTAGAAGGCAAAACAATCATTCATAGTCAATCACCTCAAAATAAAATTATTTTGTTTATTGAAATTAAATAATGCTATTGCTGTTCATACAAATTTAAGGTATATATATATATATATATATATATATATATATATATATATATATAATCTTTAATTTACGCAATTAAAAATTGGTAGATCTTCTAATCTGATATTAATAAGAAAAAGTTAATTTATCACTCACGTTTAATTTTTTAAATTCACCATAGAACTGGCGTTATAATGTCGATCTGACACAAACATTTTTCGACAGTTCATATAGTAAATAAATCAATACTACCACCACTATTTATACACCATTAAAAGTAAGAATTGTTGATTTCAATGATGAAATTTGTTTTACTCTTTTGGCGACAGTGATGTCACAGTGACGTCATAATTCTTGTCAGAATGTTTTTCTGCATCTAGCTATTTGGAAAAAGAGTGACATACCATGGGTATGGTTTATAATGTTGGTTTATAGCTTTGTTTTAGGCTATTCTATGGTAAACTATGCTTTTGTTTTGGAAATAGTTAATTTAAAACTTGCTTTTTGTTTATTTTTTTAATAATCGTATCCATAGTAACAAATTTAAGTACGTTCAACAAAATAAAAATTTAAAAATTGGTTATTAATTTATTCATTGTTTTGTAGTGAATATAATTTTCTAAATTTTTTTGAAAACATGTAAGAATTATATTTTTTATAATTTTTTAAAATAATCGTAGAATCAAATTTAGCCTTTCTTTACTATTTTAGGTCTTACTTTATAGTTTTTACAATATACATATAATTTTTATTCAAGATAACCTGGATATTATTATATATTTTCTGAAACTACATAAAAAGAAGAATAAATTGGATGTTTCAGATTGTAATATTTATAATATTATCATAATTTACCAGGGGCAGTCCCACCACTTTTCAAAAAAATATTGTAGTCATTTTATTATATTAATTTTTGGTGGTTTATGCATAATTTTTTTATACCACGACTATCCCCATATTCTCCTGAAAAAATAATGTATAACACATATATTTATATAAAAAAGTAGTTTTAACAAAACGTTTAAAGTGCGGGTACAAAACACTCAAATATGGCCTGCCATCTGTGTTAAAAATGACTGCCAGTGCGAGGGTTAATGATGAAAAAGCACAAGTTAAATCAAATTTAATGACTTAGAACAAAGTAATGATGCACGTCGGAAGTTGGTTGAGGAGAATGGCCTGTCGCAAGGATGGGAGAGCTGAAATTGCCGCTCATGTTGACAATGACAATGACGGTGACAATGGTAGTAAGCGGGGTAAGTGACCTACACTGAGTCACGTACAATGTCAGAGTGCAGTGTAATTGCGCATGCGCATCTCAAGGCGAGGCTATGTCTGGCCGGCCAACTGCTATTTATTATAACAGTTATATACAAGTTGTCATGTTATGTCAAGTAGCTATCATTCTGGAACCGGTTGTTTAGTAATAGTTATCCAATGCAGTTTGTAATGTCTGATGTTACATACAGACCGTGTATACTTTCCACCTTTAATGGCTTATAGTCATTGCCCATTAGCGAATTACAAAATTCAAATTTCCTTTCGCGATATTGAATTTGAGATTGTTTTGGGCTGATTTCAAAATAACGACCTCCCTATCGGAAATGGAACATTTGGAACAAACCTAAGTAATAGTTATCCAATGCAGTTTGTAATGTCTGATGTTACATACAGACCGTGTATACTTTCCACCTTTAATGGCTTATAGTCATTGCCCATTAGCGAATTATAAAATTCAAATTTCCTTTCGCGATATTGAATTTGAGATTGTTTTGGGCTGATTTCAAAATAACGACCCCTCCTATCGGAAATAGAACATTCGGAACATATTAAAATTGTTTTATTTTGGGAATCCACAGATCTGACCTTTAATTTGGGGGTTAACACACAAAATGTAAATATTCTTTACTTCACTCCAATTTAAAAAATGGAAAAATATTAAATCCTTCGGGAAATAGACTTTATATGACGATTTAGACTATATTAATTTGAATACAATTATCAAATAGCAGTTGCCCGCGGCTTCGCAAGCAATTTCGTAGGTTTTGCACCAGTACGAGTTCTTTTAGTTCGAGTGAATTATATTTCCGATGCCAATGTTGATTGAGTTTGTCTCATTGCCAAAATCAAGAGAATACGTCAAAAAGTATAGTTTATGGCAATTGTAAATTACTCTGTTCTTAGTAGTTTTTTTTTTTTCTTAGTTTATTTCATCTTGTTTCCCGATGAAGAAAAATATATCACAATTTAGAGAATCCCGTTTCCGTCAAAAGTCAACTATAGTAAAGATTTATAGTAAAAGTTAGATAATAACTTTTTCTGTTATATCTAATACTTAATATTTGCTAAAAACGTACACTTAAAATTGCATTAAAATTATACTATTTACGTGTTTGTTTCTTTTTAAACTGAAAAATATTTTTAATATTTTACAGGATTTTATAGCTGGAATTGCCATATTAGTTTAAAAACACAGTCCAGTGAACTTTCATTTTGTATCGTTATTGCCGACTGCTTCAAAGGAAGTTTTCAAAGTCAAATTCTAATCATCGTGTGTTTCAAGACATATTTTTAACGTACAGTAGAGTACTTGCCTAATCACGGAAATCTAAAAAGGCGTGAAAACAAATGGTTTCTCCTTAGAGAATTTACACTGTAAATTTAAAAAAATTGAAAATAATGGTTAAATGTATTAAACACATGGATTGATAAATTTTACCATTATTATAAAAAAATGTTATTAAAACAGAACAGTTGGTCACATTTAACAGGCTCGTTCAACAAAATTTCACAACTTTAGAGATCAAGATGGGATTTATCACCGTTTTAAAGATCAGTGGGGCGAAGCCCGAAAGGGGTTTCGAAATAAAAAATGCCTATATTCATCCCAAGGAGTTTAAGAATTTTCATGTAAAATTACAGTACAATTGGTTGAATAGTTCACGCGTGAAAGCAAAACAAGCAAACAAAGGCTCTTTCGCATTTATCATATTATTAGGAATGGCTACATAATTTGTTTGGGAATGAAAAAAGGAGGTAAATCGATATTCTATTTTATAAATACAGTACCTTTATCTACGATGCAGTATGTTTCAGAAACTAGAACTGAGAAGTTATGGTTTTCAAGTTATGATTCAACGCAATGTTTTTTTCTGATTTACAATAATTTTATATGTAACTTTAACTGTTGGGGGTTTTATAAAACAATTCAAACTGTAATTGCCACCAACTTTGATAGAATAACATTAGAGACCTCTAGTTTGCGCCATTCTTCTTCTTTTTATACAACCGTTAAAATGAGGTGTCACTTGCTAGGGGTTCCTGTTTTAAAATTTTGACTTACCCCCAAAACCTAAATCTGGGCAGAAAGGGGGGGGGGGTAAAAAGTGTATACATCAAAAATTTCCTAAGTTTATCATATAAACATCCACCAAGGTAAATCACTCCATCTCTATCCATAAGAAAGTTAAAAGGGGGGGGAGACTTTTAAGATACCCGAAATATTTAAAAACGCAAAAAAACAAGGTGATAATAACAGTAAGAAACTGTTTTTATAAGTTTACTGTATTGTAATACTAAGGAACCGTACTCAAGAATATGATTTTGATATTTTTAATTACGAATAAGCCGCTGCACAGCCTAAAGTAGTGTATGTAACATTGCGCAAACTGTTCCTAATTAGTAAAAACAGACATCTAACTGGCTTTCATCTGATCAGTAGCACAAGTACCACTAATTTTAACAACCTTTAAACATTTTGAGAGAGCTCTGATTATTGATAGGCGTAAAAACCGGGAAGGTCGTTTCCTGCTTGGATACAGATAAGACTTTGCGTAGTTTTCATACTCGCAGGACGGCTGATGTGGAAGTTTGACCCTTGGGAAAAAGAGCGATAAGTCCATTAGAGCGGGGAGAGAGTCTGCTACACTTGATTAGAGTAATCAGTTTGTCTTCTGTGTACCTTCGTAACGAGCCGAGGGCTGCAAACTTTGTTGGCTGTGTTGACAGCAGCTCGGTCTGTGTTGACAGCCCCCCTCCACCCACTCAGGTAAGAGAGCCTGTAACAATGATATTTGATCTCTTTGGTCCGCAGTTCGCCGAGATCGGTTCTGTATCGTTGACTTCTTGAGTCTATTCGACGTTCATTGAAAACTACAAAGAATGGAATTAATGCAAATGGCCGATGGGTGATTTGAAAATTCCTTCTGAAGCTACACCAACATTTCCACTACAAGCAGGTTCTCAAGTTACCTCTTTAGACCCTCGGAGCGTTGTTTCTTTGCTTTTGATTGAAATAAAAAAATCGCATCTTCAATTTCAAAAAAGATAAAGGAGAACCGTGAGAAAAGTTATTGTAAAACACGTACATCTTTTGAAAATGTCCATACTGTTTCGTCTTGGAGTGTCTTGTATTTCCATGTATTAAATTATGTCTAGTCAATTCATTTGTCATTAAAACTATCAAAATCAAATGCTTGACTAAAAGTGTAACATATAAAAACAGTTTCTTACTGTTATTGTAGCTTTGTTGTTCTTTGCGTATTTAAAAATTTCTGAGTGCCTTAAAAGTCCCCTCCCACCCTATTGACTTTCAGATGAATAGAGATGAAGTTATATACTTTAGGGGGTGTTTATATGACCAATTAAAGAGTTTTATGGTTAATGAACATTTTTAAATTCCCCCTCCCCCTCCAAAAAAAAAATGTTGGTATTTTATAACTCTCCTAAAAAACGTAGTCTTCTTTGTCCCGTAGGTCAATTTTAATGTGAGCTTTCATTTTCTGTTTAGTCACCTTTTCTATGAGTCACATAAATCAAAGGTTCTAGAGCAATAGATTTATAGAGAGTTATCTTTACATTCACCTTTTGTATATATGGGGATCAAAGTTTAACTGCAGATGTTTCAGATCTCAATTTCACTATTAGAAGAGTTTACATACCGCAATAAAAACAAGGTAGGCGTACGTCACGCCGCGCGTGGCGTCAGGCTTCGCTGAGGTTCAATGCAAAGTTTTGAAATTAATATAGGTTATGTGTAACTATGTCTCGTGTTAAAACATCATCAAAGTGCTATAAAACCCGGTTTTATTACTTTTTTTCATATGTGGACTTACAATAAATTTTTTATTACATGTTTATAAATTGCCAAAAACTGCAATGGTCAAAAAGTTTTGATTAGTGCTGTATGAGAAATTTCGTTTGAGATAATACTTCAAATATGAGATTCACCGCATAAGTTGGAATCTATTTATACTCCAAGGTTGTTAAGTGTGCGTTCGCCAAATTTATAACACTAAGAACTTATGTTATCTATATACAATGAATGTTTATAAATGAATGTTTGTGTGTTTGTCCTTTATGGAATCGTGAACTATGTGGCCAATCATTATGAAAATTTGTATGTATATACGTATTTTTCCGCTGAGAAGGTTTATATGCTACGCCCATTGATGTAACTCGCCACCAGACGGCGCTGCAAAAGATAAAAGTTTTCAAATCGCCTGCACATTATAAACTGCAATTGCAAGGCAGTTACGTATATTTAACTGCCAAATACTATTTGAAGGCGCTAAGTTATGATGTATATTTGTCTTTAAAATAAGTTTCTGGTTGAACTTAAAGGTTGAGTGTTAGACCACTTTATAATAAAGGACATATACGTGTACAATACACTTTTGATAGATTTTCATGATCGTGACATCAAGGCAAACTCTACATTGGCGATGGAAATATAATTTACTTGAACCAGAAATGCTCTTACACGGGCAAAGCTTACGAAAAGCGTGCGAAGCCGCGAGTAACAGCTAGTTCTCGAATAAAAAAAGGTAAAGGAATTAGTTCACGAGGCATTGTTTTACAAGAATTCCTCATGAACGCGAAAATCATTTAAAACAAAGACTGTAAGTCTGAATGAAGTATCCAATGTTGTGGATAGATAGCCTACTCGCCGGATAGACAGACTAACCGGGGTCCGAGGAACCTGAAGCTCGTAAAGTAATCCACAAACTGGCAATGCAGTAAACTGGCAATCAGTCATATCCAATATCTTGTTTTATGATCGACCATTATAGTTGCGTGTGTGAGAGCTCCTACGTACAGAAGCCTTATTGCAGCACATATTGTGGTAATATTATAACGCTATAAAATAGAATTCATTAATGGAATATCAACATAACTAATTTTAATACATCGTATGTGTATTTTACTCTCTATCATTAGAATACAATAATCCCTTAATATTATAGATGCGAAAGTGCCTTTATTTGTTTGTTCTGCTTCCACTTATAAACTATTTAACCGATTGAACTGAAATTTTACATGGACATTCCTAGGATCCTCAGGAAGAACATAGGCCTATTCTTATTTCGTAAATCCAACCGGGCTACGCCCCATTGGTCTTTTAAGTATCAGCAAATCTCATCTTTGTCTCTAAACTTGTGAAATAATGTTTGAAAGATCCTTTTAAACTTAATCAACTGTTCCGTGTAAACTTTTTTAAGACAGCACAACAATATGTTTAATTAATTCAATCATTATTTTCAATTTGTTTACATTTATAGTGTGCCTAGTAGTTTGATCCCTAGAAAGTCCACGGTCATGATGTATAATATGACTGCACCAGGCTCCTCCCCCATAGATTCAAAACTATTCAAAGTTACCAACTGTTCCGTATAACGTTTGATGCATTTTTTTTATTCATGCGTCCTCAAGGTGTCAAAAGTGAACTGTTTTTGTTGTAAGACTCCCCCCCTGTCTGACTGATTGATCCTCAATTTAACCTTATTTAACTCTAGAACGTTCACGCCGCTGTTCGTTAAGAGAACTTAAAATTACATGTAGACAAACCCTATCAAAATGGAAAAAACTTATAAAAAGTATAATATATATACTTTAGTAATATATTTACTAAGTTAGTGCAAGTTTAAATATTTGTATATACTTTAACTAGCTGTTACCCGCGGCTTCGCACGCAATCTTCAGAACTGAAGTCCTTATATTACTTAGTAAAAGCACTTATGATGTAAAATGATGGTAGTAGGGATACATCAAGTAGATATTATTTAAGTTCATGGTGAATATTATCAGAGTTTAATTTAATTAATGTATCATGTTTTGCACGTGGAAGAGCATTTCTGGTTCAAATTAATTAATTATATTTGCAATGTCACAGCTGAGCCATTATTATTATTTTGATCAATAAAATACAAATACATAAGTCGCGGAAACCTACTTCGGTCAAAAAGCGTCTAATTTCTTATACTTCTAACTTTTCTTATACTTTACTTCATATAAACCTTCCTCTTGAATCACTCTATCTATAAAAACCCGCATCAAAATCCGTTGCGTAGTTTTAAAGATTAAGCATACAAAGGGACATAGGGACAGAGAAAACGACTTTGTTTTATACTGTGTAGTGATACTGTAGCTTATTATTAGAGTTTAGTGATAACTTTAATTACTTATAGATAATTTAAATATGCACGTCTATTTTATTTAAAGGCTTTATACTTATTTATTAATACATTTTAAAACTGTATAGCTTTATTTCGTGTTTGTGTTTTATACGTATGGGAAACAGATACGTGTTGCAATGGGAAACAATATTTTTTTTATATTTAGAAATTAAGTTGCGTAGGTCAGACACGAATAAAATTTTTTTAATAAAAATATCATTAAATTTTAATAGCCTAAGATTAAATTTAACTAGGCAAAACTCGTTAGAGGCTTTAACAATTAAATGTGTTCGTTATTAAATTTTCTAACTTTTTTTAACAAATACATTTTTAATGAGAAACTATTTAATCATTCTACTACTTAGGTAAATAATCTGCACAGATTAATTAGAGAATACAAATACATCTCATTATATTTGAATAAGCATTATGCTTTTCAAGGAAAATAATTAGGTCTAAAACACCATTAATGTAATGGTACCCACATAGATATTGTTTAAAGTTTGTTATTGACGATGGAAGGTGTAATAGGGTAACAGGATTTCGTACATTTTCTGGATACTGAGAAAATCCGTGCCGGTGTGATTGTGTGATTGTGTTTCTCATACTCGTGACTTGTGCTCGGGACTTGCATTCTCTACAGTGACAACGCCTGGACTAGACTCCAAGCAGCTTTTGGGTATATTTGAACCCTTTTTCCCTTATTTTCTTTTATTAATACCTGCCCCACTTGACGAAGAAGATAGATTCCAGTCCTCGAAACGTTGTGTTATACCATTTGTAACATATAACGATGGCAAATGTCCGAAATCCTGTTATTCCATCACATAGATGTGAAGCTTATATACGTTTTTATTTTTTAATATTTGTGTTGAAGTTTTGACATGCCATAAATGTAATTTTGGAACATTAGACAGCTAGGTAAGTATCATGTAATAATAGCAACTGTACAGGATCGACCGTAAATACTGTATTCGCTTCGGGCAACTCGCAAATAACACTGCAGACTATAAAGCTCCTCGTCTGTTAAACGCGTTCTGGAGGTCTATTTATAGTCACGCTACGTAATCATAACGGAACGGATTTATACATTTAAAAAAAAACCAAAGTTTTGTATTTTAAATAGCAAAGATATTACTGAAAAAAATGGCATTAAAATGTATACTCATCTTGATAAAATTATATAAGTGAATTAACGTATCGTATAAATATCCGTACTTATATAAAATATGGATTATATTTTATATTGGTAACAGGTATTGCTAGAATATTTATTGCCGTCTTATAATTAATATGTTACATTTTGAAAATATTTAAGAATAGACAGGGTGTTCTGTAGCGAGAGGCCAATGTTCCAGAAATTTGTTCAGGATATCAAAATAAGAAAGAAATAAACGGAACTTATGTCCAAATTTCTTTGTTTTACGTCTGTGAGTCTGTACGTGTTTTTGGAACATTATTGGTGTTTTGTAACAGTTGGTTTTTGTTGACATTTGGGACACATTTCGTGAGTATTCCTAAGTATAATTCTAAAATTAAATGTAAATGTGTCATTGTAAGTTTCACCAAAAATTGAAGGGATTTACTAACGCGTAAAAATTTAATACAATACACACAATTAGTCAAAATCAGTGTTATCACAAATTTGCCAAAATCGGCCATAGATTAACTTTCATCTTTCTCTAAATAATCTTATTATTTGTAGACACTAAGGCAAGATAAGTTGGAGGGGGGTGTAAGAAAGGACCATGCGGCCTTAACTTTACCTATTGAGAGAATAAAATACAAAATAAGAATAACACTATTAGATTAAAACATGTTCATATGTTGGCAACAATGTAACTTAATACCAATGGCTTGTCATTAAATTGGATATGCTTTGGTTTAATTATGTTTTGTTCAACAAATTCTCATTTTAAATGGTAGTGCACCGGCTACTTCGATGGCCTTTTTTGAACTAAAAACTCTCCAAGAGTCACAATGTGTAATATTGGGTATAATCGTGTTTGACGTCAAAGTCTACCATTCTAATATATCCGTCTACGGCGTGGAAAGGGTTAGTACCTTCCAAGTGGAATATTCTTTAAGAGGAGGTACAGAGGAAGATGGCTCAGATCTGTTAACAATAATAATTGTGGTAGAAGGATCCATTGCAGTGTCAGTTGAAAACCTTGTATAAAAGAGAACCTCCTTTTTCCCGTTCCCTCTCTACAAGAAAATCTGAACGCCACTTAGAATATTTAGAAGGAACCTCTCAAAATCGTGCAGATTTTACGATTTTTGCCATCTAGGAGTTTCTATTTATGTTTTACCGGGGTTTGGATCCGTATTTCGATTTTTGGTCCTAAAGTTATAAATAACAAAATAGATGTATGTTTAATTTCCCTCCCTTTAGCAAACATACATAACCTCAATCTGCGATTCTATGGGTGTTTACGGCGGCGCCACCGCCAACGACTTATCTCGGTGCAGATCTGCCACTTACGTACGCTTGATTACACCTATCATACACCAAACCGCACGAACGCAAGACTCCCGCGCCCGCGGGTCTCTACACCGCGCCGTGCCGCTAACGGTCAGTGGATACACGTGTATCACCTAACGGTTCTCTCTAATGCTGACCACTTTTTGTTACCTATGTCGTATAATCTTCCAAATTACGCGGGCACTGGCAGTAGCTGCTATGGCAATTTGTTTGGCTGTTCTGCTATGCGTACCTGTCATTAGCTCAAGGTCTCTAATGCTCCTCAGCTGTCAAAACGGGGATCACGGCCGATACATCCTCCGGATCCGGCCCGCGGGACCAAACTGGCCCGGTGCGGTCGGGGCAATTTGATCAGGGTTCACCGGGAACTGGGTTGGTATTTGTTTTAGGACAACAGGCTTATAAATTGCACCTAGTTCTATAAAGACCTTTGCGCTGCTTCCGGAGTGACAGGATATTCAGGATGGGTAAGGTTGAGGGTAGAGGCCGCCTCCTATCGACATCCATGAAGAATAATTTAGAGCACTAATCTCAAAATCATGTCCTCTAGAAAAAAAAGGGAGGCCAGCTCTGAACCAGCATCTCTAGTCAAAGCAGGCAGGGGGTGGCACACCCTTGTTGAGGCTAGCAGGAGCCTCTGACACTTTAGTCATCTCAGTAGACTAGACCTATCGAATTACCCTTGCATCTCAGAATCTCAACATTGCGGCTAGTGACGTGTCGCTCCTGGACATCCATAAGGTCGGCCAGATTTAAGTGATACATCGGATTTTTCTGTGTCCAGTGTGGGCTCAACTGGAAGGTATAAACCAGCCAGAAGTGATCCCTGCTGGGTGGCGGTTGGGTGTTGGAAGAGGACTGCATAAGACAAATAAGCAAAGAAGAGGAAGAAAGGAGGGCAGTGGATGAAACAAACACTCATGGTAAAGTTAAATAATAAATATATCATACTATGAGACATATCATTGCAACTCGGCCGTGTGAGCAGTTACCGCACCCCACTTCCCCCCTCACCTGTCAAATTAACATATCAGCTGATACTCGCTTCGTTCCGGTTGTTTTCACTCGATTTGTTCTTCGGCATTCGGTGGAGGTTAAGTGGTAGAGAGGACTTTTAAGTCCTAACTTCGCCTCTGTAAATAAAGACATTTTCATTTCATTATTCTGCATGTTTTCATTTCATTATTGTTTTTGCTCACGTTCTGTGCAAACATGCATTAATTTAAATCGTGAAAGTAAGAATTTAGGAAGATAGAAGAGAAGTAAAGTTGAGAAGTAACGATCCAATTGATTGATTGTTAGAATTCAATCGATTATCCCGTCACTAGTTCTTCTTTCGTTACAGCTGGCAACACCTCACCACAACACAGACTTGCATTGATGTATCGCGTACAATAGTTCTTTGTTTTTGGTAGACCTATCTTCCACAGGAATACATGATTCTTTCAGCACCTATCTGTTACACCCGAACTCTAAAATTCAATATCAGCGAACATATAGATACCTTTAATTCACTGAAGGTATAGATATGAGGCGGTTAGGGTGTGTTAACAAACCCTCATCAACAATAGTGTAGAGTATAGTGGGCCATGTCTTCAATGGCCCACAGACGGTTCTCTCCAGTGGTTGCAATTTGTGTCTGCTACCTGGCGGGGGAGGAATTGAGTACCATTTTCTGTGGCTAAATTGAGAAACTCAAGTGAGTTATGGCTGTCATAATGATAAAAATTCAACAGAACCATGTTTTCCTTGGATCACTTGACATATATTATGGAATGATTCAAAAGTTATTCAAAGTTTGTAATTTATTTCCGTCCACCCGGATGGATGTGCAGATCCTACAGAGCCCACATGACCACATTTCTAAAAACAATCTTTAGTATTTGTTAGAGAAAACAAAAATGGATGGCTGGAGTTCCTTATCGCATTTATAGCACAATATAAGGTTACTAAAACACTTCGGTCGGATAAGGTTTTTTTAGCTAACTCGCTTTTTTCCCTTTTTGCCACAACTTTATTAAATTGGAACCCCGGTTTAGTCAGTGTTCCTAAAAATAATCACCAAACTGTTCTTTTCAAGCATAAGCTCCAAGTTTATGAAAAAGCCATTCCATTGACAATATGGAATAGTCTGCCTCTTGACTCATAGTTAAATTTCAGCATGAAACCAAAGAAACCAAGCAAAAGCGGCTATAACATTGGTGTCTCACCCGGGGTACGTTTTTGTTGTTTGTGTGCACCAGAATCTATGGTAATTTAAACACCCTGTTTCTAGGGAGTTCATAGTTTAGTTTGGATGACATTACATATATTTTCATAGTGTTCCTCCAAATTTTTTTAAACATTTGATTAATGTTGTATTCTTATATTAGTTTTTTTAATCTAATTACCCAATGGGACTACATATAAGATAAATACTCGCACATATGACGAAATTCCCATTAATGATAAGACAGCTGAATCTAATAGTTTGGCACATGTGTGTTTCGGTTTTTAATATCTTCATCATTTGTGTTGCTTTTTTATTTATACATTATGATGATTTCAGATGATGCGGGTATCAGTTTCTATGGAATGTAGAAGCGATAAAACTTTTCTTTCTAATTCCTTTATGCGTGATTTCACTGGCATCTTCCCCTCCATCATAATAAAACCTGGCATGGTTACCATGCATGAAATGACATTTAAAAGTAACTTTATAGTAATTTAGTTTATAGTTTCTATTTTGACTTATTAAAACTTAATTGGGGTGAATCTGTGAAGCTGAAATAATAAACCTTTGCGAAAAGAGCACCTATGAGGTAACATGAATATTAGTGTAGAACGAAATTAGGCTCAAGTACCAACAAACAAATTAATGAAATATTATGACCTAGATGTAATTGATTTTGAAACCCCTGTTTTTTTAAGAATCAAACGTAGATGCCGTCTGAAATCAGTACCTCAGATTCTCAGTGGAGTTTCAAGGACGCAAAGCAAGAGTGTGCAGCGGCAAAATTTCAACAACTTCCTTAGAGATAGATAAAAAACGATAAAGTAAAGGATGCCTTACTTTAGCAGGCGAGTTTAGGGCTAGAAATCCGTCTCCAATATTTATCCTAGGGATTAACACCTTAAAAGTGCTTTCAGACCATCAAAAATGTCCGGGTAAGGAGATCTTGGAAAGGCAGGATCGTTAGGGGTCTCCCATCTTGCGATAACCGCCATACTCGCTAGACTGTGCTACTGGCATCTAAACGCAGAACTAAGTGGACTAAGAAAAAATTTAATTATCAAGGATTGAATAGCTTAATTTATGGATTTTCTATTCAAAGTGGCGAACTAATAAAAATTGAGGATTTCAAACTTAGCCTAGGCCAAAAATTGTGTTGTCTTAGCCTAGACGCGACAATCATCTCTTAAGCTCCACCACACGTTTGTTTTCTCGTTGCACCCATCCATTACCATATCTTTACATTTGGCATTCGGAAAGAACATTAAATTCTGAGCAAGTCCGAGGAATCTAAAGTCTGGCCGAGGTTAAATAATGTCCGGCGAGGGCACGGGTCAAGGGTCGAAGAGCAGAATGGGGCACCGCTGCGGGACATCGCTTTGTACTTAAATGCTGCCTACCTCACGGGAATCTAATGTGAAACGAAAACAACAGTGGAACCTTGAACAGCGTTTACGAGAGATTCACAACTTGATGTGACGTTCCCTTTTAGATATTTTCATTTTACGAGTCTGCTGGTGCGAAACAACGCTGTTTTACTGCTAACGGACAGCTAACTACTTGTAGCTATATCGCTTCCATATTTTAAGAGAAGTCTTGTAATGACTCCCTACGGGTCATTGAACACTGAAATTAGCATCAATATTTATGATCGAACCTCCGTGCTGTATGATTAATTACCGTCGTGAAAGCATCGTGAATTAATTTTTCCCGTAGCTTCTTGAAATTGTAATTTGACGTATTTAACAAGTTGGGGGTTTACTTACTCATACGAATTTATCTCCGAGCATAGGTTGTAAACAAATATAACTCCAAGACTTCGATGATATCTTAGATTCCGGATAAATCTGGAGATTCTGTGTGATTGATTGGATGGTATGTCTCGGTCAAATTTGAAGTTCTGAAGAATTTCAAGGGCTGTCAGTATTGTAGAACGTTCAAAGAGCGGAAAATTTGTAGATATTACCAGCCCATAGAGGATGTTTTAAAATTTAAAATAAAACACCATCCATTAATTAATTGTTGTTATGGTTACTAGGTATCAAAGAGCTCATGGCTGCGTAATTCAATATTTAACGAGGTATTTGATACAGAAAACTTGAAAATTAAGGTTTTGATAAAGCTTTGATACATTTGAAGATTCTGAGATAGGTGATTACCATATGGATGATATCTCTCATGCAGATTGAGAAATTCAGAGAAATTTCAAGATCTATCGGTACTATAGCATTCCAAAGAATGGTAAATATGTAGAAAACGATCACCCCATAGAACTTTTATAACAGAAAATAACTTTTGTAATCTAATACTGAATAGTTAACAATCAGAAAATAACAGTAATAACAGTAGGCGGGAATAATAAACATAGAATGTATGTTGCTAGTAATTATTCTACCATCAATACACATGAGACTATTTTGCTATCTTACAAGATATTTGATAGACAGTACTTACATTCATTATTTTATATTTCGTTTACATTAAAGATACACTTTATATTGCATTAGCTATTATTAGCCATTAGCCCACACGGAAGACCAACAGCTTACATAAAGTTATTAACAATGGCTTATGATTAAGCTCCACTACTTTTGTCTTTGTTTACAAAAAAGCCATCAGTAAATCTCAATTTGACGATACAATGTGTCGTAAATCATCCACATATTATCATCTTAAAGAATCCTTAATACCTAAAAAATACTCCGTTTTGAAGTACCTGAGGAAGAGTCTCATAGCTTCGAACAAAGAGGGCCTTCATCGGAAACCATTATTAGATTAGATTAGACAACGGGAGCAACACAGAATATTTATCAAGAAACCAATCTTATCTAACCAAAAGATGTGTGGCTTTATTTTCAAAACGCTCAGCAATTCAAATATTCTCTTTTTTTATTGGCTATGGAGTTTGAAAAAATAATGAATTTCAGACATTTGCCATCGTAATATGTTACAAAATGTATAACACTACGTTTCGAAATATACAATCTAACCTCTTCCTCAGGTGAATAACTAACCTAACAAATAACTACAATCTAGGTTAAAATAAACCAATCATACCGTACCTCCATGATAGCACTCCAACACCATCCCACTTTGCAGGTGTTAAGTGTGATTTTGAGCCTGACTTCTCGTGCCAAAATTACCGACCAGTTGTGTTCGGTCAGTTATTCACCTGAAGAAGAGATCAGATTGCACATCTCGAAACGTAGTGTTATACATTTTATAACATATAACGATACAAAATGTCCGAAATCCTATTATCCTTTCAACCCTAAGTTATCACTATTCGGAAAACCCTAAACATATTTGTGCTTTTAAGGCAAATACCCATACAACATTATATTGTTATGAATTCTTAAAATGAAACACAAACAGGTAGACAGACTGTAAATAACATGAGAAATAACTGTAATGTTATGACACAATAAAAGATTACAGACATAACGTAGTTATGGTAGGAAGGGGTTGATTAAATTTCTTTGGATCTCTTCAGACAAACATGACTCCAGATTTCAGGGGTCACGTCTGAGATAGCGTCACGTCAGATACAAGACGCTGCAATAATAGGAAGGTGAACTGGAGCTACACTCAAATTTCAAGCTGTTATTGCTTTATGATCTGCGTTAGCGAAACCTTACTACACGAGAGGCTATAATAATATAAAATAAGTGTAATTTCTGTATGTCTATATGTCTATGTGTCCACACGAAATCGAAATTTTGTTCGAAGCTTCATTTCTCTATTAGGCAGCATCCGTTTGGTGATGGTGCATGTCATTCCATGATATTTGGTGTTAGTGAATATTTTTACATTGGTCTTGTGAGTAACCATGATGGCGACGAGAAAATCGTAGAAAAAATAAATTTGTACACAAACTTATTAGTAAAGTCAAATGGCATTTTAACATGTGTAGCCAAACAGCTCATTTATTAAAATGAGCTGCGGACTTCAAATTCCGTATGCAACCTATACGCGAAGCTTTGTTACGCGTCATGTGGCGTGCTCCTTCCATTCTCATGCTAGCGAGGCTATGAAGTTCAAGGATACAGTGTGAACATCGATGGCGTATTCAATGAAGCTTATATCGACTCATTGATCTACGACTTTTCAGTTGAACCTCGACTAAACGCCGGGAAAGTGAGAGTCACTCGGCCGGAAAGACCGCGAAGGTGACGGTGGTCCCAGGCACTGGACACCTCTAACCACTGGTGTCACCCTGATAATAGAGATAATTAGTGACACTTTCTTCAGAACGGTCACCTCAGTTAGAACTAACACATACACCACGTCGCTCCTCCTGCACACAACGTTCTTTACCAGACACCAACAGGATTACTTTTGCTCTGACTAAACAGTTACACGACAGGCTTAGTAATTCCTAATTTTGAAATAGGAAGTATCATTTCTTTGTCGGATGTGGACCATATTAGTTCTGAAGAAGTAGAAAGAATTGGAACCTTCAACATATTTCGTATTGTAAAGTTTGAAGTTTAGACGTTTTAAAATAGCAACGACCATCTTTACCAATCTGAATGTAACATTTTCCCAGATTGTACCTTTACTGCAATTCGAGGAACTCTATAATGAACCGTTGACTCAAAATCAGTAGAGTTCTTCCTTGATCATGAGAAACTCTATAATGAACAGGCTAAAAGTCAGTAGAGTTCTTCCTTGCATCATGAGAAACTCTATATTGAGCCGTTGACTCAAATTCAGTAGAATTCTTCCTTGGATCACGAGGAACTCTACAATGAACCATTGACTCAAAATCAGTAGAGGTCTTCCTTGGATCATGAGGAACTCTATATGAACCATTGACTAAAATTCAGTAGAGTTCTTCCTTGGATAAGTTCTTCCTTTTAGTCTGTTCATTATAGAGTTCTTCCTTATCCAAGGAAGAACTCTATAATGAACAGACTAAAAGTCAGTAGAGTTCTTCCTTGGATCACGAGGAACTCTATTATAAACCATTGACTCAAAATCAGTAGAATTCTTCATTGGATCATGAGGAACTCTACAATGAACCATTGACTCCAAATCAGTAGAGGTCTTCCTTGGATCATGAGGAACTCTATATGAACCATTGACTCAAAATCAGTTGAGTAATTCCTTGGATAAAGAGGAACTCTATAATGAACAGACTAAAAGTTAGTAGAGTTCTTCCTTGGATCACGAGGAACTCTATTATAAACCATTGATTCAAAATCAGTAGAATTCTTCATTGGATCATGAGGAACTCTACAATGAACCATTGATTCCAAATCAGTAGAGGTCTTTCTTGGATCATGAGGAACTCTATATGAACCACTGACTCAAAATCAGTTGAGTTCTTCCTTGGATCATTAGGAACTCTATAATGTACCATTTACTCAAAATCACACACAAACAGCCAACGATGCGATTTTAAGAAGGATCTTTAGAGTTTTAATGTTTCAGATAAGATAGGAGTGCTGTTGACATTTTTTTTAACTCTTGTTTGTTGGTATGAAGTAAAGAGAAGACTCTCATGTTATTACCATCATTGATACCATTCTTCTACAAAATTCATCAATTACCTATTTGACATTCGTATTGCTTTTTGAGTTTAAATGACGCTCGATTTGATTATTTATGGTAACTTTGATTAATATATAAGGTACTAGGCACATATACAGTGTGTTACGAATTTTATGCATAGCAATGTGGTTTAAGGTAATTATTGGTGGCGTCATTCACTTGCTGCACTCAAAAAACTTTTTTGGTTAACAGTTTTAAACTGCCACAGCTATCTTATTAGTATCTATAATGGAACGTTTTTTGCATGAAATGTGCATAACATTTCTTCTAGTTTTAAATATACTTAATTATAAGACTTTAGCCATTTAATCTTTGTCGTATCTCTTATAGTTTCCAAGACCCCTTCAGTGTGCATAAAAATTTGGGACACACTGTATATGGCGTGTAATTATTTACTTCAAAACAAACCATATCCAACCTTATACATTACACTCGTTAATAACTTGGCTACTTAAATGTAAGATTAAAACTGGTTTAACCCTCTACATTTACATTTAGGCACATAATCCTGACTGTGTCGAAGTACCCTCGTTCATATATGACCGCCAAGTAAAGATTTAATTAAGTATGACTTTTTCAGTTCTTGAATAAAATCAAGGATTTGCTTATACGACACACACTACATCTTTTTTTTAGTTGTAAACCAGTTTATTTTTGCAGTAATAACCTTATTTATATGACCTAAATTTAAAGTGTTGGGTATTTTTCATTATTGCACATGGTCACTAAATAACTATGTATAATAATTTCACTGAAATAAATTTTCAATTTGCTGTTCTTTCGATATTGTATTTAATTAAAGCACAACTACAATGTTTCAACTATCGATATATTTTAGCATCGGATGGTTGCTGTTCGGAACATCGGAACATCATGTACTGTTCGATAATCAAAAGTTAAACACACCGATGTTTCTGCGGGTACATTCTCATCAGTAATGATTAATACATTTTTATTTGTGAAACTGAACACACAACGTAGCTATGGTGGGAAGGGTTGATTCAATGCGAATGTTCAGTTCAGCTCCATCACACCTTCCGCCTAGTGCAGCAGCGTCTGAAATCTGGCACTGTCACTGACATGACTCCTGAAATTTGGTATCCAAGTCCATCTGAAGAAATCCAAAAAAGTCGGTAACGAAGCAGGTCAAACAATCTCTTTGCTTCGTTTCGATATCAGTCCACAAAATGAAGTGTAATCTAGATGACGACGTGTTCTCATTGGCTCATCAGGCGAACAATTGCTTAACGGAGCTGATCTCATCATTCTCATTGAATCAACCTTTCCCACCAGCTACGTTACATGTAGAAAACTCGGTTGCTTCGCCGTGCTTTGGTATTGTGGCTCGTGGTGATCGTATGTTCTCAATTGTGCACCTGATTGGACAATTAGAACACCTCCTCTTTTAAACTGCACTTGATTTTGTAGTCTAGGTGCTTAGAGTTCTTAACGATGCAAAGAGTTCTTTTGAGCTTCTTCGTCACCGACTTGTTTATGTTTTCACACGGACGTGAACTCCAGATTCAAAGAGTCAAGTCCGTGACAGTATCATATTTCAGATGCTACATTAAACGGAAGGTGAAATGGAGCTGAACCCAAGATTCGCACAATTTAACAGAGATGTTTTCTGTGGAGGGAGGTCAATACAATACAAATAAGTCTTGTGGTAAACATCTCAGCCGTACTCTTCATACTCTATTCTTGGAATAACCCTAAACAATCTTCAAGTTCCACCTTTTAATTCTCTTATTGTAATTTGTGCTATGTTTGCAACTAACCACACGTTAATTTGTTTCTGTATAGTGTTAGGTAAATACGTGTAACTATAAGTTAGCCATACTGAAAATTTTTAGATTGCTCTAGTGCTCTACATCATATTGCTGGTAATATTTAGCCGAGATCACTTTTCAAGACAAAGAATAAAAAGGGGAGCAAGAAGCCTGACGATGAAAGCCAAAGTGTATCGGTCGTGGTTGGATGGCCGATTCGCTAATTCGACCGCAAAAACTTCAACTGAGTCCGGGCCGGTTGGGTCGGCCAGGCGGAGGCGGTCGGTTTACGACCTTCCTGGAAGTGCCCTGTCAGAGTATGAATTTGAAAAAGTCACATCTACTGTGTGGTTAGTCACACCGTACGCTGATTTAGAGTAACGTAACATATTTTAATCATACAAGCACTGTGTGAATCGTTTATTTATTTCTGGAAACAACTCAGTGTTGAGTAATTATCGACCAATTTCATCAGTACATGATTTTCCAAAATTGGATTCACGCTTAGTGTTTTTGAACATTTAGTGTAATTTATACAACCTCATTTATGTTTTAAAGTAAGCAAATCTGTATTGAAACTGTTATCAACAGTTGCATGAGTGGGGAGTAGAATGAATGGATGTGTTGTGGTTGGATAGCGGTAAGCGTATGATTGATACTGCACAACAACAGCGCCCCGGGCGGACATTTGGCCAAACCTGGTTATCAATTTGGCCAAAGCCACGTGTTCAGAGCTAATAGGCTATGATATAATGTCTGTTCCCGCCATAAGACTCGATCTGCGGCTGGCCGACCATACAGGTCCCGGTCCGTTACTACCATGATTTATCGGCGAGCAGGAGAGAGAAGAATTCGATCGCATCGCGGGACACGAACACTGGCAGAATTTAGGAGACAATGGTTTCTAGCAAGTGGTTCTCTTCCGCCTGTCCCTCTCGCTCTTTGACCTCCACAAATAGTGCTGTTCGAGTGTGGAGGCCCGGTAGCATAAAGAGCTGAGGATCTAGGTTTTGGAGGTTTAAGCAAATTGCAGATATCGTGGTTACAAACTCTTTACGTCTTGTTTTTCAAATTCTCATTTTCAAAATATATTTTACTACTACTAAATAACGGCTCAGTGACGGATCTGCAAAATTTTGACCGTTTTATTTCTTTTAAACCTACAACTCAATGGATATTATACATTTTTTAAATAAAATTATTTCATAATGTAAAATAACTTAGTACACTTTTGGTAGTCGACATAGGCCCACAAGGCTTGTGCGTGGTGAAAATACATACTTCCCTTTTACTGTTTTTAATATTAAAAATATATTTCCTTTCCATCACATCCTTGTAGTTATAAAGGGTTTTTAAGAAGTGGCGTTTTTTTTGTATTTGTTTATGTAGTGGATATTATTATGGGGTTACCTTTTAAAATGTTGTGTTACTCGTTTATTAAAAGGAAAAAACGTACATCAAATCTAGCACTTAATTTCCATGTTATAATTAAATATGGAAAGAGCATTACCTTGCATCCACCCTATATACCACTTGCAACTGGATATTCAGTAATAGTCATTTGCCAGGTGCTGTGATATCGTTGAATAGAACACTCCTTAAAATATCTGTTACATTAGTACAATCTTTATGAAATCTAGAAGCAATTATGCGCGCGCATACCTTACATGCAATAAATACTGTTTATTATCAGCTAGAGTGCGCGCGGTCGCGCATTCATCAGTCCGCATGCGCAATGAACGCTCTTAGCAACACGCATGCGCTTCCATGGAACTTGAATTATGGCGCTTGTTCATGTTTACCTCTTGCTCAAATGTGGTTGTTTGGTCCAGGATAAAGTGTAAGGAATTAAAAATACCAACACGTTTATACTTCCTGACCTATCCCCATCCTTTTACATCCTAGAAATGCTTCTGATCATGTGTGAAAACCTTCAGAGCTACTATATGAAATCTATGTGCTAAACTTTTTCGTTCCACGAATGTAGATGTGCGTGCTTTTGAGACTCAAACATTCTTTTTTCTACTTTGGTTAATGAGACATTCGAAAATTTGATACCCAGAAGTACGTTTGCGAGGGAAAAAGAGTGTTTGAATGTGACAGAGCTTTTTTGGTAGTTTCCGACATCACTTTGCATTATTTTCTAGCATATAATTTCTTAAAGAACATCGTACGTTAAGGCACTGCACATTTTTAAAGTACGCTATTGAATAAATCGAAGTGGCAGCATACCATAGGATAGAGCCTTCAGAATCCATGTATGTCCATGGAACTGTATTCATTACAGTTCTGGAACCTAGTTTATTCACTTTTTAGATCAAACTTCATATGAAATGATCAAATGTTTGTTTTAATTACCTTTCAAGTGGTTTCAGTCCGGTTTAATTTAAACCTCGGAGTGGAAATCTGGGCAAAATATTTCGCTAGCCTTATCTCGCTAACAAAGCATTTCCAAACATATGTTTAAATATACTTTATGTGTTGTATTTAGGTCTACAATCACCTGTAAAAATATTTTCCCTTCCTCTCGGACCACCCTGCACATGTTCCAATAAATCAATATTTATCATTAAAGTAAGTGCCTCTTAGCACCATTGTACTTTGATCTCCTAATAGCTGTATTCATCCACTCTGCATCATCGCCCTCCGTCAGAGTGCTCTATTGAATGGGTGGGGATCACCCTACCGGTTTAGATCATCGTTACCCCTCGAGACCGCTTCTCTCGTTAATTTAAGGAAGTCGTTATAAAACAGGCCAAGCTGGACTCCATTTCTACAAGTTCACAGACATTGGTCAAAATCTTCCCATCGGGGTTAAATTTCTGGACCCTTTGACTCTAACAAGAGTTATTTGATGGCTATAACAATTTCTACTCTTCTCTTTTCCCAACCTTCTTCAGTTTTCCAAGCCTTGAACAAGTAGTGTCAGAAATTGTCATTGCCAGTGAGAACTTATGTCGTACAAAATCTTCCTTTTCACCAAATTTGCGGTCTTCATCCAACTTGAAAGTCCAGCAACCGAACCCTTCGAATCGAATCTGACAAGATTTAGCTGATGGCTATATAACAATTTCTACTCTTCTCTTCTCCAGTTTTCCAGGCCTTGAACAAGTAGTCTCAGACATTATCTTTGCCAGTGAGGACTTAGATTGTACTTCATCCAATTTGAAAGTCCAGCAACCTCTTGTCTTTCACTGTCGTTCTTGCTAGTTCTTTGTGGTGTGAATTCCGTTACAAGACGCATGAACCCCAAATTTTCTATTCAGTCCACTCTCTCTATCTCTCCTTTTAAGGCGAATAATTTGTTGGGAATATTGCAACTATGAGAACTGCTGGATTAGACACTACCCGGAAACACTTGCTTCAGGAGAGCACATCTACCACATCTACACTATCGAAATCTTCTGCATTTAACGTTCTTACAGTACGGTATCCGTCCATCCCTCACACAAAAACGAAAAGTTGGTAAAACAACAGTACTGAACATTTCTAGTTTACCGTGCACATGTGAGAAGGATGGATAAACAAACTGACCAACGCAGTGCTCTGCACTTCTGGTCGTTAACTTGGTCAATAAATTCGACCTACCGAGAATGTTTAGTAAAAAGGAGACTGCGATGGGCGTAAAACTAGTCAGCATTTAAAATATCATATTTTATTGACGTAATTCACTTTTATAGCATACGAGTCCCAAGCTTTGCCCTACGTTACTTCATAAAAATTAATAAAATGCCTATTTTACGCTCTCATATCTGTCTTTTATCGTTGGATCATTTTATTGATTGAGCATTAAAGCCGTTATGCTTAGGTAAATAATTTATTCTAGTTGATAGTGAGGTGTATTGAAAAACATTACACATAGATGACTGACTATTTATTATCTGTTTGCGCGGTCCACGGCAAACAATTTTGAACGCAATCAATCCTTGAAAAGTTTATCCTTGCTGTAGTAAAAGCAAGAAGTACTTTTTTTCCGGACGCGAAAACCTAAGAACTAAGTTTTCACATAGACCATAACAAAGTAAAATTTAACACACTTGGAAGAATAAGTAGTATTTATTTCTTTTTGTGGTACTTTCTGATTAAACGGAGGCCATCCGTTTAGCGACTAAAAAGTAGGTAGGTATATAAGTGAAATTCTGTTATGAACAAAAAAACTATACCTGTGTTAAGTATTTAACAAAATTATAAACACACATTTATATTTGAGTATTCAAAAACTCGACAAGGTCGGTGAAAAGTGTGAACGAAAGCCTTGTTGCTAGCACCAAAATATGGATGTTAATTGTTCGCACCAACAATATAGAAATCGCAGTGACAAACCATTGTGACAAATGGCAGTCTACTGTAAGAAAACTATGTGTCCAACGAAGTCCGATTTTTTTGGCACGGTCTGGTGTTACATTGCCAAAATGGATTATTAGCAGTAAAATACAATTTCATGTTATGCATATTCACCCTTTTTGTTTATTCTTTGATTTTTTTAAGGAGAGGCCGATCCTCTTTTAAACCTTATTCTGCATATCCTCATGGGCCACTGGCCTGTGCGACGATCTTATCAAACAGAATCAGGGGGAGAGTCGATACAGTACAAGGTCGAATGTACTGATAAAAAGTGCTTCAGTCACAGACAGGATTTGAACCTGCGCTATCTCTAACTCAGACCCAAAGACCAACGACTTAGACCGCTTGGAAATCGGCACTCCAAATAATAATACTAAGTAAAAGTAAGTAAGTAGTAAAACTGTGTAATATTCTGTACTTAAAACTCTTCTTTCTTAAAGCGTCAATGTACTTTTTTCTGGATAGCTGAATAGATTTTAACTCCACTCCTAATAGTTTATTTAAATGTTTCACACGTTTGTATCGAACTAATTCAAAATCTATGTACTCCTGCAGGGATGCCTGAGGACATGAATGAAAGCAACAGTTCTTCACTATACGAGACTTTGTATGGCAGTAATTCTTACAGTCACCAACACTTGGTGTGAAATAACGTCAATAACTAAATTAATGGCCACCCCGCGGTGTCCATGGCCAAAATAACGAATCAGGTCGAAAAGCGAGCCATTGTTTGCAAACGTGCCATCTGCATAGTCGTTAAATGAGGTTTGGAACCGCTTCATTTGCTTTGTCAGTTAGCCTTTACTGCGCAGACATGCAAGGCCATTGACGCCCCAATTCTGGCTTTGGACTGTTGTCAACTGCACAAATTTGCATGATTGGAATTTGTGATTTTTCTTTGCAAAGTTTAAATCATTCGGTTTCTTGTGATTTATATTTCCCAAGTAACGATTCAACACGATAACCATTGTAACAGCTTAAGGTGTTGGAATTTTTCTTTCAGACAATTATAAAATTGAGTGAAAAATTAATTCAGGTCATTACTGTTTGAACATAGTATAATAGATGACAACCTGTTTTATTTTGGTGTAGGAAAGCAGGTTTGGGTTAATGGAATTAAGACCATTAAGATTCTGGTCAAAATGGAAGAAACATATGATTTTCTGCACTACTAACTCTTATTTTTTCTTTACAAAAACTGCATTCTCTTCTGCAAAGTCATGTGTAAACGTGTAATATCTTGGAACACCGTACAAAGAACATTGCACAGTCTTGTGCACCAATATGACAAGTCTTATGGTTAGGATTTTCAAATACCAAATGTTTCTATTCTTCATGTAGTGTTAGCCTTTACAATTCCATTCTGTTAGAACTATGAAATTAGAAGCTTTGGTACTCTGAGGGATGACCATCGATGCTATGGGACAAAATCAAGTTATCGGTTCAAATGGTATTAGGTGCAGTGGTACCTTCAGGGTTGATTATCTGTGCTATGGAACAAAATAAAGTTGGTTTAGCTATGATATTATTCGTAGAATACGGAAGTGTATTAGCTATAGAAGCCCACTTTAAAAGGTATTGTGCCAATTTACAAGTTCTAATTAACATACCTTACACTATAGATATTCTTTATTTAACATTTATTATTGACAATTTCACGTTTTAAAGGTCAACAGAATGTATAACATTCCCATCGTTGTATGTTCAAGATCCTGTGATACTTAAATAAGGATCTACAATCAAATATAAAAATCTTTATCTATTTCTATAAATCAGATTTCTTAAATATAATAAAGTGGGTTTACTTACACACCATCATACAATTTACGTTATTTTTTACATTAAACTCTATTGCGACTACATATTTTTGTAAGAATAAAAAATATTTTCCTCAAGTGTACTTAGAAACTTCAAGCAATTTGAACAGTAAACAGTGTTCTTATTCGATTAAGATCGACCAGATGATTTTTAGATTAACATATTCAAGAATTATATAATCTAAGAATAGTTGATCAAGACTGTTTGGCTCTAATGTTTTGGTCACCAATATTGCTATGAAATGGAAAATTCTTAGAAATTAAAGTAGAATTAACTCGTACAGGAACAGAGTGTCAATTTATAGTTTTTGTGAAATGTTTTTGAGGAATGTTTCTTAAGATAGAAATCAACAGTCGATAGTTTTGTCTGAGGTCTAAATGGAAGGGTATCGAAGGGATTAAAACAATATGAAATAATTTTTTCTCAGATCATATTTTTATCTTGTCTTACTAAATTAAAGTTAAATTAATGTCAGCCAATTATGTGAATACAGGTTATTTGTCTGGTGACTTGGACAGGTGGATCACTTTTTTTTTTTTTTTTTTTTTTTTTTTTTTTTTTTTTTTTTTTTTTTTTTTTTTTTTGGGAGTTGCCTGAAGATGAAACCTTTGGTTTCGAAAGGCCTCGTCCAAAAAATAAACAATTTGGAAAAAGTAGTGTTTTTATTAAAATTTTATAATATTTAAAGGTGGATTACAGTTTGTTTACGTCATTGACTGGCGGTGATATAACTCTTAATTGCATAACTAACTATCTGGTTTTAATTGTGTCAATTTAAATATTAAGATAAAAAATATAGTTTGACATTTTTAATTCTTCCAATGCCCCCACCCCCATGTCGATCGATTTCTTTCTTGGAATAATATCCTCTATTGATTTAAGAATACCTTAATTGGATGCTAATACAATGCATTGCTAATGTGCTAATGCAGGTAAGCTCTCGACTCTCAGATTGTTACTGGATTTACAAACTAACATTAATACATTACGTGTTCTGCTTTTAGCATATTAAATTGCTATATATTAAGCATGTAGTAGTAAAAAGGTTATTGATTCTCTAAATGTAAGAAAACGTAGAATAAATAATAGTTTAAAAAACTAAAAAAAAAACACGCTTTTATAGCTAACTAAACTAAAAAATTGAAAATAATTTTTAATTACAAAGAGTTTATATTATGGTAGTAGAAGGCAAAACAATCATTCATAGTCAATCACCTCAAAATAAAATTATAATAAAATTTAAGTTATTAACAGAATAAATTAATTCAGAGTAAAAAGCGTGGGGTGCTTGATATATTAAATATTACAATCATTCTATTGGTAATTATCTTTGAGAGGAGACTTATGAAATGTAGTAAAATGCACCCCACGCTTTTTACTCTGAATTAATTTATTCTGTTAATAACTTAAATTTTATTATAATTTTATTTTGAGGTGATTGACTATGAATGATTGTTTTGCCTTCTACTACCATAATATAAACTCTTTGTAATTAAAAATTATTTTCTATTTTTTAGTTTAGTTAGCTATAAAAGCGTGTTTTTTTTAGTTTTTTAAACTATTATTTATTTTTAATTTTTTAGTTCGATGTATCAATTAGTTTCTTGTGGAAATGTGGTATTTCTTACGAATCATTCCGCAATCTCATCATTTCATTTAAAGCTTCACTATTGCATGGGGTATTTACTGTTAACTTAGAGCAATCAAGTTCTTCAATCCGAATACCGTCTAAAGATCTTACACGACTAAGTGCTACATAGGCTTGTCTAGCAGCAAACAATCGGGTCGGACAGGTTTTTGCCCGCTTGGTGCGTTTCTGTCATCGGTGCCCCATTAAAGGTTCTGACCTATTAATAGCTACCAACGGGGAAATAGCAACCTGCATCGCCTCAATATAACTCCTCGAGCTTGCACTTAAGATGTCGGCTCTGATCCCTGGATTGAATCGCAAAAAGTACTTGCTCCGCCGGGACTCGAACCCGGATCTCTCACTTGCCGGGTGAATGTGCTACCATTACACCACAGAGCCCTCACTTTTCTTTGATATATATATATATATATCAAAGATACACATACTCATACATAATAAAACTAATGGTTATTGTAGTTCAGACTTGAATATACCCATATTTTGGTACATTTATTATTTAATTTATTAGCTATACATCTTCGGTAAACTAAACTGTATTTGTTCAACTTTATTTCATAGTAAATAAAAATGAAAATGCAAGAAAAATTTGGAATATTGTTGAAATGGAATTAGTTTAAGAACACTAAAGGCTTTGTGTGATAAAAATACTATGTTTGTTTCTGTAAAGCAACAACTCAAATTAGTATTATGTAGTATTATGTATTAGTAAATTAGTATACTAAACAAAGAACATGCATGGATCGTGTACTTAGAGATCTGGCTGTCAAGGAAACCACTGGAAATGGCAGAGACTGGATGACTACTATAATATTACTATATTAAAAGAGTCAATCACATCCGAGAATACCGAGACGAATGGAGACTTGAACGCTGGGTTAGCGCAGATTGAATGGAGACTTGAACGTTGGGTTAGCGCAGATCGCGCGCTAGCTATGTCACAGAGGATCTATTAAAGAATTAATTAATCCTGTCAGTCCTTATAAGGATAATGGAAAACTATGATCAAATTATTGCATTGTCATCGATCCTTGATACGTATGCAAAGTTTCAAATCAATCAGACTTCTGGAAATTGGTGAAAATTATGCTCAAAGATTCCGTTACATAGATACAACCGAAGCTTATAAAAGCGTGTTAAAAAAATGAGAACATAAAGGTAAATACTCTCCGTGTGTTAGTGATACGTTTTCGTTTACGCCAGTAAAAGTTATTCATAAATAGGCTGTCATACAGTTAGGAACCAAGTCCGTCAAAATTTAATTGATTTACATCGAAGTTACACTCAGTTTAATATTTTGCACAGAATACACATAGCCTAAAATCAATAGAGAAGTTTATCGCAAAAATGTATCTGAGAAAAATTTATTTTATATTTTTAACCCGTTCGATGACCTTCTATTTCGACCTCAGCAAACCTACCGACTATTGATTTCTATCCTTAAGGGGATTATGTACCAGAAATTTGATCCGTAAAGTAGTTTATTCCGTGACGCATATTAAACAACGCTACTATACTAAATCTTTCTTTTGGAGCTGCAATGCAATTAACGTAATTATAACTCTTTTAATAATTAAATCTAAATTGTTGAATTTATTTAATATTGTCAGAGTTTATTCATCATAAAATGTCTAACAGTATTCTTTAATATATATTATAATCGTTATTCCCTTCGTTTGTTGATAGACACCGAGCAACATCATACACTAATACAAAGGTTTAAATAGTATATTCCCAGCCGAGTTTTAAGATAGATTAGATGTCTATTTTGTCAATAACAGTAGCCTAACGAAAGAGTTTAATAATGTCGACAAATCTCACACCTCGCGCCGCACTGTTGTCAACACCGACCGCTCCTGGCCTGAGACTGGTTGTTGAACCGTGTCCTAGGTTATGGTCAGGGAAAGGCGGTCTCACCTTGAGAGCGTTGTATTGAACTTGACTTTGTTGCGTAACTAACCTAACCTCTACTCCCCTCTCATCTGCTCTCTTGTTTTATTTAACTTGACTTTGTTGTAACTAACCTAACCTCTACTCCCCTCTCATCTGCTCTCTTGTATAATTGAATTTGACTTTATTGCGTAACTAACCTAACCTCTACTCGCTCTCATCTCCTCTCTTGTTTTATTGAACTGGACTGTTGCGTAACTAACCTAACCTCTACTCACCTCTCATCTGCTCTTCTGTCTTATTGAACTTGACTTGGTTGTAACGAACCTAACCTCTACTCCCCTCTCATCTGCTCTCTTGTCTTATTGAACTTGACTTTGTTACGTAACTAACCTAACATCTACTACCCTCCCATATGCTCTCTCGTTTTATTGAACTGGACTGTTGCGTAACTAACCTAACCTCTACTACCCTCTCATCTGCTCTCTTGTTTTATTTAACTTGACTTTGTTGTAACTAACCTAACCTCTACTCCCCTCTCATCTGCTCTCTTGTCTTACTGAAATTGACTTTTATGTAACTAACCTAATCCCTACTCCCCTCTCATCTGCTCTCTTGTATTATTGAATTTGACTTTATTGCGTAACTAACCTAACCTCTACTCGCTCTCATCTGCTCTCTTGTTTTATTGAACTGGACTGTTGCGTAACTAACCTAACCTCTACTCACCTCTCATCTGCTCTTCTGTCTTATTGAACTTGACTTGGTTGTAACGAACCTAACCTCTACTCCCCTCTCATCTGCTCTCTTGTCTTATTGAACTTGACTTTGTTACGTAACTAACCTAACATCTACTACCCTCCCATCTGCTCTCTTGTTTTATTGAACTGGACTGTTGCGTAACTAACCTAACCTCTACTCACCTCTCATCTGCTCTTCTGTCTTATTGAACTTGACTTGGTTATAACCAACCTAACCTCTACTCCCCTCTCATCTGCTCTCTTGTCTTATTGAATTTGAGTTTTATGTAACTAACCTAACCTCTACTCCCCTCTCATCTGCTCTCTTGTTTTATTGAATTTGACTTTATTGCGTAACTAACCTAACCTCTACTCGCTCTCATCTGCTCTCTTGTTTTATTGAACTGGACTGTTGCGTAACTAACCTAACCTCTACTCACCTCTCATCTGCTCTTCTGTCTTATTGAACTTGACTTGGTTGTAACGAACCTAACCTCTACTCCCCTCTCATCTGCTCTCTTGTCTTATTGAACTTGACTTTGTTGCGTAACTAACCTAACATCTACTACCCTCCCATCTGCTCTCTTGTCTTATTGAACTTGACTGTTGCGTAACTAACCTAATCTCTACTACCCTCCCGTCTGCTCTCTTGCCTTTCCTTGCCTCCTTGCTTACTGCATTGCCATATATATCTCATTCACATTCCAATCAACCGAGACTTAGGTAATGCGAGAATAATTTACCTTGACTTATCGATTTGTTTCTTTAGGTATACATCTGGAAGTGCCAAAATCTTGTGCTAAATTAAACACTTCTAAACCCACATTATCTCACTGGTACCTACATAGGACACTCTGGTATCATGTTTTAACTACCTTTAGCCATCATGTTAGCAATACTTGGTAAATGTGATTTAAGATTCTTAGGCATATAGTCTCATCCATAACCTAATAATGTTCATAACTTATTAAAGTTGCTCATAACATAGTCATATATTTAATATGAATGTTGAGTTTAACTCAGGTTCGCCTTCTTCTTAGTGCAGCGTCTGGAATCTGATGCTGTTACAGACTTTACTCCTGGAATCTGGAGCAACCGAGGAGATTAGAGATCGTGTCATTAACATCGTCGTGCATTCAATTGTGTACCTGATGAGATAATTAGAATACCAATTCATCTGGGTTACACTAGATTTTACACTTTGTACTCTAGGTGTCTCTTATGGAAAAACTATTTAAACTGTTGAATTGTTCTTTTTTAACTTCTTCTTCGTCGACCTTATTCGATCTCTTCAGACCAATATGGCCAATATTGATTAAGTTCTACAGGCTCATTCAACTAATATGACACACTTTAGAAACTAACACGGGATTTTTCACTACTTTAAAGACCAGTGTCCCACGCCCCGTAGCTCGGATAGTTTTCGAAATAAGCATAGGCCTATATTCATCCCAGGCACCTCAAAAATGTCCACGTGAAATTTCAGTACAATCGTTTGAGTATTTTACGCGTGATAACAAAACAAACAAACAAAGGCACTTTTGCATTTATGATATTATTAGGATTAGCAAACTGCAAACGGTACGCTACGTATAGTTTATTGCGTTGAAGCCACTGCCTTCAAGATTTCATTGTTTATATATTCGTTATATAACGAGCAATACTATACAAATGTACAATAACAGATGGTGTCAGATCAATTTATGAATCTATTTCAAATTGACATAGATCCAATGTATTATTTTTTATGAGAGTTCACGGCATTGTGATTCTTCAACATTAAATTTCACAAAATAAATTAATCAAGTAACCCTGAAATAAAAGCAACCATAACGCAAAATTTAAAGCAAAATAAATAATATACTCTCTTAAACAGATATAAACGTCACTAATAATGATAAAATTCATAAATTCAAAAAACAAAATATACAATATTAACGATTTTCGGCAAGAGTAAGAAAATCAATAAGTAACATTTCAATCGAACTCCTTGAAGATGCACCCAACATATGGTTTGAACTGGCTAGGTGACCTGAAGTCCAGGTGGCTAAAAATGCGGTTGCCCAGATGTTGTACCCGCTCCTTTGTGTGGTGAGACTCCAGTTTCGATGCATGGTGCCTTCTCTCAAATATCCAAGAATCTTGTGCTTGCAGAGCATTTAAAGTAAAAGCTCCAGAAGTAGTGGTGGAGGTCAATGGTACTACTGACAAACTTTAAGAAGATGTCATCTTGAATATCTCTTCCGGTTGGCTGAAGAACCTGGAAAAGTTTCACATCTGTCTGTCGGTACAGTATCTCAAAAACAAACTAACCTATAAACTTCAAAATTTACATGAAGCTTCGTTTATATATACGGAACATCATTTCCGATTTTGGCGTACGTCACTCATTATTTGGATTTTTAATGAGTAGTTTTACATTGCTTTTAAGGGTATTCATGATGACAACAATAAATTCGCTGAATAAACAAACTGAGTTCAATCAAATGACATGTTTTGACATGTAGCCTAATGAAATGGGATACAGACTAAATTTTTCATGCAGGCTCAGCGAAGCCTGTTACGCGACGTGGACTCAATAAAAATATTTCACAAATTCTGCGCATTCTTGACTGCGTCAGCCACTTTCGAAACCGAAGCGACGGTCGGAAAAGGTCACCTGAATAATTGCCAACTATTTGAGGGTGGATGATTCTGGTTTTTCAGCCAAGGACGAATCAAAGAATCTGTGGTCACAATTTGACAGCGCCAGGGTTTCCCTAGGATTGTACTCGGTGAGTCACCACAGTCGGCCTGCAGACCGGTCTGGCCCCGGCGCGGCGTCTGAGGTTACTCACCGGATTTCTGCGTGCAAGATTTCTGCAACAAATTCTCTTGCCTTTCTCAGAACTACAGTACACCGTTTACGTCAAAGCTAGCCACGTGAATTAATTAATTTTGGGTAGTTTAACTATAGGGAAGAATATTCTTGTGCGACTCATCAGTTTATTGGCTCGCAAGATTATTAAATGCCTTTGGGACCGAGAAAGCTCCCGGAAAGCTAGCAAAGGCCGCGAGCTCCCAAGGACTGGAAACTCCCAAATAGTGTGTCCTTCCATAGAAAACAACTTTATACATGAAAGACAACGGTCAAATGTGTATTGAAAAATCGGAATTCTTAATGTACACTCACATCAGTGCCTCAGAACTTGAATAGACTTAGTATTTTTTTTTTTTTTTTTCATAATACAGAGAAATCCTAATTATTATTTTATTATTGATAAAGAAATACCTGATCATGGATGCTCCATGTGTTAGCATGTTAAACGGGATTGTTCAGTCGGGAATGTATATCGGCTACAAACAATATAATTGTTGAAATGAAATCAAAAGCAGCGGTACGTGGAAATGAGATTTCTTAAACAATAGTAAAATATTATAAGACCCTCCTCATCATGCACCTGAAAAAACTCAAAGTATTTTTTCCAACTGGGTTAAAGCTTTCAAAATTATATCCTGAATATAAAGGGTACAACTAGTAAACCATCTAAGTGACGCCCTATTTCCTTTATTCTAAATATTCCCAAAATCTTCCTAAATTCTCCATTACGAGAAAACCTTCTCAAATCAATAAATTCAGCGTTTGAAACCATAATTGATGAAGTAAAACAAGTATAAAGTGTCCTCTATATTCTTTTTATAAAGTACCTCCATAACTTCCATTGAGATTTTTGTTAAACAATGGTATTTGCTGAAGACAAAGGCCTGACTGTAGATGTAAACTTGTACAACATATCAACAATCACCATTTCAATGATTTGTTACTTAACGAAAATAAACAATTAACATTACCAATCAGCTGAAAGGATTACCAGAGGTTACCATTGTAGATCGTAATATGTACTTGGAAACCCCAAGAGGGTTCACCTCTGACTGGTTTATACCTGCCTTATAACCTACACTGGGTACAGAGTAAAATGAGTCACTTAGATTTGGGCAACCCAACGAGTCTTCGGGAGCATCCAAATCTCTAATCGAAAATTTCGAGATGTCGGAGTTGAAGAGTAGATCGATACGCGTAGTTTATGAATTTTGGAATGGATGGATTTCCCTGAGTGTTAAATATCACAGAAAGTCTAAATATGAAGGAGCATTTCAGAAAGTCTTATGTGAAGGAGCATCTCATAAAATCTGAATATGAAGGAGCAACCTCTGCCCCCTTTGACAAAGGGGCTGGAACAGAGTTAACCTCCCATTTTTTCAAAGGTGACCCGACTAAGACAGAAGCCATTATCCCTTCTCACGATAGATTTAACATGTGACGTCGAAAAAAGGCGTCTCTTACCCTCCAACGTTAACCATCCTGAATATCCTGTCACTCCCGATGCAGTGCAAAAGTCCTTTCAGACTTAAGTGTAATCACAAATTTCCTCCGCTTATTATATCAAGTAAACAAAAAAGTATTTGGGTCAATTCTTTGACAAAAATAAATATTGATAACTCTACATCGAGCATCTTGGTAGAAAACTGAATTCCAGTTCATGTGTGCAAATTCCATTAGCAACAATTAACTATCAGATTTGTTTATAAACTGCTCAGAAATCTTTGCTACTCTGAGGTTGAGCAGCAACTGCTACAAATCTTTGTTATGAATAGTTATGGTGATGTACAAGAGACCAACAAGAGCTCTTAAATAATACTTGGGTCCTCCAGACCCCTGCAAGGATGTCCTCACAAAATTCAATTTATTTACCATTATAATCTTATACATACTTAGGTTGGTCCTTAATATGATGGACACTCGCCAAAACTGATCCGTACACCACTGCAGCACATAACATTAAAAATCCATTGCACTTATCATCCGTATTCAATAAAAAGCCTTCCTATAGAAGAGCCAGTACACTCCTAGATTCCATCCAGAAACCGTAACAACGAATTGAAAAAGAAGGCAGTGACGCGGTAGTTGCTGGGGAGTTACATCTCCTCCATTCAAGACTTCCTTAATTGCAGAAGATGTAACAATGTAGTAATTTGATACAACACAGTAACAAGCATCGACATATGTTTTCACTCGTACTATTCCTTTAAAAAGTCTACATAAAAATGCTACCAACTTCGAAGTTTACACATCTGTCCAAACGAACGATTGCGCATGCACCGATCGGAATCGGATAGGCCATTACAATACGTGGTTCGCCCACGCCACGTAGCGTCGTGCAGCGCTAGCAAAGTCAGTTGGTATATATGATATACGCTCATGTCTTCACTGATTAATTCCGTGGCCGTGTATACAAGCAATGCCATATGAGGCACCGCTCCCTGCTGTCTGACCGCTGCGTCTTGTAATTACCGGCAAGCACTTGCTCCCGTCGTGCCACACCATCACACACCATACTTTAACATAGCACACCACTCTACAAGCAATGCCATATGAGGCACCGCTCACTACCGCTGCGTCTTGTACAAGCACTTGCTCGTCGCGCCACACCATCCCACACCACACTGTAACATAGCACACCACTCTACAAGCAATGCCATATGAGGCACCGCTCTATGCTGTCTGACCGCTGCGTCTTGTAATTACCGGCAAGCACTTGCTCCGTCGTCGCGCCACACCATCCCACACCACACTGTAACATAGCACACCACTCTACAAGCAATGCCATATGAGGCACCGCTCTCTGCTGTCTGACCGCTGCGTCTTGTAACTACCGGCAAGCACTTGCTTCCGTCGCGCCACACCATCCCACACCACACTGTAACATAACACACCACTCTACAAGCAATGCCATATGAGGCACCGCTCCATGCTGTCTGACCGCTGCGTCTTGTAATTACCGGCAAGCACTTGTTCCCGTCGCGCCACACCATCCCACACCACACTGTAACATAGTACACCACTCTACAAGCAATGCCATATGAGGCAGCGCTCTCTGCTGTCTGACCGCTGCGTCTTGTAATTACCGGCAAGCATTTGCTTCCACCGTGCCACACTAATACCATTTATAAATCCGTGACTCGCTTGGGTAAGAGGGGAGCAGGCCTCTACTTGGGATCAACATTTTTGTGTTTTTAGCTAAGTTCTGTGGGCAACTGTAGTCTTGATCCTATATTCAATTTTTACAATAATTTATTTTCTACCTTGGGCTTATTCGATCGTTTATTCAATGATTTTTTACATATTGACTGTATTTTGAAATAGTTACATTTTATCTTCAAATTGATTTATTTTATTTTATTTGCAAATATGTTTATGACAGGTGATGGAAGTATTTATACATAAAACAATAACGAACATAAAGAAGTAAAGAAGGGAAAGAAAAGAGTTCAAACTACTTAAAAGCTGATTAGAGCCACGTCCAGGCGTTGTCACTGCACAGGATGCAAGTCCCGGGAACTAATCACTTCGTCCCGCCACCTGACGAAGCGGATAGATTCCAATCCTCGAAACGTTGTACATATTATACATTTTATAACTTATAACGATGGCGAATTTCCGAAATCCTGTTATCCTTTCAACCCTTCCATCGTCAATAATAAAATAAACAAAGAATGGTTTCAACTCTGTGTCTTTAAATTGTGCATGAAATTCCATAGACAAGAATCCTAAATCCACAGTAAAAATAAATACATATTTCATTTCACTTTTCTTCACGAACCAGTTCGATAAAGGTGCATGTCCACCCATAGAATCTTCGTGAGCGTTATCGAAGCCTTTCACTAAGTAGACTGCCAGTTTTTCTCTTCTATCTGCCTATTCCGTCTGTCCGCAGGATATCTCGAGATTGAAATGTGGTATAGACTTGAAACTTTGCATGCAGCGAAGTCTGTCACGTTACACGTGGTATGGTGGCGTACTTTTAGTGTGTAGTATCAGGAGAGTAAAAATATGTATTGAATGGCCAAACATCTCCAATCTCCAGAGGGTCTGAAATCTCACCCTTAGCGCTGACCGATGTGGAGATTCCATTGCAGAAGACTGTGTCACGATCATACAAGAACGTTCCCTCAATTTAACAAGGGACAATTACACTATGGTAATGACTATGAAATCTGACTGCACTGTGAAAAAGTGAGCAAGAATGAGTGGGTTCTTAAAACAAGCCTTGAAACTCAACTTTCAACGAGATGTATGAAAAATTTGAAGTAGTTACACTATTATTACATTTAAGGAGGAATAAGGAACATAAGAGTAAAGACTGTCCATGAGAGTAAATCGGAACAAAAAAAAAGAAGACCAAAGATTAGCTGAAATTGATAAAAGATGGAACGGAGATAATTGGGTGAAAACTATGGCAGGGAGAAGGGTGATACACGGAATAAAATGAGGAGTCAGAAAACTCAATGTGCCGCAAGACGTTACGATCAAACTGTTACAAGAAAATTATGTTCCATAACGGTTACTCCATAAAATATAAGTGAATAACCTTAGTTGTAACGGTTATTTCAAATCGATTAGCTGGGCCGTACTCGAGCTTCTTCTGCAAACCTGAGGTTAAGTACTTTCTAATTGACAGTAATTACTGTGTGACGTGGAAATTATGTATTAATTAAGCAATATACCAACACAACGGAGTACGGAGAAGCCGACAGAGCGTAACGAAGTCTTACCAACCCAACAAACATGTGTTTTATCACATGTGTTATTATGCCATACGATAAAATATTATAAAATGTTCTCGTTTTGTTTTACAACTTTGTTTACTCAACAATTTTCTCTTTGCCCTGACGGTCAACCCTTAAAGAGCACACTGGGGTCCACAGGACCCCACATAAATTTATTTTTCATATTTCTCAGTTTACGTTTTTCGCGGGAAATTTTGGTACCCATGTAATTTCATTTGGCAGCACTAGTCTTCAAACCCCATCATTGGCTGCCATAGTGACCAGCTGTAAGCTGAGTAATAAACAACTTATTTATCTTGAAGTCCAATGCACCCCTGTGTGCCGTTTAAGGTTATGTTTTTCCTCATTGTCTATATTTTATTATATTGGTTGAAATGTCTTTTTTGTGGATATTTGCGAAATAATTTGTATCATTTAATCAATAGCTAATCAAAAAAATCATACAATATTATATAACTGTAATTTACATGATGTAAGATTTTCAAAAGAACCCCAATTCAGGGTTCCTTTGTGTGTGCGCAACAGGAAGGTTTTAGCTGCTCTTGCAGCAAATGATACAGTGTGTATCGTCGTGCATAAGCCTCAAGCTCCTACAGAACTCGTGATGATCGTATTTAGCATCATGCTGTAGGCATATGCTGGTGTCTTCTCTTTTCCCGAAATCTGTTTAACCATGACCGAAAGCATTGTTCAGTGTGTATAATGCGTTCTAAGTTACTTATACAGGATTTTTGCGGACATTTGACATCGTTCAATAATAAAAAGAAATCAGTAACACCACGTTTCGAGATCTGCAATCTGATCTCTTCTTCAGGTAAATAACTAACCTAACACATCCTCCCTTCACAATCCTTCCATCTTTAAAAACAAACTTCAAACAACGAATTGCACTTCCCAGACCCCCAGCAGTGTATAATGAAAAAAACAGTCTAATGAAGCAGAGAAAAAATGTCTATTCCTGCAATTAGGAAAATTAAATATCGCCTCTACCTTGGATGATAATATAGGATACACATTTTTGAAATCACCAAAATTGGTGACTGCCTAATCTTGTACAAAACACAATTTAGCGTTTACTAAGATTTCAATGTTTAAATAACTAGTAAAAACTTGCAATGTCCTTAATATTGTTAAGAGGTGTTTATTTATCATATCCAAATAAATTTACTAGTTATGTCTATTAAACATAAATTAAAAAACATTAGGTACTAAGAAATTAGTTAAAATAATTTCTAATTAATTTACTGAAACTAGTACCGAATGCAAAATTATAAACAAGCAATTAATTAGTTTTAGGAGTAGACTTTTCCTGGGAGTATTGCACCGTATAGTAGCCGTATAAAAAATTGTTATTAAAGATGCTTGTTTTTTTCAGAATTCCGCACGTGCTGTGTCAGGCACATGGGATCATGTATCAAATAAAAAAAACTGTTAATAAATAAACATATTTAAACTGTGAACTGTGGATTAATATAATAAAAAGTGAAAATAGCTTGATAATCACTGAAATGGGCCATGTAACTGAAAATGTGGTAAACAAACTGTAAATTGACTCTTGTCAACACTAAAACTTTAACAACAATTTAAATTGTTTGGAAATGTAGTATATTTTATACAGGAGTTCTGAAAATGCTTTTAGTAACTTCTGTACTCTTAAACGTACAAATAAAAAACTATGTACTGTGACAGAGGGCATACATTTGAACTTTTTTATGCAATCAGCAACTCTTCACCACCTTAGAGGGATGGCCCGTTAGGATTCGGCGGAACATCTTTTTTAAAGGAAGACCATTATACCGCATTAGAACCGCAAATTATACCTCAATATGTTTATCCTAAACAAAATGGCGGCGCTCGAAAATGCCATTACTGGTCTTGTGCGTAAGTTCAAGAATGGCCTAATTTTACTGTAACCTTGTCAGAAGAAGCAAGAAAGCTTCACACATGATTACTGTTCACAAACACCTACTTTAAGGTGTATTCAGTGTCCTGCTATTCTTCTCCACGAGGAGTCAGTAGAAAATTTTTAATGTAAGCACACGTTGATATGCTCATCATTTTAAGGAGCTAGTCAAGCGAAGGAGTATGTCGCAAACCAAACTTCAGAAGCTTTATCCGTTACAAAATGGTAGTGGTACAAAGATTTTAAAAGTAAAATATTAATTCAGCAGGAAGTTGCCTTAATTGGTTTAATTTCACATTAACGATTTTAGGTGGTTAAGTAACAATAACGACAAAAAGCCACCTACCTAGTTGATTAAATTTGCATATGAAAACAATTAAATAATTTATTTGTATTACATTGATTTGGCAAACTTTGAACGCGCCGTTTTACACCAAGAACATGCCATAGCTATTACAACACTGTACTATCTCTAGGCTTTATTAACAAAATAACATCACAAGCAATATCTCATGAGCAAAACTGTGCAGCTTGTCCAGATATATAGAAAGGGCCATGAGGCCCTAACTTTGCCTGTTTAAATAAACAATTTTTAATTTTATTTCATTTCATTTCAGATATCGACAGCTATCACTACTGCTATACAGATTACCTTCAATTCCACTACTACTCTTTTACTGCGATGAGTAAATGCAAATTTACTGACAATGTCAGAAGGCGTGGTTTGATGTATTTAGGTGTATGACTAGACACATTTCAAGAAACTATTCTACCTCAGTTAAACGATTGAACCATATTTACATTGGTACAAACACGTAGAAAACGCTTAAATGTGTCGACCATTGTACGCTTTCCTGTGGATATGATAGAAAGTTATTAATTTATTTGAAAGCCACTTTTCTCGGTTTTTACTTCAATTTACTCTCCACTTTCCATACATAACAAGTGGATAGTGTACTCGTACTTGTGGTAAAACTAAATTATCTGTGTTGACTTGGCGTGATCGTTATGAAGTGGATACTATTACAAATATAAAAATATATCGTACAAAACGTTAATATGATGGAGGGATCATAAAAGAATGGCCGGGTAGCAGGGTGGTAGATTCGGGGGGGGGGGCCGAAATAGTTTAACACTCCACTGGTATTCTTTTTCCCTATTCCGAACTCTCTTAATATGTGAATTATTCAGGCGGTGGTCTTGAATATTTCAATAGCATTATAACATTATTAGGTCTTTCCTCATTTCTTGTGGATCCAAACTTTTGCGTTTTCGCTCTACAATCAGCAAATCCATGGAAACCAATGAATATTAATTATAAAATATTTGTTGTCTTTTAATTTATTTCCAAGGATACGATTGTCTTCAAGTGTTATTTGATGAGAGTTAGCCACGATTTCTAGCGCCTAATTTTGGAGCAAAACAAAACAGTTTTTGAAAGCAAGTGACTGACAAAAAGGAGGAAGAGGCTAACCCTACGTAGCCAACTCTTCTAAGAACAACTTTAAACCCAATTGCCTGAAGGAAAGTAGAAAAGGAGCAGCAAAGTTCGATTTTCGTACTTCACATCGAAGCTTGAAGGAAGAGGCTAATCCTACGTAGCCGACTCTTTCAACAACAACTTTAAACCCAATTGCCTGAAGGAAAGTAGAAAAGGAGCAGCAAAGTTAGATTTTCGTACTACACGTCGGAGCTTCAGCCACAACATCTCCTAATACCCCACAACAAGGGCAGACCCTCGCGTCACGATGGAGATGTTCCTGCTCCTCCTGCTGCGCCAACTCTCAGAACGATGGGACGACCTACACTGGTGCCCACTCGATCAAGTTATGGACTTATGTAAAAACATAATTGATTTCTTTAGTCAATAAATTGACTTCTACCAATTTTATGTGTGATCTATAAAAGCTACCATCTATACAGGCTATCCCCTCTCACCATTGAAATAGAGGAATCGCCTAGGACATGAACAGAAAGGGTTTATAATATTACTAAATCATCCAAAACTGGACTTAATGTTTGGAAGTATAAAGACAGACAGGAAACTGCTTATGACTAACAGAAGTTTCACCATAACCCCAACATTAAAAGCTGGATGTACTATCAGATTCTATCCCTATAAGAGCAATGCTAAACTTAAACACTTATGCTCTTATGGGTCGGAGTTTGTAGAACTTTCGGTACTTTCTGATTAAACGGAGGCTACTGATTAACGATATTTAGCAATTGTGGGTGGGCAGTTACACAATATATACTAACTGTTAGATTGGGTTGGGTTGGGGGTTAGGTTAGGCTAACCTAGGATAGGTGTTAGGTTAGATGCTATGTTATATTAGGTATGTAGGTTAGTGTTAGGTTAGGTAAGAGGGTTAGGTGGTAGGTTTGGGGTTAAGCTAGTTTAGGGGTTATGTTATGGATTAGGTTAGGGGTTATGTTAGACTAGGTTAGGTTGGGTGTTAGGTTAGGTTAGTAAACATAAACCTAAACCACATCAGCCGCAGCGTGCTTTGAATAAGTGGCCTCTGTTTAATGAGAAAGTACCGAACTTTCATTTTAGATATACTGTTAATGCATCCCGCTGCTATTTTAGATTTTAAACATCTTTTACTTTATTGTATACTAAAAAAAAGTATACACTCTACAAGAAAAACAAAAAAAGCGTCTGGATGTGTATTTTTCTTATCTTTAAAATGAGACACTACCAATAATTCTGCAACAAAAAGTGTGGACGTAGCAGTATTTGAGGTTAAAAACAGGTCATACGGGATAAAGCTCAAGGCCATTTCAGATGTCTTTACAAATATTTCACATCGTCTGGAATATTGGAATAATAAGATGACGATGTCCTCTATAGTTATTGAGTTAATTGAACCTAAAAGGAATCTTAACCCTTTGGGTACCTTATCCTCTCAGTATTACATCAGTGTTTTTACGTGATTAAAAATACGTGATGTTTTACATCCTATTATCGTTAAATAAATCCTCACAATTTGTGCAAGTCATCTACAGGGTTACACACATCGTTCACATTATTCTGCATAATGAGTTCTTATACTCCTCACATGAAAACTATTAAACGTTTTGGAACAATCGAATTAAATGATTATGCAGTGATGCCATGTGGACACATTAGTACGTACAGTATTTACTCTCACGTAAGTGGAGCTCTCACTTTATTACATATATTTGCCGCGGTTGTAGGTGGTCGGTCGACGAATGCAGACGTATTGTGATTGTATTCTGTAGTTCAGTTTTAATAATACTTTTTATGTTTAGTTTATTATTAAGTGCATGTTTTAGAGTTAGTGAAGTTGACACACAACATGGTTGGTGGTTGTGATTCCTGTCTTGGCGTGCCAAAACGCTCTAGTATGATTTGTTTATTTTAACCTAGTTTGTAATTATGTGTTAGGTCAGTTATTTACCTGAAGAGGAGATCAGATTGCAGATCTCGAAACGTAGTGTTACTGATTTTTTTTCGCTGAACGCAAATGTCCGAAAAAATCCTGTTTCCTTAACACAATTATTTTTTAATTGTCTCTCATCAATTCAAACCTATGTGACGTATTTGGCTTCTTTAGCTTAACTATTTTTTTAATAAAAAATACAAAATGGCGGCTAGCGGCTAAACGAGACATTTTTCGACCTATGTTTATATGACATTTTATGTTTGAAATAGTGAGTACTATTACCCACAGAAATTTGTGACACCTTTCGGGAACACCCTGTATGTTTAAAAGCGTTAAGTTTAAATTACTTACATCCGTCCACAACTCTAGAGGAACAAAACTCCAATAGCTTCAGCGACGAGGTTTCATCTCGTGTTTCACAACGACTTTTAACACCACAGCCTATGATCTACTGTGTATCTGGCCTGTCCCTATTTACATTGTCACTCCTATTTTTCACACTCTAGGTTTATAAGAGCCTAGATGGGATAGTCCACTATTTGTTGCAATAATCTGGAGGTTATTTATACATGTTTTTGTATCAAACTGTGTAAAAGTGTTTTGTTTGACTAATTTTCACTTCTTTACCGTTCGAGGTTATATTGTATCATATGCTTGGTTTGAAAAATGATGTTAGACGATTGTAGCATACACTGAACAGCTGGTCGTAGTTAATTTTGTCTGTTTTTGTCGTACATCTGTCAGAGCATAGGTTAGTTTCTCATTGAGGCGACATTTCCAAATTACAAACGAAGTCTTCGACATTTTAGCCTGTTTTTTTTATATACTTGTCTCATATTTTCAGAATACTTGGCATTATATTTTAAAAGTGATATCGGTACTTTATATCCTATGTTACTGTAATTTATTTTTGTTGTTATTTGAATTTTAATTGTGATTTAACTAATTTAGTACAATTGTGTTAGGTGACGAATTAAATGGCTTCGATTTGTTAATTATTTTCTAGCTATTGAATTTTTATAAACTAAATAACTAAATGCCCAGGAATTTTGTGGAGACATCCGTGTTATCTGGGAGCTACTGTCTTTAGATTTAAATGTCTTCGAAGGTTCAGAAGTGATGGAGGTGTCAATCTTCAAATGACCATCACTTGTCTTAGGATACCTCAAGTGATTTCTAAGATGGAGGTGTCAATCTTCAAATGACCATCACTTATCTTAGGATTCCTCGTTGTGCTTTTTAAAAGGTGGTTGTCTAAGACACCCTTGTACTGCGGTATTTTTGTGAGCACCCGCCAGGAGTTTGGACCGACCACGTGGGTAGATCTTAGCCACGCGATTTCCATCCATAGTCATCTCTCTGCTAATGTACGGTGCGTTCCAGTTTTTTTACAAAATCGAGACGGGGTCAGTATCCTTCGACCTTGGTCTCCCGCCATTGTGGACTCTCACGTCCTCCACTTTTTGTTACCTCCGGTTTCTTGTTTACTTGTGCCGGACTGGAGGGTAACTGTACAGTGTACAGGCATTGTTAATGGGCATTGTCATCGACGAGTCGATCAAATAATCACCCCGATAAAAACCCACAACTCAGTTATAGCTTAACGGGCCTACGGCTCATTGAGAAAAAGCGACAGTCGACAGCCTCATTGTCCGGGGATGATGAGGGGCGACGGCGCCGCTCGCCGAAAATAACAAAAGTTTGAGGACTCGTTCATGGAGATACACAGCTGAGATAACCTATTCGTCCTGAATTCCAAACAAAATAAGGTTACTTTTTACTTACACCGCTCCATTGCTATAGTATTAGCAAACAGGAAGTGCGGCTGGAGGACCTCGCACGCACGCACTCCCACACTCACGAGCCCAGCCTCTGCCATTTTCCATCTCGGACTAAGGCCGCCTCACGTCTATCCATCCACTGGACGGATTTGATGGACGTTCAAGGGATACTACCTCACACCGCAAACGTCCATCCAGCGCATGGACGGACAAATCTGTTTGCATCTTGTTTTTCAGTTGAGTTGCGACCTCTGTCAGGGAAACATTGATATAATGGCATTTAGTGTACCTTGGTGTAACTGTGATTTTGTGAGAAGTGTACCATGTATTGCTGCTGACAGTTCCAGCAGTGATGAAGAAAATACAGGCCTGCTGTATTCAGTTAGTGAATGAAAAGATTGAGTGCAGTCCTTTAATACAAGAAAATAAATGTGTTTGGAGAATTCTACCACTTGATAGCAGATTTAGAGGAGGACGAAGAAGGATTCAGACGGTATTTTAGACGTGGTAAAAACAATTCGAAGAGGTTTTGACGTTTATAGAGAATGGTATAAAGAGGGAAGACACGAATTACAGGAAAACAATCACAGTAGAGGACGGCTAGCTGTATGCTTGAAGTAGGCTTTTTAAACTATTATGAATCCAAAGTTATGCAAAATCCTAAAGTTATAAGAAAAATCATAATTTTATGCATTCATCAAAACTTAAAATTTATATTTTGCTAAGTATTTTATTTCTTACATCTTTTTCATTTTGTACTAAAAAACTAAACATTGAAAATATTGAAAACGTGTTTCAAAACAGGCGAGAATCCGACAAGGTACTTTAAATTAAGGAATTAGAAAAACTGATTTTTGAGGTTCAAATAACATGGATAACAAGGTTCAGCGACCAATAAAGACACTACGCAGCAATAAACTAGCGGATGGCAAGTGAAATCGTGTGCATGCTCAGCTGAAAATGTCCACGCGGACGTTTGTAAAATTCGCTTGGCGAGCGATCCAAGAACATCCATCCACTGGACGAATTTTCGCCCAGCAGTTGGACGGCCGCCGGTGTGCGGCGTTCCATTTAATAAGCAGGCGAGCGATCTTTACCGAACATCCAACCCATGCGTCCAGTGGATGGATGGACGTGTGGTGTGAGGCGGCCTTATTCACTAACATCTTAGATGCATGGCTAAACAATACAATATAGTAGGCGCTAAACACTGGCAAAAAAGGTGAAAATGTCACCTGAACACGGAAGCATGTTGTCAAACAGAGGGAATTCTAAAAACATTATTTTGTTACTAATATTAGATAATAAGTTACTATTTGATTCAAACGGGCTGTACTTTTGTTTTTAAACTTGTAAGAACAGTACACTTCAAATAGCTATACACCATTATTTTTAGTCGTAGAATCATGGTAGATGTTTCATTTTTATTGTATAATTAATACGCATCAAAACTGTTTTTCCTTTTTGCAATATTTTTGTTGGACAGGAAAAAAAGCTTACTCGTTGAAGTACTTTTGCACTTCATCGTTTAAATATTCGAAAAGTAATACACTTTACAACAAAAAATAATAACCATTTGGATGTGCATTAATCTATTTGTAAAATAAGAATCTACAGCCAAAAACCATTGAGAAACTATATAATACCATTTGCACAGAATAGAGCCTATCCAAAGAGAAGTAATATGTCAATAAGGAAACAATACCTCACAAACCTACTTAAGAAAATACCTTTGGTCCTTCACAAAGAGAAATAATCATATCAATAAGAAAACTAACACTTAATAAATTCTTTTCTTTCAGAAACGAGTCTCTATAATATAAATATATAATCTTTAAAAAATAATGCTCAATAACTCTCTAATTAAAATATTTTCAGTATTTATATCTTTATAAAATAATCCCCTTCATGCAGAAATAATCAGCACAATGTTCACAAGCTTTTCCTTTCAGAAATAAGCTCTTTCTGGGAAAACAATTATACAATGATATAAAGGTATAGGAATAGAAGTCCATCCTCTCTAAGTGGAATATCATTCTCTGTTCAGAAACAAGTTTCCAACCAGACTTTCCTACAGAACAATTGTACACAATCTTGCTACAATAGTTGGATATCGTTTTGTAACCGATCACATAACACGAGCCTCACTCGTTTGTGCCATTACAATTTTAACTTTATATCTTACTTATTCCAATGAAGGTGTTTATTTCGACATTAACCCTCTAAGTGCTGATTATATTAACCTATAGTGGTACACATTTTTAGTTGTACAAACATATATTGAAAGTAAATAAGTTCATACAAATTAACAGAGCACATATTATTACATGTATAAATATTTACTGATACATAATATACACCTTTTTCAGCAAAATATTAAAATAATAATTATAGTTACTTACCATTGCATGTTAAAAACATAATACGTGTTTTAGAACAAATGTTTTTTTACTTTTTTATATAATATTTAGCACTTTACTAAACTCACTCAGATATAAGTCCATAATATACTAAATAAAGACTATTATTCACAAATAAAATAATATACAACTTGCTTATTTACTTTTTTTAGAAAACAGCACAGAAACAAAAAATGTGTTGCTTTTTTCCCACTGAAAAACACTAAAAATCTGGCTAAGTCAAATAATTACCCCAACAGGCGAGTTTTATAAGCACCAAAAAGGTTTGTTAGTATTTTACATATTTCTGACCTATATTATGATTTAAAAAACCCGAATTTAAAGAGAACTCAAAACCACATGAGTTATAAACAAAATAACTTGTGTAAAGAGTGACTCACAACGGATATTCCAGCTGATGGTATGCATAAGCAAAATCACCTGTAGTCTACGGGCAGCATTTAGGATAATATCAAGACAGCATGTGAATAAATAGTACAGTTTTATAGTCCATTACTATATAAAATACATTACAAAATATATCATCAGTTATAGATATTATATCTTTTGTCGTAAATGACAGCCTAACATTGTATAGCTAGATGTAAGCACTTCGAGAGAAGTGACTTTTATTCCATATATTATATCTCAGTGATGATTATTGTGGATTTTTTAGTTTCTCACTTGATTTTCAGATACCATAAATCAGCTGTTGTTAACAGTTGAGAGGAAGACTGATGAGTCAGCACTTGCCATGTTGCACTGTAGCTTCATCACCAGTGCTAGGTCAGTTTGAGGTATGACATCATTGTTGAAACCAAATGTCACAGTAGCATCATTGAACATTTTATGTACAAACACTTTTTTAATAGAGTTCCTATATTCATCTTTAACTCGTGTCAAATGAATACAGTTGCTAAGAATGGAGGATAATTTTTCTCTTCAGTGATGATATGCATACAAGGTGGAAATAATCTGTCCTATCAGGTCCAAATCTCACAAAAAACGATTTTTTTGTGAAATAAAAGCTCTCAGGAAAAGCAAAAGGATCTTAACAAAGCAATGCCAGGATTTTGCAATTAGGTCACAATATTTTACTAAAAATAAGTATATATTGACAACGCCGTTAGCAAAGAAGTATAATTGTGATACAAATTAATCTAAGTTAGGTTTCACAATTAAAATAAAATGGCAGTAATACAATAACTGTGTTTTACCAGTTTTAATGGAAGAACTTATCTCGTTTGATTACATATATTAATTATCGGTTAAATAGTTAGTATTCATACTGCATATGCATAGCAATAATTGAGCACATAAAATTAGGGCTTTGCAAGACATTGTACCCTGGTAAACAAAGCGGAGAAATTAAATTCAATGTAATATCAAGAATTTTTTTTTCAAATATTTGGTTTCATTTAATTTGGACTAAACATTTTTTAATGCTCTTTTATTTTTGTTAAATTGGTTTGTCGTGTTTGAGGTTTGTATTTTTCTTCTTTTTTAACGGTATTTGAACATAATTTACTTTATTCAATTTACCCACTATATATATATTTATTTATTTATTTTACCCATTAAATACAAGCAGCAAATAGGACAATGATAGTCCTATCATATAATTCAATTTAACAATTTTGTATTTATACTGTAATTATATTTGATTTTACGGAAAATGGTTTTATATCAATCTGTTTCTTAATGCTAGATGTGCTACAATTTTACACCATGAATAAAATAATTTTGATTGTAAATAATTTGTTCAATGTGTTATAAAACATGAAAACAGATCCTTCAATAGCGGAATGGATCTCAAAATGCCGGGATTACAAAAATGGTTCAGGACTGCAATCCCTTTTTACGACATAAACAGGGGACATAAGGGAAGGTGACAAATGAGTAGACAATTTACATCTAGTTCATTCCTTTATTACAAGTGTCAGTGAAGGCAGTATCTAGATCTGGTTTCAACACGTAAGTACAAAACGTTCAACCTGAGAGAATCTGAAATAAAAACGTAAACAAAACTAAACTAAACATCAATCTTTTTATTTGATTTGCACCTTAACGTTTCCAAACTAGAATATGTAACTAAAATATAAATAAAATTCGAGATCATGCATTTACACTAACTCAACTAGGATGAAAAATAAACATTAATTTAACTACGCTACAATGTTATCACGATTCGTGTATTGTTTGATTGTTTAAAAATATTACAAATTCTATAAAACTACATTTATTTTACTGCTAACTCCACTTTCGATGCTTAACAATAATTATAATTTGTACACGTAACAGATTATTTGTACATAATAAAATATATCCAGTGCTCAACAACTGATAAAGTGAAGGACGCAACGGCGGCCACAACGTGGGGGCAACTAAGCATGCTCTTACAGGGAAGTTTAAACCTTCATTGGCTATGAAATACCTTGTGTACACAGGCACGATCAATTCTGCCACCACAATAACTCTACTTATATTAAACCATTTTAGTCCTATTTATGGTAAATTACACTAATAACATTACTTAAAAGAAATATTAATATTAATTAATCTACATGATCAAATTTTCAACAATAGATACTTATCTTTTAAATCTAAAAAAATTAAAAACCACTTGATGGAAAAATTCAATTTTCATATCAACATGCAATTTCAAATTAAAATATAAATTTTTTAAATAACAAAAATTCAGTTGGTAATTATACTAGTACATGCGTTTTGAATAAATATTTAACATCAACAAGGCATAACGAAAATGTAAAAACTTAACTGACAACTGTTTTAAAATATAAGGCTAAAGCCTAACAAACAATAAATTACATAAAAAGTGCATAACGTAAATTTTACAACAAATTGACAATTATTCTATATTCAATAATTATGTAACTTATTTTAAATATCGATAAAAAAGCTGTTATTTATAGAGAAGTAGAAGATAGAAATGTATATGCTATGTTAACCCTGAAACTGACTAAGTCTTGATTTTCCACAGAGCTTATGTCATTGATAACTGTCAATCATGATTCACAATTCATTTCCTACATCTGTTTTATTTATTTACTTTCATTCATATAATTAATCTAGGCATTGGTTATCACAAACTAAACGCTTTAATTACACTATTCCGTGTTTTATTTTGATTTATTTACTTTAATACATACAATTATTTTAGTTATTGCCCAAAGACTATTTTTACAACTCAGCTGCAGCTCTCGAAACAGCTGTTAATTTTATTTGTGAGCATAAAAATAGAGTTCTAGTTCCATAAAAAAACAGGATGGTTTGTATTTTGAAATGTTACAATATTAAGCGTTTACCACTGCATTGAAAAATTGCTCTAAAGAAATGAATCTAACAACATCCACAATTGTACAGCACATTTTTTAAATGCTGTATTGTACATCACATTTCAGATAAAATTGTGTAAATAAAACACTTTGTTCTTTGCTTAGCAGGTGATTTTACAATCTTTCAAGTCAAACTAACGCTACAGTGCATGCAAGCCTCAGGGTTAATTAAGTTCCCTTGACATCGTATTGAACTCGTAACTAACTTGTAAAAGTACGAAAGCTATATTGATTATTGTGTCTAGTATCTGATAAAGCGTTCAAACCATGTAGAATTCTGTAAAATTGTCCTACTTGTATCACAAAAAACTCTTATCGTGATCTCTTTTTAGCACAGAAGTCACTCAGTGTAAGCCGATTTATTACGCTTTAACACGCGGCTAACAACGAGGCTCTGTGTGTTGACCGTTCAAACACGCAATTGCAAAGTGTCTCCAATAAAACATGGCTATCGGGCATTGATATTTATCTAAGGCTAACACTTAATTGATATTGTTTTAATATTTGCTTTCAATTTCGAGAGGCCTGGGCCTTTTGTACTTACGTTCCATTGAATAAACGTCACTAATATAACGTATTGCTTTGACGGGGTTAAACGTTGATAACATTTAAACTTATAAACACATAAAATACTCATATTTAAAAGTGCAGAGGCTGTGTACAGATGTTAATTCTTTTAGTGTTATCAATGTACAATTTATTCAACAACATTTGTACAGTATCCCAGAAATGATAACGCCAGCTGATAATATTTGTAATGCACGCTTCTTAAATATTTTAAATAAGACACCTCGAAACAGTTACACTAGTTTTGATCATTTATAAACACCATTCTTTATTACAAAACTATGCAATGTATAATGTTATTGTTATATAATACAAAAAACATATTTTGAACAACAGATGTAATATATATTGTTTATTTAGTTAAACATACAAAACATGAACCATTTATTATGATTGAACTATAAGAATAGTTTTTAGTGTTATATTTTAATTACAAATGATAAATAAATACAAAAATATAAAAGAACTATTTCTTGATTTTATTATTATTTTTATAAAAATTATTACTATAAAAATTTTTATTTTATTTTATTAATAAAATATGACAAAAGTTTTGTGAATTGCATTTTATTCCACAGTTTATAAGAAATTTCTTCTATAAATAATAATCATACTAATGACAATAATTGTCTACTTAAATAAATACTGCAAAACAATTAAAACTAGTCAGAGATGGTTATTACGCTTATAAACAATAGCCAATACTTTTGAGTAGTATAAAAAAAATCAATCAGTTTATTCCCTCTTTCATTACTTGAAGAAAACACTTCCTGTGTCACCAGGTTATAAACGGCTTGAAGGTGAATTTAAATAAATAAAATATTTTCTCTGAGTTAACAAACAACAGGAAGGAACATTAAAAAGTTGTATTAATTAGAATCATTTGTTTACAATTAAATATCCCATCGAGTGATTTATTTACCAAAATTTTTTCATCAAAAGGAAGGCTACTTACATGACCTTTTTATACCTGACAAATGATGACCATTTAACAACAGTCAAACATCTCCATGAAATAGGACCTTAATATATTAACGATTAAAGTAATGGTGGCTCTGAGGTAGTGGGTAAATCAATCTATGGATTAGATATCCAGCTAAATATCTTTCCAATACTGAAACTAACTTTGACAGTAATATTGGACGAGGAAGGTTGACGCAATAGACTTTTCATCCTCGTTATTGTTACCAAAATCTAATTAAATTGCTAATTGTTATTTTCAGTATTACTACATAAAACTATTAAAAAAAAATTAATAAGTAAAACAATCTACTTTTAAACATTTTTCCAATTTTCTAAATGCAAAATTGTCATACAAACACATTTTAAACATATGGGATTGACACATACACATATAATTTTAATACACAATTTGATTTTTGGACATGTTATGCTAATTTATTACGTATCAATGTAATATTTCAATGATTTAAAAATATATTTATTTCAAAATAATTTCAGAAATATCCTCAATTCTGAATGTATTGATATAACGATTAAATTTTTTTTAAATAACCCCAAAAGGTAGGTTTTATCTATTTCCTGAAACTAGGTACAATTTTAATTAATTGATTGTATATTTTGGAATTTTTTTAATGAACTTTAGATACTGAATATGTATGTAAAAATTTTAAATTACTATTTTTAAAACACACAATGTCATAAAAAAATAACTACACATAACAAAATACTATTGTATACTATTAAAGTAACTTTGATGATTAAAAAAAATATTTTTGAGAAATCAGGAAAAATGGACGGGTTAGGACAACTAGTTAATCTATTACATTGTTGTAGTAGAAGGTTCCTTACGTTACTATAATTTTATTCGTGATGAAAAACATTTACTAACAAAATTACTTATCTGTTACAGTAACACCGACATATTTCATTACCAAATTTTTTAAGTACAAAATATAAAACACAAGTTAGTGATTTTATTTGAATGTTGGAATGTACTAAATTGCTGTATTTAAATTTCTAAATTCAAAATGCACTTTCAGACTAATAGTTATGCAACACATTGGAACATTGCAATGAGACTAATTGCTTAATATAAATGATTTAGTAATATTTCTGAGTAAAACGGTTTCATAGTATAACACATATCTGTTTCTTTCAATGTTGGAAAAATACAAATAATAAACCGGACAAAAATAAGACATTTGAAATTATTTAAAAAGTACATCCCACAAAAGCTAACAAAATTCTTGTACCTAGCAGTAATTACCAAACAAGTTACCCAAATTTATTTCTCAAATAATAAAAAATACAAACAAACTCCTTTAGTATACTAATGTAAGCAATATATTTATTCCTATATTCACTTTTTTATAAATTCCAACTTAAAACGTACAGCAAAACATTGAAAAAGCTCGATGTTAAAATTAAAGTGCTTTAAAATTTCCTTAAATATTTTTTTGTCACTACAATACAACAAGTATCTTCTGTAAAAATAACTAAAAATAATAATAATAATAAACAGTCTATTGTCTAATTTAAATTTTTGAATCACAATAACAAAATATATAGATATTTTTCATGAACAGTACAATTATTTAAGAATTTAGAAATGTTTACTAATTCCATAAGAACCACATAAATTAAAAAACCTTACATGTATTCCATGTTTGCGCAGTCAATGCTGTATGTATAATAAATAAGGTGTTGACATTATTATATTTAAGTGCTACTATAAATGTAGAAAAGTCAATGTTGAATTTCTTACCCGAGTATCAAAATTCTATAGTGTACCAATTTCTGGTGGTTTTTCAATTTTCAAATGATGCTTATCATTCTGAAAATGGATTTTTAAGTTTTGCATTAAATACATTATTTTACATAACCTGAATGGCACCTTTGAAGTAAAAAATTGGGTACAACATTTACTAATAATAATCCTTGGTTAGACAGGGGCTAGGTAGAAAGGTTAAGACAAGCCTATAAAGAACAACCTAAATGGAACATTGGAAAGTTGGAAAATTAACATGTAGCATAAATACAATGAACACTGATGTTTAGCCATTACAAATGGCTTCCTCAGAGTAGGTTAGAGAATAGAAAGTAAAAAATTCTAATGGTAGGCTAAGCACTGTAGGCTGAGAACAGTTGTACTACCAACAGTGCATAGCCTACCATTAGTGTGACCTACTCTAAGGAACAATGGCAGAACATCACTGTATTTATTCATGTGTATGACTCTTACCAATGCTCTATTTAGGCGGATCTTGCTGGTTTCCTCACAATTTACCCTCACAGTCACCATACAAATCTTTCAATTTTAAAGTACAAATACCATTAAGTTCATTAAAAATAATCTAATCATTTAACGTTATTATCAGTCTTAAATAAAACTTCATTAGGCTGCTTCAAACTAGGAATTGTAACATACGCAATCATGCATATCAGCCCGCAGAAACCCCATAGCCACTGCTAATAACCTCTATCTGTATAATATTCACATATAATACAATTGTAACTGTAAAATAATAAGGCACAAAACACAGAAGAATCGGTTTATGTAACAGGCCCTTGCAATAATTAACAAATGAAAATTTGTATAAAAAACATCATACGTAAACAATAAGAAAACATAATTATTGCTAAACATTTTAGTTATCCAGTTAAAATTCGCTTGATAAATAAATCAGATTATCAAAACAAGTAAGGTTTTCCATGTCTAAAATATAGAAAAAACACAATATTTTTATTATTTTGATTTAAAATTTTACTTCAAATTAAATTAAATTAAAGAATAGGTAGTAAAAATACTCCACATAAATGAATAAAAACGTTCAGTAAAGTAAAGTTTGATCAATAGAGACTAAAACTAAAAAGTGATATTATTACATGGATGGTTGGCCCATCAGCGGCAGACGACGAGTCAGTTTGCAAATGTCTCACCAGCAGAGTGTAAATACTCTTCAATGTCTGTAACATTAAAACTTGTTTTAGCAACAAAACAACAGTGACAAGTAGCCTACCAGAACATAGCAAATTTCTTCCTGCCTAGGCTGAACTTTCAACAGTGTACTGTGCCATTTCTATGCTCCAGAGACCTCGGAAATGTCCATGTTGGAATGTTATGTTGTTTGGGTTGCACAGTTTCAATTGGTATTTTTTAACAAAATCAAAATTAAATCTAACAAAGGGGGCAGTTTTAACAGTTTAGAGTGATTACACGTGTAATATTTATTAGTTATTATTTGTACAGTTTCCAAATTATAAATTTAAAAATTACGAATAGTTCATGTCTGTAAAGTGTTTTTTCGATGACCAAAATCTGAATATATTTTTATTTATAAAAATAATTGAGAAAATGCAATTTGTGTACCATTACTAAAAAAGAAGACATCTTTAATATCAATCATTAAATGAGGCTTCCAATTCAAAATTACAGCATTAGTTATATTATTTTACTATTTTCATATACATAGTAATTTTTCTTCTACAGATTTTTGTATGAAAATATTATTGTTGCTGATAAAAGTTTTTAAATTTGACACAGACCAGAGAGTCTATAATCCTCATTTTAATTGTGTTTGTTATTTAATTTTTTTTATGTTGTACTTTTTGGCCTTGAACTAATCCCATTAGAAAGTAAACCAGCATTTTTTAAAAAAAAGCACTACAGCAACAAACTATTTTAATCCTTTATTTTTGTGATTAAAGAGTTTTGTGAGAGCATCCATGGTCTTAAAGGTATGAATGACCTACATATGCACAAGCTACTTGTGGGGTTTTGCTTAGTGTGTATAGTCTATTGCAGTTACTGTTTTATTAATATCTATAAGTTTCAATTTAAAAACCTTCTTTGGTCTTGTATTAACCAATTAAAAAACATATGTTGATGTTGAATATTGAAAAAATAAAGATCTGTTGGATATGTATAAATCATACCAATAAAATGTTACATTGCCCAAAATCAACCATAAAAGTCAAAAAGAAGTAAAATGTATCTGAGCTTTAACCCTACATCGGGCGCTAAACGGAGTTTTCCTCTGTGTATTTTTTATTATTCAAAATAGTAATACTTTTCTGATGTTGGCAGTCGTTTCCCGCAGTGTACTTCACGAGCATCTTTCGGGGAAGCGAAACAATAGCCTCCTGCTTATATTTGTCAAAATCTGTCAGTATGAGGTCTACTTCCGTGCGAGACTGGACGATTCCTCCGTGAGCGCCCGATGTTGTGTTTGTAGTGCTTGGACGAAATCTGCGTGAACGCCTTATATTGTTTAGTTTTTATGGAGTAATAATCCGTGTGCGCCTAAATCTGTGACCTGTGATGGTTTCTTTTTAAGTTTTATTTGAATTTTGTGAAATGGAGAATGAAGACAAGAGACTTGTCAGTACAGTACCCGTGTGCTAGGGAACATTTCAGTACTGTTTATGGAGTGAAAATTGTCGTTATAAGAACCAGAACGAAAATGTTTTGAAACTTTCTGTAGTGTTTAAAAAAAATTTTTAGTAAAGAATAAATTTTGATTTTAGAGTAATAATTGACATTACAATTGTATAATATATCAAGAATTGAAGTAAGTGGTTTTTGTAAGGAGTTGAAAACTAAATTCATTTCCATATAATATTACAGCAGGTTAAACATTTTTACAATTAATTGCATTATTCCTTAAAATAAATCATGTTGTTATTATACAGTAACATTGTTTAAGATTTTGAATTTCTTATTTGGATAATTCATTACATAAGAGAGTAATTTTTATTTAATTTCTAAAAATGAATATATTATATTGTAATTAAATCAGTATGAATATTTAAACAAATAAAAACAGTTTAAACGACTATAATATCCATTATTCGCTAACCTGGAGGAAACCTCCGTGAGCGCCTGATGGTGTTTCTAATTTTAAGCGCCTGATGGAGGGTTAAAGTTGTTATTGTGCGGCTAAAACTTATGTGATCATAATTTAAAATGGTAGAACCCTCCCTAATGACAAACTAGCCTTCTGAGTTGAAAGACTATGTCATAGAACAGGTGTTCTGGCACTTTGATCCATACAACTCAAGTTTATAGCTAGGATTTCACCAAAACTCATATTTATATTAAAGAGGGTCTTATTTTACGACCCTGTGTGTACAGTGGTTATCCTAGCGACAACTGACCTGGTGGTGTGATGAGTAGTGCAGCATGGTCCGTGCGTGCAGACTCAGCCTACCTCTGGCCCCAGCAGTCCGGCCCACTGCATGAAGTCCAGCACTTCACGTACTGGCACGTCGCGCGCCATCGCTTTCACACGCAGATTGCGGTCCTCCGTCAGTAGCACCACATCACGTGTCAGCTTGCGCGGTTGTCCTGTTTCAGTGAAACGTTATAAATACAAAATGCCACAATTAATTCCACGAAATTTCACACCTAATTTACTTGCAACATATTTTAACATGTATAACTCACCCTCTACCGCTTGCTCTTCTTTACTTGATGTGTGACAGAGTTTCAAGCAAGTTGCTAAAATCTTATCATCATTTTTCATGTCCTGTAAAACACAAGATGTTTTAGAGCCACAAAAAAAACGAGATAATATGCACTAGAGTGTGTTAGTTTAGTAATGACATAAAATACTCCTATTCTATTTTAAAATATTTTACAAACTCACAATTAAATTTCAATATCCAGGTAAAAGTAGGGGATCTTTTGTTGCTTTTATAGTGCCACAGGAAAATCAAATATATATGCAGTTTTTTAAAAGAAACAATTGAAATGTACTGTTCAGTGCAGTTCGATATTTCGTTATCGTAATGAGAACACTGAATATGGACACAATCCACATGTAACTGACCTGACAGTCCTCCTCGGAGGTGAAGGTGGTGGAGTTGAGGATTGTGCCCTTGGTGGTGACACAGCGGATGGCAGGTGAGGAGCGGCTGCGCAGGAACTCTAGAGCCGACGCTGCGCACTCGGTTACCATGGCAAGGTGTTGGGGCCGTGCAGTAGAGTCTCGACGACCGTGCGCCAGGCCATCCAACTCGTTCAGAACTGTTAGCGTCAAGTGTTATTATAATAATAATAATAATAAATTATTTATTGTGTAAGACATAAAAACAATGTTACAGCAGCTGTCAAAGTTGTTTACCATTCATTCTAACATCAAATTTCCTTTCAAACATGAGGGGGTTTAGTTCTTTATTTATAATTATCATAATTAGATTTAATTTTACACCTTAAGTATAATAAAAGACACAATTCTTTTTCCAGAAATAAAATTATGCCTGCTGTTCTCATTAAAAATCATCCATCATTAATACATAAAAATATTGTATAATTAATATACCGCTAGACATATGATTTAGTCAAAAACATAAATTGTGTAAAACGGAATCCCTGTTCTTTGAGACTTTCGCTGTTCAATAAAACTACGGCATCCACCTTTTAAAGTGCTACCAATACATCTCTTACAGTAAAAACTGGTTTTTTATTGACAATACTTTGGTTTGGATCTTGTCTAGAATGAATCCTAAGAGATTTATTAAATAGTTCGTCATCGCCTAATGGCTATTGTAAACAAGTAATAATTCCAATAATAACTTTTTCTTTAACAATAATAGTAGATACTTAACATTTGCAACATTGTCAGTATATCCTCAGATTGTATCTGAATATTGCTATGCCTCCTACTTTAGTGGCAATTACTCATCCTAGACTTTTTGAAAACTTTTCAACTATTGGCAATTTTGCAGTACTAAAGATATAGTATAAACCCACCAAACCATTCAATGTATTAAAAGACTATTTTTACTGTAATAAATCTTATTTTTCAGTGGTGTCAATTTCTTTTTACTATCTCAGTGCACAGATAGTTTTAATGTCTTTAGTACTAAGAAATTCTCTCAATTATTTTTATCATGATCTATTATAATTCTATTTCTTTATTTTTAATTAAAAAATTAATACATAAAAGTTTATTTTATTATGCTCACTTTCACAAGATGACCCAAACAGTTCTGTTACTAGAATTGTGAATTTATTTTAAATGTTATGTGAAATTAATGACCTTATTCAATCCTTTCATTGGCAAAAGAAAATGTATCTCGTATAATACTTTCTTAATTCCCATCAGAAATAAATACATTTAGTCTTATTTGTTTGCTAAAGAAGTGGCCTTATTCATAAAAATTTATATCTACCTTTTAAAAGCACAAATAGACAAGAAAATAGTGACACTCTGAAGTATAATAATGTAGGTACCCAAAATATTAAACAGTTTCCTTTACTTTATTTTTGCATTGCAACGTATTAATATAAAAGCTACCACACAAAAAGATTTAAAGCACTTGGTAAATGCAGAAGTTATGATGATTTTTCAAAATGGTGTTTGTGAAAAAAAATCACCACATGCTACACATTACTGTACAATTTGTACTAAATAAAACACTTAAAAATAAAGGAACCCAAGTACATGAAACGCTGTTATAAAAATTCACTTTTATAAATATTTATATAAGAATATAAATATACATTTACAGGAATACTTGTAGGCTGTATCCTACATTTATTAAAAATAACAAAACACTAGACAAAATCAGGAATCACAACACGCACAAAATACGCATTATCCTTATGTTAACAAATAAGTCAATTATATCATTAATAAGTGTCATCTTCTGTGACACAAGCACAGTTCTCCGTTAATATAACTGTACGCTATTTCTACTACTCGTATAATAGAGCCCAATGAAAATGTTTTTTACTATTAGTCATAAACACGTAGGTTAAAATTTAAAAATCTTCAAAAAACTGTGGGTACCATTGTGTGCAATGCCATTCTGTTGGAAATGCCTTTGATTCCAAAAAATAAATCACACATTTCTGAAAGATGAAAGATGCACGTACCAACGAGGGGCACCATGATGGTGTAGAGGTGAGGGCGGGACGGCGAGGAGGCCCGGGCGATGGTCTGTAGCTGCGGCAGGTAGTCTATGAAGCAGTTTGTGTCCGCTACGAGGTAGTGGGGCCTCACCTCCATCTCTACGCTCACCAGGGAGTTCTGCAGTATGCTCTGTGCACATCACAACAGTCCATCAATCAAAGCACAACCCTTGGACAACGTTAGCTATACTATACGTACAACACTTAACTTCCATGAGGAGAATCACAACATATGCAATACAATTCTATGGCACATTCAAGAAATAAAAATAACAATTACACTGTTTAATAATGATTTGTGCAAAACTTATTCTTTTTATTGGAGCTGTTTTAAACACAGAAAAAATTAATGCGTTTTATAGTAACTATAGTGTTTGGTCACACAAAACCTAATAAAAAGATTTTTATGTATCTCCTACTTGGGGAATAGCAATGTCATTGAAGCACAAGACTTTGCATCATTTTCTTGACTGGATAGTAACACCAACATGTAGGGAAGTCACACACTCAGATGAATTAAAAATAGATCGCGTTTTCAATGTAGCAAAAACAAGCCAATTCACAAAGCCAGTGGGTGGCAAGAAAGCTCAGTCTCACTCAGGTCCTAGCACTTGACAACGAAACACGATCACTGTACCTGCCAGTTCTCCTTCAAAACATTTGATACCAAATTGAAATTTGCAAGGATTTAGATTGTAATTTAGAGGATTAAATGAAAATACTTACTGTACTAAGTAGAAAAGTAAAAACCTTTAGTAATAATTTCATACCATTTTTTTTGCTCAAAGAAGGTTTAATTTAAATTCAATCGTGAGTTAAAAAAAATGTAATGTGCCTAATTTAATTTTAAAATTATCTTAGTTTTACTCCATGTTACCTGGAACTTCTGCCTTCGTTTCTCTTGGCGCCGGTGGGACCGCTCCAGCTGTTGTTTGCGCTGCTGTAGGCTCTCTAGTTCCCCTCCTCCCCCTCCGCTTGTTACTTCCCCCTCGTCCTCTGATGCCTGACCTGAGTCCTCGCTCACGTTACCGCTCACCGTCTCCATGCACAGCTCTCCATCACTCTGCACAGACCAGATCAATTGTCACCAACATTAGGTTTATCTTTTACAGTCATTACAGAGGAAAATGATCACGATTAAAATAAACTTGTAACAAGATTAAAGTTCCATTAAATATTCGCTTTGATTACACACAATAGTAACTGGAAAGACTATACTAGGATTCTCACATGGATCATTTTCATCATCCATCAATTTGGACTCAACAACTTGAGTCCAACTTGGGGAAATTGAGTGTCTAGAGTGACTACAGGGTCTGTCTGGGACTTGGAGAACATAACTATTGAGGGTCAATATAATCAGATCAAAATCGAATCAATTTGGAGCCCACGTTAACCTGAATGTATTTAGATTGACCTGGTTAATTTACCACAATGATCCAACGTTAGATAAAACTACAAATATTTGTCATACAGAAGGTTTGGTTTTGTGCTCTTAAAAATAGTTCCGGAAAGCCAGTGTGATGTGAGAATAACAAAAACATATAGATGATTGTGTAAATCTCAAAGTATTTACTGTTTATTTTCTATTTGCAAAATTCCAATTATTTGCCATCAATTTCGAACATAAACTACATTATTCTCATGATATTTTTTCATTAGCTATGAGATGTACAAATGAACAATAAAGAAACTAAGAAAAATTAAAAGAAATTTTTACTTTCACTGTTTTGATATCCTGTACATAACAAAAGCATAAAATAGCCTCTGAAAGCAGAAGATGCAGAACTGTCTGCCCACAGAGGATGTATTAAAAAGGTAAAAACATGAAGTGTAAAATAAGTTTGCTGAACTAAAAACGATTGACCCTACCTGAGCCGGAGGGCTGGGAGTCTCCACGACTGATATATACTCGCTGGTGCCTGTCTCATTCTTGTGCAGTTTGAGTACTGGAGGGTCAACACCACACAGGAACACAGTACCGCAGAACAGGATCTTCCGGATACGCAGACATATGCAGGCCACCTCCTGCGCACAACATGAACATGTATACATTCAGGTTCAAACTGGCAGTCAAACTCAATCAACTTTTCTAACATCCAGAATGTCAATTCATTTATAATAAAAAACACAGCAAATTCTTACAAGTATTTTCCAACAATACCAGCTAAGAGACATTTGTTGTCCGTTTTTTATTACAATTTTGATGATACCATAAAGTAACATGTATTTTAAGACAAGAGGGCAAACCCTCACCATGTTATTCTCCACACTGGTGTACATCGGGTCAGGGCTGTGCAGTATGAGAGGCACGAACCCAGCCAAGACAGCATCCTCTGGTAGCTTTACTTGGTCATAGCCTGAAAAAAAAAACTTTTGCTAAAACCCATATTTATTATTATAAACTACAAAACTGTCTATCTTGGAGATCAATCCCAGCCAGCTTACCAAACCAAGCTGTATTCTCGGCCTATGGACTTATTTAAGCTCACTGTACTCATTTGTTCCTTGGCCTTTAAACTTTCTAGGGTTCACTGTGCTCACTCGTTCTCCAGCCTCTGAACTTACTCAATCTCACTTTCCTCACTTGTCTGCCAACCTCTGGACTTACTCAGTGTGATTACTCGTTCTTCAGCCTTTGGACTTACTCAAGCTCATTGAGCTCACCTATTCCCTAGTCACTGGACTTACTCAAAGCTCATTTATTCCCCAGCGGACTTACTCAGTGTGCTTACTCATTCCTTCAGTGTGCTTACTCGTTCCTCAGCCTTTCGAGTTACTCAAAGGTCACTCATTCCTCAGCCTCTGGACTTACCTATTGCGCTTACTAATTCCTAAGCCTTGGGACTTACTCAAGCTCACTAGATCCAAACATTTAATTGGAATGTCAAAAATTTGGGTGTTGTGTCTTGTTTAACATTGCATTTTTTATTTTCAACTTGAGTAAAAAAATTACTTCTGTGGTGACAAACCTTAAAAATATATTGGAATACTTTATGCCTCAGAAGTGAAATGAATTATTAAGTGGGCACTATTGAATTTTCCCAGTGATTTGGGCTCCTTGACAAGCAGTGTTTAGTCGAATGTGATTGATATTGTTAAACTTTCATTTATAACTATTTTCTTGAGAATTACAATTATTCCTATCAGTACTACATTACTTTGGCATGGATATTGAATTTGACATACAAGAGACTGGTCAACACTCGGGGACATCAATAAACTAAAAAAACTTTTTTAAAGTATTTCTACAAACTAAGTATTTTCTGTACAGAGGATAACTTGTCAACAATTAAAGACTCAATGAATGCTATTGACAAGGATAAAATAATCAAGCATAAATTGAGGGAGACTTTGATCTAATATCCCTTAATCGTTGTCAGAGTTGTGACAATCAATAATAATCAGAACTTGTTAAGTACTACAGACCTACAGTGAGGCTCTCAGATCATGAATCTACTAACTTTGTCCTAGTCAATCAATGACTTTTCTATTTAATTTTTTGTTTGGACAAGTTCTCTAGAGATTCATAATCGTGTACAAAGTCTCATAAAACATGTACCAACATTTTCAAAAACATTTTCTGCTTTAGTGGTTTGATTACGTGCTGTATAACAAGACGTACGTATCCGACTTTTAAAAAATGAACTGCACATGCGAGGGTTTCTAACCCCAATGGGACCGTTAACAGGCCGTTACTGGCGAAGATGCCACAATATTTCCGCAGACATATAACCACACAAATTACTAAGTATAAACTAACAACGTTCCCAGTATAGCAGGGAATCCGTTACTGAGACAATAGCCAATAAAGCGTTGTGTAGCCGTCGTCCCTACGTGTCTACCCCAGCAGTTACACGTCTCAAGTGGTCTAACGGCAGCGAGCTTTACACAGCTGGATCCTATCACAGAGCAGTAATACTGCCACTCGTTGGCCTAACTGGTTGTAAAACCATTTACTTTTTAAAAAGGAATATCTCTCTAATAAATATAACAAACTTGCAATTACCCGTGGCTTTGCACACAATTTCATTTTGAAAAACACGGAGACCATGACCATACTCACTTTAAATAGTATTCCAATCAATCCTGAGACAAGTGATAGTCACTGAAAGATATATCAATCTCTTGATTCACTTTAGATTTATGTTTAAACATGGGGCCTTACAGTAAGGAGAGTTAAACTGTTTTTTATAAGTACCTCAGAAATTTCTCAAATATCTCTCTGATATTTCATTGAATACCCCCAACGATTTCAATAACTACTGAAGTATTATAGACCAGTGCGAGAGACTGAGGTCAAAGTCCTTAAATTTTCACTTAACACACTTATGATGTAATAAATTACGACATTTTACTGTAGCTTGTTAAAATCCCAATAAAAACAAACCCAGCAAACAAAAACTTCTGCACGAAACATGACATTTGTAAAACGTAACTGACAAAATGAATAACACAAACTTTCACTATCATCAGTTTAAATGTGTATAAATTATTACACTTATTATTCTTGACCTTAATTATTATTATTATCTTGAACTTATTATTCTTTGACTGTGATTAAAAACACATTTATTATCTGCTTATTAAGTGAAATCCGTAAATATAATGGATAATGATGTGTTAAAGGGGTTTTTAAGACCAGTGGATTGAAACCTGGAGAGAATGAGATTTTCGAAATAGGAACAGGCCTTTGACTTAATCTATAGAATTACCATGTAAAATTTTAGTACAGTCGGTCCGGCAGTTTTTACATGATAGAGTAACATACAGAACAGACACCATTCGTCAAAGCCACGGTGGACTAGCAAAACCGATTAGGGAAAGTTATTTTACGAGGTTCAGATACGAAAAACTATGAAAAAAGTCATACTGGCATGAAACTTCCCTTGTGGTTGATAATTTACAGTAAAATAGAGTAACAAGGTATGAAAAGTGAATTCAGGCTGACAAGAAATAGAAAAGCATTTACAGGTATTTGAGTTCTGTAACATAGAAGAAGAGCATGTAAAAAAGCTATCTATTAGGTAATTAACTACATCAGGCTCTTGCGACGATGAGCAAATTAAAATACATCAGCTGTAATACAGCTGTAATAGATTTCACAAACATAAAAACCGCTTATTTTACAGCAAAGTCGTCCATCACGCTAACCATTCAGGAGGTAGGCTAGTAAAAGTTATTACATGTCTTCAACTCAAATGGGTTGATAATAAATGAAGAAATGAGACTGTAATTTGATGCCAGCCTGGCAATGCGCCTAGTTAGCTAATATACAAGGTGGGGCGGGGCCCAGTGAGCGGTGTAGCCTGTCATTAGTCTGGCACACTGCGGCGGACTGTGGGGCGGGGGCGGGGCACAGCTCCCACAGCACAGAGTTACTGAGTGAGCTGCTGTCGCTTCTACACAAATTTACCAATTTTAGACCCATAATTATATTACCATTTTTACTTTACCTTTTTCTTTCTTGCATACACTCACACAATTATATATCTACAAAACTTAAATTAAATACATTTTAATCCTACTCCAAATAACTCCCCCCCCTCCTTAGAAACCGTACTATAACAAGTTTAGTTACAGAAAACATTTGAATGTACTATTATTTGATCTACTCATACTTAAAATTAAGTTCATAATGTCATATAATACAACTACTTTAGAGTTTGAATGTGTTCACATTTTTATACAGCTTGCCCAAAAGCCAATTCATTGAGTAATTGAAAGTTTTTTGAATTATACATAAAGTAATAAATAATCAAAAATACAACAAAAGTTTTACTTTTTTATAAACAAATTGCCACAAAGAAATTAATTACCTCACTTATTAACCCTATCATGAGTTTATGAAATACTTACGAAACGAATGAGCACAGCCTTTGTCCCATATGCAATTGTCATGTACTTTTGAAATTCATTGTTTTAATTGACATACACGATATTTAGCAGTTTTTCTGAACACATTCCGTGTTGCTATACAAATCCTAGTTGTGCATCCAGTGGCAAAGTTTATATTTTATGCGTAACCAGTTTGGCGTGCTGTTACTTTCCAACACGCTTTTAACCAGCCAAATATACACTTGCATAAAGCCATCCTAATGCATGGCAAAATTGTGTGAAATTGCAAGAACGTTAAAAAATCTTTTTCAGCCATAGTAATCATGCAGCTGAATAGGAAGAACTATTCAAAGTCTGCCATGATAAACAAATGTAAAATATCTTTTTGAAACCTAGTATAAATGAAAAGAAACTATTCAAAGTCTGCCATGATAAACAAATGTAAAATATCTTTTTCAGCCATAGTAATCAAGCCATAGTATAACAGCATGATAGCAATCTCATAAACAATCATTAAAAAAAAATTAATCAGCAATAATATACTTAATGCAACAAAAAAAATGAACAAACAATATTTACGACGAGAGCTAAAACTACAATACTACTACTTCCTCTACAAAAATAAAATAAATGGATGTTGTTGTTGACAATGTCTCTCTAAAATATATTACTTGTATATCAATTCTTTAAAACTTGCTTGTGTTCTCATTGGCTAGAGAAAACTATTTATTAATTATAGTACAGCATTATTATTTAAAAATACATAACTGAGTATAATGACTAATGACACTTTAATGAGGTTTTCAATAAATAGGTCACATTATTTGTCTTGCAATTATAACTGTTCTTATTCTTCCTTCCTGCAGATAATTTCATCTTCAATTTAAACTATTGCTCTAAACAAGACACGCTGAACAGCCATTTGCTTTCTACCACTATTGTCTCTCTTTATAAATAACCCAACTTTCATCATACGATTGACTCCTTACCTTCAAGGCACTTTTCTGATAGCAGATGTTGCGGGCAGTCGAGCCGTTCCAGCAGGTTTACCAGTGATGCCAACCGTCCCCATACATCACCAGCAGGGCTACAACACACAAAATCTTGACTTAACCACACACATCTTATTAAACCAAGCACAAATTAAAAATAAGAATTTGATATCAGTACTCATTTTTATGGTTCGTTTTGTTTTAAGACTTAAAAATATAAAAATACTTCATTTCCTAGGTAATGACTCTCTTGCCTGAAGACACTGCTGTCATTAAAATATGTTAGTTCAAACCAAAGTAGGGTAAACTATACAGTCATTGGCACTTTAAGATGCTATTCCTTACGTCTGTTCAATATTTTGTTCTCAGACACATGAAAACATATATTTTGTTAATATTGATTGGTTTTTGGCTTTATACTTTTCTTTTTACATTCACAATAAATTTAAAAAGTAAATATTTATGTTATGTGGAAGTGGAAATATTTATTTTGTTATTATGTTACATAATTATAGTGATTGGCACCTAATTCACAGTTATTGGCATTCTGTTTGACAGTCATTGGCACACTTTCATATTTTGCTAAAAATAAGAGTGAGGCAATGAAATCATGCACACAACTTACTCTAAAATGTATAATGTGTATATACAACTATTGAATACAATAATTATGATTGCATAAGTAGAAAGTTTAAAAAAAATATTACTTCTATAGCCTATATTGTGACGTTAAAATTCAAATAAAAACTAGACAATAATAGTTTGCCCTTCTACAACATCTTTAATAAAACCATTAAATGTTTAATTCGTTGGCAATTTCATTTCCAAAGTCCAAACAGATGTTGCATACAAACACAGGATCATGTTGATCAAGGTCCTCTCTGTTTTGTATACAATTTTATTATATGATACAGTCTATCACACATGTCACATTCAACAGGTTGGGAGACTTCTTCGTCTTTGAAGTTAGTCCCACAACTGTAGCACAATCCATTTTTTTGTTACAGGAAACAACTTTTTCCCCACAGACTTAGGCTTATGTGATACAGACGGTCCCGTTATCAACATCAATTGACTTTTCAACTTTGACTTTCCCACATAATTGATCTTCATAATTTTTTCTTCTTAACAGAAATCTTACTATGGTTGTTTAGTAGAGTTTCCTTTCTGGGCTTTACTTAACTTCTTTTCTTCTCGTAGTCCTTTTTTTCCTTTCTGCCTTGGCTCTTTCTTCTTTTGCCTTTTTTTCTTCCTTTTCTTCATAAATTATTTTCCATTTCTTCGAAGAAACAACGTAAGGTACTCTTTCTGTTTTTCTTTTGCCTTTTCTGGTTGGAGTTTCGGGCCACACGAGAACATCAGCCAAAGCTGGACCACTGCTTCCAGATGCTTGGGCAATGCCTTGTGAAGCATGTAGCGCAACACGTGAACCTTCACTTAACTTTTTCTTCTCGGGTGTTGTATAGTTATGGTCAAGTTTTTACATTTACATTGTTGTACATTGTTTCACATTTTGATTGTTGAAGATATGTGGTGTCATTTTTTAATGCATTGGCACTGACATCTGGTGCAGGTAAATTAATTTCAGGAGCATAGTTTTGTTGTTTTTTTGTAACATCAGTTGTGTGGCATCTTTGACAATAGGCCTATCTGGCACACAAACATCAGTGACAGTTTTTGGAGAGTGTGGAATTTAGTTTCCATGACAGCATGTGGCGAACCAAATTTTTGAGGTTGCTTATTTCTGGAAAACTCCTCCCACACTCGATATAGTGTGAAAAACAGTGGAGGTTCATTATTTTCCGACACAACTTTCTTCTCTATATTGCGGAATTTTTCTATCATTTCGTCTCCTACAATCCCTTCGAATTGATCCAAGGTAACTACATCTTTACCGCTTAATGGTACAATTTTCATTTGGGTTTTACCAAGACACTTTGTATAGTCAATTGAGTTGCAGTTCCAAGGAAACAAGCCACAGGCTCTAAATCCGTTAGTAAGTGTTTGAGGCTTGACCTCGTCCACTACATGTTTCAGGATTGGTGCAACATTCTCCTTAGTTAAAGCGTCTGTCGGGTGGTTACTACGCCAATTAAACACTGCCTTTTTCCAGCCTGACTTGATTGGTCTAAATGCAGCAAACATCTGCTGGCTGCATTATTCTGGTAGCGTTTGGGTATAGGGCTATCAGTATTATTTGCAACTCAGAACACAGTTGGCTTAGCTGATAGGAAAGATGGCTCTTATGCCCATCTACAAAAAGGATAACTGGCCGTGTGATATTGTTTTTTTCAAGGTGTGCATTAAAAACATTAACCGATGTACTCATAAAAGACTTCGGATTTCATCCATCCAGTGTTCGAATGACCCAATACCCCAAGAGTCTGGTACAGAATTTACAATGTTGATGGTAATCTATGGTACGGATAGATTAACATCGGTGGAACAATTCGCCCACAAGCAGAAAAAGAAAACATCACAGTAATGGCGGCTTTTGAATTTCCCTTGTCAATTTCATAAACATTTTTTGATCCTGTGGGAGCTAAAACTTTTAGAACCCTTTGGACACAGTAGGAAATTTGTCTCATCGCCATTAAAAACACGAGTCGGGTCTTTCAAAAAACGTCCACCCCGCATTTTCTTCTTTCAAAATGTCTTCTATAGTTTTAAACCAATTTTTAATATCGTTTTCGCTGACCGCATGAGCTTGCAGAAGTTACTCCTTCGGGAGTCCTTAAGGATAGGTTAGGGTGCCTTTTTAAAAATGCTTGATACCAACCGAGGCCTGGAAAGATTGTTTTTTTAAAAGGATTAGGTCTTTCATTTTTGTATTAAGAATTCTTGAAACGCTCAGTTTGCAAATCTTCTTTCCGTCGTGGGAAACCTTTCCGACAGCAGTCATTGATCCATTTTTCAAGTGTATCCTCTTCTTCCATCGTCAGTACAGGTGGAGGACCAAGTTGTGTGTTTTGAAAACTTGTCACTAAGCCGAAACTGAATAGTTTGACCGAGGAACACCATGCTTTTTTTGCTGCAGCCCTTTTTGGTCATTCCATTTCTAACATCTTGTAAAGCTGCCTCAAGAGAATCGGCTTTGTAAGAGAATTTAGGCATAATTTGAACTCCGTTGGTGATCTGAAAAGAAAAAAGTTATTTATTGGCATGCCAATATCTATACATTGACATAGTGCCAATCACTGCTAAGGTTACAGTGATTGGCATGCCAACGAGAAATATATATGTGTGCCAATGAACTGTTTCAAATTGAGTTGTTAAACAATAACAATATTCATAAAAAGCCCATTGTTTTTATACTTCGAAAGATGTTTATTTTGGCTTAAAATAAACAATCTCTTAAATACATAGTCATTGGCACTCCCTGCCGATGACTATATTTCATAATTTTTAAACATACAGTCATTGGGCACCCCCCCTTTGCAGGTTTGATTTTGGAGGTTTATTTAACTTAAAACCTATCAAAAATGGTTTTCAACTTCCTTCTACATTACAGCTATCATTGTCTTAGTTGCAAAGATTTATCTTATCAAAGGGAAAATAACATAGTACAGAGAAGCAACTCTAAAGGAATTCACAAGAAGATCAACAGAAAAAGCTTACCTATACTAAAAATAATTTTTCCAGACACCACGTGCAGTCTATCTGCAAACATCACAATACCAATTGGGGAGAACTGTTTAAGAGTATCTAATGAACTATGTTGGCATTCAATGCTGCCAACCTAAATCTTGTAATGAACAAAATAATTACAAGTGCCAATGACTGTACTAGTGCCAATGACTGTATGGTTTACCCTATAACAACCATAAAGAGATTTTCATGGTGATTCACTATGCCTATTTCATTACACTGAATTTATCTTAAATGTTCACTGTGGCGAGTGTTGGATTGCCGACTGAACATTAGATCGCTCTCTATTACTTATAGCTTATGGCAACATATAAAATACTGATTAACCATTTAAAATCAAAATGTAAGCTAATTAGGAATATGTTTATTCTTAATCAATGATGGCATGGCACCAACATCCACAGAGAATCATTTCAACATTTTGATACACATTCTGCCAGTTTCCTTCACCAGCAAATAAATATAATCTTTAATTTCTTGGTCCACGATTTCAAGAAATCTTTAATTTTTTGAAATTACTTTTTATTATTATACTTGGTGATATGAAATTACTTTTAGTTCATGGATTGATGGATCATATTATAGTGTATCTAAATATATTATTAGAAAGAGACTTCTTATAATAATACTAACCAACACACTTTGCATCTACAAATCTTTAAACAAGTTTTTAATCATTTCTTTTTATAAGTTAAAAACTTTTATCAGAAAAATAACTATCAATTATCCTTTGCATTTAAATGTCTGATAACAACAATAAACTTGAATAATAGGAACAGCACTAACCCATTTTCCAGCATTTTGCACTTTAATTTTGTTTCTTACTTTTATTTATTATTAATTACTGAAACAAATTTTGTTTTTGAAGTTAAGTTCAAATTTAAAATTAATGATTACTTATTTTATTTTAACAAAATTTATTTATTTTCAAGTTGTTATCTCCTCTTCCTCCTTTTATAAAAGCCGTTTTCTTCATAAATTTGTCAATAAACAACACAGACATATTTCATGAATCAAACCCATTGTTTGGTACAATAATATATACTTTCTTTATTTTACTATGTAAACACTGATACATTTGACATTTTACTTTTTGGTATTTTAAGTCTCTTACAAAAGGCTCAGAAATGGGCTGTATACAAAAATGTAAAGGACCACAAGGACAGATAAATAATTCATAATAGAACAAAAATCACAATAATTTCTCAGTAAAAGAATAAGTCTGTCATGCGTTTGTTGTAAATTTAATTAAAAACTCCTCAGTTACATTCTAATCTAGCATTGACTTTAGAAACACTATTTTGCAATTTACTTCTCATATATGTAATAAAAAATTTTTTAATGTATACAAAGTCAACAAAAAAGTATTTAATTAGTTTAAAAAATTACACAAATTAGAAAAATTCTACTTTTACAAAGAGAATCCTTTGAGGTTACATGATTTTTCAAATCCATAGGTCAGTTTATTGTCAAGATATTGTGAACAGACAGACAGACAGACAGACAGAAACAAAACCTTTACAGTCCTTTGAATGGCAGGCTTCGCTAACGCTCATCCAATGAAAACAAGCTGACTAAACTATATAATCAGATACCAAATTAAGGTGAACAGAATTTGAAAAAGTAAGCCAAGAACATCAGGAGTGATATAACCACGAGCTGAGGAAAGTGGAAAATGAAAAACATTATATATCTCGACATTTTAGAGGTACAAAGATTAGAACTTCCAGGCGACCAGGCTAGAAAGAAGACGGGTTTAAGTCAAATTTTGGTCTTAGCCTCTTTTCTACTACAGTCCACCTCGAAGTGCATTCTGCAGCCTGTTGAGTTCCCAGCACGGATCAATAGTCTGTAAGGAATGAGGCTGAAAAGGAGAACAACTGCCCTTTAAAAAATTGTGAAATGAAATAACAGGCACAAATAATTTTCCAGTAGCTAAAACCAATTGAACTGTGATGTTTTTCCTAACTTGTAAGGAATATTTTACGTTAGAAACAGTTTTTCTCTAATTACGACAATGTCGACGAGAGAAGCAGAAGTGACTGGTCAACACAAGCAAAATGAGAATGTCATGTGGCCAGCGCAATTTGATACAAAGTGCAGTGTACAGTGCAGCAATTATGGCCGGAGGACTACATTCCTCATGCAGCCCTACAGTACGGAATAACCTCACTTTTCTTTTTTTTTTTAATAACAAACACATTGCCATCTGCACACTGTCTTATCAGTTTCTCTTGTTATTCACTGGCATCTTACTTTCCAAAACCGAACAAAAACCTAGTATTGCTTGAAAAACACTCGTTTAAACCATTGTACACAATAATAAGTAGACTATCATCAGTAAATTTGGAATGCATCAATTATTACAACCTTTATGTATAACAAAAGGAACTTTTGTTCAGCTAAATAGATTTTGATTTATTTTACCTCTTATCAACCAACCCCATTCTAAACAGGGTTAACAGATGTCTCGTTTCTTTCCCACTTCTGGGATCTATACACTCTCTTTGTTCTTTCTCTTATTGTAGACATTATTAATACTTAAATAAAAAAAATTACTTGAACTAAAATAAGTGACTGAAAATAAAAATACATAAAGAAAGACTGAAAGAATGTAAAGGAACATTAAAAAAATAAACTAATTCAAAAAAACTGTTACTAACATAACAATGTTTATCAATTTTGTCACTTTATTCCTTGACACTTCGAGAGGAACATCACATTTATGAACTTACATACTGATATATCATTTATCACTAGACTAAATTGCAAAATTGGAAATTACATTGTTGCTTTACAAGTATTTCAAGATGTTTTAAACATAATTTGTTGCTTTAGAGAAGCCTTTTGTTGCATTAGAGGGCTAGCAAACTATCTCATCTGCCTGTCTATCCACGTGATATATTAAGAACAAATTAAACTATAAACAATTTTGCAATTTTGCATGATTGAAGCTTCATTTTGATGGACATCATTGAGGTCAATGATGGTGCACAAACCTCAAAGGGATTTGGCTGAGCATCAACGAAACTTAAATGCCTGCAGGATAATTCGATATAAACTTGAAATTTTGCTGCAAAATGCTACTTCAATTTACAGTATTTTAAGAATCCCCATTTACGTTTCAATAAGTAAATTGAATATGTTTCAATAAGTAAATTGAATATGTTTCAATAAGTAAATTGAATATGTTTCAATAAGTAAATTGAATATGTTTCAATAAGTAAATTGAATATGTTTCAATAAGTAAATTGAATATGTTTCAATAAGTAAATTGAATATGTTTCAATAAGTAAATTGAATATGTTTCAATAAGTAAATTGAATATGTTTCAATAAGTAAATTGAATAAGTTTCTATACATATCATTTACGTTTAGGAGTGAAATCTTTTTTCCCTGCAAAGTCCTTTACTCTTGGAGCACAAGTTAGTTACCAAACATGACTGAACTTCTGATAAGCATACAAACTTTTTCAACCAACCTGAAGGAATAACACTCAGCCAATAATGATAATTGCTAACTGCTATAATATAAAAAGACATAAAATATTCAGTTCCATACATTTTTGTATGAACACTCTACATGTTTATATCATGAGTAGTTATTTTTATAAGATAGGAATGTCTTAGATACTCTCGCTGTGCAAGTCTGTAATACAATGAATACTTACAATCATATTGTCAAAAACACTTCCTAGTGGAAAATATCCTAATATTACAATTTGGTTTGTTAAATTAAACAAAGTAAATCCGCAAAAGCGGCAAATAAAGTTAGCAAACATTTAAGGAAACGCAGCACCTGAAACGCCACCACTCATATGTAAAACCAACACAAAAACCACTAATGACCGAGTGAGTTACCGACTACCCGATACCTGTAATTACACAGCTCTCGTTGTGGGACGTAAACGTTATATGATCACTTTGATGATCCGACAAAAGACCTCTGAGCGGCCGTTTTCAGTTTTAATGATGGCACTAACCTGGAAACGGGTCTCTATTTTTAGTTGCCCTTGGCTCAAACTTGTCTTCACCGCAACCGAACAATATGGTTATAAATTGTCCTGTTCACGATTAGGGGTCAACGATCCTAGTCTTTAATTCTGTTTCAGAGAGAATAAATGCTCGCAGATCAGTATTGATTAAGTTTTTGTTACTTTAACAAAACAAAACTTTGTTACAAACAAAAAACAGTAATTATTGTTAACAATGATATACAATTTTATCATCAAGTTTGTGTTAACAAATGTATCCTATTGACCATACCTAGACAAACATGCTTTTAGACAGGTACGTACAGACTGAACTAAGAGCTGAAATCAATATTAGTTAAGTACAGAAGATTATTATTGTTATTGCTGTTTTGTTATTGGAGATTGTTATTGCTCACCCGTGCACATATGTAGACCACATTTTATATTTAACTTACAGCCTTTATTTCTAACAACTGTACAACCAATTTTTTTTGTTTTATTATAAATATTATACAGTATTGTATATTAATACATACATTTTTGTCAAATTGCATGCATGTGAAAATCAGTATGTTCTTTATTATAAATTACTAAATATGAATTACATTGAACAAAAAGGGAGACAACCTGATCGTAAATTTAAAAAAAATACAGTACTTTATCAACAATATCACCAAGCCTATTGGAAGGTTGTAGTGATCAAAATGTTGGACCATTCTCTTATAGTTTATTTTAAAAGCATCATATTTAGATGATTCAATGGAGACTGTTAGATGATGTTAACAATATCAATATTGATAGTAACAACTCTTTAATAAGTTATATCAATGTTGATAGAAACACCTCTTTGATAACATAAGCTATATCAATGTTGACAACAACACCTCTTAGATAACATAAGTTATATCAATGTTGATTTGAGTTTACTACACTTACCCGACGCTATAGTCATTACAGGATGGTGGAGGATTCCAGACACTACTGTGACACAAGAGCCAGTCACACCATACCTGCAAAAGACAGGGCTTAAGTACACCTTGTGTATGAAAAATAATTCACATTCTCAAGAGAGTTTGTGCAAATTCTGGGGATAGAAATAATACTTCAACCCATCTTCTTAAAGCTAAGTAGTGATGCCCCTTTAAAGCTAGAGCAGCATAAGTTGGCATAGTAATAGTTTTAACATTCTCCCATATTGAAAATGATTCTTCTAAGTTAATTGAATTTGTAATTGAGAACTTACATTATATTGTATTGGAATAATTTGTACTTATATTATTTAAACAAAAAACTTGACTACACTATTATTTAATAGGTAACTTATCAAAGAAAAATACTTAAGTTAATATTATGTAATATTAACTTATAAATAATGGTAGTACAATTAAATTCTTGTGAATAATGTAACAAATTTTATTCTGAAGTTTTATTTTGTTGATAACCTTGTTTTTACAAGAACATAACCAAACACTTTTCTTCTCTATATTCTTGATTTACAGTTTTATGCTCAATTAATTTCATGAAAGAACTTGTAAAATCTAATCAGTATCAACCTGAGATAAATTTTGCATTACACACTACTAAAAGGAAAAGGGAGATCAAACAATTTTACATTTAACAAGAACATTGATAAGTAGTTTGTCTTATTAATAACCATCCAATGATGTGATGCTTTCATTTTAATTTAATAATGTAATTGATAAGTAGTTTGTCTTATTAATAACCATCCAATGATGTGATGCTTTCATTTTAATTTAATAATGTAATAAAGCAATCTAAAGAACAGATCGATACCTTGATGGCAGGCAGCAGTATCTGAACATCATCACCAACAATCAGCGGGTATGGGTATGAATTGTTTTGTTGGTCCCGTAGCAGCTGCACAGTCCTTTCTAGGATTAGACCAAACATCTGCAGGGAGATAACTAGTGCAGATTCCTGCATAGCAGATCGGTAGTTTGGCGCTAGCTCGCTGTCTGCAACAGAAACACCTGACTATGAGATATCTTGGTGGTTCTATTGCACTCCTCAAGGATTAGACCAAAAATCTGCAGGGAGATAATCAGTGCAGATTCCTGAATAGCAGATCGGTAGTTTGGTGCTAGCTAGCTGTCTGCAACAGCAAGACCTGACTATGAGATATCCTGGTGATTCTACTACACTTCTCCAGGATTAGATGAAACATCTGCAAGGAGATAACAAGTGTAGATTCCTGCAAGGAAGATCAGCAGTTTGGCACTTGCTAACTGTCTGCAACTGGAAGGCCTTACTACGAGTGTTATTTTGGTGCTTCTATTGCACATCTCCAAGATCAGGCATGTTTCTATTCGGCGTGTACCCTAATGGATACAAGAAAAAAACTACAGGATAATTGTTCCTGTTATAAATATTATAGAACTAATATTTGTCTGTGATATAATATATATATATATATATATATATATATATATATATATATATATAAATAAAAAGAAAGTAGATTCGTTGCATAAAATCAGGATCAGCTCCAAGAAGTTTGTCACTAATTGACTGTTGGTATAAAAAAGACTGAATTTTTAAATGAGAAAACAATCATTTTTTTAAATTATTATCTATCCAAACTCAATGGTTACTGGACTATACAAGAATCTTAACAAACAGAATAAGTAGGAAGTCAATATAGATAAGGTGGTTAGTACTGAATAAAGTACAGGGATCACATTTGAACTCTTCAACATGGTTGAAATTTTGGCAAAAGTATATTAATATTGCAATACTGACGATACTATGGCTTGGTTGACAACACTGTATTACGGTTTGGATGTTGGTAACACTGGATGATTATTATCGTGCATAATCATTTCCTTGTTTTGTATTCATCCAATAGGACTGAATTTTGATTCAGTGTTGGCATATAGACTTCTCTACAGTTTATGCCATCTACTCAACCTTTAACAATATGATTAAAACATTGCAGCAATGTACATGTGGTAGGAATGGTGGCAGTGTGAAATTGGTCAGCATTCTGTTTATGATTCTCCCCTTTTCATGGAACTTTTTACGTGCATAGTTATAGAAAAACAGTGTCCAAATCGGTTTGTACACGGAATGTGAACACAGATATAGTTCATATTCTGACATGACATCAATCCAAGATCCATGACTTGTAGATGGAGATACCTGCCACTCGCAAGCATCAAAAGCAAAGCCGGCTCCGAGTATCGCCCGGTCCGACTGACTGGAGCGGAGCCACGATCAGTACAATTAGCCAGATAAGTGTTTCGACATTTCACAGTGACAAGAGAATGTAGAGGGGGAGGGTGAGGGGGCCACAAGAACTGCAGTGATTACATCTCACCAGGAGCCGCAAGTTTTTACTGCGAGGACGGCCATCGACCGCACATTACCACTGCTGTCGCCACTGCACTATTCGCATTCTCCTGCTCACTTTCCACATTAAAAATAAACCAGTGTTTTTGTGTTACGCAACAAACATATAATCAGATTAAAAAAATTCCTCTCTGCATTTTTAATCAACTTATGAAATAACCACCTCAGAAGAATCTCAGAAGTAAATGTCATTCATATGTATTATTTATTTATTTAAAATATTTAGTAAACTATTAAATTTAATAATCAGTAAATGTAAATTCAAATAATAATTTACTAGTGGCCAATACCCATAGCTTTCACAATTACGTTAAACACCTTTATAATTTATCTTGCCATAAATGTGGGTTATGAATCTTGGAACTACAGTGATTTTAAAAATAAAATTATATGAAGAATTTAAATAACATGAAAAAATATTATTCAATACAATTTAATGTGAACTTCATTATTCATAGTCATTTCCTGATTTCCTGTTGATTCAATATTATTCTACAGAGGGTTTCTCCTAACTTTTTGCTGCATCTTTATGGTGGCATGAATCTAAATTTGATTCATTTGACAATATTTTATTAATTAGATTAAGTAATTTAGTTTAAATTACTTGCTACTAATTAATTCAGAGGCTCAAATCGCTGTACTATCGGCACCATAGACATTATGACAGAATCCAGTGTCAAGGAAGCCTATGTAAAACACATGTTTGGAAGAAGTATCTGGTTTGTTTGTTTCATGATGAGTCTTAGTACAGAAAAGAACATATTTATTGACCAAAGTTGATTTTTCCAAAAGTTTTACCTTTTATTACAAGAGTCATTACATGTTGATTACGACTATCTGACACAGTTGGTTAGTTTGTTAGTTAACACGCAAAAAATAACTGCAGTTTGCTGCAATATTTGGAATTGTGTAATATTGAAATGAAAAAAATTAAATAAAAAATGCCTTTATTAAAGAGGCGGAGTTAGGGCTCAACCTCATATCATATACAGTAAATTTACAATAGTATGGTACAATTGCGGTAATTTATTAACTTTCACTTTTAATATAAAATAACAAAACTGTTTTACCTGTACAAAATTAAAGGAGCTTAAAGCAAAAATTTATATACTAGATTAATTTAAAACTTAAATAACTTAGTTAACTTTTTAACTTCATATTTTAGTGATTAACAATATAACAGCTTATGAGCTGTGAGATCATCTTATCACTCCTTCCCAAATATTTCTTCAAGACATTGACATGTTGTTATTCTTTTGCTGACATTGTTTTTATGAAAAGTAACATTTTGTTGTCACCTACACCAAATTCGACAATATTCCCTAAGACAAAACTCTAAATTTATGAGTGCAATCACTCAGTTATATATTTAAGTTCCATTTTGCAGGTCATTCTTTAATTAAACAAATTTTCTCTTGAAACAAAAACCAATTTATATTTATATGCTTAACAAAGTATGTACAGCTGAGTATTATTCACACATAAGCTCCCTTGTAGTGTTTTACATCATGTTTCACAGTTCTTGTAATATGTTTTCTATATACCTGGTAATGTGTTGATGTAGTATATTCAAAGTGACAGCTGTTCAAACTAATTTCTGAATTTGTTTGAGATTTCCCGTTTAAGAAAAATAACAAACAATAAAAAAGTAAGTATGAATGAGTTTTTCTTGCATCTAGAAAGTTTGTGCAACCCCTTCCTTGTTAAAGACTGTTGTTTTAGATTTAAGTACTTATATGGTTAGTGTATTACAAAGATTGCCAAAAACAATTATTTACAACAATGTTTTTTCCATCAAACTTCTCAGATATTTAGTTATATCAAAGTTACACACCACATTTTTTATATAATTAGTCTATTTAGAATCATAGTAGCTCCAATTATGAAATTCAAATTTGATTAGTTATTGGTTTTATAAAAGTCTAGGCATAAGAGTTACAAAACACCACAAATACAAAATCTTTACCAGAAGTAAATGTTTCTGCCTCTTTGGTGAATTTCAGCTGAAAATGCCAACTGCTCCTTGTGCCTATAAACTTATATGTGAAATTAAATTTCATAAACTTTATAATTATTTTTTTCAATTCTCAAAAATATCAGTATTAACATTATACTAACTTTGATCAACTTTCTATGATTAAAATATTCATGTAATTCATGTATGAACTAGGAACCTACCCTAGTTCATAACGAAGCCAACAATGAAAACCAAATCAAACTCCGTTGAGTAGTTTAGAAAATATTGATGTATAAACAGACCAATACAAAAAGCGACTTTAATTTATACTATGTATTGATTAGGTAATCAAGTTGTTGATCAATTAATAATAATAAGTTGAAAAAGTTGTAATAATGAAAATTTCACTCATTCAACAACACAGACTCACTAACCACCCAAGGTAAAACCTAGGTATACAAACTTAAGGAAGGAGATAGAATGTTAAAAATGAAAATTCGTTTATCCCAAACATTTTTACTGGCATAAATCTTACCAACCACCATCTTAGGAGTTGAAAATAAAAACAATTTTTAATTTTTTGTTTAAATTGCATGGAGCAATTTTCGGACGTTCAGTTGTATTGGATTTTCTTGCAGAGGAGAGCACAAAGAGATGGGAAGCCGGGATCTGGCCACGATGCAGCAGCATCAGCCAATTATCTGCAAGAGGCCGAGGCCGGTGTGAGTCAGAACGTGGCCTTGCCAACGGCCTTGCAAGGTCACTGTACTATCCCGCCAGAAAACATCGGCCATCATTTCACATCCGGGGACTCGCTCACTTGTGTGTGACCTTGATCTTGTGTGTGACCTTGGCCATCGTTACTACTCCGCTCTGCTGCTTAATTATGCGGTCGCGTTTCGTGAATGGTTTCGTGTTTTTAAATCAACAAGTCTAAATAGTGTTAAATGTCCTGTGTACATCATCCTCTACATTACGTAACACACTTTTGCTTCTGCAAAAATTACTGATAACAGACTTTAATCTGTCCATATGCTTAATTTTAATGTATCCAAAACGAAATAGCACTAATTTTATACGCAATATCAGAGCTGTTTAGACACCGTCATCTGTTTAGACACCGTCATTTTGTGACAACTTTCATTTCAAGAATTGCTCAAACAAATTTAGTAGCTACCACGAAAATATAATTAAATTCTCGCAGAAGAAACGTCGAACAATTATTTAACTATTAATATCATAATAATACCACATCAACTAAAATTCTCAGATCTCAATTATAACAATAAAGATCTGCTGCATACAAGATGGCCAGTATTCTGATAGCCTACAATTTGAGGTTATTTTTTATGTTATGGTTTAGATCGGCAGCGACGATGTTACACAATACTTGTAAAATTGATATTTTTTTTAAGACAACAGACGTTCTCACAAATTCACCTGGCCCCAAGAAATTCACAAACTGTGGTAATAAAAATTCTCCAATAACTCAACCAGCGTGTGATATGTCTCGACTGACATTTCCTCTGGCTGTCCCACGATTGCGGCCAAATTGCCGCGAATTCTGGCATGGATGTTTGCTGCATCAGTCGACCGCACAGTGCACTCGTGCGACCTTCGTGTATCCGAGGAAGACACGAGGGTCTTAGCTGAGGATTAATTGACTAAAATTTAATTGGTAAATGCGGCAATATATATTTTTATGAGTACAAAAATAAAGTACCGTACATCAATAAGAGGCAGGAAATGTTGGCGCTCCTCCGCCTATTCCTTTGTTTTTGAAAGCTATTTTTGACGCGTCAAGGTCATCGTTATCGCCCTCCCCGCACCACACTATTTAAAGTAACCATGCCGTCGAGTCGGTCAATGTCAACATTGACAACTCGTTTAGTTTATTAATATTCTGTTGTGCCTTCTTACAAGGTACCTTTAATCTGTTTAACAGAATCTGTAATTTATTCAGTTTCTACTGTGTTATCGTGTTGTATTTCTAAATCGTAGTAAATAAAAATCACCATCGTAATGTAAAATAAGAAGTAAAAATAGATCTTATAAACATGTTAATATTTGTTTGTTATACCGTGTTTGCGTGTTTTTCCATTAAATAGAATTTGTTATGCTTTTATCGTGATATTAATCAAAATCACTTTTACCTGACATATTTATTAAACAGACTTTACCTCCCCCCCTCGACCAGTGTACATTGATGAGTACTTATGAAGTCTTCTCAGTGTCTGTACTCATGGAGAAATAACCTTACTTTTACAATTAAATTATTTTGTACTTATGCATATCTGTAATATAAGGTGTTTGAAAAAGCAGTACTCTCTCGCCTCATGAACCATGTTGTAGAACATGGCATGCTTACAAATCATCAACATGGTTTTATAAAGGGCCGATCCACAACAACTGCTATTACTAGTTTGGTGGAGTTTATTGTGGATCAACTTGAGGCTGGCAACACAACAACTGCAGTACTATTAGACTTTACCAAAGCTTTCGATTGTCTTGACCACAACCAACTCCTTAAGAAGCTGGAAGCATTTGGGATTTTTGGAACAGCAGCAAGATGGTTTAAAAGTTATATCTGACAGACAGGCAACAGGTGGTTGACTTGGTGTGCACAGACAGAGGAACGTCCCGTTCAATAAGATCTAGCCCTTTACTAATACCAAGTGGCGTACCCCAAGGTTCAGTTCTGGGGCCTGTCTTATTTGTTCTTTTTACTAACGATCTCCCGGGTTACTTGGAAGAATTTTCAAAAACCATTATGTATGCAGATGATACGGTTCTACTTTTAGGTAATAAACATCCTGAATTGCTGGAAGTCTCTTCATACACAGCAACGAACATGGCTGTTCAGTATTGCCATAGTAACAACTTGGTAGTCAATGAAGCCAAGACGCAACAACTGGTCTTTGGAAGAGGAAAGAACGATTTTGGACCATTGCCAAACATTGACACTGTGGAAGAAGCCAAGTATCTGGGGATCGTAATGGACAATGGAATGAAATGGACACCTCATGTGGACAACCTCTGTAGCAAACTAAGCTCTGGACTTTATGTTGTTCGTCGAATAAAATCGATAAGTGATGTCACAGTTGCAATTACTGCATACTATGCACTCTTTGAAGCACACCTCCGATATGGTCTCACTGTTTGGGGAAAATCAAGTGTAGCCAACTTACAAAGACCCTTGACTCTACAGAAAAAATGTATCAGGATACTGGCAGGCCTGCAGCCTAGAGACAGTTGTAGAACATCTTTTGTTGAGCTGTCAATCCTCACTGTGGTTTCATTGTACATCTTAGAAACAGTAATGTATGCTCATGAAAATGGCTTGACCAGAGGCATTCATTTACATTCTTACAACACTCGTCGAGCAGCAGATTTTACACTACCAGAACACCATTCAGCATTATTTGAAGAGAAGCCTTCATATATGGGTGCAAAGCTGTTCAACTCCCTACCTACCGACATTAAGACAGAACAAAACCCCAAGAAAATGCTGAAAAGATGGCTCCTCCAACATCCTTTCTACTCAATTGACGAGTTTTTAAACTGGAGAGCTTTGAACATCAACCAGTGACTGGACTATCATTTACAAAGCTTTGATTTGTAAATTGTTTTATAAAATTTTGATTTTGTATAATTACCTTTTTTATGACTCTCTTACTGTTCTCAAAGAATATGTAAAATAAAGTATATTGTCTATTGTCTATTGTCTAACATAAGGCGTTTAAATAACAAAACTAACATATGATCGGAAGACCAAATACCTAATAAATGACTTGTATTTACATTAATTAAACTTGTATAAATGGCAATAGCCTGATTTAATTTCAATAAACACTAAATCACAATATAATAAAAATATAATTAATAATAAACATTTACTTTCATATGCTTATTTTCTTTTTCCATTTGTGTTTATATAAAATGCTTGTCAACAATCAGGTTTCTAATAAACTGAACTTAAAATTATTTCTGTGGAAAACACTTAGCAATAATTATAAAACTTCATGGCAAACCACAATTCATAATTCACCAAGATGTTCACAGAGCATTAAAACACAAAATTCACAATTTTAAATTGAAATCTGAATTTAAGAAATCTATTGCTGAAAAAACTAGAAGCGTTATATCGTGATAATCCACAACTAGTAATGACTAGTACTGAAACGTAATTCAATGGTAGTAACGATTGAGTTATAAAACAGCTGTAATGTTTTTTTGATACCTCCTGTTGAACAGAAGAACACTCCATTAAAACTACAGTTAAAACATTAACACAAGTGAGTTGGTTTCAGATCTCCTACTACACTTACACAATCGGCTAGAACTGTTACCATCCTGTTTAAGATTTATTAAATTTAAAACGATCAAATAACGCATCTTATAGTTAAAAGTTATATTTATGATTTGACCTAACACCAAAGTTTTAGGGGGATGCAGTTTTTGGTATTTTGATGAACGGTTATAGAAAACAATTTCTTTTTTAATCATAAAAACACAACTTACTAAGAAAATGAAAAAATAAAATACCCATGTTTTTTATGATGTTAAACTACTACATAATTTTAGGACATTGTACAATAGTACGAGAATTTGACCAAAATCTGCTTAGTGCAGTTTCTTATAAACAAACAAAACACACACATGAAGTAAAATATTATAAATAAAATATTTAAAAAAATGGTTGGTATTAAGAGATTACAAGACAAATTTTTAAAACAGCACATGAAAAACAATACTTTCTGTTCAAGTACTTTATTTAGCAAAAAGTCAAATAAATAGCAAGAAAAATATATATAAACTGCTGTTTTACTGTAATTAATAACACATAGTTATTGTACCTGATAACAGAAAGTTATACATTTCTATACACTATATACTATAGGCAAGATAAGAAATCATTGTCTTATCAGAAATTTATACAACTATAAGAAAACTGAACAAAGTCCTCCAAACTATATTTTACAGCAGAATTTATTATTGAATAGCAAGTTTTTTATACCAACTCATTGACAATAAGAAGGTTTTTGACTAGGAAAATCACTTCTGTATTACTGTTGAATGAAAACGTCCTTTATTTTGGTTATATGTTGACTGACAATGTCAATCTAATGATTAGTAACAAAACAAAAGAATGATGTTTTCTTCCGTTGCACAAATTAAAAGAACATTTAATATATTTTTCTACAAAACAGCTTTGAAATTACACTTCTGATGATTTTTTTATTGATACCAATGTAGACACAAGAGTATGGTATAAAACATTTTTGGAGCTCTTCATATTGATAAAGGTTTAAGTTGTGAGATAGAGATATTAATAACATTTGTAGCAGAATTTCTTTTGTAATGCCAACTCATACAAACATCTAAAACCTGCATTTTAAGAAAATTAAAAATCATATTTCTTCACCAACTCAATCACATACTGCAGTTGGAATTAAAACTACAACAATTACTTAAATACAGTGTTAGCACGAGAAAAAAGGTCTTAGAATAAATAATGAAAGATTTTAATGTAAAAGAGGAACCCAAAAAATTATCTAAAATGTACAATAAAATACATAATTTACTACCTTTCCTACATGCCGCGATTTCTGATTCGATCAACCTTTTGAGATGCAGTTCGTGGCATTCTAGTGAATGAACTCTTTAAAATGAACTATGACTCTTTAAAATGAACTATGACTCGACCCACGCTTAAATTTAAGATTTCTATTACATCCTCTACCGGCCGTCCCCACCCAATGTATGTGTGTGATGGTTATTGCATAAAAAAGTAGTTAATATAGCCTCATATCACTGTACAAAGTTTATATATTATATCTGCAATGGTTTGAAAAATAAATAGGCGTTTCCAAACTTTTCAAACACACTGTATATGTAATGTGGTGGTCACTCGTGTATACATGAAAAAGAACAGCTAAGTTAAGGAAGTATAATAGTAGCATTTTAAGATAGTTGGAAATTTTTCACATTTGGTTTTTTTTCACCAATTTTTCGTTGGTTTTCCAATTGAGCCTTGATAGTTCTGAGTAACACTTCACCATCTGCAAGACTTAGAAAGAAGATGGGAATAATTTTTTAAATTCACAAAAACAACCCTAAGTAATGTTATAACCATTCCTCTTAAAGTTACTTCAAAATTTTCAAAAAAAAGGAGGAAAAGTATTCACACTCACATTAAAACTACAATTCAAAATCATATTAAGAAACCACTCAATCTGATCACTCCCAAACTTCAATAATCTGACATCCAAAACTCTTTTTTTGGCAAAACAAGTAATGATTTTTGGTTCTTAGTCGACTAAAACGTTACTGGGCCAACCGGTGCCGAGATAACAGACAAAACTGTGTGTGGGCAGCCGGCACAATCAACATTCCAGGAAGCTGGAGCCATCACACCAAGCCCTAACCTGGATACCTACAGCTGGAAGAGCCGTTATTGTATAAATATCCATGCTAAACAAACATCCCGCCTCTTAATTATTGTCATTTGTCAGTGTCTTTGACACGCAACACAACGCCGCACCGCTTCTCTTCACCTTCTCTTCCGGTTCCTACAGCGTCCCAGCCGAATATTAATTCCCTTATTTTCTCTCTCTCTCTCTCTCTCTCTCTCTCTCTCTCTCTATCTATCTATCTATCTATCTATCTATCTCTATCTCTACCCTCTTTCCTACATATGTTCAGAAGAAAATTTTGTGATGGCCCATAAAATCAAATTCTGCTTTTCAGTGGAAGTATTTTCTTTTTTATAGTTTTCACCGAGTCAAAAAAGTGGAAATTGCAAAAGTTTCAATCTAAACTAGTGTGTTTGTCTGTACGTCCATACATTGGTCATGATCTTGAGCGAATTTATTATTCAGGTATGATGTAGAAATATACAAATCCGCTCTATAATTGTTTTAGAGGTTCTGTTTTTACAAAACATATTTTTAATCAAATTCATTTGTCCCAATCACTGTAACAATGTTAAAATTATTCATACAACTTAAACTATTTGACAAATTTATACTATTAGAAACAGTAACAGAAATCTCTTTATTTACAATTTTATAAACAGGACTTAAAACAAAATGTCTCCAACCCCTAACTTTTTCCACATTATTTAGATATCAACTCAGGTCTACCACTGATCATTGCCAAAAAGCGTTGTACTTGAGTTTGATTAAATTCATGCAATTAATAATACTCATAAACTTAATACAGTATTATCTTATTTTGAATTGTTTTAGATTCTCTTTAGATATCTCTGTTCTTAACTGATATTTCATCCAACCAGGCAATTTCTTAGAGAATTTCAGTTGACCATAGAAATTCAATAAAAGAATGCTCTGTGCTATACTTTTGGTTGCACACATTATATCTGATATTTGAAGGTTTTACTAATTAAGATTGTGAGATAAATGTATTATCAATGATCTGTCAGAATATTCAGAACTATAATAAATGCAATTTAACTGAATTGTGCTATTTAGATGTAATATTAATTTGATGGATTTTTCTGCAAAATTTATAACGATTTTGTACGATTGTAATCAGTCATTTTAATTTTATAGTCAGAGAAAATATTTAATTTTATAGTCAGAGAAAATATTTAAATTTAAAGAATGGTTAAAAGATTAGATTTAGATCAAACACTCGTATGAGATGTGATAGCCAAAGAGAAGTTTAGTAGTGCCCACTGTTGAGTGTGGTTAACCCTTTCCGGGCCAGGAGGCAATATATTGCCGCCATAGATCGTGTCTGAAAAGTGCCAGGCGGCAAAATATTGTCTCCTTGATATTCGTCGTTTTCTTAAATAAATACAAGGTCAAATGATTAAAGTTTAATGTTTTTATTCCCTGGTATATTTGTAGATAATTAATATGAATATCATTTTTATTTTGGAGATCTATGCATTTTTATTTCGTAATTGTCACGTGACATTATCAGCTGACTCGATCTTTCGTTGTTTATTCTTTATATTTCAGTGTAATCGTATTATTGTATGCTGGATTCTTCTTAATTATTTTACTTTGTGGTTGTAAATATTAGTAATTTTAGTTGTTACGTACTTAGCTATGTGTGTAGTTGTTACAATGACTGGCGATTTGCAATCTCACGGGAGTGAAATTGTGAATAGCACATTTGTAAATAAATAGAAAAAGTGTAAATAAATTTAAAATAAAATTGTGTAAATATTTCTTGGTAAATAGTGTTTTTTAGCTGTATTGAAACTGTTTATGGATCTTACAATCATCTGTTTACCGGTACATCCATAATGTGAATATTTATTTTAATTTTCTTGCAATGTAAGAGTCAGTTACTTTAACACTTATAAAATGCTGCGAAGTACAATTATGCGTATTTATACAAAATGAGTCATAAAAAATGTATTTATGAGAGAAATAACACAAAATTTTGTGTTCTAAATGTATAATATAATAAAATAGCTTCCCACAGTAAAATTATTTTTCCTTTTTTAGTTACTTGCAAAAGAAATTTTAAGAAATTAAAATTTTTTATGTAATCTATTAAAACAAATTTTAAATTTTAAATTACTTGAAACTACATCTATATATTTTTTTGTTGGTAGTATATATCTATACGAGTAATTTGGTGCAACTTTTAGGTCATGGTCTAATTTTCATGAAAACATAAATTTTAATCTAAGAGACTGCAAAATCGCCAATTTTAGCCTGGCACTTTTGACTAGTCACAAGATATGAGATGTGAAAAAATTATGCAACATCTCATATTTGCTCCTGGTCTTGAAAAGTTTAAATGGCCTTACAAAGGCTGCCCTGCAAGCAATCTGCGATGTCAGGTTCGGTACCTAAAATAACTTACTAGAACGCCATTTATTTACACCTTCTCTATTGGTAAGAAGGGCGATTCAGAGCATGATGACCTAGCCAAATAAACTCACAGTAGGATGCGCACTGAATAATTAATGTGCTGATTAAGTAAAATGCAAAATAACAAGACTAATTATTGGATAAAAAGGAAAAATTTGATAAGTTTTTGGGCAGAACTTATACAAATAGATCTTGATATGACTGAAAGGAAAATTTACATATTGTACAAAGCGATGTGAGATACTGAACGACTCTGGGCAGTTGTCTGTTGGAGCTGTGCCATCCCCAGTAACACACCATGGTCAGTATAGCCAATCAGCACACAATGTTTACGAGACCGTGATATGGTACCTGGACATAGGGTACATGCATCTGGTGCACACTTCCCGTGTTGTACAAAGCGATGTGAGATACCGAACGACTGTGGGCAGTTGTCTGTTGGAGCTGTGCCATCCCCAGTAAACACACCATGGTCAGTATAGCCAATCAGCACACAATGTTTACGAGACCGTGATATGGTACCTGGACATAGGGTACATGCATCTGGTGCACACTTCCCGTGTTGTACAAATCGATGTGAGATATGGAACGACTCTGGAGCAGTTGTCTGTTGGAGCTGTGCCATCCCCAGTAACACACCATGGTCAGTATAGCCAATCAGCACCCAATGGTGGACATGCATATGCATCTGGTGCACACTTCCCGTGTTGTACAAATCGATGTGAGATATGGAACGACTCTGGGCAGTTGTCTGTTGGAGCTGTGCCATCCCCAGTAACACACCATGGTCAGTATAGCAATCAGCACACAATGTTTACGAGACCGTGATATGGTACCTGGACATAGGGTACATGCATCTGGTGCACACTTCCCGTGTTGTACAAATCGATGTGAGATATGGAACGACTCTGGGCAGTTGTCTGTTGGAGCTGTGCCATCCCCAGTAACACACCATGGTCAGTATAGCCAATCAGCACACAATGTTTACGAGACCGTGATATGGTACCTGGACATAGGGTACATGCATCTGGTGCACACTTCCCGTGTTGTACAAATCGATGTGAGATATGGAACGACTGTGGGCAGTTGTCTGTTGGAGATGTGCCATCCCCAGTAAACACACCATGGTCAGTATAGCCAATCAGCACACAATGTTTACGAGACCGTGATATGGTACCTGGACATAGGGTACATGCATCTGGTGCACACTTCCCGTGTTGTACAAATCGATGTGAGATATGGAACGACTGTGAGCAGTTGTCTGTTGGAGATGTACCATCCCCAGTAACACACCATGGTCAGTATAGCCAATCAGCACACAATGTTTACGAGACCGTGATATGGTACCTGGACATAGGGTATATGCATCTGATGCACACTTCCCGTGTTGTACAAATCGATGTGAGATATGGAACGACTGTGAGCAGTTGTCTGTTGGAGCTATGCCATCCCCAGTAACACACCATGGTCAGTATAGCCAATCAGCACACAATGTTTATGAGACCGTGATATGGTACCTGGACATAGGGTATATGCATCTGGTGCACACTTCCCGTGTTGTACAAATCGATGTGAGATATGGAACGACTGTGAGCAGTTGTCTGTTGGAGCTGTGCCATCCCCAGTAACACACCATGGTCAGTATAGCCAATCAGCACACAATGTTTACGAGACCGTGATATGGTACCTGGACATAGGGTACATGCATCTGGTGCACACTTCCCGTGTTGTACAAATCGATGTGAGATATGGAACGACTGTGAGCAGTTGTCTGTTGGAGCTGTGCCATCCCCAGTAACACACCATGGTCAGTATAGCCAATCAGCACACAATGTTTACGAGACCGTGATATGGTACCTGGACATAGGGTACATGCATCTGGTGCACACTTCCCGTGTTGTACAAATCGATGTGAGATATGGAACGACTGTGAGCAGTTGTCTGTTGGAGCTGTGCCATCCCCAGTAACACACCATGGTCAGTATAGCCAATCAGCACACAATGTTTACGAGACCGTGATATGGTACCTGGACATAGGGTACATGCATCTGGTGCACACTTCCCGTGTTGTACAAATCGATGTGAGATATGGAACGGACTGTGAGCAGTTGTCTGTTGGAGATGTACCATCCCCAGTAACACACCCATGGTCAGTATAGCCAATCAGCACACAATGTTTACGAGACCGTGATATGGTACCTGGACATAGGGTACATGCATCTGGTGCACACTTCCCGTGTTGTACAAATCGATGTGAGATATGGAACGACTGTGAGCAGTTGTCTGTTGGAGATGTACCATCCCCAGTAACACACCATGGTCAGTATAGCCAATCAGCACACAATGTTTACGAGACCGTGATATGGTACCTGGACATAGGGTACATGCATCTGGTGCACACACTTCCCCGTGTTGTACAAATCGATGTGAGATATGGAACGACTGTGGGCAGTTGTCTGTTGGAGCTGTGCCATCCCCAGTAACACACCATGGTCCAGTATAGCCAATCAGCACACAATGTTTACGAGACCGTGTTATTGGGTACCTGGATGTTGTGTACACGCATCTGGTGAACGCTTTATGGAATCCAGTCGCCAGGTTTACCACACCTCACACGCCTCTATAACTAGCTGACGTTACAACTCGGCTCTAGGTAAACAATTCACACTTCGGCCTCGTTAGTAAGTAAGTAAGTATCAAGTAAGATCAGCACTGGTATTTTACCAGTACTAATTCATACTCTATCATTTTTCCATTTCCCCTACCCCTCACTTCCTTTTATCACCCATTGTCCCATCCTCATCCTTAGCCTCACACTTTCCTCTTCTCCTTCATCCCTCTTTTATTCAAGTTGATGATTTTGGCAAAACCTGTTGTCCTTAGAGACAGGCAAAATATTTACTTAGCTAAAAAAATCTACCAAACCCTCAACATTTTATTTAGTAGATTTCTTTGTTGGAATTAATATTACCCTTACATATGTATATACATACCTTTAACCTCAAAATGTTTCTAAAAATTGAACAAAATATATACTACATAGAAAAAACTAAAAAAAAAATAAAGTCATTAAACAGAATCTAAATCAATATGCTATTCCAAGAGAAGTAAATGACATAATTTTGGCCTACCCTTATTCTTAACTAACCCTTACAAATTAGAGTTAATTTTAAGATTGTAAAAGTTGTTGTAACATCGTTGTTAGTGTTTAATTCTGCAGATAACCATAATATTTATTGTTAAGTTTTCAAAAACATGAGCCTGAATAAATACTACCATGAGAGCGATTATGATCTTAGAATGATGATCGCAGCTCTGACTAACAAGATTGCATCTAGAAACTGGAATCTGAGGAACAAACCAACGACATCCATAACTTAAAATATTCTCATACAGGACCAAGGAATTGGAACACTTTATTTAACAAATCACGGCTGGAAAAAATGCGAAGGACCCAGGAGGCAAGAAAACAGTGATAAACAACAAAGAAAAATATATAGATTTGAATAGAATAAATAAACCGGCTTGATATACACAGTTGAAACGATGACTAATTTAATGTTTCCGTTGGCATGCTCAGTTTGTTGTCGGTGCGTACAAGGGCCAGAGAGAGGGTCAGCAACCTGCCAGCTGCCCCCGACCTTGCCAAGGTCACCTTACATCAGCGTCGTGCCCGGCAGATCCAGCTGATAATCGCTTTATTACAAACATCCCACCTCGGAACGTGTCTTGTTTCACAGCCATAAACCGATACCCGATTGCGCCGCTCGGCCCCTGGTACTGCTTCATTTCAATATTTGCCCGGCACGGACACAATAAACGTGCTGATCAGATTCACCTGCTGTTGGAACATATTCTAACCCTTACATTGCAGAGGCACTTTAACTTCAGTACAATTAAATATTATGATGGTCCCCATTAGAGGTGAATATTTACATTATCTTAATGGCTAAAAAATTGAAACTACTAACGGTCAAAAAAACATTCTGTCCATCTGTCTGTGTGTATGGAACGACTGTGAGCAGTTGTCTGTTGGAGCTATTGCCATCCCCAGTAACACACCATGGTCAGTATAGCCAATCAGCACACAATGTTTACGAGGACCGTGATATGGTACCTGGACATAGTGGGTACATGCATCTGGTGCACACTTCCCGTGTTGTACAAATCGATGTGAGATATGGAACGACTGTGAGCAGTTGTCTGTTGGAGCTGTGCCATCCCCAGTAACACACCATGGTCAGTATAGCCAATCAGCACACAATGTTTACGAGACCGTGATATGGTACCTGGACATAGGGTACATGCATCTGGTGCACACTTCCCGTGTTGTACAAATCGATGTGAGATATGGAACGACTGTGAGCAGTTGTCTGTTGGAGCTGTGCCATCCCCAGTAACACACCATGGTCAGTATAGCCAATCAGCACACAATGTTTACGAGACCGTGATATGGTACCTGGACATAGGGTACATGCATCTGGTGCACACTTCCTTCGTGTTGTACAAATCGATGTGAGATATGGAACGACTGTGAGCAGTTGTCTGTTGGAGCTGTACCATCCCCAGTAACACACCATGGTCAGTATAGCCAATCAGCACACAATGTTTACGAGACCGTGATATGGTACCTGGACATAGGGTACATGCATCTGGTGCACACTTCCCGTGTTGTACAAATCGATGTGAGATATGGAACGACTGTGAGCAGTTGTCTGTTGGAGCTGTGCCATCCCCAGTAACACACCATGGTCAGTATAGCCAATCAGCACACAATGTTTACGAGACCGTGATATGGTACCTGGACATAGGGTACATGCATCTGGTGCACACTTCCCGTGTTGTACAAATCGATGTGAGATATGGAACGACTGTGGGCAGTTGTCTGTTGGAGCTGTGCCATCCCCAGTAACACACCATGGTCAGTATAGCCAATCAGCACACAATGTTTACGAGACCGTGTTATGGTACCTGGATGTTGTGTACACGCATCTGGTGAACGCTTTATGGAATCCAGCCGCCAGGTTTACCACACCTCACACGCCTCTATAACTAGCTGACGTTACAACTCGGCTCTAGGTAACAATTCACACTTCGGCCTCGTTTGTTTTGCCTCCAAGCTTCCTTTCTTCTACTTAACATTAAAAATAATCGGTATAATTTTTTTAATATTGTTCATTTAAAGTACAAATCACATTGTAAACAAAGATTCAGTCTATATTAAATGACAAATTCAGGTGAGTGCCACAAGAATCTCAAATTAATGAAACAAACTCAATGAGTTGAATGAGAGAGAGAGAGTGAGAGAGAGAGGGGGGGGCTTGTAGCTGCAATGTTAGAGATAGTCAAGATCTATAATTGATCAGCACTGGTATTTTACCAGTACTAATTCATACTCTATCATTTCCATTTCCCCTACCCCTCACTTCCTTTCTCACCCATTGTCCCATCCTCATCCTTAGCCTCACACTTTCCTCTCTCCTTCATCCCTCTTTTATTCAAGTTGATGATTTTGGCAAAACCTGTTGTCCTTAGAGACAGGCAAAATATTTACTTAGCTAAAAAATCTACCAAACCCTCAACATTTTATTTAGTAGATTTCTTTGTTGGAATTAATATTACCCTTACATATGTATATACATACCTTTAACCTCAAAATGTTTCTAAAAATTGAACAAAATATATACTACATAGAAAAACTAAAAAAAAATAAAGTCATTAAACAGAATCTAAATCAATATGCTATTCCAAGAGAAGTAAATGACATAATTTGGCCTACCCTTATTCTTAACTAACCCTTACAAATTAGAGTTAATTTTAAGATTGTAAAGTTGTTGTAACATCGTTGTTAGTGTTTAATTCTGCAGATAACCATAATATTTATTGTTAAGTTTTCCAAAACATGAGCCTGAATAAATACTACCATGAGAGCGATTATGATCTTAGAATGATGATCGCAGCTCTGACTAACAAGATTGCATCTAGAAACTGGAATCCTGAGGAACAAACCAACGACATCCATAACTTAAAATATTCTCATACAGGACCAAGAATGGAACACTTTATTTAACAAATCACGGCTGGAAAAAATGCGAAGGACCCAGGAGGCAAGAAAACAGTGATAAACAACAAAGAAAAATATATAGATTTGAATAGAATAAATAAACCGGCTTGATATACACAGTTGAAACGATGACTAATTAATGTTTCCGTTGGCATGCTCAGTTTGTTGTCGGTGCGTACAAGGGCCAGAGAGAGGTCAGCAACCTGCCAGCTGCCCCGACCTTGCCAAGGTCACCTTACAACAGCAGTCGTGCCCGGCAGATCCAGCTGATAATCGCTTTATTACAAACATCCCACCTCGGAACGTGTCTTGTTTCACAGCCATAACCGATACCCGATTGCCCGCTCGGCCCCTGGTACTGCTTCATTTCAATATTTGCCCGGCACGGACACAATAAACGTGCTGATCAGATTCACCTGCTGTTGGATCATATTCTAACCCTTACATTGCAGAGGCACTTTAACTTCAGTACAATTAAATATTATGATGGTCCCCATTAGAGGTGAATATTTACATTATCTTAATGGCTAAAAAATTGAAACTACTAACGGTCAAAAACATTCTGTCCATCTGTCTGTGTGATTATGTCTGAAATCTTTAGAACTGTTTGAACTATAATATTCAAATTCACTTACATGTATGTTATAAATAAAGGAAAGTTGCCATTACTGGGGATGGCAACCCATGAGATTTCAAAGAAATAGTTTAAAATATGTGCATAATAAGTAAGATATGCACCACCAAATTGATTTCAGATACGGTACTTTTGGGCGATAGCTTAAGCAATTGTTTGTTTAAAATTTGTTTTTGACGTTTGTTTGTTATATGTTATAAAATGTATAACAGGAATCTGAATGCTCGTGGCTCAAAAGATTTCATATCTCATAGAATTAATTTATTACATTCAGTAGAATGTCCACTATTAAAATATACCTTCCACCATTCATAGTCAGAAGAAGATAGGTTTATATGTTTATATTATCTCAAAGGTGTTACTATTATCGTTGTAACCATTGTAAAACAACTTATTAAAATGATGTCCTAAGACTAACTTGTCAGTTGTATTTTTCATTTTACATCATATCTAGTGAAAATATAATGTTTTATAAATTAAAAAGTTTAGAACAAATTCAAACAAATTTTATACTAACACATTTTTTTATCTAAAAATGTTTCAAGATGGTGGGCACTCCAACTTTGTAAAAGGAATGGTTAAACCATTTTACAAAGGTGGAGAACCCATAGCTGCATGGTCTAAGAAGCCGACTTTGGATCTGCATTAGCGATAGCGCAGGTTCAAATTCTGTCAGTGACCTTAGCACATTTTTGGTACTATTGAGTCTCCTCCTTATTCTGTCTGTAAAGGTCTTCGCAAATGTGAGTGGGCCATGAGTCTTGGCAGGATAAGGCTTAAAAGGGAATCGGCCTTTTGTTTTTCTTTTACGTTTTCCTTCTTTTTTTATATATACTGTTACAAAAAATCGTAAAGCAAACCAGAAGTGTTAAAAATTCTCCAACAAAGTTTTTTTTACATGTTCTTTTACATTTCACAAGATTCCCAGATAGTGTTAGCACAGTTTTTAGAAACATATTATATAACATTAAATTACAAATGAATATGTGGTCGATACCATCAGTTTTTTATAAATTAACCTTCAAAACTAATACTGAATCTTCAATTTCATACATTGAGATGACAGCAACACATGAAATCTATCTTCTTCTGACTTTAGTGAAAGGTAAAATATGTTACTGGTAGTGGTATGGTTTAGTAGTAATAAAAATCTACTAAATGTAATTAATCAATTAAAAACTATGAGATAAGAAATATTTTAAGCCACCAGTATTTATATTCCTAACTGATAGGCTCTGAGTCTCCCAGGCCCAACATTGTAATAAAATATTTTATGAATCTGCTAAGTAATAATATATTTTGTACACATTGCTTGTTTGACTTAAGATTTTTTATTCATTTAAAAAAAAAAGATGAGGAAACCGATAATTGCACTTAGACTTAATAGGTTATGTTCTACTGGTAGTTGTAAACAGAAGTAAACTCTCCTGCGGTCGACTTAAAGTTACAACCATCTGGTATTTTTTTGAGATTTGCATAACATACAAATTTTAAACGGTGCACATAAATTAACTGTCTTTCTTTGTAAAAAGATATTTGTAATATTTGGCTAAAACAATATTTTATTTCAGTAATAAAGGTTTCGTATTAATGGCCTTAAAAATAGTCTTTGTTTTAAAACCAGATAACAACTTAAAATGGTATAACCATCACAATTAATTCATTTATAGCTAAGAGTAGATGCTTTTAATTATATATTTTAAAACAAAACATACACAAATCTTGAAATGCTAAACATTTTGATTGTAGTTCAGTTTGCATAAAATAGCTATAATATTAATAAAATTTGTATTTCCTTTTGCTTTCTTGTCCTAAATAACTCATTTCAAAATAGATATATGAATTTTTAAGCTGTAATTTATCAATTTACGATAATATATAGATACGTTAATATAAGATTACGTTAATTTGTGCTATTTTAATTATTTAAAATACAATCCATGTTTTATTTTACGTTCCAATACATTATTTTGTCTTTTATTCCTTTGCGTATAGTCTGCCATTGTTCTGTACTGACTTTTGAAATTGATTTTACCATCAAATGAGGTCTCAACCCTAAAAGACCACAGCCAAACACAAGTAGCCAGATGCAGCCAGCATGACCCACCAGGGGAATGACTCTTGCCAAAATCCTCCCGCCAAGTCATGGTTTCTAATAACATGCGAATCACACCGCCACACAATAGGTGCCGAGAAGATGGTGAACGCTCCAAATAGTAACATCATTTATCAATTGTGGCAGAAGGCCACCGCCACTTCCTCTCGGAACACTAATTAAATTTGTTTGGCTCTGGATAGAACATGTTAACAAACTCCTTGCACAATCATGACTTCATGGTGAAGAATTAAAATAAAAATATATTTAACTGAAAAATAACGCATTAATTACTTAATAAAAATTTATTTTGATTATCAACATGAATTTTTTAAGGTTATGTTAATGATAATTGATTTGAACAACAGAATTTCAGATATCTGCCACTGCTATATATTAAAAAAACTTAAACAATACATTTTGATATCTGTTTCTCAGATTATAAGACAACCCACAGCTACACAGTACAACCTTTATCCGGATCTCAATTATCTGGGTGTCCAGTTTATCCGGATCTGTTTAACAGAGTACAGAGTTTTTGTGAAGATTTAAATAAAATTTGTTGAATTTCCACTGTAATTTCTGCTCCTGTTAAAAATATGTTCGGTGATCAGAATAATGCGTAATTATTATAACAAATTAACAATGTTGCAGTAGGCCTACAAGAGGTTGATTATTGTACATTTTTGGAAGATGTGAATAATTGGCTCCAAACTGACAACAGCATCGATGACCGACATAGAATTTGTACCAGCAGATTGTTCTTCAACGACATCCAAGGACAGTGTAAATTATCTGACAGTGAAGAACTGGAAGATGTCATGACCCGTTCTGATACCATAGTGAAACTAGACCAACCAATTGTTTATTTTAAATGGTAACTCTGACACATCGTCAGCGAAAATGATAGCCTTCATTTGCATTATTGGGAGCAGTACATCAAATTTAAAAGGCTTACAGAGTTTTTTTTTTTTATGAAAAAGTAAACATTTATTTCAACTATTTTCTTTAACAAATAATTAATCTCTGTAAAACTAAATAAAAAACTAATTCTATAATTATTACATTTGTAATAGATAATTTCTGTACTATCTGACATCTATTGAAGGTTTACTGCATATTCCCGGATTATTCAGATCTCCACTTTCCGGATCATCTCCGGTTGCAATTAATCCAGATAAACAAGGTTGTACTGTATTAGACAACAGAAAACAAATTTGTTTGTTTTCAACTACGACTTTGGTATGTTTATTTCCATATTTTTTTGATTTGTTTATTTTTCTACATCCTTAACTCTTGTGTTTTGATACTTGACTGGTAGGTTTTCACTGTATTAGTGTTCCAAAAAGCAAGTTTTTATTTTAATTAGTTGGTATCATTATAATTTGTTAAAAAAGATGTAATATAAACATCACTTTTTTCCATTTAAAAATTGTTTTGACATTTAATTTAATCAATAAATTATATTAATAATGTATGGTAACCAAATTAGTTTACAATTATACTCAAGTTTTAGCTCTTGTCCTGCTGATTTATTTTACTATTTAGATATATACGACAAGCCGCAGCAAATAAGAAAAAAGTTGTAGCTGAAATAAATGAAGATAAACAAACCACTTTACTCTATTTCGAAAACGGTAACTACATGAAAGTTTTTCTTACATTCTCCATATCGTAAATGTGTTCAGGCGAAGAATTACTTTCAATTCATTGTTATTATTTTAGCTGCTATTATATATACACATTTCCTCAGAATTTCTTAAAAACAGTATTGTATAAATTGAAGAATGTTGTAAAATTGATTTACCGTTGATAAATTAATAACTCACAAAACAATACAGGAAATATTGTTTAGTGATGTAGGAAACCCTGCAGAACGATCAGCATTACCTGGTGGCACAAGGCATGCTCCTGTGTATCTGACGGGATTACTAGTCAAAGGGTTAAAGAATAGGGCACCTATTAGTATTCTGTGTTGTTTTAGTTAATGTAACATTTAACTCTGCCAAACAGCCAAAATCTTGTTATACTTTTATAAGACTTATTTTTAAAATTTAATTTTTTGTTTCTTATGCATTAAGTGTAATCAATATTACACCCTCACCAAGGAGAATAATCTACTCAACTAAAATACGAGAAGGAAGATAGTAATATGATGCTTATAACTTATTTTAACGGCATTTCTGTGATGAAAATTACTGTATGGTATTGTTTTTTTATTTCTTTTATAAATAAACCCATACTGGTATTAGATTAAAATTATAAAATTGGATCATTATTATCTCCCATAGCATCAAATCCTATTACTACCTATTGGAATTGTATTTTATTGCAAATACGTGATCAAAAAAACAAAAAAAGAAACTGTGCATTAGTTTAGTTTTAAAAGTTCAAATAGGAAAATCTTTTCTTCATCATTAATTTCAACTATATGCATAATTTCAGCCAAAATATTTTAAAACACTGAACAATTAATGTACGTACATACAACAAAATTGAAATTCTATACACAATTTCCTTAAAAACTGCAATAAGTTCATCTAAAAATTGTCCTAATCAAACTAATTGAGACTGAATTTATTGTTTACTTGTAAATAAAAAAAGAAAGAAATAGAAAACGCCAAATGCTAGTCATGGACTTAATTTGTTTGAAAGAGACAATAAGCATGAAAAAGAAGTGTTAACAATTAATTGCCATTGTGTTATTTTTCAATGTTAGATCTTATGGTTAAGTAATTTATACAATATGATGCTTATATAATTCTAAACATACACATTTATCACACTCGAAGCCGTGCCTCCCTCCACACTCGATTTATACGTGTTGCTTGGCCCCTTATTGTTATTTACAACCAAAACTTATGTTCCCCATTCCACGACACACACTTTACGCAGGAATTATCTCCGCCACACCCCCACAAGGTCGGAGGCGGCAGAGCGGCAGGCCCACACGTGAGCAGGTGAGTGAGTGGGGCGGGCCCCAGATGGCTATCGGCGTTATCGTCCATATTCCGATAACCAGGAGGCGTTTATTTATATGCGTAGTAAACAGCGCTATGCGATGGCCACAGATAATATTGTGAGAGGCCGAAACGCTGCCAGATTGATATTAATGTGGCGGGGGTCGTCGGCCTCCAAGGTCGTCCAAGGCCGCACAGAGGTCAACGCCCCCACCTCGGCCTTGCCACTGCCTCTTGCAGTTTTTACCTCAATCCACCATCCACTGCCCATTATTCCTGGATTCAATTATTTCCTCTGCTATTCCGTCAAGTGTTACAAAACTCAAGGCAATACTAACCATGGAAGGAAAAGCATATGAAAGACTTTTGATTCTTATTATTACTTTCCTTTGTTTTAACAATAACTTATTAATATTAATATATTTAAAAATGTGCTGTCCTATAATATTTCATTCAAAATACTTTATTTAAATTATTCAGTATAAACAAACACTAAAACCTAAATAAGATCATTTTTATTTACATTTTTCTCAACACTTTTGTAACCATATAATTACTTGATTTTGCACCAATGAATTTATATTGTTATTAGTTTTACAACTGAAAATATTTGACAATGGAGGAAGTATGTGCAATTAGGACTATTTGCTAATGTTAGAAGTAACGGCTGAAATTGTGTAAAAACCATTCTTGAACAAAGTAAATGTCACTGAAAGTTTTTCAGTTCTAAAACTAAATTGAGAGTATGAGAGTATAATAAAAATTCAAAGCTATAAACTTCATATAGATGTGGATATTTATGTGAAATTTCAAGTATATAGCTCACTTCTTTTCTAAATATTCTGCAGAAGAAATACAGATGAATAGACAGACAAACAGACAGAGACAGAAGAGACAGAGAGTTTTTGATTTACTTTAATTTAAATGAAATATGTTATGCTATGCTGTTCATCCTTATTTTTTACCTATAAATTATTTTATATTTACCAAACAATCACTTTTGGACTTTCAGGATATACTTGATTTATGACATACAAATTGTTGTCAAGTTTAAACTTGGCAAGATAATTACCAAACATTGATTGGTTTTAGAAATACTTTGCTTCTTCAGGTTGAAAAGTATGAACAGTATGTACTTCCTTCATCTTGTACAACCAACTACATTTAATCTGATTTACTCTAACAAGACCAAACTGAGCTTATGTTTGGAATAAACCTTTGTCAATATGTTTTTTAAAACAATTTTTATGCAGTTATGACTGATGCAGATTTTAAACGTTTCACTGTCTATAATAATTGGTATAAATGATAAAGATATAATAACTTGTTTTTCAGACCAAAAACTCACTGGAATTCAAGCGTATTGCAATTAATATGATTGTTTAAAGGCTCAATAAGTTACAAACTATTTTAAATTAGTAGTTTTTTTAATTTTTTAAAGATTATAATTATAAATAAAATTTCAACAAACCCAAAACTATCTATTAGGAGTTTTAGAGTTAGTAGGGTTAAAAAGGTACAGTTAAAAATATATTTTAACCCATAGTGATAGACAGCCAAGCTGGTCTCATTGTCTTTGTTTCGCCATTCGTTACTGTTATGGGTGGTTCTAGTTCTGAAAATACCCACTAGGTACCGTTGTTGTGGTCTACACTGATTCTTTTACTTATGCATACTAAATGCCTTTCACTTTGTTTTCTTAATGGCAGCGCTGAATTGATTAACTGTTTTGTTTGAGTGCTTTGTCATTTTTTTCCATTGACAGGTACCACATGCGAGGTTAGGAGTGTTGTTTGTTTTTGTTTAGATTAGAGATTAACCGAAACGGTTGTAAAAAAATGTGAAATTCTGTTGTTGCTTTGTTATTAGATAGACATTACAAATGCAATTATGATGTCAATGACAGTGATTGGAAGCACGGAAAACGTAAATATTTTCTGTGCTCAAAAACCGTTTGTGTGAAAAACTTGAATGTCAAGATGAAGGTTATGCGGATTATTTTACAATTGTACAATATATATATATATTGTTATTTGTAAAGTAATTTTATTTAGAGTGAATACAAATATCTAAATTTCCTACAAAACAAGAAGTTTTAATAATAAACATGTCCAGCAAAATCATAAAAAGCATTACTCATAATATTTTCCTTTTTTACTTTTCAGCTTATTATATATTAAATATATTCATGACAATGTTTCTTCATATAAAAAAATTCATATGTTAGGTAAAGTATGTTAAAATTAGTTAGAAAGTAATTAAAAAATAACAAAAATGTTTGTTTTCAAATATTTCTATACAAATATTTAAAAAGTTAGCAATTTATTTTATTCACACAATTATACAATATATTTTTTAGTATATTAAATGAAGATTTTACTGTAAAGACAGTGGTAAAATAATTATTTCTCTCTATCTTTCATGGATTTAATTTAGAAAGCTTTAACCAAAGCCTTACATTTTTGCCTAATATAAATACTGCTACCGGTCCTGCAGAGGCCTCAATAAATACTTCCTCAATGGGTTACATGCAAAGAATTTGGATTTATTGTAGATTAAGACTTGTTAAATTTCATAAAAACCAGATAACTTATCATGTCTTTGCAGTTTTAATTCAAATTTAATTAAAATAATAATTATAACTTTTTGTGTCTATGTAAGTTGTTTAATTTATTGGCTATTATTATTAATAGATGGTGAAAGTTTAATAAATATTTTAAACGTTTGTAGAAAATCTTTCTTTTAAAAAAATTTCAACTATGGCACTGGAAATATCAAACTAAAATTCATTAAAAGGGCTGGAAGTAGATGCATTTTGACCAAAGTAGGTTTCCGAGAGCTACATAATATATGTATATATTTTCTTGATCAGAGCAATAAAGCCAACTCAATTGCCACACTGTGAATACATTATACCGGAAGTGAATTTAAGCAGAATTTAAGATGCATTGGACTGAAGTAGGTATATCAATCCTAAGCATGTATATATTTTTTCTAACACACCTAACCTCGCATGTAGTAGCTGACAATCGAAAACAATGACAAAACACTCGAACAAACAAATGATCAATTCAGTGCTGCCAGTAACAAAACAAAATGAAATGCATTTAGTATGCATAAGTAAAAGAATCAGTGAAGACCACAACAACGTTACCTAGTGTGTATTTCCAGAACTAGAGCCGCCCTTAACAATAAAGAATGGCTAAACAAATACGACGAGACCAGCTTGTCGCTCAGCATTAATCCCAGACCGCTTGGTACGAAACCAGCTCGTCTGTCTTCCCCAATGGATTCTCATTGACCATCTCATGACTTCTTTTGGACTTAGATATACAATAACATCGCATACCATGGAGTTCAATGGGTCTAGTCACTAATCAATGTCCAAGTTGGAGAGCTTACGGTCAATGTGTCTCTCATGACAAATTTAATAGACAATTTATTGGCCATTAATAATTTTCAATAAAATTACAATAGGCTTCGTCAAATATTAAGGCTTAAATTACTAGCCTAATCTAAAGTTAAAAATCCTTATGAACGATCTCACAGCTAAAATATTCATTAATATTATAGAAAGGTCTATTTTTTTAGCCAAGAATACAATTTATTATTAAAAACTTGACATGGTAAAGTTTGAACAGCATAAGGTAACAAATTGAACATTTTAATGCCTAAGGTTGTATGGTAATTCATGGTTTTACCTAATCTAGCTCTATCTACATTTAACTTATCTTTTATTTCTTGTATTATAGTGATGAACATCATTTCTTTTCAAAACCATGTGTGTGACTTTTTTCTTACATCTACTAATACCTCATAAATATACAGATTTTATAACAGTTAAAACACCAATATTTACAAACAAAGGTTTACAATGATCTAACACAGGTGCATCCGCTAAAATTCTCACAGCCTTCTTTTGGATTACTAGCACCAGATCAATGCCTGTACCATTACCCCAAATTATTAAACATATCTAATAATACTTTCAAAAAATGCAAAGTAGGCCATTTTTATATACCTTTGTGATACTATTTTTTTTTAATTACACAATAAGTAAATAACCCTAGATAATCTGTTGCATACATAATCAATGTGTTGTTTCCAAGATAGCCTGTTGTCCACTATTATCCCCAATAAACTTAACAAAAACTTCAGATTCAAATATAGGCCTATTAATATTCTTAAGAGTTATTAACATTTGTTTTGTTTTTCTGCGTTAAATAGAGACCATTTACATTAAACCAGTTAACAGTTTCATTCATTGTAGTCTCTACCAAGTTGTTTAAGTAAAGCAAATTTGTGTGACTATTTAACAAAGTGGTATCATCAGCATATATAGTAGTAAAACTAGAGACATTAAAACTTTAAATCATTAATAAATATAATAAACAAAACAGGACCCAACACAGATCCCTGTGGCACACCTATATTTATAATCAGCCACTTGGGAATAAGCTCCATTAACCTATAACAACCTGTTTGCGATTTGCAAGATAGGACCTTAACATGTTCAAATTCTTTGCACGAAACCCATAGAATTCCAATTTGTTCACCAGTATATCAGGTCTAACACAATCAAATGCTTTGCTCAGATCACAAAGTGTGATCTGAGCACAACAATTATTTTCCAAAGCTAAGAGAACATTATTTACAAGAGTATTTACAGCTTTAACCGTTGAACAATCAGTGCGGTAACCAAATTGACTAGAACTAAATAATTTGAGATTTTCAAAATGAATACATATTTGATGTTTAAGTAATTTCTCAATTACCTTAGACAAGATTGGTACACATGAGATAGGCCTATAATTATTCGGACAAATCAAGTGAGCCATTTTTATACACAGGTACAACTTTTGAACATTTTAAACATGTTGGAAAAATCCCTTCCAATACACAACAATTAATAGAATATGTCAAAGGCTCAATTATATAATCAATAACAGCCTTAATTAAATACTACTCAATCCATACACATCTTTAGAATGGGAATTTTTTTAGAGATAAAACAATTTTACGAACATCATCTACAGTGACAGGACAAAAAAACACACTCCTCAAATGGAGGCAATAACTTATTAAGACATTGATTTGCACTATTCACAGAAACTTTTCACTTTGGCACTGATCTCTTCAATAGCTGTCACACAGTGTGAGTTGAATTCATCAGGCAGAATATTACTGGACCGACTGCGTAGGGTTTCCTTCCCCGATGCCTTGTTAATGATTGTCCATGCTGCTCTACATTTATTGACTGAATTTTCTATGTAATCTTCATTACTCTGTCTCTTTGCTTCTTTAATAGCCAGTCTATAGCGCCTTTCTAAGAGTTCTCAGCAAGTTGAGTAAATTATCATTATTCGTTCTATTAAAATGTCATGACAACACAAAATTTGCTTTTTCATGTTCTATAGCTCTGGGGTATACCAATTTAAATTTTGCTTTTTAGTTCTATTATTAGGTTTATTAATCTTTATCTCTTGCATTGGATGGCATTGATTAAAAATTTCTAAAAATGTATTATAAAACAAATCAAAAGTTTCTTCTGCTGTTAAGTTACAATTCTGAGGAGCAATAAAATTCCAGTCTACCTTACTTAAACAGTATTTAAACCCTCCAGGTTCACAGTTGTATACCTTCTTGCAAATTGAAATCGAAGGCCTACTTGAATTTATTTTACCGGGGCCATCAGTCTTCTTATTGATAGGCCTATTCTCCGCCAACCAAACCATAATTTGAATAGCCTTATGATCTGGACAACAAAGGTTCAAAAATATGCAGCTCGTAATTTTTAGGGCAGAGGTCAGTAATAACATTGTCCAAACAGGCTTCTCCCACGAGTAGGCAAAATTATTTACACAAAACAATTATATTGCCAGAGACAGTTCAAAAAGTCATTTACACTAGGTTTTGAGGTGTTTCGGATATCAAGTCAGCATTAATATCTCCACAAATTATTACTTTACATTTAGGCCTAAGTCTGATTAAAAATCTCAGAAGTTGATCTAACTTGTCCAGAAAGACATTTACTTTACCCTCAGGGGAACGGTACAGAGAAATAATAATGACATTTAATTCAATCAGCCTGATAGCACACACCTCAAAATGTAATTCTTCACAAAATTTATTTACGTTCAATTTCTCAGTGACAAATTTATTAGATAAAAAGTATACTTACTCCTCCTCTTATATGTGTCACACGGCAGTATGCACTACCAACCAAATAGTCATCGGGTGTACATTATAAGTCACTTCATTATCCCGTAACCAATGTTCACTGAGGCACACAATATTAAAATTATCAGATTTTAAAATCTCTTCAAGCTGTTCAACTTTTTTATGCAAACCTTGAATATTAATATAAAACATTTTTAAGTTAGGCAAGTTCAAACATTCCAAATCAGTCATGTTGACCATGTCCGGGGCTTAGGCCTATGTCCTTTCTAATGGTATCATTAGCTGCTCGTTTAAAGATTCAGCCTGTGTCGCCTCTTGGTTAGAAACTTAGTAACATAAATATTTTTAGGCCAAAAACTTGAATGATAGATTTCATTATAGAGGCTACTTGGTACTCCAACTTTAAATGAACTATATTCTTGAGGAAACTTTGAAAGTTAATTTTTCTACAATATAGTCAGCTTCCTTCTTATCTTTAATATATTTCTCTAAGTCTTTAGATTCAATATGTGGGACGTAGCCTAGATACAAATAGAAAAAGTTTCTTCTATGCTACGGATAAATTATCATCGGCCGCTGTGCCAGTGATAAATTTTTTTTTACCATTAGACCCCATTTCTAGTTTTATCTGATATAGTTTGGCCTCTGCTGCCTGAATTAGGTTTAACCTGAATAGACCCAGTAACATTTGTACTAGGCCTAGACCTCCTATTTGACCTACTGTTAACTTCTAGCCACTCACCATCTTCCTCCTTATAAGCTAACGCAGAGCTTAACTTAGGTGTACTAGTTAAATCAACTAGCCCATCAGTAAATTGTATTCTTATTATAATTACAATTCAAACTATGCCCTACATCTCCAACTGCATCAGTCCTAGGTTTAGTTATGGATACAGGCTGACTATGTTTTCCAGGAACTAGGCATAGTTCAGATAAGTCTTTACTTACAAAATTGCCACTAGTTAAATTATTCTTTAATTTATTTGCATAAGAGTCCTTATTGTCCAAATTTAATAACAATATCCGTGATGGCTTCCGATTGGTTTTTAATAGCTGCTTTAAGCATCTCATTTTCATTAGTCAATCTACCAAGCTCAGAAGTTTATAGCCTTCTGATTGTTTGTAATACTTAAAATTTCATCGGTTAATATTCGAATTTGACTTGAACAAGTCAAACTTTCGTCATTAGTACTATGGTGATTAACCTCCAAAGCAGCTTCACTATTGATTGTACAAGTTGCTGACTCCATAACCTCTCGGCACTTTTGGCATACGAACACTGCTTTGCCTAATAACTTCAAGAAGAGTGTAAATTCTTCGTCGGATATATCAACACAAAGCTATATGGTACCACGATTTACAAACTCCATAACAAAAATATAGATTTTTTACTTTTTGTAACGTTTTTAGAGCACGAACGACACTTCGTTTGATTTTTACCGCCGGCCATCTTGATGTCAATGTAATATTTCTAGGTTCAAACTCAATAATGTCAAATTACAATAAACAGTATCCGTATGTTAAACAATTTGTTAGCAAATGAAATGTGGTCTAATATTTTTAGCACACAGGATGTAAACCAAGTTTTTACTTTTCCATTCTACTTTCTTGAATTATCTTAGTATAATTGCTCCTATAAAAAAGGTAGAATATAAAGAGACCAAATCTACAAAGGCAGTTTTCGATGAAGGTTTTTCTTCAGTTCTAAGAGAAATTTAACATTATATATTCTCTGAATAAACAACTTGGATCTGGACAACCTTTGCGAAAATGTTCTGGACCTAAGTTCTGGACCTCTGTCAAGTCTGGATTAGTTTTTTAAATGCATCACGAGGGTCCAGAATAAAAACAGAGCCATTTGGGACATCATTGAGCCCAACAAAAAGTGTATGTCGGGTTTTACCAGTTACTCAGTAAAGAAGTAAAGAATGAAGGGGGTTTCTTAGTGAACGATCCTGCTGTAATTTCATGACGTTTAATACTTTATCACTCAGATAGGTTAATGTTTTGGAATTGATTCTTTGGGTGTTGACAACCCATTTGTATACCATGCTGTACAGACAGATACACCATGGATGTTTCTGTGGTCAACCGAAACTTGGGAAGTAATCGCAGTAGTAAATTTTTTTTAAGCCCAGCCGCAACCCAAGAACTGATGGCATGTCTTCTAGTCTTCTTAAGGTTGTTACAAGGCTCTGTTCTTGGCCCAGTCTTGTTTCTGTTATTTGTTAATGACACTTGTTTAATATGAGCAAGTAAATTTGCTGACAAAACATCTATCAATATGTCACACAAAAATAGAGAAATTCTGGAATACAATATTTTTTACAAGGTAGTTGTTAGTTGTCTGCATCAGTGTTTGGAAGAAAATTGTCTTACCGTGAACACTGAACTATTTATTCTGAGCCATAGCATTGTTATATTGAATATGAATATAACTGTTTTCAATTTTATAGAAATTGACAAAGTTTACCGGTACTAAAGCTAGATGGACTCAAACATACGAAAAAAAGGCTGCATGATAGCAAATGTGCATGCAGCCCCAGCAAGGATGAAAACACTGGATAATGCATCCTACAAAAAGAGTCTGAGATCAGAGATAAGGTATGCAGTCCTGCGGATAGTCTCTGCCTATTGTACAGTTTTAGAAAGTGCTGCCTAGGTGTTGACTGAGACTCTAAAAATAAATATTTCATTTAGAAAGTTCATCAGGCAAGAAATTACAAGCAGGCGTTCAAGCATGAGAAGGCGCTGAAAGGGAAATAGAGATGCATGCTACAGAGAGATAAAATCTAGTCAGTAGGTAGCAAGGTGGGCGAGGTAAAGAATGTACCAGACAGTGTACCCATCACCTCCTCAAATGTGTAAAATGTGTGTAAGTAGGAACCATGTACTGATTGACTTACTTTTAACTGATCACGTTTTTTCACTAGAGAAAAACAAGCTTAAGGATTAATTAGTCTTATATTGTGTAGATAAAACTAGTAAAAAATTTGGGAGTCAAAGTCAAACTGTTTATTTTTTTTTTTTTATAATGAATTGCAGGACAATGGTCACTATAATTATAATGACTAAAAACAAAGGTTGAAATGATGAGGGCTTAAACCTAAGTTAATCTTGTTTGGACATCAAGTAATCCCTCATATAGTAGATTACATTTTCAATCAGGAAATATTTAAGTTTTACTCTAAACTTACTACAGTTTCAAAGGGACGGTTAAATAATTTAATTACAGAATATTATATTATTCCGGTCCTCTAATTATTATGGTCCTCTAAAAATGATGTTCTGTGCTTTGGAAAAGATGAACAAATGGATTTTCTAAAGTTTTATTGCTTAGGTGAATCAGAGGTAAAATTGTGCATGTTTTTCTTAATGAAGGCTAAGGTCTCAAAGATGAGTAGGTTTGGGAATGTGAGTACTTTGTCTGAACGGAACAACCCCCTGCCATGATTGATACCTTGTGAACCTCAATACAATTCTTCTATAACTGGAAGACGTATAGTATCCTGGTATTTTCAGAGCCCCAAATTGGAAGTCCAGGCAAGATGTGGGTATATGTATACCCACAGATGTGGGTAATAGTAAACCAAGAAAATTTCAGTACTAGCCAAACAGATGAGTCTATGCAGTAAAAAGATGCTGCTGCACAATCTGCCACAAACCTTGTCTATGTGAAGGTGAAAGTTCAGGCTCGAATCCAAAATAACAACCAAGAAGTTTGTGATTGTGATGAGTTAATTATGGAATCACTTAAAAGGATGGATAAGCTTCCACTAGCACCATTCATAGGAGTTCTAATCTTAAAGTTTAGAGATATGCTGTCTTTCTAGTATTCATGATAAGACAATTTTTTCATGAATAACAGACACAAGACTGGGCCAAGAACAGAGTCTTGGGCTACCCCTTACTTTACTGTTTCTACAGAAGATACTGGTATACAATTTTATTATATCTCTAAGCCCAAAAGAAGTCATGAGATGAATCAGTAGTTTAGCAATTTTGTTTTCAGAAAATAATTCAGAACACATATCAATATTTAAATCACCAGATATAACAACTTTAAAGAGGGATTTCAAAATAGAGTCAAGATAATCAGTTAAAGAGCAATTCAATATTAATAAGATCAGAAAGTGGAAGTCTGTAAACAGAGAGAACCAAACCCTATTGGTTGGGAATCGCTTAACCCTATTGTCCTATCTAGGGTTAGCCCTATGCTAGCTCTCAAGAACCCTTTATGCAAAATCTTGAAACATCAACATCATGACAATGCTTCAGGCTCTCTTGAACCACTACCCAACACACACACCATCTCACCCCTTAACAGACCGACAATAACTGGACACAACCCTTGTGACCTTAAATTGCTTAAAGGTCGCCATTTTAAACTTCAGCTAAAGAAGCACCTCTTTTCACTGGAGTGAACGTTTTATACTTTCAACTTTGTACTTTTAACTGTTTTAAATAAGTTTAGTGTCTAAAATATATTGTATTATGTTGACGTGAGTTATTATGAAAAACAGATGTATCTGATAATCGCTTGAAATAAAAGGCATGTTTATTTATTTATTATTTATTTAACCCTTAACCAAGATAAAAGAAAAACATCCATATCAGAATCTTAAAAAAAATGTTCTGAGAAACGTAGGATCTGGGGCGGGAGCAGATCCACCATAACCTCTGTCTGGGTCAATTAAAGCAAAATACCCTGGTCATTTTGATGTACCAACCTAAGAAATTCAAAGTTAACACCTTTGCAGCCCGCACGTCCTGTCTCCCAAAGAAGCTAACGAACGTACAGGGGATCATGGGAAAGCATAGGAAAAAACCCCGGGAACACATAAAAGGAATATTTGTGGCACAAAAGAGTTGAAAGACATCACTAGTGGGACAAGGCACCTCTGAATCGGAAGATGAGAGTTTCGAAGTATATGTGTGTGTTCAAAGAAAGGAAAAAACATATGTTTTTACAAAGCTTCAAGAAAATCTAGACAGAAAACTGTTAGTGTTAGGCATTGGTTGTGTAGCACTTATTGTACATAACAGTGTTCAGCATAGTGTTGATCAGTTATCATTTGATATAGAAGCAGTAGCAAAGACTTAAACATTCTTTTATATTTATACTGTCAGAGTCACTCAGCTGAAAGATTTTTGGGATTTTATAGGGATTTATTATAAACAGTTCACCTTCCTTTTTATTGCAGCATCTTGTATCTGATGCTATCTCAAACCTGACTCCTGGAATCTGGAGTCATGTTCATCTTAAGAGATCAGCATGATGAAGCAACCTAGTTTTCTAATTGTGTACCTGATGGGAGCTAAACTCAAAATCAACTGAATCAAACCCTTTCTATCATAGCTAAGTTATGTGTAGAAGACAGGTATTGTCTCATAGTTCAACCTGATTTTTTTTACCTTCCTACCAACTATTGAAAGAATACTTCAAATTTATGATAAATTGAAACCGTACTTTCTGTCCCGGTACTCAACCTTTTGTCCAAAAGATATCAAAAATTTCTTTGAGGATCCTATAAATAAACTGTTTTGTGGTTTCTACATGCCATTCTACAAATATTTCAAGACACTATTTTGAATATTGAAAAAAGACATATCTGCAGCTGAAATTTCTATGAAATATGCAGAATTAAACCAGAAGTTAGTTAGTACAAGAAGTATCAAATTCAACCCAATAATGGTTAAACAAAAGGTTTCTGTGCCATACTCTTCAAGCACAATGTACGCCAACCAAGAAGAGATGGTTTAAATGAAAGTATAGAAAAGGAAATCATTCCAGAAAACAGTGGCAACTACATTAGAAGACAAAAGTAAATGGGAAGCAGTGGCAAGATATATAAAAGACATACTGAAATTCAAGCAAGGATAGTTGAGAGAACTTAAGAAGTAACATACAACATTTTCTTCCCACATCCAAATAGAAAAATTTAGGATTTCAGAACAAATATTGAAATTTATGAATCTTTTCTTTAAGGAAGGTTGTGTTGAGCAGATTTGCTCTCTGACAACGTGGATGGACAACTTGTGAAATCCTCTAGGGATCTATTTTGAACACCTTACTTTTCTTATTATAAGTAAATAATACTTGGAAGTTACTACATGTTATAGTCCACCGTATACACAGACAATTTAAACATATACTGTTAATTAAGACACTGAACATTAAAATTATACAGTAGAGATATCAACAAAGTAATAAAGAACCATGCATTATGGACAAAGTGAAACCAGAAATTAATTCTTCAAAAACACATCCAACTATTTACCCATATTAGATTGTCAGTAAAATCAACCTAGGTGCAGTGGTAAAACATATCTGTACATATATGTTCTTTACTATAAGAAATTTTAAAATATTTAAATTACCATCATTAAGTAATCATTTCAACTACAAAATTAAAAAGTTAAAGAATTGGTGATTGTTACCTGAAGTAGACATCATCACTAATTAAAATTGTATCTTTTCCTACGCACATTGTATTACGTGTTGTCAAAACCTTCATATTTCCCTACTTCTTATATTCTACTGTAGAGATTGACAAGGTAACTTTGGCATTACCAGACATAACTCAGAGACAAATGACAAGCTAGTTGCATTGCCAGACAAATTTGCAGTGTACACAATACCGCATATAGTACTGGAGCCACTGTTTCTTTACGCACATACCGTTCTCGGATTACCATCTTGGGTTTATTTTCTCTGCTGTGTGTTGTTTGTTGTGTTTATAGTATTGTGACTGTGTTGTATACGTAACTGTATTCCAATGGAGGAAGATATTAAACTCACTGAATACCTGCTTTCTAACGGAGAAGAATTCGATTCAAGTTTAGACAGTTCTGATGATGAAATGTTTGAACATTGTGTGGGAATGGAATAATGTGGGGGGAATGAGAGGAGAGTGGCTCTTTTATTATAATAAATAAACAAACTAATTCAGGGGTGCCAGTAGGGGCGGGGGCTGAAAAAACTAATCGAGTATTGAGTAAGGACTGGACACGAGGACCGACACCAATGGCCAGAACCGGAAATGACATCATCAATTGGAGTCCACAAGAGTTCTTACATTCCTTCACACCTTCACTCAACATTTTGGACATTCAGACGTCATTTATGAGTGAGTAACATAATGAAATTTTTTTTATATTACGGTTGCATATCATCTCATTTCCCGCAACAAATATGTTAAAAATCAGTATTTGGTTGTATTTTAATTAATTAAGCATTGCATTCATGCAAATTCATTTATAATACTTTTATTATCTCTTTCATCAAAACTATGATCTTTGTTGTTGTAAGTAGCAGGCGACTAAAATATGTCTATCTCAAATGTACTCGCTTTTGACATGTGTTACAGTGCAAAAGTCAGATTAACCACTATTACTATTATTGATATACCATTGAAATCAGAATGAGTGTGAACTTCATTTGGCTTCTATTTGAGCCATATGATCTCACTCAATGTGTGTTTCAATGTTAAAGGTAATACAAGTTAAATAAGTGTTTCTTTATCATCAGTGCACTGTATAATTTGTTTACTAGTGCATACATACCGTTGTCATCAATAAATTTGTGATTTTACGAAGAAATATCAGTGATTTGTAAGCCTTTATAAATTTAGCCTCCTTTTCTAGAATAATATCATGATTGTTTTTATTACTCATAAAACTGGTATTGTGTATTGGTTATAACTGATAGCTATTTTTCGCTTTTTAGTGAGTATTATGCTGTATATTTGATGTAAGAATTCAACACTTATTTTTTAAATTCAATTTTTGGTAAATGTTTGAAAAATGTGAACCTTAATAACAGTTTTGTACTATTTTAAGTTGTGAACTTATATCAGCTTTTTCATCCATAATATAACATTGTACTCTTTCTGAAACTAGTTAGATAACATTTAGAATGGTGTGACCATCTCATATTTTAAATATTATATTATTCGTCTTTCTCGGATACAATCTCATCACTTATAATAATTCAACCAATAAAATTACAAGTTTTCTGGGGAATGAGTTTTTTATAATATGAGAGGTTTTATGCACCATAATTATCTGCACTTCTCTGTGCAAGATTCTCTGTGCACTACAGAAAGTACATATGCAAAACACCCAAGTCCTATAACTTGAGGCAGTTTTAACTGCCAGTTGCAGGGCTACCCTCTTCCAGACAATCACTATGAATAGTCATGGCGGGGAGCCTGGCGCTAATGCACAATCATCACCGATCAACTGCTCTCTTCTTTGTACTGCCATCTTACGGCCACTTTTGGTACTGCTAATGGAAATATCTATTAACAGTACTGTTGTCCTCATTCATTGCATGTTTTTATGTCTAACTGTTCATCTAGGTGTAATATATGAAACTTTTTATTGCTCTCTTCAATGACCGTGATTTAGCCATTTTTAATCAAAATTCCTTCAACCTTCCTTTGGTATTATAGAATTATTAAACCTATTTATAACTTCCTGTAGCAACTGTTTCACTAACATATTGTTGTGTTCTTTTACAGTTATTTTTATAGATATCTAGTCTCATTTTTATACAAACATTTCTTGTAAAAAATGATTATTCATTTTGATTTAGCTTCCCTTACAGGCTTAATAATTTTTCAAATACTACCACCACATTATAGAAAATATGTAACAGTTTTGTTCAAATAGAGTTGTTGAAATAATTACAAGACGAGTGTGTTCTATTGCGGCGGAGTGGACCAATCAATTCAGCCCAGTAGCGCCAGAACCATATTGTGTCACAGTAATTCGATTGGGAAAGGGTTTAAGGTCTTTTAAGATCTGTAATATGTAACTAACAAATCATAAGTCTCAAATCAGGTTTGGCGCATCTAGGAGCATGATTTGAATGAATTATATTTCCAACACCACTCCCGAGTTAAACTTGTTTCACTGATCACAAAAATATTTACATGTTACATATTATGGAAGGTCTCGTAGATCAACACTGATAAAAAAAAATCTACTTTCAGCCCTTGTAATCTACTTTTGGTCTAAGATAATTACAGTGTCATATTTTAGTTTACCTTTCTGTCTTTATGAAGAAAATACATATACATACTTAGGACTAAGACGTACGTCTACTGCGGTCAAAAAAACATTAACTTCTGGTATAAGGGAAAAATCCTTATTAAATTCATGCATTATTATTAAACATAGCCGTTCATAAAAGGTTTTGCGTGATAAAAATCTATTCTTTGTTGACAGTTTGTTATTGATTAGAAATGTTTGAAAGGATAACAGGATTTCAGACAATTGCCATCGTTATATGTTATAGAAGTCTAGTTCTTTTTTGAACTATAGTCTGGAAAAAAATTGTTCAATGAGGCATGTTAAGTGTTCATTTCTATTTTTCCTTAAAGCCATATACAATGTTAGGGAAGCCAACCAGTTTTGAGTTGACTGCAAACGATCACAGCTTTGTTCATTAACACACTGACTGTGGAGGATGCACATCACTCACTACTATTCCAGCTGTCCTGAAGTTGGCACATGACTTGTCGCAGTGAAGGTGTAAAGGTGGTTTTTATAACAGTGTTTAAATAAAAATTATCTCCAACGCATTAAATTATATAAATTTGTCACTGGCACAATCTGTAGTAAAAATCAGTTATTAACTTTATTTTTTCAATCTGCATTACTCCTGATCAAGCAATGTGTATTTGATATTTTAAAACTTTAAATGTAAACCAAAGTTTCTGCTTCATTGCCGAACTTCAGATGTAAGTGTTAAAAGCTGTTTGGTGTCAGTTAAGTTGGATTATAATTCATAAATATTACCATCAATTTCTGGAACTCCAAAATATTTTGGGAAACTTTTTCCAACATTCCTCAGATAATCTCATATTTTAAAGAAAGAAAAGAATTTTTCCAGCTGTTCTTGAGATGAGCCCTTAGCAACACATTTAGCTATTCATTTTTATTTATAAGATGAATAGGTAGAAAGAAAATAATTTGAAAAAACTATTTCTTTAACACGAGAAAATGCAACATTCAAGAAAAAAGATAAAATGATGTTGGAACTCACTCTTGAGCTGGGTGTTCTCTATGGCAAACATGTTGAGAGCAAGGAGTTGTAGGAGCCGAGTGGAGTTCAGGGGCAGTGGAGAATGCTGCAGCAACGCCCGGAACTCCTTCAGCATCTGCAGGGCTGCACCCTGGAAGCTCTCCATCCTGCAGCATTACACCAGTCAACATTACACACAGCTATAAGCTGGTAATACGTTACTCTGAGTAAAAACAAAATTTTATATGAAAACCTCTCTCAAATTCTAAGAGTTGAATGTATATGAAAATATTGAGAGTGGTTTTGATTTTGGAGCAGGGCCATTGAAAATAGTTCATAGATCAATCACTCTGCGGTAACATCAACCCCAAACTTTTGAAAGTATTCTCCTCCAATAGACCTGCATGACTACACTGGTTGAATAACCATGCACAGGGTCAAAACATAACCTTGTTTTACTTAGTTTGTTATGTATTAATTTTACTATTACTGTGTACTGGATAATGTAATAAATCTGTCTATCATTGATATTTATAAGTTTATCGTCTTAAAACTTCCCTGTATACAGTTTTTTGTGCAACACTCTCGTTGTAGAATCATTCGACTGTCAGAAGAACTTACTTGATAGCATGCCACACTAAACTGGCCATGAAGAGGGCTCATTAATTACACTTTATCCTTTTTAACAATTGCCTTTGAGCTTTATTCACTGTACTACAGTCAGTGGTAGCTTCTATGAAAATCTGATGCCAAGTTTTAACTTGCAACTTTGTGCCATAGCATAGTTTAGAAGGAATGATGTTCAGTAGGAATTATTAGAGATTCAACAAAAGTCATTCTCCCATAACTGAATTGCAGCTACATTTGCCTTGGAAAAGTCCTGTCCATAGCTTAAAATTCTCCCTTATAGGCCATAGTGCACTCGCTCCAGACAACCATTCTAAAACAGCCTGGACTGATTTGGATTGTTTTGAAATGTTACACATCGGAATACGAGTAATGTTTAAATTAAGAGGTAACTTAATTGCTGAATACGCGGTTTTCCCCCATCCAAAAAACGTGGCTCCTATTCCAAATGATGTGACAACGATTGCTACAAAACTTTCTTTCCTTAGACTTGCTAGCAATAAATTCGCAAAATATTAATAGTAATGTTCTCAAAAAATAACTAGTAATAAAAATTAAAAGTTTTTCAGGTTAAAGTATACTCTCCAATGAATCTTAAATCATTATTGTTTGATTTGTGTAACTTCCAAAGGCTCATCACCAATGGGTCAAAACAAAAGTTTCACATGAAGAATAGCCAAGTTCCTTGCGAAAACTAACATAAGTTATTTGATAAACTTTATGCACCACACAGAGGCAGTGATGAAGGTGGCAGCAGATTGCTGACAATACAAAGTGTAACCGCAAAATTTCTCCCCTCTATGAATATGAGATAATCACACACTCAAAAGGAAAAATTTTAGCTGGAAGTTGGGATACTTTCCGCACACAATCTCATGACCAACTAAATACTGACACCAACTAAATAAAATAATGTTAAATAAATTTCAAACTCACCCAACTTTGGTGAAGAGTTTTCCGTGGACATGAATGAAACTCATGGAAAATCTCTTCGTTAGCTGAAAAATAAATAAAATTTCTTACTACAACAGTTTAAAAACCTTTCATTAAATTTACAATTATCACTAGATACTGCATTTATATGATTTATTTTTATGTTCCGAAAAGCATGTTTGTTTTTATACAACTCTTTTACAATTCTAACTCTATCTCAAATACAATATTGAATTGAAATAGGATGATCATGAGCTATCTATTAGTATTTTTACAAGACTCTCGTGATGCCCAATATTTTGAGCTTACTAGCATGACGCTTGGACTAAACTACGCAATTACACTAATACATTTGTTTTTATTCCAAAAATGTTTTTTTCAACATTTAAGTACCACTTAATAACAGTTTCATTTATTGAGAACACAATGAAATCTCTCAATGGTATTATTGGACTTTGAATATTTAAAGGTTATTCTTACCATCAGACTATGTGTTCCATTTAAGTAGCTTCAACACTTATATTTGTTATCAAATTTTGTACAGAATAAACCAATACAACAGAGTAATAAAGGATCTGACAGAATGTAACCAAGGTAGAACGCAATCGAACAGACAGACTACCTTCGACCTTTTGACCTCTAAATCAACAATTCTTCTTTGGGCAAATAGGAACCTATATGCCAGTTTCAAGTCTCTAGTACCTATCACGAGTTCAAGAGTCTATTCTATGCAGAAACAAGCAGAAAAACAAATGGACAAAAACACAGTTTCAAGAAGACCAAGTCAGGTCATTAACAATTATTCCTTTTGTTAAAACCTACATAGACTGATAATCAATTACACTTATACCTATTTCTTTATAGAGATACTGAAAACAAATGAAAGCCAAAATATACATTTGGAAGATAAAAGGATAAAATATTTTAGGCACTTTGTAAAAAAAGTACAAAACATTTTACTATTTACTAAATTTTTCTCCAAATGTCACCACATGAGAAAATTATTTAAAATCCTTGATATTTTTAGTAAACAAATAAATTAATCGATAAATCCAACGAAAGTCAACAAACCTACAACTTTACCACATTTTTATTTACAAGCCATGGAATTAAATAGAAACTTCTACAAGGTGAACATCACCAATGCACTTACAATGACATGAGACAGAGCCTCCAGCTCGGCTTCTGAGTCGTCGTAGTCAGCCTGAGCGGTCGATGTGGTTCTATGTACCCTTCGGCCGCCCTCTGGATGTATCCAGACCTCCTGCCGCAACTGTACTCCCCTCCGGCTCGTACACTCCTTCTCCTTCATCTTCTCCTTGTTCCTCGCCTCCCTTTCCTCCTGCTTCTGCTTCTCCATCAGCTCAAACTGTAACAACAATCCATTTGTCACCGCAGCGCAACAACTAAACGGAAAACTACATTGTAATGGAGATGGTTTCTATACCACTTGCTAGTGAGAGAGAAGGGAGAGAGAGACGAAAGGTGTTATCCCATTGCTGTACCTTGTAAGTGACACACATTACAATCTACAAATTATGAAAAATCTGCCTCAACGCAATTGAATGTTATATATCATTGCAACAAAAACTGCAAGCAATTCAAACTCACAGCAATATGTTTTTGTTTCGATCCACAAAAGCACAACCTTCTGCAATCCTGTACTTCGATCTTGTTTCAATTGTCCCAACTTAAACGTTACTACAATTCTTCCTAGTATTTCAAATAAAACTTTTATCCAATGATACACAAAACGTAAAGTAGCATACATGCTATAATAACATACATAGTACGTTTCGATTACACAAGTATTCATACTTTTTTTTAATTTTACACAATAATACGGTACATTATTTCTCTATCAATGTTTATGATATTGTTTATTGTTTGATAATCATAATGGGTTAAAATTTGGGGAGCCACATTTTCTTATTTTAGTCCCTTGTGCCTGACAAATGCATATCTTGGATTGAATAATTTTGCTTGGAATTTTGCAGTAGTAGCATGTAAAAAATACATTTTTCTTCATTTAAGATTTGTGAGATTTTTACTTCGTATTTTTTTATATCAATTTCAATTTGGACAAGATTTTAAAAACAGAAAAAGGAAAAATACTTATGTCTAAAGATTCTAATATTAAAACATGGTCTTGTTTGATAAAGCATATACAAGTTCCATATGTAAATTGAAAATGTGAAGGCTTTAAAGAATAATTTTGAATTAGAATTATTAAAGGATTGCTTGGTATGACAAAATTAAATTTTACAGTTTATTTTGAGAGAATTTACATTTTCCAATTTTAAAAACATAAAAAGCCAAAGAATGTCTGAGGATATTTAAGCACAAAGTTTGGCCACACAATTTTCCGAGGACAGACTTCTATCTAGGTATATCCCCAGAATTTTGACTGATCTAACTGTATCTAGGAAGTTTTCATCCTTCCAGATGGGTGAGCCATAGCCAAAATAGTAGGTAGAACTGCAAATAATTTTCTGGATGGACTCACCATATGTGTAATGGGCTAAAAGTATGTTTAATAAAAGAGTACAAAAGATTCAATTTAAGATTGGGATGATGCCATCATATACCAGGGAGGTTATTCAATACAGTGAACTATCCAGGGATCTGTGTTGGACCCATTTATGTTCTTGTGCTGTTTAGGATAATCAAACCAAATTGTCTCTATGATTTAAGTATTGTAAATTTCATCCACATTTATAATTCTACCTTTACAATCCTAGCAATTGTTTGTAAAGGACCTACTAAAACTTCCAGCATTGTAAAACTGCCCATTTTGTAAAAATATTCAAAAAATAATGTTATTTGTTTTTAACCAATATTCAAGTTTTTTTTCATACTGCCCACAAAGTATACTAAATTACATGTAAATATATATATATATATATATATATACATATATATGTATATATATTATTATATAATAATAATATATATAAAGTATTTATTCATGCAACAAATTATGTACAGCACAAAAATTAACTTACCTCCATTTTACCACATAAATGTTATTTTTTCATAGATCACTTTGTTTAAGAGCCAGCTATATTGAAATTATCATAAGTTCTGCCCCACATTATGTTAAACATTAAACACTTTTACACTTTTTTTAGTCGAAGTATTAAGCCAAAAGTCTTGTTTTAAAGAAGTAAATAATAAATACATCCAAACATTTTTTTAGTTTATTTGATAAGTGTATAAAGTTTTAATATTTAATCTATATAAAAATGTTACAAGCGTTTTCTAATAATAAAATTTTTTTCTTTTTTTAGTATTTTGAGTCTGTGAGTTAGTTATATATGTTTAAAAGAAGACATCTTCCAGGATTCATTCTAAGTCCAAAAATAACAACATGAAAGTAAAGTTTGAGTTTAGCTCCAGTTCACCTTCCTTGTATTGCAGTGTCTGATATCTGACACTGTCTCAGACTTGACTCCTGGGATCTGGAGCCATGTTCGTCTGAAGAGATCCAGAGAAAGTCGACAACGAAGAAGCTCAAATAAATCATTTACGTCGTTTCAATATCAGAGAACATGTTTTCCTAACAAGTTTTCTACACCATTTTCTACGTTACGTGTAGAAAACTCGGTTGCTCCACCGTGCTTAGAGATCGTGTCTATCACATCGTAGTGCACTCAGTTGTGTACCTGATGAGACAATGACACTACCACTTCACCTATTTATAGGTCTCTCTGATATCAAAACAATGTAAATATTTCATTTTGAGCTTCTTCGTCATCGACTTTCTTTGGATCTCTTCAGACAAACATGACTCCAGATTCCAGGAGAAGTCTGTGTCCAATACCAGATGCTGCAATAAAAGGAAGGTGAATTGGAGCTAAACTCTAAATTCAATGGAATCAACCCTTCCTACCATAGCTACGTAACATGAAAGTGTTGGGAGTATAATCGTTGATAAAATTGTTAAATCAAAATTGTTACCAGAGTCCTCTAAAAGTTCATTTGAAAATAAACAACCTAACTACATTTTATAAAAAAAAATCAAACATTATAAAATTTTGTTAGGAATGGATATTGTTTATTGCAAATTTACACTGAATTACTTTTTAAAGAGTCAAGCTTCCTGACAATTGTCTACACCTGACGTTAGAAAAGCACTCTCTTGAATCTGAACCAGCCTGTGGAATATACAAGCATCACTCTGGAAATTTTCAAGGCAGACATTGCACAGTGCAATAATCTTATTCTTATCTGCTTGTTTGAGCGCCTATCAGTACCTGACAGCAACCTGAGTTCATCAATGTACTTTATCATCTATTCGGAAAGGTCATTTCATGAAGTCATGGAGTTATCAAGAGAGCATATTCAGGCTATGAATTTAAAGTCAGTTTGTCTCAAAAGGGGTGAGCTGAACGTGCTCCAAAATTATCCCTGGTGATGAGATGCACGTACCATTTCATGATATTCCAACTCGAGGAGAGTTGCGTACGGGTTTTTAACAACGAGCCATCCCCCCCACAATTGTCTAGAAACAACAATCGGTGAAGAAAGTAATGTAAGATCTTTTCTTCAGGAGTATGGGACTGATGAAGTTTATTGAGCTGGGGAACAAAGTACTATCACAGCAAGTTGGTACACTGAACAATGCTTGCCAGAACATCTTAACAACTTGAAAATTAAGGGATTAGTTTTGCACCACAGCAATGGCTTTTTCCAATGCACTGACGCTGAGGAGGATTTCTTTGAACACACCTAATGTTTGGTATGTCTAGCACAAAAACTCTTCATATATCTCAAAACTTTCAGAGTGACTCTTGTATATGTCATCTGTTTACCAAGCCAATGGAAAATGGTTCAGAAATAAACACTGTCATCATTGGCAGAGTTTCTCTGGAGAGAAATTTGCTGAGAAATTCATTAAAGGTACAAACATCCAGTTCAAAAACTATTGATGACGCTGAGCAGAGACTTTTAGAAACAAGAAATTCCTCTCAACATTGGAGACACACCACTGAAGATCCTGATGAGAAGACTGTCCAACACATTATTTTGGATTGTGAAAAGCTTGAGATTAGGAGATGGACCCTGTTTGGAATTTCTCAGCCAGATGATAACTTTGATGTCGGTACTGGGCAAAAACTCAAATCTTGCAGAAAATATGGGGAGAAGGATGCCGTACTGGAATGTTGGATAAATTTATATTAATGTCCTAGGAACCAAGAGACCTTACGCTCCTTTTAATATAAAATAGGCTGTAAGTGAATAAGTGAAAATGCTATAAACAAACCAATTTGTGTGAAACTTCAATTGAAATTTATGTAAGAACAAAACCAGCTCCGGTTTTTTTTCTTAAAAAGGATATGGCTTCTAACGTAACTCAATGTGAGCCAAGGTCTTTAGTGCTCCTTTATCAATCAAGTCCTACTATTAGTTGTAGAATACAACAGCATTCCTCCAACTTAATCCACGTACTGAAAATTTGAGATGGCAAGACCATCCATACACGTGTCCCACTCACTCTTCTTTGTTCAGTTCTTTTGTAAAGAAGAATAACTTGGCTCCTCATTAAAAAAAATCTGTTCATTAAATACTAGAAATTTTTAAAATAAACTAATAACAACAAATATTTTAAAACCTACTGTGTGAGAAAGATCTTTCCATTTTGCAAGAGGAAAAGACAGTGAGCAACTTAAGAGTGTGACATTGAGTAACTAACATGCACTCAGTAGAGAACCGACAAACACTGATTTTTGAATGCACAATCAATATATATAATGACGTAACAATAAACCACTATACACATACACAGTAAACAAAGAAACGTAACGTAACACAACAGCTCTACGCTACGAACCACACAGTAAGCGAAACTGCTCTTACTTTCAGGCACTGAAGTTGCGGTTCCGACACAGTAAGACATAGTCAAACCAGACAAATGTGTTAACTGCCATTTTGAGGACCAATGTTTGGCATTACTAGTTTGGCCACACTATAGGTACAAATAATATATTTTGGCAATCTTTAACAACGGTTTGTAACTCCAAAAGAAGGCATTTGCAGAATTACGTTCATAGGAAGAAAAAAACTTAGTTTTAACTCATGCACTCACAGAGGTTTATAACGGGTTTCTTGACTTCCTACAAGGTTTATTTATCATAAAACTTCAACATAAAGTTAAATAAATTAATGCATTTTAACATTTATTCTATCATTAAGAAACATTTTTATTAACACCTAAAATAACAGTCGGCATGGTAAGACAATATTCTTTGGCAATTACAGTTCTTGAAAAAACACTAAAATGGTACGGTTATTCTTATCTGATTAAGAAATTAAGGCAGCCATTTCTTGCATAACTTTACTAGCTACAACTCTAATTGAGTTTTTTAATTTTCAATTTCTAGCCAGAGGGCTTCAGCCTCTTGTTTTTCCACTACTATCATAGCCCTTTTTTGCGTAAGGTTGTTGATAGTAGCCTGAATACTCTTCTTAGTCTCCTACTTATCAGCGGCTACTACATTTGCCTTCTTTTGGTCTGCGAGGTATTCTTGATACTGGCTCTAGGCCTGGCGACTTTTCTTGATCATCTTTCTTATCAATGTTCATATTTTTTGCTCCACCAGCTCTCTTGATCCCCTCATAGACGAGGCACTGGGAAATAAGCAATCTCTCTAGAAGGTTGTCATTTAAGATTTCTTTATTAATTAAGAAACCTTCCTCCACAAAAGCATTTCCATGACTTAAAATTAGAATCTTCTTTATTAAAGCTTTAAATTCATTGGAGGCATTGCTTTCTAAGAGATATCTCCTCCAGAAATTGTCTATACACTCTGAGCCTGCTCGCATAACCGCATGTTGTTTGTTTACATCAGTCCCAAGGCTCGACTTACATGCTCAACTCGTATGGCAGAGGTACTCAGCGCGCCGGGCCGGGCAAGGCAGAAGGCAAACCAATTGAACGCCCATGCCACGGGCCATCGCCTTCTCAGCATCGCCGCTAAGCTGCTGGCAGCAACATGAGCTCAGTCTGCTGGTGGGAAAACCAGCCTAAAACAGCTACTGCGAAATTGTACATGACCGACTTTTGAATTTCAATGACTCTCCATGAGCCCATTTTTCTATGACTTTCCAGGAATTCCATAAGTGTGGCCATCCTGGTTACATGTGTGACTATGCAACAGTTGGCTCCACCTCACGTTGTTCATTTTCTACTCTGTCACCTACTCCGAGAAAGCCAGTAGTAATGGCAAACTATCAGTGTTTATTGTGGCTTATTACGTGGCTCAATTTTCGAAATCAAACTGTTGTATTTATCAGAATTTTTATACCATAGCAGACCTTTAGTTGAAACTATATATACATGATTTCCTTGGTTAAAAATATTGCTAACATTATTTTTGGTGTGAACAGTGGCAGATAGAAAAATGTACCAACAATTACACATAACATTTTAAAAGTTCCCATTATCAATGTTTGTTTTTGGAGTCGCCTGAAGAAAAAACCTTTAGTTTTGAAAGGCCTATCACAAAATACTAATTTACACTGAAAAAAGTGTGTGCTTATTCGTTGCACTGAATTTAAGATTTTTCCAATTGCTCCATGAATCTTCAATCAATCTTTGTAATAATAATAATAATTGCATTGAAATGAAAATTAACAAAACTATATTTCTAGTTTTATTTCAAGAGCCTGTATCAGTGGATGAAAAAATTGTTTTTGAACTGTCTAAATTAAGTACCTATCATATATGTATTTTTTACTGATTATTTTAATTTCATGTAATAATGTTTCATACCAAACAATGAAAATATTAATTTCAGTCCAGATATAAGAGAAATTCAGTTGCATTTCACAGTTCATTAGAAAAACATGTTAGAGTCTATAATGACATGAAAAATCAACTACATTCTCATTTTCAGGAATACCATTCTGTTAATATTAACCCTTTAAATTCAACTATACCCTATGGATCAACCTCAGTATTTTCCAGGAACGCTACTCTGTTTCTCCATAATACGCCAAAAAAATTTTGTTACTAGTTTTTGTAATTTCAATATTTAACTCTCTTAAATAAAAAAAAAACTACAAAATAAACTAACATAAATACAACTTGTGGACAACAGACACACTTTTTATGAGACTTCAAAGAACTAATGTTTTAATCCAATAAGTGCCCTTAGCTGGAATCCTACTTTCAATAAAGAACCAAAACTTGGAAAATATCCAAGTTTAATAACAGTATAAATTAAATCTTTAGGTATATTATTTTTAACTGTATTTGCCTGTAATAAATTAAATTAAAATTCCTGTTTATAAAGCCAAACTAGATAACAAAAGACTAGCAAAGTTGTAATTACCTTTTTGCGGTTTTCATCCAACAGTGTAAGAACGCACTCCTTGGAAGATACGACCGGCAGCACAGCCGTCATGCTCCTCATATAGTAGTACAGCGCCTCCAGTTTACGTCTCTGCCAAGAAATAAGTGTTTCAATTAATTTGATTCTACATTTTTATTCAGATATTTTGCATACGATACAATATTTTCAGACACATTCGTTCTCATCACAGAGGCCTTCCTTAAACATCAGGTAAATTAACTCAACTAGAAACATCATGTCTTTTTTTGCTTGTACAAAAAGCGCAGTTTGTCCAAACCCAATAGTAACAAAAGACGTAAATAATATTTAATTTGTCGAAATCCTCAAAATCATTGAGAAGAAGATAAATGTGATGGAAAGATTAGGTAACTAGCATCTACCTTTTGTTTGTATCCATTTACAAAATATATATACAGGGGTGCTGAAAAGTCCCGGGACGGTCTAATAACTTTTGAACTAATTACAATATAAGAACCAAAATTTACATCAAGCTTTTGCTCATATAAAACTATTATTTTATGTATTTCACCATGATATCCTGCTTATGGGGGACGTCCCGCTAGGGGTTGGTGAAAATTCTTAAATAGAAGCATAGGTCGAGTCGTACATCAAATTAAAGCTCTTTTAATTAGAAACATTGTGGCGAAAATCTGACGTAAAACAGTTGACGCATTACAAAATGGCGAACACTCAAAGATTATAAAATACAGAATTATTCAAATGCAAACATTCTGGTTGTTAGAGAAAACTGAGACACTTAATCTTTTATTTTTCTTCTTTTACTTCAAATCACTTACCAAAACAGTTATAACAAATGCCTTCAGTTTGCTGACAATATCCCAATCGATTGTACAACGCTGATATCGCATTGTTTATCTGGAAATTCCTTATCAGCAGGTAAGGTTATTACCTTCCTTATCTGGAAGGTAATCAGCTGGAGCAAACAAGACCAAAAAGACAACAATGAAATTGCCAGCTGACAGATACAGTTGTTTTATCAACTCAGTCACTTAGAAGTCTTCAAGCCCTAATTTTGCAAGTAGTTTCAGTAGTGCTAGTTTATTTTGCTATGGCGCTTTCCGAGAGAGAAAGAATAACTTTATTAATGATGCGCGGGTATGGTGACCGTATTAGATCATGTGATGAGGTAAGGCATCTGTTTAATGAAAATATCTGGTTTCAGCAAGATGGAGCCCCTCCACATTATGGCGTACATGTAAGACATTTTTTTAGACAATGTCTTTCCACATAAGTGGATTGGTAGAATGGGAACAATAGAATGGCCTGCCCGTTCTCCAGATTTGTCCCCTTTAGACTACTTCTTTTGGGGCTACCTCAAAGAAAAAGTGTTTAAAACAAAACCTCAAAATTTGGATGAGTTGAGAAACCGTATTGTAAGAGAAGCTCAGGGTGTTCCTGTCCAAGCTTTAAACAATGCGATATCAGCGTTCTACAATCGATTGGGATATTGTCAGCAAACTGAAGGCAAACACTTTGAACATTTGTTATAACTGTTTTGGTAAGTGATTTGAAGTAAACGAAGTAAAATAAAAGATTAAGTGTCTCAGTTTTCTCTAACAACCAGAATGTTTGCATTTGAAAAATTCTGTATTTTATAATCTTTGAGTGTCCGCCATTTTGTAATGCGTCAACTGTTTTACGTCAGATTTTCGCCAAAATGTTTCTAATTAAAAGAGCTTTAATTTGATGTACGACTCGACCTATGCTTCTATTTAAGAATTTTCACCAACCCCTAGCGGGACGTCCCCCATAAGCAGGATATCATGGTGAAATACATAAAATAATAGTTTTATATGAGCAAAAGCTTGATGTAAATTTTGGTTCTTATATTGTAATTAGTTCAAAAGTTATTAGACCGTCCCGGGACTTTTCAGCACCCCTGTATATATATATATAACATTAGTATGCAGTAAAGTAATAGCATAGTGGTAGATATAATCAGGCTCTTTATTTGGAAGTTTTAAGAAGACTGCATTTCAGTCTAAGATTGTACGAGCTTTTAAAACATAGTTCAGGTATGTTTTGGGTTCCCCTCTTTGTATAGTGTTAAGTGTGCATTAAGAGCATTTAATCCACTAATAGATACATGAATTTAAAATAACATACAGAACCAGAACAATATCCTCTTAATAGGACACCATAGACAGTTCAAGATATTACCTCTGAAATGAACAATCATCAGTTCAAGAGTTGGTAAGAAAGGGCAAGTCATTAACTTAACACAGACACACTAGAAAAGTCTTAATACATTTTATGTTCAAAGGACAACTCTCCAACATTTTGAAAACAAGACAAGATTCTGTATATTCCCCAAATTTATTTTGTTCTGTTTACATTCATTAAAACACTAGTACAGGGGGGTAAACTCTGAACACCCTGTACACATGTCTATCAAAGGGACCAAAAACTGTATCCGATACTTACAGCATAAACAGCCAATATTGCCAACTGATGAAAAGGTCGTCCGTTTTTCGGGTGTAACTGGTGAGCTTTGATATACCACCTGAAATAAAATTGATAAATAATAATGATTTATGTACTCTGACTCGAAACATCTGTGTTTCAAAGTGAATATTGGAATTTTTAGGTTTTACAGTATTTAATATAGAATTCAAATTAAAAACAAATGAGAGTCAAAAGTCATAATACATCAGATCGTGGTTAATATCCGGTTTTGCTGGAACCACATTCAAATCCAGATCTAGCACAAGATCCAGTGAATTGTTTAACGTTGTCACACACTAGAGAGTTTACTCACTGTCTGGCTGTAGCGTAGTTGACAGAGTCCTGGAGCTGTTCTCGGTACCGGGCAAGGTCTCCCAGGAAGAGCAGTATCTTATGCGCCGACATCAGCGCCATTGTAAGATGAGGGTTGTTCTTAGTCGAACTGTGACCATGTGCTAAACGCTCCTCCAGTCGGAACTTGTACGTCTCCTCGAGCACCCGCAACGTATTCTCGAAGAATTTCATTCCCTGCAGCAGAGACACAACACGAGTTTTCAGCATGCGGAAAACATGACTCAACCAAATTACTTTGTCATAGAAATAGTAATGACCTTGCCAGTCTCCCAAACAGATGTTCTATCATTTGAAGTATGTCCAGGAAGCTGTTTAACAATCTAACTGAGCTAGCATCAAGTTTTGCTTTAACTTAAGAAATCACCAACGGAAACTTTTGCAATGTTTCAAGAAGCTGTTGAGAATATTCACTGAGCAAAACACAGGTTTATGAGTGGTACGCTCGTTTCAAGGCTGGTATAGAACTTCAATTGAAGATAATCATCAGAATCAATTCTATTGTCATCTTCTTCACAGAATGGACAATGTCAGGCATAAAACAATAAGTATTAAAACACATTACAATGAAGTATAAAATACAATGTACACTTATTAGTCATTTTAATCTACCTCTGAGCTCAGAAATTCATTCACTGAGTAAAAGGCTAGAGAGGTTGCAAAAGTTTGCAAATCTAACACTTTCCCTGAAACATCAGGGATGTTTGTTAAAGAGCTTGATTTGTAAATATTGATGACATTAAACATCATTCAGGATGGCCTTCCACGAGCAAAACAGATGAAATTGTTGGAAAAATTCGGCACCTCATTCATGAAGACCGTTGTGAGACAGTAAATAACTTATGTAGTAATGTCAGTATTAACTATGGAAGCTGTCAAGAAATTTTAACTGAAAATTTAGGCATGTATAGAGTTGCCGCAAAATTTGTGTCTCAGCTTTTGACTGTCGATCAGAAACAGCGATGTGTTGATGTGTGCAGTGGACTCAAAGAGACATCTGAGAGTGACCCCACATTCATATGCAGGATCATAAACTGTGATTAAAGTTGGTTTTATGGTTATGATCGAGAAACAAAACAGCAGTCATCAGTGTGGAAAATTCCACAATCACCAAGACAGAAGTGAGAAGTGCAACAAAAACAATGTTTTTTGACATTAAAGGCATTGTCCATCATGAGTTCGTACCACCTGGTGTTACAGTGAGCTCTGATTTTTATTGTAACATTTTAAAGTGGAAAATGTGCGTCGAAAAAGGCCTGATTTGTGGAAAGACAAAAATTGGCTGTTGCATCACGACAACGCTCCAACTCAAACTTCCATTGAAACAACACAGTTTTTGGCCGAAAACAACATGACTACCTTCCCACATCCTGCCTCTTCTTCAGATTTAGCCCCTTGTAACTTTCCTCTCTTCCTAAAAATGAAAATTCTTATGAATGATCGGTTTTGAGTGTCATAGACGTACAAAAAAATATGCATGACTTTTTCAAGAGCTTTCTAGAAAAGCTGTTTTTGACACTTTCAGTTGTGGAAAAAACCTGGGGTTTGTGTATCAATTCAATTGGAGCTTAACTTGGAAGGGGATAACAGCCAATAATAGCCCAGAAAAGAAAACAAAAATTAACAGACCTAGTCCGGGAACATTCTGATACCACTTCATGAACAAAAGGAGTTTCTTCTTTATATTTTTGTTACATTTACAAGTGGATCAGGATTAGTTGTTATTAAGATATAACTAATTCCTACAAACCATAAATTTGAATTAATATATATGCTAGTGCTCTTCCTTTATTGAATTTGAAATTCTGTTACTGTTTGCAATACTTTGTAGATGTAAATGTACTTTACCTCATCTATGATGTTCAGTAGAGGTTTCATGAATGTGTCTTTGTTGTGGTGAACAGCTGCCATCTGAGTCCGCAGCCACTCCAGCAGGTTATAGTACAGGATCTTCCAGAAATACTGCTCCATGTTCTCTTGCTCACAGAATTTTATGTCAGTAGTCAGTAATAGCCACATGATTTCTTGCAGTCTGGCCCTACAAAAATAAAGTAATCCAGTGTAATTGACGAATAACTAACAAAATAATCCCCGAATGGGTTCATCTATAACCATTTTGATATATAAACAGTATAGTGGCACATTATTTCTGATTTCACATTGATTCCATTCCAATTATTATTGCCATTTAGAAAGAGAAACACAATGTTGCTAGTATTACCAATTAGTAACGTATAAACTAAAAATTCCAACTATGGTTGGAATAATCCATATTCATAAAACATACAGTAAAATATAAGTAATACCCGAAAAGTTTACAAATTACTAGACTTTAAATTTTTTTTTAAATGCTTAACAATTTAATTCGATTTTGATTATTTCTCAATGAAAACAACTCAAAATACTCAATGAAAGAGCTGAAGTCACTCTTGCTATAACTACCAACAGCAAATTTAAATAACAAAAATATCTTACAGAAACTAAGTATTTTAAAATGTTCTTAGACACAATCCTCTCAATATATGTTACATAACTTGCATACGTTTCTCTGATCATACATATCAAAATACAAGAATGGGAATCTTCCTTTACAGTAAAAATTTGATAAAAATGAAATAAAAAATTCTATCATGTAACCTTAGGATTAGAAGGCACTCTCTTATCCTGTGTAACCTGTGTTCAATAAAATTCAAGTAATAAAGTAAAAAATATATACAATAATTATACTTCAAACAGTTCATTTTTAGACATTTGTAAAGAACATAAGGAAAACAGAATTAGCATAAAAATAATAGAACCATTGAGCAAATAGTTGAGCAAAATTATATGAATCACAGAGCAAAAAGAAGACATGAAAGAATTAAACATTACAAAAGACGTTTTACACTACAGTTGAAAAGAAACAAGCAGTCATTCCAAATGAGGAAAGAAAATTACACTCAGAACGAATTAAGAACAATTTGGCTGAGAGAAAGAAAGGACTTGATCCATAAATTGACTAAAGGGTCCAATGTAGGCCATAAAATTTAAAGAAATAAATAACTATATTTATACAGTAATATAACAGGTTAATCTGTTTCAATTATTTTTAAGGAGTAAACAATAATCTTTGGTCTGACAAATAAAAGGTCACTTGACAGATCCCCGTGACCCCTTAATCACCCAATAATTGGTGGTATGGTTTTATCATGACCATTAAAACTGTTTCTTTGGAAATAACTAGAAAAATATTAATGTTACAAGTTTAAGAAATAGGTAGAGAAAAAATAATCTGAGCTTTACGTTACCTTCTTTTAGTGATCTCTTCATGGTATTCATACCAGGTACTGGATGTCAGAATGTGGGTTAGTTCATAATCGATACACTCTGCTTCTTTCAGCAGGTTAGGGTTTTGTAGCACGTGGACTCTGCAAAGGAAAATACTATTACAATAAACTCTTACAACACTGTGCTAAAATTGGCTAATTTCCCTTTAGCGCTCATTTATTGAAAAAAGCCAAAGTTAATTTTTGCGAAAACACTTTCTTTTTTTTAAGAAGCAGGTTAGAAAAAGCATACTAAAGTATTTTTGTTATATAGAACATTAATGTACAAAATCAAATACATTGTTTATAAGTGAAGCGCACAGTGGTTAGACTACGAGTAGTGCCGTGCATATACGCGTCATCCATTCTGTGTGTGCCCTTCAGCCAACGACAACCGACCCGAGCATTCAAACTACATTTTATAGTCTGTGAAGATTCCATGTATGGAATAACACAACATAACTGCACTTCGGTTAAACATGACGATATAAAAAAATAAAATACAGCCAAAACGCGTATACGCATCAAATGCGTTAAGAGCAAAAGTCATTGTATCGCGTATAAGCGTCAACAGCGTTTGAAGGGTTCAAATTTATCTATTCAGTGTAAATGTAGGAAATTTAGTTTTCTACTGTATAAATAAGTAATAATTTCCATTGTCAATTAAAATGAAACTTGATTAACTGCCTCAAACACAGACTCGATAAGCAAATATGCATTTTGCTATTTTGGAAAAGTTATGTTTTTAAATTACTCAAATGAAGAATCATATTAGAGGGGATATCCTCATGAATACAAGGGAAATTTGTCAATATTTTAAAATCACAAAAGGAGCAGTTCTGAACCATTTAATTACTAGGCCTATAGTTGAACAAGGCCGAATGTTGTAATGTATTAAGATAATATAGTCATTGTATTCAAAATATTGTTGATAGAAGAAAAGACGATAGTAATTTATACACTATTAGACATATTAAAGTTTTCATTATCATCAGTATATAAGGACATTCTATTAGGCTGTTTAATGAATGATGGCAACTTGTCAGATAAATTGAAAATAGCAGAAGTCCTAATATAGATCCCTGACAGACCCCATATTTTAGAAGAACTATTATTGCTGAGCTATTATTTGTTAAATCCTAATCTATATCTACCTACATGAGATACATAATCTTAAAAATAAGCAGGGCTTGATTTACATATGGGCTTTAACCCTTTGAGCCCCAGCCGCCGGTATATCGTCGGTAAATTTCACTGTCTAAAAACCCCAGGCCGACGATATTCCGGCGGTAAAAATAGTGTGAGAAACCCCAGCCGACGATATGTCGTCGGCATGATATAAGTTATTATAAATGGCTCTTAAGTGTTTAATTTTAGCGACACCAGTGGTTTTAGAACTTATAATTTTATTTTCATACATATACAATATGATTTCATGGTCAAATGTTACTAAATAATATTTACACTACTCCTAAAGAAAGAGTAAGAAGATCAGCTGTTACTAAGAACAACATCTGCATGTGCTGTGACATTGTTTACGTTTAGTAGACTGTGTTGATGTTCATTACGTTTGTGTGAGTAGACAGTTATATTATTGTTTCGGTACTTTCAGTATGAAATATTGTTTTATTTTGTAAATAATGGGTGACTCAAACCGGTACTTTGGGATTATACCGACCACACCAGTATGAAGAACACAAAAATATAAATTTATAGAAACAAACATGATAGAACAAAAAAAAACTCTGTAATTACAAAATTACAAACTTACAAGCATTTCCAGGTATTGTGATCGGTATTGTTGTCGCTGTTATCTTATCTTTCTCGAGAATCCCGATTACGGCAGGTTGCGCGGCATCACATGATTTGCAAGGTACATAATTGCCTTTCCATTAAAATTCAATTTATATTTCTGATCAGCCCCTCTAGAATTTGATATTTTGCTGATAGGTACTATCTCGAGGGATGTTTTTCTTTCGTTGACATCAGCGCGGGCTTCGGCAGCACCTTCGACCAGAGGCACTCGCATTTTGGGTAGCGGAATGTGATCAAGAATAAAAACAAGTTTTGAGTGTTTTTTCAATAAAGAGTTTAGTTTTAGTTTGGTAATGTTGTTTTTGTTGAATTTTTGTGTTTGGAGAAATGTAGAGGTAAAACACGGAAGTACAACAAAGCGACGCGACTCTGCAATCACGTTATATACTAGATCGCTCGACTTTGACCTCTGTCTGAGGATGGGGAGGGGTTTGCGATAAAACAATTCCTGTTTTATATTACCAAAATATTGTTCTACGCTAATCTAGTAATCAGTAGAAGCGAAATGTCAAATAACGATTCATGTCTGGGTGTGATCTACATCAGTCCAGAATAATTTTACACAACCTAGGCCTAGTACGTCACAGGTTTTGTGTCATTAAAAAAATATTTTACAAAATATTTATTATTGAACTAATCTGTCTGAAATTTTTTTCCATTTTTGCAATAACATGACAAATGAAATAAAATTATTTCCCACAGGTTAATTGTTCCTTGTTTTATTTCTAAAAAATGTTAAATGTAACTTTTTTCTTTTTTTTAGTTTGCACATATGCGTTATTTTACATATATAAAAGTACACAAACATTTTTTAGCCCTTATTGAATTTTTTATTTGTAAAGTACCTTATTTCAAACATTTTAATGTATTATTTAGGTCATTAGCTAGTATATTAGTGATGGTATGATTTTTCAAATGAAATCGTACAAAATCACTGAAAAGGCCTTGGGGTTTTAGACAGTTACTTGCAAAACTAGACTTGGTAAAAATTTGCACAAACTATATTTTTAGGTCCGGGGCTCAAAGGGCTAAGGACTATAGCCCCACGGTAGCAAATTTCAAAAGAGAAAATTCAGGAATATATATAACTAAAAGTTACAAACATAAATAACGTTCAAAAGATAGTGATAAAATGTATTGCAATGAATTTTTTTAAACGTATCGAAATACAGACCAGAAAAGACAGGCTCTACTAGTATCGTTGTTAGAATTAAAATAGGTTCTGACTGCGGTTCGGTAATTATCCTTCCACTGGCTACTATACATTATAGTACAAAATATTATGTTATGTCACTGGTGAAAGATGAACCGACTCAATACTTGTGATTAGAGTGTAGATTTGGTGAAAATTTCATAGAGAAAAATTATCAACAACTCCCAACACACAAACGCTATGTGATCGCAGCACAGATTTAGGAATTTTGCTAAATCTGTTTAACGATCTCTACAATGTTGCCAGCCCTGCCTGCCATTACCCGCCACTGCTGCTACAATTATCTCAGTTGAAAAAAAACTGCTTTTATCATTTTGAAACAATAAACCTTAATAATAAACTAAATCCCTACTCTTGGAAATAATTAGCAATGATACTACTACATAAAGCAATATAAATCAAAAAAACTCACGGGGGTGCAACGGGAACCACAAAGTGGCCATCTGGTGACATGACCTGTTGTCCCTGAAGATACTGAGGTTGGGGATATCCTGTGGCCATCCTGCTGCCGTCTACAGGGGTGTTGATTATCAGAGGGCGTTGAGGGTTGCTGGGATCAAACAGCTGCCTCTGGACGTGAGGGCCGGGGTTGGGCACATCCTTCTGTGGTGGCAGGACCAAGATACCTGCCGGCTTCTGCGGTTTTCTCTGTTCTACCGGTGCTGGACCGTTCAGCCTCCTCGCCTCTTCTCTCCAGTTCTCCTCCTGATTCCCTTGCTCCCTTTGTCTGTCTCCACTGTAGTCCCTGCTACCTCTTCGCCTTCCTGGGTGCGTAAAATATCTGTCATTGGTCGGATTAGCGTAGCTCTTGACGCTGTTTCTACGATAACGCTCTCCACCACCCCCTGTATACTTCCGTTCACTTCCATTGACGTGCTGGTACTCTTCCGTCGTCCACCTCTCCAAGCTGCTATTTCTGCTGCTGAATTTGTGTTCTTGTTTGGGATTTCGATAGTTGTCATAGTGTTCTCTCGGGTCATCTCTTCTCCAATTTCTATCGTCCCCGCTGTTCTTCCTGCTGCGGGGCCACTGTCTGTCATCTCCGCTGTTCTTCCTGCTCCGAGGCCAGTGTTTATCATCTCCGCTGTTCTTCCTGCTCCTTGATGCGGTATATACCGGCTCTTCCACGTCTACTGAACTCCTTCTGTCATTTGTGTAACGCTCCCTGCTAATACTCCTATAACAAAACAATTCTTGTGTCTTATTTAAAGGAACAGATTAAGTTTCAGTTAAGAAATTATACCAACAATTCATTTATATGTTAGATACAATTCACAAGTCAACCATCCAAAAGTAGGTACTGAGAATAGATTAAATTATTGGTTTATCAATTTTGTTTGATTATCATATTTGTAGGCTTATTAATAATACTAGCATAACATGTGGCTTTGCACAGTATTTTCTGCTAAATTATTAAGAAAATATATATACACATAGGACTTAGAAGTCTACAACAGGAAAAAATGTTTATTCCGGCCGTTTCATTTCCAGTTTAATGTATTTACGTTACTGAGTTTGTCTTTTTGTATCGATCAACCTAATATGTTCATAAGTACGTCTACAAAATCTACTTCAGTCAAAAAGCATCCACTTCCGGCACTTGTAATTGCTTCCAGTATAAGCAAGACCATAGCCAGGAAAAAAGTTTGGGATCCATACAACTCATATTGTCCTGTAGTGGACAGAGAGTAAAGCTCCATTTTGTTCCTTAAAAAGTTCTTGACCCGTTTCTTTACTGAGAACGATGTTTCAGCAGTACATGTCAGTAATACTAAATTATTTAAATAATAATAATTGTTTACTTGAAGAAGTACTTGAAAAATTGAACATTTGGGGGGAGGTCCGGACACCTTGGACCCTCCTCGCTGGCTACGTCCTTGAGTATAAGGAATAAAAAGAAAAGCCCTAACTTCTGGCTGTGCCTTACTCCTCAGTAGATCAATTTTGATGCTAAATATCTCCTCTGTACGCCAAACAGTTTTCAAGATAATGCGCAGATATTCACAAAGATACAGACAAAAACATTTCCCAATACCTGTTCCTGCTCTGTCATCCTATTTTCATGGTCCAGTCTAGGAATAATTTTTATACACCTAACCAGTATTGTATCTCTCATCATTAAAAAAAGACAATGTCCTCTCTACGATTTTCTGCCATAAAAAATGCATTTAGTATCTCGTGTATTGTTTTATGATTCAATTTATTACGATCACAGGCTCACTGCATTCACTTGTTTCCTCAAATTTTAATCATGGAATGTTTCTCAATAGTTCTTTGAATCATGTTAGTGTCCAGTGCTCCGCTTTATTGTTCCTTCAGCCAATTATAATATGTTGTTCCATCTTGAAATTAAGTACCTTCTAATTTGCTAAATAAAGTTATTCTTATACAATATTTGTGTAATGCTTGTGTGCTTTGTGTTACTTTATTTGGAAAATTTTAAACGGGCACCTTCATAAAATAATAAGGAATCATGTAAAATTTCATTATAAATTTTTAAATAGACATTAATGTTAACATCCATGTGAAATCTGGTTATTATATGTGTGTGTGTGTGTGTGTGTGTGTGTGTGTGCGCGTGTTTAAAGAAAAATATGTTTTAATTCAAACATATATAAACAGAATACCTTGTACTGCTAGCAAAGTTATCGTAATTGTAGGTTTGTAGGGTGTAGTTTTGTTTTGTGTTTTTACAGTAATCACCTTCGGAAATTAGGCTTTCAAGAGGCAATATACAAATTAAATTACTAGTAGTTGTTCGCCGCCATGATCTTGGTTTTGGGCGGACAGGGGTTAGGTTGAGGTTCTTGTAGCAATTGTTTCATGTTAAAACTTGCTCTATCTGGGCAGCAGTCTGAGTTTGGGTCAATTGGAGCTTGTGCCTTTCATCGTTTGAGGACTGCCTATCTTCACTGCACTAAAATTAACCAAGTAAGTAAGTGATGAATGATATTATTGATTTGTATATTGCATCTCACTTTTGAATATTTGTAGATGCCCCATTATTTGACGTCAGTCTAAAATGTTAAAAGTTTTTCCATTTATAAAAAGTTTTCTAAATCATGTAAGATTATCATAGTTATGTGGTAATTTGTTGTTTTGTCTGTATGTACTTTCAAGAAATTTACACTTAAGTATTAAAATTCTGAAAGTAAAATTGTGAAAAAGAATAATCAACATACACTGAAGCCAAAATGTATATTTAAGTAATGCTCTATTAAGTTGAGGAGAGCAAAAATTTATTAGAACTGTGTAAGAGTATTTTATTTTTATTTATTTATTTTTGTTATTTTTAATTATTAAAATATATATCAAGAAATGTTATATTTTAGTTTCATTTTAATTAATAAACTCCTTTAAGTTCAACAAGTGAATTTTTTATTTTTATTAATTAGAAAGTAATAAGATCCACGAATCCTTAAATATAACTTCAAATCTGAGGTTTAGATATAGCCAAATGTTTAAAAATAAACTAACTAAAAATGAGTTTACTACAACCATAGGAACCCCCAAAAATATCTAAGAAGAGTTCTGAAACACCCTGTACAGTTCAACAGTTCACTGAAATCTTTTCTTTTGATTATTATTAAAAAGATCATGATGTCTTCTATAACCAACTGATTAATAAATAGCCAGTGAACTCCATACACATTCCACAGTGTTAGCACCAGATCCACACTTATATATTGAATCTTCTTCTTCTATGGGGCGGCCTATTGCCATGCACTTAAGCCTCAAAAGCCTTTTGCGCACCCTGGAAGCACAACATGAGGCCTACCAATCTACGGTTTCAGCAGTTCCAGAAACCGCCAAATCAGGTCCTCCCGAGAAATTTACCACCCTAGTCCAAACTACAAAAGATGACATACCACTCCCTTGCTATTGCAGGACAATCAAAAGAGCAGGTGTTCAGCAGTTTCCTCCTGTTCATCACACATTCTACAGAGCGAATCTTCCTGAAGATGCTTCCCCAGGTGACCATGTTCTGTAATCAGACCTATAAGCCGAGAAGACACCAATCAGTTAGTGAAAGAAGGTCAGACGCCACCCTAGAGGAAGGCGACTGTAGTACAATTCTGGTCATTCTCATACCCGGATGCAGCCTCCACCTTCTCTCATGTTCAGCGCGAACCCATTTCAAGACAGCCCCAAAGGATTCACACCTAGAGATACCACATAACGGTTGATAACCCATCATATTGGACGCTGAGCCCAGGTTGGCTAGGTTATCACCTCTTTCATTCCCGTGTATTTTCCCTCATGACCAGGAACCCAACAAACATTCACATTGTTGATTCTGGCAAGGGAAGAAATGACTTGATAGCAATCCCAGACAAGTTTGGAATAGAACACACAAGAGTGTTGCCTGACTATCCGTGAAAATATTGATCGTCTTACTCCTAAATTGAATCTTAATCTCCGCACACCAATAGGTCTTCAAAGTGAAATAATGACATTACATAATACGAAGTAGTGTCCAAAAGTTTCCAGAATCTGTTACTTATGATTTATTGAAAACATGTACAGTGATGTTACCTTACTTTCCTATGCTCCTCCTTGTTAAACTTGTGTAACTAACAAAAGACTATTCTTATTACTACCATTCCTTGGCATAGAGTACTATAATGAAAATGACCATAAAAATTAACTATTAATGATTTCAGCAAGTTTATAAATTCATCGCTCAGTTCCAATTCTCCTATGTACAGCAAATAAGAATTACCACAAAAATTGTTCTAACAGGCCTTTCAGACGATACATCACACGTAATAGGCATAAATACCCAAAACATACCCCATCTAAAACCCGAAGAAAAAATTACTTTTAGTAATTGCTCACTACAACTTTTTAGGAACGAAGACTGGATAGAAATGTGGACAGTTCAACTACTCAATCTATAATAGATTCCACAATATTTTAAAATACTTTTTAGATATTGTCTGTCCTTATACTGCTTCAAAGAAAAAATGTAACACACCGCAGTACTTCTGGGATGAGGAAAGTGAGCTACTAAGGAGAACATTCAGGCAACTTAACCCTATAAGTGGCAGTCATTTGTGGTCTCAGTGGCAGGTCATTTTCGGGTAAATTGCCGTGATCGTTAAACTTATTTTTAGAAAATATTGTCTAAGTGACCTAGCAACATTATATATTTTTGTTTTCCTTATGAACTATAGAATAAGAATAAATATAATATTTGGTTCCTTACCATTATTTTCAGATTAATATCATTGTGGATGTGTAAAGATTTTTTTTTTAGACAAAATAATTTTTAAGTTCTACTGTCCGTCACTTTGAAACTACTGGAGCTACAAAATAATGTCAAATTCACAGAATATACACAATTTTATTCTAAACAAATTACTTCCTATACATTTTTTTCTATTTACAAGAACAAAAAAGTTAGATGGGAAAAACTAAATCTATGTATAAACTGGTTTTTTTACTCCGAGTCACTAGAAGGGGCTTCTTTTCCTCCCAGTAGTGTAGGGCCTATAATAGTGGCTTAGTTTGTCATAGCACAGTATATTTCATAAATATAAAACAGGAATTGTCTTATCGCAAACCCCTCCCCATCCTCAGACAGAGGTCAAAGTCGAGCGGTCTAGTAGATAACATGACTACAGAATCTCGCCGCCCGTTCAGCTGGTGCGCCGCATTCTTGTACTTTCGTGCCGAAGTGTCTGTCGAGTGCGTCGCTTTGTTGTACTTCCGTGTTTTACTGTGTGTGTGTAATAGATTAATGATGGGTGACACTATGAGAATTTGGGATTTACCCAGGAGCGAAGAGGGGGCCATTCGTTTTTTACAAGATCATGACTAGTTGCCTACATCTAAAATATGCGTGGCGGTCGGCAGTTGCTGCTGAAGGCGGAAATCCACTAGACTCACTCATCCTTGATATTGCTGCTTTCTGGGCGTCACAGGAAACCCATTAACAATTGATAATCATTGTAAGTTTGTAATTAAAGAGTTGCTTTTTCGTTCTATAATGTTTTTTTTTCTATAAATTTATATGTTTGTGTTCCTCATACAGTAGAACCCCTCATATCCGGCCACCACGGGACCAAGCCCCTGGCCGGATAACGATTCGGCCGGATAAACCAACCTACAGTACACAGCACTTGACGAAACAAAACAATTTTACTGTACTGTACTAACCGCACTGGAAATAATCAACGAACTGTTTACAGGTTAAACCTATTAGCTCAACTGAGGACAACACAGGAAAATGTAAACAAATAGATACACCAAAATAACGCAAGAGTCGTGGGAGACTAGTGCGTGCAACTGCGCGTCTGCAAGCCGTGGTAAATAAATTTCGATATTGGCTTCCGATAAATGGCCGGATAAACCGAGGTGCGGTAAAACCGAGGCCGGATATGAGGGGTTCTACTGTACTGGTGTGGTCGGTATAATCCCAAAGTACCCCAACATTTTCCATGACGAACGAATAACCTAAACATTTACCGGTAACACAAACAACGCGATAAACAATAATATACTGACAATAACAGTATGCAAAGTCGCCAAACAAAACAGTGACGAGACGAGTAGACAGCTGTTCTCTCGTCTGCCGCCAGGTCAAACGAAAACCGTTGGATTCATTTAAGCCAGCAAACATTAGTAACATGAATACACACTATACTATATGATATGTATAGGAAATTTCATGGAGAATACGATAGTTCAAACTAGGCCTAAAAATAATGGACGGTTGCGGAGCAACAGCCTTAAATGTGAAGCGATGGCTGTGACGGCGCTTGCCACTTCGCGGCGGCGTGAATCATACATCTCAGACGGCGCTTACCACTTAGAGGGTTAATGAGAGGCATCATTGCACTGGGTTGATAGAACACAAAGCAGAAGTAGAAAATAAAAAAACGGGTTAGGACCTAAAACTTTGTAAAGACCAAAATGCTATTCTAATTGATCAGGGTGACAATAAATCAAAAGCATTATGGCAGGTCATAATTCAAGAAAGGAAAACTACTGTAAGTGAAACATTTCACTAATTAAATGCAACTCTAAACGTTCTATGTGGAATATATCATGGTATCTCCGAACAACGCATTGGTTATATTTGTTATGTCTAAAAAGTCCAAGAGAGTGCTTCTTGGATTTCAGTGTGATGCAATGTGCAGAGTGACCTCATCATAACATTCGGTGACAGTTACAACTGAGCGTTTGTTTGTTTATAAATCTGGGCTCACTCAGCACCCCAGCTGTCACTCTTAAGAGGAAATACTCGGTCATGACAATAAGTTGCTGTGCACACATTCAGTTTCCTTGCTAACTGATACCACACAACTATGGCAAAATATTATCTTGCTATATCTTGTATTAGTATTTTATAATATTGTTTCACGAGTATAACATTACTATTATGCTTACTAAATAAATGTAACTTTGTGTAAATATAATTTATTCTTGAAAACTTGTTTGAAATTCATCACATTTCAAGTCAATTTTAGTATTCATTTTTCACTCTAATTTTTTTTTTATGTTGATATCATATGTTTTAATTAATTTAAAATTACTATATTATGTGAACTATAATAACCTAACTGTGTGTAATTATAACGAAAAAAAGTTAAATAAAAATAATAATAAAAGTAAATAAAGTTAATTTTGGTTTATTTTAAAAAGTACTTTGCACGTATACATGTGATTAATAAAAAATTTAATTCAATTGAAATATTCATTTTTTATTTGAGCGTCAGGAAGATATTATATGATTTCTTTACATCGTGTAGAAGGTTAAGAGAACAAAAAGCTTTAACAACTTCTTTGCCAGCACTGCAGAAAGAGCAATGTTACTAAACAACTAAATAACACTGACTACTATGTTTACAAACAGACTAACTCTCCCTTTATCCTGCTATTATTGAAGAAACCCTAAATCTCGGTTCCCTTAAATCTATAAATTCCCTTAAATCTAAGACATCTGCTGGCATTGATAAAATTCCGTCAAAACCAGGAAAGAACCACAAAGTAGAGATAGCCATACTATTGACAATCATAATTTATTAATAAATCATTTGAAGGTATTTTTCCACCAAAACTAAAAACTGCTAAGTCCACCCAATCTTTAAAAATGGCTCTACAACAAAACAATCAGCTACTACCCAATTTCTCTCCTGCCCACCTTTTCAAAAATTATGCAAAGGATAGCTTTAAATAGATTGCTACGCCACCTGGAACAAAACAACCTGTAAACTAAAAACAAACATGACCTTTTGAAAGGCAGATAGACAGCTATAGCTCTTGTACAACTTATTGTACAATAGGCTGTGTAATAACAAGCCTATACCTAAATTTTAATAAGGCTTTCAATTATTTAAATAATGACTGTGTACTTGGTAAGTTAGATGCTCTAGAAATCAATCTGGTTTGACAACTATTTAAATAACAACAAATGTCAACTAACAAGATTATAAATTATTAATTTGTTTAAAATTGTTAAAATTTAGGAAGGGGTAGGGCAACAAATTGGAATAGTAGAGGAAGGGATGGAATACAAAATTAAAAATCATACCATATTGGACATTTTATTTGACACATTATGAAAGATGAGAAAAGCTGCAGATGTTTGGCTTTTCAAATATTAATATCTCCCGACAAATTCAGAACTGAAATTTAATATTATTATTGCATGTTTTCTTATTGATAAAACAGAGTTACAACACAACAATGATTCTCTTGTCTCACCTATCGTTGTTCCCTCTTCCTCTCTTCCTGCAAGTCATGAAACATATCATTACAAATAATAAACAAAATTGTCACAAACTTGGATGACCACAACTTTCAAACCAATAATTTGAATTAATTTTATTAATTTTTTGAAATGTCAGGCATTAAGAAATGGATGCATCTAAGATGTACGATGTATTAAATGAGTAATGATATTGTTTACTATCTGAAGTCAACCGATCTTAGAAATGGTAATTATTACTCCTCTGTGACCATGGAATATAAAAAATATTTTTAGTTTGATTAACATACACTCCAGATCACTTACACAAGGGTTAGGTTGTACTGACCATTAGATAACAGTGACCCTAAATTCCGATGTTTATCAACATCTAAGTCAACCCAATACACACCAGATCTTCTTGTAGTCCAATATTGACCAAGAATTGTATGTAGACATAATATACATATGATGAAACCTCATTGCCTAACCCACCACCAAGGAACTTGGCCACAGCACAGGACCACAGGTAATGCTCACAAACAATAAAATATTTAAAATAAATATTGGAAACTTTGATTTATATATTTAGTAATGACATCCTTGAGAAATAGTACATAACAATTGTAATTCATTTGAATATGAACATCAAGGAGACTCCTCAAAAAGTACACAACTAAAAACTAGAAAGAGAAACGCTGAATTAATGACATTATGAGTTCAGTTTCGGGCATACTCCGAACAAAATTGGCCTCGTGCCAGCAGCTAAACCTTTACCAAAAGGAGTTGGAATGTTGATGCTGGTCATTTCCCAGCTAAATCAGCTACCACAACCAAACCAATCTGCCCTTCTTAGGAACCAATTTATTTCAGGAATATAAAAAAACAATGTAAAGGATGTCTTATTTCCTAACGTGAAGTTAGGACTGATAAGTCTTCTCTGACATCTAACATGGAAGTCAACGGCTTAAAGGTGATTTCCGAACCACCACCAATGACAGGGCAAGAGGGTTGCTTGCAAGAACAGGATCATTCCGTGGTCACCCATCCAACCAACCTCACTCAGCATTGATTCACTCAGTTATCTAGCGAAACACACTACACTATGTCATTGGCAGAATATAGAATCTATCATGAATTTATGCCATTTCAACATGGAAGGTTTGAGCAGGTCCGAGTCTGAATGTCTAAGTAAAATACTTTCACAACACGAGGTCGATATATTTGTTTTCATGAAACTCATGTTTTAAAAAGCAATGGAAGTGTTGGGAGGCAATATTACTAATTTGAGAAAGCTATTGACATGGCTATTGGATTTTATGAGATAGCAATGTAGGTCCGACATTACAAAGTGTCAATAATAAAAAAAGCTGTGCTGACAACATCTTTATACTGGCCAATAGACTTTCTGAAATAACTATAGTAAACTTTTACAAGCCTCCAAACACGCAATGTTCAAATACTTTGCTTTCATCGTGTGTCCCACGTACTATCTATTTTTATGAGTTTAATAGTCCCCACAGCTATTGAGATGAAATATATTCTCTATGATTCTAAAGACACAAGTACTTTCTATTCAGTTTAGTGGCAAAGAGGTTACTCTTTAGACTTGTGCTTTTATTCAAGTGACAGAACTTTGCTAATGATTAAACAAGAAAGTTCTTGGTGTTTTTCATACTCTTAGCACATACCTGTTACGATTCCCGTACATAATTTTAGTTTGAGCTATTCTGTACAAACTATACCACAATTTATTTGTAAGGGATACAAAATCCCTACAAAATACGCTTTTTGGCCTATGAAGATAACAGAAAACAGTTAGGTAGAAAGGAAACAGTTCTTTTCAGATCTGTTGGAAACTTAATAAATAAAAAGTAATAGCAATTACTTGGTTAAAATTTCAGTTTTGTTCAAATAGAGATGTAACACCAAATAATTTTAAAAGTATAATATAATATCTATACTTAGGACCATAGATAAGTTTTTCTTGACTGTATAACATTATGAACGATGACTTACGCCAATACTTAAATTGAAGTTAATAAAAGTAATTTCTCACAATTTTAAAAATACAACTAACTAGTGCACTGACCGTTTCCTCCTTCGGCGGCCCTTGTCCTTGTGTGGGGTATTGGTGGGCTGGCTAGCGGGTGGGCTGGTAGGTGACATGTTGCTGTTAGAAAGATTGTACGTGTTGTCTTCTGACTCCTTTTCTTCCAGTGTCTCCTGCAGTCTCTCGCTCAGCTCCACCTCGTCCGCCCAGTTCTGTAACCATTCTCACTTATCAAATGTACTGTCACAACTACCCCCGGTTATTTAACCGAGGAAAAATACCTTAGTTGCAAAATCATATCTGTCCAACAGTCTTTCCAAGAATACAATAGATAAACCAATAGAGTATCAAAGGGCCTGGCAGACATAACAAACAAGTTATCGCACAGACAGAAAATCGTACAGTCTTCCATTTGACTTTTTTATCCCAAATTCAATAGAGTTCCTCTTTGGAGCAAAACGAACCTATATGCTAAGTTACAAATCTGTGACCTTTCCATCAAGACGTATCGTACAAACGGTCAAACCGACAGACATTTGCCCAGACGTAGTTCTCTTTGACATTTGACCCCAAAATAAGTTATTTCTTCCCTGAACTAAGAGGAACCTGTTCCAAGTTTAGAGTTTCAAGGAGTTTTAACAATCAGGAGTTATCACTCAGAAGGGCAGACAGATTGCTGCCCTTCAACCTTTTGACCCCTAAAATCAATAATAATCTTTCTTGGACAAAAAGGAACCTATATACCAAATTTCAAGTCTCTAGGATATTTCTATAGTTATCGCACAAATGGATGGACAGACAAGATGGATCAACACGCTAAATTTAAGGCCCTGCTGGAGTCCTTCATAACGCAAAAATACGCTACCATACTAGTTATATCAATTTTATATTGTTATTAACAACTCAACGCATCCACATACCTGTGAATGTATGATTAAGGAAGGATAATTATGATTATAGTTTTCTCATATGCCTAGATCAATCGCTGACCTACCTCTCCTAAAATTCTAACCTCCAAATAAGTGGTACAGAACAAAACCACTGATATGAGTCAAATAGGTCAAAATGTAGTTTCATACTATTTACAAATTTGGGAAATTATTGTCTCATCTAATCAATTGTGAATTTAAAGCAATAGGAAGTTTCAAATCTGCATTTAATATTCCAAAAATAACCACTTCTATACAGGCTACGTAAATGACTACTCACATTGAAACTTTAAGCAGATTTTATCGCTCGTGGGGCTGGAAAAATCTTATTTCCATCTGTCTATCTTTTCGCACGATATCTCTAAAACGAACTGACCTATAGAATTGAAATTGTGCACGAGGCTTCATTTCTATCTAAGGAACACTAATTTTATGGTTTATATCACTCCATTGAATTCAGCTGATCATTAGCGAATATTCTTCTATTAGTCACATGTGTGACCATGATGGCAAAGAGAAAATAGCAGAAAAAATAAATTTGTAAACAACTCAATACACCCATAAGAGATTCAAACATTTGACATATTAACACATGTAGCTTAACTCTCCTGACACATACATAATTTTATAGTGACGTGGTGTGTAGACTTTTATTATTATAACACTTATATGAAACTCAATATAATGAAGAAAAATCTGAATGTATTAAGATGTCAACAAAGATTTTATATTTAGGATTTTAATTTTTACACAAAACTCAATTTCTACAAGAATGAGTATTATGATGTGCGATTCGGTGTCATCTTTTTTGTATGATTTTCTGTCTGTCTATCTCTCTGTGGGGCATCTCAAGAATGAATTGAACTATATATTTGAAATTTTTCACACAACTTCAGCAAAGCCTGTTATGATATATAGTCATACATCTACTTTGTATTATTTTATTGGAACTTTACAATATTTCAGCTTAAAAGTATTTAATCTTTTTTTTTAGGTTGAAAACTTTGATTTTTGACTTAGTTAAGGTATCTAGGTCTCTGAATTGTTCTATCTAGCCTGTTTGAAATTTTTACATTATTTACTGCATTTGATGTACAAATACAACAAAGGAATATTAGAATTGAATATTTTGAAATGAACAATGATCTCAATGTACCAGGATGTGAAGCTTCATCTCTATTTATTATCTAGTTGTTTGAACAATCATGAAAATTAAATTTGTAATGGTAGTTAAAATTATAATAAAATAATTAGAATACTTAAATAAAAAATAATAATTAAGAAAATTATCCTTACCATTCCAGTACCCGATGATTTCTTGAACGTCAGATCCTGTGGAGACTTGGGTTGTACAGGACTTTTCATTTTGTTATTGGGGCTAATGTTCTCAGGTATTTCTAACTTATTTAAGTCTGGCAATGGCTTCCCTTCTTCTTTGTGTGGTTTCACATCCACATCATCCTGATTAATTTTTGTACTTTCCTGTTCCTCAAAGCTCCTGTTTTTGCTCATATCCTGTTTCGGTGACTCCACCTGTAGTGGAACGGGCTCACTGTGTAGGCCTGATTCCCGGAGCGCATCTGGTGTCAAGGATCTTGTCATTCTTTCCTCTTCAAAGGTAATTCTTTCTCTTTCCAGTTCGTGTTGAGGCACACGTCCTCTCCCTCTAACTCGGGTATGGGGGAGAGTCTGAGACCACAAAGGCGGCGGAGGCAGTTGGGAGCGAATTATTGGTGGAGGAGGCCTCGAAAATATTATAGGTGGAGGAACATTTGTATAAAACGAATTGGTAGTTGTACCTTGAAATGTTACAGAACTACCATCCCACGGATCTTCTGAATTTGTTCCAATAAAGGTCGCATTCACTACTGAATAATTTGGTTTCGTGTCTGCTATTACATTAGATGGTGTGGTCGGGGTAGGAGTACCGTAACTGGGTTCAGAGTCAGTCCCACCATAGCTCAGGTCAGGATTAGAACCGAGGGATGGCTTCTCTGTTTCTGCGCTCATGTAATGTGAAGGAGGCTCCTGAAACCCATTCCCTTCCATGTACTTTTTCTGTAAGCGAGGTGGGAGTGATTCAAAAGAGAGGTGATACTGTTTGTTTTTGGAGTGAACTTGTTTGTTATTCCTCCTTGCGTAAGGCCCAGAAGGTGGTTTAATATTGGGCCTATCTTGACTCCAAGAGCCATCTTCACCGGGCTCCACACTTCTCGTGTCTCTGCCTCTACTGTCCGTCTGAACTGAAGGCAAAGGTAGACTCCTTGGCTCTGAAACTTGTCTCATGTTTCTGCTCGGCAAAGGTTTTGTATTTCTGAGTGAACACGAAGGGTCCCTCTCACTCTCCCCGTCGGTGGTCGTGTAGCCACTGGTTTCATAACCTGTTATATCATAATTACTACTGGCTTTCGGTAAACCCGTCAAGGGATTGTGAGTAAATTTAAGGTCCAACAATGACGGTATACTTTTTCCATTTCTATTTCCGTTCACTTGACTAACAGTTTCTTCTTTACTGTCTCCCCTACCGTTTCGTCTCTTGGGCTTCTTTGTTTTTTTATTCCTGTCGTTTGGTCTTCTTTGTGGTGGTTCGGATTCCCCTCTAAAAGATCTAGAATCAGACCACTGGCTGTTCATATCTCTGCCTCCACCATCTTTTCTGAACGAATCATTCTCTTGCTTGGGTTGATCGCATTCATGTTTGAATGAATCTTCTCGTTTGAATGAATCACTTCTCTGGGAGTTACTATAGTTTTTTGACTTGTATCTTCTGGTATCCTGGTTGTTCTGTGAGGGTGTCGAGGGTTTGGGAGGAATGTATATTGGAACTTCAGGTTTTTTTGCTCGTCTCCTCCCATCACTCAGATTTCCAATACTTCCACTGCGATTTTGGCTCATGCCTCTCCCATCTTTACGCGAACTGTTTGAACATACACTGAGTCTGTCGAAATCATCTGTAAGATTATTATAAACATCTCTCCTGTCCCTACCCGAATCGCTTTTGTCTCTTCTGTAGGAGGCTCCATCTTCGGAAAATTCTTCATCAAAAGCCGACTTTCGCAGAGGACCACTTCCTGGCCGGTATATCTCTACCGGAGGCTTCCCTCCTCTTCTGCTGCCAATGGCAGAAGACATGTTTTCTGTAAAAACAAAAAAAGTTTATGAGAATCAAATAAAATTATAGTTCAATAACTTCATAAAATGGTGCAGCAGGTACAGTACTAATCACACAATAACCAAATCAAGCAATGTCGAGTATGATGGTTGGATGGGTGACCACTGAGCGATCCTATCCTTGCAAACAGTCCACCTGCTCTGCCATTGATGGTGGTTGAGAACTCAAGCCTTTGGACACCAGCTTGTGCCAGATAAGTTTTCTTAGCCTAAATTCGCCTGGTAAAATAAAACATTATTTACCTTTACCTTTTACCTTTATATTTCTGATAATTGAATAATTTGATGTAGGCCTATTCTTAGGTAAATGCAAAACAGTCTGGCATCACAAGCTTTAAGCATTTAATAAATTTTCGTGTAATTAAAAATTTTTGTTATAAATATGACTACACTAAACAATCATTAATAAAAATCTCATACAGGTCATTTTTATAAATCTTTAAGTTTTGCTCAGCTAGTGAGAAGTTATAAAAGATGTTCCCAAAATATGCTGTACATAAAATTTAATATCTTTAGGACTGGTCTAACTTGTAGCAAAGACCAAAAAATACATTCTATTTTAATAATAAGTATTTAATATTTCATATTATGATGTTCCATTTCTCCTACTAATTCTAAGCCTCTGAATTTGTCCTTGAGACTTTGATTAAAAAATACTTAGAATTAGATCATTGGCTTTTCACAACTCTACCACTACCATCTATTTCCTCCTATTATCTCTCTTTGAACCCAATCATTCATTATCTCTCAACACTAGAGAAGGTATAACTTCTTACACCCACATATAGATGTGAGAAATTATGCATCTCAGGAATTTCTGTTGCACGTCTATAAGCCACCTCTAAGTTACAAAAGAACATACTAGTAGAGTGACCATGGGTATGAACTTGTTACCTTAACTTCATATTAACATTACTATTAACATAGAAATCTTGTGTTTCCTTCACTGACTAGATATCTTAACTACTTTAACCCTTGAACTGATGGTAATTGCTCTGTAAATACACACACAAATCTCAGCCATTATTAAACACCTCTGTAATACTGTTACATCAGTAAATAAAAATATGATCAAAATTTAACATAAACAACCAAAAAATGATGTCTTATTATCTTCTTTTGCTTATTCACAATTTAAAGCCATTAAAGACATATAACGATGAAGTGAGACTAGTGAGAAATATTTAATACATGTTTCTTTTAGGAATTAAAATACATTTTCAACTATTTACACTAAGTAAGTTAACACTTAGCGAGCCACAAATAAATAACCAAAACTACTCCTAAGAGCCATACACCTTAAAAATAAAAAAATTCCCACATACCAAAACCAATTTTTTTTTTATAATTCTTATAACATAAGAGGTAAGAAAAACAACAAAATATTTTTTTTTACTCTTTATTGTTAATTTACAGCCAAAAAATGGTCAAATCATAATTTCACTGAAAAAAAATTAATTTTGACATTCTATGTGTTCATATATAAAATTAACAATAATTGAACACAATTATTGTAATATTTTACAAAAAACAAGCATATAATAATTTTTATTTAGAGCAAATATAAAGAATATAGTAAAAATGTATATATATACAAATTAAATAAAAGCAATGAAACTACAAAAAATTTCAATTTTCCAAGTATAAAATAAAGAACACACTACATTTTACAATATAATAACATGAGAAAACTTATAAATGATACTTATTGAAAATGAGCTACATATATGTGATCCTTAGGCGTAGGTTTATTGTGTGTGGTACAGCTCAAAACACAGGTCAGGATGCAAGGCAGGCTTCGACGCGCACGTCTTGTGCACAATAAAGCCCTACATCTCGATAATAATACATAAACTACACTGTACATTCATTAACATCAAAATTGAAAAGATAAATACGCGGATCGAAAATGGAAGGGCGAATTAAAACATCTACCTCACGGAAGGCTACAGGCAGACTGAGCGCGCGTCAGTAGACATCGTTGGCTCTGCAGGAGACTATGAATATCCGGCCGCCCACCATTTTGTCGCTCGTCGAACAAGACCCGTGACCTTCAAAATAGACACAAACGGTTGTCCCTTGTTTAAATAAAGCTTGTTTAACAGTTTTTACTAATTTTGTTACCCAGAAATGCTTTTAAATAATATATAAAAATAAATATTGATTTTGCGTCAGTGGACGTCGTTGGCTTTTAGCGCTAGTTTAGGCATGACGTCTAGTAACGTCATTGGCTCGGAAAGGGTTAATACATCTCAAAGTAACTGTACTTTATTCACTTCACACCATTTTTTGTTTTTTTTTCAAAAGGGACATACTTAAAAAGTACATTAAAAAACCAACAGAACAATCATGTTTTAGAAAGCATGAATTATTTTTTTAAACAACCTTGTAAAAGGAATTAGAAGTTAGTTGAACAAGCTGACAGTAAGGCAATCGGTGGAAGACAAAGAAGTGGCCTACACTCGTTATTCAACTGTTTTTATTAAACAATTCAATATATATTTTTAAACTTCGATATTATATAATAATCGTAAGCAACAAGAATTAAAATTTATTAACAACAAGAATAATATAATTTTTAATAAAACTAATTTAACAATAACATTAAAACATAAAAAAACTTACTAAAACATTAGAGGAACTTAACAATATTTATAACTTGCCCAGATAGCAGTGGGTAACCGCATTTACAAAATGGAGGAAAGGATTCTCCCCAAACTTACTTCTCTGCGGTACAAAAATTTACAGAAATGGTCCAGACAGTCTGTCAGTATTCCACTTCTTAAACTTCTTTTGACTGCTCGCCAAGAACTTTCGATAGTTTGGGTATTTGCACTGGTCAATGGATCAGTGAAGTTTTCTCTATAGTGTACAGTAAAACGTACAAAACCATGATCAATTAAATAAAAGTAAGACTTCAACAAATCCGTTATGGTTTCTGGTTTAACATATTTTAATATCAAAGATATTAGAGTTTATTAATATCCCAGGTTGTAATTTCTTTTGTCTATTTTACATTCATCTACTTCTAGTACAAACCCTGGACCACCCAACGTTTCCTCCCTGACAAACTTATCATCTAGCCAAATGAAACAAACTTCTCTATAGAAAGAGTTAGTCATCAACAGTTTTGTTAGACATAATGTACTTTTCATCACTTCAGCCTACCATCAAATAGTCATAGTTATCTAGTTCATAGAGAAATAGTACATAAGAGTGACTATATTTCTCATGCCAAACTTAGAACCTTCATATACCCTGTTTGCAAAACCAATTTTTGTGAAATCGTGGGTGCTCTCACCTCTTTTTTTGGTATCTAAATACCACCATGTTTGCACCTCTGACACGAGTATTCATTTCATTTTCACAGTTATTTCATGATGGGTTTCCATGAGCTAAACACAAATCTTGAAGCCACTCTAAACATATCTCATCACTTTGTAATGATTATCTCACACAATTTCCTCATATTAATTGCCATTTTCAAGTTCTTAAAATTCCACAAAATTAAATTGCTTTTTATTGTTTACATTAAACATTGTTATGGATGACAAGTTTAAATCAAATGTAAATTTTAATAAAGTGTAATATCAAAATGTTTTTAGTTAAAAATTTAAACTGTTTGATAAAAACAATCGAATAACGAGTGTAGGCCACTAATTAAAGAAAAGAAGCGATGTTGGCACGAGTCAGCCCCTCCATCCCAATCTCCTTCTTGTTATTTTGTGAATAAGTAGGTTTAGATTAGGTTATCGCTAATATGTTACTAGTAGTAAAAAAGTTAAAGACAACCTTTACAAGTGCTCACACGATCTGAGCTTTAATTTGGGTACAATATCAAGGCTGTTTTACTTCTTTCGACGAAGGCGCCACCGAAAACCGCACTGATGATCAGGGGCATTTATGATCTGTACTTTCCCAACCTCAGTCCCGTTCCAGATTGTCCAACGTTTTCGACGCCTCATCCTTTGGCACCATCCTGCATTTCTGGTGAAGAAAACCATCCCTCGTAACAGTGCCTAAATTCAAACTCAGATCATGTGAGTGCTCGAAAAAGTCTATTTTACTTTTTTATACTTATACTTCATACGTATGTATAGCTTAATAGTAAATAGGGACAGAGTGGTATCCTTCTCACCGACATCACTTCTTTTCGGGGCACAAAAAACAAGAACCGGTGGTCATAATGACCTATAATTTATACAGTAGGTCAAATTAAGGCTGTTCTTTCTAATAATATAATTTTTTTGGTCACTGATATAAAAAACTTTTAAAAAATAATAGCCTCCAGATAATACCGAAGTACTATAGGTTTTATTAATATGTTGACCTTTAAAATATAGTCTCGAAAATAGCTGCTTCAAAAGGTGATTATTAAAATATTAAATACATTTTGTTTATCTAAAATCTGTATTTGAATTCCAATTAAGTACACTTCAAAGAGTAAGTTTTGTATTATTGTATTTAGCTTAAAATTGTAAAATTAATATAGTTTTTATAAGATATTAACCCAGAAACTAGATTAGTAGTTTTTCATGAACTAGGTTCAAAGGATTAATACCTTAGGATCTGTTCTTTCTAGAATCGATGGGCAGTTTTACATTGCTTCTGAATATAAAAGAGAATACAGAACTATTATTACTGCTATTGATATTGATTTTATGATTGTTACAGGTTATTTGAAGAAACTATTTCTTTGTTAATCGCAATAAGACTTCTGGGGAGACCATCACTTCAACGGACACCTCTGTAGTACCATAGCAGCATGAATTAAAGCAATCCTTGAAAATCACGATCAAGAGCAAAATCATATACTTATAATGTTACTGATTATTTGTACCAATAAAGCACTACACAATCTGTGAACGATACGTTTTTTACTTTCCTGAATGCTATTTTTCATACATTTATCCTGTTTAGGCCTACTACCAAAAATAAAAGTTACTACGTTGATAGTTAGCTTGCTATTTGTTTTTAATTAAAATCAAACATCTAGATGTCTATGAACTATTTGATAGTTTAAGTTAACCCAGGAACTGGTAAAGTGGTAATTTACAGTGCATTTTACCCACCGTGAGTACAGTCACGACAACAGTATAATAAGTGTCCAACACTCAAATTATCGATATTCATGGGTAACGAATCTTCGATATGATTACTTTAACTAAATTATGTATAGATATTTCAAATTATAGTATAGTCTGGCTGTTTTTATATTTAAAAAAAATAATTTAATGATGAATAAAAAATCTATCTAGGCTATGCCTAACAAACAAAACAGTGTATCGTTTACTTACTTTTTACTATTTTGAAGGATAAACATGTCTTATACCTTGTGATACAAATAAGACATGTACATCGCTATTGTACTTACGACCATTAAAGATGGGAAGTATTAGTGTCAGTAACAAGTTAATCAGTGTTAACCTATTAACGATGTAGGTCTACCGTTATTTCAGTAACAGCTGGACTGAATATTTTGTAGTTTTCTAATGACTACTTTCTGGTATTAGGTTACTCAGTAACCAGTAACAGCCAAGACGATTTCATGCAAGCAATGAGGCTAGGAATGGAAATATATGGAATGTTAGTACACAATATAAATAGGTTTAGATTAGGTTATCATAAATATGTTGCTAAAGTTAATGATAACCTTTACAAGCGCTCTCGTGACCTGAGCTTGAATTTGGGTATTATCTCAAGGATTGTTTTTCTTTTACGTCAGAAATGCGGGGTGGCGCCAAAGGTACCAACGAAACCCACACTGATTACCAGGAGCATTTGTGATCGGTTTTTTTTCCTGACCTCAGATCACATCACAGATTGTCCAATTTCTCCAACGTCAGGTCACATTGCACAATCTAGGACGTGAACTGAGATCGGGAAAGAACTGATCGGAAATGCCCCTGACTGTTAGTGCAAGTTTCAGTAGCACATTCAGCGACACCCCACACTTATGACGAAATAAGAAAAACATCTCTCGAGACTGAGATAGTATCTAGATTCAAGCTCGGAACACATGAGCACTCATACACATGTAGATTTAGTCTCAGTTTACTTGCAACTAAGAAACGTCATTTCAGTAACAGAATGATGCTAATACCGAGATTGGATCAACTGGTAGCAACATTACCACAGTAACAGGTTACATGAATGTAAAACCTCAAAAAAATTATCTTGTAATAGGTTATTGACAAATAATATCATTTCCCTTCCTAGCACCTCTTACTCAAATACCATAAACATGATTTAACTTTGTTTGAAATAATTTGGAAAAATAATGCCTAACTGAATTACATTGTAGACTTTTAGGACTGTATTATTGTGAAGTTATACTTTTATATTTATAAGAAATATACGCCTTTTAGATTATAGAAAATAATACAACTGCATATAAGCCTATATTTTCTAAGTTTGAGCAGCGTAGTACACACAATATTATTTCACAGAGTAAACATATCTGACAGCATTTAAATTGTTTTAATTAATATTTTTGATTCCATTCGAGAATTGGGCGCTTATCATACTGCAGGAACGAACCTTTACGTATTACAATTTAGGTGTTATTGTATATAAATGGTTTTTTAACTATTCAGAGCTATTACAGTATTATAGTCATGATTCAATAATAAATGCCTTGTATAACATAAAATAACATATCCTAATTCAAGTGGTTTTTAAATAGTAAAGACAAAAAATGCAAACTGGGTGTTTCGGGTATGCTACACTTATATAAGAAAATCACAGAGCTCGTCAACTTCCACGCAAGCTAACCACTGTTAATTTAAGGTGGACTCTCCCACCCGCTTTGCCTTTACCGAACATCAGTGACTCTAACAACTTTATACCAAAACCGAACAAATCCGTAACATCAGACACAGTAATCAAACCCATGACTCCAAGGCTAACTCCCGCATCCGAGAGTACCACCTTAGACTACACAGCCATCCTGACTCAACGTCTGGAATGTGCAGATAGCTCACTCAGGGAACCCGCTGTTGCTGTTTGGGGTAGAGTACGATAAGCAGACCCGGTTTTTATATCGATTAGTATAATCATCGATATTTAACCCTTGGTACGCTAAATAATCAGTAGGAACAATTACTATTACACTTAATTAAATTTTTTTTTCTAAAGTTTATTTTTTTATTGAATATATTGGTTAAATAACATAGGAAACCACATGTTATATTACAAAATTATTTTTATTTACATAAATACATAATAAAAGTTTTCAAGTAATTTCAATTTTTTTTTTATTTAATTTTTTTAAGACTTGATATATATATATATATATTAGTTTAAAACAATATAATTTGGATTTGTTACACTTAATTAATGCCAAACATTTTTTCAGTGACCATGTGAAAAATGCCAGCCTGTTTTCAAAAAGTACATGCGAAGAATGCCAGGCCCTTTTCCCATAATTTAACAACTATTTTTTAAAAATGTATATAACTTTTTTATTTATTGAAGGAAATTATCCATTGAGGTGTAGTTTTTACATAATAATGTGGAGTATTTAAATAAAATGAGTATTACAATTTTTACAAATTTATATAATTTATATTTGTAAAAAACAAAAAATAAAAAAACAAAAAGTTAAAAAAAGTGAGTTTGAACATATAAAAGTACTTTTATTATTAGCCTTAACTAAAAAGTAGTCACTGGCCATTGTACTAAATTTATTTGTTAACACACACACCAAATTTGAAGAACTTACTTTGAAAAATAGAGAAGTTACAGCATTTTATCAAAAACCTTGTAAAGTCCACATTTTACAGTAAAATTCTATAAGACATATTTTGGTCAGTTTCATTCAAAATCACTTTATTTACACGTGTTGTTTAGCCCAATGTATAAAATTGTTTGTTGAAATAATAAAGAAAGTAGGTTACATAAAATTTAAAATTAATTATTTACAATATAGGGTACATAATTTAAAATTTTTTAACACTTGTGTTTGCAGAAGCACAAAGTATGAATCTCCCTCTTTTACTCATGGTCAAATCTATTTACAATAATCACAAAACTAATAATAATATAAACAAACTGTAATAAACAAAAGAAAAGCACGAATAATTCCCATTAAAACATAACGTAGCAACAACGTATTACCACAGCAAACAAAGACGCTCACTGAATGATTGGATGTAAATGAGGTTGAAAACAGCTTATAGCCTATACGTCGTCATATGTTGAGCATAGAGTAAAAAAGATTTTATTGTATCAATAGTACTAGTGTCTAGATAAAGTAAGCAAAGTTTAGTGGCATTTGGTCAATAATTCAAACTACAATATAACAAAAACCGGACGAGCGCCCCCAGCGCACGTCTGCATTTTTCGTAAAACCTAGTGACGTGCGCTCGCGGCGCACGTCGGCATTTCTCGAATAAATAGTTACGAGCGCTCGCGGCGCACGTCGGCATTAAAAGGGTTAAAAATTAAATTAACTTAGAAAGCACAAAACAGTTAGAAAATTGCATAGTTAGAATTGAGCTTGACTTCAAAACAGTCATCCGGATGGAGAGCAGGCTTGGCATCGCATGTCTTGCACAGATAAATGGTTTCTTTCCTCAGTCCTCTCTTCAAACACACGACGCACCTAGCTGTTCCTTTTTCCCTTTTTTTTCATAAAGTCAGTCTTTACACTATTAGGTTACTAAACAAACAATGCACGTTCAGCTATTGTTTTCACGAGCGAGTTTACCCGCTCCGAGTGTAGATAGACGGCAGGCCGAGTGCGCGCGCAGGCGGTCACGGCCAACAAAAACCAGATGTTGTGACTGATGGCAGCTGTTTTGATGTGTCACGCCCTACCAATATCACAATGGAAGACAAAAGAAGCACTCATGCACATTATGACGGTATTTCGTGTAACTTAAATGTATATAATACGTTGTTAAGAGATACCGCGAATTATACCGCTTAGCGCGCTACGGGGGAATTACGATCGGCGATATATACCGCTTAACACGTATGAAGGGTTAATATTCATAAATTAAACACGAATCTATCATATACAATTATCAACAAATCTACAGTCATAACAACAATCATATTTGAAATTTAAATAGTCAATATAATACAAAAAGTGGCAATATCATAAATAATAAATGAGCTATAACGATCAAACAAATAATTAGGCCTAGAACTAGAAATAGGAAAAGCTCATGTAAATTATAGCAAAATAATAATATTACAAACACATATAACACAAAATACGAAATGTGCTCAACTATTTATGTTTTCTCCTGGGTAGCAATGATTAAGGTAAGAGGTTGATGAAAGCATCCGCACTATAAAATCGTACTTCTCTTCTGTGCAAATACTCATATACTTAGAAGATCTGCAAACAGAAGTCATAAATGTTGCTTATGTAAAATTGAAATGGGTAGGGTACGATAAGCGGACCCGGTTTGGGTAGGGTACGATAAGCGGACCCGGTTTTTTATATTGAATAATGTAATCATCGATAGCTAATATTCGCATCTCAAATCCTAGACTATCAATCGATATAAAGTATCTATAGTTCTCAATAACAATCATATGTTTTAAATTAAAATATGAATCTAATATTTACAGTGATCAAACAAATTATTATAACCAAAATTAGGAAAACTGAAGACGACCATATTTGGTCCTCTCACAGTTAATTTGTTTCTTACCCACAAATTTCACATAATGGGTTTTTCCGCACGAGCCCAACATTTTGAAGTCATGAAAAACATGTCATATTATCTTCCAAACAATGTCGGACTTGTAACTCTGTAGAACACTGTAGTTTTAGAGTTCAATTTTAGTTAAATTTTAGAACACTGTAGTTTTCTAAAATTGACTGCCATTTTTAATAATCAAATGTTACTTATATAAAATTGAAATGTTACATTACGAGTATTATTTTTAAGTGTTTACAGCTTTTGATATGGTTAATTGTTCAAAATAATGGTAAATATTAAGATCAGCGACTACCGCTCCGATCGCCGTAAGGTTTTTCGTACTAACACAGGTTAACGTAATTTCACCGAAAAAAAGAGTCCCGATTATCGCTAACATATAAAAACCAGTTTTTACGGCAGTACAATGTTGGCAATACAAAACACATAAATAACAAGATTTTCGACTATCAAACTAAAAACAATGGCCGACCATGGTCGTTTTGATGAGTTGACAGTAGTCACGTGACAAACAGGAAAGTTTCCGATTGGCCGGGCGGATCACGTGACCTGTAGGACGGCTTCGATAGACCGCCAGACGTAAACAAACAAACCCACATGGACAAGGAATAATTAGTGAAGTTATTGAAATGGCGTGCGATGGTTCTTGTCACACGCTAAAAAGACCCTAGCTTCCCTATTCAAAACTCAGATCACGCGATGCTTGCCCGCTGCGCAGCGCTTTGCGCTGCTTGCTCTTTTAGAAAAAAAATTAACTCGAGCTTGCAAAGTCCAAGCCCAGATCACGCCATGACTGCTTACACACACAAAACTCAGACAGAACTAACGCAGGTTTCATTACAGGCAAAAGATAAGCGGCGCGCGTTTATTACTGATAAGATAAGACGAGTTTATACTAGAATTAGTACATGGACTACTGCCCTACGAACTAATAACACCAAAAAAAACAAATAAATGCATTGTCAGTCAGGTTTTTCAAATTTTGTTTTTTCCAAAATTTTTTTTTTGGGGGGGGGGAGTAAACGGCTACGGCGATAATCGGGACTACTTTTTTCGGTGAAATTACGTGCCCTGCGAACTAATAACACCAAAAAAACGAATAAATGCACTGTCAGTCAGGTTTTATTAATTTTATTTTTTCCAAAAATTTTTTTTGGTGGGGGGGGAGTAAACGGCTTCGGCGATAATCGGGACTATTTTTTTCGGTGAAATTACGTTAACCTGTGTTAGAATGCAAAAAATTACGGCGATCGGAGCGGTAGTCGCTGTTCTTAAGATTTGCCAAAATAATTAATCAGTATCAATTGATTATATCGATGGTTATGATTAAATAATCGTTTGCCAATTACGATATAAAAAACCGGGTCCGCTTATCGTACCCTACCCCCGGTTTTTATATCAAAATTGGCAAACTTACTTAAATATTACAAATATTACTTAATCACAACCATCGATATAATCAATCAATGCTTGTAATTATTTTGAACAATTAACTTAAAAAATCTATATCAAAAGCTGTAAATACTTTCAAATAATACACGTACGGTAATTTCAATTTTACATAAGCAACATTTATTATTAAAAATGGCAGTAAATTTTAGAAAACTACACGACATTGCTTTGAAAGATGATAAGACATGTTTTTAGTGGCTTCAACATATTGGAATCGTACCGAATACCCCATTATGTGAAATTTGTGGGAAAGAAAAAACTGTAACTGTGAGAGGAGAAATATACATTCAGTTTTCATATTTTTTATTATAATAATTTGTTTGATCACTGTAAATATTAAATTCATATTTAAATTTAAAACTTATGATTGTTATGATTGTAAAACTATAGATACTTTTATATCAATTTCGATATAAAAAACCGGGTCCGCTTATCGTACCCTAACGAAACAACCGAATAACGAGTGTAGGCCACTTTTTAAAGTCTACCCAATTCTATACCAGTTCTAGAGTTAATGAATTGTTCGATTTAGCAAATTTTATATAAAAGTAATTGCATTAAACTCAATAGATGGTGTGGAAATAACTAAACTGTAAATTTCCATTAATTTTTTACCTGGCACCACATTATCTGGTCAATTATTTCAAAGGTCATCTTGACAAACTTTGTGCATATTTCACTCCACTAAAAGCATGATAATGGGCAGGATAACAATCACATAAGAACAACTAACTTCAATATTATCAAAATATTGTGATGGAAATCCTTTGTTTATAGTTCTTATGAAATACTGACCAACACAATTAGAATAAATATCCTAGGGTCTTCTGGGTTTTAAATGCATTATCTGTATTCCATATATTTATTGCCTAGTTTGCTAACCTTGGTTTATTTGCCTAAAACGAACAAAACTTTTAACCATTGCATTTGAAACTTCTGTAACACATTTACTATGAATCGGTAATGCCACATTCTGAAGAATGTAAACATGATACGCAATTACAATGTTACTAACATAACATGCCTAACATGTTCACCTCACATACGCCTAGAAAGTCAATAAAAACTAGTATTTTGACTTTACTAAAATAATACACCATACCTCTTTCCAAATTCCCAGAAAACTTATGAACTTTTCTTTCTTCAAAATCTGTCATAATAGATTAAAAACAAACTGTAACAAACCTCAAAGACAAAAAACTTCATTTTTCTCAACCTTTGTACAGGTTAGCCAACAGAAAAGCAGACAAAACAAAAGTAACCTTTTTAAAACATCGAGGAAAAAACTGTATATATTGTATTTTACATAACAACGTTAAAAAAATCCAATGTAAAAATGTTAACATATTCAAATTTTGTACTTTTTAGAGCACAAACATTCAAATATTACCAGTAGAAAATGTAATAATTATTACCACCTCATTTTATTGTGTATATATTTAACTTTCAAGTTTGTTGCAACAGGAACATAAGTAATTATATTGTGATTTTCAGGTCTCGTATATACTAATTTCTTTTGAATAATGTTAATCTGCATTTCTTCTTTATGAATAGATACCACAATCCAGAATCCACCTTAAAATTCCACTTTGGTATTAAGTAATTTAAGAGCCTTCTTTATATTGCCTGATTTTCAAGATCATATAGTACAAATATATTTTTATGAATATTTATCTATGTATCTTTAGTAGCTACAGTATTTATAACTTTAAAACTACAGTATTTTGACACTTCAGATTTGTGGAAGTATACAAAATGTCCTCAACTCTAAAAACTGTCTTCGAGTAGATGTTCTAAATACATTCTATGTTGTTATATATTCAAAGTCGTAACAACACACCAATGTTATTTGTTCGTAGGAAATAATTAGAACACACAAGTTTGAGGATCAGCAATAAAAGCTTGATGAATCAAACATTTTTATTTATCAGTTAATCTGAACTTATTATTTCGTTTGTACTCTATGAACAGTAAAGTGTATTCAAACTATTCAGGATAGATTTGGTATTTAATAATAATTATTCCTATTAGCACTTTTTCTACGGAATGAAACAAGATCTAATATACGTTACGTCATTTAGGCGTATAACCGTTATTATGCAGTTTTTATTTTATTGATTAGAGAAGTGAAGTAGTGTTAATGATTGATTCGTATATAAATGGTTAAACCTTATTAAAGTGTTTTCTTTCTGTCATACTAGATTTCCAGAATTGTAATGACATCAGGCGTTTGTCTTTGTCTTCACACATAATATAACTTATATATATATATATATATATATATATATATATATATATATATATATATATATATATATATATATATATATATATATATATATATTACTAAATTTCTTAGTGTATATAAAGTTTATGAGACTGTTCTTACTATAACTTCCGCTCTAATATTAATTTAAGTATCTTTATTTACATGTATTTTTGTATTATCTAATATATATACAACCGCATGTGTAACTGACTGACTGACTCACGTATACTAATTCTAACCTACTTCCAGATGAGTTAGAGACTTGAAAATTTGGTACACAGATAGCTTTCCACGTGTAACCACCAGGAAAATCCCGAAAAGTGAGAATTTTTCATTTTCAACCCCTCAAAAAAAAATTCCCAAAAATCGCGCATTCTTCACCCCTGCAGACATTTTTTGTAAGCCCGATAGCGGGCGAAACCGTTGGAGCTAAGCTCGGATCTGACGAAAAATTCATAATCAGGAATGAGGTGAACTACAAAAAAGGTCCAGTGACTTTTTGCTCTATCTTCCATGGTTTAAGCGACAAAACGCTCGAACATTTGAAATTCCAGAGATTTTTTTCGATCGATAAAAATAATGTTTCAAGCCCCGATAGCGGCCGAACCGTTGGTCGTTAGCTCAAATCTGATTGACCCATCAAATTAGCAAATTGCGCGATCTACAGAAAAGGTCCAGTAACTTTTTGCCCTATCTCGATTGGTTTGGCCGAAAAACGTGATTATGTACAATTTTGTTGTAACTTTTACGCGAAACTTTTGTTTTTGGGGTCGATAGCGGCGAAACCATTGGTCGGAGGTCAAAATAAGACAACGTTTTATTTAGGAAATAAGATGACCTACAAAAAAGGGTCCAGTGAGACTTTTTTACTTTATATTTCCCTTAGTTTGACCGCAAAAAACGCGATTAAGTGAAAATATTGGACATTTTCGCCTAAAAATTTACATTCCGGGCTTGATAGCGGCTAAAACGGTTGGTCCGTAACTCAAAACAAATTTTAAACGGGATTTAGGAAATCACGTGATCTAGCAGAAAAGGTTCAGTGACTTCGGGAGTTGGCTGAGCAACGACACCAACGTTAGCTAAGCGTCCAATAGTAGATAGGGACAGAGGAATATTTCTTATGTTCACAGACACAATACCCTCTAAAAAAGGCCCAAGTGTGTCATTAACCCCGCGGTAATATTAACCCCCCCCGGGGATTTCCTGGTATGACCTGATAACCTCCTGTACATTCAACCCCCTGATGTGTTAACCCCCCTGGGTAACATTAAACCCCCCCAGGGAATTTCCTGCCATGACCTCATGTCCGAATTTTACCAGTCACCAAATCTCTTAACCCCCCCCCCTGGGAAGATCCTGGTATGACCAGATAACCCCCTGGAGACATCCCCCGGTAACGTTAACCCCCCCTGGGAAGTTGTTCATATGACCAGACAATATCCTGACGAAATTAAACCCCCTCTTGTCTTAACCTCCTTAACATTAAATCACCCACCCAGGGAATTTCTCGCCTTGACTAGATAGTCTCCTGGTGATATTAAACCCCCTGTTCGACTTAAAATACTGCCTTGAGGTCGGTTTTTATTATGTTTATACTAAACAATTCAAGATAGCTGACCCGTGCAGACTTTTCTCCCGAGCTCATTTTCTGGCTAAACCATAGGTCGTAGATTCAGATCTGAGGGCACAATCGAAAGACAAAATTAAATTTCCAACAAGAAAGGTCCAGTCACTTTTTGTCGTATCTCTAACGGTTTTAACCGCAAAATGCCCTCAAAGTCAAAAGTTTTTACGAATCCGGAAAAAAATCTATGAAAAAGGTCAATTTTTAAATCCCTTGTCATTTACTTAATGTCCGGACTTAACCAGTCACCGAATTCCGCTTATCCCCGAATTTGCAAGCGTTTACTTTGGGGGCCTGGGGGCGTAGCCCCCAGCGAGCCGAAGGCGAGTTCTATATATATAAAAATGAATGTTTTGTATGTTTGTCCTTTATGGAATCGTGAACTATTGACCGATCATGAGATGAAAATTTGTACGTATATGTATTTTTCCACGGAGAAGGTTTATAAGCTATGCCCATCCCTTTCCGATTCAGGATTCCCGCCCCACTGGTTACAGAAATACCCATAAGAAATGCATTGCAGCAAACATATGTTAACGTCTTTTTTCAAATTTTTAATCATAGCTGTTCTTTGTAAACATATATTACACTTATAGTTTTAAAGCATAGAGTAAGCTTAAGAGAAACGACAAATTTTGTTTAAAACTGTTTTTGCAATCACTGTTAAACATAGACTTTACTATCCAGATAATACAATTCAAATTTGACGTAAAAATTCACCTTTAACTGCAATATTTATTTAATATAAACCATGCTCATGCTTGATCAGAAGAGGTAATGCAGATATCATAATTACTATCTTACGTTGGCTACAAATATAAAGAATGTTATAAAATCAACCTTAGTTGTTTTTTTTGACAGAAGTATGGTTCTCAAAACTCCGTGTGTACATATCTCTCGATCGAGACAACAAAGCAAGCTCAATCGTGGCATCGGAGATATAACTAATTTAATCTAAAATTTATTATAGTAAAAAAAAAATTTACTAAGTAATATAAGGACTTCGGTTCTTAAGATTGCGTGCGAAAGCCGTGGGTAACAGCTAGATAGAGGCAGGAATATGGTACATACCTTCATAATACGGCCCAAGAGGCTCACGATGGAACGACTATCAATTATCTCAGCAATGTTTAGAATGTGATAGAAAAAGAAATAAGTGAATATAGTGTACTGTTTTCAACGGGAAATTGCGTGCGAAGCCGCGGGCAACTTTTTGCAAAAAATTATTGAAATGCGCAGCAAAGCGCGCCGGGCCCGCTAGTATATATATATATATATATATATATATATATATATATATATATATATATATATATATTGTTTTCTTTTTGGTTTATTTTAGTTAACAATTATGAGGAGATGTTTACCAACACTTTCTGTAAAACGTGATTGTCAGCTTATTTTTCATATTTACTATGATGAGTTGATCATAGTTCAAGTATTTAAAATTAGCTATATTTACTTTTGAATCAGTTTTAATGGTTTCTGCCTTTAAGTTTGAATTTTATTGTACCAAAAAATGTTTAAATTAGTAAACATAACAAAATGTTGTCAATTTAATAAACAACTTCGTCCAGAATTCTATTGGTATGTATGACATTTTGAGAATTAATTCGCAATTCAGTTAATTAATATTTTATTGTCCTCCTCTGCAGACTAATGGTTATAGTCTCGGCTCTTTAATTAAGAGATCACGGGTTCAAATCCCAGGGAGGGCCAATAATGTATAGACACGAAACAGTGCATGTAGTTTGAAAATAAAGCAGTGTACATCGAAGCCTACATAGCTGAAGCTGAGGCTTCAGAGAACAAACAAAAACAAATAATATTTTATGTTTTATTATGAGATCGCACAATCGCATGTGTTACTATAAGTAATTACACATGACAACATTTCAATAAATTTGAACTCTACCTGTCAATTATAAGGAAAATAAATAACAAAGTATGACAATATATTAGGGGAGAAGTGCATTTGAATTATATTGTAATGTATGTTTTTTTCAATTATCTCTGTAAATATAAAAATCAAAATAAAGTCTTAGTTGGACAATCAAATAAAGTTCTTCAACACAGTTAAAGCATAAGATATATTGAATAAACATGTATTGGATATAGCAGATAAACCCGTTATGAGTAAAGGGAAGGGAGAAATTGTACCTTCGGTCAGGATGTAAGTAGTAGATAGTTTGTTATTTCTGCTTTAGTACATGATAATATTTTATTAATTACGGTATAATATTAAGAATCATGTTAATGAATTATATTAATCTCTCTAAATGCAGATGTTGCGTTTACCTCCATATCACCTTCCTCTCAGTGCAGCTTTTAAAATCTGACACTGTGACAGACAACTACTGGAATCTGGAGTCCACGTCCATCTGAAGAGATCCAAAAATAATCGGCTATGAAGATATTGGAAACAAAATATTTGCACTGTGTCAACATCAGCGTAAATTCGAACATGTATGCTGAATTCTTCTTACTCTACGGTCAAAAAGCATATATACCCGAGTTTGGACGTTAACCACAAATAACTAGTAGGGTATAAAAACAGGTGTACATTAAAATGTAGCTCGTTTATTTCTGCGTTACACATATATAAACCAAATAATTTACAAAAATAACTTCCAGTTTTCACGTTGATAATAATGAAAGAAGGTACCGACCGGTTTATGGCGCTTTCCAACCAAACTGTTCATTTGAACATTCATAACTCGAGAATTTGTGACACTATTAAGACCAAGGTTTAATGCAAGATATGTACATGTACACTGTTTTAGTATGAAATTTTAGAGTTCTAAAATTACATGAAAAATGTGTTATTAAATTACTATCTTAACTTTTATTCTTGACCGAGAGGTTCAAAACATTTGGCATAGGTCTCGATATGGAGCTTTTAAAATCATTGTCTTGGATGTATAATTTTGTAATTCACTATTGAAAACGTATAACTTGTAACACAGTTTCAACTGAACATATTTTGCTCATTTACCGTGACCACTGGCCACGCTATTTGTTTGAATGCGCAAACCGCCAGACTGCCTAAGATGGTGTTGCTTCGGAGTATAGTTACTAAATTTCAATTTAACTCCCGTTATTGTCGCTCTACTGGTTGGTTTGTGGTTAACCTTAAGACTCTGCTATCTATACCTTTTAAGCCGAGACTAGTTTAAACCCTCATACGCTCGAAATGATTACTACTTAATAAACGTAAATGCCAAGTTTAACACTAAACGCTAACTGGGCTCTATACTGGGATTTGTTTGAAGGATGGTAAAGTTTCTGATTCCTATTCAGTTACTAGATTGGGTGGTACGAACCTTCCCCGAAATAAATGGGTTCTTTTGAACAGATTTCGAACTGAAATGGGATGGTGCAGTGCACATAGGAAATAAGTAGATCCACCATGTGATTGTGGAATGGGTTCTCAGACAATAGAGCACACTGTCAATAAATGTTCCTCGCGTTCTTTTCCAGCCGGGATATTTAACAGTTCTTTAGCCAACAGCTTAAATGGACCTTGGCTGGATTGGCTTCTGGTTTAGATATGACTGTGTCAAAAGATTAATAGATTCATTTCTTTTAGGCTTAGTTTGTTGTATTCTTTTCGATGCAAGTACTTTGGTACTTTAGTATAATGGCTTACAAATAAATAATACACATTACGAACATATATTAACCCCCATGTTTTCTCACTATGTAAGAATGATCATCGACACAGAATAAGGGATAATAATACTCTTAAATTGTCTCATAGTGGTTCAAAAATATATGAGAAGCCCCATAGTTCCTAATCTACTTATGAGCATTCAGAAGTCCCCAGTATTTTGCTTCCTTTACAAAAAAAGAAACGAAAAAGTATTTAAACCTCCACGTAAGGGATTCGCACGGACTGTAATGCAAAGAAGACTTGTCTAATTTACTTGAAAATGTTTACATATCACTTATATATTTATTTTTGTTCTAGACAAAGTGAAAAAGACTCCCTGTGTTGTCGGTATTCCAACAACAAACAGTTTATCGTCGCAGGACACACGGACGGTGTAGTAAAGGTATATGAGTCTATGACGGGTAAACCAGTCAATAAAATGAGCAGAGAAGATGTAAAAGATGAAGTTCCCGTCACAAGTGTCCACTTCAAACCCCAACCGGGCAAAGGCGAAACTACCAACATTCTTACAACATGTGAATTTCCTCACTTTCTATGTCATTTTAATTTGCTGACAATACGTTATTTAAAGTCGATATGCAAGTTTATGTAGAAAAGTATGAATATGCCAAGTATGACTATTTAATACGTAAATTGAGTTATGTAGTATTATTCATTGACACTCATTGTGTCGGGAAAATGTACCGTACTTGACGCTAGTGGTGTATGCAGAATTAGAGTTTTGGAACGAACCCACTCATCTCGTATTTCATTTATGGTGATCAGCGAGCAAAAAATATTATTGTTTCTTTAGTAGCTGATTAATCGCTGATGGGGTCCCTAGAAGAACCAATGATTCCTAAGAACTAACCAAACTGTAAGTTCCTTAACCTCATATAAATAGCGGTTTTCTCTGAGAATACTTGAGGGTTCTACCTATGACAAAAACTACCTTAACCGTTTGCAAGAGATCAAGCCACTCGGGTAATGGATATTAATAAAATCAAGTTAATTTATAGTTTTATTTCCATCGATATCTTCAATGTTCGTGTTTATGTTTTTACAATCTAGGCTAAAATAAACTAATCATATCAGAGCGTTGTAGGACGCATAAGCCAGGAATCACAACCAACATGTTGTGTGTCAACTCTACTAACTTTTAGCACTTAATAAAAGCAAAACGTAGCTAATTATTAAAACTAAATTACATAATACTAGTCACAATAGGTATGCACTCACCGACCAACACCGTAAGAATGACAAGAGGCCAATATTAAATGACAAATGTCACGGCAGAAACAAGATGGTGGCAAAAGAGGAGGGAACGGGCCATTATTATTATTGGTTCATTCTAGATAAACATCTTCAAAACCATTCTGTGACTTCGCATTAATTTGTTACAAATAGCTAATTTGTTTGATACTTTAGATTTCCTTGTTCGTTTATTTTTCAAAATTGACAACCAAAGCGGTCTTATTTAAACTAATGGTAGACTGATCGGTTAGTCTGCTATTAATGTATGAAACCTCGATTATTTTCATTTAAAGAAATGAGTTAACCGATCTATTATGTTGGATTCATACTAATTCACAAGATGGTCTTTGGACCAACAATGATGTACAGTTTTAGAATTTTCTGTTGGCCTTTTTCTCATGTTTACTTAGGGTTCTTTTATCCTTACGTTTAATGGTATTTCTGTCTCGCCTATTTTTTCCCTATTGCAACTACATTTTATACTGTAAATACCGTTTTTGGAATTCTGTACGATACATTTTGTTTTGTTTTTACGGGACTTGTCTAAGAGTATTATGTGTTTTAACGCAGTTTTAATGTTGTATTTTCTACCTACTCCTCTGATTTCCCCCGACAATCCCGGCGCATAAGGGATTGTTATAAAAGCAAATTTATCTCTATTCTGATATATTTGACTCAGGAACGATTTTTCTGGGTCGTTTGTGTATTATTGACTGAGAGTAGTCATTGCGTCTAAGATCCAATTCTTCTTTCTAAAATTCTTCTTTACCTGAGCCTAAGCCCTTTTCTCTATTAAATATTATCCCGTGTGTGCATTCTTTCAAAACCCCGTAGTCTTAAGGACATCTATATCTCTTAATACACACACATCCATAAAAGGAAGCTTGTTTTAGACTTCCACTTGCAATGCGAGGCGGAAAGAATGGAAAATGCTATTAACGTTAATACAAAACTCGTAGAGTCTCCATGAGATAAAACTACAAAACCAAGGCTTTTTGCTCAAATTTTTCCATAAATATATTGGCGAAAATAGGAAACAGTGGAGAACCCATTACCATTCAGTCATCTTGACGATAAATTTTACTATCTTACTCAATAATTGTATTGAGTGCATAGTTCTCATAGTTCCATAATGACTGGACATAATGGCACGGGAAGTTTAGTCCTTTGATTTGATATTTGGTCTTCTTTGATACATTGTTCAATGATTTAGAGAATTTCTGGAACTGGTAAATTTGTGAATAGACTTCTAACATTGATTTAAAAACTAATATAGCAAAATATAATTTTATAACATTTTGTAGTTGCCAAGTGCCTATTGAGGTCACTAACATTAATGTTATGATTTTTGAAACCGTTATTGAGGAGGTAAATCGTAAAAACATTCTTAGTAATTAATATTGATAAAAATTAAATTTTATGGAACGCATTAATGATTTGTTCAAAGGTTTCTTCTGGCATATATGCATTGAGAAATCTAAATACATATTTCACAGCAACTGTATTAAAATCACCCTATTATGGCCTTGTATATCCTTACTTATCATACGGTATTGCTACTTGGAGATGTTGTAATTTAAATGAGTTTCAGAGACTGTTTGTCTTGAAAAAATCCCATACGAATCATTAAAAAAGTACAGTTGAAAGAGGCGTGTAAATCTGCTTTTAAAGAATTAGAGTTTGTAATAATGATAGAGCTTGCCTTTTTTATATAGTTTAGAAACAATATTGCATTCTTAATTTAAATGTAACTCTTTTGAGGAGAGAGATTACCACAATCACTACACACGATATAATCAAATTCCCAGACCTCAGCTACACACACTAAATCCATCCAGAAACCTTCCGTCTCAAGCAGGAGTAATATTTTATAACAGACTCTCAGAATATATTAAATTATAAACCAATGACATATCATTCAAAAGAAACATGAAAAATCTTCCCTAGGGCATTGTACACTGTGGATGAATTTGTGGAAAACTACGTTATAGCTTAAAATACTTCGATGGTTCTATGCATTTAAATAAAATGTTAATTTTTTAATACCAGGACATTAGTAATAAGCACGTTTAGTTAAACAAATTTTATTCAATTGACTTTAATAACACAACTTAATGTTGTTAAATACTATTAAAATATTAGTTATTATTAAAGTAAAAACTTACTAGGTTGTAAGTTTCACCCAACCTCAGGGATTTTTATCTCTCTACAAAATCCTTGGAACGTTTGATAAAATAGTCAGTTTTTCCTACTAATGGCGTTAAAATGTCCAAAAGGTCTTTGGGTAACTCCTTGTAAGGTGAATCACGAAAACTAATGATAGGCTGGAGAGGCATGCTAGGTTTATGGGTTTTGGGAAGGCCATACAATTGGGGGATTTTGAATGGTGAGGAATTAATTTAGATCCTTATTTATCTGAAAAATATGCTTGGTGTTTTCTTAAGTGTTCTCTACTTTTCATTCAAAGGAATCTGTTGGATCTTTATTTGTTACAGCATTTATAACAATAATTAAGACAAATTATCTCTGGAAAATTATATATTTTTAAAAGATTATTAACTTATTCTGGATCACCCATTTGAACATCCATTCCATTATAACTATGCCTTGATTCAAAACAATACCAATCCAAACCAAATGTCTCACTGATGATAACCAGAAGCCATCAACAGAATTCGATATTGATGCACTTTGTCCCACCAATGTTAATTCCAAGGTCTAGCCATTGAATGTTAACAGTGCTCTAATGAGACTTCTGTGTTCTACATTATCTGTGATTAACCTGATATTTTTCTCGGATGGTCAATGTGAAATTTCCTACCCGATTTGCTCTCAGTAATTTCTCTTCCTTAAGGTAAGTTCGTAGTGAGTCCAACAACATCGGAAATATATTATTGCTTCACTACCAATTATTGGCTTGAAGCTTACCAACAGTATAACAAATTACATAAATTTAGTTTTCTACACATACAGTAGGTGTGACGGGAAATGTTTTTTCCATAAGATTTCTATGTTTCACTATTTAAAGACCGAGAATGTTACCCAGACTTTTAATGGAAAGCTATTAGTGCTACGGCATTTTGCCATTAACGATAACTGTAAATAAAACTGTTACCAATTAAAAAATTGTAATACCACTCGGAATTGTTTTTATTGCGGTTTGGTTTTATATCTACTTTCTAATTGTTTTAGACACAGATGGGAAAGTAATTCTGTGGAATTATGAAACAGGAAAAAAGATCAAACAGATAGAAGAAAAGAGGCAAACCCTTGGCGCCACCTATCATCCAAAACTTTCCAAGTTTCTGACACTCGGCGATGACTCTGCGATATACCTTTATGATGAAGAAACTATGCGACTCGAACACACTTACGAAAAAGGGTGAGAACTAGTTTATAACGTAATCATGAACAAACAACTATGTAGTTCTTAATTGCTTCTCTTAGTTCCTACTTGCTGCAAGTATGTAAATATTAAAATAATGACAAGTTAAAATAGCTTACGAGTATTGATATTCCATGATTGCAGACATTCATACACTGATATATCACAGTGATGAATTAGCCAAACTCTAAACTACATATTACAATAAAATATACTGTACGACAAAAAATAAAGCACATACCTGCTTTGCACAACACAAGCATAAAGTAAATACTGGTGAGGACAAACCCAAAAGATGTCACTGCATAATTAAGATCACTACACAATACATATTGCTTGTACCAGGAAAGGTGGAAGTCTGGGCAGAAAAGCAATGTCAGCACTTCCTGTGGTATCGCGGCACGTCATCTGAAATATAACAGAGAAAACAGGAAGGCGATGATCGTGAGGGTAAGGGTAAAGACAGACGCTTGTGTCTTACGCTTTGGTCCTGGATCTCAATTTCTGAGTGTGCGCACAAATTTTATTGGCTGGAATTTGTTTGATTGTTACCTTTGTATACTTTTTTATTTTGAGTTTAAACTTATGTCTTAGTATTTGTTGATACCTGAGGAAGACTGTAGATTTCAATTCTAGATACGTAGTGTTCTATTTTTGTAACACATCATTATTGCAAATGTCCGAAATTCTATTATTATTTCACTACAAACACTTATACTATATTAAAGGTAATTACATACTAATGACAGAATAAATGAAATATTTCCTCAAACATTTCCAACTAACTAAATTAAACCCACATAGAAAATACATATTCTATCGTCAAAACTATAATACACTTCTCTAGTAAAATAGATGTGCAATAATAAAAATATAGTTGCATAACGGTTTTGAAATATTTTCCAAATAATTTAAAACCAAACAATAATTATATTTTTAGATTTAATAATTGATTTCAACATTAATGCTGTAACTTTCACCTTAAGTAAATTATTAAAGGCAGGCTACAGCTATGAACACTTTTCTACAACTGTTATGTTTCAATATGTACTTTCTGCTAATGATTTAACAAACACTCATGAAACTACAGTATACAATACATAATTCAATCTACTTATAAGCAATATCTTATATTTATGCTATTAAAATCCTGTATACTCTATTTACAGCTGCAGCCCTTGTTAGATCAGTGTTGAACTACTTTTAAATATTCTTAAAATGTTTTATTCAATTATTTTCTTTCATTTTAAAATCTTGTCTACTTTAATAGGACTCTGTAAAAACATTCACTGTAAATATTTGGTTACGGACGTGTTATTTTATGTTTGTTATTTAAAGCAATATTGTTGTGTGCGGTGGTGTGGACCTTTGTGTACGTTTGCTATTCACGACTTCGGTGAGTTCACCACTACATGTTTACTACTTTCTTAAATTTATGTGCATGTTTATCCTTATGCCTTAAAGTTGTTTACTCCTGGTGAAGCAGACGGATTGTAATCCTCTAAACGAAGTGTTCTATTCTTTTAAATAGTAATGGTGACAAATGTCGTAAAACCTGTTATCCTATCAAACTGTTCATCGTGAATAATAAACTTTAAACAGCGAATTTCTAACTTTCAAAATGTAACCTCTATCTTGTATGATCCTTATACAATTTTAAGATGGAATCAATGTGTGTGCGCAGCATGGTCTCTTCCGTGGTGGACGGCCATTCCTCTCGAGTGTTCGCCGCCATTTTCCATCCTCTGCAGCAGACAGAGTTCGTATCCGGGGGCTGGGACAGTGTGGTCCACTTCTGGGACCTACGACAGCCCAATTCACTCCGGTACATCAAAGGTGTCCACATGTGTGGAGAGGGCCTCGACATCAGCAGGAATGGCCGAGAGGTGAGGAGCTGTGTGTGTTCGGTAGCACTCTTCGGTAACGAGCTCAATGTTTCCCTCTAATATAAATTCAAATTTGCACCAAACACTGTACTTACTATTTTGCGATTTTATGTTTAGTTGAAGGCTAAATTTGTCTAACTGTAGCTTTGGCCAACTTCTTAATCGAAAAGTTTCACCTTGAAAGTGTATAGTGTAAAAGTAGTTTTGTTTTGATAAGAGGAGGTTCCAACAACCATATTACAATATTCTGGCGAATTGCCTACTGTTAAAAATAAGGGATTGTCTAAGCGAAGAGTACCCGCAAATAATTTCTTTCCAAACTAAACATTGTATCTCATTTCAACATAAAAGTCTAAAATTGCTCATTGTTGTTTGCCTGAAGTCCATTATATGAATTAGGATTAAAGTACATCGGGAACTTTATTTTCTTGGAAGGAAATTAATCGAGTGATAAATTAAATTAGTGGACCAACCAATTAGTCAACTCTTGGAAATAAAGCACATTTAGTTTCCAGTGCTAATAAACAAACTAGAAAGAAAATTAAGACACAATGGTGATTTGCGATCGCTATATGTTACAAAAATGTTGATACTACATTTTTGATGATTGATATCTACCCTCTTCTTCTTCTTCCTCTTCTTCAGCGGCGGTCCAATGTCACACTTTTTATTTTTTAAGTGTTTTTGCATGTTTTTCCATTAGCGTTTTTTATGCCACAAGAAGAGAGCATATTCCAACACCTGAAACTTAGTATTATACATTTTGTAACATATAACTATGGGATATATCCGAAATCCTATTATCTTTACGAATGGATTTAAATAAGTCAATATTAATTCAGTCACACTATACCATTAAAGGTGGACCTTATTAAATAAGTTCTTTTTCTGATTTTCCTCCAGCTTAAGAATATCAAAGGTGTATTTTAGCCGGACTGGCACAGGTCAAAACTAACCCCGTAGACGGCTTTTAGTTATTTAGTTGTATCGCTAGAAGATTTTCATATTTCTCAATAATAATTTGGCTGTTAAAATAACAATAAAGTATGTATTTTTAAATGATGAAGATTTAGTTTTAGTGTAAAAATGTATATGTAAGAGATGTATACTTTTATGCATTTGATAAATTATTGATGTTTTGAACAGCTGATGACGTGCTCTTATGTGAGGGAAAACGCATTGCAGTTGTGGCATTATCAGACTGGTCGGTTGTTGGCCAACGTAGAACCAGACCCTTACAAATCAATGGTGAGTCATTGGAATGTTTTACTACAGAAATGTAATTAGCCAACCTTCTAAGCATGGAGATTACGTTTGATATACATTTGAATGGTTGTAGCTTCATTGTTCCGTTCTGGTATTTTTGTCTGATCTTTTTTTGTATCATAACGGAATTTTGAAAGAGAGTCCCACGATTTTACGGTAACTCAATAGTTTTACGGGAAGAACAGGTCTTTGGAATGATCCAGCTCATTCGGATCAGATCACTGAAATCAACCGCCTCATGAGCCGGATCTTCAGATCATTCCTCCTGTCACTCACTCCGTCTGTTCGATCATCGAATAAACCAATTAAAACTAAGCAATTATTGTATCTTGATACAATAAATTATATTAGTTAAAATAATCAATTCTGCTTTTGTTATTAAAAATATAACGTAAAACATAATTTCATTTTTTTCGTCCTGTGTACCATGAAATATTATGGAGAAAAAAATCATAGTTAGTATTATTATCTGTACAGTAAAATAAATTTTAATTGCTCAAAGTGAAACACAACAGTTTTCAACGAGGTGTAACTGTCGTCCAGAATAAATTCAAATTTAAAACAGTTTTCTCTTATGCGTAGCAGATCACTCAGGTCATAAAGAACTACGAAACCGAAGAATGTTAAACTGGCTGGCGGCTCCCAGCTGGCGAATCGCGACGCGATGATTCGTTAAATCAGGAGTCGGCTCACCAAATGACCCGGTTCATCTCATCACATGATCTGACTGATCTCAGATCATTTTGTGACCCGGATCAGTGAGCCGGTTCGCTCATGATCTGCGCATCACTAGAACACAATAAGAAACCTTTCACTGATTTTGTGAATTTTATAGTATTCGAAATTAAACTTCTTTGCCTCCATTAGTGCAGTTAATTAATTAAAATCAGCATAAAATATTTGACAGAATGCCGATTATAGGCGTAGCCAAAGGGGATCAACATGTGGATTATAATCCACTCCCTAGAGGTCCCTGAAACCCCTCAAAATATGATAAAATAGAATAATCTAGAAGAAAAACTTATCCACATTTTAACTATCAAACCGTTGCTTGGTAATTATACTTGACATAACTCACATTAAGAGTTTTTGCCAAGTTGTTCCATTGTTTCCATTTATTATTCCCGGCAAACTTCCCCTTTGAACATCCTGTTTACGCCACTAATACAGACATTTATGGTTCAAATCTGGTTAGCTAAACTTTTAGGTTAAAATATCATGTTTAGCCACAGTAATTAAACCTATTGTGGATACTATAAACAAACAGAATTTTGGAAATATACAGTATAAAACAAAATAACTTAATATCGAAGACTTATAAAGGTCCAAATTTATAAAGGATTCATAATCGAGGCCCGAACTTTCCATCCTTAATGAATAAAATGAAACCGCTGATAAAATATCTGTGGTTATGGAACAACATAAATTAAACATACTATGCTTATTATATGTTGATATAGGAATTATATTCTCTGTTATGAAATCGTGACCACTCAAATATGAAGGGTTATGTTTTATTTCCCTTTATTTCACTTCTGTTTTAGCTATACTGCGGTCAGTGGATGACGAACGAGACTATGTTAATTGGAGGCACAGACCCCAACCTTTTGAGGATTGTGTCACTCAAGACCTTGTCTGTAAGTTCCGCGTTGTTTTTTTTATTAGAATATTTTATAGCCAGTGGATGTCAAAACATTGAATTAACTTTCATCTTTATTGTATTAAAAACAATGCAAAGTAGATGTAACCACCATATTATCTAAATAACCAATACAAACGCAAAAGTTTAAACTTTATACTCATATCAGGTTGACATTAAATTATAAATAAACTTTGTCTGAATTGAGAAAATTTCAGCAGAATAGATAGAGTTTTAGAGGTGGAGATTTAGTTCATCTTCAACGACAAACTTAGCACTGTTACTCATTTTGTTACCTCTTGAAACCTGAAACAAAAGTATTCAATAGAAGTATGAACAAGAAATTGATTGTCTGAAAGCTGCTATATCATCAAACTGGTCAGATCAAGATCTGACTGTTGATTCTAATGCCTTTGGAAGAGAAGAAATTCAAAGTGGATATAAAACGCGTCTTATATCCATCCTGGTTTTCCTTCTGGCTTTAACTTCCTCTTTCGGGCCAATCTCACTATCTCTAGGTGTGTGTATCTCCGTAGACGATAACTTGACAGGAGGATTCCAACCTATCCAGCTTCTAAATCTCCTCATTCCCACTATACATTCCAGTTCACAATTCACTCATGTGGTTAAGACACAACTGGAACTCATGTGATATTTAGTCGAAAAGTAAAAAATTGTTACTGTACCAAGAACTGTTTACCCAAACAAGTACAGAGGCAGCTTAGATTCCTCCGAGAATAAAGCTAAGCACGGTATGCTATCTTCAGCCGCAATCACATGGAGGGTTTTAACATAACCTCAATCGCACTGCTTCCTAGTCCTATTCGAAAACTGTATAGGAAAAACACCTGACAGAAATGTCAAGACGAATGCTTTGTAGAAACAACCGACTTCCAGTAGTAAAATTCTGAAAATTAATCTGAAATCCGAAGGCAGCAAATATGAATCGAGTGGAAGTAAATAAAACGCTTTACCTCACATTCAATGCAGTATCAGCGTATCGGATACGTGGATATGGCAATCCTGAAATCATTCGACCAGACAGACGTCTATGATCGTCACGAAATCAAAATATGTGTCAACGATAACTTTCATTCAATGCTGATCCAACAAGAAGGAAAATTGAAATCAGCAAAGATGCAAAACCCGTTTCCTCCTCTTGTTTGTATATCAAATGGCACCATCTGAAATCGGCAATGTATTTAATACGTTCTCGGTAGATGAAGAGGGTAGGTTTGAAAAGAGAAACCCAATACAGATCCTGCGGCGGCCTCGGTACAGTGAGGTATATCAACAACATAGTATCAAATGGTGGTGTAAGGAGATGGGCAACTGAATAGATCTGAATTATGGCTTTTGGTAAGGACCTTATCCAAGCTTTTTAGGTCGTTTCATAATAGTGAGTATTTTCCAATTCAAAACCTTATTTATTTCCAAATAAAGAAATTACAATTCCATAATAGATTAATATATACTATAGTAATGTTAAACATATGATTAAAAAATAAACATTTCTTAAAATATAGGAAAAAAGAGTTGTCTAGGGCAAATAACTATCCACCATGGTTATCTTACATTACCGGTTTTCAGTCCTTTGGTTGGCCAACAGCAGGGAGTTAACCATGGACTGTGAAATTTCTGGCCAGATTACTTGCAAAGAATCACGCTTGTGGTTGCTCGTATATTCATCAATGGTGGCATTCAACGATATAGTACAAAAACTGACTAAACAGAGAACGTCGTTTTGAAATACCGGGCCGTCCCATCCTTGCCAAAGACTTTTTACGACCAGTTTTGCTAGAAATAAAGAAGCACAATAAACTAAAGACCAGATTTCAATGAGTCCATCACTGATCTCCCTCTAACTTCAGAGAATTTCGATTCCCTTATTGCATATTTAGAATGTGGTGAAAGACTATTCAAACGTGATTACAAACACATCAGATATTTATTGGCTGGTAGACTGTCAGTTGGAGGGAAGAAGAAAACTCTTCAGCTCTAGGACTTGGGTCACCATATGTACTATCAAGTAGATAAGGAAAGGAGATGCCTGTAGCCAACGTCTAGAGTCACTTGTCACGCTTGCGATGTAACAATTTCTAAGCAAGCAATCCTGGAATTCTAAACATATAAACATCACTTAACTAAAGATGAGTCTCCACGGTCAGGCCAAAATGTATAAAAATTGTACTGTATTTACAAGCCTACGAACTAAAAAAAATAATCAGGAAGTCTAATGCTGGATGTACCTCATCGTAGAGTTGTGAGCATTTCAGTACATAAACGAGGCTGCGATTTTATCTGGAGTGAACATGACGATATAAAAGCTCGTTTATGCCATCCGGTGAAGTAAAGCACGATGTCGACACACATTTTGCGAGGAAATTAATCTTCGAGAGCCGTGTAGAACAATGGTTCACATTAGATCCAGAAATGTTTTATGAAAATGTAAATTTCCAGCACTCTTAATTCATACAAACAGAATTTGATTCAAACAGTTGGTGCGATGAAAATTAACAAGGTACTAACCGATAGCAGTGGTGTAGCCAGAACAAATTTTCGGAGGGGAGGTCAAATATCCTAGATTTAAAAAAGAGCTATCCTTCTGAGTATTTCGAAAGTTTTTAGTCCAGAATTGCAGTTTTAGTTTAGTATTACTTGGGTAACGTTTTACTACGCGAATAAAACAAGGCAAAGATTTTAATGAAAAATTGCAAACTTGTTAAAATGTTTAAGATTTGTTTTTAACTTACTAGTCAAAAATGTTTTTCAGGCGTGATAAAATAGTTGTAAAAGAACTCAAACGAAATCATATTTTAAGCTATTAAAGGCTTTAATAAGCTATCCTAACTTAGTTTGAAAGTGTTCTGGAAGGCAGTGAAGATAAACACCTCAGGGCATAAATTTCTGTATGAAGCTGCTTTGCAAGGTAATAAATGTGGAAGTCCCATTTGAAACTGTAATCAAAGTGGAAATCAAAGAACGTAATGAAAAGGGCACTGTTGAAAGAGTGATTATTGAGAACAATGATGTGGAATGTTTTGTGTTTGGGAGTGAAATTCCACGAGTTGAGTTTTAGCCAGAATTATATGAAGTTTATTTGCAGCTAACCAATTGAGAAGCCGGTCAGAAGTTTCAAGAAAATACTGGGAGTGTCTTGTTAAGTACAGTGATTGGTAGCCTAAGGAAATCAGGAAGATCGTTTACATAAAGAAGAAATAAAAGAGGTCTCAGCACTGAGCCCTGTGGTACTCTTGTCTTGACTATCGAGAATTCTGATAAATGTGTGTTTTAATTTTTGAGGATTTATATGCACTGAACTCAACCAATTAAATAAATAAGAATGAAACCCAATTCAGTGTAACTCCTCGAATTCCATAACTTTCAACTTGCTAAGCATTGGTATGTGATTGATTGCCTACGGACGGATTTGTTGATTGATTTATCACACGTAGGCTTAGAAATTGACCAATACCACCGGTGCGATGCAGAGTCCGTTAAAATAGGTATGAGGTTTATGTTAAAGATGGAGCTTATATTGGTTTCTTATTGTAATTTTGTAAAATGTCTGACGAAGAAAATCTGCTGTCGAAGGCTTTACAAATTAAAAGATTTATTGATTTTTTTTAATATAGTGATTACAATTAAGTTTGTTGTTGAACTGGAATTCGACTCCATATCTGATAATGCTCGAGAGCGAGAATTGCTTGAATACAGTGAACAGGTCCAATCAGTTGGTTCTGCAATGGTATCTGAATGACCAAGATTCAGTGGGTAGTTTCATACGAAATCTTCACGTTTTCAGCATTATTATTATTAGGTTAAGGCATTAAAATGTAAGATTTCTTGTTTAGCATACGTTTAAAACGCGTAATATGATTTTTCCAGACTATGATGTCGTACAGAGGTTCTTCTTCCGGCGTCTACAGTGCTGATCATTGCTTCAAGAGTGGGAGACAATCTAAAAAAGACGCATCTGTTGATTTGAAAATTGTATTTGCGATTGATAAATCGTTAATTGAATGTGAAGTCACCTTATAAATTATTAAACTTATGTTTGGCCTCCATTTTATAGATATAATTGGTATCGGAAGATAGAATAGGCAAAGAAGGAACTTTTTCACTTCCTTTTTCGAATTTCAACCTTTCTCTCCAAGAACCACATGCCAATGCAAAAACCAATCATGCATATATAACAGATTTTATTTTACCATAATTTCCTAGCCTTATTTCATGTTATATGCCAAGACTAGTATAACTATTGATTAGCTTAACTAGGCCAAAATAATTTGCAACATGGTGACGAAGTATTCATAGGTTCCTTCTTAATTCTTGGGAGTGCCGATGGCCGCCGAGCTGTCTAAGTCGTTGGACTTTGGGTCTTGAGTTAGAGATAGCGCAGGTTCAAATCCTGTCTGTGTCCGTTGCACTTTTTATCAGTACCATCAACCTCGTACTGTATCAGCTCTCCTCCTTATTCTGTTTCATAAGATCCTCGCACAGGCCAGTGGCCCATGAGGACGGACAGAATAACGCCTAAAAGGAGATCGGTCTCTCTTTAGAAAAAAAAGAAATTGCCAGTTTTTATCCATAGATGCATACTTTTTCAAATGCAAATTATGGATCACAGAGGCGTATCTTCTTTTTCCTAGTTGACAGTAACATAGCTGGAAATGAAAATAGGGTTATGACTAGTAAAACTAATGTACTAATGGGAACGGTAATCACAAAATTAGATATTCTTTTCAATTGACTTACTCTCACATTGAAAAAGAATTCCAATATTTACGATTTTTATACGTCAAGAAACTAATGGCTGTTCATATAGCAAACTCGGAGAATCCTTGTGGTGTTCTCCTAAACAGCCGAGATGTCAGATCCAAATATGACAAAACCTCCCGGTACTGAAGGACCAAATGCAGTACCAATTGATCAAGGACGACAAGTAGACTACGGGTTTAGTACATTCAAAACATATTTAGACTTAAGGGTGAGTTGCTTATATTATGTTCCAAAATCCTACTTTTTATGCCGTTCCCAACTCTTGTCACAAAAAGTATTACTATTTAACAACCCTTGAAATCAATGTAAATAAAGTCTTTTTTCATTTGAAGGGCGAGTTAAAATCAACATTAGGGTTTGCACAAGCTGTTAGGCAAACATGGATCATGGATTATATTGGAGAGCATAACTATCTTCTACTTTTCAAATTTCAACTTACTTTGCATACGTTGGTACCTATTATTCAACGCTAATTTAAAAAAGAAACTTTAGTTCTGTACATTTTATTTAGTTTAATTACACTCACCAGAAACCTGACCTGAACAATATGACGTTTACATTCTCTACTCTTCTAATGTATATGAATGGTAGTCGTATCTGGGGAACCATCTGCTCAAAATGTTGGATGTCTAATAAAGTCATTCAAGATATAAAGACCTAATTTTTATGTGTAGAAAAAAATCCCAAAGTATTGGAGCACTTTTACTGAGCACCTTATATAGACCAAACAGGCAATGGGCTTAATCAGATTTAAGTTAACACTAACTCAATTCCTAAAAATTTGTGATAAGGTGATTAAAATGTTTAAACTAATAGAATGGGTTATGACTGAACAGTTAAAAGTATGAATATATTGATTACACTAAAAAATTGGCCATCCACAAAAATATGATCACATAAATTTTATCTTAGTCAAATATTTGGAAGGTAAAAGCAATGCAAATCCATCAGTCTTAATCAGCATGTTTTAAATTCAACAATGTCATCTGAATGAATATTTAAAACTGTTCTTAGCTAGTAAACGTACATCCTCCTCAGATTTTATTTTTATTTGACTGGTGAGGAAGGACAGCCCAGCCCTCTCAGACTTTTCCTCCTCTTTAATTCATGGTGCAACATCCTGATGCAAATTCCATTTTATTTCAAATTAAATTAAATAATTTTCTTAACCTTAATTCAGTTTTGTTTTTATTGTAAAACTTTACATATATTTTACTCTTATAACATTACAGTATTAACAGAATTCCAAACTGCACACAAGATTTATTTTATCATTTTTTGCAATAATTTGGTATAAATCAAAAGAATTCTCAATTAAGATTTCTCACTGGAAATTTAAAACCAACCCGTATCCTGAGAAGAGCTACACTGAAGCACAGAAATGGCAAGAAGACCAACTGCGGCGTGAGAGAAGACAGTGCTACTGAGGGCAATTCTGGAGGCAAGTAAACCTTTTCCACGGCAGTTTCTTCTATAAGATTTTCGTGCGGATCCACAAGTGACGTGTTGTGGGCATCGCAAACTTTGCCTGCTGGGCAACCGAGGCAAGGATTAAGCATCAGCAGCACTCCCAACACGTACAATATCCTGATTGCCATCCTGACTTGTTTTAAATCCTCAGCTTTGGTCAATTTATGTCCTAGTGCAATACGAAATTCACAAAATCTTAGGTGAAGTGTAGTTTTGGGATGTTTAAATGTTCACCTAGCAACAACTTACAAATTGTTCCTATGGCTAGAACAATTTTACTTCACAACTCTCGTTGTTTTAATTTTAAATCTCCATTATTTATAGAATCATTAATATTAATAAATGAATCAGCTGACGAAGGTTAACCAAAACATTTTTGGACTCATACATTGATAAATAAGTTTATTGTATAGAATGCACATGAAATGCTGAATTAACTGAAAAGACCTCAAGAACAATCTATGAAAAGGCACAAGAATCAATATGGCCCATAACATTATTTGTTCTAGTTGTTAAACTCCATACATTTTTTTTTTTTTTTATTGCATAATGGCAAAACACTTTTGTAGCATATGTGTAGTGTACATAGTGAAGTAGTCTTCTTATACAGGGTTTCTTTGAAGACAGTAATTATATGGTATAATTATAAACGTTGTGCATGTATTGATGTCGTAGCGGTTGGAATGTAGTAAATAAATAAAATTTACATGGGTGTTCTAGCAAAATCATAGGTTTAGCTAGACCTTCAGATTTGTCCGCTTAGATAAGTTTAATTTGGAACCCAAACGATTTTTACCTGAAATTTGACCAAATACGTTTTTAAATTTAGTACAAAATGCGTATCACTTTTACTCTAATCAACGCCCTTCACTTTTACCAAAATGGTCGAATAAAAAGTTTGTAGCATTTTGAATAGTGAGACAAACTCTCCAAAGTGTTGATACATAACTTAGAGATCAAACTTATATAGAGCTCATTTTCATACATGTTTCAAAATTTGCCTCTTTTTAACTATAAGTACATAGAAAGAGGATTTATAGTAAATGTTCCAAGGATATTTCTTTTAGCAGTTAAGTTGGCAACGTCTACCGCGTTGTTAGAATGGCGTCTGTTTAACCTTGTTTGTTCAAGTCTTCCACCGACTGCCTTATTTATGAGTTTCTGGTTCTTTTATTATTATATTTAAGTGATTAAATCATATCTCCGTTCAACCCTAAAAGAAGTAAAACGTAATTCTTTACCAATCCTTAACATTGAAGTCAATATCCTTAATGGCAAGGATATAAAATTTGAAGTATTAATGAAAAATTTTTGTTATATAAGTAAGGCATACACATTTAATGAAAAAATAAACAATTATACTTCTCAAAAATGTAACGATCTGTTTAAATAAGTAAAATAAAACCCCATGGTGCAAAAAGGTTGTTGAATCGATGCCAAAATATATATGTTTCAAAAATGTTGAAATGAAAAGATAGGAATGATCAACATTCTAAGATTAAGATTTTATTCATGCCAAGAGAACCAAGAAACCTATTTACTAAGACATAGTGGAACATATTATTTGCGTGCTCTGCATATGATTATGCTATAAGCCAATGTTATTGATCATTAAGAATAAGTATTGGGTGAATTTTCAAAAATTAGCTTAAATTCTCCAGTCAAATCATTTAAGAGATTTTTTAAAGGAATTACTTTAAATTTTTAAGTTCAATTAAGAAATTTTATTTAAAGCAAAATAACAGTCTGCAGACTTAACATAAATGTAACCTGGATAAGAGCTTCATCCAAGGACCCCCCTTTGTGGATTAGGATTGCCTGACGGACACCTAGCGAAAAGTTATCATAGGTCCTAACCAGACTACTGCGTAAAAATCAAATAGTGCGTTGAGGTGGCAATGGATTTCCCAAAGCCTATTAGCCTAGAGCTAACAGTTAAAAAATATGCATTTTAAGAGCCAGCTGTAATGTAATGACCTTGAGGTTTACTCCATTAGAACAATAGACAATAGACAATACTTCTTTATTTACATGTTCTTCAAGAACAGTGTTAGCGTCATAAATACAAGTTTTACAAGGTTGTAAAAAATTGTGATAGGCTTATACATTAGGTTGATTGTAATGTAAATGTTTTGTTGTTATCCCCGGTTCATGAATTCTGATATCGTGTAGAATGAGTTGGCCAGTAGCCAATTTTTGAGCTCTTCATGGAAACGTTGTCCTCCAAATTGTCTTCAGCTGCCAGGGTAGGGCGTTCCACATTTTTCCTCCAGCGTAGCTTTTGGTTTTCTTTCTGTCAGTGAGCGGTGGTGGATAGGGAGACAGTAGTTTTGCTCTATGCCGGGTATTGTAGTGATGCATCTGGCCTGCTATTTTCAAAGGCTGTAGTGACTTTAGATGATGGTGTATTATTGTTTCCATAATGTAGAGGTTTACAACGGTGAGAATGTTTAGGGTTTTGAACGATTCTCTACAGCTTTCTCTGGGCTAAAGCTCGGCCAGTATTCTTATGGCACGTTTTTGTATGATCAATAGTCGATCCAGATTGTGCTTTGTTGTAGCACCCCAAACTGAAAGCTCCATAGCGCAGATGACTCTCAAATAGTGAGTGGTATGCAGTCTTTGCAGTGTCTGCGTTGGCTATCCACTTTATTCTTCGCATTACAAAGAGGCTTGTACTCAGCTTGTTACAGAGGTGGTCTATATGAGGTGTCCAAGACAGAGAGTCGTCAATTAGTATACCTAAATATTTTGTCACGTTGTTATCTTCTGATTCGGGTACTCGACATGTGTTGTCTTTGTGCCTTCCCAGGATTAACTGTTGAGTCTTTTTCTCATTAATAACAAGGTCATTTTGATGACAGTATTGAACTGCCATGTTAAAAGCTATGTGTGATGCTACTTCCAGCTGATTAGGGTTTTCATCACTAAGAAGTAGGACAGTGTCGTCTGCATACATAAGCATTGGCTATAGCTATTCAGATATCTTGTGAAGTCACTGGTTGTATAGGATTAAAGAGAACTGGCCCCAGTACAGACCCTTGTGGAACTCCTCGGATGATACTCTTTGGCTTGGACTTGACCTGTTGAATGGTTTTGTTGGTGACATAGCTCATCTCAACTATTTGATTTCTTCCTGTGAGGTAGCTTTTGAACCAGTCATGAGCTCGTCCTCGAATTCCTAGCGTGGCCAAATTTCTTCATAAGATGGTCATGATTAAGGGAGTCGAAGGCCTTGCTATAGTCCAGGAAAATGGCAGTGGTGGTGTTACCAGACTTCAAGTTGGTCAATTATGTATTCTGTTAAGTTGATTAAAGCTGAGGTGGTTGATCTGCCAGGGAGAAATCCATGTTGTTGGGGTTGGGAGAAGTCCATTATTAGATAGGTGGTGAAAGAGTCTAGTCAGGGTCAGTTTTTCTATCAGCTTAGAAAAGGTCGATATTAGAGAAATCGGCCTGTAGTTTTGATGCTTGAGTAGTAGATCCCTGTTTAAACTTAGGATGTACTATTGACAGTTTTAAGGCGTTGGGAAAGGTCCCTGAGGAATATGATTTTATTTATAATCTCAACCAATGGGTTAACTAGTTCTTCCTTGCAGGTCTTAATTAATTTAGCTGATATCCCGTCATACCCAGATGAGGTTTTAGGTTTTAGAGAGCTTATAGTCTTATAGACCTCTTCACAGTTTGTGGGGTGGAGAACTAGTGAAGGAGTGTTTCAGGTTCTCTGTCTCTACAGACAGTTGTTGGTTTGCAAGGCTGTTTACTTCTTTGTAACGTCTCATCTGCAGCACTTATAAAAAAGTTATTAAAATGATCTGCCATCATTGTTGGGTCTGATGTGCGTTTGCCACTGATGTCGAGTTTCTGTAGGTGATGTGGCTTCATTTCTACTTTTTCTTTCTGTGTTTATTATCTTCCACACTGCTTTTGCTTTGTCGTTTGGCTTCAGATATGATCTTGGCTGTGGCTTGTCGTCTTAGTGTCCTCAGGTATAAATCATATTCCTTTTTCAGCTGACTTGCATTCCTTTTATCTTCTTCTTTCCCGGTTATATTGTACCTGTCCTGAGCTTCCAAAAATCTGGTTTTTAGATGAATCGCCTGAACGTCTTTTATTTTGGGTCTTAGATTTCTTTTCTTAAATTTAGTCAAAGGACAGGTATTATTCAATGCGTTTTGTCAGGATGTAGTTGAAGTTACTATAGGCTGTGTTTTACTTCTCCAGCAGTGTATACTTCACCCAGTTCTGTTGGCTAAGTTCTGTTTTAAGGTGAAGAAGGTTCTTTTATTAAGATTTCTGCATTCAATGGTGGGGATTTTGGTTGGGCCATCGCTCTTCCAAGTTATATTGCAGAGCTGACCTGTGTGATCAGATAGCCCTTCCTCAATGATTTGGACATCAAGTTCTTCGTTTTGAAGATTTTGTGCAGACACTATCTATGGATGACCTGGAGGTTGGAGTAATTCTGGTGGGGGGGAGGTCAAGTCTGTGCATATTAAAAGCTTGTCAGCATGTCTTGCAGTTGAAAAATAGTCATTTTTCTTGTCCAGACAGTCTATGTTTAAGTCACCCATAAGTATCACCGGATGGTTAGCTGTTGGGGTTCTTTCAAGCAAGTCAGATATTACCTCAAGTCCAAGTGATAAGTTTGTGTTTTGTCCCTGTATGTGCCAATGAGATAGGATGTAGTTTTACCTAGGCTTATCTTTAAGGCTGCTACTTCACAGGTCATTTCAATGCTCAAATCTTGAGTTTCTATAATTTCAACACTTCCCTGTAGTGTCGCTTTAGTGTAGATTGCGACTCCTCCCTTCAGGTGGCACTCCCTGCAGAAATTGGCCGTCAATTTATACCCAGTCAATCTTGTGTGTTTCCAGTATTTCTTTCTTTAGTCCATGCTCTGTGACAATTAGGACATCAGGATCAAGGGTGTTTAGGAGAGCATTAAGTCGTTCTATTTTTATTAGAGATTCTGTCTACATTTTGGTGTAGTATGGAAAGTTTTTTATTCCTTGAAGGGGCTCGTTTAGTGTTTTGTTTAGATTGGTCTTGCATGCTTTCTGATAATGTCATTGTTTTAGGTTTTGTCAGGGATTTTTGTTTCTCAGTTTGCGGTTGTCTAAAAAAAAGTGTTGATGGTAGGTTTCATCCTGGGTCAAAGATTATTTGTTGTTGTCTATGATCTTCTTTTGATGAGGAGGGCGTTAGATTAGACTCTAGGTGTGGTGTTGGGTCAGGGGCCTCACTGGATCCTGTTTTTTCCACATGATTTTCTGAGTCCATTTCTTTCTTCTTGAGCGTTATATAGAAGTCAATGTTTTTAAACAAAGAAGTCGTTGTAGCTTTCATCTTTGCTCCTTCTTCTTGCATTCAGTGGAGGTCCGTCACTGATTTTCATCTGCTGGTTTCTTGTGATCTTTGTGTTCTTGTGTAGGGACAGCCGCTTAGTGCTTTCTTTTTCTGTCGAATGAGTTGAGAGCTTAATAGCTGAGACCTTTGGTTTTTCAGTTGATTTGTTTTACTTGAAGTGACACACTGAACTTATTTATTTGCTTATTGCCAGCTGCCTGGGATAAAGTGTTTGTTAGTTTTTGTGGCGGGGCCTGCTAGTCTTGTTACGGACTTGACGGACTGTGTCACTTTTGGTATTGTCAGATTTTCTCTGTAGTGTGGTGTGGTTTCTAGGGGTTTGGATGGTTTAAGGCCCCATTAGTATATTTTCCAGTTTTTCTTGATAAGCCTGATTAAGCTCTGTTGTCAAGGGGCTGACGTTTAGTATTAACTGGTCAAGTTTAGTCTTTATTTATGTGTGACATTTCATGCAGGAGGGATGTATTACTATCTTTATTCATCTGAGTATATTTTTAGAGGGGAGGGAGGGTTTGGGTTGTGGAGTCCCTTTAGAGTAGTAGGTTTTATTGCTTGAGTTTGTATTTTTTTATTTAATGTAGAGATTGTTTTTTCAAGCTCTTTTATTCTTCTTGCATCATTTTCAATGAGTTGATTTAGTGCCAAGTCGTGATCCTCGTATGTTCTTTGGGCTTCCGAGTGCGATTGCTTTTCTTTAGTGAGTTGAGCCTGGGTATTTGCATTTAGTTCTAGCAGAGTTATTGTATTTATGTGGTTTCTTTCTTCATTTTCCAATTCCTCCAATTTTCCCTCCGTGATGGTTAGTTTAAGGTGAAGGTTGGTTATTTCTTTTTTTAGGTATTCATTTTCCTCTACAAGAGCTGAGCCTATTTTGGCGGCCATTTCTAGTTTGTCTTCCTGAGTGCCTGAGGTTTCTAGGAAGTTATTTTCTATTAGACTACTTTCAAGGACTTTGATTGATATGTTTTGTGGTTCATTGCAGCCGTTTTTGTATTTTCACTGAACGAGTCGTTTTTGTTAAGGGTATCGCTTCCTAGGCTATTTAAGTAAAACATTTGAGCTCGGTCAAGGCTTTGTTAAAATTTTTGTTTTTGAAATTATCAGTTTTTAGGCTTACCATGTATATGTTTATAGTCAGAGTAGAGGCATATATCGCCTTCTTTCATCATAGCTGTGTCGTGGTCTCCAAAAAATTCCACACTGTACTTTGGAGGTTTTCCACTTTCATTTGTGACGCATTCTTTTATTTGTGCTGGCCAGTATGGATGGCCTCTAAGCCTAGCAAAGACCAGTTCTCCTATAATGTACATGTTGGTGTGGGTTATCTCTAGTAGAAATAAAACCTTGAGGGTCAGAGTATAAGAGTTATAATAATATTATATTAAATTACATTATTTATTTATATTATTCATTATAATATTTATTTGAGTTTGGCCTGTGTACACAAGTTGGCCGTTATGTAGTAGGCAAGGCGTTATTAATATAATTATATAATAATATAATTCATTATTATATCATTTATTGCTTAACAGTAGTAGTAATAAATTCAATATTCAATAAATTCAACAGATAAGCATAATGTAAGACATAAAGTTCTAGACTTTGGGCTGTAGCACAGTAATAGTTGTTTACTTTGTTGACTGACAGTTGGCAGGTAAGACTAGCCAATAATACTGTCTGCAGCTGTGTCAATAAACAATTAAAACATGGATGATTAACCAGGTAAATATTGAGAATGTCACTTAAAATAACACACTTGCACAGTCAGTTTCAATAAAACAACATTTGATACAGATATAAACTCTCAAAATGAAATTAATTCATTTTGAATTTTCAAGCAAAAAGATGTTGCCTTGGGTGGGATTTGATCCAGGTTCCTTGAGGTTAGAAGTAGGATACTATTCCCCTGAGCTATATCAGTAGCCAGATGTCAGATGTTGGTAAGATTATTTTAGTTATCTAGCAATCTTTTACTTGTTATGACAAGACAGGCCTTATGGTTAAAATTAGAGTTTTTCACCAAGTGGAAATAAAAGTGTTCACAGGTATGAAAATCTTTAAACTATTTCAAGCTATTAGATTTAAAACTTCCACTGTTCATAATCATTAAAATCTTGTCATGCACTTAAAAAAATTCATGCAGTATACATTTTCTAGGTTATAGTTTTCATGCAATTGTCTTTGGAGAAAATAAATTAAATGCTTAGTAATTATGTGATACCTATGCATTCAATTCATTTATGAGATAAAACACTCACTGATTTGGCGTAAAAATGAAAAACTTTGAAAAAGTTTTTAAATGAAATCTGTCAAAATATTGAGTACACACAAACCACTACACAAGCTTAAGACTAAAAGGGTCTGAACAAACCTTCAAACTCTTTTACTCTCTTAGTTTTGGTCACAGGATTGTGAGATGTGTCTCATTTTAAAGATATAATTATACACAACCAAGCACCTTTTAGTTTTGTTACAAATATATACGTTTGAATGTTTAATTTATAAAGTACAAACATTATTGGTGATTTTCTTCTAAATAATTAAATTATTCAAAAAAAATGTTTGCATGCATATCAATTGTGTATTTGAAATAAGACATTTCACATTAATCTACATAAAAATGTTTAAAATTCCAAATTGTGGTTCTTTGTAGTTTTAACTACTTTGATGAATAATTCATATCTCAGTAAATAACATTTAATAATGAAAGTGCCCAACTTTGTAAGTCATAAAATTGAAACAGGACTTGTGTTATTTGTTTATTGGTTACTATAATAAAATACAGCTGACAAGAGATCAGCTGATCTGCAAGGGCTGTGCTATTGAAGCATGTAGCCTATAATAACTGTGTGATGAGACGGTTGAGGTCAATGTGCATCCCCTGTTATTTGAAATTGATAACATGGATGAAATGTGTTGTGTTCACCAAAACAATCATACTCATAGAGAAGGTACATCAAAAGTTGCAACCAAACAATATGTGAGTATTTTTGGAAGAACAGCTGGACACAAATGTAAACTGCACACAGCATACATAGCTAGTAATCTAGAGCCAATTTTTGTACTTTGTAAACATACAACAGGGTTTTTATCAAAACCGATAGAGGAAATCTTTCTTAGAAGGAAATATATAGTCAGCCACGTGTTTTGGTGGACGTCAAAATCAGAGGGTATCAAAAGGGTTAAAATATGAAGTTATAATTTTTTCTGATTATATATTTTTTTAGTTTGATTCACTTAATTGCCACTTATGTAAATAAATGTTTAAAGTAGTGTCAGGTGTTTAAACCATACAGATCCTGGAAGTGAAGACTCAACTTTTTATCTAATCATCTGACAGTGATATAATTATTATTTATGTACGTGATGGTCAGTTTTAAATGTGTCAAACTATTAAAAAGATCTTAAAAAAATTATCTGTTCATATTTTTAACTCCCTCTTAGTGTAGCTGATCAATTTCATTCTCTTGGGAGAAATTTCTCTATCAATTGTAGCTGAGACATTGCACTTAGTCCTAAAAGAATCTTTGCGCTGCTTCTGGAGGGACAGGATGCTCTGGATGAAGGTTGGGGATAGGGGCTGCCTCATGTTGAGATCCATGAGGAAAGATTTTGGACATTCATTTTAGTCATGCCTCCTTGGAAGAAATGGGAAGCCAGCTTTGTACGAGCCTCTCCAGTCATAGGACGCAGGGGTTGGCACACTCTTATGCCTAGACTATCAACAGCCTTTAACACTTACGGAGCCCCACCAACCCCAACAGTCATCTCCATTAGTAGACCAGACCTATAGATCTACCCATGCACCACAATACCTCAACATGAACTGTTAGAGATGTTCTACTCCTGGACATCCTTTTTAACTCTATCAACATCATTGAAAGTTTAAGACTTAAAGTACTGTTATTTAAAAATAAAAAGACTAATTTTTCCTGTACTTGGAAAATAATTCTTCTCAAATTTGATGACAAAAACTGTAAAAGATATGTTTTTGGCAAAAACAAAAAACTATCTAAATTGTACAGAGAATCTATTTAATTTTTTTTTTGAAATCTGAATTGCAGACAAAGACTTGAATGTACATCTCACACTTTGATCATAAATTTTGAATAGTCAGAAGTATTATTCCAGTCCAGTCCTGCCATTTCACCTGCAAGCTTAGTTACCTTATGTAATTCAATCTTTTCTATAATTTTAAGTATTTACTAATTTCTTCTAGATTTCAATATCTTATGTTACTTTGATGAATTCTTTGAGGATGTTAGATACGGCATATCACACTTATGGGATGAACTTGGGACACCTGCCTAGACACTTGGAACTCTGTCAAAATTATTTGATTTTAATCTGAGAAATTTTATCTGAACTATAAAAAGAATAATTAAGGGGAGATTTATAATTTGGAATAAGTTATTAAAACTGTTCAAACTTTACAAAATGTATAATTGTACATATATTCAACTAATAAATACATTCGTAAACAATAGCTTATCTAAACATAGCAGCACTAAACATAGCTTATCAGTACTGTCACTTAAATGACTTAGTGGTCAACATGACCAAGACTAAGCAAATGGCATTCGGTATAAGAAAGGATGAAGTTGC